>NW_026578017.1:5840000-8340000 GCF_029603195.1 Condylostylus longicornis | reverse complement strand
TATCTATAAACACTAGATATAATTCATAATAAGAAAATGTTTTAAATCGCAAATGCTATGCTATGAGCACTATGAGTTTGGTTGCTTTTTTAAGGATAACAAAAAAATAAAATAAAAAGAAAGAGAAAAATGTTTATTTTTGACATACATTTAGATTAAACTGTACAGGATAGAGGGTAGAGGGCGACTGGTGAAATTTTTTTCTTTCTTTTTTTGTATTCTTTTTGCAATAACAAAATATAAAGTATAAAAATTTAAAGTATATAAAAGAAAACGAAATTTTGTTTTTTTTTGTGAAAAAAAAGTAATAAAATATGAACAATGGATTTATTAGGAATTTATATAATAATAAAATGGGATAAAAATCATGGTTTATGATATAATTTTTATTAAAAAACATAATTTTGAATATGTCTTTGTGTATTAAAAATATTTGGGAATGTTTTATTTAAATGTTTTAAGCATAATATAACCATAGTTGGGGAATACACGCGCAAAAAAAAATATGAAAATAAATAAAATGGAAAGGTGTTATTATAATAAAAATATTAAAATATCATTTGTATGCCCATTTAAAATTGTTTAGGATTAAAATCCATTTTACCATTGTATAATATATTGTTGGTGATAAAAAACGATTATAGAAACAGGAAAAAAAAGACTAAGTTTACTTAAATGTATTTTAATAAGTAAAAGAGTTTCAGTCGGTCTAAACCAACTGAATTATACCCTGCACCTTGACATTTAGTATGTAAACGTGCAGCTTTCCAAATATTTAGAATTAGTCTTTATGGTGGTATGGCAGTTACTCAAACCTGTCCAACCATGCCTGCTAAGTTTCATAAATCTAACTTTATAATTTTTTCAAAAATTAAAAACTAGCTTTTGGAGTTGTATGGTAGCTACCCGAATCCGTTATCCGATTTATTCCAATTATAATAGGGCCAGTTCTTCGCACAAAAGAAACAACTTGTGAAAGTTTTGTACATCAGATGATTGTACATCAGATGATTCCTTTCAAACTCCGTACCAAAGTTAATATACCCTTCACGAAGGTGCAGGATACAAAAATTAAATATTAATAAAAATTAATTTTAACAGTTTATTGTTTGTTTTCTTCGATTTTTAGTATTAAATTTGTCTTTTGGTATTTAAATATTATTTATTATAAGAAAAATTTTGTATGCGTAGTGCTTGGCTCCTCTATAAGAAGATTGCATAAACAAAAAATGACTATAGAAACTAAGTATTTCAAAGGACTTCAGGACCATTAGTATTACTTGCTAAATTGCAAGCCAAAAAAATGACACACTTTTTTTAGTGTAAAGCTTATATCGTTACATATTCTACACTATCAAATAGGAACCTTCACAGATATTTCAGTGTATAGAATATAAAAAGAAAATTATTTGATATGAAAATAAGAAAGAGTGCTTGTGATAGTTCACCTACAATAACGATTAACTTTTTCTAAGAATGTCTACAGAACTTACAGTAATTTTATAAAATTGTTGAAGAATATTGAAATAAAAATTAACAATGATTAATTATGCATAAAATTTATTGAATTTATGTGTAATTGTTACAGGAACTAGGCACATTTTTATTACAAAGCAGTTTCAAGTTTTCAAATGCAGAATTGGCTTTCAATATCTTCCAAAAGTTAAAACTCTTCACATATATAAGTTAAGCAAGTAACATAATTTTGAAAATTAAAAAAGATTTAAAATGAAAAATTTAGTACACCGCTCCATGGCTTGTAAAATAGCGCATTTCATTTTAGTATTTTAATTTTGGAACTTGCAGGATTTTCCCGATATTGAAATTCCATAGTTCTAAAAGGAGAAGGGGTGGAAAAAAATTATTGTTGTAGAGAAATAATATATACACTAAGATCTATTTGTTTTGTAAGCAGGCGGACAAAAGTTCCAGTAGTGTGGAATTAAAACTCATAATTTTTCCAATTTTTTTTTTTGAAAATGTGCCAAAAACACTAAATTTTATTTGCCATTTTTCTATGTTTGAAAACAAGTGACTTAATTACCAAAAAAGAATAAATGAGATTATAAATTTAATGGAATTAATCTGATTAAGTATTTTAGGGGATTTTATACAGTTTCTTAAATTGTCCACTTTTATTGTTTTTGTTTTTTCTCGTGTTTTTTGTGTAGTGCTTTTAAAATTAACACATGAATTACCACCAGCAGATTTTATTTTATTTAAGTTCATTAATTTTTTAGAAACGAAAAAAATCTTTTATCAGATTTTTGGACATGCGATAAAATTTTTTTATAAATAACAAAATAAAGCCAAATAGTTGAGGTTTAACGAAAACATGTGTTAAATCAGTTTTTTTGTATACTATCATGTGATTTTATTAATTAATTGGAAGAATTTTTTTCAATGTTTGAACAATTAATGGTAATGCGGCGTTACACGTGTATGTTGGAGACAGGTTCATCTGTTTTGTGTTAAGAGTTTTTAAAAGATAAGATGGCTTACATCATTTTATTAAGAATTCCATTTCAGGAGAATAAAATAATTTAAGCTTCCAATTCCTCATAATATTATAGACATTACAATATTATAATAGTATTATAACGTCTCCAACGCCCTCTTTTATTTTCTAATTCTTTTATAATTTGATAAAGTCTTGCGGCTGTTAGTGATTTCTTTCTTTATTGTTCTAAATCAATTAATTTTCGATCTTCCTATTTTACGTTTTTTATTATGAATTCTGTTATACTTTTACAAGGATAATAAGTGTTTTTATATGTATCGTCACATGTTCTTTATGCTTGCGTCTTTAATTTGCGTAGAATATAATTACAATGCTTTCATTAGTTAAAGTTGTTCGCGATGGAGCATTACTTTTCTAAACTCGCGACTCTTTATTTATATTCATATAATAAGCCGTTTTTTTAAGATAATCGCAAAAAAATTTAACTTTTCAAAAAATTAAAGAAATTTTCTGAATAACCTAAAACAAATATATGCTTAACGTTTTCTTCTTTGTGAAAGTACTCGTTTATTTATGAAAACAAAGATATGACTTTAATAATAAATATTTGCATATACATAAAAATGTTTCATACACATTTAAATTATATATTTCTTTAGAATATTCTTTTTTTTGATAAAACAAAATTATATTTTTTACACTATTGTGAATTTAACTCTAATTTTAACTTTTCAAATTTCTGAAAATTTTATTCGAATTTCAATTTAATAAATTTTACTTTAAAACATATAAACTCACATACATATGTACATTTTGATGAAAAATACGTCAATGAGAATCTCTGAAGATTATGAAGTATGTATACATAACGAATTTATGTATACATATTATATAATTTAAAAAAAATCACCATTGACCTGCTTCTTTATTTTTTTCCACAGAGTTTATTCATCATAAATTAGAATTTCATAAAGCTAAAAATATTAAACAAATATTTTAAATTTATTTCGACTTAAGTGTAGATTTTTGGAGCGCTACAACATGGGATTTCAACGAAAAGAAAAAAAAAACGCAAATATTTTAAAAAAAAAATCTTCATACATACTGAAGATTTTTCTACATACTTTAATGTTGCCAAAAAATTAAAAAAATTTTTTGATTTGAAATAAAAATTAAGTTCATCAGAAGTTTTTATAAACTAAAACATATAATTTTCGAGAAAATTTGTATCCTGCACCTTTGTGAGGGGTATATTAACTTTGGTACGGAATTTGAAAGGAATATAATTTAGTAAAAACAACTTACCATCAAAAGCATTCTAATATTAAAGCTAATGTGCTTTTTGAAAAATACCATATAGTTTTTAAACTTCCTTGCCTGAAAAGAACTTTCACATACATAAACAATCACTGTTTGCTGCACGCAAATACAAGGTAAATCATATACCAAATAACCAACGTTTGCAATAAATAGTGAAATTTCCGATTCCGATTCCGATTTAAAAAATCTTTGACTAATTCTTACTGCTACACCGAAAACAGTCAAAATTTACAAAGAAAAAAATCTGATGTGGTCAGCACATAACCGACCGCATTGTGTATTGTCTAGTTAAATGAAAGTGTTACAGAATATTATTATATAAAAATGTCTGTTAAATACTTATTTCCAATTTTTAGGACATTAGTAAGCTTATAGTTAACATACTTAGAAAAATGTAAATTTGGCTCTTAGTAGAGTTTAGCTTTGTGCTACCCGAATTTCCTGAAATGCTCGCCAGTTAGTTTCGGTAACAACCAAAACTCAAATATCAAATTTAAAGAAATTCCATCAATTTGTTCTGTGGATATGGTGAAAAATGTAAAATCGGCCCGCAAACCAGTTCTCGAGCCCTGATCTTTCCAAAAAAGTTATATGTTCATTGCTTTAATATGAGGAATTCATATATTAAATTTCAATGAAATCGGTTGATTATTTCTCTTTATATACACAAAAGTGTATGTTTGGCCCGTAGTAAACGTCTAGTTGCCGATGCCTGATCTTTCCAAAAAATTTACATGTTCACTGTTTTAATACGGGGAATTCATATATTAAATTTCAATGAAATCGGTTGATTATTTCTCTTTATATACACAAAAATGTATATTTGGCCCGTAGTAAACGCCCAGTTGCTGATGCCTGATTTCTTCCAAAAGTTAGGAATTTTTGCGTATGATCGAGCAAAGCTTATATATGAAATTTCAAGTAAATTGGTTGAATACTTTCTTCAAAATGGTGAAAAATGTAAAATCGGCCCGTAAATCCGTTTTCGAGCCCTGATCTTTCCAAAAAATTTATATGTTCATTGTTTTAATACCAGGAGTTCATATATTAAATTTCAATGAAATCGGTTGATTATTTCTCTTTATATACACAAAAATGTATATTTGGCCCGTAGTAAACGTCTAGTTCCCGATGCCTGATTTCTTCCAAAACATACGAATTTTTGCGGACGGTCGAGCTGAGCTTATACATAAAAGTTCAAGTAAATCGGTTGAATATTTTCTTCAAAATGTTCAAAAATATAAAACAGGCCCGCTAAAAAGTGCAGTTCCCGAAGCCTGATATATACCAAAAGTTGATCGATCCGTGCCATGGTGGAAACAAACTTACATATAAAATTTCATCAAAATCGGTTCAGCCGAACTTGAGATACACGCGTGCACACACAGACCGACAGACCGACAGACCGACAGACCGACAGACCGACAGACCGACAGACCGACAGGTTGCTAAAAATAGTTTATTTACACTTCCCTACTATGGAGAAGTACGTTCCCACCGAAAACTCGATATGCAAAATTTGTTGCCATCACATAACCTACCTATTGTTTACACAATACGGTCGGTAATTAACAACTTGGTTCCAAAATGGAAGAAAAATTTATGTTATATTATGTTTTTGGCTTCATATAGGTTTTTTATAGGGAAAATTATTAATTGGATGAGCTTTTATGGAATAAACTTTTTTTTGGCATGTTACTCTGTATCAATACTTTAAAGTTTAAACCACACATTTCACTTTAAAAATTTGAGCAAATTTATTTTTCCCAATAAGTATTTTTTATTATTGTGACTAGAACCCCTTAAAAAATATCTTTTTATTGTTTTTATTTCTAAAATTTCAGAAACAAAAAAAACACACTATTTTTCAGCAAAGGTTTACCTTAAAAATTTTAACTTTTGCATCTGGCGGTAAAAAATTTTGATTTTTTTCATATAAAATGCTTATTGTGCCACACATTCGATAATTAGTTTTTTTAGAAACAATAATATATTTTATGAATAAAATTTTCTAAAACTTCACATAATTATTATACAAAATTAATTAAAAAATCATTCTGCATAATAACTATATACGAGTACCTAATGTTATGACACAAAATGTGAAATAATGAACTCTCACGTCATATTATGTATAATAAAAGTTTAGAAAAATGTTCTTGAGGCATCAGGCAATGTGATGACAAATCTCATTTCCTTTTCCATTCATAAAATTGTTAATATACGATGTACTTCTTGCATAAAATATTATATGCACGCGAAAAAACTAAATATGTAATTGAAAATTTTCCAACAAGAAGAACAAAAATTTTATGTCAAACTGAAAAATATTTATATGTATGCTATAACGTTAATGTATATGAATATGATGGTAGGAAATAGCTGCCTCTACTAAATTATAAAACGTTTATAATAATTTTTTAAAATTGCGTAAAATATGCCTATATATACATGCACATCTATATAAATGAATATTAAAAGTTTGTTGTGTATATCTGAATGTGCATATAATGAATACAAGGAGCATGTAGTTATCACAGTTTCAACACTAGCACATTATAACATCATAACTTTATAAAATTTATTTAAAAACTTAAAATGCTGTACTAAAACAAGATTTTTATACAGTCGATGCTGTAATTTTGCTCGCTTGCTACAACAAAGTCCAAGTTAATATTCGCATATTTTTTGCCTACATATTAAAATGAAAGTGTATATAGAACAAATAGAAAGAAAAAAAGGCAAAAATCTGGAACGGATATCTTAAGAAATAAAAATAATTTTTAAATGTCGTTAATGCACATTTCTATACATACATACATTTATATAGATACATAATTATATAAGACTTGCAAAGTTTATTTTATTTGTACGAAAAAAAAAGTTGGAAAAATTATTTTCCAACAACGTTCTCCTAATTTAAAAAAAAAAAATCTGATGTGGTCAGCACATAACCGACCGCAATGTGTATTGTCTAGTTAAGTGAAAGTGTTACAGAATATTATAAAAATGTCTGTTAAATACTTCTTTCCAATTTTTAGGACATTAGTAAGCTTATAGTTAACATACCTAGAAAAATGTAAATTTGGCTCTTAGTAGAGTTTCGCTTTGTGCTACCCGAATTCCCTGAAATGCTCGCCAGTTAGTTTCGGTAACAACCAGAACTCAAGTATCAAATTTTAAGAAACTCCATCAATTCGTTCCGTAGATATGGTGAAAAATGTAAAATCGGCCCGCAAATCAGTTTTCGAGCCCTGATCTTTCCAAAAAATTTATATGTTCATAGTTTTCATACGAGGAATTTATATATTAAATTTCAATGAAATCGGTTGATTATTTCTCTTTGTATACACAAAAATGTATATTTGGCCCGTAGTAAACGCCCAGTTGCTGACGCCTGATTTCTTCCAAAAGTTAGAAGGTTTCATCGCCGGTAGAGAAAAACTTATATATGAAATTTCAAGTAAATCGGTTGAATATGTTCTTCAATATGCTCAAAAATGTAAAACAGGCCCGCTAAAAAGTGCAGTTCCCGAGGCCTGAAATATACCAAAAGTTGATCGATCCGTGCCATGGTGGAAATAAACTTACATATAAAATTTCATCAAAATCGGTTCAGCCGAACTTGAGATACACGCGTGCACACACAGACCGACAGACCGACAGACCGACAGGTTGCTAAAAATAGTTTATTTACACTTCCCTACTATGGAGAAGTACGTTCCCACCGAAAACTCGATATGCAAAATTTGTTGCCATCACATAACCTACCTATTGTTTACACAATACGGTCGGTAAAAATATAAAATGAAAGAGAGGAAAATAAAAAAAATTCATATTTTCAGTTGTGTGCAGCTGAAATAATTGTAAGTAAAGAAAAAAAAAAAATAAAAAAAAATTGAACCGTTAATAAAACATGGGAATAACTCTAGCATAATTCCAGGACAGGATAATGAAAAAAAAAAGAAAAAATAATAATAATAACAAGTAATGAAACAAAATGGAAAAAAAATTATGAGAAAAAGCAAAACAAAGAAAAACTAAACTAAAAGGTTAATTTTTAACCATTATTTTTACTTTGTAAAAGAAATATGAAAAAAAAGAGCGAACAAGAGGGAGGAATTGGAAATGAATTGAATATTTTCTTGTTAAAGCTTTTTAGTTTCATTACAAAGAGGAAATTCAAAAGAAAAAAGCCAGTAACTTTCTGCTTTTGTTTCACCCGAAAAAAAAGAGAATTTTCGTTACAGGTACTTTTTCTTAGTCACAAACTATTCCATTGAGTTATTTTGTACTACTATGGAACACATTTTGGGAATCTATAACTTATAAAGTAATATAAGAACTTTCTAACGAAACAGTCTACAAGAAATATTAATTTAAGAAGACTGGAGCTTAAGTAAAAACATGATTTTTCCAAAGTTAGACAAGTTCCTAAAGCTTACCCTGTAAAATTTAAGTATTATAAGCACATATCTAAGATGCAAAATTAATTTGAAATTGGAATTTCTACTAACTATAAAGTCAGTGAGATGAACTTATACACGTTTACGGCCAAAATCTATTAGAATTATCGATCAAACTCATTTATACAAAATTTTAGTATGGTAGGATTAACCGTTTTCGAGGTATGAACAAAGAACTTTTCAAGGTGTACGGCAGCCATTTTAATATCTTAAATATTTACGACATAATGCATACTATTTTTAAATCAAACTATACGCCCCCGATTCTAACAAACTGCAAGTATTATTTGAACATTTTTTAAAAATATTTTGTAGAAATCAAACTTTTATCATGTCCGACATTACCTAGATTGGCTTGATACGAAAGGTAAAACAACATGCAATTCACATAATGCAATAAGATTTAGTAAAAGTTAAAATTCCGGAAAGTAAAATTTCCAATATTCATGATGATTCTTTTTGTAAGGGTCTTTTTTAGCAAGAATATAGGAATTTTAAATATAGTGAATAATTCTAAGAAATTGATGTCTAAAAAATGAGTTTTAAAAAAATGTAACCAATGCATATTTTATTTATGTTTCTCGGTTTCACTTAAATGGTTTAGTGGTGAATTTTACTATAATAATTTGGCAATAAAAAAATACATTCAAATCGAAGATTAGAATCTAATTTGAAACAAAAAAATAAAGTATAGTATTTTCTCGGAAGCAAATGAATTCACGAACTGTAGAATATTCTAAGTTTGAAAGTAAAATGCAAATTTACTATTTTGGCACTATTATCGTTTTGTAACCATAGTTTTTTCTCTTTTAGAAATAACAAACATATTTTGTATGAAAAAATTAAAGTAATTTTCAAGTAAGTGGCATAAATTTGAAAAATATTGCATTGAACATTCTGTTTTGCTCTTTTTACTCTCAAAAATTTATTAAAAATATTTATTAGCTTTTGGTTTTCAACGAGTTTTACTTACAGTCACAAAATTATATACACATAACGTTTTTGTATATAGTTTGTATATCAGGCATTATGTAGACCCTTAGGTTTCTGCCAATATTTTGTAAATCATCGGTGCATTGTTTTTCTTCTAACGCTTAATTTTAATTAAAATTCACATTAAAGTATTGCAAATTGCATGTTGTTGAATGTCTAAAATGAGTGTGTAACTATGTGTCATAAAAATGTTTCTACTTATAATATTTGCACTAATTTTAAAGGTTACTTAAATTTTTCAATAAAATTTTAGCTACATAATCTATTCAATTGTAAGAAACTGTTAAATTATATAATATGAAATCGATAGGTTTGGTGTTTTTACTGTTTCGGCTTTCATATATAGCTAAAGTGTTTGCATTTTCTGTATTTTATTATCAACCAAGCATTTAATTATACTTTTAACAAATTTATTATAATAATTGTGGCTTTGAAATAATTTCGGTTCATATTTTTCATTTTCGCAAGGTCCTTTTTATCCTTCTTTTAATGCTTTTTTATCGTATTTACTTGCATATTTGCATACAGTCACATGTGCATTGACAAAATAAATTTCCTAAAATCTTTTAAGTAGAATACAAAAACTTTGTATTATTTAATTTCGTTAAGAAGCATGATATTCATTAGACTGGAAACTTTTTGTATATTTTAATTTTTGTTTTGTTTTTTACATTTTCCATTTTGGTAATGTTCGCGAATTAGTTTTATGGTTTTCCGTTTTTTCTTTGTAGATGACTATATGCAGCGTGTATAGTTTTAATTTAGTTTTGTATTTGAAATATTGTAGAAACGTGTTCATTAAATAATTTTCTTTTAAACTATTTAGAATATTTTAATTAACGTCGCACACATGAATTTATTCGAAATAAGTTTTGGAAGAACTTTCTGTACTTGTATATAGTTTAATGTTAATCCGATAAAATTGTGAAAATCATTTGTAAGGCAAAATTAAAAGAAATTTGTTACATAAGAAGTTTTTCAGTTACTTAGTTGTGTCCGTTTACATTTCGAGTATCTATGGGTAAAATGGAGAAAAACAATTTTCATTTTACTCTCCAGTTGAATCCTATTTATACATGTGATTCAGTAACCAGTGACATAATATATATCATCATTTGAAGCACCAAAAATTAGAAAAATTTTAGTTCAGAACTAGGTGTCAAATCTCAATTATTTCCGAGGTACAGGGATTTTAAAGAATTTTTACGAAATTTCTACTTGCCCAAATTTTTTTTTGCTTATAACTTCCTTTCGGAAAAAGATAGAAACTTCAAAAAAAAGAAGGGTAGCAGAGGGCATTTAGCAAGATATTGCTTGATTTTGTATTTTATGTATAATGAAAATATAAACGTAAAAGTACGATTACATATTTCAAGTGACATTTTTAAGTGAAACAAGTTCATAATTTGCACAATAAATTCGCATACAAAATAAAGTTTTCATCACAAATTGTTGCAATTATTCAGATGTAGATGTCATATCGTTATGATATTTGTATCAAGACATTCTGTTTTCTTTTCTGATTCGAAAGTTTTCAATGTCAATTTTGTGATATTTGTAGAAATTAATAAATTTTTTTTTTCATTTCCCTCCCATCTTAAATTATTGCCTCACAAAATTAGAAAAATTTAAATTATTGGTTCTTATTCGTCGATTAGTGATATGTTGATATTAAATTGACATTTAGCTGTTGAATCCAACTTAAACTCTTTAACAATTGAACTCTTTTTCTTATTTTTTTTCGCCGGAAGATATGCAATATTTTTCTTATGATGCAATTTTGGTATCATAAAAAAACAATAGCAATTAGCTATTAGCTATTGAAATTATTATTAAAATTTTTTCTCATTTTGATCAACCATATATTTTTGTTAAAAATATTTAATGTAGATAATTTACGGTCCTATACTCAAAATAAATTGAAATTTTTAATTCATTAATTAAACGATAACTGCAATGTTTTATGAAATTATAATGAGAATATTTATTTTTTCAAAAATTGTTTTACAAATTATAATTATTTATAAAGTCGTTATTTTTGTTTTGAGAGGATTCCTTCCACTGAACGCAAATAATATGTGCAAGGATTTGATTTTTAATTACATAGTATGAAGGTATTATAAAAATATACACAGATTACGAAAAAAGTATAACAATTAGGTTTTACATTGTTTTGTTGATTATGATTATGATAGAGCGATTATTTTATTCTATATTTAAAATATTAGTTTGGATTTTCAAAATATTATTTTAAATGTAATGATATTTTTCATAAAATTTAATAATTATAGAAAATGTAATGACAAAAACTGAATGGAAATTAAAACAATCCAATTTTAATTACGATGTCAAAGAAATCAAATAAAATACTTTTCAAAAATTTAATTAATAATTATTATGAGGATTATAAATTATTTTATATTACTAATTTACTAGTTTTTGAATAAATTATTATTATTCAATGTATTATTTTTACAATACCTTTTTGTATTTTCAATCATAAATTTAAAATTATACCAGTATTATACTATTGAAAATCTATTGCATTGGATTTCATGATTTTTTATCTGCAACATTTAAAAATTCTTGAACAAGAATTAATAAATATTGCTGTTGCGTTGGTAGTAAATTCATAAAAATATTCTCTAATTTATTAATTTGAGAGATTCGAAAATTTTTAATTTAGCAACGTACTTCTCTCATTTTATAAAGATTTGCAGGAGCCCTACGATGTAAGTCGATTTTCGTGAAACGACTTTCGTATTGGTTATTCATTTTTCTGAATTCGAAAATTATTTCACGAAAATCGAATTACATGGTAAGGCCTCAGATCTCCACGACTGAATTGCCATCCGTTATCAACATAATATTATAAAAGAGTTAAAAATTTCGACATCGTATTGAAATTTCGTTGACATCAATAACCAAAAAATCAATGATAACAAAAAATAATGTCTAAATTGCAAATCGAATCATATTTTCTCGGATTCCGTGTGAAAATTACATTTTCATTTTTCCATAAGAAGATAAAAATATTTTTATATACCATTACAAAAATCACCTTGGTTTTTTTTCTTTTTGTTTCAAAATACAAAAAAAAAAGAGAAATTAGGAAAAAAAAAGTTTTTCCCATTTCACTTTTTCTTTTTTAATTTCTTTTGATTTGAGTTATGTTTTTAGTTTTGCCGCTATTTCAAAGGTCATTAAAAAGGTACATCATGGTCGTTAGTAGAACACCAACATTAAAAACTGTAACATAAAAATCGTATTTATCTTACATAGGTGAAATATAATAATTGTATTTTGTTTTTAATTTTTCATTTTAACCTTTTTTTTTTGGTTTTTTGATTCCTTCTTTGAAAAATATTTAGCAATTTTTCTGGTTTTTAGAATAATGACAAGATTTTCAAGGATGAAGAAGAGGAAAGGAAGAAAACACATAGAAGAAAGATATCCTTTTCCAAATGTGTTATATTACATATGTGTTTTGTTTTTTGTTTCAAGCATGTAAGGTTTGTGCTAGAGTAGATTTAAGTTTAGGAAATTTATTTTGTTTTGTAAAACAACTTGTTTCGTATAATATTAACTAAAAAGTTTCTTTCACACAGAGTCGTATTAAAAGTTTTTGATTTTAAATTGGGTCATTGGGGAGACATCAAAGAAAGTAGAAATTTTAAAGCAAAGAATAAATAAAATGTAGTTCGGATCAATTTAGCAAAATTAAATTATTGTTTATTTATATGAAATTTTTTTATCAGTTCTGTAATTCTTTAAAAATTACATTTTTTTTAAATTGCCCTGCGCACGCATAAATTTAATAGGGCTTGGAAATTGATCTATTAAATTTAGTCATTCATTTCTAATCATACAATTACCCAATTTTCATAAAATTTGACTAAAATGGACCAAATCCAATTTATAGGATTGTAATTTTCTTTTTTAATTTAACACGAAAGCGGGCTGGTTTTTATCTCTATTCTGAATTTTTACCGACCATATTGTGTAAACAATAGGTAGGTTATTTTTCTTATTAAGATAAGGGTTCATTTTCTTTTTTCCAGTTGGACTCAAAAAAATGTTTTAAATATGGTCACATTTTCTGTCTAAAAGTTAAACAGAATGAAGGATAGATTGTACAAATTGAATATTGGAATGCTTGAAGCAAATATTTTTTATGTACGTTGTGTCTCTGTAACATATTATAGTATGCACCTTAACTAACTTAACCCCATTTTGTATATTATTATTATGTATTTAAAGTTTTACCAACATTTCGGAAATAAAAAAATGGAATCGTTGACATTACATTGAAAAATTTTGTTTTCCTATTTGAAACGCATATTGTGTACATGTTTTAGGCGGTTGAAAATCTTTTAATGTAGATAGCATTAATATTGTAGTCTATTATTCTTTTATGTACCTATTCTTGTTTTGGTATATTTCTAGTTTCCCTTATAAATGAATGTTAATTTGTATAAGAAGAAAACACAAAGGATATTTTCCCAATACAATATTTTATCTTAGAAGCTAATGAAGCATATAAATTTAAGCAACTTTAGGGATTTTTTAACTTCCAGAAATTAATAACTAATAGCAAATGATATATAAATAAAAATCTAAATAGAAATGGATACTTCCGTGAAATACATACATACTGAAATGTAAAAAAAAAATGAAATTCCTTATTCCCTTATAAAATTTTGGAATGAGTGGTAAAATACGAAGTAAGAGGAGGAGACCATTTAAAAAATTTTTGAGTTTTTACCGTTTCTGCAAAAATATTAAATAATAAAAAATCCTGATTAACCTCAATAACGTGATATTTTTGGTTTCTATGATTGCAAATGACTTAAAGAGGAAGAATTTCGACGAAAATATAATAATAGTTACTTTAATTGTAAAAAATAGGTTACATTAAATATTAAATTAAATTAATTGTTAGAATTTCAAAACTGGAAATATAGAAATCAGCTGTTAGTAAAGGATGCCAGAAAAGACGAGTATTTCATAAAAATCTTACTTTTGGTTCGTTTTATTGCAGCATCCATCAAACCAAAAGAAAAATTTCGTGTGTTTTTTTTTAAGACTAATGGTATTAAAATTGTGTAAAATACCAAATAAAACTAAATAGTGCAATCGGTTATGTGTTGGTCACACTAGATTTGTCCATGCTAAGAATAATGAAATATAACGAAATATTTAAAGAATTTAGAAAAAGAGTTGCGGAATTCGCTAAAAGTTTAAATTTAAAATAATCAGTTAGTTGGGACATTAAACAATTTGAAAAAATTTTTTTTATTAATGCAATTATCAACTGTGTTTATGTATATGAAGAGCTAGAATTTCAATAAACAAGGTTACAACGAAAATTAGAATTCCAGTTAACTATAAGGATTTGTTTTTGAAAATATTACGGCACAATATGGACATTCATATGCGTACTTTTTATAAATCCCTTAAAAATTTTTTTCACTCTCATATAATAAAAATCGACTACAGTTTATACACACAACAAGGAATAGAAAAATTCAATAAGAATAGAAAATTTTGATATGAATAACATTAAACTTGCGTTCTATATTATGTTTCCTTACATACTTATAATAAGATATACATGTACTTTTTTACTACTCTACACATTTTTAAAAGAGAAAAATTTATGCGGTTATTAAATCTACTTAGTTGTAAGAATAAACTGAATGTGCGGTTTTAAGGATTTTGTGAAAGCATTTGTATCCAAAGGTTTTCTTTATTTTAATAATGAAAATTCATTTACAACATGTATGTATGTATGTTTAAGAGTATTCAACTTGTAATTTAAGAATATATTTCTATAAACATTATTATACATATATATATATTGAAATTAATCTTATTCTATTTTATTGGAAATAATTTGAAAGAAAACCAGCAAAAAAAAAGGAGAAATATAGAAAATAAAATAAATTGAAAACAAAATGAGAGAAAAAAAAAGGATTATATCTAATATGTGGTGTTTAATCCTATTACGATTATCTTAAATTATCCTCCTTTTTCTTATTAATTTAATATGAAGCTAATAATAAAGATTTTTATCTGATAAACAATTTTTTTTTATCAGTAATAAATAATCTGGTAAATATAAAGAATAAAAAGTGGTCGAAAAAATTCATTTTATTTCTAATGTAACCAAGACCTTAGGCATACAATGTACATGTAATTTGTGTTATTTAATTTGATTCACATCAGGAAATTTTATTGAAATCTTGGGAAGTTTATTATTATCTTTAATGTTTATTTAAATTTTGTACCATGTCTTCCAGTTTATTTGTACAGCGTGTTTTGCATAACGTAGTAAGGAATTTTAGGGATGATTTTTTGATCAATTTCCAGCAAAACATAGTTTGAGTGGGGTTGGGGAGGGGATAAACAACAGGAGCAGATATACTACTTCCGAGCTACAGCATGTTAAAAACCAACTATACTTGTAACTTGAGAACAATGAGACATAGAGTAACCATCGGGGGCATCGAGGTTACACAGGCGATTGATTGTTCTGGATCTTGGGTTGTCAAATGGATAAAAATAAAATAATTTATAACAATTATTTAACTAATTCGAATAAAAATAATTTACAAACTTAATGTCAGGAAATTAGGCCTTTTCAGCGAAAAATATCGGTCATTTATGTATTCTTTTGTTTTTGTTCAAAATTTCGATATTTTGGGTATGGGTACATTACGCTAATTTTGCTTGTGTGTACATATCTTTAATATAAAATTCAATAATTCTCTAAAAATAAATGGCCATTTCACTTGCCATGAACATGAAAAATTTTTATTCTTATAACTCATTCAGAATATTAAAAAACATTGAAATTTAAATTTCAATAATTTTAAATAAATCTAAAATTTTAAAATAATGTTACCCTTTTTCAATTTCTACTATTTTAACATTTTAAAATTCACTTATGCATATGAAATTTCATTCGAAAAGAATACTATAATTTATATGCAATGCAGTTGCCATATAAAATTATACATAATTTTCATAAAAATTTAATATTCATACAAAATAAATAACTAAAGTTGTAATGATAATCAATTATCTTTATTATAAAAATTTTGTTACGTCTGAATTTTGTTACGTCCATAACAAAATTCAGACCGTAATTGTATACCGTATATAATAATAATATCAACTATTGTAATTGTGTATAGATATTACAATATGTTTTTAAAATATAACAAACCTACTTAGAAATAATTGTAATTTTTACATAATTACGAAAATTAATATTATTACATTGCTGTTACTATTATTCTCTTTTATTTGCAGACGGAATTTTAGTAATTATAAAAGCGCGATTGCATGTTTATTTCATATCGGAAAAAGCAAAATTATTTTGCAATAATATTTATCTTTTCAAAATGTATGTATTTGTTTACAGGACAAAGGTACATACGTGTGTAATTCTATAGCTAGTTACGGTATTATAATTTAAGTGAATATAATTTTACAAGTTCTGGCTAATTGACGTATGTGTCACTAACTTTATTATTAAATAAAAGTAAAACATATTTTTTCTTATTTCATTCATATTTTTTGAATTACGAAAATGATTCGTTCGTTATTGTTTACCTGCACAATACGTTGAATTAAATTTTAATTTATGTAGAAGTAGGTTTATGTAAAAATTTTAGGGTTGTGTCGAATATGTTATATTGAAATTATGGAAAATTAATTAAATAGAAATTTCAGCCAGGACACAATATGTGTTTTAAATTAAATAAAAATTACACATTAATTTTCTTTACATTACACGCGCTGTGAAAGTTTAAAAATTATTAATTTAAATTTGAAGTATGATTTCACTTGTTATTATTAATTAAAATGAGTATGAGTTCACTTGTTATCTATTTACGATAAATCACCACTGTGTTTGGATACTAATTAATATAACAATTAGTTCTAATGATTAGAACAATTTCATTTTTTAAACTTTATAACATTTGTTAACATTTGTGTTAGTTGTGGTCGAGATTAAGACCTTGTTTTTCTGTCAGTATAAAATATTAATTTTGAACAAAGCTAAGCAATTTATCTGTGTTTAAAATTGCTGAACTATTGAATTATTACGTGCATTGTCACATGTACTAGTTAAAATCTTTGAATTGGTATATGCATAAAATGATTAAAAAAACTAAAAAAGTTCTAAGAAGTTGAATGCAGTTCGAATCATTCGTAAAGTAGAAATTTTATGACTTACAAAAATACGTTTGTTATGTTTTTTTTCACTAAAATTTCAAATTAAATTGCAATATAAATTTCTTAAATTCAATTAAAAGAGAGAACATTTTTAGATCAAAATTCCATTATACTCGTATCTGTTATATAAGAAAAAGTAATTAAAAAACAAAATAAAAAATAATGCCCAATAAGGAAATTTCAATTAATTTCTTGTCAAGCTCCAATATTTTTTTAACATAACACGAATGAAAATTATTTGCGTTATGAACTCTAACATTATTTCTATACAAAGGGGCAACAAAATATGAGTGTAATTCATTAAGTAGGTATAATATTTTTATCATATTTGGGTATTCGATATGTGGCAATATTAGATTCGATCGAATTTCAAAATTTGATACAAGCTTTGCTATAAATTATTCCATTTATTTCCGACAAGGATTCGAATTTTATTTTCGCCAGTTAAATTTATTTTTTGTTATTAACATCCCTATTTGAATACAAATAGAACATATTACGTAATATGAAATCGAACAATATTAACATGTACACATACATATACAAAAATATTATTTTACATAATAAAAGAAAAAAAAAAGAGAGAAAAATTTCATAATACATTAATTTGTATAAGAGAGGTAGTTATCAGACTCGTTTATTTTTAATTTCCTCAATTATTGTAATTTAATTTTTAAAAAGTACCAACCCAACTTTACTTGGAAAATTTTTATGTATATAAGTACATAGGGTAATGCAAATATGTAGGTTTATAATAACATAGTATAGTGAAAATATCGCACATATACCAGCTACCACGTTTGTTTATCATGTTAAAAAATAACAAGGATATTGTAAATATTGTAGCATACATATGTATGTATGTATATCTGTATGTAAGTACTTTTCATTATTGATATTATAAGCGGGGATGTAATAATAACATTTATATGTATGTATTTATATAATATTGCACATAAGGATATTTTATATTTCATGATAATAATAATGTCACATGAGACTTTTTACGTTGTTGCAAATTAAAATTTTATATGTTAAAGCAACATACTCGTATTATATTATGTGAATTTTTATGTTGTGTATGTACATACATACATCGAAATAATTTTGATATAATTGCATATACACACACACATAAAACATACATCTACATGTGTAGGCTGTAGAGGGACTTAATTCTCATTAACTTCGGAAAAAGTGTATAATTTTAATATAATTGATCGATGATATATATAGATATTAAATATAACAAAATATATTTATGTACATATAAGCGTGTGTAAGTAAATATACTGATGTATACCCAAATTTCCAAATATATGTATTATATGTAAATACCTACATGTATAACGGTTATACCCAATAAAACTGTCAATCTTATTTAGGATATTAACTTATTTTAGTGAAGAGAAAAACAGAAATGTCAAAAACAGTAAATAATTTTGAGAAGGTTCAGTTTGGTATTTGGTGAACATAAAATAAAAAAGTTTTCTTATTAAGAATAATATCTAATTGAGAAAGAAATATGAGAAATATAAATAATATAACTGAGGTAATGCTTTGGCCACTAAGTGGTAGCATATTAAAATTTCATCAATTTTATAATTCAATTTCATTATTGATAAGTTAAAATCTAGATATAATTAATAAATCTTCAAACTCGTCCTTTCTAGTCCTTGTTTTAATCCAGTTCATACTTCATTCCTTACTAGGTCTTTCCAATCCAGTTTTCTACTAGTTCAGTGTTGTCGTTCTTTACTTCCATTAACTACTAGTTATTAATGTAACTTATAAGAGCTTAAGAGCATATGTACTCGTAATTCGATTAGAATGTTGTATCTTTTTAAGCCTGTAACGATTGAATATCAGAAAAAAATTTTAATATTATACTCTGCTTAAAAGAAATTACTTGCAAGCGTAATCTGTAACGTGTTTCACCAACTTTTATAATGTTCATTCATATATAAATTTTTCATTTTGTTATATAAAATTCCAAAAACTAAGATAAGATTGAGATTTTTATATGAAATATCACAATCGACCATTTAACAATACACATATTATTGGTTAATATCATAAAAAAATATCGAACACAAAATTTGTTAAAAAATATGAAAGTGCTAAAGTTAAGTGATATAGAAAAAGACAGTGAAGTGGCGCAAATAATGTTAACCTGTTAATATTTAGCAGATTTTGAGCACTACAGAACTAACTAAAGAACTCTGGCTTGAAGTAAATGATTCACCCATATTTTAACGTAATGAGTTTTTATTCAAAAATTTTTCTATTTTCGGAATAAAATCAATTTTTTATTTTCATTTTCTACACTGGAAACCAAAAAACTTTTCAATAATATTCCTTCAGCTTAAATAACTAAGGTGTTGTAATACGACTATGAGGTCATAAGAAAGAATTTCATACACATGTGCTGTTATTTAAGTGTCATTTTTTAAATGGGACCATCTGCACTGTTAATATACATATAACTACAATCATAGTACACACATGTTACATTATGTAAATGCAATACACAAGCTTATACAAATTACACATTTTAACATACAATCCAAAAATCTGTATGTTTATGTAGATTTTAAAGGTTACGCCTGAAAATAGCCAAATGTCATGAAAATGATTTTCCGCTTGAAGTGTTATTTTTTCTTTTAGGAAAATTTTTGTGTATTCATAATAATTTTTCATTCAAAATTGAATTTTTATATTTCCTTTTGTTTCTTTCTCTTTTAATTTTTTTGTTTTTTTTTGCTTTTTTCATTATTTGTAAAAAAGTGTACCATAATATTAAACTTTAATATTTTTTTTTGTTGATATTTCATTTGCTATGATGTTTTACACTGTTCTCATTATAATTTTCTATAGGGAGTATGGAAATCATCCGGTGAATAAATTGAAGTAAATGAGTGTCAAGGACATGAGGAAAAAGTAACGTTTTTGATAGATTTTTATAAAAATTGAAAAAAAAATTTACATTTAAAGTGGGTGAAGCAAAAAAGAATAATTTGTTAAATTTTTGCAGTAAATAGTATAAATACAAAAAAAGTTTTGTAATATTGTAATTACTTATATAAATTAATTAAATTGATTGGGGAAAAATAAAAATTTTATTTGCAATTGGAATCGCAAGTCGTAAAGTCATAACTTTTTCTGCTTGACTGGTTTGGATTATATAATGACATTTGATTTAGCGTATGAGCTAGGAAACTATCTTACTTTTTGGCACTTTTCTAAAAAAAATTTTTGAAAAAGAAATGCTTTTTAGTTTTACTTTGTCCGCTCGTACGTCCGACGATATGTTTACACAACTTCTATGCCCTTGAATATAGGAATCTGAAATTCCATTCGTACATAGATCTTTACTGGAAACTTATTTCCGTAGAAAAAAATGGTTACCTATCTATTTACAGGTGGGAAGCCTGCTAAAAGCTAAGGCCCTTGAAAAACTATAAAATACCATTTTTGACTATTTACTTCACGAGACCATAAGCATGTTTCAAATTCTATAAACACAGAAAAGTATTGGCGGGTTTCTTCAACCTTGGCATATCATAATTGAACTTTAAAATATGGCCCTTCAAATTATTAATCGCTATAAAGTAAAGTCTAAAATTCACTTTTTTTTCCAATTATTGATACCGTTTTTCTTCTAGAAAACTAGCTGCTGGAAACTGAAATCTTATCAACACTTACACATTAATAAATAGTATTTATTTCATTAGGAAATCATTTATTTCTGCAACTTGTAAAATTGAACTTATTTATATTTTCGAAACTGCAAGCTTCTCCTAATTTTTCCAAACGCAGAAAGCTAACGTTAAATGTTATATTATCAAAAATATAATTTTTATTTTCATCTATACAATTTACTCTCGTATTCGACCTATGTTAACGTTTCTTTCAATTTATTTTCTTTTGTCTCATCCAAAAAGTATGTCAAAGTGTGGAAAAGTTCTACATTATAAACCATTTTTTTGACCTAACTTTATTTTCCAAGAATTTTTAATTAACGCATAATAATATGAATGAGATTTTAAAATATTAAAAATCTAGAAACTCATTTGGGATTCAAAAAATAATTATTATTAATTTTAGATATTAATTCTTTATTTATCAATATAATACAACATGCTTCACTATCATTTTTGAAAATCATATAAAGTCGATCCATAAATATGATGATTAACATGATTTTATTACTGCCAACTATTTTTGTATAATGCTTTTTCGATATTTAAGTAAAGTTTTTAGTGTAAATTTTGAATATAGGCGAGTATATAACATTTTAAAATATTTTAATTGAAATTATATTCAATACTTTTTCATTACCACTTTTACTAAAAATAAAATAATATTTTTTTCTTCTATTTTTAAGTGAAAAAAATGAATAATATAGGGACAACCAATTTTGGGATAACCAAAATGTCAAATTTATAAAATAAATTGTTTCCATACCCACACAAATATTTTACATAATACTCATATAATTCGGGTTCTCAATGTTCATACATTTAAACAGAAGTACATATACAAAATGTACATATATGTGTATATAAATTTTATAATAAATAAAAATTTACATAATATGTGTAAGTATATAGATACCTTAAGGGGAAATATTGTATTAAGGAATTTTAAAACAAAACTTATATGAAAGTAAAAAGGATAAAATTTTAATTATGGAAATGAACCTGGATCCTTCTTACATATTATTTTAAATTATTTGATTTGGATAAATATTATTTAAATAATATTTTATGAAAATTTGAAATTTCCTTCATTTGTAACATGAGGAACTGTAGTATTTCGAAAATTATGATATTGCTGAAAACAAGTTTTTTAGAATTTTCTACGATAAAAAACATAGTAGTTTTTTAAGTAGTGTCCAAAAGTAATATTGTATAATAATTCCTTAGTAGTGGTACGCTGTAGTGGGTATGAAATAAGATTGAATAAGTCAGATTTCAGGCATTATTATATAAAATCGCAAACAAATCCCGGGTAAACAAATGCAATGTGAAATTAAGAACTGGAATCTATTACTCAATATTATAGATGCAGCATTAATCAAGTTTGCACTATACAAATTTGAAAGATTAGAATTAATATTTTTTTGTTACTGTCAATAAATTGAAAAAAAAATTGGATTTAAAAGAAGAAGGCTTTTTAACAAAAAATCTTCAAATAGTTTTTCGTTTAGCCACTTTATAGTTTCACATTTTTAAAATGTGTCTATGTTGATTTCAATTCATGTTTTAGAATTAATAACCCGTATTTATGGTTATTAGATTTTATGGTTAATAAATAAAAATTTAGTTTTGTTTAACATTTAATGTAGAGAGTTAATATTTCCTAAGCATAATGGCACGAAGTAAAACTACTTTGATTGAAGTATTCGAAATATTATCAAAATAGTTAAACTCCTTCTGAAATTTGGAAAGATTATCAAAGCAATCGATCACTAATATTTAATTTAGAACTATATGAAATGTAAATCTAAAATACATACTCAAAACTTTAATACCTTACTAATGTACATTTCGTTCCTCCATTAATTTAATGTTCTATAAGGTAAAAAAAGCAGCAAATAGACTCTTACCATATTAAAAACCTTTAAACAAAATAGAATTATTAATTTTAAATACCAATTATATAAATAAAATTATATTATTACCTAATAAAAGTGTAATTATATTGAAAAATTATATTGAAAATTTTAAAATAATTAAAAAAAAAATTATTATAAGAAGCTTATTGGAGCATACTTAATTATTATAAATAAAATTATGCCTATATTACATAAAATGAATAAACAATAATTGATTGTACATATTAAAAACATAAATACAACATTATTTAAAATAATAGGCTTTATTTAGACGAATTATTTAAAAAACATAAACTAAATAAATAATTATTAATGTCAATATATTTACACACCTTTATGCAAATATTTTTTATAATAAAAATTGAATGTCCTTTTTTCTTGTTTTTTTTGTTTATAATTAAAATCAATAATTATTTAATTAATTCCATTGAAGAATAAATAAATATATAAAATTTTAATTGTCAATAAAGCAAAAAGCGAAAAAAAAATGAAGTGATAACTGAGTAGAACTATTATTTTTTATAAATTATTGAAGGATAGTTTTAAAAAAATAAACAAAATAAAATTCCAAATTTTAATAATTAGCAACCAATTTTGCGAATTGATTGTTCTTTAACAATTTGAGTTGCCGTATTTTTTTTCAAATACAGGATGCTACAAATATAATAAAAATTATCACTGAATTAATGTGAGAAAGTTCTAATAGCCTCCTAATTTTGGTAAAAAAAATTTAATATACACAGTTTTTAAGTTGTTGTAAGTTTGAATTTGCATGCTGAACTCAATGGGACAATTGTATAGACTGATGTAATAACTATTGTATTGGCAATTTTTCGGAATTAATTTTGTTTTTCAATCAGGTTAATCTTTAAGACGAAATTTTCATGTAATACAATTCAAAAAAATGTCAGGTATCTGTTTCATAATAATTATGTAGAAATTTTAAAGTTTAATTATTGCTATAATGGCTGGCAATATTAATGTTTTTTTGAGTTCATGTTTACATCCTTAAAGTATGCAATAAGAAAATATATTTTAAAATCCATTAGTTTGACCCCAATCTCTTTATATATCAATAAAAATGCTTGCTCATATTCTGAATTTAAACTTTTACTTTGCAAAATTTAATAATATTATTTAAAAAATTCCACAATAATTTATGTAGTTTTTATTTTTAAAAATGCTTTTCCCCTATTTTTATAAATTAAATGAAAATTTTCTCAAAAATCATTATGTACAGACGTTCTATGCATTTGTTTTAAAAAAAAAAATAGAAAAAACTTAATTTCGCCATTTTGACCTTCAACTCATATAAAATAAAAAGTTTTATTCTTGA
The DNA here is from genome assembly GCF_029603195.1 of Condylostylus longicornis. NCBI lineage: Eukaryota > Metazoa > Arthropoda > Insecta > Diptera > Dolichopodidae > Condylostylus > Condylostylus longicornis. The sequence goes on along the minus strand of NW_026578017.1, from coordinate 8,315,557 downwards.
GTTTTTTTTTTTTTGAAAATTTTCACAAAAAAATTAAGAACTTATAAAACTTTTTATTTCTTAATTTTCAATGAATACCAAAATAATTTATGTACAAAATTTAGAAAGAATGAGTATAAGTTGTTGAAATTTTTATTTTAAAATATTAGGTATTTAAAGTTTAGTGGAATAGAATATAAAATCAAATTAATTTCATTCAGAATAATAATTGAAAACTTTATAGAAATGAAAAACTCGCTCAATATGCTAGAATATTCATAATTTTTTATTCATAACTTTCGTTATTCTAAAATAAATTGTTTTAAATATAATAACTGTAAAACAAGTATAAAATTAATAAGATTTATTAGGAAAATTTGTGTATAACAGTTTTTAAATAAATTTAATATTATTTTTAATTATAAAATCATTTTTATTATAATAATGAGTTTATAAAGGTCTGATTCTGTATTTCACATTTTCATTCACTATGGGTAAGAAGAAATTATCTGGCCATTATTATTCAAGTGTTTTAATTAAATTATTAGGGACTAAAATAAAGGACATGTATTTAAAAAATAACAAAAAAAAAACAATTAGGTTCTCTATTTTTGTTAAAATAATGCAACATTTTTCATTTTAAATTAATTTACTTAAAAGCATTTAAATTGAAGTTTAGCCATAAGAAGCAGAAGAAAAAAAAAAATGGCGAAATGGAAAATAGAATTACATTAAAATTACAATATAATAGTGAAAAAATAAAATAAAATATTTTTTTTTCAAAATAATTAAAATTTATAATGTTTATACTTTGCATACAATATAATTATAAAAACATAATTTTAGCACATCACCACGAACAGAATTTGTGTAGGTTTTCCTACTGCATATAAAAATATTATATTGTATAATGCACATATTTAATTAAATAAAAACATAATGTCCTTATATTACATCATAATAACTTTATAATTTATAAGTTAACTAAGTTACCTCAACTCTTGAAACATTTTGTTTTTGTTTTTTTTTTTCTTTTTATGTCTAAAAATAATTTTAATGGGATAGTGTAAGCATATGGGAGTATAATAAAGTATAATAAAACAATAAACATAATTCGTGTCATTATGTATGAGTGTACGCATATCATAATGACTGTGCAACGTTATCATATAGTGAGTAATAAATATACACAAATAACATAATATATGTATAATATAAAGTATACTTATGAGCGCCATGAATTGTATAGAGTCATGTATACACGTTTAAAAATTTTATGATTAAATTAATTAATTTTTCATATTTTTACTTCATTTTATAGTTTAATGTGAAATTTGTTAAGTACAATTTATGAATATCTTTGCTAATTTAAGCTGATCTACATGTTAAAAGATTGAAACGAAAATTTCAAAGAAAATCGCTTGAAAATGAAAGTGTAAACACGTTTAGAAACATCAATCAACGAAATGAAAAATATTAAATTATTATTAAGCTACTCCCTGATAATTGTGTTATACTATAGTACTTTAAAATGAGAATAAATAATATGCTCTTTCGATAATATTCTTGCACAGGTGACAGAAGTGTAAACCTATCAATTAAAAACATATTGGAGATTTTGTATTTATTGTTGGCGCAATTATCACCCGAAGTGTATATGCCCAACCATACTTCGTTAAACAGCTACTTTATGTACTTTTGTATTTTTAGTTAATAATCTTAACCACCTAGACCAGCCGCCGAAAAAGTGCGACTCATGTGCAGCATGTGACCCATTCAACTTCAAAATTCGACCCATCTTTCTTCTGAACAAATTTTTTGCGTAAGAAAAAATTTGCAAGATTTTTATAAATTTTAATAAATATCATATTTTTGTTACTTTCGAATTTTCATTCCTTTTTTATAAGTTCTATTTCGTTCATTTTTCATTCTGTAATCTAAGAAACTCGACTGGCGCATACTCATACTCACATAGTACATATTTGCCCACTACCCAAATTTTTGTGGATAACTATGGTTGACATAGACTATTACATACCTACAGTATTACAGGGTTTACACCGAAGCTTAATATAATTAAAGGAAATTTGTATAACAATACAATCTATATTTCAACAAAAATTTAGATAATTAAAATGTTCATGTTCCACAACATTGTTTCTGAGCAACATCTGTTTATTCTAATTTGTGTTAGGTTTACAAAAAATTTAATTCCGAAGCTAAACAAGGCAAGTACGTAGCTTTAAATAAAAAATTTTCCAAAAAAATAGTTTATAAATTTTAAAAATCAATACGCTTCTAGCATACTGGATGGATTAAGGTTTATACTAGAATATGTAAAAAATTTTTAACAGTTTAGGAATGCATTATTCTAAAAATTTTATCTTCGTGCATAAATCTCTTACACTTTAGTGATTTTTTTTTTTTAACAAGGAATACATAATTTATCATGCGTCCAACACGTTTCTATACATAGAATTCTGGTTAAATATTATAAAAATAACATAATGTGTCAGACTTTAGTTTTATATACTTTTTGCATACATGAAAATCAGTACGGTTTTCTGTTCTTATTTTCTTTATGATGTCCTTACAACGTGAAAATATATAGTCTAATGGATATAAAGGATAAAAATTTTAAAAACAAAGGAGAGAGAGAGAAAAAATTGCAAATAAAGAGCAAAAATTCATCAAAATTTTGTAAAGATTTCATAAAAGTGAAGGAATAAAAAAGGATGATATTTTTTTTTATAAGATAGATAAAATACGCTTGTCTGCATAATTTTTTTTTTTTTAATATTTCTTTTTTATTTTATGCACACTAAAAACTATTGCAAAACATGTAAAACAAAAATGTTCTTCTTTTAGTATTTTTGGTTTTTTTTTTTAATGAACATTTTAAAAGACACGTTAGTTTTTTTCACAATTCCACAGAAATTTAGACTAAATTAAAAAGAGGATTATACAAAAACTTTATATAGAGTTCATTTTAGGTTAACAGTTAAGTAGACAACTGACCAGAAAAGAAAAAGATTACTTAATTACTTAAATTAGTTATTCGGCATTTAATTTTGTATATTTTAATTAACTTGTAAGCTTAAAATGCAACGAATTCGAAGAATATAAGATTTTTAAAACTTTTTTCTTTTTGCATTTTAATCCTAGAAATGTTGGTATCGAAACGAAAGCTGACTTCGTGGTTAGTACATAACTATTTATTAGTTATTGATTTAGTTATTCGGATCGGAAAATTCCAAAATTTTGAAGTTATATTATTTATCCACAACGAAACTGATATGGGCTACAAATATTTTAAGTTTATAAATATAGACAAAATACTTTATTTTTTAAGGCAAAATTTAACTTACCAAAATATCCAGTCAAAAAACATAAATTTTTTAGTTACAATTAACACTAAATTGAATGATTCTCTATAAAGGAAGGAATCGTCCTCTTATACGACATTATTGTATTAAATTTTTGCATTAATCAAACCCGTTTAAATCAATCTTCCAAATATTACTGTAAAATTTCTTTCAAATTTATTCAAAATTACTTAGTTTTTTTAAGGTAATTAAAAAAACCAACTGCAAATAGTTTAATTAGATTTAAAATTTTGGAAATCCAAAATGGTGGTACGCTACCTTATAAGGTGAAAAACAAGTAAGACGAAGTAAAACAAAATATTTGTAAATAATACTTTTAATTTCAGGTATAACTTTCAACAATACTTTCAATTTCAGATTTTGTAGTATGCTTGCGTTTACATTATGGGTCAGAAATATCGCATACGACAAAAAAAAATTTTCATATTATTTTAATGTAAACTGATTTTTTCCATCGGGGGCACGAAATTGTAAAAATTTTCAAATTCAGGTTTGATTCCCATAAAACTATGTAGAGCAGCAATAATTAATTCGTTTTCTACATATATAGCAAAAACTTGAATAGTCAAAGCATAATATTTGATCAGTCTTTAAGAATTTTTTAAAAAAGGGTGCTCTTACAACGTTAAAGCTACATACAAACAATAAGTAAGTAAATGTCATCTCTAAAGAAAAATTTTTTACCACAAATTTTAACCAGAAAATCAGAAAAGTACGTTTTATTCAAAAAAGGAAATTACAAAAAAAAAAAAGGAAAAAAAAGTTCATTAAAAAGCAAGTTGGACCGCCATTGTATTTCAAATTTTGTGTAACTTTTTGTATTGCAATTTATTTAATGTAAAAATCACTATAAGAATCATTAAGGAATTTAATATAACATTAATGGAAATGGAAAAGAAAATGAAATAGAAGAAAAAGGATTATTAAATAACTGCGGTTCGTTTATTCAACACAGAGACTTTCTACCTTAACTTTTTAATTATATTTCATTTTTTATTTTATTTTCATAATTTTTCTCTGTATAATATAAAAACAACAAAAAATAATCTACTAAGTTAGTTTGACCAGTTACCTTGAAGTTATTAAGGATGATAGTTATATAAAAAGTAAAGAGCAATTAGCATAAAACTGCAAAAGAAACAAACAAAATACGAAAATATAAACGTAAAAGAAAATGCTTAAGTTTAAAAGCGGTTGGTTGCGTTAAAGTTTCTTTAAAAGAGCAGAAATAGAAAAAAAAAACGAAATTTACTTTAAAAAATTAAAAGAATATAATAATTTTTTATTTTGTTGAGTTTGAAGAACCTTAAGAGCGGATCTTAAGTTTATTGAGTTTTTTTTTATACTCGTACGAGTGTTTGCTCGTAGGGTATTCTAAATTTACCTGTTCTGTTTGTAACACTGAAAAATAATGGTGTGAAATGTTGATATGTAGGTATTTATAATATAACACTCGCTCAGTGTCGAATTGTTAATTGATTTAGGCCGTCCATATGTTCGATTCAGCGGCAAGCCAGGGCTTAGGTGAAATTGTTTGTAGTTTGCGCAATTCAGATGTTATCAGTAATACAGTAATACGCGTAGCTTTCATTCAATATGAGTTCAAAAGTTTTTTTTGGACTTATAAAAGGAAATTTTATTCAGTATTAAATTAAAATTTTTGCGAAAAGGGACAAAGAAGCTGAGTTTTTGAGATGCTTGAGTTTTTATATAAAATATTCTAGCTATAATGCAAGAGTGTCAACAAGAACCTATATTTTAATAAACAACAACAGTTATTTACAAATAATAAGTGACATAAATCCATGTGGTGTGATGCACTTATCGTATATGAACAACTCAAATCCATTAAATTTTTGTCATAGAGTTGACGGTAAACTTTACTAAGAATAAACAAATAAAAAAAAAATATTGCTTAATTTTTGTGAAATTTTGCTTAACTCGAATTGACAACGAAAAATGTTAATGAAAAAAGTTTGAAGGACATTTATGTGATACAGACAAATTTTACGATATTTTTCTCAAAAATTCTAATGGATTTTAAAAATCTGAAAGAGGTACCTACCTATAGAGTCTTTTAAAGCATAAAAAAGTTTTTTGAGTGTTTTTTTCCAAAATAAAACGCAAGTTTTTTTAAAACTGTTTGTTTTCTCAACAGTTTGAGTATGCGGTGAGTTTTTAATTTTAATGTTTTTGCCATTCCAGATTACTTTTAAATTACAACGCCTTGTTTTATGAAGATTTCAGATACTTTGTTTAAATAATTGCATTACGTCTCTGTTTGTTCAACGTCGTTTTAGTTTAAGTTTATTTGAAGGAATTTCAATAGAAAATATTTCAGAGGGTTGAAGGGTTATTGTTTTTATTTAGCTTTTTTAAAATTTCCACACGTCTCAGCATCAAATTTCTAAATAATGTTACCAAAAAATTTAAAAAAATATAATATTATATTGAATTTGTTGTTGAATGAAAAGATTGGGTTAAAATATAGTAAATAATTATTGTAATTTGGTGACAAAAATATTGATCTAATCGAATTGCTATACTATTCTTGAAATAATGAAATTTTTATACCTAGGTTTAATAATATTTCAAATACTGTAGTTAATATAGGAACTATAAAAATTTCTCTCTCCATAACGCTAAGAAAAGTGCTCTAAATATAAATAAAAATTTTATTGAATAACTTTTGCTATAGTGTAAATGACTTTAAAGAGTGTCTAAAGTAATAATAGACACTGATTTATTAAAGATCACCAAATTTCTATACGAAATGGTAAAGATTTTAAATTGTTATTGTGAGAACGATTTTTGATTTGGCTCTGATAAGAATACGCGGATAGTAGCCATACCGCAAAACGTCAAATACATTTTCTTCATGTCTCAAAAACTATTCAAGCTACAGTACGAAACTTTTGGTACGATTTTTAATGGTATCATCGGAGTAAAAACGCATAAGAATTATTAATTATATTATCGGTGTAAAATCTTCATTAGCGCATAAGGATTTATTGTTTTCCTCTCTGAATGCCGAGCATCCTACTACAATACCTCATTGAAATCCACCCTTCTGATAAACTCGTTCTGTCGTCGTGAATATGAAGTTTTCAAGTATTTTGTTTTCCTTACGAATAAGAGTCTCACATTTTCTTTGATGGTTTATAGAGATCTCTTCGCTCTCCTGACAAAATGGTAATTAGGGCCTTAACTTTTTAGGCCCAGATTTATGTTTTATTCGGTGATTTTTAATAAAATTTCGGTGTGCCAATGATCAAGCAATACAGTGGCCCAATTACATACAAATTGCATAAATATATAATTTAGAAGCAGTAACTATTTGAATAATTATCATAGTTCGATTTTCAACAAAAAAAAAAAAATATTTTAAGAAATCGAATTTGAAAAGACATTTGATTTGACATTATCTTACCTTTATTCTCCTCATTCCACCATATTAACTACTCCAATTCCTTGTAATTATATGCGATCATTTTCTACTCAAATTAGTAATAATAATTAATGGAAAAATGAAAAAAGCTTATGCTTTTCCATTATGAATTTTAACGATTTCCACAGGATATGGTTTTATGTTCTTGTACCTAATATGAATATGAAATAAAAAATAAAATAAAATGTTTTTTAAATATGCTGTCATAAAAAAAAATTTCAGTTTTAATTTTCAATTCCTTTCTCAATTATTATTAAAATATTTTCATGTAATTTCATTTTAATCCATTCGCATTACCGTTAATAATAATAATTATTATTAAAAGTGGAGCATATTTTGCAACACAAAATAAAACTTGAAAAAAAAAAGTGATTTTTTTTTTTTGATGAATTTTTAAAAATGTATTCAACGTTGAAGTATGGAGAAAAGAAAATATTTTTTTCAATTTTCCCTATGGCCATGAAATTATAACAATAATTTAGTTACAATATTTTCATTTTGTCATGATATATTTTTAAATGTGTAGCTCATTTAACCATGAACACACCACAAAAATGAAAGAGAAATAAAGAAAAAAAATGTTTTTTTCTTTTGAAAAGGATTTTTTCGTTTTTACTTTCGCTCAATATTCATCATTACATATATCCTTACAACTGCTACTTTTAATATTGTTTATTTGTTTTTACTATGATGTTTTATAATTTTAATAATTTAATAATAATAATAAAGAAATTAAGTTGCCATAACATTTGCGTTGAAAGAAAACATTAAAAAAAAACTTTTTAGTTTCTTTGTTTTTTATATAAGTATATAAGTATGTTTATAGTTGTTTATATGTAAGATTAATTTTTATTCCGAGAATGATGGATAGTCTAAATGTTTTAAAAACTAACAAAACAAAAAATTATCTTTGAACGGGAAAAATTTATAAATAAAAAGAAAATTTCGTATTCAAAATAAAAAAAAATATGAATTTTTTATGAAAAGTAGAAAAAATAACAACATCAAAGGAAATTTGGATTGGCGAACTTTGGGATATTTTGTGTATCTCGCTTTTTTACTCTGCAACTGAGAAGAAAGTGAATGACTGTCAAAAATATTTTTGTAAAATGCAATTTTTGTGTGAAAAAAACTATTCCGTAATGCGTATCTGGTTTTTTTTTTAAATAAGTACAAAATTTAGTCATTTTTTAATTACTTTAATTTTTAAGGCGATGGATTCAGTGATTAATTAGAAAAAAATGCAAAAATTCTATTGAAAAAATTAGTATCATATTGGAAAAGTGAAATATCCATTAGGTTAGGTTGGGTTAGATCGCCGCGGCTACCGTAGATTGCACGCAGGCCAGTATGGTCCGTTGGATCTGGACCGCTGGATCCACAAAATCCCCCGCCCACACGAAAACCAGACCGAATTTTTCGGAAACCATTAGAAAAAAGGAGATTTGAAAGTGAGTAAGAAGTGAGCCCAAAAGGACGATTAGGCTCATAATTTTACAGGGTTTTCTAATAAATGTGCCGATACAAAATGTGAAAGAAATTTCGAATTTTTGCCCAAACATAAGAATTATAGATAAAACATATTATTAACACAAAACACTGTATTGTCGTCCTATTTTGTCTTAAAAAGCAAAACAATGTGAGAGAATGCAAGTTTTTTGTTTGAATTCTCGTAAACTTTTTAATGTTGCGTTGTTGTTATTTTCCATATTATAAACGAAAGACTAATTTGCTAATTAATTCTAATTTAGTATGACTTTCTCACGCGATCATATAACAAGCATAATATTATAGTAGACGAGGTAATTTTGCATGCAATGTCATCATTTAATGTTCTGTTAATATTTATACTTTTGGGAAATCTTTACCATAAATATTTTATAAATTTCATTTTATTAGGCAAAAAACAAAACCGAAAAGTTAAAAAGAAAAAAAAAAATGGGAAAAAAATTCACGAATATTTTTGGTTATGAATTTTTTTTTCTTTTCTTTTGCGCTTAATAAAAGCATTCAAAATTCGTAAAAAAATTCTTATGATTTTGTGTCATAGCGTTAGAAATAACGTTTTTATTACACAATACAGATGAGAGAAAAAAATTTTTATTATTAATTTAAGCTTTAAAATTTAGAACCGTAATTTTTAAGGATTGAAGTAGGTAAACTCACAAAAGAAGAAAGTATTGAAACTACTTTAGTATATTTCATCACGTGCTTGTCTAACGTATCTTGATTCTGCGAATGTTTAATACACATATTTTATAGCCATGAGCACTTATTTACGTTACATTCTGAAAAACAAGTAAATGGGAATGCCATTTCAAAGGCAGTATCAAACTTTTGTAAGAAATCCAGAACAATTTGGGAATACAAAGACCAACTGTAGAAAAATTATATTTGGAGTTACATAATGCATAAGGAATTTAGATTTTAACAGATTTTCAAGCAATAAAATTTATTAATTTGCTTTAACGCTTAGATTTGATTAAAAAAAATATTGTAATTCCTTTTACTCTTGGCTATTATTAATTAAAACAGGAACATAATCCAAATTTTTAATTAATAATTTAAAATTATTGATAAGGTGGCTGCGAGTATTGGTATTTGGTGTCCAACGCCCATGTTCGCCTTGAATAAGCTTCCCTACTTACGTCCGGTGGAATTCCAACCTGGCGACCAACTGTACCGTTAGACTCAGGGAGGCAATCGCAGAAATAAATTATCTAAAAATGTTATATAATCTACTGTTACTTCTTATTTTCATTGACATAAAAGCTATGTATATTATGTACATGCATATTTTTCATACATGAATATAATAACAATACTGTTATAAAGCATTATGTTATACATTGTTTGAAAATTTATTTAAAAAGATTAGCTTTTTATATTGTTATATAAGGACAATTGCCCCATTTTATTATTTTGCTAATATTTACTAATGTCAAATAAAACGACAAATTACTGAAAAAAAAAATGGAAATTTTTTCCTGTGAATTACACTTTTATTATTATTTAATTTGAATTTATGTAAGTAAATAAAGAAATGAATTTTTACTGCAAAATTTACTTTTGGTGTCATCATCTACTTTCTTTTATTTTTTTTTGAAGAATTTTTATTATGGTTATTTCATTATAATGTTTATTGATACATACATACATATTTACATAATATACATGTTTGAATAATATAGCTGCAGTAACATATATATATGTATGTACACAATACTTAATTATGTATACTATTTTGTGTAAAGTAGTTATACAAGTATACGTTATACACATACATCTGTGTCGGTTGTAAATGTTGATTTTCATTTTATTAAAGATTAAAAAATCATGAAAATAATATTCAGAACAATATGCTTAAAATACTGACATTCATATATGACAAACACATACCATATACATAATATATACTATAAATGACATCCTGTGTGTGTATATGTTAACTAATTGTGACAATAAAATTTATTCTGAATATTATTATAGTCACCAGATCTAAATGAATGAAATTTAAGTTCTTTGTTATTTTTATCTTGAATGTATAAATGAATATCAGTAGTCTAAAATCGACTTTCATTTTTTTTTTTTTGAAAATCTCTAAGGACTCTTTAAATTTCTATTCTATGCACTAGTTTATATATATATGTATGAATGCTTTAATATTTATCGTGTTTATTATTAAATACATAAATATCAATCGAAAAGTTAATTTTAATGAAATGTCGAAATATAAAACAACAGAAATTCAAATAAATTTATTTTGAATGAAAATGGTATACCGTAATGCTATATTAAGTTGTTCCAGTTACTATTAAGGTATTGTCATAAAAATTAAAAAAATGCTTTGAATTTTTGCTATCTATAAAACTGTTATAAAACGCTATTCAAAATATATTTACTTAAATAAAGGATAGGACGTATTTTACTGGAAAGTAACATCTAGATATTGTTGAAAATGCAGTTTGTTACAATTTATGATCATTTCAAAAATTATTCATCAAAATAGAAAGTTGTATCCGGAACTGTTGACATTGTGTTCTAGTCTCTAACGTACAAATCTAGCGATTGCTTTATGAATGTTCCATTGTGATTTCTAATCACAGAATTTCGGCGAATTTTTTATCGTAATATTACTCGACTTTTTTGATTGAAGCGCAAGGAGCTTTCTACAAAAATTTTAAATTTGATTTAATATTATTTTAAAACTTTTGTTTAAATATTGCAAAAATGACTTAATATAACAACAACTATTAACAGCAAGGGAATAGGACCCGAATTTTTAATTACACGCACATTTCATCCGAAAATTCTGCGTTTCATCTGAATTTAGTTTAAAATTTATAAAACATGAAAAAAATATTAAATTGTTAAAGCATAAGTTTACCGTATGAAAACTCCTCGTTGTTTACAATTCCAAAATGTCCTCCACAATTTTCTTCGGAAATTTTTCATCAACTTCGTGGAAAATGTTCCACGTTTCAAAAATTCATATGAAATATCACATGTATTCTGGTTCACTTTCATATAAGGGAGCCCTAGAAATTCAAAATAAAAATTGAATTATTTTACTTCTTGAAAAATTTTCCACATAATCCAATTAGAAAATTCTTTTCTCAATTGGATGATGAACGTTTTACAGAAATTAAAATTTCTAGGGAAAATACGAGTAAATGCTATTTCAAATAACTTTTAAAATTTATAATACCTATATTAAATAACTACCATATTTTCATTTATCGTATATAGGTTATACGTACGAGTATTTATAATTTTATTCATTATGGTTAAATACCAATTAATTTTGATAATAAAATTAAAAGTTAAGATAGAGTTGTCAATAAATTTTTTGCACAAAAACAAATAAGCAAAAAAAAATTATTTTTAAGGATTGGCGTTTATAATTTTTGTTGGTTTATTTATTCATGACATTTAAATTGTTTTCTTCTCTTTCTTACATGGTATGTTGTATTCGGTTTCATTGTGCAATTTAATGGAATTTTTATTAAAATTAACTGAATAATAAGTGAAAATGAAGTGCACTTTAGTTATACAACATGGATAACTTATAATAATTTTGAAAGTGTCTTTCATAGTTTTCATTTTATTCATTTTTTTTTTTGAATTATTTTATTAACTTTTTAAATGAGTATAATAAAAATGTATGAGTGCAAGGTAAACCAAAACAACAAGAAAAATAAAACTTAATTTCATTTAATGAAAAATAAAAAAATTAAAAAAAAAGAAAAGCGCACAATATTGTTCGCTACACTGAAAAAAAAACAGGAAAAACAAGAAAAATTGTTAGCGTGTTTTTTAATATTAAAAGCTTATAATATTTTTGTGCTAGGAAAATATAAAAAAAAAACAAAAGAAAACAAAATAACATTTTAATTCAATTTGCACAATATTTAGAGTGTTTATAAAAGTAAATTAAATTTTCTCATATTTTTTTTTTTATAAAAAATATAGACAGAAAACACTTTCAAAAAAAACAAAATTAAATTTTAAAATGTGTACAAACTATAAGTATATTAGTTAAGAGTGTGTCAATTATTGTGTGGGGTACTTTAAACTTTTGAAAATAGCAAGTTTTAGATGTGTGCATACAGAACACTTAATGTATACAATAATAAATTATGAAGCTATACAAAAGTATAATATTATAATGAGCTAAGCAGCAAATATTGTTGTTATTAATAAAATGGTACATAGTGTTAGTTATTCAGGGTCAAAATAAATGTTAAAATTGTTAATTAGAATTTAAAATAAAAAAAAGGGAAGAAATAAATTTATTTTTGCGGTTATTTCCGCAATAGATAAAATATATACTTTAACTACTGTTGCAGAAAAAAGGATAATCCTTTTATGTATATGTATGTGATTCATAAATTAGTGTCTAATATGCAGATTACGACTGTTTTAGGTTGTAAATCTTGAACATATTATGAATATTTTCATGTATGTATATATGTGTATATAGACGCATAATTATGACGTAAATTTTATAAAAATTACAAAATATTGTTTTATAAATTAAATATATAAAAGTATATTGGAAATAAATGCATTAATTATAACAATTGATTGCTTTAAAATATTATAGAATGAGAAATTCTAATTATTCTTAGGTAAGAATTATATTCTTTTTCCGTAAAAAAAAACTGATATGGCCAGAACATAGTCGATAGCAATGTGAATTGTCTGAATTAGCGAAAATGTTGCAGAATATTATGAAAATTGCCTTTTGCGTACTTCTTCTCAATTTTTAGAGAGCAAGCAAGATTTTTGTACAAAATTAAAACATTCCAAATCGATTGGATGAATACCAGCGGTGACTTAGTCACATTTAAATTTTATACATATTTTATTGTAAATATATTAAATTTATAAACTCTTTGTATTTTGAATGTAAAAAAAAAATATGGAAAAATATTTCGGAAAATTGAAATAGCCATGCCACTATGTATCCGTTCTTTATACTGTAGCTTTCTTGTTTACGTAAACTATTTCTGCAGGTCTTGCTTTTAAAGAAATTTAAGAATGGTATTGAATAACAGAAACATAATATGAGACTATATTTTTTGTCTAAGAAATAAAAAATGTTAAAGATAACAAAGCTTATTTTAACTCCTATTCAACCTAATGTTTTACTCTGACAAGGCTTTTATTGTAATTACACAAGACACAATAAAGTTTATAAAGTAAAATTTCAATTAATAAAATTTTTCTTAAAAAATTGAATAAATTTTAAACTTTTAGAGAATAAATCAAATTGTTATTAATTTATTTATGGAATATTTAATATACATATAACATTTTCAAAATTAAAATAAGAAGGTACTTCATTTATGCAAAATATTTTGAATTATGCATAAATTTGATAAATTAATACTTCACTGCATAAAATATAAAGATATTCACTTTGAAAAAAAAAAAAACACGAAATATTATTTTTAGCACATTTCCAACAAAACTAATAATAAGTAGTTCATTCTGTCTGTCCCTTTACTTACAAAATAATATAGTTTTAAAAATAAAACAGAAAACTTAAAATTTTATTTGCAAATTAATCATTAAGAAACCTGTTTCTTTTAACAAAATTTTACTTTCCTTCTTCCCTCCAAATGTAACTCCCAAAGTCCAAAAAATATATTTTTTAAAAATTTATTGGGCCATTTATTATACCATAAGTATAATTTCACGAGTGCACAGAAAAATATCGAATGGCTTCTTCTAGTGCAGAAATGCACAGACAAATCGTTCCTCTAATCTTAATTTTTGAATATGAAAATAGAACGTTTACATAAATGTATAGGCAACAAAATGGTATCGTCGAAATTAATCCTATGTATAAACCGAATAATTTTTCAGCCCTAGAATAAAATCATTTGTTTGCTATATTGGAGTCTTAAATTTTCAAAATAGTCTAATTTTGGTATATTAATAAAAATCATTTAAGTAAACGATTGTTTCAAAAAACCAATATTTTCACTTGTCGTATGTAAAATGTGCTGCTTTACAAACCATTTATTTGATCAGAATTTATTAATGTAAAAAATAAATGAGAAAACCAAGTGCATGCAATTGAATTCTTTTGTATTCTTAAACTAAAGAATAAGAAATTTTATTACTAATAATAAAAAAAAAATATTATTTAAAAGAATATTGTTTTCACGTAATGTGATTTATGAAATTTTTGTGCTTTTTTGACATACTTATAAACAATATAAAAGTTAAAAACTTTAAATAATATTGAAAAATACTGGCATGTACACTTACACGGAACGGATTATAATAAAATATTGTCTGTTTTTATACTCCTAGCAATAAAAAAAGAAGAAGAAAAACAAGATCATTTTATTTTAGCTCATTTGTCAACTGAATTTATTTTTTACTTTTCTGAAAAGTTTTTGAATTTACAAAAAGAAGTTTTGCTTTAATATGCACATGCATTTATAGGGTGTTTCTGTGTAAGTATGATTGAATTTGAAATTGTTTGAAATATTAATTTTTTTCTATTTGCTCAAAGCCAATATGTTGATATACGATATCAACACGGGAATGCTATTATGATTATATGGTTCTTAATTAAAAATGGTTATGTTCCTAATGTAATGCACTTCTCACGCTTTTTATGAACTCAATTTTTCCCGATAATACAATTCTATACTAATATTTCGATTCCAAGAAAAAACAAAGCTTTCTGGGTCAAATTGGAATAAAAAAAGTAACGATTTTTCCGAGTATACACATCTAGACATCAAAAATTCGCGACCCGTTATCACAAATCATTTAACAGTTAACCCCTAGTTAGCGCTATTTGTCACTGAGAAAAATATATCATATACTTGTATAAGTACATTGTGATATAAAAATTATGTGTTATCAAACCAAATTTACAATAATTATTCTTAAGGACATACACATTTATTCTAATCTTACCAAATTTTTATATTTTATACAGATATTATGTACATACTCATACGTTTATTTCTGAAAATGAAAATAAAAATTTTATAAAATGTATGAGTTTAAATGGGAAATGTAATGTAAGAAAGCTAAAAAATGAAATGTAAGAAAATTAGAAAAATTTTTGTGAGAAGACCATGTATACATATATGTCTACCATATGTTATGTTTAATCTCTACTTGGCATCACTGAAAACAGCAAAAAAAGAGCTTAATTGTCGTTGTTTCAATAATATTAACAAGATTTTTATAAATGTAATATTAAAATTTAATTCAAATATTTTTCATTATATAATAATTTTACTTAAATGTTGTTGAGCACATCTTATTCTCCTTAATGTCCTCTACATTAAATTGAATTGCTCTATTAATAATTGTGTCTAGGATTATTTAAAATCATAAATTAACATACAAGCTCTTTCTATTCATGGAAGATTATTGATTTTTATATTTTGTTTCATAAAATATTATGCAATCGTTACCCAAAGTTTAATAAGCATAGGAACGTATGTTCAAACTTCAGTTTTAAATACTGTAATAACTATAATGATAAATTTGATCACAAAATACATATGTGACTAACAGAGTGAAAAAAATACATATACAATTATATTAAGTAGATTACTAAATTTCCTGCAACTCTTATACATGCATTTATTTGTAAGAGTATCACAGAATTGATACGGTCAACTCTGTCTATTTTAATTTTTAGCGCTTTTCTAAAAAATTTTTGAAAAAAAGTGCTTATTAGTTTCACTCTGTCCGCCCGTCTGTTCGTTTACAAAACTTCTACACCCTTGAAGATAGAAACCTGAAATTTTATATATACTTAGATCTTTACTTTACTTTACCTTTATTATTGATTATATGTACTTAGATTTTTCTTAGAAGAAAATTTTTTTGCATCTCCACCCAAGTTATCGCCTCTTGAAATTTGTAAAATTTGAATTTCTAACGCCTTATATTTCCAAAAACGCAAACTTTTTTAAATTTCTATAAACGCGGAAAGGTAACAGTAAATTCCATGACATTAAAAAATATAATTACTTTTCTTAACTCACGCAATTAACCCTTAAAATCGAGCATTATGTTAACC
Source organism: Condylostylus longicornis (assembly GCF_029603195.1). Classification (NCBI taxonomy): domain Eukaryota; kingdom Metazoa; phylum Arthropoda; class Insecta; order Diptera; family Dolichopodidae; genus Condylostylus; species Condylostylus longicornis. Next base: position 8,299,176 of record NW_026578017.1, on the reverse strand, counting down.
CCTCCTTAAATTAACTTTTGCTTCATTTCAAAAACTGGAAAAGCAGTTCATCCTAAATATTTGCAATTCTAGAAATAGTTTCGTATATGATTGAAAATAATTTTAATAGTGTGGTAGATCTACATAGATTGTTTTTCAAAGCAGTATTTTCATTTGTTGAAGGGGAAAGTGCTACAATACAAACCATTGGTTTGTTCAATGTATATAATAAAGTTGTATTATTAATAACTAGTTAATTTTTCACTAAAATTTCATCAGAAAAGATATCCAATTCGGTATTTGAATTTTTTTTTACAAACAGTATGTGAGACTTTAATTCGGAAAATATTTTTCTCCTTTGGTAAGTTGCTCTAAATGATACTACCCTATGGAATGGGAGGAGAATTTTTATTCTGTCGTATGGAATGAGATTTTTGTTATAAAGCCCTTAATACATTTACTTTTTGTAAAAGTCATTTTGACCGACAGTTTTTAATAGAGATGACTTACTATTTTTAGCATTTCAATGAAAAAAAAATATACAAAAGAAAAACAGAAAGAAAAGGATATTTTTCTCTTTCTTCTTTTCATAATGTCCTTGTAATAAATAAAAACAAAAGTACATATACATTCACATACGTACACATAAGTTTATTTTTCTTCCATTTTAATTTTTAATTTTTCTCTTCTTCTTTCAACAGTTAATAAAATTTTTAAATAACTTTCATACTCTCATACTACCAATATGTAGCGCATTTATTCAAAAATATTAAAAGGTTATGAATTTTTAATAAAATAAATTGTTTGAAGCAAAAGAATTAGTTCTGTTTTTTGTTTTTCATCTTTTTGTATTTTGGAAAAATATGGAAGGAGCCCATTTTAGGAAAGATTAAAAATTTAATTTTGTAAAACGGAAAAAGATTTTTTTTATACATACATATATAAAATTAAAAGTATCACGTATGTTGTAATAATATGCTGTGAATTTGGAATTTCATTGGTGTGTATAATTTGTGTATGTGTGTAAACCGTCACATAACATTTTGATATGTAAAAGAATTTTTAAAATATTCAATTTTTAACAAAAATCCATTTTAAAAATTTATAAACATATTATACATTGGATGTGCAATTTGTATATGCACATATTGAAATTTGTATTTCATGTACTTTATAATGTGTCTATTGCAGGTGAAAATCTAGGACTATAAATAATGATTTATGTTTAAGAGTGAAAAAGAAAATTTAAATAATAATAAAATGCAAGAAAATTTAAATGAATTACGAAATCTGCATTATGTCGTTGATCTCATTGAACTTTTGGACATAAAAAAAAATATTTTATATTGCTGCATTTTGCCATGGACAGATTTTTAAGATTTCAATGAAAAATAAAATAAAAAATACAAAAAATGAAAAATGTAAATAAATTCTATAATACGTTAGAAATACGTTTTGTTAGAAAAATTTTGAAGGAAATAGAAAATATTCAATATGCTATTAAATTTTTGACACAATATTCATCCCTAGCTCCATAATATACATATACAGTACTTTTATTTACATTATATGTGGAATCTTCATTTTGAATATTTTATGAAGTTAAAGGGTATTGACTAACTAAATTTTGTAATTTAATAATTGAAATTTTTTGCAATATCTAAATAAAATTAAATTAAATTCATTCATATTAGCAGAAAAATTTAATTATTTTCAATGAGTTCCGCATAAAAAGCAAAAAGAGTAGCACATATTTTGGTAAGGTATCATTCTTCTGAGGTTTGTTTTATTCGATTCGCTCTTTCAGCGTTAACAAGATATTTCACAAAAATGAAATTCCCCATAAATAAAAAATCAAAATTTAAATAGAAAATCAACATTACTTATAAAAAAATATAATCTGTTAGCAAAACAGAAACAAAGTATTGTTTCATAATTTACAAAATAAGCCTCAAAAGTTTAAAAGATTCCGATGTCAGAGTTAATATTACATAACTGAGTACGAGTTTCATATTTCTTTATGATTTATTTCTAATACGATTTAAGTTTTAGAAATTTATCTTATGAGAAAATTTCTTGTTTTAGTTTAAATCATTTATTTCTAAACCACTGCTTATTGTACAGCCTCCTATAGCTTGTTTAGTATTTTATTACTTTGTTGTAGTACGAAAAAATAAATAATATTTTAAGAAATAAATAAATTAAATTGTTGCAGCAATAAAATATCTATGTATTTGATATTCTATCGAAAATATTATAAGTTTAAAATGGTTCTGAAATGAAATTTAAGTCTTCATAAAGGACTAGATTTACAAACTAAAAACATTTTGTTTTCTTTTCTTTTATTAAATCGTCTATAGTATAAAACTAAATAACAATACAATAAAATATAATATCCTGTTTCTTTTTCCCCAAAAAAAAATTTTATATCCTTATACGTAAACTGTATATTTTTTAGATAATCCTTGTAATATTAAAACTTTTAAGAACTATTTTTATTTTTTCATAAAAGTCGTACATACACAGGACATTCTAGAATTATTTTTATATGTATATACAAATGCAAACATAGATTATTTCTTAAATGAAATGGTATGTATAAGGATAAGAATTCTGTTGTTCGACAACCTATAATAGATAAAGAAAAATGAAACAAGTGGAACACAAATTAAAATATATAGGTACTTATTTAAATGTAGATCGCCTGTTATTTAACCTAGCATACTATAGGATTGGTATAGAAAAGAAGCGTACATGTACACATAATTTAAATTCAAAATTTATTATGTTTGCGAACTAGCTTTGATTTTATTGAATTTAAGAAAATTTTCTTTAGACAAGAACATAGAAAATTATGCTTTGAATAATTTGTTTTTTAGAGGTGGATATACATGAATTTTGGTCTCAGATATGGAACTATTTCATAGTTTATAGCAAAAGTATTAAATAAAAGTTAGTATAACAGTTATGCTTTTTTAATTTCATAAAATTATTTTAAAATATTTTTATTTTATCAGTTTAAATATTTATATTTACCAGGTGTTAACCGGGTATTTTAACTTAAATGCGAAATTCATAGAATTTTAATGGCTGAAAATGAGCAATAAAATTATTGATAATTTATATCAAGGAATTTATAATTGATTAATAATAAAGAAAAATTCCTAAATGCAAAATTAATTTCTAAATCAATAAGTTTTTATTTTACAAGAACATTTTTATAGAACATTTTGCAGGAAATTCTGTATAGAAAATGTTCTATACATGCCATTATATAACTAGTAACCTAGTTATATAATGGCATGTATAGAAAATTACATGCCATTATATAACTAGTAACCTAGTTATATAATGGCATGTAATTTTTAAATCAGATGTGCTTAATAGTCTTTATAGGTAATCGATTAAAAAATTGATTGTCTAAATTTACAGGTTTTGAAAGGCCTAGTTAAATTACTAAATTCTTTTAAAATATCAAAAACTCTAACAGAATATTAAAAACAATTCTATTTTGAAATAAAGTTTCGCAAAAAAATTTTTTTTCAACGAAATGAACAATATCAAAAATTTGAAAAGACGGATTTTAGACATTAGTAAATTCTAATGGCCATTTTCTTTTTTAAAGTTCGCTAATGCAGTGGCGCGGTATAAAAAGTCAGCCGGTACTTTTTTGCGTTTGTAAAGTTTCAAAGATTCTTATAGTTTAGTTATAATTAATAGTCAAAAAATGGCATTTTTAGGAGTTTGAAGGATTATTCCTTTTAGAGCGGAAGAGGGAAGCGGATAGGTAAAAATTTTTTTCTACAAAACTAAGTTACTATAGTAAAGATCTATTCATATATGGAATTTCAGATTTTTATCGTCAAGAGTATACAAGCTTTGTAAACATGTCGACGGACGGATGAACGGACGGATGAACGGACGGACAGAGTGAAACTAATAAACACTCTTTCAAATTATTTTTTGGAAAAGTGCTAAAAATTTAAATTGATATCAATTCATTTTTGACATTTTTACTTTTTGATAGCCTTTGTTCATATGTTCCAGCTATTTTGAAAATAAGCTGGCTATTTTGTGAAGGAAATATTACTAAATAATAATTTCATTATTATTAAGAAAAACTCAGGATTTATAAAGACTCGCGTTAAACATTTGTATTTTAATGTATTCGTATTTTAAGTTACTTATGGCTCAAACAACTAGGTTTTAATAATGCTAATCGCAATGTGCGAGCTTGCAAACGTTTAGCTTTAATTGAGGCTGCAACTTATTTATTATGTTATAATAATGAATGTGTCTATCAAATATCAATATTATTTTAATTTTTTAGGGTACCAGGGGAAATTTTTAACAAATTTGTCGACTTGGTTTGATTACACTTTTCTTTCAACTTCTCCATAAGTGTTATGTGCACTTTAATTAACGTAGAGGAAGAAAGCATGAAACATTATGAGAGTATACAGAGAATATGAAAATTTGAAACAGAAAGTGTAAAATATGATAATTTATAACAAAATTTCGATTTTTAGATGAACTACATACGACTAACTAAATAAAACCTGTATTCTAATTCATAATGTTTTTAATATACAAGTATAAATTAAAATATTACACTTAAAGAGTGAAAATGTAAGTTAATATTCAAGTGAAGACAAGAAAAAATTTCATATGAAAAAAAAAATCTAAGAATTTTCGATTTTTTCTTGTTTAGCGCATTTCCTTTATTTTCTTCTTTTTCTTGTTTCTGTTGAGGCATCAGTTTAAAAGGAACGTTCAATTTTATATATCCATCTCTCATTTTTCAAGTAATAGCCCTTTTTTCTTTTATCTTGTATTGCCTTACTAAACCCGTCATCTATTTAATGCTAAAAAATATTCTTTTTGTTCATATTCAGTAATATTAAAAAAAGGAAAAAAAGAGCCAAAAAAAAACAATCGAAAACACTGAAAGCACTCTGCTAAATAAGATGGAGTTGAAAATTTATATGCATTTGGCTGAATTGGTTTCGTGATTTGAATTTTCATAAGAATTCGATTTTATATTAACTTTCCATGTTCTTCTCATAAGTTAAACTGATTTTTTTTTTGGAATTTTCTGTTTTTTTTTTCCTATTTTGTATTTTGTAAAAATCGTAATTTATTTTAAAGTGTATGTATGTACATTTCTATATATATGGAATATAAAATAATGTTATTTCACATTAATATTTTCCACACACAAACACACGTACGCATACAATATAATAGAAAATGTGTGAAAGAGAAAATGTGAATAGCAACAGAAAAACAAAAATTCGAATAAAAAATTTTTTTTATGTTTTGTTTATGTTGGCTTTTCTACATTTTTCCTTTTTCTCTTTAATTTTTTATATTATTTTATTCGTCCTTGCAACATTATTTTGCTGTAATGTTTCACTTGACTTATTTTTGCGCCTTTTTATGAAAAAAAAAAATATAAAATAAAAATTTTTATAAAAAAATAAAAAGAGAAATTTTATGTTTCTTCTTTTACTTTGTATTTTGCACTAAAAATATTTTTAATAGAAAAACTTCTGTACACGTGCAGGCTTATTATGTGTGGTGATTTTTGAGTCACTTAAATGTTTTTGACATAAACTGGTAATAATTTGAACAACAATGATTGCTTTCAGATTTATTTAATATTTGAAAACATTTTAAATAACTGATAGATATGACACTTTAGACCGGATCAAGTCAAAATCAAATAAACTGATATAGAAACGTAATTTATAATGCAATTTTTGTTCGGCGATGATGTTATCAAAAAATTCTTTCAAATCTCGATGTTTGCTTAAAAGTATCGTTCCACAATGCAAGTCCATTTACCTTATATTGTAAAAGGTTACCTCATGCTTTCACTAATAAAAACAACGGAACATAAAAATCCAAATTTTGGTAAATGAAAATATGTTTGGCTGAAAATGGGGCTCAAAAGTTTTATTAATGATTTGAATTAAGCAGAACTGTAAAATTATGATAAACATATCACAATAATTACTTATAATTTTAGTAAATGCAATATTAATGTATTTTTTTTTCTGTTTCAGGTATGTGTGGCCATATTTATGATCTATAAAGGTAGAGTCTATTAGTTAATATTATTAAAATATTTTATAAGCAATTTGTATTTATTAAAATTTAATAATTTATTCCCAGTATTCAGAAGAGGACTTGCCGTTAAAACATGAAAGTCTATAAAATACGTTTTTGTTTCCATGAAGTCGGCCAAACCATAATAAAAATAAAGTGCTACAAAAACACTTTTAAGTGACGACATAAAATTACAGCTTTGAAGCATTTCTGCAATTTTCTGCAACTAAATTTTTTTTATAAAAGAGTTCCCATTTTTATGAAAAAGATTCCGAATTAATAGAAATAGCTAAATTTAGAATAGCTGTCCATGTATATTGAGCATCCACTACAATTAAATCAATAAAAATATTTACGTATATTTGAATATTATTTAATACCCGTTTGTTTTCTATCAAATAAATATTTTGATAAAACATAACCATATAGTATAGGTTCTACATTCCCGCACAATTTCTCATCAATTTTATATGACGGGAATTATTTTATTTATAATTGAATTATTTATGGTTATACAAAATATATTTGCATTTAATTGATAATTTTCCAATTTATTTTGAGAAAATATTTGATACAAACGGAAAATGATCAACCTTATTTAATATATTTTCAGAGAGTGTTTGCAGTTCTAACAAATAATAAAATTGACATACATATTATTTAAATTTCAGTGTAATTATTTCAGAATCAAAAGTGTTATACAAGTTTACGTAAAGACAAAAAGCTGATAAATTCAACAAATTCGCTAGTTATTTAAATAAAGTAATAATTTAGCTTAAACTGGGTAAATATATAGGAATAAATCCACAGGCATTTCTATTTGCAAGAATAAATTCAATTCCATTGAAAATTCTATATGTAAAATTCTATTCAATCACAATACTTGTCTTATTGCATGCAATGCACTCCGCAAGAAAATATAATGTTGCCCGCTTTTGATCTATTTATAAAATTCTTCGATGTGTTGTTTTTTTTGTTGTAAATTTGAATTTTTGAAGTTATACGCCATACTATACTGAGCTTGGTTATAATTTGTGTAATAAATCTATTAAATTAAGATAGCCATAAAGACACATGTACAATATTCATTATGAATATGCCCTATATATACCTATAGCTACATACTTTATTGCAATTACGATATTCAAATTATGTTATTATTTAAAATGCACAAATTATAGTAATGCCTAATATTATTTAAATATTAGTATTTTAAATATTGGATTGTAAAATATGTATAAAATATAGTGTTACTATGAAATACAATTAAATAATCATAATAATTATAATGAGGTTATTGTTTATATACAATTGAAAAGATTATAATAATTTTCCAGTCAGTGGTGATTTTGAATTGAAAATCGATTTATGATTTTGACAATCTATTTTTCTTTTTTAATTTCTATATTTTGTTTCTTGTCCATTTGTCTGTGCGAATTATGCAACTATATTAGAATAGAGAGAAACTGAGTAGTGAAAATAAAATGTTAAGTTATTGAAAAATATTTGTTACATAGAAGAGATCAACTTTAAAACGTAAGAAAATCTAAATAACTTAAATAAACCACTTAACCAATAGACTAAAAACTTTCTCAACAATAAAATGACAAAATCGCTCCTAAAATTAATCACTATCTAAAACCATTTTTCTTTTTTTAACTGTTTTTTATGGTTTTCTTCTAGATGCTAAGTTGAAGATAAGTTTGAAGCTTTAGCTTTATTTAGACGCTAATAAATGTTTTTTTTCGTTAGAAGAAAATTTTTTCTTATCTTGACTTTAATTTTTTGACTGTAACTTGGAAAAACGATGAACCAAATATGCTGCAAGTTGAAGAAGAAATTTCTGCGAACAGACAAACAAAAAACAGAAACCAGTTTTAAATTTTTTAAACAATTTTTAATTTTAATGAAGCTAAAAACGCTGTCTAGCAAAATAAATTTAAGAATTTATGCAAAATATTCCTATATTATAAATAACTAGTGCTCATCACTGAGTTCTTGCATAGTGATTTTACGTTTTAATGAGTAGATTGTACTTGATTAGCTTGATTTTCTTTTTCTCTTAAAAATATTTTATTTGGTTTTAATTTTGATTAATGTTGAACATTGTTATTATTTGGAAATTAATTTCAATCATAGGCCTTGATAATAGTTATTTTATTAATAATTAATACCAAATAGGCATAACATAAAGCAAAAAAAAAAAAACATCTTTTTTATTTTTTTAATATTTTATCCAGATAAAAAAAGAAAATTTAATAACCAAAATATAATTTTGTTTTTACATTCAAAGAACAGAGTGTGTTATTTGCTGTTGATTAAAGCTTAAAATAATTCAAAGAGCATAATATAAAGTAGTTCGTAGATTTACCATAACATTCCATTTTATCTCCTTCAAAATTATTTTAAAATTTTTTAAAATTATGAAATCTATCTTTATAAGGAAAAAGAAATGATCTTCCGCTTGCATGAAAGATAGCTCTTCTTTGTATACCACATATTAATCTTAAATTTAGATCTAGCACTGATGCTGGCGAAATGAACTCATGGCATTACAAATTTTAGAATTCTTGACCACTCAGTGTTATCTTAAATAACTCATTATTATTTCAATTGCTGAATTAATTTACAATTGTCGTTCAAGTAAGATTTTCGTACATTTATCGTAAATATAAATCGGGGGGCCCTTCGAGCCTCTAATGTCGATTTAAGAAGTCGTTTATAGCACGTTACTTAAATCTTCTCCACATTAAGAATTATTTGTTTTGCTCACAAAATTGTTACGTTGACAATTTTAACCAAAATAATGAACATTTGAAAGGTATGTGACATGTTTGAAAGAAAGATAACTTAAACTTCATCCCTACTATTCACTTAATTGTTGTTTCAGTAAATTTTAAATATTTGTTTAAAATGTTTTAAAAAGGAATAACACTATTTATACTGAGACACTTAGTAGTTGTTGGTAGATTGAAGTACATGCCAGTATTAAGTATGCAAAATATGAATTCATCCATATGATTTTGATAAAAGCGTGTTATAATGCCCGAATCATTGAAAAGCGAAATTACTAAATCGTATTGCAAATCATTGTTGTGGAATAAAGTTAATTATGATTGAACCTTTTTTTTCTTTTAATTTTTTTATTATTGATTTTTCGTTATTATAACTGTATATGTAGATAACAGTATTCACATACATATACATTCATACGTAGGTATACTTGTAAAAAATATGCAAAGAATTTTTGGTATTCCATTTTTCTCTCATTTTATTTTGAATAAAGCCCAAACCATTATTTTTACATAAATGCTGGTATTCTCAATATTATTATTATTTTATATTGTAAAAAATGAATACCAAAAAAAAATTAATTCAAAAAATTCAATAATAATGAAGAGAAAAATGAAGGGCAGAGCACGAAAAACGACAACGTAATTTGACAATATTGTTATAATTTCTCTTTAATTTTTTGTAGCTCTGGAAAAATAAAATATCAATTGTTTAAAAGATGAAGCATTAAACAAAATAATATTTATGATGTGTATACCAAATGTGGCATAGTCAAACAAACAAACGGTGTGTGGTTGACAATTAATTTTCATTAATTAAGTTAAAGCTCATACTTTGAGAATTCAAAGACGAAATTGTAACAACTAAAAACGTTTCAGCTGGTCTAAACCGACTGAATTATACCTCTGCATCTTCCACGGACACTCACATATAAAAATAAGAACTAATCCTTTATTTCCCAAAATAGTATTGGGCATATTTTATAGAAATAATTTTACGTAAATGTGGAAGTTTCGATGCATGATATTTAATTAATTAAAATTAAATTTTAAAATTTAAATTATTTTGCACCAACTTGTTTTTAAAACAATTAAAATGAATAAAATTTATCTTGTTAATTTTTACTTTAAATTTCATGCATTTGAGATTTTCAAAAAATAAAAAAGCACATACATACGAGTATAACAGTTTTATGTTCCAAACAACAATAAACAATTTTATTTTTGTTGTTCCATTCAAGGTTTATGTCTTCAATGTTTAAAAATGGAAAATTGTCCTTTAATTAGCCTAACATTTTAGAAAAATATGTTATTATATAGGGTTAGAGTTTTTCTTTCATATCTTATACATATATATATTTTTCATTTATTTTGACCTTCACTTTTATTATATAAGTTGGTGTCATACAAGCCTAACAATTACTTATTATTTATTCAATATCATTTAGAATTTTAACAAAATTTTCAGCGTTTTTATTTTTTAAAGAATTATTTTATTCTTTTTGTTTAAAAACTTTTGTTTGCTTAACAATAAAAACAATGAAAACATTGAAAATTCTAAAGAATTCGTACGAGTACATTTATGTTTTCTTTTTACAAAATTTCTTTAGAACTCAAATGTAAATGCACATCAAAATTTTACCTTTAAATTTAAATGGATTTACTTTTGAAATAATTGATGAGACAATTTTTGTACTGTGGCCTTGTTTACTGCAATTTATAATGTATTAATAAATTCGCTTTGAAAAAAATAAATAAAATTTTTTCCATGTTTTGACTATTCTGGTATATAAAAGTTATGTGAATGTCCTTGTAAAAAGTGTTCTCAAACTAAATGAATTTATTTTTGATATAAAATTATTTCTAATCAATTTAAATTTTAAGGAAATTTGTTAAATTTTTAATGTTGTAATACAATGCGTTTCCGGCCGCAAATTTATTGAAAAGTATATTGCAGTTTTTATCAAATCGATGATTGGTTGATTTTACAAACAGATATTTTCTTTACAAATCTCCAAGTCATAAATATGAGCAAATTTATGAAAATTTCTATATTTAGCGTTATTTTCTCGGTCTTCGTCTTATTTCTTGTTACACGTTAGCCACTGTAAATAGAGCCTCTCTAGACTCTTTTTATAGTAGGAAAGATATTTCAATCCATGTTTTTTATAGATAATTTTGAAAATTCATAATACCTCTTTTTTGTAAATGAAGAAATTTAAAAAACCATAATGCATGACAACATAGGCAAATACATACATAATTATTATTTTAAATTTCATTTACAATAATATTATTATATAATATTATGTAGTATATTGTAAATACAGACATTTCTTTGATAAAATCGGTATAGTAGATAGATTATTGATCTAAGGTAATTTACTACCCACATACTCCTTAGTTTCGTACGAAATTAGCCTTTTTGACGCTAATATACTCAAAAACTGCAAATTAATCCTTTAATATTTTCTTTGAGAGTCATAACTGTATCAAAGATATAAATTGACCTTGATGAATTTAATTTGGAATAATAATTTCTTTTTTTAACATTGAGGGAAAATTATTTCGTCATACTCGAATACCTAAGTGCTTATATACCTAAACTAATATATAGATTTTTTTTTTCATTTTTATTTAAATTAAAATATAAAATTAAGGAAATTTAGTTTTTAGGTATAAAGAGAATATTCGTGAAGTCCTTTTTTTTTTAAACTAAATATCCTTTGAAATATTAATATACAAACACAGTCATAATTTACATACACATACAAATATACTCGTATAATATGCAATATAGTATTTTATTTTTTTTTTCTTCTAACGCATAGGGCACTCATATTTTCGTAAGAAAGGTACTTAGCTCTTTTTATTCAAATTTTTTTTTCCTTTAAACATTTGAAATTCACAAATATAGAGTTAAAATTTTTTTTATAGAGAAATAAATATAAGAAATTCTTGCAATTGTACCGCATACAAAAGCGATTAAAGTATACTTTTTAAAATCATAAAGATATTTTATGCCTTACGAAATAATTACATAAGCACTTTACAAGTATACCTATAATACATTCCTATATAATATAACAGTTTTAAAATTATACATTTAGGATTATTACAGTACTTTATACGATCGTATATCCAACGCAATTATTTTATAATACGGAGAAATTTTCTTTTTTTTCAGTTAAAATAAAAATTGAGAAAAATGCGGAACCCTATATTAATTCTTATACAACTTTTGCAAAAAGTAAAACAAAAAAAAAAAGTGGAAAATATTACAATGGATTGAATGTGTGTTTAAAATATTGGAGGTCCTTTTGAGCAATAAAATAGGGGGAAAAACTATTATTATTCCCTTTCAAAAATATTTTTCCTTATATATACTATTTTATTTTTATAAAGATACGAATTATTAGTATAGCATACATTGTATGTACATAATATAATATTTGAGTACGCTCTTATATTATAAAATTTACATTTTCTCAAGATAAATTAAGTGCATATAAAAACGAAACAAAACACAAGAATGAAAATTATTATTGTATTTTGTTTCTTTTTTTTCTTTTACTCATGGTGTAATTGAAGGACATGCACCTTATAAGATTTACAAAATATATGGATAAGTATTATGAATAAGTATAATACTTACATATAAGTAAGAAGAGAGCGTTTGTATCAAAGTTTAAAAAAAAGGAAATTAAATTAAAATCATGATGTTATTCAAAAAGAAAAAAACTAGCAGGATTTTTATCCTTGCAATATTAAATAATATTCCTTATACACTCTATATTTATTATATTATAGTGTTATACACTGTACTTTGACCTAAAAATTTAACAATGTGCAAATTAAAATTATTTTAATTTTATTCTTCTTTTTGTTTTTTGTTTTTGTACTATTATATAAATTCAAAATGGTAATTTTAAGATAAGAAGTTCCAAAAATAAAGGAATAGAAATCTAAAAATGAGGAAAAGAAGAAATTTTTGTTTCTATTTTTGAAAACTACTTTTAAAGCACTTATGTTGTTTTCATTTTGTTTTTTTTTTGCATAGTACAATTATATAATGAATAAAATTATGTAATTAAATAACATTCTAATATACAAAGCTATTTAATTTAATAATTTGAGTTGTTAATATTAAGAGTGTTATGCGCTTGAACCACATTTTTATTTTTTTAAAAGAGTACGAAAATTCTAAAAATTTGGGTGGATTTAATTTTCTTATTTTTTATTTCTAAAAAGAATAAAAATAATAATTAAACCGTAATACATAATAATAATATGTGTAGTAGGGTATATAAGAATTCCAACATGTTTACAATTATATTTCATATTTTCTAGATTACAGTTCTTTTCCCAATAAAATATCATTTAAAAAATTTTTAGTTAATTTCAAAAAAATTGCATACATGTAGGATGATTGTTTTCATTATTATAATCATTACTATGTAAATTGTTGGTACGTACCTTCCGTCATATATTTTAACAAAGTAGTATCTATACGCGGGCTACACTTCTAATGTGTGTAAGAGAGGAAATTTCTAATTTATCTACGATATAAATACAAAATTTTAATTGCTCTAAATTTAAAATTTCTCAAAATTGTAAAAACAAAATTTTGTATATTATTATTTTTTTTTATTTACTGATTTTTGCATATTATTTTAATGAAATTCTAAAAAAAAAAAGACCAAATTAAGAAAAAAAAGTCTAATAAATAAGTTCAAGTCAATTTTATTTACTCTTTTCTTTTTTTTTATTTTAAAATCCAAATTAATTTAATTCTGCTTTAGTGTATCAAAATCCTCCTATAATTTACATAGTCTTCAATATTTCATGTTCGTTGAGAAGAAAAAGAATTGAAGCTAGAAATCCATTTATTGTTCATTCAATTTGTCACATTACAAAGACTATTTTGTATAATTACTTTCGTATTATTTTTGTTTTTTTATTATTATTTTCAATTTTTTGTTCTTCTACTACTTAAAATCTTCTATCCGGATATTCATCTCATTTCCGATTCTCTGATATTTCGTCCTCTACTTCATTTATTTTTCTATTTCCTTACACTGTAATATTTTGTACTTTATTGTTTATGGTTTTTTCCTTTCCAAGCTTGTTATTTCAGTTTATTTCTTCTTTCAGCCTTTTTCATATTTAATTCTTTCTCATCTTTAAGTTTATTCATCTCTTGTTACATAGAAACACTTTCATTCGTGTTTTGTTCTCTAAAAAATTTTTTTTTTCAAGAATATTTGATTTTTACAGACAAACGAAACGTAAATTTAAGTTGGTATAGAGAAATAAGTAAAGGCACACAAAATAATATACTTGAAATGGAAAAATCCTAATAATACTAATATCAAATTTAATTGAAATCTGCTAAAGTTACTATAAAAAATTTAAGAACGATAGCATATAAAGCAACTATGTCTATAGAAATAGAAATAAGAAATAAACTGGATAAATGAGAATGAATTAAAGAAGACAAAAGACAGTTTAAACTTTTTTTGGTTATTGTTACTGTTTCTAAGAAAATATCATTAAATAATAGAAAGTTATTTCAAAAATTTTAAAAGTCCGTTCGTTCATGTTAAATAGAAGGACATAATAGAAAAATGGAGAACATTAAAAGAAAAATAAAGAATATAATTATTATTTAATATTTAATAGGAAACTGATGAGTGCTAGCATTGTTAGGAATTCATTTAACATTCTCTCTAGAAAGAAATTTTTCTATTTCTTGAATTACACACTTGCCGTTCGGTTTGATTCTATACCGTACAATTTCGTTTGGTTTAAATGTTAGATTAAATTATAAATGGGTCAATATATAGGACTATCGAAACAATTAAGTATAAGTATTTGTATTATATTCCTCTTTAGTTATTAATTAAACTCTTAAAGTATTTTGGAAATTTACTTAAATATTGGTAAGGTACAATTTTATTTCGTATTGAAAAACATACACGATCTCTTCTTCATTAATAATTTATTAAGACTAATGCCAGTTTAACTAAAGTTTTACAGCTATATTCGAAAAAAATTAAATGGACTGTTCCGTATACCATTTGTTAGACCTAAATTAATTTCATTTGTGTATTTATAACAATTATTTTGAATATAGACTGTTCCATAAATTTAATTTATTTCGCATAGAAAAAAAATCTGATGTGATCAGCACATTACCGACCGCAATGTATTTTGTCTAGATATGTGAAAGTGTTACAGAAGATTACAGAAAAGCCTTTTAAACACTTTTTTCTAGAAAAATGTAAATTTGGTTCTTAGTAGAGTTTCGCTTTGTGCCATTTGATTTCCTTGAAAAGCTCGTCAGTTAGTTTCGATAATAACCAGAGCTCAAATACCAAGAAATTCCATCGATCCGTTCCGCAGTTATGGTAAAAAATGTAAAATCGGCCATAAATTTGGTTTCCGAGTCCTGATCGTTCCAAAAAATTTATATGTTCATTGTTTTAACACTCCAAATTTAAATATTAAATTTCAGGGAAATTGGTTGATTATTTATATAAGCAAAAATGTAAAATTGGCCCAAACAAACTCACGTAAAATTTCATTAAAATCGCTTCAATTGAATTTGAGGTACACGCGTGCACATAAAGACTGACAGACAGACCGACATCTCTCCAAAAATAGTCTATTTACGCTTCACTACTATGAAGAAGAGCGTTCCCACCGAAAACTCGATATGCAAAATTTGTTGCCATCACATTACCTCCCTTATTGTATGCAATGCGGTCGGTAATAAAAAATGAAATGGAAATAATTTTCTTTAAATATTATTCTGAGCGTTTTTTATTTCTTTTGTATAAATTGTAAATATTACAGTCATGACCTTCAAATTTTGTTATATTAAAAATAACAATATTGTATCATACTTTTTGGTACATTAAGACATATGAACAGGACGTTTCACATAAATTTTATTCATTTTCGTTAAAAAAATAAGCTTATTAGAATTTTCTAGGAAAATAATATTTTCTTTTTGATAGTATAGTTATATTCTTAACACAAAATTAAATTTACCCAGAAAAACACTTTCAATACATAACCTTTTTTAAAAAAATTTTGGCTATTTCATTTTTGGAAATCGTACACTGAAAGTAGTTTTCCACTGGCAAGGTTTTTATAAATTTTTTAATTTCTTTTTGTTTTCATTCATTCTCTACCTTCATTCTCCACTTTCATTTTCCCGTTATATACACAGACTTGTAATTGGGTAATTTCTTCAAATAAGAGTAAATCGGGTGTATTTTGGAAATAAATGTGTATTCCATGTACCATATCCACTCTTATTGTAAGTAAGGCGTTCTTCATTAAAGCAAAAATACGGTATTTCTGCAAGCCATTCTTTTCACGGTAACTCGTGTATTCATCAATGTCACAATTATGTCACAATTGTGTCATTTATTTGTAGTTTGTCTAGTTAAAATTTTTTGTATACTTTTGGGAGAATTTTTGCGCTCGTTATTTTTTGATTCAAAATGTAAGTTTTTTTATGTTTTTATGCAATATATTTTTGGAAAATATGTATTAACATTATTTTTAATTTACAGGGAAGAAATTGATAAAACCTGGACATTAGAAGTAACATTCCATAATACTTATTTCTTCTTCTACGGACTTAGGCCATTTTATAAAATTGTTTTTTAATTTATATATCATTTTGATGACAATAAGACTAATATTAAATGCAGCACCTTGTGCAATATTGAATAAATTGGAAATTTCTCTAAAAGTGAATCCATTTGCCAGCTTCCAAATGGTTATATGTAATGCTTTTGTAAGCGTCATACATGATGGTCTTCCATAAAAATAATTTTTCCATTGTGCTTGCAACAGGTTTTTTACTTTCTTCTTCTTCTTCTTCTTATAGCGTTACAGCCCTTGATGAGCTTTAGCCTTCTTCACTATTTCCCTCCAATTTGATCTATCTCTTGCAGTCGTCCTCCAGTTTATAATTTCTAATTTTCTCGCATCGAATTCTATGTCATCTAACCATCTATTTCTTGGTCGTCCTCTTGCTCTTGTTAGCAGTGCTCTTGCATTTAGTATTTGTATTTGATCTCTGTTTTCGGGCATTCTTATGACATGTCCGGCCCATCTTAATCGTTGGGATTCTATAAACTTTACTATGTCTTCGTTCTGTGTAAGTGCATATAATTCATCGTTAAATCTTCTTCTGTATTCATTATTGCTTAATCTAATTGGTCCATATATTTGTCGTAATATTTTTCTTTCAAATCTGAGAAGATAGTTTTCGTCATTTGATGTTTTTTACTTTCTAAGAGCATTTAATTTTAGACATAAATTCATGTACTTATTTCAAAGGTGGAACGCCCCATTCTAAAGTGACTCTTGAAAACATCATCCGAAAACTTGGAAATTTGTTTTTCAAAATTTTTTGCTTTGTTTACGCGGTGTTTTTTGAATCTACTTCTAATCAGCAATTTTGTTAAGATAAATTTTCTTTTTCTTTTTATCAAACTTGATTTATTAAATACACTTTCCTATGCTTTTCTATTGAATCCCAAATCCCACATTGAATCTAAACAAAGTTTCATTCTTAAAATTTTTATGTTACCTGGAATTTATAGTTTTTTTGAATAAGTAATAGAAAAAAAACTGGCAATAGTGAGTGAACACAATTCTGACACTTACAAAATTTCTATAACAATACTACAAAAATGTAGTTAACCGTTTTCAATAATGTAGCTTTATTTACCCTACCGTATTTTGACAGTAGTTTTTTATACATTAATGAAGACAGGATAAATTGTATTAAAATTACAACACATTGCGTATTAGAAAAAAACTTCGCTTTTGCTCTAATTTGGGATTGTTTCAATCCCGGAGAAGACAGGGCACTTATGTGTCTTTATAAGACTATAAATTTTTCCCTATGCTTTTTTGTTATATTTTGAATTATTGTAAAGCTGGTATAAAAGAATTAATATGTTATAAAATTAAAAGATGTTGTACGCGTTTCCTACTAAATTACTTCGAATGCAAGTAATTTTTCTAAATCCTATGCTTTTATAACACTTTAAGGTATTTTACAATTTATTAGAAAGAATATTAGACGTCATCCCAGCATATTTTTAAATGTATTAGCATATACAAACCTGTTCAGCTTACAAAATTCTACACTATACTTTATTTAACTATAAAGTTGAAAAAGAGAAACCTACTGCAAGCAAGTGTGCAAGTAACTAAGAAAGTAATGTCAAGATATGAAAAATACTTCATAGCTTTGTTTTAATCATGTGATTTTTCTGACAAAAAATTGTGATTGGAATGAAATTCAATAGAAAATAAAAATGTAATAAAAATGTTAAAAGTAAACTGCGCTCTTATGGTTTAGGAGTAACAGGTTGCTTTTTTTATTTCACAAGAATCACTTTACGGCTTTAGAGTACATTTTTTTTTATTCTGAAATTCTTAAGAAAAACTAACACTTTTTCTTTGTACCTGTAAAATATACAGTAAAAAATTCTAAAATAATCAAAATAAATTTTATATTTGCATAACTCTTCAGAAAAAATAAAGGAAATAAGAATCCATTAAATTTGTATTTATTTTACGAGGAAAAAAAATTCTCATATTTTAAGTTTAATTTTAAATTTTTCGTTTTAAAATAAATATTTATGTTGTAAAACAAGAGGAGCGGTTTTTTCCACAATTTATAATAATATGGAAATAAAGAGTTTCCATACTGACAGATTTCGAAGTAAATAGAAAAACAAATTATTTCGTAAAAAAATCAGTTTGTAGCCGAATGTTAAATTTCTGAAAAAGTTGTATATTTCGATATTTGATGGTTCGGATATCAGAGTGCTTATTGCAGATACGTATGTACTTCTAAGAAATTTAAATTGCGATCGGAATTAATCTGAAAAATTTAAACATCCTTAAAAACCCAATCCTTTCAAACTTAAATATCTTTAAAATTTACAAATCCTCATAACCTCTCTTATATTTTAACCTCCAAGGAGATTGGAGAAGTAAATTTGTAGGTTATCTCCCGTTTTGACCTCCAATTAGAGTTCGACATTAATGTGAACATAATTTATAAATTTGTTTATTGCAAGAGGGTTGTTTAATGCAATTAATAGTAAACGTAGCCTTTTATAACCTTTATTCGCTTTAATTCAGTTGTTATTCTATGCAGCATAACTGACAAAGTTTTGTTTAACTTTTTGTACAATTCATTATGTGGGTTAAACTGAAGATAATACTGCTCATCTTATTCAAGTAATATTCTATGCAATTTTAAGCACCTTTTTGTAACTCTTTTTTTACTATAGTAAGTTGACTCACTTTATATCGGGTAAAAAAGAAATGATTTTGTTTTTCAGCGGTTCACTTGGTTAAAAATGTATTTTTGGGAAATTTGGTTTTTTCTTATTTTTATCATGCAGTTTTTTTTTTCTATAAGTTACCCAAAAACAAATTTTTTACTGGTCCAACCAAGAACTGTAGAATTATTTACTCATATTCAATATTATTTCAAATATGAAGTCAATTTTTTTATCTTTGTATTTTAATTCTACAAACTCTCAAAATAAGTAAAGCGTGGAAATTTTAATTTAATTTTGAATAATACAATAAATTACTCTTATAAGCAGAATATGGATCATTGGCACACTACACCAATAAAAATAATAAGATATAACAATATTTGGGTTCTTGGCATTGGAGTCTAAAATCCCGAAAAATATGGCTTATTCAATTTTCGAAAAACTTTGCCAAATTATTTTTGAAAAATTTAAAATTATTTCGAAAATCTATGATTAAGCTTAAAAAAAATATTGATAAATTCCACCAAAATTATTTTAATTAGAGTTTTAGAGTTTTTGAAGAGAAAGCTTTAAATTTCATTTAATTCAAATTAAAAAATTCTTAACAAAATTTTGAGTTTAACCAGATTACAAAAGAAATTTAGCAAAAATTTTCTATTTTTTCTTGATAAAGTTATGTGGTCTCTTCCATAAGTACTTTTAGAGCTGAAAATTAACGTTGTTAAAACCAGCGTAATTAGAATATCGTGACGGAAGCTTTTGCAACAAATTGTGTAAAAATAATTTTATTCAATTACTTTCCAAATTTTTAAGGAAAGGGTTAAATATCTCTATGTAATATGCTTTGATTCATAGAACAAAATAAAAGAACACCGAGAAAATTTTAAGAAATAAATTCAATTTTTAAATATTTTTCAAAAATAAAAATGATTTTGACAGAAAATTTCTTTTTACCATCCTAGTTACTTAAAATTTGTTGTTTTTAAATTTTACTTGGAAAAATATTACTTGTTTCAAAGTATGAGACTGTATTCAAATTTTTCTTTTTTAAAAATCCTTCAACTTTATTATTTTTTTAAATTCAAACAAACATTTAAATAAAAATATTTCGACTAGCTATACAAGTATAGCTATGGCTGGTATTGTAAAAATAAGAAAGAAGAAACAAAAATTTTGTTAAAACTTGTTAACGACACTTTAGATCCTTTTTAGAATTTTTTTTGTTTTTTTTTTTTTTATTATATGTGCACATAAACTTTGTACTCATACGTGTTTAATATTTGTGCATTCTTATGTACAAGTATAGGGTAAATAAAATATTTTTTTGCTGTATTGTTGTTGCTGTATTTAAAATATTTTTATATTTCCATTTCAAATTTTGGTTGACAAGAAAAAAGAAAATTTTATTATCTGTTTGTATGTGTGTATGAAATTATGTAGCT
Organism: Condylostylus longicornis; assembly: GCF_029603195.1. Classification (NCBI taxonomy): domain Eukaryota; kingdom Metazoa; phylum Arthropoda; class Insecta; order Diptera; family Dolichopodidae; genus Condylostylus; species Condylostylus longicornis. Next base: position 8,278,521 of record NW_026578017.1, on the reverse strand, counting down.
TATTTATTTTATATTAATGTTATTATAATAAAATTGTAAGTAATCTATGTGAAAATAAAAGATACACTTTTATAACAATAAAATGTGAAGCAGTTCAGATTTATTAAATTAATTAAAAATGAGATTTCGTTTGACTATGTAGATGAATGCTTATTATAAAACAGAATTTTGTGATGGAAAAATCTGATAAAACAATCGTTGGAACTTTTCATTTTGCAACTCGGTTGTGTTCTTATCTAAATTAAAATTATTGTATAACAGTTAAAAGTAATTTAAAATAAAGGGATTTTCCTCAACGTTTGGTTTGGCAAATTTTTTAATAATACTTGTTAAATTATAATTAGAAAAGCTTACGAACTTATTTATCAATAATAATTTCACATGTCCATGAAATGAATGCTGATATTAATTTCGTTGAGACTACTGTACCTCTTTAGAACTTCCAGAAGGAGCATTAATAATTGTAAAACATCTATTTTTTGAATTAAAGATTTAAATATAATTTCAACTCCTGACAATATGCATTAAAAAATTTAGAAAATACTTTAAATTTTCGCTAAGAATTATTTTATATAATTTTTGGGGTGATGATTTCTAAAAAACTAAAATTTTAATAGTTTGTAGAACATTAATATGATAATTGTTTTCTATATTGGGAGCTAAATTTTTTTTTTATCTACCTCCCTTTCTTTGTTTTCACCTCCAAAAATTAAAAGAATTGTAATTTTCTGCTCTATAATTTTTCTAAAACTGTGGGCTTTTCTAAAATTCAATAAAACCATTAGACTGTAGCCGCAAATGTTCAAACCACATACTTAATATTAGCCATTCAATTCGAAGACTATACGAACGCTTGATTTTAGTTTTCATCCTAAACATATGCAAAATATGTTTATTGAATTTTTTTTGCTATATTAGTGAAAATAATTTAAAAATAGAAACTTGCTTTTAAAAAAAGAGTAATTTTTGGTTATTCGAGACAAGTGTCCTTCAATATCCAATTAAACATCGTTCCGAAATCAGAAAAATAAGCCCGACGACAACTTTAGTAAATACCTTTGAACATATAATATTTTCATGCATACAGGGTGATTCAGAAAAGTATACAACAACATATACCATTGATTAGTGGATCGAAAATGAGTTAAAATTTTGCTTCGGACTAGGTACGAAATCTCAGGGGATTCGGAGTTACAGGGATTTTAACGAATTTTCTCGAAATTTTTACTTATTTTGGGTTTCTGGATGATAACCTCCATTCTGAAAACGATGGGCGTTTCAAGCAAACAGTTTTTGAAAGGCCTAGTAAAATAGACATGTTGCTAAATAGACCGAGCATTCGAGCTTTAGGGAAAATCAAATTTTTCACTTGTTTAATTTTTTCAGTGTTTTCTAATTAAATAATTTCGCAAGGTATATTGTGAAACCTTGAAATTTTTTTATAAAATTTTTCGCAGCTGTTTAAATATCAATTAAAGCTCTCAAACATTAAAAAAATTTTTATGCTACAGAAGATATTGTACAAAATATTGTCATACATAAATTCATTTAAATCAAACCAGATGTTGATAAAACTGAAATTAAATTCAATTTAATATTTCCTTATCCAAAAATTTTACAAATTTCTCAAAATAAACACCAAATTTTGTAATAAAATTCATCTAATTCGGAAAAAATTCATGCTTTTCTTCTTTCCAATCTATTCAATCGCATGTTATAAATTAATTGCTTTACTGGAACACCTGTTTAGTTGCATCAACCGTATAGCAATTTTAGTTTTTCTAGAAATATGTTTGAAATTTATTCTTCCCATTAAATTATTTATTAGGTTCATAATATTAATACAATTTAATTTACAAACTCCATTTTGTTTAAAAAAATTAAATTTTCCTATTGAAAAAAAAAATTCTATTAGAATAATGGTCAAATTTTGTATGGCATGCCTTTAAAAATTGCACCAGCTAGATCATTTTAGTAACATCAGATGCTAAATGATGTCTAGATTTCGAAAATATTTTTTTAAAATTTTTAAATTGCACCCAATGTGAGAAAAATGCATTTAAAAATTTCAAACCATATAGGTACCATTTCTTATAAAAATTGGGAAAAATTAAAAACCTATCAATTTTTTTTACCAAGAAAAGTTTTGAAAAAAATTTTTGATTACTAGATTTTTTTTTGTTTTTCGTAACACAAAATTTTAATTTTTCTTTTCAAAAATTTAAAATTTTTTAAATTCAATTTTTTTTTTCAATTAAAAAGTTTGTATAAAATTTCGATTATTCAATTTTGTTGTTATTTGTTACATTTCAATAAAAACATTAAAATTCAAATTCAGATATTGTCACCAAAAATAAATGATAATTAATAATTACAACGCTTAAAATACTTGCCTTTGAGGGTCTTTAAAATCTTGACATAGAAATGGTTTTTGTATAATATCTTCTGTACCATAAAAATTTTTTTGATATTTGAGGATTTAAATTAAAGCTTAAGCAGCTGGGAAAAATTCTATAAAGAAAAACTTCAAGATTTCAAAAAATACCTTACGAATTAGAACTGAAGTTATAATTAAAAAACCTTGGATAAGTAAAAATTTCGTGAAAATCCCTGTAACTCGAAAATCCTTGAGATTTCGCACCTAGCCCGGAGCAAAACTTTTACCCTTTTTTCGATCCTCTAACCAATGGTATATGTTGTTCTATACCATTCTCAATCACCCTGTATATACTTCAATATAACAACTGTACTTTAGTGTGTTATACAGGCATATGTATGTACAGCATGTTATTCATTACATAACACATAATATTATTTCTAAATTTAAAACACAGAAAAAAAACTATAAAAATATGATTATTGTTTCTGTATTACAAAATTTTGCATGACCTACAAAATATTTTTTTTGTTGTTACTTCCCTTATACGAGTACCCCTATGATTCAATAAAAATATTATTTACAATGAATGTAACAAAAAATGTTGTTTTCCGCCTATTGTTTTTCTTTTTTTTTAAATTTGTTTTGTTTTTTTAAATATCCTTAAAATTATTTAAATTTTCTCTGATAAAAAAATGAAAATATTTTTGATGCAAGATGCCTAAAAAATCATATTTTAAAAACCTAAACAAAAATATCATATTACATCGGAAGCATGAGTAAACGACAATGTAAAGAATTATAAATAGTTTTATGATACCAAAGTTTAGACTTTAGAGAGAAAATGTCAAAATTCTAAAACAATATTTTTACGTTTATAGGAATAAATAAATAAATATAAAAAATATGTCTGTGTGTTATGTTCTAGGAAAACTTATCTAGGTTACTGGTTACTTTTAAAAACAATTTTATGGTATGCACCATGGCTTTATTGAATTAAATACAGCTGTATATAGATTCTATATTGCTTGCGTATATACATTGTGTTTCAATTTAAGTGTTTGTATAGTATTTTTGAAATCAAATTCGGAATTCCAAATTGTACAGATTTTATAAGTTTTCTTCGAGCTTTAAAAATAGAATGCAACCTATTTAAAATGAGCTAAAAAATTTCTAAAGCAAAATTTTCTTTTGTAATCTTGAGCTACATCTTAATCATGCAATTTAAATGTGAGTGCATCTAAAATTTGAGACTAAAATGTTAAGTTTAAGCTATTAAAATACTGATTAAATATAGAAATTTTTTATTTGAATATGTAAATTTATTATGAAACTAAATGAAATTATGTGCCTACTCTTTAAATTTGATGAGGATTTTTACTCGTTTTCTTGGGTTAGTCCCATCAATTCTTATAATTTGCATTTCTATTGAGAATGTTTTCCCATCGCTTATTTCTTTAAATATCTGATTGAAAATATCGTTGCACAAGCTTACGTTGAATGAACTAAATTGTAAAGACAATATTTTAAAATTTTTACGTGGTAGAAGAATTTTAGGGCTATTGAAATAATGTGATGAATTTCAAAAAAATTAATGAAACTTTTTCGATTCACACTAAATAAGAAGCTGAATTTTATATATTTTTTTTTAGTTGAGGTAAAAACATCGAAATTGTATTGTAATTAAGGAATTCCTTAATTTAATAAAAAATGTATTGTAGAATCAAATACTGTTCATTTAGAGTTTTATTACCAAAGACAATCCAAATATTTTTTTCATAAAATTATTAAAGAAAGTCAATTTATTCAATGTATAGACTGTGTAAATTAAATTTTCTGAAATATAGCATGTAAAATCTTCCACAAAATACACCCTTTGAAGAGTAATTTAAATAAGTTTCGCTCAAAAACAGTAATATTTTTTATTTATTCAATAAAAGAAAACCCATATTTTGAAATTCATATGGTAAGAAATGACAAGAATTATGTTTTTGCGGTTGCTTTTCAAAATCTTCATATAGATATGCGGTTTTTGAAACACATTGTAACAATATAAATATATGGAGAAGTTTTATATATAGAGAAGAATGCATATGCATAATATTATGTAACCATAAAAGTATGTTAGTTTTCAAGATAGGCAAAAAACAGAATTTATTTCAGCAATAGAAACTAGAAATAAATCTTCAATTTTATGTATTTTTGCTCATATGAACAACTACAAATACTTCCTAGTATAGATTGTAAAATATACAATACAAAGTGTACGAACTAGCAAAAGTATAAAATGTTTTGTGACAAAAAAATATTTTGTAAAAAACGAAAATTATTTGATACCGGAATATTCAAAATGTATAGATATTTTTGTGAATAGGTTTGAATTCTAAATACAGTATTCAATGTTCGTCCACAATACAAAATTGTATGTATATACCTATAGTTAGAGATATTATCATTATTGTTTGAAAAGGAGAAAAAAAGGATAAGAAAAGGAGAATGTAAAGGATTACGAAAAGTTTAAGAGTTATCCTACTTGTAACATGTTACAATTAGGAATTTTTCTTATTTGTTTTTTTTTTTATTTGTTTTTTTTCCATACATATAGGGTTTCTGTATTGTATAGAAATATTGGAGGAAAATATGCATTGGTTGGGAAACATATTGAAATGAAAATATTGTCAATACTAAAATTTTAATAATAGAACCCATGCGAATTAAAAGAATTCTTGTATATTATTTGTATACAATAAAAAGGTATTTAGTATACTCATATATTGTTAAAAGTTTAAAGATTTCCAAAATAATTGCCATTCTGACAGCCTTATATTCAAGATATTTTAACAAATAATTTCAGATATTTAACTATAAATTGTTTTCTTTAGCCAATTCTATTATTAAAAAAAAATTGTTACATTCAATTCAAATAGAATTTGCTTATATTTTAAAGGGTTATCTTTTAATTGACGTTTTTTTAACTTAAGATAGAATAATGACGATTATACCAAGATTCCGAAATAATATGCTCTTTACATATTTAAATACATACAGTTTGCCAGAATCTCCATGGTTTTCCCGAAGAGTGAATACGTCCAGATGAAGAAAAACATTTAGTCACATTTTGCTTTTTAGGCCCTACTTCCCGAATTACTACAGGATTATTGAAAATTTATTTCATATAAAAAGTATGATTAATAATAATCAAAGTTTTTTTGTTTCTAATCTTCGCAAATGTAAATAAATTTAATAAAGTTGTGGAACAATACATAAAGAGCAGAAAAACAACCTAATTTTTAAATGGAAAAGTCAACTCTTATTGCACACGAGTATTTTCTATTCGGAAAGCTAAAAAAAGTTTTAAGAACGACCTTTGTATTTTGCTTCAAATTTAACATTTTTAAAATTACAGTACGGGGAATAACACGACCACTTTTAGAAACTATAGTCCGAAATTTGCAAATAAAAAATTATAAAGTAATTTTAGTTGCAATAATCGGCTACACAACAAATTCTTAATGCCCATAAAGTTCTAATCATTTGTTAGAACTTGGAGAACAAAAAAAAAATTATAGATTGACGAAAGGACTAGAATCCTGTATTACAATCCAGAATACTAGTGATTATACTGCCATGCTACAGTTATTGAGTTTATTAAAACTATTTAAAAAAATCCGTGTGTCAAGACTTATTCTCGTTATTACTCTATTTATTCCAAATAAATATTAATATTTTGTTAAATGTGGAAAATTAATATTTTTTCATGCTGTTACTACACAAAAATATAAATCAGTTCGTAATTTATAGCGAACAAAAATAAATATCTTGCTTATACACAAGTACTATGGAAGTAAAGAAAATAACTTAAAAAAAAAATCGTTTCTTAATAATTTATAATTCTGTAAACTATTTGTAATATTTCCAAACAAAAAAAAATTATATTAAAATTTGGTAAAATGTGCTCAAGTCATGCATACTTTATTTCAAATTAAATATTTTAATACTGCAGAACATTTTATTTAAGCAGCTTCCTTTTTTGCCTTCCTTTTTTTTTTTCTCTTGGTTTTTTAATTTCCTGTAATAAATATATAATTATGAAAAAACATCATCTCATATATATAATCTCATATATATATCATCTCGTATTTACTTAAAAATCGAAGTTTACATATAACCAGAAATACTTAAATATGTATGTATTAATGTAAGTATGTTTACTTCGCCATAATTTTCATCTCTCATTTTGTATACAAGTTATTGATTACAAAGTAAATTTTATATATCAATAATAATATATCAGCTAAATGAAAAACGGCTTACAATAAAATAGTAGATAGTATTTATGCTTACATTTAAATTATAATCATACGTAGGTAATTTTTAGAACAAAAGTGGTTATTAGTTTCAATCTGTCCGTTCGTTCGTCTGTCCGTGTGTCTGTTTACAAAACTTTTACACCCTTGAAAGTAAAAAACTGAAATTTCATGCGTACATAAATCTCTGCTAGAAACTTATTTCCGTAAAGAAAATTTTTGCCTAACCACACCTCTTCTAAAAGTTATTAATTAAAAGACTTAAAAGACTTAAAAATGTCATCTTTGAACTAATTATTTTAAAGAAACTATACGCATTTTTAAAATTTTAACACAATAGTGTCGGACTGTTACCGCGACATAGCATAATTAAATATTAAAAAAGCAAGATGGTTGCTAAAATTAACCGTTATCTTAAGTCCGTTTCTTTTCGAATTTTTCATATTGGCTTTCTTCTAAACTATAATTTGTAGGAGTCTGAAATTTAACCTTTTGGATATTGGTAAGTAGCTTATTTCGTTAGAAGAAATTCCTTTTCACAGTTCAATACCCTCTCGAAATTTGTAAAATTTAAATTTTTGACACTAATATTTCCGAAATTGCGAGCTTATCCAAATTTCTATAAGTGTAGAAAGCTAACTGTTAATTTCATACCATTAAAAAATATAATTATTTTTCTTAACTCGAACATGATGTTAACTTTAAATTTTCTGTTGCTTTATTTCAAAGGTAGCATGCATTGCACATCCTAAATGTATGCAATCTTTAAAATATGTTCATATACGAATGAAAATTATTTTAATAATAATAATAATAATAATAATAATAGTACAAGTTGAAGTGAGTTTTCACTTGTTGAAGGGAAAAGTGCTACATTGCATACTATTTGAACCAATTTTATTTATCATTAAATTTAAGTACACATTAAATACAATATTAACTTGTTAAAAATTATATATTGTTAAATTTAAAAAAAAACAATTAATTTTGTACAAATATCATCACTTTTGTTTCAAATATTTAACTGTTAGATTAAAAACATTTTCATGTCTGTAATTTATTTCTATACCTGCTTAATTTTTAGCACTTTTCCAAAAATTTTTTGAAAAAAAGTGCTTATTAGTTTCACTCTGTCCGTCCGTCCGTCCGTCCGTCCGTCCGTCCGTCCGTCCGTCCGTCCGTCCGTCCGTCCGTCCGTCCGTCCGTCCGTCCGTCCGTCTGTCCGTCCGTCCGTCCGTCCGTCCGTCCGTCCGTCCGTCCGTCTGTCCGTGTGTCTGTTTACAAAACTTCTACATTCTTAAAGATAGAAAGCTGAAATTTAATACGTACATAGATCTTTACTAGAAACTTATTTTCGTAGAACAAAATTTTTACCTATCTCCCCCCCTCTAGAAGTTATACCCCCCCAAAGCACTAAAAATGGCCTATTTTAACTATTTGCTGCAATGAAACCATAAGCATTTTTGAAATTTTGCAAACGCAGAAGGGCAGTGACTTGCTTCCCCTACCGCGGTATACTATAGTTAAACTTTAGAAAAACAAAATGGCCGTTCAAATTTACCGTTATCTAAAGTCCTTTTTTTCCAAATTTTTCATGTCGTTTTTCTTCTAGACCCCAGCCTGTAGAAGCTTGAAATTTTAGGAGCTTTTAGACATTAACAAGTAGTTCATTTCGTTAGAAGAAAATTTTTTTCCATCTACACCCCCTCTTAAGTTATGGCCTCTTGAAATTTGTGAAATATGCATTTTTGACACCTTATATTTCTGAAACCGCAAGTTTTTTCAAATTTCTATAAACGCAAAAAGTTAACAGTAAATTCCATGAAATTAAAAAATATAATTATTTTTCTTAACTCACACAATTAACCCTTAAAATCGAGCATTATGTTAACCCCTGTTTATATTAAATTTTGCTTTATTTCAAAGACTGCATAAATCATTCATCCTAAATATATGCAACCCTAGAAATAGTTTTGTATATGAATGAAAATAATTTTAATAGTGTGGTGGATATACATAAACTGTTTTTAAAAGCAGTATTTTCACTTGTTTAAGGGAAAAGTGCTACAATACAAACCATTGGTTTGACCCAACTTTATTGATTCTTACTTTCAACATTGTTCCAGATGGAAAAATTTAAAATTCTTAATTTTTCAAAGCTCCAAATACTATTTTATTTATTGTAAAGTACCAATTTTTGAATGAAAACTTTGAAATAACACATCCAAGTTGCATTACTAAAAATTACAATAAAGCTGTATAAGAGAAAAAATATAAGTATACGTACAGTTTTATAAGAAACTAGATAAGATTAAAGGAAACACTTGAATAAAATAAAGAGAAGAAAAAATAAGAAAATTGTTTTAGTAAATAATTTTGTACATTTTATGCCTTTTTGCTAAGAAAACTATTAACTTGACATTTATAGTAATTGAAGAATAGAAATAAAAACAAATTTAGATGTAAAGCATGTTGTGGTCTAAAAATAAATGATTTTCTATAATACCGCAAGAAAATTAAATAGAAACACTTTTCACCACTTGTTCATATCATTCATATGAATGTATTGTTCGTATCACTTTCATATTATTTAAATATTTTCACATTTTTCCCATTGAATTTTCCCAAGTATATTATGTATGTATGTGTTGTCACAAATAAATATGTATACGTTTATCATGAACACATAAATCGTTCAAAATGCTTTGTCGCATACTTAATCTTAAGAATTTGCTTTGTCTTTGTTTCCTTAAGGATCTTCAAAGCGATTACTACCAAGGAAGATAGCATATACTCGTATTTTGTAATTTTCAAATTTTTTGTTAGACTGGTATGAGTATGCAATATTAATACATGATATGATGTATAACCATACGCATTGTATATATAAGAAATACCGAAAATAATCTCAATAACTGTACGTACACGTAGGATTGGAAAAACAATGTAGCTTAAATACATTTGAAAAAAAAAAACAAATAACGTATCTAATACTATATTTTACATCACATATTTTGAAATACTAAAGTATTCCATTGTTTCACTCAATTATACATTGACAAATAAATTAAAGTTTAGTTGAAGTTAATAGATTGCGAAAACATAACTTGCTTATTTATATTTAGTTGTATAATTTAATAAATTATAATTTCATTTATAATAACTGCAATTATTGTCAATGTAGTTATAATATTAAATAACAGCAGTTAAGAAGAACAGCGTATTACATTTATCCAAAATGGCCGAAAAAACAATAACAATATATTGATTTTAAATAGATCAACACAGCTTTGACACAGCTTGAACAATGCGTTATGATGCGCCAGTACTGTGTTTCAGAGAATCTGACTGATTTTAATTCTGACATTTTCTTAATATTCACAGTAATTTAGACTGTGACTATAACGACAATAACCAAAGTTTCATCTAAATAAATTCAGGCATAGACCAAAGGGTTTCTAAAGTGAAATCACTTGATAATATAAAAGCAAATGTGTAAATTCGACCCGTGGTAAAATAGCTTGTAATGCTAATTTTCGGTCAACGGGTCGAAATTTGAACATAAAAGAAACTAATTACTAAATTAATACTAACTTTTAAGTGCTTATTTTCTTCATATTTTTTGTATACACTAAAAAATTTATATAGAAAATTGAGAACTTTCACGAAAAATCAATAGTATTTCTAAATCACGCGTTATATTGGCTTCAGAGTTTCAGTCAAATTAAGTTTTCATTCAGTTCTACAATATATTTGAATAGTCGTGTACGTATTACAAAATTTTCAAATTAAATATTTAATATTAATTCTATGCTTGTATATAAGCGTATGTATTAGCGAAAACATATGTGCATACATATTATATCAAAGTCCTTAAGTTGAAATAGATTTTTATAATAATATATTATGTATGGCTATGCTTGTGCTTTGTACTTTTTACAAAATTAGAGTAAAAATAGGTTATATTTACATTATTATATACCTACATACATACTTATAATACAGTTGTAAGTTCAAATGATTTCATGTTTATTGTATGTATATATATATTGTGTACACATATTATAATCATCAAGTAATATAAACTAAGTCGAGAACTATAAAAAATAAGAAAAAACAATAAAAGGAAAAATTGTTTTCATTTTCCGTATCCTATTATTATACATAAAGTACTACAATGAAATAAGTATTTGAATATTTGTGAAAAGAGAAAATCAAATTGTGAATGGTATGTTTTAAGTACACATAATCAAGAATGAAATAGAAAAAAAAAGGGACTTTTCGGATGGCATTGTTAACTATATTTTATCCTTAAATTGAGCCTATTTTTATTTACTAAAGGGACACCATATATGTGCTTATTATTTTCCATTTACATTTTATTGTATATAACTACATCTATATAGAATAGATATATTTCATTTCCTTTTTCCTTTGAATGTGTCTTGAATAAATAAAACAAATGATATAGAAAGTGTTAAATTAACTTTTTTCTTCCTCTTCATTTTCTTTTGTTTTTTTGTAGGTAAGTCTACTTGTCTCTTAATTTTGGATATACTTAATATATTTAAAAGAGTTTATTTAGCTTTAATGTTTTTCTACCAACATTTTGATAGAAAATGGCGAAAGAAAAACATGACTAATACGTTGAAATACGTTAGGAGGAAGGTATGAAATTCTTACTATTTTAAAAGATTAGTATATACACATATTTATATAATGTATGTATATAGATTATAGATAAGTAAATTAGAATTCGGGTGATTGAATTCTTTTTAACATTTTCTTAAATATTTAAATAATGCCTTTACGTATATACATATGTAGATATGTAAATGTATAAAAATAACTTTCATCTACTTATAACATTGTGGTGACGCTGAAGTTACGGTTTTTCTTTTGTCTAGTTAAAGAATTTTACTTTGTGAAATAATTTTCAAAAATATTTTTTGAATTTTTAAACAAAAAATTTTGATTATAATCCAAAATTGTTTGAATAACAGTTATATACAATTGCTTTATTTAAGTTGATAATTTCAAAGTTATTTAATTGAATTTGAATAATTTTAATAAATAATATTTTAATAATTTGAATAAGCTAGTAGAGGGCACATTATTCGAATAATTGAAAAAATGAAAAATTTTACAATAATTTTTTTTTAACATAGTTTGCAAGAAAAGCAGTATACAAATAGTATATAATATGTAAAAGGTAAACCCAAAAGGGCGGCAGAATATTGAAATTTTAAGAATATTAGAGTTGGAAGATCATTAACTGTTGGAAGATCAGCTTAAAAAATTTTGAAACATAACCAATATTACTTAAGATTGCTTTAGGTGATTAGTTATTTGTGCAGTGACTCCTTTAGATCGTTAACGAGTTTACTATTTCTCTATAAATTACTATAACGCACAAATTTTCACAATTATAATTTTAGCAAAATTTGATAGTAGTGAAAAGAAGCCAAGAGATTTTTGACATTAAAGTCTTTGAATTGGGAATAGTTACAGCTTGTAAACATATCTACTAGTAAGTTGTCATTCATTTAGCACCTATAAATGTCATGAAGGAATTTGCAAAATTCATTCAGTGACATAATGGAAAATCGATGGTACACGTTTTGAAAATCTCTGAAAATCCTTGACATATCGTCCAAAAGATAAAAGTTCTACAAGTTTTGTTCGGAAAATAATTATTTAAAAATCGTTCCTTCAAGGCGGCAGTCTCTAAAGTCCATAGATGTCCTAGGAAACATTTGAAAGAAGACATTGAATGCAACACTCTGAACTAATTGCAATATATGAAAATTTTTATTGATTTTCTAACTTCTCAATAGTGAGTGGCCGTTGTTGGATTGAACCTTATGTTTTGCTAGCTTCGCAATATTGTCTCCGTGAATTCACTATAGATCAAGTTTTTATTCTGAATTTAAGAAAAAAATTAGCCTTCAAATCGAACTAAAAATATTAAAAATATCTCAAAAATTTAATTTCTGTATAAAATGTATGGTTCTCGTATTGTCCTTTAGAGCATGATATTAATATCAAAAAATTTCTCAAAATCATATGCATATACGTGTCATATACATATAATATATTATATAATATATTAAATTAATAAAATAATAGATCAAACACAACGATGTTATAACCCTCTTTCTGTCTTTCTCTTTAAAAATCCTTTTGTACTTTACTACATTATGTTAAGAACTTTTCTTCTTGATGAAAATGGTTGCATTCTATAAAAAACTTACTGCCCATATTATGCATACAAACGGAGATGATGAAGAAAATTATAGGCTATCAATGCGTATATTTTGCAATAATACATACATATGTACGTATATTATGCACGTGTAGGGTTGTAAACAAAAAAGAGTTCCTTATTATACCCGTATGAACGTATGTTCGAAGGGTATACTAAATTTGCCTTACCGTTTGTAACGCTAAGAAATAACGGTCTTATATATAGGCTCAAGTGTATGTTTTTGATCAGCGTCAAATTCTGAGTTGATTTAGCATTGTCTGTCCGTCCGTCCGTCCGTCCCAACGATAACTCAAAAACTAATTGAGCTAAGTTCACCAAATTTTCACAAATGATTTATTGTAGTAAGTGCCAGAACCCTATTTAAATTGGACATGATCGGGGTACCGGTTCGGGTAGCTGCCATACAACTTCAAAATTTATTTGGCTATATCTCAGAAACTATAAAAGCTGTGGTATTGAAATTTCACACAAACGAATATATTAGCAGGGCCGATGTACTTCATAAAATTCGCTAAAATTTCTTGGCTCTTTCTGGTAGCTGCCATACAACTTCAATAGTAGTTTGGCACAAACAGTATTGAAAAAATTTTGCATAATTTAATGTGGTAATACGGCAACTTAAAGTCATAGTCTGGCCCCATAGTTAGTTATGGCACATTAGTTATTCGCACATAGGATAACAAATTCGTACGAGTATCACAGAGTTGACAAGGTCAACTCTATTTTTTTTCTCGTTTTTATTTATTTTTATATTTTTCTTATTTTTGTTGTATTTTAACTAAAGGTTTTGTTTAATAGTAATGATTCAATTTAGTAATAAAAATAAGTGCCTAAATAATTTACGCTTATATTACACGCATATACATATATGTGTGTACATTGCAATACATATAATTATGCATGTGTGTATGTGTGCATTAAACTTAATATAAAACTAAAATAAATACATGATATATTTTTTTGGTTCTTACATGGAAAATGAGAATAGCAGAAAAGAAAATTTCCTTGTTAAAACTTTTCATTTGATACTTTTATTTTCTCTTTCCTATTAGCTAAATATGCCTAACATACACTATTACTCGTATATGCAATATAACGTATATACAAAAATATTTTTATACATAATACAAATATATTGTGTTTTTAGCCTCTAAAGGAAAACTAAAATAACTACGAAACTTTGAAGAATTCTTAAACTTTTATATTATTATAGAGTTCTTGTTTTTTTCGTATTATAACGAGTGTATTGGGAAGAAATGGTCAGGAATTCTTTCATTTATATTTTATGATGTTGAAAAATAAAAACAAACAAAAAAATTCAAAGAAATTTACAACAACAAAGGAGGTAACTATAAGAATTAATTACAGATTTTAGCAACTTCTAAATTGTACACATATGTCTTATTTTTATTGAGTAAGATGAACTCAATTTTCGCAATAAAATAATAAGTGAATGAAAAACAAAAACAATTTTCATATAACATAAGGTTTATTTAAAGGAAGTTTTTGTTTTGTTTTTTTTTCTCCTATATTTCTTTTCGGGGGAGTTGATTTCAGTGTGTGTAAATTATACCCAGTTTTTATTAAGTTCCTTTTCTTGAATCCTATACAATATTATTATGTATGAGGGCATATACGGTATTTACATATTATTTATAGAAATGTAAATTACCTAAACGTATATGTATGTATATGTGATATGGATGTGTGGGTACCTATAATATGTAAAGTAATTTTCTGTAATTTTTTTTTTTGGTTTTTGTTATGAAAACATTAAAAGAAAAAATGAAAATGGAAAAGTTTATAAGAGTTATTTTAGGCTTCCTGACCCTTAATATCCCCTTTCATTTTCTCTTCAAATCATTTTTCTTTTATGTTTTTTTTTATTTTCTTCTTTTATTTTTATTTTGTATTCTACATAATATTATATTGTGCATAGGTATGCTTAGTATAGTGGCATTTACATTATTGTTTGTCTAACAATAATCAAACAGAAATACGAGTATATATAGAGGATTTTTAAAGAAAAAAAAATGAGAACAAAATTAGAACAAAAATAAAAAAAAAGAGAAAAAAAGGGAAGAAAGGGGATTCAAGTAATGAATAAGGATAACGCATCATCATCATTATCATCGTCATCATAATCATCATCATATAAACCTAAAATAATAAGGTATTAAAGGCAACATGTATTTTAAGGATGAAAATAAATATATTAGTAAGAAAGAGGTTACCAACTTATTCAGAAAAAAAAGAAGAACGATCAGTAGATCATATTTACAAAATTTTTTCATTAGGCAATTTTTTCAATTAAAATTCTAGCAAATTGTTAAGAATAAATTCTTGTATTTTCATAGATGTCAAAAGTGAAAATCGATTTGCGGCTACATTAAATGCTTTTTTTCAACTATTTTAAACGTTCAATTAAATGTATTTCAAAATATAAACTTGAATGTAAAACTAATGATGTTATTAGCATGTATATGCCACCGGAAATGACATTTTCCAATATTCGTTTAGAAAATTGCATATTTCTGTTTGCTACTGCCTTGAAAATAACATAAAATTTTATTTAAACAGACAATTTTACTGACTTTATAGAAAGTTTTCTAATTATTTCTTTAAAATTCTTTATGTCTTTTAAAGTAAAATTATTAATTTTTGATTTCCTCTTTTTTATACTCTGCATCTTCGAGAAAGGTGTAATAACTTTGGTACGGAGTTTGTACGCACTTGCAGGAATCGTATGCGGTACGGATATGTGCATATATTCTTGCCCAACGGAAATATTCTGCGTCGATTTAAACATTTCCATTCGGCCGTCCGATCTCGCGATAGCTCACAAACTTATAAAGCAAACACCACCAAACTTCCACAAAGTGCTTCTTTTTTGGACAGACCCGTTAAATATTTAAAAATAAAATTATGTAAAAGTTATATTTTTGTGGCGTTATCAATAAAAAAGCAAAGTTATGTTCTTGAAACTTGTTAGTTTTGTGCCCAATTATAGGCAACACATATGCATAGATCTTTTGTGGAATGGTTAGACAGGTTCAAATAATTGCCATACAACTACGAAAACTAATTGTAATTATTTCAAAAACAAATTTTTATTTTGTCAATCAGCAAGTTATATTCCAGTCGATTCAGATCTACGAAAACGTTATTAATTGTTACAAATATGAAATTTAAGGGAAAATCACTTTAACTGAGCACAAGAAACTTACACATGCATAAAGAATATTTCCTTTATTGTAAAAGAAGTTCAGTTGTTGAAATTGTTCAGTTGGTGTTCATAACAAAAATCATTTTTATTAGAAGAGTAAATAAAGAAATAAGTTCTATATTCTAAATTGACCCTTTTTAATAACAGAATGTGTAATTTGAAACACATGTAATTGTTACGTGATTTTATAGCACAAAATTTGCTTCAAATTATTGCTCTGAGAATAATCTTTCTCTTAGCTTTATTCAGCGTTTGTACAATTAAAAAAAAAAAAATAAAATTCTAGACAACAATTAGATACGCAAAAAGAGAAAATCTGGCAACTTTTTAAAAACTTAAAAAATTATTTATAATATGCATCCACTACATATACGTACATACTTACTGTTCATTTGTACCAATTTAATATTGACATGCATATGTGTAGCGTTATATATATCATAAAAAAAATGTCTTTCATTACGTTGTTTATATATTTATTTACAATATTTATTTATAAAATACATACATACATAATATGCATATCTTATTATGTACACTTACATTAAAAATCATACAAAATATATACATACATACATACTTACATATGTAGGTATATTTAAGGCACATACAACTATATTAACGTAATACTCCTGTAAAGAATAATTGGATTTTTAATTGCACCTTGAGGATAAGCATAATGGGCAATTTGAAATGTTCTTGTACATTTGTTATTGTAAAATAAAAAAAAAAGGAAGGAGAAAATAAGTTTAGTTTATTTAAAAAACAAAAAAAAAAATAAGAAAAAAAGTATAAATAACGGTGAAAGTAAAAACAACGAAAAATATAAAAGATAAAAAATAAAATTTTTTTATATTAGAATAACTAAAATGGGTGGAACGGCAAAAGGAGACAAGATTAATTTATAAAGTATAAACAAATAACAAAATAAATAACAATATATGTATGTATGTTTGTATGTACATATTTATGTTTAAACAAACGTTTAGAACTACAATTTACTCACACACAAGCATGCTGTTTTATGTATTAAAAAAATATTTAATATGTGATTGACTATTGTGTACGTTTTGATTAGTGATGTCTTCAATTTTAAGACTTTTAACAAATCCAAAAAAAACGTAACCACAAGTGTATTGTAAATAAAACAAATTCTTTTCCATAAATTCAACATCTAACTCCAATATCCTAAATCAAAATGATTTCACGGAATCCATATGAATTCTAAACGCACTTAAAAAATTAGAACGAAAATATAACCCCTCCCCCCGAATTATTACTTACCGCATTTAATATACTAGTGTTATAATTATTTTTCTTGTAAATGAAATAGTTTGATAAAAATAAAACTAAACACCCTTTTTACTCTATTTTAAATATTATAAAATTATTTTAAACAAAAAATTAAAAAAATTTACACACCAAAGAATTCAATTTTAAATCCTTACACAAGGACTTTCTACGAATATTTTGAATTGTTTTAAAAAACATCCTGGTATGTAATAAATTTTTTCAATTATAGTATAACGTAGAATAAAATTTATTTTCAATCCATGTATTTTAGATTTGGATCCTTTTTAGTGGAATGATTCTACCCTAAAATACCGGAAATTATTTCAAGTTTAGGTGTCATTTCCCTTAAACTAGGTATTTTAATTTTATGTGTGAATATTGTAATGATTTTAAAGGTTAGATAGGTGGAAATTTTCTGTATGTATTTCATGTACGTATGTGTTAGCCTGACATGTATTAAAATATATTGCTGTAGTAGTTATTTAAGATAGTTATCCCCGGGTTTGGGAATAAATGCGTCCAACAGAAGGTATTAAAAAATGTTAGATATTATTAGAATTGTTTGCTTATTTTGTAATAAATGATTTGATTATTTCAAATATGCAATTATTTATACTTAACAAGAAATTGTTTTGTGTCATAACTTTCAGGAAATTTAAGTCAAACTTTTTTTATATTTTCTTTAAGTATATACATAGTGCTTGAAAATCACAGAAATCTAATACTGATTCACAAAAACCTTTTGAAATTGAAAATGTCAGTCTTCAAGTACATGAGTCATAAATTTTGGAGTTTTATGTTGCCGGAATTTTAAAATTTTAAAATTTTGACTGTGAAAAATGAATTTTTAAATTGTAGCTGATTAAATAATAATATGATAAACAAAATTTGATGCGTACTTGGTAGAAAATATTAAGTGCTCAGAAGTAAAGTTCATCATGTTTATTATAGTTCAAATTATGTATTCTACAAAATATAAAGTAGTTTCAATACTGTGGCGGTCCTGCCTTACATATACATACTAAAGTTGATTCCATAGTGATACGCCTCAAAAAATCAAGGTGGCATGTAATGCTGCGATATAATTGCGTCCTTGTTTTTACACTGAAAGATTGGAATTTATCAATACCACAAGGAATAGTTTAAAGAATACAATCCCACACTTTCTCTTTTTCTCTATCCCACCTTTTCAAAATTTTGAAACAATCTGAAAATAATATTTTCGAAAATTTGAAAATCGTTTATTGCAAGTATGTATATGTAGATCGTAAATTAAAAGGAACTTTTTTATTTTTCAAAATATTTCAAACAAAATTCTTAGTAACATGAATTAGCCGGGTTTTTTCTATTATTTTCAAAATATTTAATTTTTTTCTTTCGTTTGATAGAGGGTTTTCCAGGATTTTCGACATATTTCATAAAACCTTTTATTTATATTTTCGGGCCTATTTATACACAAATCAACTTATAAAAGATTACAGCAATCAAATGTTATGTTTACTTCCGCAAAACAGAATTCAGATTGTACAATAAATGGGAAAAAATAAAAATTATTTTATAATTATTGGGGTCGAAAATTCCTTGAATTGCTGACATCTATATGTAATATAATTACTATGCACAATATAAACACAAAATATAAGCTTATATATTGCCAATATTGTACATTTTATTAAATGAAACTTTAACAAACAAACAAATCAAAAAATAACACAAAACTAAGGGTTAAAATACAAATGAGAATTGTATAAAACAGTTGATTATTATAAAAATAAATACCCCTTATATAAGAAAAGGATATACCCATTAACACATACGTATACATATACATTATGATAAACATATTTTATATAATTTTTATGTAAGAAGATTACAAAAAAATTAAAATTAAATAAAAAGATAAAGTAAATTTTAGATGTAAATCTAGTTAAAGAAAATAATTCTCTTCCATAACCCCAAAAGATTGCAAATAATTATACAAATAAGAATTACTTTTATTACAAGAAGAAGGAAGGAATTTGTTAAGAATTATATTTTGTATAAATAATTGATGTAGTTGTATTTTTATATATGTATATAGCTACATATGTCATATATATAAATAAATTGAAAGAGCAGTTCAGTCCCATTTCTCTAGTTAAATTTTAACTCTTTTTGCTAATAATATGCTAAAATATTATACAAGCTATATGTAATCTTATTCTTGTACAAATCTAGGAAAAAATAAATTTTTTTTAACCATTCTTTTTAAAGCAATTTTATTAGACTTTAGGGTTTTCTTATAGGTTTGTTTTGTAAAACTTTTATACGAGGTTAAAAGTCATTTCTTGATTTTATATTATATACTTATTTTTATTATAGTTTTTATTTATATTTCCTTGTGGTATAAATATAGATTTGAAATGAAAAAAAAAAACAATAAATTTTGAGAGTCGAAATGAAAGCAATGAAATTTTTTTAAAATATATGTATATAGACAACATTATATTTAAGAATTTTTATTAGGTCATACCACATAGAGTAATATTATCAACCAATATTCTTTATTCTGTATATATGTAAGTTTAAGACCATATCTCTTTTAAACAATAAATTTCAATTTATTACAAAATCTAAGTATGATTGAGAGAAATATTTGTGCAAACATTTTTTCTTATTAAATTTTAACTTTTCCAAATATTGCATAAATTACGGCGCCATTTAGTTTATTAAGTTTCAGGAAAGAAATTTATTTCTAGGAGAAAATATTTTCTTTAGTATTTTATTTCATTTTATATATCACATTTTAATTAAACACATTTTATAAAATGTGTTGATGAATTTTATAAAATGTGTTGATTTGAATCTCGAACTTGATGAATTTCACAAAAATTTTGCCTTCTCCAAAAAATTCTAACCAATTTTCATTTGAAATTGACTTACATCGGTACTCAAATATTATTTTCCCTGCGAAAATTTCTAGGGAAATGTTTGCTAGCAAAGATGTCTTATTATTAATTTTGCAATAAGTTTGAAAAAAAAAAACAAAAAATATTATTTGAGTTTCGTTATACCATGCAACACTTTAAGGTTCCCCTTATAACATTTTGTAAACGAAGGAGGTATAATAAATTTCACAACAATAAGATTTCTTGTGTTCTTCATTACTTATATTTTACACATACAAATACATCTAGTATTTATGTGAAATTTTGGGGGAAATTGCCGTAACAGAAACCCACAAGGCTATGATTGTGGCAAGGGAATTAAAAATATTAATTAAATGTATAATATTTTGTGTGCTCATTAAAAATCTGCTAAGGTTATAGAGGTACTTCCCCAAATGTTGTACATATTCCCCTAAATTTGAACCGTAAAATTTAACCGCAGGTGTAAAGATTATTTTTACAAAATTACTTATTATTATTTGTGTTTCCTTGACTTTTGTTTTGCATATATTTGGAATTGGAAATTTTAATGAGAAATTAAAGTTTTTAAAATAACAGTTCTTGCTTCTATTTTTTATATAATATGTTTACGAATCATTGAATGGCTCTTAAATTTTCACAGAAATGCTATGGTGATTAACAACTTTTCGAGTCAGAGGTTTTCTATGGAAAAAAGATTGGAATTTTAATTTAACGTATTTCGTAAAAAGTGGGATATCAAATATTTACGAAACTTTATCTTATGATCATAAGAAATGGGTAGTTATTAACACATATTCATTTTGAGGAGGTCTTCAAGAAATTTTCGTTGAAAACGACTTAATATAAACTTCGTCTTCAGAGATTCCCTATATTTTTCTCTATATTTTACAATATAAACTCTTTTTAATTTAAATTCAAGGGATAATTATAATTATTATATGCCAAAGGTGGGGATCCTTTTCACCCATGGAGGCTGACTTTAAAACAACAATAACTAAGAAGACCGCATAAGTTTTAATACCAATAAATGTAGCTTTTGTACATTTATTACTGTGCAAATTCCATTTTTTATTTTAGAATCAATATTTTTTTATGAAATTATACTAATAAAACAAAAAATCAATTCAATGAAAGGTAAATAATTATAACAAAAAATAGCTTCATATTCACTGTTTAACAAATGTACTTCAAGTTAGGCAATATTTAGTGAGATATCTGCATTTATTTTTTACTTGACCAATTAAGTAAGCATAATTCAAAATACTCTATAAAAGGCGGCGAGGACAGCACAAAAAACCGGCTAAGGTCTCATGTGGCCTCGAGACTGCAGGCTCCCTACCTCTGTTATATGCATTCACAAGTAAATGCCTACTGATTTTGCATTTAAAGTATAAATAATAATACATCCATAGAGAAAAAATTAGCATTCCAATTGGGTTTTATTAAAATTTTTAAATGAAAGATGTCTCAAAGAGAAGAATTTATAATTTCGTTGAGGTTTAACGTTATTTTGTATGATTTACGTAAGTGTTTATTTCATTAATTACATAAAATGATAAAATTTGACCATGGCATATAATGTTACATATTTATAATACGTTTAAATAAATTCGGTATAAGTCTTTCGGTCTTTTGGTCTTCTAAAATTTTGCTAATTTAAATTAAAATAAATGAACTAATGCAGTGAAACGGAAATAACGCAATATAGC
The DNA here is from genome assembly GCF_029603195.1 of Condylostylus longicornis. Classification (NCBI taxonomy): domain Eukaryota; kingdom Metazoa; phylum Arthropoda; class Insecta; order Diptera; family Dolichopodidae; genus Condylostylus; species Condylostylus longicornis. Next base: position 8,256,432 of record NW_026578017.1, on the reverse strand, counting down.
AAATGTTTCATGAATCAGTTAATAGCTAAACACAGACCCTCAATGAATAGTAAATTTTTTCCAGATTTAAACACTTCGTTTGCTAGTCAAATTGTTTCAAAATTATCTTATATTTAAATACAAAAAATACATTTATCTATAATAATGGTATAATTTATATATTTATACTATTAATATAGATAAAAGAATTCCTGACGTACAACAAAACATTTTCGGAAATGAAACTAAATTAAAATGAATCTAAGATATTTTTGAAAATCCTTAAATTTACAATTCGTCTAGTTGGCACAAACACTTTTCAATAATATTCACTATTTAACATCACATTTTGAAATTTAATGATTTTTTTAAATTTATAAAATTTTATGTTTTACCATTTTAAATTGAATCATAAATTACATTCAATAAAATAAAAAAATAATAAACTTTTTAACTCAAATACAACTTTTAAATTGTCTTAACAAAACGAAAAACATAAGATCTTCTTACAGGAAAATCTTCTCTTCATCAAATAATAAGCATTTTGCACTTCGATTTTTCTTGTCTTTGTGAATGAAAAGAAAAACAATAAGCGGATATTCAATAGAATTGTTGCATTTAAAACTTAAAAGTATAAAGAAAGAGGAAATTTTTTTTTATTTCTTTCAATATTTATGTATTTTTTATATGTACTTGAGTAAAATAAAACTTAAGTGTACATAATACATACATACATTTATAAATATAATTTATTATTAAAAAATTTTATATAAATTTCAAAATAACCAATTACAATATAGTACGAGTATATAGAATAAATGTTCTATTTGTTTTTATAAAATATGCACATATGTACATATACATATGAATGAATGCAGGAAGCAATTGTATACAAAAGGCTCATTTGCAATAAAGCCATAAACAGCAACAATATAAAAAAAGAAAAACAAACACTATAAAAAATATTTAAAACAAAATAAATTTAGAGTCGAAGTTGGAAAAAAGAAATTTTTTTGTTTTATATGAGACGAAAGAGAGCAGAACCATTATTGTAAAAAGAAAAAGAAAAGTTAAAAACAGAAATGAATCAACAAACAAGTGAAAATTTTAAAAAATTTTTCTTTTCTTTTAGGATCAGCAAAACAAGAATAAAAGAAAGAAAAACAGAAAAATAAACTTTAAATATAGAAAAATAAAGTAAAAATACCAGTTGAACTCCTTGAAAAATAGGAAATTGAGGAAGTAACAGAGAAATAAGCTTTTAAAAAATAAAGGGAAAACTTAATAAATTCTTTTGCAATAAAAAAAATCAAAAAATAGAAAAACAGAAAATGAAAAAATTTTCGACAAAATTTAAACTACTTTTCGTACTCATTGTAAAAAAAAAATACCTTACCCGAAAAAAAGGAAAAAAAAATACTTAAAACGAAATTTCCTTTTAAAATTAAAAGAAAAATTTTTATATTGAAGATAAAATTGTAAAAACAAAAAAAAAAAGAGAGAAAAAGTGGGAAAAAAAACGTTAAGAGAACAAAAGAGTTGAAAGAAAATATTAAAAAAAGGAAAAAAACTTTTAGATTTTTCATTCTCTTTGATTTTTTCTTCTTTTTTTCCCCCAGTGTGTATGTGTACTTTTTAAACTTGATTTGATCCTTTTTGGAAAATTTGTTAAGAAAGGCATATAAAAACATGAGAAAACAAAAGTCTAAAGTGAAAACAAAAAAAGAAAATATTTTTTTTCTTTCCTTTTTTTTTTGTTGTAAGAATGTTGAACTGAATAAATTTTTTATCAGGAACTAAGGTTTATGTAATAAAATATACAGATATACTTACTTGGCAAATAACATGCATACACATATGAGAATTTTAGCAATAAAAACCTCACCCAATACCCACAAAACAGCATCATAGGAATAATGTTGGTATATAATAGACAAAATATCATTAACAACAACAACCAATATTAGTCATCGTGTATGTATATATACATATATAATAAAATTGTATAATGATGATATCGGGAATAGTTTGTTCTTTTGAAATAAATAATATACACACATATAAAGAGTTATAATATTTGATCAATATTAGTAAATAAACATTTTATATAACATTATGTTTTCTCTTATTTATGTACACTACTGTATAAAAGTACATTATATTTTTACAATATCATTTTTCATGGTTTAATGAACATTTTAATAAAAAAAAATTTTATAAGAAAATATACAAGTATATTGTAAATAAATAAAATCTATAACAAAAAATGTAAAATTTACAAATTATGGTTGGTGTATTATATAGATTCATATAGTTGTATTATTATATAAAAGTAATATTAAATTAAAGTTACAAGATTGTTGAATTAGGTATTTTATGCTATTTTAAGTTTTTGAGTAATTCTATGTGTTCCTATGTAAAATTCTTTGAGAACAATTTAATACATAGAATTGGTTCGGAATTAATAATGTGAAAAATAAAATATATAGAAATGCCTACCAGTGAGTGAAATAATATCTAAAAATTTTAATGAATAATATCTCATAACTTGAATGAATGATAAGTTTCTTCTTAATTATTGCAATTCACATGACTGACCTCTAAAATTTATATTGGTAGAAAAATTTTCTAAATGCAGCAAGCATTTAATAAACGAAAATCTCTTTAATATTGTTGGAAAATTAGGAAATAAAAATATATAAATAAAATATCAACAAACTTGCAGTTGCATGATAAACTGAAATAACAGAAACCGTAATACAGAATAAACCACAGGGTTGTTAGATCGTACGAAATTTCTCTCTCATTGGAGAGTAGGTGGAAATAAGTAAAAAAAAATTCCCGAAAGGATTAAAAATATCATAATTTTATTTACATACTTTTAACACGAGTTTTTTTAAGTGAATTTGTTTGAAAAAAGTGAAAGTGGACAACAGAATGTCTTTCTAAGCCTGTACTAATCGGAATTTTGCAGCAATTGTGTTTTCTATATATAAAACGCAAGTGTCCATTCAAGAATATTGTCAAATAAAAGTTATGTTTTATATTATATTTTCACAATTAATTTATTTTTTTTTTGTAAAATAATATAAGAAAGTAATAGATGCAGTAGAATAACTTGCCTTTACATTAATCAAGTACATTGAGAAAAATTGGCTTTTAATTAAATTTTTCTAGTGCTACATTAAATAATTTAAAGCTAAGTGATACGTTGGACTTCAGAATTTGCAAAATTTCTGTTTATCAAACAATTTTTAAAGTTAGTTATAATTTTTAACATTTGAAATTATTATTGTATAATTTTTGATGTATTTTCTCCTTATTCAAAATAATTTGCGATATTTCTTTGTTTTACTTAAAACAACAAGTATTTTTATTGTAAAAAGAAACATACTGTTTTTATTTAATTAAATAAAACTTTTGTTGAAAAGAGGTGAAAAAGCAAAAAATAGGAAAATTTATTGTAATTTTAAAGTGAATTATTGAACAAATCTGACAGCACTTTTATAACGTTAAAGCTTAAAAGATATAAGCCCTAGTATATTTTTGTTGTGCTTTACACTGCTTCTTATGTTGTGCTTAATTTAGAATTCGACATTTAACGTTCATTACCAACAAAATTTACTGGAACTTCTTATCACTGCATTAAATGCAATTTAATTTTAGCAACGCAAAAACAAGTAAACAAACTATATAACACAGAGAGGTTTCACATCAAAAAGAGTAGAAAATAAAAAATATTAAAAATTGAGAAGAAAAGAAAGCAAAAAAAAAATAAAAATTCAAAATAAAGAACAAAGAAACGAAGTAGAAGAGAAATGAACTTTAAAGTTTTGCATCCTTGACATGCATTTCAATTTTAAATTCTCTTTCATTTTATTTATTTTATTTTATATAAATTTTTTTTTCTGCTTTGTGAAATAAATCTCCTAGAGTTATTGTTGTAATATAACAACAGAGTACTATTAAATAACGGGACTCCTGTGGATTTTCTATATTCTTCTGCTCTGTTTTGTTATATTTTCCGTATAGAGAGGAAAAGAAGAATATCTCCGATGTTTTCTCTCAAAAAATGGGAATAACGTAAAAAAAATATTTACATTTTTTTTTCATCTCTTTTGATATTAACCATACACTGCACACATATACATATTACGTACTTCATGTATTATAATGTCTGTCGGTTCTTTTCAACTGCAACTCTGTTAATAATAAAAATTACATTAAAAATTTTAAATATGTAAAGAAGGAGCAAAATTATTTTACACTCATTCACTTGAATGTATGACATACGAGTATAATATTATGAGCAAAGAGTTATATTTAAAAAAAATAAATTTGACAAAAGACTATATTCAACAATAATTTAACATAATTTATAAGACTATGATAAGAAAAATGATAAATGTACATAAGTCGGCCTAGTACAAAATAGAATACTACTTGATTTGAGCCCTTCCCATAATCCTACAAAATTTGTTCCAATTCGAAACTTTTTGTCATTTGGTCAAATTAAGCTGGGAAAAACGGGAATAATGCCAGAAATATGAAGTTTTTTTAATCATACTTGTACATTCTGCAGGGAACCTCAAAGTAAGATGTTAAAACTTTTTAAATTTTACATGCAAAAACATCCTCCAAATTAACGTTTTTTAATGCAACTGACGTATCTCAGAATCAAAACTTTTTACATTTTTTCTATATTTTTCAAAGTTCATAAAAAAATTTTGATCAAAAAGTCAATTTAATAGGTGACGTAAGGTAAGACCACTTCCATGACAGAAATTTTTTTTATGCTCTCCTGTTCGTTTTCATTAATTCTATACTAACCGACTAGACATGACAAGTCGTTTATGACATTGTTTGTTCTAAAGTTCTCTTCAAAGTTTTCTTCTTTGATTTTAGAGTTAGTTCTAATTGAAATTTTAATATTTTTACTTTCCAGTTTTTTCAATTGAATTTCAAAGATTTTTGTATCAAATTAAGATTTTATTTTACAAAAATAAAGATATTTGGGCTAAACTACTTACTTTGGACAGCACTGATCAGATGATCACTGATATTTTGAAATAAACAAATATTCAAATAGTCGAATAAAAATATTGAATTAAGTAAAAGAAACTCAATGTTTTAATTTTCTGTCGAAATCTTTTAAGACGATTTATTAGTTTTGAGTTTATTTGCTGTTTTTCCTTCTTGCTGTACTTTAAATTTATGTTACCGAAATCTCAAACATAACCAAATTATTTCCGGTCTAAGATTCGGTTTTAATCGAAAAACTTTAAAATCCTATAAAAATAACTACAGTAGTTCATGAAATTTTTAATAAATATTTCATAAATCACAAAATTAATTTACATAGATTAGAATAATGAACTGGAGTTATTCGAATACTTTGAGACTCTACTAATGAACGGTATTGTGGGAATAAAGGGAATTGCAGAGAATTATGTATCAATTTTATAGTTGAAAGTTAAAATTAAAGCAATTTGTTTAAAAAAAAAAATTCTAGAAACTAAAAAAAGAATTGGATTTGGTCAAACCAATTAAAAAAGGTATAAAATTTTAGAACTTTAGAACAATTTTAAATACTTCACCAATAGTTCACCAACAGATTTTTGTCTTGAAAATTTGCGACGGCAGCTCTGTATTTTTGAAGGAAATAGTATAAAAAATGAATGGTGTGGAACATCTGGAATAATTTGATTTTGTTACAATATTCATAATTTTTCATTGAGATTTTGATATTGTTTTAAGTAATTTTGAAAATCATATAGTTCAGATATATTTGACATGATATAAGCTTGATATCACTAAATTGCCTTTGCTAATAAATTATTAAAAATTATATTAAATATTCGTTGTTAAAATTTGCTTTACACAATAATAAATTATCTATGAAAATACAAAAATTCGTAAAATTTTTAACATATTTTAAACATTTTCATAATTTTGAACTATCTGTATAAAATTACTATAAAACCCGTTTAGTTATCTAAGCCTTTATTATAATTCTTTTATATAGCTATAGTGCTCTTCATATAATTTAATAATAAATCAATTTATATGACATCAAAACTGTAAACAAATTATGTTTAAGCCATAACTAGATTTATTTAAAAATATTAAAATATGAACTTTTATTTCAATAAAAATTTCATCAAAGATGCAAATTGATGCCATATACATAATACATACCATATAAACGTATGTAATACTTGTATGTGTGTACATATTATTATTAACACATAATTCCGTGGAAAAAATATCTGCTTTATAAGGATATTTAACAGAAAATGCAACTGTTTATTAATCTGACGGTTGAAGTGAAATTTTATTTTCAACATTTTCTCTCAAAATAGATAAAAGGGAATCATATATTAGATTTGTGTGTATATATACATATATCATAGTAAAGTGAATGACTTCTACTTAATAAAATAAATAAATTCAATTTATTAAAGAAATATTAAATATATGCTACAGGATGATTCAAAACAAAAACATTCTTTATGTTTCTTAGTATTTAATGATTTTAGCATTTAATTTGAGGCAATGTAGTAGTTCGACTAATATTTTTACCAATCGTATTGCATACAACCCGGGAATTTATGTGATGGCACGAAATTTTGGATGGCGAGTTCTCGGGGTGAACACAGTTCTCTATAGTAGGAAAGAATTGATGAAACTTCTTAGCCAAATTTATATTTTTCTAGCTATTTTACCTAAAAGTTTATTTAAACTTTCTTAAAATCCGAAAAAAAAAGTTCTTAAAACGCATTTCATAATCTTCTGTAACACATTCGCTAAACTAAACAAAAACCATTGTGGTCGGTTATGTGCTGGTCACATCAGATTTTTTTATTTTCGATTGGGAAAATCTTCATATAATATTGATCAAATGGCTTGCGATTGTATTTTTGAAATAAATTGTGGGAGTTGATTTCTTTCTAGCAAGAATTATTTTTATAATTAATTATTGTTATTTAAATAATCACTTTTTATTATTTTGAGTACAGAGTTTTTGTGAATCTTACATGAATCACAACACTCAATAAAAATTTCTTGAGGCGCTCTTCCTACTTGTTTACAAAATATATGCCACTTGTTTTTACGATAAGGAAAAAGAAATAATTGCTCATGAGTCAAGACTATTAATGTATGATTTCTGACATTGGTCAGTTTTCTTAGAATGGATCTTAAAACGACCAAATGCAGTATTTTGTTTATCTGCCCCGTTCTAGTGCTTCTTGAATTCAACAAATCAAATTTTACCCCATTGTAAATTCCTTAATATTTTTAATAAAATTTTTAAATAAACATAATAATGTTACTATTAAAATTAGAATTATTAAATTATTTTATATTATTTTCAAAAGAATAATATTATTTTTTTTAAATTAAGGCAATCTGTAAAATAAGTTTATTAAAAATTATGGAAATTAAATCAAAAGAATTCTTTAGAATTCGTTGTAGATGGCTTAAAAGTTGATAAAAATTATACACTTTGAAAAATTGTGTGGAAACTTATAATATATTAATCAAACTATTTGAGCAATTAATTGTTTTATTCAAAATTTTCTAGGTTTATTAAATTTTTTCTATAATTTTCTACATTTTTTAATATGTTATTGTATTACATTTTCCTTTGGGAGTAAATTTTTGAGTGGATATTTATGCGTTAAATCTTTAACAGAAATTTTTAGAACGTATATCATCTCCTCTTTAATTTATATAGCTCTATAAAGCTGTAAAAATATTAATTCCTTAACATTTCTTTAACAATATTCGTTACGGTGTGAATGCAGCACGAATTTCTTACATTTTCCATTAAATACTATATAAACAAATGTAAATTTTTCGAAAGAATAAAGTAAACAAGATTTTGTAGATACTGGTATATCAAAATCTTTTTATGTTCTCTAATATATTTTCAGTCGTCGAAAAGTCCCTAATAACTTTTTCATTTAACTTTGAAAGTGTTATCAGTAGACCTTTTACGTTTTACTTTGTTTTTTCTAAAATGTATACAAAATTTACCTGCAATTGTTTATAAAAGTGATAAGTTCAGTCGATATAATGATAAGGGGAAATGAAAGAAATCCTATTGAAAAAATAAGAATTTCAATTTGCTGAAAATAAAAAATATGATTGAAAAACCGAGATACAGAAGACCATTAATATTTTTTTGAGTGTATTGTATTCGAATCACGCATGCATACTGAAAAATCACACAAAAATTAACATTTAAATATAAAAAGTTTTTATTTAAAATTAAAATATAAAATATTTTATGTGATACTAAATTAAAATCATAATATTAATTTCTTTTTTTTTTCTCTTTGCAGTGGATCTTCTACATACAAATTCATGATAATACGACATATGTATATATGACTGTATATTATGATGAATGAAAAATAAATGGCAAGAAATACCAGCAAAATAATAAAATAAATTAAAAATTATGATTGAATATGCAAAGTGATTATAAAAAAAGAAAAAACAAAAAATATAACAAGAATATAAAAATTTAATTATAAATGGTAATATTAATAAAATAAAATATATAAAAGATAATTTATTAAAAAGGATTTTTTCAACTTCCTAGAATTTTTTGCTATAATTATCATAAAATACAGAAAAACAGAAAAATACAGAAAAAAGAAATGGTTATAAAATTATTTCAAAGAAAACAGAAAAAAAAAATTACTAAAATTAAGAAATATGAAAAATAAAATTAAATTACATATTATTGTGAATAAATTATTATTAAAAAATCTTTAAATTGATCATTTATGATGCCGGAGTATTACTGAAGAAAAAAATTCTAAGTTACAAAAAACAAAAACAATGAATTATTAAATTGTACATCGGATATCCTTTTTTTTTGAATAAAGTAAGAGAATATAGTAAAATTAAATAAAAGGATTTTAATAGTGCGAATTTTACTTAGGTTTATTATTACGTACACATGCTCTGTATTTAATAAAATAACGCACACCTAAATTGTATATAAATATATTACATACACACACATTCTTTATATATATATAGCAATATTATAAAGGATATATTAAAATTAAGTTCAGTGTACGCTTGATAACGCGTAAAACTATTGTAAAAAACGCAAAAAACAAAATCAAAGTTATGAAAAGAATTTTTAAGGATGCCATTATATACAAACATACACTGTGAGATTGTATATAAAATTCATATTCATATTATGTTATTAAATACGAGTGTAATTTAAGTGATTGCGTATATAAAATAAATAGGAAAAAAGGAAAAAAAGTAAAAGAAAAAAATAAACGGTGTATATAACAAAAAAAGAAAACGAAAAAAAAATAAGAAAATAAAAATAAAATCATTTAACTAATATTTTATGTATAGACAACCATTTACATCCTAAATAGAACAGTGTATTTTATAAAAGAAAAAAAAATCAAAAAAAAAAAAAAATTACTTACCTTTTTTATTTTCATAATTTTTTGTTTTTTTTTTTTCATCATGATATTTTCTTCTCCTTCTTTTTCCTCGTATATGTTATTTTTTCTTTTATTTATGCAAAGATAATCCTTACAATTTAACATATAAAAATACATTATGAATATAGAATATGTACACATAACTCAAGTAAATAGAAAAAATAGAAAATAAAAACATAAAGTAAACTAAAAATACTCTTAAATGAAGAAAACTTTTGATACATTTTTAAAAAAGGAAAAATAAAGTAAAAAACGCAAAATAAAACGGAAAATTTTGCAAAACTAAAAAAATTCACATGGTGTTGATTTTCCATATTTTCATTTATATTATTCATTTATATTATATATAATTTATATGCGTTGAATATATATCCTATTATATAACATTATATATTATATGTACATAATATTTTGTATATACAAAATGTGCTTAATGAATAATAATAATGATATATAAATTTATATAGTTATATTATGCTTTGGATTATTTAAAGTGATATTAGTTAGCAAAAATACAAAACATATAATTGTATATGTATGGATGAATATATGTTTTAAATACACCTACGTACATAATATGTGCAAGAATATTGTGGGAAAAAAAATATGAAAAAAACTTACTGTATAAAATATAATAAATAAAAATAATATTAACATAAATATATAAAAGACAAAAAAAACAAAGAAAGAAAAAAAGGAAAGAGGTGAAGAATAAATAATAAATAATAATAATTGTGTATAAAACACACAGATATACGCATATTTACATAAAAATATATATGGAAATTATAAATAGATAAAAGAAAATACAAGACAAAATTTCATATACATATAGAAATAATTGATGGTATAACAAAAATTATAGAAGATATACATATACATATATGTATGTACAAATATAAATATTTATAAATATAATAGAGAATGCTGAACATGTACGAGATTCGTGTTATCCTTTTATGCCTTCCATCCATTTTGTTAGCAACAACCTTAGAACCAGGTAAGTTTTTTTTTTGCTATTTTTATTTTTCCTTTTTTCTTTCTATTTAAATAAATTTATTTTGTTTTGATATTTTTATCAAATTAATATAAGAATGATGCTTATACATATATGTATATATTATATTAAGTTCTTTAACAAAATTTTAGGTTTAAGAGCAAATCAGGCTGTATTGAATTCCCTTCCTTTTTTTCGATAAGATAAAATGTGGTTGTCCACAGTATTTTTGTAACTAAATATGTATAAATTTTTTTTATTTTATAAAAATTTTATTTGAAATAATGAATCTTATATGGAATTAGTAATTTGAATCCAAATTGGAAAAAATACATTAAAATGTTTATACTAAAAATAATTTTTATTTTCTTAATTATAAAAATGTTTGTGAGAAAAAATTTCAGAAGAAAATTTATGATTCAATAAGTGAGTTAATACAATAAAAAAATACCGAGCTTTATGCATAATTTCACCATTGCAATTAGTAATGTTGTCGAAGGTTTTAAGTTATATATATCTAGACTATATATTGGGAATAATTTTATTTCAGTTAAATCGCAAAAATTAAAAAATTTCAATTTCATGTGCTATTAAATGATTTTTTCTTAGATAAACCGAGTTGTCTTTGAATCTTCTTCCAATCCATAACAAAAAATCATTAAGATCAAAGTGTAGGCTATTAAGTTAGCATTGGTGGAGTTACCAGACATAAAAAAAATTAAGTATAAATTTGGGTTTATTCCCGTACAAACGTATGTTCGAAGAGTATTATAAATTTGCTTTACCCTTTGTAACGCTAAGAATTATAATGCTCTGAAATATACACATAAGTATGCGTTGATAACCAGCGTCGAATTCTGTGAGTCGATTTAAAAATTTTTAGAATTTTATAGCGAAAAAATTGTACCCATTACGCCATTCTTTTCTCATTTTATTATATTTTTTATAAAATTGCATACTTTTAGGGGCGAATTTATTGGAATCGAATATCATAAAAAAATTTTTTATATTTTTTTTTGGAAAATTGCTAAAAGTAAGTTGTAAAAGGAAGAATAAAAGAAAAAAGGATTAATAATTTTAATACAGTTCAAATATATGGGAATATTTTCCGGCAAGAAGACATTTTACTATTTTAACTAAAAGCATGAAGCATCTTTTATAGAAGTTTGAATTTAGAGTTTTAAACAAATAAAATGATCAAAAATTCCCTTTTTTTTATTTGGAGAAAGTTGGTTTAAAAACATTAAGGTGTTAAAATATTTGAATTTTTAAAATGTTAAGGAATTTTTTTCATTAAGTTCCATTCATCTTCACCAGGTTTCAGACGTTTATGTTAAAGAATGTTGAAGTCTTGTAACTGGATGGATAGATGCAAACAATATTATTAAGAACATTTTTGCTATGATTTTTGCGAGTTTTTAAGATTACAATTTGAATTTAATACTAATCCAAAAAAATAAATTTTTTATAATACAAGAATATAATAGAAACTCAAAGCGATTTTCATTGTAATTCCGAAATTTATTAAAAGCTGAAATAGTGAAATAGTCTTGTTGATCAGTTGACTAACTTATAGCCTGAATTGAAAATAGTTCAGCTAGCGAAAAAATTTATTATTTAAGAATCAAGAAAGATTTTGAAATAAAACATGTAAAATCTATTCCTTCATAAAGTTCTTCAATTAGAGACAAAAGAATGTTTTACAAATCGATATAGATACATATACACACGTGGATAGATTCAAAGCTTTCATTGATCGTAAAATATTTGAAAATATTTTGTATGAATTAAAATACCTTTTTCAAAAATTTTGAATTAAACTACAAACAATGTTTGGTATATGTTCTTGGTAAAATTAAAGTAATTTCTTAGTACAGAAATATACTTTATTTTATAAATCATTGATTTTGTCCAAAACTTCATATTATTGCATACATTTTTCTGCCTAAGTTATTCTTGGGTAAAATTTTTTTCTCAGTTTTGAAAAAAATGCTATTTCCTCTTATACATATGTACATACGAGTATTATAATAATGTTGCTATAATTTGTTGTTTGTACTTGTTATCTATGAGTATGTTTTTATGGTACATTGCTTCCACTTAAATTATAAAAATATGTATAATAATGTTTGTATTACAGTGCCCAACAATATTGAAAAATTAAAAAAAAAAAATTAATACAAAATAATTTGGCAAATATGATTTCACCTGAAAATTTGATGATTTCTGAACATAATAGGATAATGGAGTAAGAGTAATCAAGTTTTGAAATATTCTTGGACAGTTTTAAACAATAGGGTCATATTTCAAATTATTTTAAATAAATTAATATTCTTGTCTAAAAATTATCTAAATTAAAATTCTGGTTACAGCTTTTTAAGTTAAATAATTACTAATTTTTAATCAAATTTAAAATAAATTTTACAAAAACACCCTTAGATATTTAAATACTGAACAAGTTTTCTCAATTATTAGAAATTTTTAAACTATCTAACAAATTTCCCAAAGTAACACAAAAATACTAATTTTGTAATCCTAGAAACAGAGGAATAACTGCAAACATAACTTCGACATAACTGCAAATATAAATACAAAATAATATTTGCGAAATTTAGTTGAAATTTGTGAAATTTAGTTGTGGTTTAATAATAAGCTCTACAAAATTTTGAATGTTAGAGTCAGAGAATATAGGTGTTGCGGGGACTTATTTGTTTATTACGGGAAATTAAAAACAATTACTATGAAATTTTACATAATGAGGTTCAAACAAATCAGGTAGAATTGGATTTCAAAACTGAGAGGAAAATCGTTTTTGTTTTGAGTAATATTGGTTGATAAAATCACTCTTTTAATAATTTAGTATTATACTTGGTTGATAAAAGTGCCAAAATGATTAGCTTATGGTAGTTGTTTCATTTTACAATACTTTATTTTAATAGAAAGCACATTTCAGAAAATTAAATCCGCCTTGGATTAAAATTTCTAACGAATTATTTTATTCTTAGCACGTACTGTAGTTTTATAAAATTGTTCCTTACATTTTTCAACAATTTCATATCAAAACGTACAGTATTTTGTACATATATTTTTTATTTATGTTTATAATTCTGTGCATTCATTTAATATTTTTGCTCCAGCAAGCGTATGATATATAGGCACTTGTGCATGTAGGTTATTTTGTGAAAGCTATGGAAAATTTTAAAGGAAAGAAAATGTTTTATATGAAGATATAATATTTTTGGTGGGTCAAAGTAATTTAAATCTCTATAATATGAAAATAGGATATAAACCCTAAAGTGTGGAACATGAAAGCAATGATTTAAATTATTATAAGTCTGATATGTATATATACGTATGTAGATATATAAGAATAACATATTCCACTCAATATAATAATATTTTTAAATAAATTTTTTTTTAGGTTAGACATGTTTACGTAAGGGCATGTTGCTATAGGAAGCTTATAATATTTTGTACACAAAAACCATAGAAAAAATTTTGTATTTTATACAGTCTGTACACATATATACATACGTGCATAGCAATATAAGTTTATATTTTGTGATACTCTAAATATTGTAATAAACGATTAGTGTATTTTATTTTTTTTATTGACGTCAACGAGACTCCGTTTTAATTTTAGTAAAAAATCCTTAGAATTTTTTTTTTTCAATTTTCCTTTCTCATTAATTCTATTAAAAGTATCTACATATAATTTTCTAAGTTTAATCTAAAAGTAAAAACTACTTGTTTTAATGAAAACTTATGCAAATATTATAAAGGAAACAAAATATACTTTATCTATTTTATAAAACTGTCTGCGGTATTAAACCAAAAAATGAATTGAAAATGCATGCATAACCAATTAAAATTGTCTGATATTCTCAGTCATTTAAAATTAGATTTTTGTATCAATTTTGGAGATAAAATAGTATTAATATTTATTTACTTATGCTCGGGGAATGAAGTATATCACATAAAATATCATGTCATCAGAAAGAGGTCTAACAATAATGCCATCCGAAACAGTTGACAGGCTCAAATAAATTAAAAAATAGGAAAAATATAGTTGACTGTAATATATTTTTAACTGAGACATGGTAAAAAGTTCGCGGCACATACTTAAATATTTTGATCAGAAATATTGATTAACTAGGATTCAAACAGGTCCTAGAACGAGGTACTCCAATAACTTCTTAGAGCTTATCCAATAACTTCTATTGAAATACCGTTGATAAAAAGTTTATAAGCTCTACAGTTTTTCTCGGTGACTTTTATGCAAATCGATTTTACGAAGTCCCTAGTTCTGCAACAATTTTCAACGGGAAATTCGAAAAAATAATTTTTGAGGAGCTAAATAAGTTTGCACATATACAGTTGGTAAATTTTGGTAATAACAAGCATTCTTAAAATTTTAATTTTTTCATTATAATATTTTTTTGGTAAATCTAACCAGATAGCCCAAATTTTTGCAAATTTTCTGTTTTAATAAACCAAAGAACTTAATAAACGTAGTGGATGTTTTCCCAGTTGTTATTCCCAAAAAAATAAATTTTTGATTTACAATCAATAAAACCATGCATGCGAAAATTAATTAATTTTATTAATTATTTAATTAATTGCTTTTAAACTAATTAATCATATTTTAAATTTCCTATTTTATAATTAAGAGTTATAAGGAAATTCACTATATTTATTTATTAAAAATTCTATGGAATTATTTACATAAAAAGTTCATATAACTTTTAATTAATCAATTAAAATGTAAAAATTATTGCGCTAGTGATATTAAAATTAAAAATTCTCTCAGATTTCGTTAAATTATTAACGAATTTTATAACAAGGTCCTTGTATTTTTTTTTAATTTATAATTAATATTTTAAATTTGTTTTAAGTATGTATGTATGATATTGAATATTTTTCATATTGCGCAATATAATTTTAAGTAATTCAAATAAAATTGTTAAAAATGTGCCAATTTCTGGTGAGAAGTGAATAATTTAAATTAACAATCACCAATAAGCATTTTAAAAGGGTGCTTTTTACGAATAACTTTATTTCAGAATTTTTTTCATATTTTTTAATATTCAACAATTAATTTTACAAAAATTAAGTGTGTTAAATTTTAATTGTTTTTAAAATATTTTGTTTTTTAACTCACTTT
The DNA here is from genome assembly GCF_029603195.1 of Condylostylus longicornis. Lineage (NCBI taxonomy): Eukaryota > Metazoa > Arthropoda > Insecta > Diptera > Dolichopodidae > Condylostylus > Condylostylus longicornis. The sequence continues at coordinate 8,240,804 of NW_026578017.1, read as the reverse complement.
ATTTGGTTGATTTGTAAGAACTTATTTTTTTGTTGGACAAAATTCAAATCAAATTTATATTAAACGAGTATAGATAAAGTTCACCGTGTCAACTCAGTAATACCCGTACCAATGAGTGATTTTAAGTGCTGTGTGTTAATTGCGACACTCTTCTATGCATACTCTTGGTTTTTTATTCTTTTATGCAAAGTTTCAGCACTGTATATCAATAGTTTTCATAATATACGACCAAACGACTTTCAAAGTAGTATGGCAGCTGTTACCACCACAAAATATAAAAGCCCTAACAATATATTTGCTTTGGCCCCTATAATTTCTGTCATATAGCCAAATAATTTTTGAAGGTCAGCTGCCCGAACTACGGTCTCGATTACATAAAAAGGAATAATTCTGTTATTTACTATTATAAATCATTTTTGGTGAGCTAAGCTCAATTAGTTTTTAAGTTATCGTACAGATGGACAGAAACGGTTAAATCGACTCAGAACTCAACGCTGATCAAACATATACACTTATGTCTATATCTCAGACCATTATACCCTTCGAGTAGACGTTCGTACGAGTATAAAAAGGTAGCATACCATAATTATTCGAGATTATTAAATAGCAATCTTCATGAATGTTAAAATTTCATAATTTCAAAATATAAAAATTAGTACGGAAAGGTCTTTAAATTTAAAATAAATTCAGTAAGTTTTTCTAATTCTTGTAAACAAGAAATGACTAGATCTCGAACTCATGTGAGTTTTAATATTTTTAGTAAATTTATATTTCAATTCTAACTACATATATTGCACATATTTTATAATATACTATAGTACATAATTATTTTTAACTTTGATATTTTTACTCTTTTCAATATTTTCCTGCTTAGCATTATGACGTAGCATGTTTTACTTATTGGACATTAATCTGTGAACTAAAAATCTATAATAACCTTTACTTTTTTGCAAACTTTATAATGCTGATTCATTTTTAAGGAGATGGAAGGAGATACGATTATTTTGTCACAATGTACCATTATTTTATTTTTAGCCCATTTAAAATATATTAGTCCATTTCTCGACTAGAAACTGAATTTGTAAAATTAAATTTTCAAAATGGTACTTTTGAACAGATTGTTTTTTGTGTGTATAAGTGCGTTGCATATGAACCTAATTAATATGTACAACACGACATTGAAAAACTAAAGTTTATTTGAATTTTGTTGCTTTTTATTTTATGTTTTGTAATTATTGTCTGAATATAAATTAAGAAAATTGTCCTTCATTTATTCACTTTTATTTTTCTAAATATTTTTTTATGCATACCTACATACATATATAAAGCTAGTTAAAAATATTAATGGGAAAATGAAAATTCTTCCAATTTTCAATAGGAGAAAAAAAGAAAATGAATTTTTAATTTTTTTTTTTATTTTTATTTTTTAATCCCTTTTCTTTTGAAAATTATTAATTTATGGCTGAAAGGCAGGCACTATATGAAGTATAGGGCATAGACATTTGCTTAAGCTTCTATGATTATATTTTTGAATTGCTTTTCGTACACTTATTAAATACCATTTTTTATGGGTCTTTCTTTTTGATTTTTTTTTACGAAATTCATTGATTTTTCTTTATTTTTAATTATGAGCTTCTTCTAAATGAATGAAATAAAAACTCGTCGGCTTATATTTATTAAACTGGTAAATTTATGTTTTAATATAAAGTACAAGAATTTTGACTATTGAAAATTTTTTTTAATTAAAAATAAGTTCAAGAATTTTCAATGGATTGAATATAAATTGAGTTTTTCTCTTTATATAATGTTTATACTATCTATAGAAATGTAATGTATATTATGCCTTCGATTTATCTGGTCTTAGGATTTAAAGAAAATTAAAATTAATAAAAAATGATAAATTCTGGAGTTTTAACTTAAAATATTGAGGTACAAGTAGGTTTACTTATACATAGATGCTATTAATGCACAATTTTATGAAAACTACTTTTGATAAATTTTTCTGTATGAGTTCTCCTTGAATTTACAGCATCTATTTTCAAAACTTTCAGTGTCACAATTCGCACAAATTAAGGTTATAATTAAAAAACTGTTATGTAATTTGGATTTCAACTTTATCTTTTAAATTTGCAGTGAATTTCTGAAGTTAATTTCAACAGAATAACAAATGATCTATGATCATATCGTACATAAAAAGGCGTTTTTCGGTATATGGACTTTTTTCATATTTTTTTCGTAGGTATCCTCATAATTCGGCATATGTTTTTAATTTGCATTGATTAATGCAGGATTAACGAAGAAGTTAGTATTTTTGAATTTGTTAATCAGATTAAACACCAGGTTCTTAGGAAAACCTATTGGAGGAACGCAGTATTGTTATGTTCTTTCCAAAAATTTGATTTCAAATACTATTATCTAATCGATCATGGAATACTGTTTCAAATTGCACAATAATGTTTTTACAGTCTTAGAGTAAATAGCCCTTACACGTGCTTCAAATCGGTACGATTAAATTGAATAAAATATTATTTATATTCAATTTGCATAAAAATCCAAAAAATTCTGTAAAAACAAAATATATATACTTACTCTACATATTTTGTCTGTGACATTCTAAAATAAAAGATTTTTCAAAAATTTTTTATGCCAAATTTTCACAAGAACAAAAAAAAAACATCATGAATATTGGTTTTAGAAAAAAAAAATAACGAATAAATTGTGCTAATTTGCCATTTTATTTTTCAAATTTTTCGCTTTATGGTGTAGACATCGTGGTTTTTTGTAACAATATAACAAAAGAATTGTCCTTGAATATCTTTTTTGAAATGACATGAAAAGGGTATTTTCATATTTAAAGTTTAATAAACTGAACTAAACCACATTGTAAAATTCGCGTCATGATTAAATTTAACAAGAATCTAATGTAAATATGTGTATATCCCATTTCACATAACATGAAAAATTTATTTCTAAATCTATCTATAGTTATTATCTTTACGTTATTGGCATTTTATACCAAATGAGACGTCTAACAATAAAATACCAAAACAAGAAAGGAAAACTTCATATCATTGTTTAATTAAGTAAGTTCTAATGAACAATTTATCCCATAAGTCATTTCATACATATATTGGTTTACACAATATTGATATCCTTGGTAATAAAGTTGTATGAGAATATGTACAGAAAAATTGGAAAACTTTACTAATAATGTTTAATAAGTCAATCAATGGATTGAATTTTTTTTAAATTAAACTTAAGAACACAATATAATTTGACCTTTATCCACTTTTTTGTAGAAGTTTTCAAGTATAGAATGTTCTATATGTTGAAATTTATTTCAGTCTAGTGAAAATTTACTTCACAGACAAATAAATTATAAAATTCTGTAAAATAATATATGAATAAATTGAACTTAAGAACAAGGCAAACCGCATTTTGAAAAAAAAATTTTTTTTGAGTGAGGATTTTTAGAAACCATTGTAAAATGAATATTGACCACCATGAAAATTATCGACTAAAGTAGTCTCAAAATTATTTTTTTTAAATTAATTTTATTAATTTGAGTATTTTTTAAAATTATGAGAATCTCCATTATTCCAGAGGAGAAAATAATTTCTCAAAAATAATTTTCCGAGAAAAACTTTTTACATTTCTGTTAAAATTTTTTTAGGCTTTAGAATAACTTGAATAATTTTTGTTTTCAAATAAAGCAAAAAAATTGTTACATTAAAAGAGAAAATCAATTTACTTAAAGTTTGAAATAAAAATTTAAAAATTACATATATTTAGGGTGTAGCTGAAAATAATTAGTAAAAATGAGAGAATTTTTATACCGGTTTCTTATAAGTTTAAAAGATTTTTGTTGCAAACAAATCGATTGCGAATATTGCAACGATGAATATACATCCCAACCTTATATACAGTAACATTCGAGGCTCTACATTATTCCCAAAAAATAATGGATTGAAAGGAAATTAATAGGCTTAGACAAACAAAAAATTATTTCAGAGATTTCCTTGCACATCTTATTTCTTCTAAAAACTAGGTTGCTTGCCGTGTTCTAAGACGATCACACTTTCTTAAAAATGACTTCATACTTTCTTAAAAACGATCAAAAATGTAAAATGAGCATGTGTTAAGGTTTCGATTCACAATACCTGTGATATGAGACCAACATTTGGCTCAAAAAAATTTCATATTCACGATTCTTTTACGCCACCACATAATTTTCACTTATTGCATTTTACGTGGTTTAAACGGCATTTTCATAATCTTGTACTTTTATATTTGCAATAAACCATAAAAAATAGAAAAAAGAGAGGATCATGTGACATTTTTTGAAAAATTAAATTATGAATAACTCATCCCAAAAATTAAATGACTTTTTGTTTTATAAATTCTTTCATTAATTATGTTTTATATGAACGGCGGAGTCGCAAGAATTTAACGTAGTTATGTAATTTTTTTGATCATTTTATGAGTTAAATTTTGTTTGCTTTTATAAAATTATATTCGGAGGGCATTACAAATTAACTACTCCTTTTGTAAAGGAAAGCATATCTGAGACATAGACAAATATTTTTGACCAGTGAATTTTGTGTTGTTCTAACATTCTGTCCGTACATCCCAGTAACAACTCATGAAATTCTATATTATACAGTTATCTAAATATGACCAAACATTTTCGGAGGCCAATAATTTCTTGTAAGACCAATAATTCAACAAAATTATATTGTAATTGTATTCGAGTTTTGCATACATGAGCTTAGTGCCTCATTCCAAAAATATTTCATTGTGATAATATTGTGTAAATTCCAAGAAAAGCTCCAAAAAATCCCACAAATTTTTTTGGTTCCCAAAACTCATTAAAACTGCAATGTTTAAACTTTGCGAGATCTAGTTTTGCAATAGTTTAGTGTTTCTAGAGGCTTCATGAATTCAGCCTACTGGCATCATAACTCTTGGAAGACATACAATCGCGGATCCCACAGTTAACATGGCCAACTTTATTTTTTCTTGTTTTTATCATTAAGTAGAAACTCTTTAATTTTATAAATTTTAGTTAACTAAAATATGAGCTTATACATTTTTTTGTGAATTTTTTTTTTCGGAATCCTTTTTGTTCATTATTACCCTTTACAAGATAATTACTTTATGTATGATTTTTGTTTACTTGTGTACACATTCATAAATAAATGTAATAATTTATGATGTATATAAAATTTTTTTCTCTGTTATTATATGTTTAAAGTTTTTTAATGATATCATCGACTTATTAAGGATATTTTATTAAAAGTTCGCTTTTATGCACACATACATATCTGTGTATAGTTGGAAAATGTTATTTATAAAGCAGTTAAATAATTTTTAACATAAAATTTTTTGTTTTATGTTGAATAATCTTTAAAAAAAAAAACATATAAAATGATTTACCTTAAGTCTTTGAAAACATTTTTTACACATAACTGATTCAATAAAGTTTTTTAATATTAAGAAGCGACATCCCATAATATTCATAAATTTAATATTTATTATGATTACATGCTACTTTAAAATTTTTAATAATAAATAAATTATATTTTATAACGTATTCTGAGTACATATTAATTTTAAGCGAGAAGTTTTGCTTATAGCTTACTTAATTATAAAGCTGAACATTAAGAATATGAAAAATTGAAGGTGAAATTTGATACAAGTTCGTGTCGTTAAATTTTAGAAAATTTGAGTTATTCGCATTCTATTTTAATGTGAAATGTTTACTGCAAATATTTACATTTTATTGACGGAATTTATCTAAACAATATAAACGAAATTTCGCTTTACTTTACAATTAGACTTTTTGAATACGAATTTACTAAGAAAATTTATTAGCTGGACAAGTAACTTCCTTCGCATTTCTTGATTTACTGGCTTTGAAATTTGGTCTTTCTGAATACTCGCATACACCCTGCACAATATTCATATTCAAAAAGGAAAACTTGCGGAATTTAACTTAGCGAAATTATATTACATTGGAAATGCAGGTAATTGAACATTGTTGCAAGAAATTTTAAGGTTTTTGAAAAGATGTTGGAACTTTTAAAAAAATTCCTAAAAATTTAAATTAAATTCCTAATAAGCCGAAAAATCTCTATTAATTCTGTGTTCAGACCAAAAAAATATTTTATTATTAAAACTATACATTCGATATAGAATTAGCACAACATTTAATTAATTTGAATATCTGACGTAAATATTACATTATGTTGTTCGTACTCCCTTAAAACAAAATATTTTTTGCCCCACAGAAACAAGAATGCAACATTTAAAACAAATTTTTCTGTAATAAAATTATGTTACAAGTTTTTATCCACTTTCATATAATATGCTGTCAAAGAAAGTCATTATTTCTGTCAAAGGATGATAAATTTCATTCTGGTTCTAATCATACATGCTCTCACATATGTTAATAACAATATACTTCAAAACTATTAAATTAATTATGAGAAGCGAATCGCTTATTGAGCTTCACTTTGGCACAAAAATTATTTGTAAGAACAAACTTTGGCTTCCCTTTACAACAAATAAGGTTATGGCTTTCTGATTTGCTTCTCTATTTTGAGAATAGAGCTCCATTTATCAATTTTGATCAAGAATATTAAATCCTTTTAAAAACTTTCTGTTTAGATTTTGACTAGACAATTCCGTTTGATAGAATTTTTTCCCTTTTAACATTGTTTTGCTCACATACATATATATATATTCATTTATAGCACATTCGTTAGAGACAGTTAGATAACGAACTGGATTTCTTGATTATAATATCCTGTAGCTTCATTTTTATTTTTTCTTCCGTTATCTGGTTTAAAAAGCAAAACAAAAAGTTACCCTATCATTAATTTTGCTTTTCTGTTAATGCATTTTATAGATTCTTCTTTTTTCCATGACAGTAAGCTAGTAGTTTTTTGTTTAGTTTTTTTTCTAACTGCAAAGGATTTTATGTGAGCAAATTTGCATAAATATTATGGAAAGGACGATTTAAAAAAAAAAATAAATAAACGTTTCCCTTCAATTTTTTTTTATTTTTGTAAGTCTGCAAAAAGCTTACTGATAAGATAAACTAAATAAAATTAAGTGGACAAGAACATGTTACTAGTTAGATAATAAAAGTTAGTGGCGTTGGTGGGCGTTTCGGTTATAATAGGAGCAAAAAAAAATAAAATCAAGAGAAACATGGTTTGTTTTTTTTTATCTTGTGATGAGTGTTAAAAGAAAGACGGGGAAAAAATCAGAAGAACGAACACATAAAAAATAAATTTTCGTTAATTTTTTAAGTTCATTTTTTGTTAATTTTCCGTTCGCTGTGTCTCTGCTTATTATCATTATTATTATTAAAGTAGTTGGTAAACGAGATTTGATGACTGTGTTATTTTTTTTATGAAATTTAATTTACATCCTTAATTTTTCCCTTTCTGAATTTTATAAGTTTTACTATAATGAACCAAACAAGCGAAAAAACTTTGACCATAAAATTTAATCTAATTTTGATTGGGTCACTCAAAAACACAAATTTAAAATAAAAAGCATAAGCAAACAGTTTCGTTCAACAAAAACCACACAAGTTATACTTTAAATTAATGGAAATTGAATTTTAAATAAAATTGGTTTTGAATTAGGAGTTTTAGTTTTTATAGTTTTTTGTAAGTTATTTTTAACAATGAGTGTGTTATTTTTGTTGTACCAAACAGTGTAAACTTATACGTGTCAGTTACGTTTCAATATTATGTGCTTACGGCAATTATTTGTAACTTATTACATTCTGTGAAAATTTCACCCATAAAATGTTCAAATAAAAAGTAGAAAGGTTGAATGTAAAGTTTGCAAAAGCGTACAATAATACGTTCTTTCAAAATTTGGATGAAACCAATGGTTATTGATTTCTAGCTATCAATTTAAATTACATAAATACATTCTTACCAAAAAATACAGAACTATTGCATACGTTTAGGATGAGAAAAAATAAATTGGAAAAGTGTTGCATAATGGGCGAATTTAAATTTTTACAACGCCTGTAAGAATTGCATATAAAATTCTAAAATAAAAATAAGGTTAATTTATTGAACTTGTTCCTATACCTAAATGAATAAACCAAATGATAAAAATGTTTTTAAAAACCTTGGCCAATTGGTTATTATATTGGTTATTATATATACATTGGCCAAATTAAATTTTGGCCAATGGCGTAGTAGTAAATTCAGTTTTTCCAAAATTTAACTTCAGTATGATTTACGTGAATTTTTGATAACTAAACCTGATTTTAGTTCATTTTCAATAAATATAAAATTGAAAATCAATCATTAATGAAATTGACATTCAAATAGAAGTTAATACAAATGGCTGTTTAGTAAATTGACAAGCATGAAATGAACCGATAGAAATATTTTCAATTTAAAACTTTCAACTAGTGTAAATTTAAATTGAAAATTTTGAACAAAAACAATGTTGAATAATTCTTTTTTCCTTTCTTTAGACTAAACCCTATATCCCTATACATATAATAGCGTGTATTTGTGTTGTATGAAGGTCGACGTAAAATAATTATAATTGAAATTTAAGCTTATACCTACATCTTACATCTCGTTAAAATCTAATTAATTTTAAAGATCTTTAAAAAATTATTTTTGCAACCTTTCCAAAAAATTTTGGAAAATATATTAAATTAGTTTCAGTATGCCCATCTGCCCAAAAGTTCATACAAAATGTGTTCTAATAACAGAAAAATGAAAAATTAATAAAAATCTTTTCAAATTCATGAAACTACAAGTATTGACTCTAGTGTACTTAACATTATACAATCAACTATGTCAAAATCAAAACCGGTTTGTAGATTCTTTAGAAGTCAAAAGGAATCAGTTTTTCAATCATAAAAAACTATAAACAAATGAAGTCATTGTTGATTGTCAATTTATTACTTCGATTTTAAAGTAATTTCACGACTACTCTGAAACCCGAAATAGTCTTTATATTTTGATCTTTCCAAAATTATCCCTCGATATTTGCAAATTTATCTACAGATGTATAAAAAATAATAAATATACTATATGTAAATGTATATTATTACCTGGTCCTAAAGATTTCTAACAGGAATGGTATTTATCTCAAATAACAATAGTAATATTAATGTAGGTGCGATGTGAGTATATGTAAGTACATTATATTATAATATGTGAATATAGCCATTATACGAAATATTCAAAAATATGTTTGTATATTTGTACTTAATGCAGAGTATTAAATATTTAATTAGCAAGAAAATAAATAAATCGCAGTCAAGCATTTTTTTCTTAAAATAAAATTTCTTATAAGATGTATGAATATACATATAAAGTTCAAATTTTAAAATATATATATGTGATTTTCATTGTAAAAATCTAGATTTAAAAGAAAATAAAAGAAAAATTTTCGATTTTCCATAAATAATTTTATTTTTTATTAAAATAACAGATAATAAATTTTCAAATGGAAATTGTACTTAGTGGATACCAAGTTTCTAAAATTAAAAATATTGTAGGAGGTTGTACGCAATAATGACCATAACTACTTAAAATCTGGATATATTTTAATTCGTATCGAATTACAAGAGATTTAACAGAATTCTTCTATATGAACCCAGCATAAATTTATATTTTCAATATATTGATTTAAAATTACAGCTATTATTTAAAAGTGTCTTCAAAATATCACATATAGTTTGTATAAATTCATAGGTTAAGGAAGCATTGAAATGCTTGTATTACGTAAGCCTATAAAGACAAAAGAAATGAAATTTCAAAGCATAAGAAATTAAAACCATAACCATAATATTACAAACATTATGGGTACGGCAAGAAGACTGAATAACCTCTTTTAATGTAACTTTTTTTGTAATATTGAAATACTATAAGTAAAGTACATGTTATTGAGACTTTAAAATGGCAAAGGATATGACCTTAAACTTTGTAAATTTAGTTGTTCGTCAAAAAAACAGGAAAAAAAAATGAAAAGACTTCATATTAAAGAAGCAGTAAAAGCGCATAAAACTTTGTCATTAAAAAATAAATAAATAAATAAGAAGTTCGTCACTTTTTTACAGTTCGTCACTTCTTCCTTAAATTTTCAATATCTTTGAATTTAAAACAATAATTTCTTTGCTTGAATTTTTGTGGTTTCATTCTGTTCTAATAGAAAAAATATTTTCGAGCAAATCGGAAAATTTATATACATTTAAACTTTAAATGAATTTAGTAGTAATATGAATACTACATAATACTACGTTACATATAGTGCTACGTGATATTATTGAAAAACTAAGAGCAGGAAGGTAAACTTATGAAACCTTAAACCATCTGATTATACTCTTGTTATTGTCTTATGCTGATTAGTTATGTTTGTCAAAGCAATGTAGGTACATATTTTATGATTGGTTTTTATAAAACATAGTATAGAAGTAGTTCAAAATAGAATTATAAAAAAAATGTATTTCAACAATGTTGATACACTATAAGTGTATATTGTGTTTGGAGAAGTTGGGAAACTTAAGTAGGCATTGTTTCACAATAATTATTAATTTAAAGGAAATCGTAATAAATTTTGTATACGTTCAGTAGACTTTTAAAATGTGATAAAATTAAGAAAAACACTACAAAGTTTTTCTCAATATAAAATATGTGCTCAATATTATATAGTGAGGGCTAATATAATTTTCATAGGAGCAGGTACTTATTCAGTATTTTTATTTATTAATCAATTCCTTGTTACTTATTACTACAATGCGATGTTTTGAATTTGATCTCCCGCCTTGATTTTTTGCATATCTGCCAAAGTATACTAACCAATGCAAAAGATTAACACATGAATTTACCGAAAAACAGTTTTAAATTTTCTATAATAAAAGCGAATGTCAAGGTGGTTTGTATTTGAAACGTATGTTTTAAAATGAAATGCTCCAGTTAGAAGCAATTCTTGTTTCTGTTTCTGATTTCTTAATGTATTGAAATCCTTTTCATAATTTCAAATACTGAAAGTTTCATGAAATTGTTTTAGAATAATTTTTTTTACTCTTTAATTTTTTAATGAAAATAATATTACGATGACATTTTTTTTAATACCTCCATAGTATACTTTTTCCTCTACCTGAAGCGAAATTTGAAGAAAATTGCAGAACATTAAAGTAAGTAAAATAAATGTGTCCTTTTCTCGATAACAAACTATCAAAATAAATATAAGCAAAAATGAAATTTCACTTATTTGAACTCCTCTTTTTTTTTATTGTATAAGAGAAAACTTCGTGTATATTTGAAAGAAAAAGGCATAAAAAATGAAAGAAAAAGAGAGGAAGTTCTTATTTATTTTGATTATTTTTTCCTTTTTTTATTTTTTTTTATTTTTAATACAGTAAAATAAATATATTATGTAATATATTTGTGTTCTTTTGCATTGTATATGAGTACATACATAATAAATGTAATATGTACCCATTTATTTTACATATTTATTTTTTTTTTGTATATTGGTATGCAAATAAGTATTGGACATGTATTACAAATATGTTTAACGACAACAAAACCCCAGAGGGTGAATTATATAATATTGACGTAAAAGAAGAACCTGAAGCGAAAGAAAAACGAAAATAATGAAAAAGTAAAAAACAAACACAAATTGAAAGAAAAATGTTATTTTTATCGAATAAGTATATAAAGAGAAAACTAAGTAAACGTTTTTCGTAAATTTTACCGGTAGAGAACAAGAGATATTCGAAATTGCACAGTATTCATTTAAAGTTGTGTTACCATACGTACGTACATACTTTCAATTCTTTTATACTTATTTAATTTTTGATTTAAATATCAAAATAATGTCCTTTCGTCTACATTATTTTAAAAATCAATAAAAAATGCAAAACAGGGAAAATATTGCAGTTTTATGGAAGTGTGAGTTCTTTCTTCAAACAAGAAGTAAATGCATATAATATTACTTTTGAATAACATAATGATTATAGCTACAGCAAAAATGGTACTTACATCATGTGACTCATTTGCCTTCGAAATATTATTGTTTCAACATGAGGTTATGTTTTTTATATAACCATATTTTAAAACTTAATTTAGAAGCAGTCAAATTACTTAGTTTTTTAAAATTTTATTATAACCCTTCGAAATTCCTATTTATCCCAAGGTACGATTTTATGGCTGTTAGTTTATGAATATAAATTAATGTTATTCTGATTTTAATAGTAAATAATATTAATATTCAAATTAATAAATTATATGATTCCAGAAATTCCTAAAAATGCAAGTTCTTGATAATATGTAATTCAAATCTATGGGGTCAATATTTCGTATTCGACAGTAGCTTCTAAAATGAATTCCAGGTAAATACCAAAATGTCAGATCGATTAATTCAAAGCTGGAAATGTTTTCTTGAAAATATTTTCTGTTTTGTATGTACCTACATATTTATTGTAAAAATAAAATGTAGGGTTAGTAAAAATATTTCAGTCGATCTTATAGACTCAATTATACCCTACACTTTGAATATTGGACTACAAAAACTAGTTTTCTAAATACTTAAAATTGTTTTTTTTTTTTTATATAACAAAAGGAATATTTTATCGTTGAAACGGTATTACGAGTGTCCGACTTATTTAGGTAAATCATTGTTTTCAGTAAACCTAAAAAGTAAAATTAGCTTCATGATATCTGGAGCCAAAAAAAATTGATTACCATTTTATTTTATTACCAATAATCCATTATCTGCAGCAATTTCTTAATAATGCAGCTTATATTTGCACTATAAGTTGCTATAACCGAACAGTTAATTTGTAAATCATTTAACGAACACAAATAAAATCTCAATTTTATTCAATATTTATAAAATTTTAATTCAGCCGATTTTAACTATTTTTTTAATAGAATATTTTTAAGAAATTTTATTTGAATATCTTGACGAATGCAACAGAATTTGATAATTGTAGTTATAATTTTCATGCGACTTTAATTTCAGATTTTATTTTACTAAAACTTTAACAAAATGTGTTAACTAAAATATGTATGTATGTGCTCCGAACATACTTGCATCAATACAAACGTACTTCATTTGATAATACATTAATGTATTTATGAAAAAAAACAATTTAGAAACAATTTAGTTGCATTTTTATAGTGTCTCACACAGCCTGTAATCAAGGTGCACAAATTTCTCAATTTCAAGTAATTATTGCCTAAGTTTTTTCAAATACACGTACGTATGTATGTATAACATCACAATGTAATTTATTTAGTAAATAGTACGTTCGTTCATGTAGTACTTATAATGTGAATGATATAAGTGCATTTATGTGAACGTTTGAAGAAATGTACTAAGCGACAAATTGAAATATTTACATAAAATGGAAAAATTTTAAGTATTAAAGTAGTTACCTTATACTTACAATTTTTCCATTAATTACCTTAATTTATTGTTTTAGTAGATATTCTAAAGATATTTCACATTAATTTACAATTAAATTTTGATAGAGTTTGCATTAAACCAACTATGAAACTTGGGAATTTGGTTTACTTTTCTACTTGATTAAATTCTTGTTTATCTTATCATTAGTCTTGCATTTGTGGCATTTGTTTATTTTATCATTAATTTTACTTATGTTTAGTAGTATATTTTTAAACTATAAAATTCTAATAATTTGACTTTTTAAATTTCTTCACAATGAACTTGTACGGATTTAAAAGTGTAGACTAATTTTCTCAATTAAGATACAAAGCTCATCAATATTGTTAAGAGTGCTCATAACTCAAACTGGGTAAACAATCATTTTCTTAATCACCACAACGATATTGACATAAAACATATCGAAAGCTATGGAAGCAGGTGTAAAAATGTAATCGATGTTTGTTCGACTTCAATTCATTCGAAAAACAAAACAAGAATGACATAAATGTATGTGTATATATACATATACCCACTGTAAATATGTTTTTAAAAATATGTTTTTCTGGAAATTTTATCGATTCTCATATTTGATGAGAATTCCAGAAATTTAACAAAAACATATACACATAGGTACACATACATATGTAATTGTAACAATATTTACAAATATTAACCATTTTCTAGAGCATAATGTTAATGATCTTTCAATTATAAATTTAAAACTATTCAGAACTTTTAATTGTACACACAACATGAACTAATTTTTAAAAATAGTAAAGGGAATCAAGTTTTTATTTTAAATTAAGCGAAGTTTTAAAAGTGTTAAAAATTTTTATATTAAAACTAAAATGAAGTATTTGCTTGTTGCTTGTATTTTATGTGGGATATTTTCACACGTTATAAATGGTAAATTCATAAGTGTTAAATTAAAAATTTACATTAAAAATTTTTTGTTTTGTTCTATTTTTTTTTTAAATTTTGCTGATTATATTTTTGAAATTGGATATAAGAAAGGAAAAGTAGAATATTGCCATCTTACGGCATTTATAAGTGGAAACAAAGTCCAGCACCACAAAATCCACCTCCCCCACCACCGCCGCCACCACCACCTCCACCGCCGCCGCCACCTCCGCCGCCACCTCCACCGCCACCTCCACCGCCACCACCTCCACCACCACCACCACCGCCGCCTCCACCTCCGCCACCACCGCCTCCACCACCACCGCCACCACCGCCGCCTCCACCTCCACCACCACCTCCACCACCTCCACCACCACCACCACCGCCTCCACCACCAATGATTCCGACATTTCCACCAACAACCCCAAATGGCGGTGGATAAGACAGGATAATACAGATTTTTCTGGACACAGTAAATGAAAATTTAAAAATAGTTTCCAACATACACAAGATTTAGCAGTTAACTAAAACGAGATCCACAAACATGCAAAAATTCTGCGACGAAGAAAAATTAAAGATTTTTTGGAAAATTTATTGATTTTTATTAATATGATTTTACATTTAATGTATTCATTGCTTGTTTTTGTCATAAACTTGTTTTTGTTATTTTACAAAAAAAATTAGATGTTATTTTATATATATGAAATAAAATTAAATTAGTTTAGTAGAAAATTTTGACAAAAAATTAAATTAAACCCTTACTTCATGCACTAAAACTAAACGCATTAAAATAAACGAGAAAAAATAGAGTTGACGGTGTCAACTCTGTGATACCCGTACGAATTTGTTATCCTTTGTGCGAGTAAATATGCCATAGCTGACTATGGGATAGACTATGACTTTAAATTGCCGTATAACCAAATTAATTTATGCAAAATTTCAGTACTTTGTTTTCAATAACTTCCATGATATGTCCAAACTACCATTGAAGTTGTATGGCTGTTACCAGAAAGAGCCAAGCAATTTCAACGCCTTTATCAAACACATTGGCCCTACTAATATATTCGCTTGTGTGAAATTTCAATATCACAGCTTTTATAATTTCTGAGATATATTCAAATAATTTTTGAAGTTGTATGTCAACTACCCGCACCAGTACCCCGCTTATATTCAATTTAAATAGGGTTCTGGAATTTACTATAATAAACCAATTGTGAAAATTTGGTGAATTTAACTCAATTAGTTTTTAAGTTATATTTGGGACGGGCAGACGGATAGACGAAGCTAAATCGACTCAGAATTCGACACTGATCGAAAACAACCATTTGAGTCTATATCTCAGACAATTATTTCTTAGCGTTACAAAAGGTAATTTAGTAATAAAAACAACTAAAAACAGCTGAAATTTCATATGTACATAGATCTTTACTAGAAACTTATTTCCATAGATGAAAATTTTTATCTATCAAAATGCTAAGCAGGAATACAATAAATTGCACGAGTGGCATTCTAAAATTTGGAGAAACAATAACAAAATATACAATCAAAAACCAAATCTTTGTTTTTACATTTTCATTAATTCGTTAAAATTTTTTTTGTAGTTGCAATAAAATGTGCACAAAGAGAAAAACTGTGGATTAAACCACACTTCCACTGTACTTTCAACACATAAAAAAGTAAAAAATTAATTTGTTTTTGTTTCATGTGCAATTAAATTTCTTGAAACATGACATCATTTTAACCGTAAATCCTTCATTTTTAATATTTTTTGCTTTTATTTTAGAGAACGCTTTTAGGATACAGACTAAAAGTAAAATTCCTTTGATTTAACACAACACATTATCATACACAAATGTTTATGAATTACAAAATAAATGGCTGCCCACAAGGCATAATACCTTGAACCAACTTGAAGTTAAAATGACAAAAATCGTTAATTGAAACTTTAACTTATTTCCTTAGTTTTACTGTAGCGTTTCTTGTATTTTACAAATTTGATTGTGTTCTACGATTACGTGTCGCGCACTCATCCGTCAAAGAACATGTAGAAATACTATTATTCAATACTTTATGATTTTACTGCTAGGGTATCTATGATTTTGGTTGAATTTGTTGAACTTTTTCCAATTATTTATAACTATTTCACTGGAACCAAACGCACATTTAAAACAATGTAGGTTTGTTAACGAAAATATTTATAAATTTTTAAATGATAATGATAAAACATTTGTTAAATTGTTCACTCTTTTATATTTTCATATGCTAGTTTCATAAAATAAATATTTTGTCACTTTACTGAGTGTAAACAATATTAAAATTGAGTTTTCTTGACGGATGCAACCGGACGGTTATAAGAATATTGTTTTAATTTTTTATAGTACATTTTAAGCATAAACTTATAGATGTGATCTCTGTGAATTAATTAAAGAAATATTTATTTAAAAACTTGTGGAACTAATATTGTACAAATTTGACAAATTTGTGATCTTACCATATGCAAACTATTCAAACAAAACGATTTTCGTTAGAAATTTATTAATTAATAAATTTGGTTACCAAATACTTCAAATTATTAAAAACTTTATGTTGCTGTTATAATTTTGTAAATTTTGGTAAAATTCAAATCAACAAAATTTCTCATATATTGAATAATATTATTATAAAAAAAATCTTATGTGATCAGTAAATAACCGACCGCAATGTGTATTATTGTCTAGTTTCGCAAAAGTGTTATTAAAAGAAATTAGTAAACTTATAGATAACACACTAAGAAAAATATAAATTTGGGTCTTAGTAAAGTTTCGTTCTGTACCATCCAATAACAAACAACAACCAGTTACTGAAGCCTGATATATCCCAGAATTTGATCAATCCAAAGGAAAGTCACATATAAAATTCATCAAAATCGGATCAGTTGAACTTTCGACACACGCGTCCACGCACAGACTGACAGACCGACTTCCCTCTAAAAATAGCTGACTTACGCCTTTCTATTATAGAGATGTGCGTTGCCACCGAAAGCTCAATATCCAAAATTTGTTCCCATCACATAACGTCCCATATATATAATCGACAAAGTTTTATTAAAATTAATCTGTTGTTATAAAAATAATAATAAAATTTGTTTTAGGTATTTAAAATGTATCTAAGCAATAACATTACTTATCTCTTATCTTACAATTTTACGGTATATAAACACCTATATGACGTATTCTCGCATTCAACAAAAAAATTCTGTTTTAATTGAAAAATTAAATAAGATGCGAAATAAAAATAACAAACACAAATTAAATAAAGTTGCGTCAAACCAATGGTTTGCAAAGTAGCACTTTTGCCTTCAACAAGTGAAAATACTGCTTTTAAAACAATCCAGATATTTACTATTAATATTACTTTCATTTATATGCGAAACTATTTCAAAGATTGCATACGTTCGGGGTGAACGATTTAAATCGTATACGAAAATATTAAAATCCATCAAAATTGCTCAAAATTTAGGAACCGCTACAAGCTTATAAAACAAAATTTTTCATTTGAATACCTGACTTTAAAAATTTTTAGATTGTTCACTTTGTTTTTTGTCTTTCAAATATTGTGTTTCTGTTTCGAGTACCCTTGCCACAAGTTCATAGAAATTTGTTAAAACAAATTTATACAAAATCTATAGCAACATTTTAATAAATATGAAACCCAGTTGTGATTTTTTAATAATATTATATTCAATAAACGTAAATAGAAAAACCTGTAATTTGATTTGTAACTTATTGCATACTTTTAGGTGAAGTTTTTTTTATTATAAAAAAATAAGCACTTCTATTCTTAGTTTCAAATTATATATATACATATATCATAAATTTATTAATCAGTAATATTGAGCAGAAGTGAAGCTAAAAATTTTTCTCCTGTATATTCTTATTATTTAAATATTTTAAAAAATACACTCAATTTAGCACCGCTTAAAAAGTTTTATGTCACTTTTTCTGTATTTAGACTGTCCATATTATACCAACACCCATACATAACATATGTGCAAAGCTTTAGTAAAGAAATTTTGCAACAAGTTAAGGAAAAATTATTGGATTTCGAAAAACCCTTAAATGAAATTATTTATTTTGTTCTACAGCAAGCGTTGTAATCTAAATAAAAACCAAATAAAAAATGAGACCTGCGTTAATTTTATTCCCCAATAATAAGCATAAATATTTTATTACAAAAGATAAAAAAGGTAAATGGTTACGAAAGTAAAATGTTATACCAAAATGAGTAAACCTTTAAATGATTCTTTATGGTTTTTTGAAAAATATGTCCTTTGGTGTTTAAAACATGTGAGGTTTTTAAATTTCAAGTAAAGGTGTTAACGCTTTTGGGTAGAGTTTTGTTGTAATCTTCAAACAAAAAATTATACTCTTTAATAACATTTCCGATCAAAGGCGGATTTGAGTGCAATATAAAAGTAATTTGAATTTTTTAGGTATCTAAGTGTTATTAAATTTTTATATTCTAAGATGCAGCAACGTTTTCATATAAAATAAAAATTACTAGTCAAATTTCTTAAATAGTTCAATCTAAAGTGGCTTGTTATTACAATAATAATAACTAATTTGTGTCTATAACAGAATTTTGAAAGCGTTTTCAATAAATACAGTCATCACCTTGTGATAACCAGAGTAAGTCCCATAAATTCAGTGTAAAATGAAATGGCAAAACTGCCCTTGAAAAAATTACTCATTAGCCTAATCGTGCAAAGCTTTTAAGATTTAAATCGTGAATATGAAGTGGAAAGAAAAAACTAAGGGAATAAAATTTTTGTTTTCTGGTTTTATTTACTTCTAAATTGAAGTACTTGCTGGTAAATAAAATTACAACATTCGGTTAAGAATTTTTCATTTTATTTAAGTTGTAGATATTTTTTTAATTTAACTGCAACTCATTATAAGTTTTAACTATGACTTATCGTTAATACCGATAACAGTAATCATTTTTGATTTCTATAGGTTTTTTTTTTTTTCAATAATATAAAATTGTAATTTGAGAGCTCTCTTTCTCTGCCTCTTTATTCTATATAAATGTCCCACTAACCAATTTACATCTTAATGTGATTTTTATTTTGCAATTTCAAGGTTACTTTGTTATATTAAGGAAAAAAGGAACGTGTCGTATTACAACAGGAATAAAAATGGAATTATTTATTAGAGGTATGTGCACATGTACATACATGGAGATATATGTACACTTCATATTGTATTATATTTGAGTATTAAATTGAAATAAATATAAAACCATAAAATTGTGTATTACCGTTAGTTATAGCCAAAAGGCGTTATAATCATAATATAAAATGAAAATTCAATGTTCACTCATAAAATGTGGGATTTTTTGCTTTTGTCAAAACTAAATTACTTATATTACCTTCATATATACATATATGTATATGTATTATGAAAACAAATGTATGTTTGTTACCAAAATTAATACTTAGATGAATAGGTTGAAAATTGAGGAAAATTTATGTTTAAGGTTTTTCATTTATAATAAAAAAAACACATCTTTTAAAATCGATTACCACAAAATTATGATTATTATTTTACATAACTAGTGTATTATTGTAAATTGGTTAACGTAAATAACAAACACATTATTATCTGTACTTATATATGTACATGTGTATGTATAATAATATAAACCCATATAAATTTGCGGAAAATTGTGAATAAAGTAATATAAAAAATTTCAATACAGATGATGGCTATGTTTCTTGTTAATACACTTCCAAAAATTTAAATGATGTTTTTAATAAAGACCTATACTTTTTGGAATCGGAAATTCATTTTTGCAATTTTAAATAAAAATTGCAATTTTACTGATCTTCGAATTTTTTGAGCTTTCAGACTAGAGTTGCATTTTAAATATAAAAAGCAGATTTTGTTTCAGTTTATATGTTTTTGATGAATATAACACAATTTTAAAATATAACATAATAGTCATCCTCTGAATGAATTTATTTCATCATTTTAGACCACATGAAACAAAAATGTTAATGAGCAAAAAAAGAAATTTAAAATGGCCGATCCCACTGGTCTTTGCATTATAATATTTATAATTTATTTTTACAATTTCATATATTAATATACTTGTTGAAATTGCACTTGAACCTCGATATATATACAATATACCATTAAATTAAATCTATGCAATGATATTAAATTTCTCTAAGAAATTCTATTGTATTTAATTTTTAATGGTAATTTAGAAATTTGAACAATTTCCTTTCATAATAATAGTATAATAATTCTAACACTTTAAGAATTGTAATAATAGAATTATAATAAGTAGATACGTGATTTTCACATTATATTTGGAAATTTTCAAATGATATTTCGATTTAATTTAAAAATTTCCATATAGAATTCAAAATGGAAATAAAATAAAATGGAAAATAATTTTTTTTTTTCAAATTAAATAATAATTTATTACATTATCAAAATCCCTCATGAATAAAATCCTATTAGTAAAATGAATTAAATAAAATTGTAATAATTAAAATTATTTATATTAAAATAAGTAATAAATGAAAAATTATTATATATATATATTATAAAATAATAAATCTAAATTTTATAACAGTATTAATTAATGATATAAATATATGTGTACATTTAACATCTAAAATATAATAATGTTACATATATAATGCGTATCTATCATATAAAAATATCAAAAGAATGTCAGCTTCATACAGGGACAACCTTCATATTTTTATTTAATTTATTAATGCACATTTATATTTTACGTATTTATGTAAATAACTACATATATCTATCAATGGAAGTATATTATGTAAATGCTTTAAAATTTGTGTGATATGTATACACATATTTTCGCAAATGTCCTAGGATTTAAGGAAAATTAATAAAAAATTCTAATTTAAAATTTTGTACCAAGGGACGGTTTTATTCCATATCATTTAAATTCAACTTGTTTAAATAACATATTTAATAAAACTTAACAATATTCTTCATTTCATAAATATTTGATTCGTTTTTGTGCTTGAATGATATTAAAATTAATAATTAATTTATCAAATGCAATTTAAAATTTATATAGAGACTGCGTAATTCTTAATAAAATTATAATTTCACACAAAATATTGGGGTTAATAAAAAACAAACATAAGCTCCTTAAGGTTAATTATGAAGCTAATGTTCCGTTATGAAATTTTTAAATCTATTTTTTCTATTATGTAATGTTTCTATTACAGGAAACCTTCTATTATTTTGGTCACAAAAATGTCAAATGTTTACAGTACTTTTACGATATTCTAAAACAAAAGTCAATGCATAGCTCGGTGTAACATATTGAAATTTTAAATTTGAAATCATGTTTTAAACACGCAACTTTTTAGTAAACAAAAAGTTCTATGTGTACATGTGTCCAATATTCTGTGATTAAGTTATGCATAAAACTTTTTACTGAGCATTTTCGTCGCTTTATTTCTTTGTGTATTTATCTATTCTTAGTGTGTTTAGTCCCATGCTCACTGAACATAAAAAAAAGGATTATGTTCCGACCGCGGTGCAAGTATGAAATTTTTCGTAGAGCCCTTGCTCAAAAAGCTTACATTATCCGTCCCACCCATATAACAGAAAAATCAATAATTCGCATTTTACAAAGGTTCCATTTACAATTTCTTAAAGTTTGCACCGATGATCTATTGGGACTCAAAGTGTTAATTTTATTTTCTGTGTTTTGTGTAAAAAATATCGATTAAACCTCATCTTATTCCTATTAAAATTATTTTTTTTATATTTCTATAACTGTATTTGCTTTGAAAAATGGTTTATAATATCAAGTTTATTTTTATTTGTGTTCCTTTTTTTTAATTTAATTAACTAAAGTGGAGGTTCAGAAAGCTAAATTTAAAAATTAATTTTCTAAAAATAACAAAATTATCATTTTCACTGAATAATCATTTACAAAAAATTTCCAGTTCAATTCTTCGCTTTTTTTTCATCTTTCCATAATAACAAAAGATAAAAATACATGAAACAATACAAAAAAAAAACAAAAAAAAGCAAAATAAGAAAAATTAGAAAAATTGATTGACACAATTTTCACAAGCTAAAATTCTATAGACACTTGTAGTATAAAAAAAAGGAGCAAAATTTTATTTTCTCTTCTCTTTTATTTTTTATATATTTATTTTGTATAATTTAGAAGAAAATCTAGGAGATTGATAGAAAAAATTTTCCACTCTTTCTGCCTTTTTAAAATTAGTCGTTTTGATTGTCTTTCTTTTTGTTTTTTTTTTTTTGCAAAATTAATAATATTTTTTTCAATGACTTAATAGGGATGTTGACAAAATAAACAAAAAATTTCTATTATTACAATTTTTTGTCATCATTTCTTTAGAGTTTTCCAAAGTATCGCACGTAAGGTTCCCCTTTTTTTCTGCTATAAATTACAGGAAAAAGATATTCTATAAAAAAGCAGCACACAGTTAATATTTTAACCTTTTTGATGTAATATTATAATTGGTGACGATTTTTTGGAACTAGGAAAAAAAATTAATATTATCAATTAATATTATTTATTCAATCATGAGTTTATGTAATAGAAAAACATACTCGTAAGTGAAGATTTATTCAACTAAAAACAAACAAAAATTTTGAAAATTAAAACTTGAAAAGTTGCTATTGGAACTTGACTTTCATGTCTGTTAATAATGTTAGTTATTTCAAATAAATCTAACATAATGATAGGCCATAATAAGTGATTTTATATTCTTAGAATAAAACATTCTAAGCTAGGTGATGTGAATTTCACATAATATTTCCGGATTTTGTAAATAAAACTTACTTACTCAGTTTTATTCAGCATGCAAACCCCAAAAAATTACTTTAAAGAATACTTCTAAATTTGGAATATATTGTAATTCTCTGCCATCTAATTAGTAAACTTTGAATTTTAGAATTTTAACGAAGTATAAGATTTCAAAGTTTACTTAAAATTTGAAGCTTAAGTATTTGAAATGTGACGACATTGCTGAATCCCTACATAATACATGAGTAAGGCGAAACTTTCTAATATCTCTTTGGAATTTTGTAATTCACATATCAATTTTATAGGAATGGTCTCATACCTTAAATCTTTCATATTTTTTCTTTTTTTAAATTTGTTGTTAATTAAACGCTCTAATGTCATTGTCAATTTTCTTAAGAAGAGTGTTATAAAGATGATTCTAAAATAGTAGAGGAAGGAAAATGATGCCTGATGATTAGGAAAATTAAATGTGAGAAAAAAAAGGATAACAAATTACGTATAATACATAAAACTTGAAAAGGAAAAGGAAACGAAATATGATTTTTTAATGTTTTGTTTATTTTTATTTCCTAGCTTATAACATATTATTACTATAGACTGTTTTCTATATATTTTTAAAAAGCTTTTGTTTTATTTGCGTAATTTTGTATCTGATTTATAAGACATTCTTTGCTGTCCAAGATGGTAAGAAAAAGTTTCTTTCGGGATTTGAGTATGTTATTATGTACCTATGTTCATGGCAAGGATTAAAAAATAAATTTGCTTTCTTAATTTTTTCAAATTTTGCCAAGAGTGGAAACAGAGTTTTTTTGTCATTTTATTAAAAGTTTCGTTAACTGTTTTTCTATAACCTTATTCTAATAACATTTTATGAAATACTAAACCTAATTTATAAGTATACTTAATAATAGAGTTTCTATATAGTTCTTAATAGAGTTTCTATATAATGGTATATGAATAACACTTTCACTTAGAAATCGGAAAAATTTAAGTGTTCAGTTAGAAATTGAGAACAAATAAAGTTGGGTCAAATCAGCGGTTTGTGTTGTAGCACTTTTCCCATCAGCAATTGAAAATACTGCTTTTAAAAACAATCCAGCTATTTACTATTAAAATTACTTTCATTTTTAAACGGATATATTTCAAAAATTGCATACCTTTAGGTTAAATAAAACAAAAAAAATTTAAAAAGTCGTTAACTTAATGCTCGAATTTAAGGGTTAATTAAGTGAAATAAAAGAAATAATTGTATTTTTTGATGGCATGGCATTTACCATTAGCGTTCTGTATATATAGAAATTTGGAAAATTTTGGCAGTTTCGGAAATATAACGTTCCAAAAATTCGAATTTTGTAAATTTCAAGGGGCAATAACTTGGAAGGGTTGGAGGTGGAAAAATTTCTTATAAGGAAATAAACTTTTTACCAATATCTAAAAGCTTTGTAAATTTCAGACTTCTCAAATGTACAGTTTAGAAGAAAAACAATATCAAAAATTCGAAAAAATCGGGCTTAAGATAACGGTTAATTTCATCAGTCATTTCGTTTTTTAATATTTAATTTTACTTTACCACAGTAGAAAAAGCCCCACACTACTTTCCTGCTAATCTAATAAATTTGATTATTAATAGTTTCAAAATTTATTTTCAAACACATACATACTCTTCCGTAACTGCAAAATTCCCAAAATTTAAGTTTAATTTAATTTATTTGTTATCAAATATTAAAGTAATTCATCTGCCATTTGAATCATAACTTTAATAATTAAGTACGTAGGAGATTTGAAAACAAAAATTACATTTTTATATTAAAATGACTATAAAATTTTCTAAAAGGACTTAAACTCATTAGAATATAAAATTAGTAAAGCATTATTAAAGTACCCATAACCCTGTGCTCTAACTTTGCATTGAAGAAATATGTAGCTGGCAGACTAATAACGTTACAAAAACAAAAATAATAATAAAATCCTTAATTACTTTTTTTCCCAAAAATTTTGTTATTTACGTGAAGATTATTAAATTAATTCTCATCTAAAATACCATTTTTTTTTTGGAGCACGATCTCATACATCATGATTTCTAAAAGAAATTTTTTTTTTTGTATCCTCATACCTTTTTTTTATTTTCATGGTTTCTTTATTTTAGAAAAATTGTCAAATCATTTCTCCTTTCCTATTGTGCTTTTCCACAAACGTTTATAGATAATTCTGTAAGCCTATAATACACGTCTAAAGGATATATTACGTATTTACATATATACAAGATAATAAAATAAATAGAAGAGAAAGGTATATAGTGTTATGATTACAGTTGAACTTCTATAACCTGTTCCTTCTATAGTTCGAACTTCTCGTAAACTCTAATTGTGATGGTGGAATTAGAGTTTTGCTCTATACTATTTATTTTAACTACTCTCTTTTAGTCGAAAATATAAATAGTTCGATCGTGGAGCTTGGTCGAATCGTTTTAAGAATTACATTTCTTTAACTCGAACTTTTTATGAAATTCAAAAAAAAAAAATGTTTTATTTTTGTTTGATGTTCTGTGTTTTTTCTTATGCTACATAAGGGAAGTGCACTGAACTAAGAATTAATTAGGTGTTTGTTTGTCATTTTCCGAAAAGAAGATTAAAATATTATAATCTTACAATTTGGAAATGTAAAATTATGTTAACTAAAGATATCAAAAGTGAAAAAAGAGAAGATTTATTGCGATCAGGAGAAGACTCAATTTTTAATCAGTTTCCGGACATTGAAGAGTTCGAGTTTTTGAAGTTCATCTGTATTTGGATTTCTCATTTTTTCTTATATAGTTTTTATTAAGGATTTTTATAAGTATACTGAAACTAGCAATAAATTATAAATTGAAATAAATAAGACAATAAAATAAACAAATAATAATAAGTATATATGTATATATAGTTGAGGAGATAGATGAAGATGATTACCGACTCTATATGAGGTAAAACGATGAGAAGATGAGATCTGCTTAGCTTTTGTTAGAGTTTTTTTTTGTTTCTATTTCTTTTTTTAATTCTTAAAGTAAAAATTAGTTTTTTGTTATCTGCTTTTTTATTACGTCTTCCTGCCTATTATGTTTATTTGTTTTCCCTTAAATAAGAAAAATAGAAAAAATTCTTTTATTCCCTTGAGTTTCGTTCCGTATTTTTATTATGGATACACGTTTAGTATACAATTACATTGTCGTTATCCAATTATTATAAGACTTATTGTGAAAAAATTTTATTATTCGTATAAGATAATAATATATATTTAGATTAAGATTATTACACTCACTATACGAATAAAAGTTCTAGTTATTCTAGGTTTATTGCAGAGACTATAACATTCATTTCTAAGTTTTTATTCTGAAATAATATTTTAATATCTTTTTGGCAAGGTGGAATACTTCTCCAAATTATGTATCTTTCCAAAGATAAGAAAATATATTAAGATTTGTTGTAATTATTATTTACGTACTGATATACAATGGACGCTCTATTTCCAAATATGGAAGCTGTAATTCCAAAACAAGTATTTCAAATATGGGAGACACGAACAAGTGGCGTATGCTGTGACTTCGATTGCGTTTCTACACAGTTTAACATAATTATGCTTTGTCAGCGTAGTATTGCAATTTTGAATTCAAGGAAATGGAAATTGAACAATATCAAGAATAGAGAACTGCGGGTACAAGGAATTCGAACAAAATATTTTATAATGCCGATACAAAACTAGGTCTGTTCAAATCTACTTACTCAAGTTACAAATAATTTAAATAAAATTAGTTCTGCTGTAATCAACGAAATTTTCAGGTTATTAAGCAAATTAATGTAATTATTTTAATATTCAGGAATTATTTTGAAAAAGTTATATAAATTGTTAATGTTCATTTTATATAAACATTTTTTGACGAATGCTGTAATAATACCCTAAAATATACTGATGCATATGCAATGAGCTTCATTTTTCTTATTTTACTGTCATTTTTAATACGTAGTTCATTAACCTGTATGTACATTATATTTTTATATAATGTAGGTCAACAACCAAAGAAGTATTTCAAAATTATTTCGTTTTATGCTTTACTCAAATCTCAGTTTGGAATTTTTACCTCATCTCTAACAATAATTATTTTTAGCTTTCTAGAAGCAAATTAAATTAAAACAAAACGAAAAATTTTCAGACATATTATTCTGAACTTCTTTGTATCGAAAACAATAGGAATTTTAGGTTGTGTTACGCTTCAATAAAGCAAAATTCTTAGAAATCTGAGTTGATATTATATTCTAAGTATATATTTAGTTCGCAGTTATTATTTTTTGCAAATCTAAATTCAAATATTTCATAATATTATTAATAAATTTAAATTTAAATTAATTTGGAGAATTCATAGAGTACATTCTCAATCAACAAGGAATGTAATCTAAAAAATTTCAAAATAAATCTTGGTACTCTTCTTTGAAAGACAACAACTGGTAAATCTAATGTAGAACCTGAGTAAATTTAATGTAGAACAATTAGTAAATTTTTCAAATCTATTGCTAATTTAATTCATGCTCAAAATTAAAAACTTAATTTTATAATTTACTTTATATTAACTTGTAAATTTAAATTCAAATTAATGAAAGGAAAGAACAAAAAGCACAGGTTTTCGAATGATCTCCTCACAGTAAGGATCTCATTGTAATTTACGTAATTTTTCCCTTATTTAAAACTTTATATGGTTTATTTAAAACTTCAGCATACCTTCACGTGGGGATATTGTGGAGTGTTAATTTACAACAAAAGAAAGATTTCGAGAATCTATATAAACACATATTAAGTTTCAACGTAAAGCTGCAATGTTGAGAAACAACGGATCTAAGAGGGGTTGAATTTCAAGCATGACTCATTAAGCAGTTACACCCTTTATGAAACAGTGCCTCACATACAAGAGTACAATAGATTCATGTAGAATGCATCTAATATGATCGTTACTCTATAAGTGTATAAAATTAATAATCTATAGTTGATTCATGTGAAAGAATTTGTATTTTGAAATGAATTTTCTGTTTAGCATAAAATTCAATTTTGTTCGTTGTGCACGTAATCGAATTGGGAATTAATAATTTTACAAAATAAAACTAAAAACTATTTTCAAGTTGAAATTATAAGTTGGTTTTTACTTGGATAACTTGGTAATTCAAAATTAATTGTAGATGACCTAGTCGTACCGTAGCTCTCATAGATATTGTTCTCTTATATACCGGCATTATTCATGTTCATATTATTTAAGAGAACAACCATTATTGTAATTTTTTCTTTTGAATGCGCTTATTTATTTGCATTTACTTTGTAACAATTACAACTTATGCAATATTAAATAAAAATCATGGAAATAATCTCAGTGTATCCTGTAGGATCACATTTAATGTGTACACCGTAAATAATATAAAAAAAAAAAACATTGCAATAACAATTATTATTTTTTATAGGCACATTTATACACATACATACATAGTAATTTTTTTTATATAATATTAATGTTTCTTTTGATTTTTTTCTCTTATTTTTACATCTCATGATTTAAAAGAGACATTAATGTTTTTATTGTAGAAGTCCTTCTTTTACTATGTATAGAAGTATATTGTTGTTTGCTATAAGACTTCAATTCTGATGATATAATTTTCTTTCTCTTCCTGTTTATTTTTGTTGTTTGTTATTATTTTTACTTTATTTATTTTATTTTTGTTCCCCTATATATGAAATCATTATATTTTCTTTTATTTCATGTTTGTATGCCATTTTTTTCTCCCAGAAAATGAAGGATATAAGAGAAAGGACGTGTGCTTGAGTTGTTTATTTTTTTTTTGTTCTTGTTTTCTTTGTATTTTGTCTTTAGACTCTAGTTAGTAATCTTATAATATGGTAGTAATAAAAAGGAAACTGGACGTCTGTTAAATTTCTGTTTAAGGATATGTTAACAGAATTATTTATTTATTTTATTTTATTCTATTTTTTTTATATATTTTAGCTTTTATTTTTTATTACTTTGAGTTTTTGTTTTCTTCCTTTGTGTTCATTTCATATTTGTTTTTCACTGTTTTTTTTCTCATATAATGTTTAAGGATATTAAGATCGATTGAACTTAATCTTGATTTGCGTTTTAAATGAATTAAATTTAGAATATTACTTTTTTTGTTTTCCCTTCTTCGATTAAATGAATAATATTTATGTATAATATTATGTTTGAGGATATCTCTTACATAATGGGAAATATTTTTTTTGTATATGAACGTGGTTTTATATTTTGTGGCGTATGCTATTCGTAATTTATTTAAATTTTTAGTTAAAAAATTAAAATAATTTTTGTTGTTAATCAATAATGTTTAGTGAAAATGTAGACGGAATGGACTTTAATTTTCAATATGTAGTAATAATTTTGTTATATTCTAGAAAAGTGAAATGATTTTGATATTATTGTATTGAAGACAATATCGGAAAATCAATTTAAATAAAGTTGGGACAAACTTTAGTTGGGAAAATATTGCTTTTAAAACCATTCAAACTATGTACTCCATTACTAAAATTACTTTCATTCATACATTCATATGTTCAAAAATTGCATACCCTTTGGGTGAATATTGATTGCATTCTTTGAAATAAAACAAATAAATATTTAAAGAGGTGTTGATTGAAGTTTTGTAAACAGATCCACGAACGGACGCACAGAGTGAAATTAATAAGCACGTTTTTTCAGAAATTTTTTTGGAAAGATGCTAAAAACGAAATACTGTTAATTGCTGTACTTATTCATTTTTTGTTAAAAAATAAATTGGCCTGGGTTAATAAAATTTCCTAAAACAATAGTTATTTAAGATTTTATAGAAAGCATTTGGCGTTTAAGTGTGTTTTGTATAAATTTATAAATCTATACCTAATTATATAATTTCATTTTTTTTTAAATTGTACTTATTTTGAAAAATAAATTTGAAGAGTTTTTCCATCCTCCCACTTTACTGATTAAAAAGAAATTAACGAATTTGACTAAAAATTTAAATTTGTCAAGGCTCCTTAAATTAAATCCACTTGACAGAACAGTTCTTGATTATAAATAGAAATTTTAGAAGAATGGAATTGTGTGCGTATGCCTAATTTTTCCGTTTATAATAAAAATATTTATGGAAGTGAGGATTCATATTTATGAAACTAAATATATCCTTTATATTTTAAGAAGTAGGTTTAAACGTCATATGAGTCAAAACGGTTACTATCATGCACTACCAAAATTTTCAATTTCGTTTTGACTTGTATGTGAATAAGAGATAAAATTTTAGAAAAGCAACGAATTCCTTTGTTTTTTATAATTTTGTAACTTGCTTGATTATCTTTATGTCTTTTTGTATAAATAGTACTTTAAATCTAGGTGTGAAAATTATTTTTAAGTATCGTTTGAATATGCTTAAGAATTTGCCAGATTAATAATATTTATTACCAACTTTATGTTACGAAATTTGCAATTCCCTTATGAAAACACACTTTTCTTTTAAATGTAAATGCAAGTATTTCGGATTAATGAATGCTCACAAGTCGCAACTTATACGTAGGATAAAATTATTATGCGTATTTTTCTTTCTATCGTCCCATCCGTAATCATCTTTGTTTTTTCAATGGCACAATAGTAGTTTTATAACTATTCAGATAGAAGATTTGCATAAAATTTTTTATTTACCTTTTTTCTTTAACAATTTTCTTTGACTTGACAATAACTGCCAACCTTGATTTTTAATAAAAATTTTCAAGGGAGAGAATTTCAACAACATTTGCTCAAGATTTTTCAATATTTACCGCAATATGCAATGTAAATGAAATTTGCATAGCAACACTTTAAAAAAAACGAAAGACCCTTTTTTGTAAATATGAAAATGCAAAAAAAAATTATGCGTTGAGACTATGGAAAAGACATGATTTTATAACCTATGCACAACTTACCTATGCTTATGCACAACTATTTTTATCTCTTTTTCAAAAAATATGCTTCAACTCATGTTGCTGACTCAAAAGCTGGCCTTCTACTAATAACATAAAAAATAAACAAAACAGGTGTGCGAAAGATTTGGAAAATAGTGTTGTATACTATAGCCATAGCGACAATGATAGTTACGCGATATGTTAGAGTTTATGTTGCAGCAGTATGCGATACGAACACTTATTAAAATTACTATTGCTGTTGCACCAATTTTAACTTAACGACGAACAGCGACGTCTGCCACTGACTCTCACTGCGCAGTGTTTACAAAAGGCCAAATATTTTTTCTATTTAATTTTTTGTCAAAAATCACTGCATACGCTTCTTGCAGATCGTACTGAGATTCGAACAGATGATAATTGAGATTAAGATGTAAGACACAATAATATTTACGGAAAAATGTCATCTATGGTAAAAATATTCGATCTCATGGCATGGAGGAGTATTCATACTTGGCATCCTTAAGTTGTTTTTTTTGCTTCTTTTTTCTCATATTATAAACGTGGAAAAACGTGTTGCCAAATTAGAAGTTATTAATCCCATTTTTTTCTAAAATGCAATAATTTTAATAATTCAAAAATTCTAAAACTGTTAATTCAACATTTTGAGAATTTTTTTTTTTTAAATTTTAACATTTTTACTTGAGTTATTCAAGAAATCCTTGCATTCTGAAGAATTTAGATATTTTGGATGTTCGCATTTCTTTTTGTCTTTGGTTGTCGCTTGTACACACCACAAATATTATTTCAAAATTCTTTTATTGAAAATAAAAGTATGTAACGTGAAAATTCTTTTATGTACAATGTCTAGACATAAAAAATATCAATATTTTACAATTAAATTTATATTTATAAAACGCTTATTGAAATTTTTCAATACAAAAGGGGTTGAAATTGAAGTTTTTCTATATTAAGAAGGGTTTTTAAAAGTGCTATATAGAGATAATTTGTATACGATTTTTCGCGTAGTTTTACGTATAGATGCTTTAACCACCAGGTTGATTTTAAACAATCTGGGAATAGTCACCCTACCTGCAAATTTCTTTTATGTACAGCTATAAATATAATTTTATTTTGGAATTTTTTTAAAATGTTTTACAAGTTTTCTTACTTATAAGAAAATTCCATTCACAACACTTTGAATTTGATTTTCATTAAATTTATAATTTTCATTGATCTTTTGTTTTTGCTGCACAATAATCCCAAATTTTTAAAGTGTGAATATTGCTATAAATCAGAGTTATAGAATTTAATGAATGAAAATAAAAATTCTGATATAATAATTACGTAGCTATTCGGATCGCCTCTAGGTATGCAATCTTATATATATTAAAAATAAAAAATTTATGTAAATTGTACATAATATATTATTATAAAATTTAGTTTAATAGACATAATTTTAATATGCCTTAAACAACAGAGCATAATTAACATAATAATTTGAAAAAATCAATAGAAAATGACGGCGGAATGATAAACTTTTATATTAAAAAATTATAAATTTATTATGGCATAATGAGTACACCGTTATCATTAAGTAATTAAATATATGATTGGGAAAAGCACAGTAGCAAACCCGCTATTAAAATTTAATTTTTGATGGTTTTCAAGGAAATTTTAGTGAATATGAATTCTTTGTTTTGGTCTTAATATCTTCATAGTCATCAACATTGAACTTGTTAAAAATTTATAGTTTTTTTCTTTAAATGTTGTTTATTCACTCAATTTTAAAAATGAATTCACATGAAACACAAGAAGAGAAAAAATGATTTTTGTTTGAAAAGGATTAAATTTTGAAATTTTTAATTGCGTTCCTCTCCTTTCTTTTCCAATTTCCTTACATAGATAAAGTGGTCTTAAATATTTAGGAAAACTGCACTTTAACACCTATTCCGAGTTTTGACACGCTTATTATTGTTGTAAACAAAAAGCAATACTTATGGATAAATTTGTTTTCTTTTCTCTTTGCTAACTTTTATATGTACGAATTTTTAAAGTATCCTTGCTGAACAAAAGGAAAAAAAGAATAGATTTGAATATTAAAAGAAAAAAAAAAGAAACAAACAAAATGAGGGTTTGCGTTTGATTAATTTTTCATATTTAACAATTTCTGTGTGTTCTTCTTTTATTTTTCAAAAAAATTTCTTTAATTAAAGATAATTTCAAGGTCACTGTGATGGTGTATGTATCTTTTATCAATATTCATATTCTAAAATAGAAAATTTTTCGTTTGTAATAATTTTATGGCATTCAAATTGTTATTTTTTCTAATTTCTGTTTTTCCAATCTTTTATTTGAAAAAAAAATTGTTTGTATTAAGATTCCAAGAATTATTCATTATTCAAATTTTTTTTCGTATTATTTAACTTGCACTCGAAAATTAAAAAAGTATTTTATATTATGTAGCTATTATATGTTTGTAAAAACGTACATGATACGAATAACTTTATTCGACTATGTTTTGTGAGAGGAGCACAAAAATATATGCTATCTTTAATTGAAGGAAGAAACAACCGAATCCATGCATTTACATACAAACATAATCTTTAGAGGCAGAAAAAATCCAATATGTACTTACGTACACTATGCAGATCCTGTATTGTATACTCTATACTATGGAAATTTGAAATTCAAATACACTTAATGAAAGGTACATATGAGCAGTGGCGTACTTAAATTTTAAAATAATATCAGTATATTTTTCAGTCTAGAACCGAAATTAATACCGAAAATAAACAAAACTTCTCATTTATAAAGAAAGAATCTATATTTTCTGTGCCGTTCTATAACATCAATAAATTACGAGCCTTTTTTAGTTAATTTTTTGCTTATATATAACAAGTAATTGCAATGAATGTTATGATTTCTTGACGAAATTTTAAATTTTGTTCGAAAACCGTTTATTAATGTTTAGAAAGTTTTAGGCTATTATAAAATTTCTCACTTCAAGAAAAAGAATCGTGTAAGACATTTGAAAAAGATGGATCCGACACAGTGAGCGGTGACTAGACTACGTTTCTAAATTTCCGGAATTCAATAAATTTTTCTAATGCAATGGAATTTTCATATGCAAATTAGCATCCTTATTGTTGTGCTGTTATTGTCAGGACTTTTATCAAACTGAGTCCTACAAAAAATTTTCTCATTTATAATTTCCTTTTAAATTAGTACATGGTGTGTTGGTTGTTTAACATGGCAGATGTAGCAGGTCCACTCCACCCCAATTAGAACAAATGTACTACTACCCAAATTAGTATATACTTATTGGGATTTCGGCAAAATTCGTAAACCATCTTTAACACCACTGACTTTGTTCGATTATACACATAAAACTATATATGTACATAATTTCAATATATGTATATATTATTATAATGGAGATTCTAAGCATGAAAATAGTAAAAATGTTTCAAGGTCAATTTTACATCATCATTATCGTTTGTAGATTAGAATTGAGAATCCTTGATTTTTATAGTTTTTTTTTATTCTTCATACATACTCGTATATGACTAACAAATTTTTTCTTTAGCTATGAATCTAAAAATATATTATATACGTTTATGTATATATAAGGATCCTGAATAAAAAGTGTATAAATTAAACGCTTTGGGCTTTAACTATTTTTCGGTTTTTCTTTTCTTTTTCATTTCATTTTGATTGTATTTTTCAAAGTTAAATAGTAGAAAATTTATTTTAATTTATCCTCATTTTACAGTGGGAATATTATTTAATATGCTACCGTATTGAATACATTTGCATAATATGCGCATTTTACACACATACATACATTTATATCAATATTTTGTATAGGATAATAAACGATTCATTTCGTATGTATATAAAAGCATTAACAATGTAAAAATTATAAATAAAATGGAAGCCGATGAGCGTATATGAGGTTTTAGAATTTTGTTATTTTGTATAATTTATTTGAGTTAATTGTATTTGCACCAAAAACTTTTTTTTTGTTTTTAATTATAATGTGGTATAAAATTAATTTGCAAATGATTTTCACAAAGGATTCCCAATTCAATGTACCACAACAATTCTAAAATTTCAATTTACATTTTAAAGTTTTGTGATTTTTAATGAAAATTGTTAAATTAAATTATGTTAAATAACAATATCGTTAGTCTCACCTCCATGTAGATGATTGAATTTGTAATATAGATCGCCGATTTATATCATTATAGCCATTGAAGTAATAAACACCATAGATGAATTGCTTTTATTTAGTACATTATTTTTATAACATTTTTAGAGTTTCCTCATTCGATTCAGGAATAACATTAATTAACATAACAGATATGGTAGATATAACAATAATACAGAAATTTTACAGCAATTCTTTATATCGAATTTTGAATCGAACGTGTATGTATTTCAAAATTTATGACGTAAAATCTAGGATAAATGAATTTTTACTTTTATTTCATTTTACAAATTCAATGTTAAATTCATCAATCTGTAACCTGATTAAAAGAAATTGAGATTATAATTAATATTCCTCAAAACTAATTCTAGGTAGAGACGCTAAAGTAGTGGATTTATATCAAGATTTACAAAGACTCAAATAGTTTATTCAGGTTTCTCTATCACGGAGAAGTGCGTGCATCATAAAAATTCTACATGTGGAATTTGATGCTATCAGATCACTTCGCTCATGGTATGCAACGAAATTGGTAATAACAAAATAAATCATAAGCACTAAAAAAAATAGTAGAGTCAAGTTACAAACATCCTCTCCTTTTTCTTTAAAATTTATTTTGTTAGAAATACGTTAATTTTGTTAGCAGGAAAACCTTATTACATAAATTTAAAGAAAATTGTTTAAGACACCATATTTTCTACATAGAAAATAAAAAATTGTTAAAAAACGTAAAGTTAAATAGCGGAAATAGTTTATGGCATGGCAACGGTATATTTCAATTTCTTTCCATAATATATTAAATACCTAGCTACCTATAAACTGGTACACATGTATGTATGCAGACAAAATACATTGAAACCTTTTAGAAAACAGGAATAAAATATGGTATAATAAAGTGTATGTTATTTGATATTTAGGTTAGGATAGTAAATGACACCGAAAGTTAACCTAACATTTTATATGAGGTAAAAACTATATATACCTAAAGAGGAAGTATAGAATGGGCGGAAATATGCTGCATCATTGTATCTTAGAATAATTACTTTACTCATTAAAGCAATCTGATCTTAGCATTACCAAACTTACATAATATACATTAATTTTTCTTGTTATATGCATATGCATGTACATACGTATAGAAAATTAGTATATAAATAGGTAAATTAAAAATTGGTTTGAATCTACTGTAGGAAAATTACGATATTGCACTATACATTAAAATTCCTTTTAAAGAAGGTGCAAATAAATCATTAAGGAATAACAATATATACGTACATAGGTTTCTTTTTAACCCCACGGGGCAGCTATTTTTGTGTTTTGCGTGTATAGTTTTTGAGCTGTTGCTAAGCGTATTAGCTAATCGTTGGCAATGATTTAATAACTTTTTAAAATTTAAGAGAAAATGAGTCTTCCTTCAATTTGAATTTAAAAAATTAATTTTAAAATTCTTGAATTTTCCTGATACCCTTGACAACATTTGAAACATTTTGTATTGCCACGCTTTTTATTAGAAAACTCTATTTATAGTAATATAAATCCCACTAATTTCTGTGTAAGAATAATTAATTATACTGTTGACAAATGTGAATCTTCAATTTGATCAAGGCTCATAATAAATTAATTCATAATTAATTTATCCATAATCGTCTCAAATTAAACACAAGAAACAAAAAATGGGATTAAAGAATTGTTCTTTGGGATTGTTACAAAAGGAATATTATAAAAATAATACCGATGCAAAATATTTTTTGGAATCCGTTCGTGTACCGACATGGTAACCGTATTCAAACACATGCATTTATGATAGAGATATACATACTTATGTATACATAGTTATTCATGTCATATATACAATTACCGTTTTATAATATATAGTATAAAGATAAGTATGTATATGTACTATGTATGTCAACACTATAGGGTATTCAATTATCTCTCTAAGGGAAACGATTCAAGGATGGTGGTTAATGACTTAAAAATTCTGTTAGTTTAATTATTTTTTTTTTGCTTTGTTTTTACAATTTCTGGTATTATTTTTGTGTTTTTTCGTCATTTCTTTTTGTTTTGTTAATTTTTTTTTTTATTTCTCATTTTAATTGTTGTTTAAAATGCTGACAATGATAGCGGTAAAAAAATAATGTGAAATTTTCACTTTTAATTTATAATGTTTATATTATTTTCTATTTAATAACTGTAAAATAAGAGTGAATTTGATTGTGGTATTTTCAAAGTGCGGTATGTCTTTTATATACACCTACATATAAAGATACATAAACCATTCTAGGCGATATTTTAATATCTATGGCAAGTTATTTTGAGGTGGGGGGAAACCAATAAACAACGACACAATAAAAATGTTAGTAATGAGAATAGTATTGTTGAAAATTTAATTTTGGAGAAGAAAAACAAAAATAATTCGTTATATTTTTTTTGTGCTTTATTTTTTTCTGTTAAGTTTTAGATAGAATGAGTTCAGACGGAAGGATAATGTAAAATGAGATATTTTTGTTCTAATTTTGGACCGGTAATGATATCTCCCCCGTTCTTTTTATTTTATTTTTATTTTAGAGAAAAATGCTTACTTTCTTTTATAGTAATTTTTGATATACATTCACATATTTGGGTAGGTATATATTTTGTAGACTCTATACTATGGTATACCACATTTTAATAATAAAGCAACCACAATATTCTTGTATAGTTTTCATTGTTTTATGGTTGACTATTCAATTCATACATAATAGAAAAGTCCTTTTTTTTTCTTGTTTTATTCTTGTTTTTAATTAATGACTACCATGTAATTTAAAAGTCAAAAGAATTGATAATTATTTTCTTTTGTTAACGGTATCGTAGGATGATTTGTAAAGTATTTTTGAATTTTATTTGTTGTTTTTTTATTCTTTTATTTTATAGAAAATTTAAATGCTTTGGCAAAGAAAAACAAGGAAAACAAAATAACATACAAACGATTTTGAAAATTAAATTGAACAAATTAATTATAGTTAAAATTACAGTCATAATTAAAAGATTTTATATTTTTATTATAAATTAAGGATATTTAGGAATTTGCATTGTTTTACAATAAAGATTAATTACTTTAATGTTGATGAAATTTTAAAAATTTATTTGATAATAGTGAAAAGGATTTTAAATTTAGTTCGAATTGAATATAAAATTAATTGAATAGATTTTTTCAATGATATTGAAATTAATATTTAAAATTAGGTTGAAATTTTATTTGAATGGTTGAAATTGTTTGCTTCAATTTTTTGTGATTGTAAAATCTCATCATTTGAGAATATTAAAGCTATAATCTAATTAAAAATTTTAAAGGGAAATAAAAGAAATTTAAAAGATTATTGAATTTGTTTTGTAACCATTAGAATGAAAATTTAAATAGGAAATTATTTAAATTGAAAAATATTAAATTTAATGACTACTTACAATGGAATTTTAGTAAAGAATGTTATTTTTGATCTAATATTTTTAGATCATAGAATAACGCACCATCGGAAGAGTATGGCGAAAGACGGTCTTTAAGTTTTTAGTACTTTAAACTTTTAAGGAAAATTATTTGCCGGATATGTACAAAGTTTTGGGTTTCTGTTAGTTTTCATAAAATTCGCAAAGGTAAACTTTTGTATTTGTGTTTAATGCTTTTATA
This sequence comes from Condylostylus longicornis, assembly GCF_029603195.1. Taxonomy (NCBI): domain Eukaryota; kingdom Metazoa; phylum Arthropoda; class Insecta; order Diptera; family Dolichopodidae; genus Condylostylus; species Condylostylus longicornis. The sequence continues at coordinate 8,201,811 of NW_026578017.1, read as the reverse complement.
CGTTTTCATAAAATTCGCAAAGGTAAACTTTTGTATTTGTGTTTAATGCTTTTATACATCCGTATATGGTTGTGCTTTCTAACTTTAGATACTAAATATTGAAATGAACAATTGATGGAAATTTCGGACTCTTTAGAAAATTGCGGAAAATATTGTTGTATAACTCTATATTGAAGTTCACTGCTTGGATTTGCAGAGAAATATTTATTAGTAAAACACAGTGAACAAAAAATACTGCTTTTAATATTTTTGTAAAAAGAATGAGAAAATTACAAGATAAGATGTTATGAGACTAATCGAGACCAATTCGCATAACACAAAACAAAAATTATTATAAAAAATTGATTTTTCTTTTGTATTCTATTCATCTTTTGTTCAAAGTCTAGTCTAGGGACTGTGTAGATAGGAAGAAAACTACTCGTTTGAATTTTTGAAAAGAAAATTTTAAATATTTTGCCGTGTTTTTATTATTTTTATTATTTAACATTTCTTTTTCTCCAGAGAAAATATTTGTATAAATTATTGAAAAACGGAAAGATCTCTTACATTCTTTATATTTTTTTTTGTTCTCTTTTAATTTCATATTTACATATATATGTATAAGACAAGGTGATTAAGTTTTTAATAGGGGGAGAAAAGATATGAAATAAAAGTAAAAATGAGATAAGAAAGATAAAATTGCTTTCAGTTAGCTTTAATAATTATACGCGAATAGATATAGTTGACCGTGTCAACTCTGTGATAACCGTAAGAATAAATAATTTTAAATCTGAGAGATTTGACGTATAGCTTCACACAACCTTTTTTTTTTATATGGCTAGTGCAATTTTATATTCCGTATTTTTCCATATAAACTCATATAATCTGAAAGAGCCACATAAAATAATAGCCACATCACCAAATTCCATTGTTCAATATTAATTCAGCTTGTACCCTTGACAGTTTCTGGACTATGAACAAGCAACCTATGAAGTTTTATGTCAGCTACCTCAAACACTCGAGAAATAAATTTTAAAGTTCTATAGCAGTTATCCGAACCAGTTATATCCAATTCACACAGGGTTCCGGCATTTAATACTTCAAATCCTTTGTGAAAATTTAATAATTTAGTTTTTGAATTATCGCTGTGATTGATGGATAGACATATTCAAATCGACTCAGAACTCAACGCTGATCAGAAACATTCACTTATGTAATATCATAGAATCATGCGATTTCTAGTGAGATAAATTAAAAATTTTAACAAACAAACTTAATATAAACTTTCTACATTATATTATAATTATGAACTAGCAACCAGTATTGATGGTTGCGATAAATGCATTTCAAAAGTGCAACGGAAAACGATTTCAATATTTTAAGGGCTTTAGTGCGCAAAATTAACATCATTCTTGCTAATGCTAAATATTTGCTTATACGGCTTATACGGTTGATGTTTCGTTTAAATAAAGATTTTTAATTAATTGTCTTTACTTGATATTTTGAATACAAGTTGTCTTTCTTCATTTGATTTGTGTTCCGAATTTGCTAGTTTTTTACACATTTCAATTCAATTTCAATTCAGCGTTTCTTCTGAGTTAAATTTTCTCATTTATTAGACAAAATGTCGTACATAATTTTTTAAAATTCCAAATTTTACCGTACTTATACGGCGTTGCTACAAAATTTTTGATTTTTAGGTGAAGTTAAATTCTATCTAGTTTGAACTTCAAGTTCTTCATTTTTTCAAACTTTATTTATGCTTTAAATTTTTGAATTACCTCAAACTTTTTAAGAAAATTGCTATTTGCACTTATTTCTTTGATTAGTTGAATATTATATAATTTTTGAGCTGACCAATGTTGTAGTGGTTATTGTATTGATCCTTTAACCAAAAGGAGGACTCGGTTTCAAGCCCAATCAGGTCTCTATAAAAATTATATTTAATATTTATGTAACTTTATACACATTACACTATACAAATATAAAAATTCCAGCAAAATAAAATAGTAAATATCAATAACCTTAAATATTTAATATAAAACTAGGGTAGGCTCGTCACCTACCTAGTAAACTCACTGACGTAAGAAACTGGTTCATGGTTATCTACAATATCGTGCACTAGCCCTATGTTCCTCCCAGGAGCAAAGTAGGAATATAAAAGAAATATAATTTTTACTGAATTTCCAATAAAATTTATATCTTAAATTGCTTAAATATAAAATTTGATACAAAATAGTTCAACAAATGATTATTCTCTTCACATAATTTAAAAAAAGAAATTTTTTTTAAAATTTTAAAATACTTTAAGATTTAATTTGCAGCTATCGAATAATAAATTTCATAATACCCAGTAGATATTATTTTTTTATTGTACTAAGGATCATAATATTTTAAGACATACAATATCGTAATACAAAAAAAATAAAAACAACAATAATTTTTTAAGTCCATCTGTACTCTTCTATAATTCATTTTTTTTTTTTAGATTTGAAGCATAGAACATTTTTTTTCTGAATTTTATCTTCATATTTCATTATAAATTTATTTCAAAAATTCGATCGGGAATAAGAGATTTAAAGCATATCCGTTTTCAATATTTTATAGGAAAAAAAAAATAAAACGAATACCAAAAGAAAAAAAGGGGAAGCAGGAGCAAAAATTAAAAAAAAAAATGAATACACCGGAAATAGTTTTTATGTATTTTAAGATATGACTTGCAATTTTATTCACACACAAAAGCACACGTATTGGCTACATACAAATGTATTACAAAATCTAATACTCAATATTTTGGTTCGCTACTGATTTTTTTCACGTAATCGAAGTTTTTGTTTGCTGCTATAAAATATGAAGGCACTTTTATGTATTCTAAGAAGATTTCTCACTATAACATATTGGTTATGTTGCACATAATAAATATTTTAATGTAAACATAGATTTGCACACATGTATAAAATATCTATCTCTTCAAGCTATTAAGGTTGAATATGTTGTGTAAAGGTAAGTGTATTAGGTACGTGCATCCGGTGTTTGTACTAGAATTTGTTGAGTTGACACTCTCAATAAGTACAAAATAATATTAGATATGATGAAATATTATTTATATGTGTGTAAGTGTGTGTACATATAAAATATGAGCATAGTCATAAAAATACAGGTGAAAATCGTACTATAGTTTTTGAAATTTTCAAACATGTGTAGGTAGGTGTCTTAGTTTATTTAACCTTATTCTAGTGTAATAATTCATTTTACAAAAAGTTTCAAAAAAGTTTTATAAACAAAGAAAACTTTTGTTTTACAAAATCTGTTTTCTTCTTCTGAAGTTTAGAAATACGTTTATGCTAAATGGAATAGTCTCTGTAAGTATATTCTTACGTATATACTTACAGAGACTATTTCATTTAGAATACCCTAATGTAAATAGCTTTATTTATTAAAGGTTTATTTTAAGGAGATTTTGTATTTCCAACAATGATAGCCCTGAAAATGAAGACTAGCGAAAACAAATCCTATTATTGGTATTCCTGCATTTATCTGTTTTTTTGGACATACCAAAATTAATAATATATTATATTATAACATTATGTTTAGAAGCATTTTATACAAATTGAAAACCGTTTATAATTTAGAGCTGGAATAAATGTTCTCTCGAAAACTTTGTATTCTTGTTGGTGATTACTTTTGTTGGTTAGATACTATTCAATTTTAAACTTAGCTTTGGTGCTTGCGCACTAAGCCCTAAAATTTAGTTTGCGTTTTGCAATTTGATTTTAGTAATGAGGTGGGCTTACGAGTTTGTTTTACATTATTAAACAATAAACATATTATTATGTATATATATGTATTTTATTTCAGATGCATCCCGTAGTAGACATATTGTGAATCTGTATCCTCCAACTGTGCTGTTGCTGCGTGTCAGATTGTAATTGCTCAGGGATCATTTTTAGATTTTGGTAGCTTATACATAACATGAGAAGAGTCTGCTCTTAATTAGTTTGTTTTTGCGCAGAGTAGATGCATCTGCGGATTGCATTTAGTTTTATTATTGCTTCTTGTTTTAGTTTCTGTCTGTTGAACTGAACTTCAACTAATTAGTTGAACTGTTTGTTTGGTAGTTGAACTGGAAAAGCTTATATCTAAATAATAATAAATTTCTATAATTTTCTTCCAACCTTTCACCTTATAATAATTTTTCTCCTACTAACTTGCCTATCCTTATAAATAAGTTTCTTTATTATAGCCATTTTTTTGCTTTTTGCTTTATCGCGTATTGCTTAATTCTAAATGCCTAATATAAGTTAATATTTTTAAAGAGATCAACATTTTTAACGTTTAGGACAACTTTGTTGCTTTTTTTAAATGTTGCTGGAGAAATTTCGTAATTTTAATATCAATAATGTAGGTACGTAAAATGTGTTAAGAAAATAAGTTCTTTCAAGTGTATTCAATGAAAAAAAGTTTGGCCACATTTTGAATTTTAATTTATGCTGTTTATTCTGAAAAAGTTTAAAATATGATATTAATAGTTGCGCTATGAAAAAAATTCTAGCTTAAATGATCATTTACAAACTTACTTTTTATGCTTGCTTTAATAAAAATTTAGAACATTTTTCTAAATTTTTCTCTTCCGTTCTATCCAAATTTTATTTCAATATTTTGAGATTTCTTTTGACCTTGATATCTCTTTGCAAATAAAACTCAATCGTTATTCCAACAATTCTAAGCAATATTTGCTCCAACTAAACTAATAATATGCTTAAAATACTTTGGTAGGTTCGATTTTGTGACTATTTGCCTTGACATCCTTTATAGAATTGAAGATGGAACTATCCTTAACACTATCCTCAATATTTTAATCTCTCCTTAGTGCGTAATATTGCCGCCTGTAATTCAATTGTCCGGTTCTACTTTTCTTGGAAAAATCACATTCCACTTAAAAAATACCAAAGCTGTTCTAAATACTAATAAAAATATTAAATTATTTCGGAATCGTAGTGCAAGTTAATAAAAAGTTTTTCATTAACTTTTCACAATTAATTTAATTTCACTTTGTTAAATTCAAATTTGATACAATCAACAACTTTAAAAAAGATTTACACTTGTGGGACTATTTTTAATGTCACTTTGAATGGTTCACAGAAAATTTCAGTTTCAGATTAAAATTTTCAATTTTACATAATAAACGTAAGGTATCTATTTATAATACCAATACAAAATGTTAACATTTAATCTGCAGGGAATAAAAAAGGAAAGAATATTTTATGTTAAAATGTTAAAAATTAACCTTAAGGATAGAATCACTATTATAAACACTTTTAAAAGAAAATACACGACTAAAATATTAATCAGAAGAATAAATAACTTTTATACTCTGGACCCATTATTATATCTCAACTATGTCATTTAATCGTCCTTTTCTTGTTCATATTATTTCGTTGTTATATAAAAGCCCACTAATAATGCTCAATATTTTGTATGTTGATGGTGTATGGATTTATCTAAATATATAATGTACATGTACTCTGTTTCCTTATGTTACATTGCATATCAATGCTATATCTTATTTCAAGGTTAATGTACATTTTAGATACCATAGATAAATTTGCAGCAATTCTCTGAAATACTAATCTAAGAAACAGAATAGAAAAACCATTGTTACATATAAGCACGTTTTAAGGACTGATTACTCATAGTAGGGAGTTTTTGGCACATTTTTTATTCGAATAAAAAAAGTGGAGGAGTAAAATAGAATGGATAAAACTGTTTTTTAACTTCTCTTTAATATTTTTGCAGGTCTATGAAAAATTATTAGGTCTACTTACATTATTATAACAGAAGTATATAACATAGGCACATATACAATGTTATTATGTTTGGCAGCATTAACAGGCTTTTTTTTCTATTTCGCCATCTGTAGAAATATCGTTCGTGAAATGAGTATACACGAACACATACAAATATAAATAATTGTTAAAATATAGTGTTTGTAAGGCAAAAAAAAATAAAACTGAAAATCGATTAATGGCTTATTAAGGAGCTTCTATTATTCACTGACCTCATTTTCGATTTAATTTTTTCTCATTTTTTTCGGTAAAATATCAAAATAAAAGAAAACCCGCAAAAAAAAAGTTCTAAATTCTTTAGATTTTATGATTCTTTTTTAGGATGATTGTCCATTTCGTTATACTTAAAACGCTATTATGATTGGAATTCTATTATATAAAAAGGAAATCATAAAAATCTATTAGTTTTTTTCTTTTCTTTTTTCTTTGTTGGAAAATCGAAAATATAGAGACGATTTGAAAGGTGATTTCATTAAAATTACTTTAATATTATGATTTTCAACAATAGACAGTTGAAAATTATTCCATTAAGATGATTATCAATGGAAATTTTTTAAGAATTTAACACTTAATAACATTTAATACGAGAATATTTTTTCAAAATTGTTGTATATTCCAAATGGGCATCAAAATACCCATAAAGTATACGTATTTCAAACGGAGATATACGAGTATTTGGAGAATTATTAACTTGTAGTGCATGATAAAATTTTGTTAAACTGCTATACAAGTATTATTTTACATTATTACTGAAAAAAATTTCATATAACAACATACATATACGACAAAGGTAATTACGTTTATAGAAATTTGTAACGCGCTTAAAAGTACTGTTAAAGTAGAGTCATAACCTGGGAATTGCTGTCAAAGTCAGTATTTCAGGGTTTTCTAATATTTTATAGATATTTGTTACGATTCTCATGCATGCCTAGTTTAACTTTCAACTCATGAACACTTTAAACACAAACTTGTTAGTATTAACTGCAATTAGAGAAATCGATTTTTGTCAGAAATTAACCTATTGTTCGGAAAGAAAACAATTTACTTACCCTTCCCTCTATGGATGTAATATCGTTCCATTTCCCAAAATCTAAAACATACTTGGAATTCTTCAAAAGCTTTTTTCGTTTCTTGGTAGTGAAACTAACAATTATTATTTCTTAAAATACAGTTTCTTACTATTAGTAACGTATCAGCAAAATTTCAAACTCTTTTAAAACTAAAAAATAGCAGTGAATTATTAGTCGTAGGATCCATTCATTATTTTAATAGCATGTTTTGTTGAATTTTAAAATTTGTATTTTCAATGCCTGGCAAAACAAAAAGCTAACCGCAAAATTCGTGCTAATAAAAAATATAATAAATTATTTATCTAAACTGCCTCACTTAAGTTACTTGCTCAAGTTAAGTTTTTTTTCTCATCCTAAATGTATGCAAAAAATTTGAAAACTTGGTATTTTTATGAAAGTCATGCTTGTGGATTGAATTTTAGAAAAGGCGTATTCGCTTTTTAAGGAAAAGCACCAAAGTAGCACCTACTATACAAACCATTGGTTTTATTCGAATTTATTATAGAGTATTTTCATTTGTTCAATAGAAATGTGCTACTTTATAAACCTGTTATGTTTCGATTCAAATTTTTATTTTCACAACTTTAAACAATTTTTGTAATAAATCTCCTTTATATTCGAATTTTCAATTTTCATTAATTATGTAAATTTTTTGTAGACACGATTAATTTAATTAAAATTCAATTCAATAAAATTAATACAGCTGTTGTAAAATTATTATTATTATTTATTTTTATTCATACTTTTGAAATGTAATATTTCATTTTTAAATAGCAATTTTATATGCCCGCACAATAATTTTGTATAGTATTGTTAATGCGTATAGACTATAACATTGTTAAAATGAAAAACCTTAATATTTTATTGCATGCATTGTGATTGTATATGTGTTATACTTAAATATATTATATAAAGCATATTGTGAATATTATAAATATAAATAATAAATTGAAATGCTGTTAAGCATTTGGTTGTTAATAAAATTTTTATTATGATCCTTAATTCTAGTTATTAATGTTTTATACGTATATGTATATAGGTTTAGTAATAAACATATTTTGTTATAATAAAGTACTAAAATTATATAGATAATGATTTATTGCTCAAGTTCACAGACATGAATTGAAATTCAAAGTAAACACTCGCAATAATAATAATCATAATATGGCCTAATAAAAAAAATTTATGATATTAACGCCACCTTTAATTAGAATTAAGAGTTATTATTTTTAGTTTTTGTTGTTCATTAAGTAAAGTACGTAATGTAATGGAATAGTAATTTTTATCGATTTAAATAATACTGATTCAGATTTCTTGTTGTTTTAAATTTATGTTGTTAGCGAAATTGTGCTTTATTGTACTTGTATTTTAGAAACTCTAATTTTTTTTCCATCAATTTGAATTTTTTATCAAATGCACAAGTATAGTTTCAATTAAGCTTGCTAAATTAACCCGTTTCGTCGGTGCTCTTCAAAAATTATAAGAGCCTAAAATAATAAGAGTGATTCATTTCAATAATTTGAATTTTTAGTCTTAACTCAAGAAAAATAATTTGAAATATGGGAAATTTCTCTTTTCTGTTAAACTATAAATAAATAATTTCAGTAAGATATTTAAAATTTTTAATTTTGTCAGCCATATTTGAGTGTTTTCATTTAAATTATTTGTAATTGAAACGCAATCTGCGGGAACATTTAAAAAATAAGTTGCAAATTTTCGTATTTTGCCTTAATTAATCGTATGAATTTACGTCCAAAAATCTTACGCAAAGGACCTGTGTTTGTTAGTTTTGAAATATTCAAAATTTTCACTTTTCAGCCATAATGCCTCTATATATTGTAAAGTATTAGTAAAGTCTAAAATAAATTTTTAATTCTCACGCCAATTGTAAAAAAAATTGTTGTTAACAAAAATATCTATACTCTCTTTATTAAGCCTATTTCAGTAGTAGTAAGTAAGGCAATATTACATAGCTTACGTTCATTAACGAAATCAGATTAAATTTTTAAATCTTATCTCCAATAATAATTAATACTCGTATCAAAAATTTTTCTATTATAAAATCCAGATATTTTAACAAAAGGGAAAAATTAATAATAAGAAAATGAAATTAATTTGGCAAACCAAAATTTTTTTCTTTCCGTTTCGTAAAAAAAATTTTTTGCATATTTTTAGAATGTTAAAATATAAAATCTATTGTTAAAAATTAATTTAATTTATGATTTATTAGCCATAATTTGATATCCTTTTTTTTTTATTTTTAGTTTTCTTTCTCTTTTATTTTCGAACTTATTGTGTAAAAAATCCACAAAACTCTCTATTTATTAATTTAGGATAATCAACCGGCCCAAAAGGTCAGAAAAAAAATTTCCTTTTTTTTATGTGAGTTTTTCTTTTATTTTTTACCCACAATTATTTTTATAGTGAGGGCAAGAGAAATTGGAAAAAGTTGAAAAAGCAAAAAGAAAATCAAAAATTAAAATGAAAGCGAAAAATTCGAAATCAATTTTTTAATAACTTTTAAGCTTTTTTTTCCCTTTTAATTCATTTGTCGTTTTTATTTTTTTTTTTCATCGTCTTTTTATTTTGAATTCTGTGAACAGTAGGCAAAACGCAAAAATAAAACAAAACAAAAAAACTTTAAATTGTTATTTCTTATCCTTTTTATATTCTTTTAATTTAGGGCTATTGAAGAAGAAGAACAAGTAAAATAAAAAAAAAATAAAATGGAGACAAAATGGTGCGAAATGTCCGTTTAATTTTCTTTGTTATTTTCATTTTTGATTTTAAAGTAAATCGTTTTTTTTTGTGTATTTAAATACTTACAGAACTGAATTTATTTTTGAATTTAAATTTTTTTCAAATATTCCAAAGACTGAATTAAAATAAAGGACCGAAAATAGAGTTGTGCTCTTATAAGTGAAATTATTCGGATTTATTTGGCATAGAATGCTTACTCAGGAGTATGACAATACTATACTAACTTACATCAATAACTTTACTAGCAGGTGGTTGCATGAAATAGACAAGTGGGTCATATATTTGTTCAACACATACGTTACGAAGCGTCGTTAGCAAATACATATAAAAAAAAAACCTAGCAAAAGAGGTTTCTTATTTTTTCTTAGAACAGTCGGATTTTGTATTTTTGTCACAATATGAGAAATTTGACTGTTCTCAGTACAGAAAGCAGCGGTATAGCTAATATTGGTCTAATTAATTTTGTCAGTTTCTAAAAAAGAGTTTCTAAATAACTTACAAAGTCAGTTTCTAAATATTGATATGAAGTGAGTCGTAGAATTTGGGAAATATCTTTCTCACTTAAAATCTGCAAATAATACTCATTAACTCGTTTTTTCTTGCTTGGTGACTTAGCACTCGGAAAGTAGCGACTTAAACATTATGAGTCATGAGACCAACATGTTTAATATTAGGGCCATAATCGGAACTAATTTCCGCAAGTGATTCTTAAATACTATTTTATTTAGGATGTCGAAAACAAAAATTGTATATAAATATAATTATATGTATATAGAAAAGGAACACAGTCAATAATAATTCCTGGCATTAAGTAATGGAGAGAAATAAGTAAAAATGTGAGAAAAGAAAAGGAAAAGATATAAAAAAAACGTGCCAAATGAGAAAACAATAACGTCAATTATCCTTTATCAATTCGTGTCGTTCAATTTATATTGTATATATAAATATAATATTGAAACCCGCACGTACATAATGTGTACAATATATTATGTATAAATTAGTATATAAAAGTATATATGTATGTAAGGATAACATTGATAATAATGTATAAATATAACCATCTCGTTAAGGGATCAGTGTCTGATTTTGATGATTCAATTTTGAAAAAAGAAAACGAAAAAAAAAAAGAACCAAAGAAAAAATAAGCGAAACTACAAAATATAAAAATTAAATGAAGAAATTTTATATCCTTTTTTTTTCTTTCCTTCATTTCGTTTTTTTATTATTTTGTTATACATAGCCGCAAATCAGTGAAGAATAAAAATTGTTATACATTCTTTTTTTGCTGCCAAATTTTCTTTTTTTTTTTTTATTTTATCCATCTTTATTTTTATTTATTGTCATTGCAAGGGAAAAGAAATGTCCGGAAACTTAAAAGGAAAAGGCGAATTTATTAGCATTCTTATAATGTTATAAAATTTATTTAAAGAAATTGCTTCCCTTATAATATTTCGATTTTGATTTGTCTTATTTAATTTGCAGCTAACAACAAAAAAGAAATAAATTGCTTATAAATGGCAAGTCCTTTACATAAATTCATCCATGTACCATCTTATATTATAGTGATATCATTTAAATGCGAAAATAATTAATAGAAATTAGATGCAAAAATAATAATATTTGACATGGGGTTCTATTGGCAAAATTGAACTAATTTGAAATTCTAAGAAATAATTTCTAAAATGTCAGGTCGTCATTAGACCCAATATTGCGGCAATTAAACGTTATCTGAATGAATGACTCTTGAAGTTGAATAAAAATTGACATAAAGATTCACAAAACTTTGATAAAAGTATTATACTTGTACCAGATTTATATTAAGTTTCACCGACTAACTGTTCAATGAGTTCGATTATGCTTTTCAAAGCTATAGGTGTCTAACAAAATTGATATTTTATATTTTTAAGGGATAAGACCTTGAATGAACACGGAATCTCTGTTGATGATTTTTGCTCTAGTGAAAGAAATTATGTAGACGCGTCTATATTTTATAAACAGTTGAAAATTTAGTTCGTCTATAGTACCGTGAATATATACGAAAAAATTCAGATGAGATTTTGGAAAAGAGGCAAAAATTCTCCTGAAAAAATTGTATTTCTATGCTATCTAAGTACATATTTTGTCTTTTTTTATTCTAGATTTCCTCATTTATGTTATCTTTACTAGCCGAATGCATATATACAACAAGTGTTTAAAATGTTTGAGTACACTATAGAATTTATGTATTATACAATTGCTTATATGGCTTTATATTTCATGAATGTCAGACGCTCTTAAAAACCATGAAGATTAAATCTATTCAAATCGCATTGCAAATTGCTTTATTTGTCATTATAACGGTTTGTATTATTGAAATATTTAATATTGTCAATTTCATAAATAGACAAAATTATTTCGAATAGGCTAGGAACAAATGGCTAGAGCAATATTTCTTATATTTTTTATAAAAAAAAAATTAATTTTCAAAATGGAATAAATTTATTACAAAATAAATTTTCACTATGAATTCGGTTTGAAAAACACAAATTTTTGTCCTCATTCATTTTTAAAACATGATCAACTTATCATTATCAATTTCCATATAGTACGACAATAAACTGACATTTTTTTTTGTGTATACGCTTTAATCTTCTAATGGTGTATACCATATTATAAAAATATCATTGAATGCAATAAATTTAATGATTTCTTTAATGTTAATTTCTTAAATAATTTTCCTTTTTCTTTGTTTTCAAATTAATCTTATTTCTTTAATTTTTTTTTTGTGTTTTTGGTTGATGACAAGACTTTTCTACAAAATAATATATTATACATATATTGAACAAAAAGATATTATTATACAGAAACTGGTGCTGTTATAATATGTAAGTATGCACGAACAAGTTATAAGAGTATATTGTTATATAAATTCATACCTACGTCCTACATATTCAGATTACGTAATGAGAATTATTGCAGGATCTATACAAGAATAGGTGTATGGTACGAGTATACATAAAGAATAAGTTGAAAACATAAGCAAAATGAAAAGAGAAAACACAGAAAGAGAAATTTAATTCAATTGAATGGAATTTACTGTGTGCAGTGGATTTCTAATTTGAATTTTTCAATTTGAGCCTTTTCTTGTATTCAAATACTTTTTTTTTATATGTACATCTACATTTATTATTCGTGTACTATATTATATTATGTTTGTGTTTTAATGAATACACTTAGGTACTTGAAGATGAAAATCTTTAGAGAAAAACAAGTCTAATTTCAACCATATCTAAATTTTCGAAAAGAATAAAGTTTTTTCTTTGCAAAAAAATTTCATCAAGACTATATGGTATGTGCGTACATACATACATAGTAATATAATATACTCGTATTTCAAAGCTTTAAAATATTAAAGAAAAACAAGGGTAGGGAGGCGATGAACAGGAACAATAAAATTTCGAATACGTATAATATATTCACTGTAATTTATACATGTGGGTGTGTATAATATTGTGATAATAAAACAATGAGTGAAAATTTGAAAGAAATATTAGCAAATTTACAGAATTTCAAGGACTTCTCATCCTTTCAACTTTCTATCTTTTATCAGTTTATGTATATTATGGGCATGTGCTTTATATGTTTATACCTAAACAGAGAAAACTCAAGTATGTAATATAGAATTTTTATACAAAAATAAATTTATTTACATTCGCGTTTTTAAGATAAATTTGCGTTTTTACAGTTTAACATTTTTATAACTGTACATTTAATGTTCTTTTGTTTTTTTCTGTTTTTTTTTTAGATACAAAATCCTGTTTTATTTTTGGTCTTATTTTTTTCGATTTCGTTTCATCTTATATTTCATTCGATTTTTTATTGTTTCTCATTTTATGAATAAATTTTCATTGGTTTTTCTTCTTTTTTTTCATTTTATTATTTTTTACTGCATGATTAATCCTTTTTCATTTTCATTTTGTATTTTAATATTTTATGTATAATTTTTTGTATGTTTGTGCGTCTGTTTATTGTAGTTCTTTGTTGATATTTTTGTTTTTTTTTTTGGTTGTGCCAGGATTTATTTATTTAAAAATGAAATTGCGCCAAGAAAAATTATTACATAAATTGGTTGATTTAAATTAAAATAAACAGTTATTTGTGGTGGAATATTTTTGTTCCTTTTTATTTTTTTCTTTTATTTATCAAAAGTTATTTCATTCCTTTTCATTTTGTTTTTTATAATATTTTAGCGTTTTTATTAAATTTTGTTTTGCGAGAGATGAAATGAAGAAGATATGAGTTAGAAAAAATTTTAATAAAAAAATAAAAACAAAAAATGGCAATAAAAATAATTTATTTATTAAAAATGAGAAAACAAATTTAACATGTTTATTTCCTGAGAGTTTATTGTGTTCAATGTGTAAGTATTAACGAGTAGTTTTACATTAATTTTCGTATGAGGTCGAATCAAAAGTCAACACCAAGTCAAAGGTGGAAAATGTAAAAACTTTTCGTTGACATGACAAAAATACAGGACGTGATATTAAGAGTCAAAGAGCTACATACAGATTGTAATAAATTTTCTTATAATTTTCATGCATATAAATAAATATGCACCTAAAATACAAGTTTTATTTAATTGGAAATTAATTGGAACTACACCTTTAATTGAAAATATTCAGGCCTTGGAGCGAAAGCCAAGGAGTCTGGGTCGCAGTTTGAAAATCTTAATTTATTGGAGTTTAATTTGGTCAGAATAAGATGTCGAAAATTTATAAAAAGAAGTCGAATTTAAAGTTCAGGGCCCCAATTTCTGTTTGATAGTTTAGCAATTAGAACCGAGTCGGATGACAAGAACTTTAAATCGACTTCCCAGTTAAATATTATAATACATATTGATATCTGGAATATTTAAGGAATAATATGAGAAATTATTCACATAACACAAGAAATCAGGGAAGTACCTACATATATACATTTTAATCTTAAAGCGATAAAAGAAAAATTTAATATTAAAAAAATTAAATAATATTCTGATAGTTGTATCGCAGGCAAATATCGCATGAGATGGATAATATCACGCATATCTTCTATTCTAGTTGATATAGATGTGATATTTAAATTGTGACCAAGTTACTTGCATTCGATAAACCATGACGTCAATTTGTTTTTAGTACTTTTAATGATGTAGAAAGTTCCAACTTCAAGAGATTTGGAATGTTCCTGCTGGAACAAAAATTACTTTGAGAAAAATTTGGGATTTATTTTTAAACTGTTTTTTGTTTTCATTGACATAGCGAAAATATTTTCCTGTCATTCTATTCTAATTTTTTTTTTTTTGACATTGCTTCAGCTATCAATGCTTCCAACCTAATAATATTTTTTATTGCCTGTGCATCAACGTCTATCTAAGAGGCATATTTAAGGTGACGTAAGTTTCTTTATCACGTCAGCGATTCGACTAATATAATACGGGTGATTATTGGTAACTTCTGAAATTATTAAGTTTTTTAAGTCATTTAATCATATTTTTTCTTTTTCAATTGCATAACTTTCTTAATAATAAAGAATGAAAAACAAAAGATTTCGAAATTTTTTTACAATATTTAAATCTTTTATTTTTGCCCGTCAGTGCAGAGTCCAATTTAAAATAATGTGGTACAGATCACATATGCTCATGCAAATCACACTTTTGCAAATCCCTATTATGTTTATATTTAATTAAAATTTTAGGGTATATAAAACGTTGCTTTAAAATACCATGTCGCTTTTGTAGTAGAGGATGGGTATAGGAAAACTCAAAGGTTTGTTCTATTCATTTTTTTTTCTCAAGTTTAAAGCATAATAAAATTTATATTTTCTCTTACCATTTTTCTATTCTATTTCAGAAACCGTAACGAAATGGAAATATTTTAGAATTTTATTTAATTTTCTATATTTCCAATGTTAAATAATGAGTATCTTTTTTATCCTTAAAAATAACTATAATAATGATTATAAAACTGTGAGTATAAAAAAATATGCGTGTGTATTTGTATGTGAAGAAAAAAAATTTTTTTTTGTAGCCTTACACTTGGTGTTTTGAAATATGTGATCAAAGTATTCAAATGTAAAATTTTAATGATGTTTTAAAATAAAATAATAGTAATATAATAATAACATAGCATTGGGGAATATATGTATGTATAAAATATACATTAATACATCATTTTCTATTAATTTTGAACAAAGCCGCAGTTTATATATTACATACATTCATACCATATAACACAGCTTTTATGTTAGATACTACATTCATTTAGGGACTTAAAATATTTCTAGTTTATTCTATGACTAAGTATATAAAATGTTAAAAGTGTAAAAATAAATGTAAATTTTAGGAAAAATTTTTGTCGCGTCAAATAAAAGTTATACTCAATAATATCTATAAATGCATAGAATGTATACGTGTTGTATACAATGTACATATTATGTATTTTATGCGTTCATATTATTATCTTATTCTAAATTGTTTAGCATTTATATTGTAAAATGTACCTAAATATACGATACAAGCTGTTTCACACAAGCGATTATATCGGTATCGATTTTAATAGTTTAATATGGTTTCCAAGTTTATTTAAGTAAAATTCATAATCTTATGACTTTAAATTGGATTTAGTTTTATTGTGAAAAAGGTAATTAAAAATTTGTTATAAGCTTTTTACAAAATTTTCCAATTAATCTTATCTGATTAGAAAATTGATTCTCTCTCTAGAAAAGTTTCAAGTAATATAACCAGAGTTTGACAATGTCACCCAATTGAAAATACATTATCAGCCAATTTAAATTTCCTTTACCAAAGAAAATATTAGCATATTGAGAAAGGATAATTTAAAATCGTATATAAAAGTTATCAAATTTGTCAAAAATGTACAAATTTCTAAATTTATATAAATATTTTAGGGTATCACTAATATTGTAAAATATTATTCTTATTGAAATATTTTGTTTTAAAATCTTGTTATAACAAAATCTTGATGTTAAATATTGTAAATTGAGCCTATAAAACCTCTATGTGGAGATAGTCCTCTACTCAAAAATTTATTATAAATAATAAACAAAAATCTCATATATGAAATTTAGTTTATTTTATTTTTGGTATTCTGGTGGCTTTATTAAAATTTATGTATGTTATTTACATTATTCTGTCAATGTTACATCAATGTGAAACCTTTCACTTAAAATTTGAATTAAGATCTTTTACAATATTGATTTTTTTGAATTTTAACTACATTCAACGTTGATAACATTTCTACTTAATTTTACTGAATTAAAAGAATGGTACTACTTTAAATCAAATGATAATACTCTATTGTATTACAAATAAATTGGATATTACTTTTAAAAGATGATGTACACAGAGCAAATAAGGATTTTGTACTTTAACAATTTTATTTGTGATTTTTCAAAGCGCTTGAACACACTGTACATACAATATTCTCTGTATTATAAAAAAAGTATTAAAGGGAATATTGTATAAATCACCCACCTTCAATTTTGAATTTTTTCACATTTTAAACATCACTTATCAAGTCACGCACGTACAACTTATGTATACATACAATATTTTAGCGCTATAATGCCTCAAAAGTATTTCCATTTTTTTCTTTTGTTTCTGAAGTGTGATGTAATGCAATCAAATTGTTGAAGAATCCTTTTTATTTCATTTTTTTGTTTTTTTGTATATTTATTTGTAAAAAAATTTTGTTTGATTTTTTTTTGTTTTGTATTTTGTGTATATAAACTTTTTTAACGCCATAAATTTGAAATTGTAGATTTTTATATAATGATACGCATTTTCTATTAAAGAAGACAACAACAACAACAAAAACAGCATAAGAGAAGTGGTAAAACAAAATTGAAATAGACATAAAAAAAAAACTAGATGAAAAGAGATAGACAGGAAATTAATGATATGAAGAGAATAGAGGAATTTGATTCGTTCATTTCCCACCATTTTCTTTACGCTTTGATTTACTTTGTATATAGTTTTTATTTAATGCTATAAAACAAGAATAATATAATAATCTAGATATATATAGGAGTGTATATAGATGTATGTATGTATGTGCGTACACATTACATATTATATCGAAATATTTCGAATATTTATTTGTTTCGAATGCGGATTATTAAGGATTTTGAATTATTGTAATAGAGAAGAGAGTATAGTTGAGGTATAAAAAGAAATGTTAACTTTGCAGTATTTTACGATCAATAAAATGTCAATATTATACAAAATGTAACGTGTTTTTTGAATTTCAGCATCATTTATAAAATTTTCCATAAAAGTTACAATTTTTTATGCCAAATACGTGTAATGATAGCATTATAAAATGTATGTATGTATATGCAAATTTTATATATTCCACACAAATTGCAATTTCAATTTCGTAAGGAAGAGCTGTCTTTGTCCTTGTTTATTTTGTTCTAATTCTATTAGTAGAAGATTTGATTATTCACCAAAATACCGTATCTTTCTTTAATATTACAGAGTAGATTCAAAATTATAGTTTACGTTAGATTACAAAATATGGTAGTTTCATTTTACATCAGTTCAAATTTTTAATACCAATTAAATGGTCAATTTAGTTTTATGATACTAAAATAATTGGCTTCTATGTTCTTATGCGAATTTTACCGGATTCAAACGAACCATCGTTCGTTTGCTCCGCTTATTATTTAAAAATTTTAAGTTTTTAATAATTGATTTAAATAAAATTGCAGTCTTTAAAACATGAATTTATTATAGCCTTAAATTTTCTTTATTCCAATTAAATTGTTATTATATGTAATTAATTGTGCGTTATGAATAAAAAATAATCTTGGTGTTCTTTGGATGAATTTTAAATTCCTTAAACTATAATCATAATATGTGAAATATTCATTTAAAGAAACATCTAAGCATAAGATAAATAATATTGTGAACGTAAAAAATTAAAAAGATATTTAAATTTTCAATATAAATATTAAAAAAGTTGAGCGCTTTAAGTTCCATGAACTTTGACTTAATTTATGAAACATTATTAAAGATATACTTATATATTTTTAATGGAAAATAGCATGTCATCATGGTTGCAGAGTTTAGTTATAGACAACCACCATGCTTGCTCATTAAGCTGGAATTTTTTTCTAATATGCTATTTTAATTATTAAAATGAATAAAACTGCTTAGATTTATCTTCAAGCTCAAATGTAAATTATTTGAAGAAAGTTGAAAATTCTGGTATACAAATGTTAAAGGAAAAAATGTTTTTATGCGTTCTTGGTTGAATATTTTTCTATAAAATATTGTTCTCCAGACTGTAAAATTTATATTATAATTTGTGCATCAATTCATCTTAGATGGTAATTCTTATATGATTGTCAATCTTATATGTTCTTCTACATTTCTAATAACTTCGACGATATTATGAATTTTCCCCTTTTGTTGTTTGAGCACAAGAATTTTCCAATTCAATATAATTTTATATAAGTAAAACAAGTATGAAATTGGATTTTATTATATGTAAATATATAAGTTACTCAATTATATTATATAAAAGCTTGTATTATGGACGTATTAAATTTATTGAACAAAGACATTAGTTAACGAAAGCAAGAGATAGAAAATCAATAAGCATTATTTTGTTAACAAAAATCTGAAGAAGAATAGTTTTAACTTCTTCAAAACTTTAACATAAAAGGAAAAAATTAATTTTTCACGTGCAATAGAGCTACATAAACAGACAATCCCTTATTTTTTGATTTATATTAATAAAATCTACGGTTTATAATTATACCAATTCTCAATCTCGTTTCAGAACAATAAAAAAGGAACAGTGTTCGCGAGAAAATTCTTTTCCCATACAAAAAATAACCCTGTACTGTAGTAGAAAATAGTAAATTTCGTTTAAATGCTGATTTATCTCATTCTTTGTTGTGCAAATTAATTGAGTTAAAAATTATTTCTCCCCAAATTCATACAACATTACGCCAAATATGTAGATGGGATGAGTACTCGTATATTGAGAGAAAATCGGTTGTTATTTTAAAAGATTTTATGCAACGCAGATCTGTGTGAGGTCTATGTGTATATTTTCCAAACCTTGATAATTATCAGACCCTTGATGGCCCATGGAAAAAATTCAAAGATGCTCAAATTAGTACAAGTTTATAAAGTTTTTATAAATTACAAATAATGATGATCTAAAATGACCAAGACAGCAATAAATTTTTTGATGGCTTTAACGTGACGCTGGTAAGATGAGCCAAATAGTAATAATATAATAGTAATAATATAATCAAATTTGATCATAAACATTGCTAACCTATCATAAAAATATTTAAAATATCAGTGCAGTTAAGTCAGCTGTACTTCTTTTTACTAGTTTTTACAGTTTTTTTATGAATTTGTCTGTTGTACTTAAAAATAACAAAATTTCTTTTTGTTTCAGTTTTCTTTGTTTGTTTTTCTTAATTTTTATTTTTCCTGAAGTAACTTAACCCTATTTGGCCCAAAATAAATAATTTTTTTTGTTAACGACATTTTTTTTTCATGAACACAATACTGCAAATTCATAATAGTGAAAGTTTTTATACAACTGTTAAAAATATATTGCGTATGTATCACATTATTGTTTTGCAGTATTGTGTTTACGAAAATGCCTAATATTGCTCTTGAACTTTGTGTAACTGAATTAATGAGTACATTATTATCGAACTTTATATTTAAACATCCTTTTTTTATGATTTCATAGTTTAAACAATTAAATTTTAGAATAGTTCATAATATTAAAACATTTTTTTTTCTTTTTTCCAGGTAAATCTATATTGAGTATTACAAGAGACCTGCATGTGCATTATTATATTACTGGGCGAATTTACGTGAGGTGTCTTTTAAATTAAATAATCAAATAAATTTGTTTTGATAATTATCAAAATTTATTTAACAATAGATACAAATATTTTTACTTACATAATTTTTGTCCGGGTGCAGCTGAGAGGGTGGTATCAGTTAGTTCGAGTATCATTTATACAAATTCAAAAATAATTTGAAAATATATCGCAAACTACAGTATATGAATGCTACAGGATTTAAAATTTGTAAAAACGTATTTCCTTATACTTGAACTATTCCCAAAATATAAATTCAGTCGTTCTCATGCAATGCTTGAATAAATCACTTATGTCGGTAATGGATAGTTGACACGTTTAATTCAATCATTTTAAGTTTAATTATTAAGTTTTATTTTGCAAAATTTACCATTTCCATAAGAAAAATTTTTCATTACCTGCATTTTATTCTCAATATTTTCGGACAAAATATATTTCGTAATTAAAGCTTGCTATAAAGTACTTTACTAACACACTAAGCTTAATTTTCTTCCTGAAATGTACCTGATATATAAAATGTTAAATTTTGATAAAATTTAATTTAATCGAAATTTAAAACTAGCAACACACAGTTTCAATCCACTTTTCTAAATAAAAAATTAACAAAATTATGTCGTTTTATTTTTAAATTAACCATGTTAGAAGGAAAATATTTATCTTACGATAAAAAAAAGAAAAAAAATAATATAATGTGTTGTCTGAACAAAATGCTATCGGGATAATATGAGAGAAATAAGAAAAAAAATCAGAAAAGAAGAACGCACATAAAATTGAAAAATCAAATAAATCATCAAAGATGACTGCTTTATACTTATTTGAACACAATAATATCAACTACATACAAAAAAAAAAAGAAATAATAAGAAAAGCAAGTCCAAAAACTTAATATTATAAGATTATTTCATTAGTTCGTTCCTAGAGGCAGCCCTTCTTTCAAACCATTCCATTTAATAATTTGCAAAATACTAAACAAGTGAATGACATGACTACATTATTATACCATATATAAATGTATAGGTGAAAGTTTGTATAACATATTATTGAGTATATATATTATGTATATGTACATGAGCTCATTTGTGTTTATTTTGAAATATTTCGTATATAATGTACATACATACATATGTATATTATAATATGACTCTAAGTATTTTCTCATTTCCCTTAGAATGTAAAATATAAGGAAAACAAATTCAATAAGAGTGAAATAATAATATAAACAAGAAAAAAAAACAACAAAACGGCACAAAAGTTCAGAATATAATAATAATTCAGATAAGAAAATTTATCCTTTCTTAACAATTTTCTTGTTTTCCTTTTTCTAATTTTTTTGTTATTTTTTCTTTTTTTATAGGATTCATTGATCTGTAAAGGAAATATGAAAGTAACCTTGACAATTTGACTTTTTCTTCTGCTCTTTTTCTTGCTTTATTGAATCACTCATACTATATTATATTTTTTAGGATATTTCATACAGGTTCCGTTAATTTTGTAAATGATAATATTTAACTACAATGATAAATACTAAAAAATATTATAGGGACGAGTAGTTACAATTCAAAAACGTGAAAAAATAGAGTAGGCCACTGTGCTAAATGCTAGGAGCATGCTAGGTGCTAATAGTTGACAAAAGCAATAACTACTGTCATTTTAATGTTCTTATATTACAATTAATTGTCGCATGAATTTGGTGTAATAGTATATTCTTTTAATTCTTATTGTCCCGAAATACGATCAAATTGTTATAAGAGTCGGATGGGAGCTGCTCGAATCACTGCTTTAATTGAATCCAAATTAAATATGATTCTTGCGGTTTTAGATGAATGGTTATTGTTTAAATGGGCAAACAGGCGGAGACGACTCAGGATTCAATGCTAAGCAAAACCATAATATCTAAGATTTATTTTCTGAGCATGATTGGTAAATAGGAGTGGTTAATTTACAATAATCTTCGAGCATTCATTCGTACAGGTGTAGGAATTTTTTTTATATTATGAAAGCTGTTCCGTATTCTTTGAATTATCAGGTGACAAAGAATATGATTTTAGAATACTCGCAGTTATGGTATATGAAAACTCATTTTTTCAATTAAATTTCTTATTATTCAAATATGCAAAAGTGTTAAAATGCGACAACATTTTTAAAATGCGAATTAAAGTATCCAAAAATAAGAAATTTAACCCAGATAATTATTGCATTTAGATTAAAAATGAGTAGAAAAAATGCAACGAAATAGGAACTAACCATAACAAGGTCCTAATAATAGCTCTTACTCGCATTAAGTTAAGAAATTTTTACTTCATTATTTAAACATGACAATTTTTGCAACTCCCAAAAATCCGTATCAACAAAGTCCAAAAAATTATATACGCAGTCTTTAAGTGAGTAAAAATTTTTACAGAATAGCCTCGAAAATTACACATCTCTTCAAAAGTAATTTTAAAATAAAATTTTATTCTTGTCGTTACCAAATCACCCTGTATTTGTATGTGTAATGTAATTCTTTTTCCTTTATTTAATTTTTACTCATCCTTTTTCCTTTTTTTTCTTTTTTCGTTTTCTTGATAAACTTAGATTTTGTGTTGAGTTGTGTTCGATTTGTTATATACTTTTGTGTTACGAGAGGATTAAGACGGCAATATACGAAAATGACTTCTTCCGTTTTTATTCTTTTTCTATAATGTAAAAGAGTGTATAAGATTATGAAAAAGACTTTTTGAAATAGAAAAGAAAGAAAAAATGAAAAAATAAAAAGAGAAAACAAATAAAGTTATGTAATTGAATTTAGTAATGTTCACTTGCTTTTTGTTTTCATTCTTTTTATTGTTCTGATTGCTTTGTTTCTTATTTTTATTCTATTTTTGGTACTTTATTGCTGTTTTCCTTTAACGCTTTATTTATACTGATTTTTTAACCTCTTTTTATTTCTTTACATGTTCAGTGTTTTACTTGTTTTCGTTGCTTTTCGAAAATAGATAGAAACGAATATTTTACTTCCTATTTTTCAAATATAAATTTTTTATTTGGTGTTGCCAAATTTTTTCATTTGATTGAAAATATTAAAAATTATTTGAAACTTTTACCGGAAACGTCAGGCTAGTTACCTACTTATTAGTTAAAATATCTATGACGCAGTGTAATCAGGACATGATTATCTATGGTAGCATGAACTAGCCCTATGCTCTTTCTAGAAGTATACAAAGAAAAAAACAAAAGAAACTTGATGTTACAGTAATAACTTTGGACATCATTAACCATAGAATGTTTGCAAAATAAAGTTTCATTAACTTTCAGTAATTGATCAACTTTATTTAGTTGATTTAATAATGAGTTTCAAATTCTCTATTTTCGAAGGCGTACATTAAAGGCTTCGTTTTGTATTGGGAATTCGTTTTGCATAAGTCTTGTCTTTATGCTTTATTAAATGAATTTTATTCTGCAATACATATGTAAATAAGTGTGCCTATTGTACTCTTACTTAAGGTAACTATTTGAGTAATAAAGATTGCGACATAAACAAATTCGTATGGCAACTCTAACATATAGTGCCAAGCATAGAAAATAATATACAAATTTTATCTGAGCTTCATTTTGAAGTATGCATGTTAAAATAAAATTAATGAAATTCAGTGACAGTTTTATCAATTGTATTGAAATTTTATTATGGTAATTTCATATTTTTAAGTACATACATTGCAATAAAAAATGCATATTGTTGTTGATGTAGAAGTTCTTAAATTTTGTAAATTGAAAATCTCATGTTGAATGTAAAAATTGATAATATATAACATATTACAAAATGCACAATTCAAATTCGTCGATATCTGAAAGAAAATAAAGATAGTTTTCCAGTTTCAAATTACGAGTATACTTTGATATTTTTGAAAATGATAAAATTCTAAGATAGTTCCTGTTTTGTTTATATTCTCATGACAATATTATGAATTGTTTGTTTTTTATAACACAATTTTAATGTTAAGGAAATTGGTAACAAAAATAATTTGTATTCTTGAGACCTTAAGATTGAGGTCTAGAAGATATTTATTAAGTAATTAAATAGTTTTGCTCAATTATTCCAGCTTTTATAGTGAATATACAATAATTTTATAGTAAATGTACAAAATTAGTTTATTGTCGTATACCCGGAATTAAAATTCAAATTGCTGCAATTTTGATGTACAATGTAAATAGTTCCAAGTGCCAATAAAAATTTTATGATGAGAGTGCTACTTAACTCTTTCTTTTAAATAGTTCGCCTTTCATCGAAAATTTTGACTTGTGGCATTAAATTTTATTACTTGGCCTCATTTTAATTTTAACATTGCAATAATTTTATGGAATAAAAATTATAATAAATTAAAATTCTTAAAAATAAAATATTTGAGCTTGTATTCCAGTTAAAATTTTTTTTTGTATGAAATCAGATAGCACAATATAAAGCTTTGTACTTCTTAAGGGCTTGCTTGTCCCTAAATAGTATTTAATTTGGTGATTTATTGGCGAAGATAATTTGCAAAAGAAAAAATTTTGAATAATTGATTTATTATCAATTTTATGAATTTCATGAATGTTAAATAAATTTTTAATTGTAGGTCTTTTAAATCTTAATTGCTAATAAAAACAGCGAAAGAGGAAATTTGAATATTTTTTAACCACTAATTAATAATTATTAAATTGAATACTTGTGTAACACTTACGATAATTATTTGATAAGGCGACAAAATATTAGTTTTGACATGTTATGTAACTTGCTTACTATACACAGACATTTGCTATACTGTGTAACAATGTATCGTTATTAATATACAGTTATTAAAGGATATTGTGAGATTTATCAGGAAGAAATCCATTTTATTACATTTTCTTCTATAATATTTTTTTTTGTGCTTTCAAATTTTTATTCATTTTTCTTTTGCACATCGTCAATAAGAATGACATGAGTCCTACACTTGAACATATATCTATATTGTTCTTTTACTCTAAAAGCACATTATAGATAGCTCATATATTTCTTTATATTTCATCTGTTATATATATATGTTATATTAAGAATCGATATTGGCTTCAGAAAGAGAAAATTACATTAATTGTAAAGAAAAATGAAAATAAAAACAAGAAACTGTCAGAAGAACATGTACTCATGTTAAAGGAGCCTCTCCTTTTCCCCCTGAATCAAATAGGATTTTTATTTTTATTATATATTTTTTTTTCTTTTTATTCATGTGACAACAAAATTATGGGGAAATTGTACAAGTAATGTAATAAAAAGTTAATTTAAGCTGTTGACAACCAGTTCATATTTAGAGCATATAAGAATATGAAGGATAATTTTGTTTTTTTTATTTTTCATATTATTTTAGTTTTCTTCTTATTATCATTACTTTATGCTAATTAAATAAAAACGTACATACACATACAAACATAACGATTAATATAGATTAGAACTAGAATATATAAGTATAAAAGAAGTTTTAGGAAATTTTTAAACTTCTATTCCAGCAAATTATATACTCATATCATAGTCGAACAGGTAGGATATGTACAAGAGTGTTGCAAGAGTCTATGCAGGGGCTCTTCAAAATACGCAAACCTACATTTGCCCACTCAAGTGTATCAATAATCATAAGCGTTATATGCAGGCGCGGTTCTGATGTATTCGTCGCCCTAAGCGGTTCCTAAAAAGTGCGCCACCCCCCCCCCCCCCTTCAACCTTTTCACCTATTTTATTACTGTGAACAAAATTTAATAGGCATTGCACATTGTGCATCATAAAGCAGTTTCTTGTAACCTTATTGTGCTGAATTATAGAATTAAAGTCTGGAACTAAACTTTCAATTTTTTGTTTTATAAATTCAAAAACAAGGTAATTTATTTAACTGTACGTTTTTTTATGAAGTTATGATCAGATTTATATCAATCACTTAAACTTGATTTTTTGATTTTAACAACCAAAAAATTTACTTTTTGACGTAAGTGAAACTTATTGTAAAAGGTTCTATGAAAATTATATCAAATGAACTTTTTCACAGCTTATTTGAATATGAAAAAAAGTAAAAAATTATTTTTATTTTTATTCGTAATTTTATTTTTATTTTTATAATTATTTTTATTTTTATTCGTAAAATTTGGCTTTTTATTTCACAAATTGCCTGAGAATTAAGCAGCGTATAAAAAAAGTTTCGACTTGCATTCAAAAATTTAAGGAAAATCAAAGTTTCGTTCTAAAATTTGTGACTTAAAAACTAAGCTTTTCATGTACATAGCTATAAGCTTTTATACTGTTCATTATATTTTTTAGATTTTATTAAAATAAATGCATTTACTATAGGCTCGTGGTTTTGAAATTTCAGCATGTCGTTTTGCTTAACTGTTTTAATTTTGGAGATAAATGTGTGAAGCAAATTATGCGCCATTTCATTTTACTCTTATTTTTTGGATGACTTACACTACATCAATTCAGCATAAAAATTCTTAACATTCACTTGATTATTAAACAACATTTTTTCAATTCAATATAAGTAGTAGAATTTATCAATTAAAATTTAATTCTGTGATTGATAACAGTTTTTTCAAAAACGAAAGCAGAACATAGTAGTAGAAATTCATAAGTTATGAATCATAACGATCATGTAATTTTAAAATTCATTCAAAATTTTTTGTTGTTAAACAAAAACAAAATATTGGTATACACAATCTCAATATCAAGCTATGCTTTCCATCATTTAAGAATATTGCTCTCATTCTCTTTTTCTAATTTCTTTCTATTCTCATTCTTAATTTGTGTTTTTTTTATTTTGTTCTTGTTGTTTACTAATGCAATAGTATACAGAAAAGTAATACATTATAATAATGTGTTTGTTTGTTTGGTGAGTGGGCGACAACTAAGCAAAAATAAAATTTTGCATGTATGAAACAATTTAAATATAATGTGTACGAACGAGTGTAGCCACTAAGCATAATAAAAACATTGCTTTGTGATATAGTTATATGTGTACGAGCGAGTGTTGATAGGGAGCAATCTCAGCAAAATAAAAATTTTGCTTTATGAGATAATTATATGTGTACGCATGAGTGTTGATCTTATTCATATTAGACAATATAAATTATGTGTACATGTGTATTTTTGAATATTTTTATTTGTTGCGTACATTGCTTCTATATATGTATGTATATTATATGAGACGATTTCACTTATATATATGAACGTTTGAATGTATACAGCTGTGTGAAATAATATTCTGTGTTTATAGGCATATACAGTACATAAAAAATAAGAATGAAAGAGTAGTGTAGAGTAAAGAAATGTATGAGTAATTTTAATTCTATGAACATTTTTTGTTATATGGTGCAAATAGAAAATATGTGTAGGAACAAAATATTATGTTTGCATGTAGGTAGATTTTATTAAGTTAATTTCGCTATAAATTGATGTATAAAAAAAAACTTGGAATCCTTTTTTTTGGGTGAAAATTTTTTTTTTTTAAATTTAGGGGTTTTTTAAGTTTTCAATGGCGCCCCTATTTTTTGTCGCCCATTGCAAATGCATACTTTGCATGTATGATAAATCCGGGGCTGGTTATATGTACATAATATAAAATTTATAATAAATTTGTATATATTTACATTTAATAGCTTTTAAACCAGGATGAAATATTAGGCAATATGTATCGAGGCCGCATGTGGCTTCTAAGGCATTTAGTGCGGCTCCGCCCCGCCAACTGTTGTTTTTGTATGCCCCTTAAATATTCAATTGTTTTCAAGTAAAAAACGAATGCAAATATCTCACTAAATATAGCCTAACTTGAATTTATTAAAAAATTAATTTCAAATTGTTTGTTTTAATTATTTATTTTTTATTGAATTGATTTTTTGTTTTATTAGTATAATTTTTTATTAATTTTTATATGTATTTATGTACGAGTATTTATCCATAAAAAAATATTGATTCTAAAATAAACAAATTGGAATTTGTACAGCAATAACTGTACAAAAGCTACATTTATTGGTATTAAAACTTATGCGGCGTCCTTAGTTATTGTTATTTTAAATTTGGCCTCCATGGGTAAAAAGATTCCCAAAGTTTATTTACAAAAGATTTTTTTAATTTAATGAAACATTTTGCAACTGGAATCAAATAAAATTTTATTTAATTTTGAAAATTTAGTATTGTTAGTATGTCACAGAGAATTTATCTACTGACTCCAATTTGAATATTGCCATTAAACGAGAGTAAATATTAATTTTCAAAGAAGGACAACCTAGTAAATTTAATAAAAAGAAAGAGTTATTGTAAAGTGAAATGATAACATATTTCTAAAAATTTTGTTGCAGTTTTTCATATTATGAATGAGAAAGTCAAGGAATATCTCCTTCAAGTTCTCATGAAACCTTTTGTTCAATTCCAACAAGTTGTGTTTTGCTACACACTGTTTATTTTGAAAAACTTAATAATTTACTCAAAACTTGTAGAAATTCTTGTTCATCCACTTTTCTCTTAATTAATATTAATTTTAGTCAATGTAAGTTCCATTTTATTTGAGTCCTTTCACAAATAAATTTTTGTAGAATTTAAGAAATGAAGGAATTCAGGAAATCAAGGTTCTAACATGTTCATACCGTCACCAATTATTGTATTTGTAATAAATGTCCACAGGATTTCTAAATAGTTCTGTAATATAAAATTCTTTACTAATTTTAGTACTCACCTTGAATTCAACCTAATTTGAAAAGACCATAAACTCTTTAATTTTCTTGATTGTGACCTTAAAAGTTCAGAACAAAATAAAAGTTAAAACAAACAAGTACAAGAACGGGAAATAAACTAAATGCAACAACAAGAAATAAAAAAAAAGGAAAAAAAAAGAGAAAGGGGAATAAAAAAAAATATTTTTAGGTAATTTTTTAAGGATTTGTCTCGTGATTGACTTTAAATGGGATTTTTACGGACATAAATTAGATGCCAATACATATAACAATGTTACATGGCAATATTATTGAAACAACAGCAAAAACAAGACTAAAAAAAAATATTGTAGCAAATTACTTACTATATCAAATGTATTAGAGAGAGAAAATGAATAAAAACAACAAAAGGAAGATTTATGAGAATGTGTAGGTGATGTAATATACAAGATGAAGGGATTAAAATGAATCAAGTTTAGTAACCTTTAACAAAGTAATGTACAGAGAATTAATGGATATATGAAATAAAAATGGAAAGATTAAGATACATTTAGAAAATATAAAGGTATACTGAAGACATAAAGAGGTGGATCTTGTTGTTTACACATGCATAACAGTAAATTTAATATGGTATATTTGTATATGTATAAAAATAGCACTATATAAATTTATGGATACGTGAGTTAAAGTCATATATTTAAGAAAATAAAATAAAAAAAGACTTAATAAAATATTTATGCGTGTAATTCTTAAAGAAACACACACATACACTCTGAGCTTTTCATTTAATTTTGTATTTTACAATATTTTTTCTCTTATACGTGAGTACATTAAAACAATTCAATTGGGTAAAATGTACTTTTCTTACACATTACATTAAAAATCATTGAAGAAAAACAAACAATGAAAACCAGAAATCAATTTGAATTTGAAATGTAAATGACATTTTATTTTTCTTAAAAACATTTTCTTGCCTCAAAAAATTTAGAAAACTTCAATCAATATGATGTATACGTAACACTTTTTATTTCAAATCAATTTATTTATTATACCTTTGATTTGATTAATCTATATAAAAACATTTTGTTTTCTTTTTTTAATTTTTCCTGTTATATTTGAATTTTGTATACAAAAATATTTTTGTATTATCTGTGAATGTAAGAATATCAGGAGCAAGTTACATATCTATGAGCGGTTCAACGTATGGAGAATGCGTCATAATCTAAAAATCCACTTTATATTTTTCAATAGAAAGTATAACTAAATGAAAATTGTAGAATTATAAGAATCATTGTTTGTTCTGCTAGCATACGCTTTTTAGTTATAACTAAGGTTACTTTTCTGCTTTATATAGAAAATTCTGAACAATGGGAGAATTATATGATATTTTTCTCAAAGTTGTTTTCATTATTTTTTAGAATTTCTGAATAACTAGAATAACGAGAAAAATATTGTCTTTTTTTTTCGATTTAAGCCAACCCAACCCAAAACTGAAGTTTGGCTACTAAAATACTAGAATGCGACTAGAATTATCAAAACATATTCGACAATGCAAGTGCATGTTATGTATTTTCAGTTCTATAGTCGCGTTAAAAAATTTAAAAATATTCCAAACATTTAATGAGAGCAAAAAGACAAAAAACTTAAAAGAATCGACTTATGCAAAACAGCAAAATACTATATAAAACAATTTCTTAAACAAAAGGTGTAAAGGATGGAAGCATAAAATTTTTTGGAAAAGTTTCATGGCACAGAAGGTACACATATTTGTATATTCTGCAGAGTTTAGGGATTTTCTATTTCACCAACACATTTTTAATAATATAAATGTACATCTATAGGCAGATATATCGAATATCTTAATGAATCTGAACATTTTTATATTATTGTTATATTTTTTAAAGTTGGTTTTTGGGAATGAATTTTTAAGATCTGAAGAAAATGTGTTGCTTCTGAAATGTTTGTTTTTTCTTTGTATACTTTTCCTTTGCAGCCCTAAAAAGATAGCTATAAGGCTTTTAAAAATTATGACAATAAATTTCCTTTTATATTACACAAGGTTAACATTTTTATTACCCATGACATGTACAGTTATTTTTCACAATATGATATTGGTGGGAAACATGAAACATGTTTTAATAACTTATACAAAAACGTGGCTCATTTTTTCATGAAAAAAACTCTTAGAATTTGTGCTTTCTAGGTAAAACCAAAATAAAATATCGATAGCATGTAAGTACATATGTATATAAATAAATTCTAGAGAAAATTTTTAGAATATTTCTTTACTTTAATGATTTAAAATTATAATTAGCTTCCAAATATTTGTTAATAAAAATGGTTGTGATTATCGAAGTATGCATAATATGATCAAAGTAATTTTGACGCATAAATATTAGGTATTTCATCATAACAGTACCCGGTATAGACATTATAAATATTAATTGTTTTCATATACAATATAATAAAACTTTACAATTACTTACTGTCGTACTTACCGCTTTAGGAATTTACTTGAAAATTCATGTGGAATGTTAGATTTGGTATAAATAATTTGTTTTTAAATCCATTGAACTGCTCTCGTATATTTAGAAAGGTAACTCTTATTTAAGCAATTAAAATGATAACCGTATGAACCAATTAAAATTAGTAAACACAAGTTAATAACCATAAGAACTCCTATAATATTATAATGTTTTTGACATGTTATATAATTCCCGGCACCTTGGAAATTATAAAAAATTATTGTCTACCTTTTGTTAATAAATACTAAAGTATTGGCAATAATTTATTGGAATAATACAAATTGTACAAAAGTACTATTTGTATTAATTATTAATTAACTATTTTCACAACGAAGGCCACAATTATTTTAAAAACTGAAATAATTGTGGCCTTCGTTGCTAAAGGCTTCGTTACTAAAGTATCACAAAATCGCTTTAAAATCTACTATATGTTATGTTTACTTATTCATTTAGTTAAATTTCATTCCACGTATGATACAGCCCGTAAGGTTAAAGTTTTTTAAAATATTCATTTCAAAACAAGGAGCTATCCGAGATATTTCTGTAAAGAACAAACCTCTTTTGTTGAAAAGTTAGTAGCTTTATCGAAATTTTTTGACCGCATATATTTGCGGTTATTATTGTGTCACACATCATGTGTTGCGCGGTGTTATGAAGTGTAAAACAACCCAAAATTAATATTTAAGTTTTTAACGTAAACTGATAGAATAATCATTTCAATTCAATTTAAAACCACAATGTTGGCATTGCCGTACATCGGCCAATAATTTTTTAACCTACAAAGTAAAAAA
Organism: Condylostylus longicornis; assembly: GCF_029603195.1. NCBI lineage: Eukaryota > Metazoa > Arthropoda > Insecta > Diptera > Dolichopodidae > Condylostylus > Condylostylus longicornis. The sequence continues at coordinate 8,169,262 of NW_026578017.1, read as the reverse complement.
ATGTATTTCCTCTAATATGGCACGGTATTGTTCAATAAAATGAAAAAAAACAATTAATAATTTATGTCCAACGTTCTTTTCGGCATCTGCACGCATTTTAAAAATTTATACACTCACATGTTCAGCATGCCAATAACAATAATGTCAAATATTATATTACAATTTATTTTCTTACATAATTTATTTATGCATACATTTCAACAATATTACATAATTATTATCTATAATTTACATCTGAAAGTAAACATGTACTTCCCAAATATTTCATCTACTTCCTGTCAATGTTCACATACAAGCCATTCATATGAAAAAAATTTAAACCATTATTCAATGAAAATGGTGAAAGCAGAATGAAAGAAGAAAAAAAATGATTCCTTAAAATATATAAAAAGGATAATTAAAAAAGTTAATTATATCAGATGTTGTAAAAATAAAAATTACAACAATATTAAAAAGACAAAAAACAAAAAGAGAATAAAATCACGTTTTAAATTTGGGAACCCTCTTGAAAAATGGAAAAATGTCTTTATCAGAAATGACCCTTACTATATCACGTAAAATATTTACTTACATCAAAAAAAATTGTCCTCGAATACATGACAAAAAGAGTATAAAAAAAAATATCAGTTAAACACATTAAAAAGTTCGAAAACAAAGAAAAAAATATTAAACGCAATAAAACAAATAATTTTTCATTTTAAGAATTAAAAACAGAAAAAAAAATTATCATTAAATAAGGACCTGGTTAAAATAATTATCGGCCCTTCTGATAGTGACATGCGGCTTAATTGTTTTTATGTCAATTGTAGCTTTTGAATCAAATAGCTTCAGAACAAGCACAGTGTTTTTATAAAAATTGTACTAATTCTTCAAAAGTGGACAGGCTGATACACCCCAGCCCCTTAATTTATCATTCATTATTGAAAAACAAATTCAATTCTCCCATTTAGCTCGGGTGTTATAAATACTTTGCCTCATTGACTTGGTACTGGTACTTTCATACTATTGAAAGTATTGAGGTGTCTTCAGTTCATTTAATATTATTTCTAAAAGCAGTTTTCGTCTTTTACTGAGTTTATAATAGAAAAAAACTAGACTGTGACTAAAAGTGTCTTTTGAACTTTTTAGCAGCACATGTATGTACATGTTGTACCATATTTTTATGTGACATGCACTGCTCCGGTATAATGAGAATCATTTTAAACTCCTCTGGATAGTTTTACCTTACTGACATTGAAATTTCATTTAAAAAATTGCAAAAAATTTAAAAAAAATTTTCTTATTATTAAATTTGAAGATTCATTCGTCTATATTCAATTGTTTAATGGTCTTTTACATATGTATATATTTCAGGATTTGTACTAATATGATACAAATCCTTACAAATTTTACTTATCAGCATGCTAAGATTGAAAACATTTACCTAGCATAACAAATTTGCTCACTTTTAACAAAAAACAAAAATACTATAATAACACAGGAAAAATATTTTTTAAAAAGTAGAACAAGAGGAGAAAGATGGTCAAACAACACCAATCATTATTACCCAAAAGATAAATTTACCATAGATAAATTAAAAAAAAAATAACTATAAAACGCAAATTAAGTACACAATTTTTCTGTTTTCTTAATTTTTCATCATGAATTTTTAAACATTTTTCTCTCGTTATCCATTTCGTATTTACTGCACTCTTCTTCGCACATGCCATCATCAACAATATTATTCAACTGCCCGTCTCATTTATTACAAAAACAAAAAAGTTTTTTATATTTTTTTTTAATTATTTTGTTTTTCACAATTTTACAAAAAAAAAAAAGAAAAAAAAAATGGTTAGCATGTTCGTAACCCACCATGGGGTGGAAAATTCTGAGTTTTTTTCTTTTTACATTTTTCTTTTTCCTATTATTTTGTATCGTTGAAAACTTGTAAAATTTCAGATAATCAAGATGAAAAAGAAATAAAAATTAAAAAACATGATCAAAAACAAAAAGCAAAAGAAAAAATTTAAATAACATAAAAAAGCATACTTTTTGGCGCAAAACACAGGTCATGTCCTTTTTGCGTGCTACTAAAAATAAAACAAAAATAAAAGAGAAAAGGTCATTTATTAAGTATTATTCATAACCACCATTGTCCTCTTCGCCTTATTATGTATTTTTTCTCTTACACTTTTCATTCATTCGCCAATATTATTCGTCCACTACTCTGTTAATTTTCATATACATAGAAATTTGTAGCATTATTATTTCTCTTTTCCTGCTTTTCTGTCGGTTCGGTGTTATTAGAATTATTTTTCTCTATTAAAGTTATTTTGTTATATTTTTTGTTTATTTTTCACTTGTGTGCCTCATTTTTACAATGTCTTATTATTGCTATTAATTTAAAATGAAAAATGTTTCCCAGAGGCATCGTAAACGTATCTTCTCCCTATATCTACTGTTTTTTTCTCATTTTATCATTTTATATATTTTTTTTTGTTTTTATTTATTTATTTATAATTTTACTTTTACTCATGCTTGTGCACCTACGTTATTTTCAGTATATTTTTGTTTTATAAAAATTTATAAATACTTTATCGGTCTCATTGCCTATACACTTCAATATACAATATGTGGATGACTTCGTTTTATATACACACAATTCACAGGAATATAACAGTTTTTAACACGGTTAATGTGTTGCAAATTGTATGTGTAAAACGTCAATATAGACTTACGTTTATACATACAATGTCATGAATAAATAATGTTAAAATTTATTATATATAAAACACACTGATGAAAGTCGTTTATTTTAAAAATAAGAAAAAATTCGAAATAAGTAAAAGGAATGGAGTTATTCCATCCATATACTTTCCATACATTGTATAATATTCCCATGTTTAATGTTGTCTCATCTTTTTCAATTATTATTAGTACTTCTGATGTTATAATTATTATATTAATATAAGGTTTGTATAAATGTGTTGCAACTGAATAATATTCTCGAAGAAATTTTTTTTTGTTAAATTTGCAAGTGTATGAGGGTATATCTTCTTTGCAAAAAATTATTCATTACATTGAATAATTTTTTCATTTAATTTTGTCAGTCCCATATGGTTTTGATTAAATAGCATCGTATTCAAAAAAAAAAATTATGATGCGTAATTAATTAAAATATATTTAAAAGACATAATTATGAAAATATCACACTTTACAAATAATTGTAATAAGAAGAATTCACTGAGAATAAATCTCGGAACTTGTTCAGAATTTCAAATCAAGTACTGTTTTATTGTAATTATTTTGATAGTTTGAAAAATAAATTATCAGAGCTAAGATTGTTTATTTTATTTTTTTTTATTAATTTTTAAGGTTTTTTGAAAAACTTGCAATTACTCACCTATAATTGCCTTTCATTATATTACTAGTCTTCTCAATTATAACAGCTTTGAATAATGGCCAAATAGACTACCAAATTTGCTCCAAACGCAATTTCTCAATCGTGTAAGCTTTTCCATAGATACAAAAAATTTTATTTTCCATATACTATTCTGCACCTCCTGTTACCTGTTAAATTACATTAACGAGGAATTTTTAAAAATATGTACATATTTATATTGCTTTTCAATGCTTTAAATATTCAAGTGTTAATAATTTTTATGTAGTTCCAAGAAAAAAATCTTGTTAATGATACGCGTGCAAATTTTAATTATCTAACAAAACAATAGTCGTTCGAAATTCGTTTGAATTTCTTGTATAATGTAATTGATATTATACAATTATGTACAATTACGGAGAAATTTTTAAATTGCCAAAGAATGGGAAGTTTTTTTTTTATATCTTTCAATATTTTGGACATTTTCTATGGCACATAACAACATCATTATGGCACGTGTTTTAATGGTTTATTATAATATAATAAACTGCACGCAGTTTTACATAATACAACCAACTTTTTGATCGAAAATGTCATCTTTAACTTTGCACTAAGTGTCTATTTAATTTCTTACACTTATACCTTAATTGAATTAATTAGTAATCTAAATTAATCTTTATACTAGCATGAATTTTTCGAAAATTGCTTTAAAATCTTTTTAATTTTGAAGTACCCTAACCTAAGCACATAGTGCTACATACTTTCATCATTACTAACGAACCCTAAAAAGACGAGCCTTATGTCCATGCAACTTTTACAACCTTAAAGATGAAGACCTAAAATTTTATACATAAATCGATTTTTGCAAGACGCCGCTTTTTGAATAGAAGAAAATTTTCACCTACATCTTCCACCTAAATTAATGATCACTGACATCATAAAACAGCAAATTCTTGCTAATTTATTGCAAAGGAATCGCAAGAATTTGATAATTATTATTTTAAAACAGAAAAATAGCGATTGACGCCCTCTACTACAAAGCAGGATATAAATGAAAATAATTCGTACTGCTGAATTCAAATATGCTATAAGCCTTTGGCTAGATATGAGTTGTTAACTAAATATGCGCCTTACCTACATATAGATATTGTATTTTACATAATACACGGCTTACTGGCTGCAGCTTTTTCTTTTTCCAGGATTCAAATCTACAAATTTTTTATTTGTTCCTAATATTTATATGTGTGAAAATTGGTATGTGAATTATAACAAGTTGCTAATATGAATGCAAAGACAATATGTGTTTTCTTATATATATATGCTTTGTAAAACAGGCATCTTTATTTAACACAAAATCTTTTCTAAATTTCTATGTTTCTCATTGTTACAAGTACATATAAAGGTATTATTTCACGTTCTCTTATCCTCAACATTTTCTACATTTTTTTAAAGTATTAAATAACGTTAGTTTACCATGTCTTATAATTTTAAATAACAATATTATTTGAGGTGCAAATTTTTTCTAATTGGAAATGTCAGAATGCAGAATACATGTTCTAGAAAATAGAACACTGTTGAAATGTGCTAGCATAAAAGGACATTATATAGCATTTCAAACAAAAATATTACAATGAATTCATACAATCGTTTATGTACACGCGTGTGTGTATTTTTATGCAAAATTTAATGAAAAAGGTGTATCTATATAAAGAACTTATAGATAGTAGATTTGCAGACGACAAAAATATATTAGAAGAGAATATACAACGCATATATGTGCATACATATATATGCAATGTGACGTATAAAAGAAAGAAATGGCGAACAAAAAGCACCAAGAGAATTAAAGAATTTTTCACACTTAAAACTGATTGTTATCTCTAATATGTGAAATGAAATGAAATATTGAAAAGTATGATAATGAAAAAAGAAAAAAAAATAACATACGTAAAAATATTTTTTTTTTTCATTTTCTTATAAAGGATTAACACATAGTAAAAGAAAAATAGCTACAAAAGAAATATACTGGTATTTTGTAATAAACGATAAGTAATTTATAAAGAATGTTTAAACCTGTAATAATATATTTGAAATGTCGGAATTTTATTTTTACTTATGTTTCTTCGCTAATTGAAAATTTAATTAGATGACGCATAAAAATGAATTTAAAATCTAAGCAAACTTTCTACCTCCATGTTACCCAAATATATTCTCAGTTTTACATACTTGTTACTAAGACAATATATTATAACATATTCATTAATAATTTGAGTTCACGCCGCACAGAAAACACTATAAGTCAATGTATAATAATAATATTATGTTAAGCTTATAAGATAAACTGAGAAATCCTTGAAATCATGGTGTTATGAAAAATAATAAGAAATGAGCCTCTCTGGACTAATACGATAGATTTTACACAATACGTTTTACTTAAATTAATATTTTACACAGAGTAGATATTTTGTGGACGATTGCAGAGACTTTACGATAAAAATAATAAATCGAGTGAAGTTTGTAAATTAAAGTTTGCGTGAAAATAAACTTCTACAGCAATATTGAAAACAAAAAAATCCTTTAACAAAAACTATGTAAAATATTTTTTTTCGGAAATATAGTCGCATTAAAGTGACAAAATTAGATTTGACTATGTAAACTTAGTAACATTCGTTCGAATAGGGTCAAAAAAGTAGCAGTTATCGATTTTAGTAAAAACAGGATCTATGTCAGCCTTGAAACCCTATACAATTTTGATTATTGTTTTTAGCACTTTTCCAAAAAGTATTGGAAAAGTAGTCACACTTTCCATCAGCGAATGGATCGTATGTGTCCCTGTTTACAAAGCTTTCAAAGCCTTTGAGATGGAAACCCTTTCAATCATTATGATCACGGTTCTTTTAATTTTTGTTTATCCTGAATGTATGCAGTTCATGAGTGCAATGGTATATTTATGTAAGTAGTTAAATGGCTAGTTAGCAGATTATTTAAAAAAAAAATATTTTCAGTGGTTTCAGTAAAAAGTGCTTCTTTACAGTCCATTGGTTTGATACGAATTCATTTTGATTGCAATTGCAATTTTTAATATTACTTTAATTTGTTGCAAATTATTCCCATGAATCGTTAAAGGGAATATAACCCCAAAACAGGTATACGTATACAAAATATTTACAGATAATTTTATAGTTACTATAACAAAAAAAAAATAAATAAATAAATCCAATCGATTTTTGCAAATTTGCGATTGTGTTGATTAATGAATGGGTCCTAGTGCCAAGTAAATAACTTATTTTTATTGTGTATAAAACACCAAAACGTATTATAGGGAGTTTGACTTTTTAATCTATTTAGGTCAATGTACTCTATTAAAAAAATATTTAAAAAATTTTTTTGACTGACATTATTTTCATATTGGCAAAAAAACAAAACAACCAAACGAAAACAAAATCTCAAATTGTGTTTAACAATTGCGTGCAATAAAGCTGTTGAATTTTTATCTTTTCGAAAAATTTTCCAAAATAAAAAATGTCTTGTTTTAGAATATACTCTTGCCATATCCAAATGAAATATGTACATAATATTATTTATGTATGTGTATGTACATACTAACACAAAAAGTTAAAGGGTTGTAAAGTTATTTTTATTGACTATCAATTGTATTCGTTTTTCCTATTCCCAAGTGATATGTCCGTTGAACCCTATCCGCTGGGTATAATATCAATCGTATAAAAAAATTAAATATAGATCGACTATAATAATATTTTTTTTCATAATGTAGATTAAAGCATAAAAATAAAAAAAAGGTGTCTGTCACTTTAAAAATTTTTTTTCGAAATGGTTTAAATAATCGCCAAAAGTACTTCACTTGTAACATATGCTTTTTAAATTTGGTATTTTTAAAAATTCTAAAAAAAAAGGGAAGTTTATAATAGCTTGTATATATTACATACATGTGTACATATACATAATGTGTACTAGACAAGTAGTTACACATTGCATGTTATTCGCAATCATGTCTGTAAGTTCAATAACCTCTAATCCTAATAATTTTATTTGTAAAGGACTTGAAAAAAGAACATTAAATTTGAAACAAAAAAATTGATTAATACCCAATTTCTTATTTTATGATAAAATAATATTTCTAAAATATTTTCAAGGTTTTTAAATTGAAGAAGAAACTTTAAAAGTAATATTTTTCAAAAATGCTTGCACATGAAACGAACATACAATGTAATCAAATTGGCAAATCAGAATTATTGAAAATACCAGAACAGATCTTGACTGGTACAGAGTTACTTTTATATAACTAAATGAATGTCATATTGTAATAAGTAATAGAGTTCGACTTTTTATGTTTAATTACAAGTTCTCTTATGTTTACAATTAGATTCTTATACATGTTCGTCTTATACATGAAATATTCCACTTTAAAGGTGAAACTTTGCAAATAAAATATTAATGAGAAATATTTATAGCTTAAAGTAGAAATTTGCCCAGGTAGAAATTCTTTTACCTTATTTGTTTAAACTGGTAGGTTTCCGATTTCTTATTTTAATTATTTTTTTTTTAAATCCAGTTAATAAAAATAAAATAAGAGTGGATTTTGATGGAGTTTTCTGTTCATGATGAATTATTTTTCATAATTCAAATTTTTCGGTAAAATAAAGCTTTCTTCCCAAATGTTTCTTATTCCCGAAGTATTGTAATTTCAAAATTTTTGACTAAATGATAACGAAATTGAAAATTTACTTGTATGTGGAACACAATCATAATAATAAATAAAACCACAAATCGGATTGTGAAAAATATTGCTTTAATATTGCCATCATGGTCAAAGTAATTTTAGTAGTGAAAATTCTTATATAACCACATAGACGAAAGCCTTTAAAATTCGGTTTAATATGTTACTTAATTTCATTACACGTGCTCTTTTTTCCTTCATTTTTTTAACATTGAATAACGAATTCCAATTAATTAAAATGAAATAAGCAAAATAAAAAAATGTATAAAAAATTTTAACCCTTAACATTATAATGCCTCCTTGGTACTTTCTATAGCTACTTGAAAGTAATTCTATCAAATTCTGAATTTTTCTTAGAACTGAGAATAAATTTTTTTTTCAATTCCTAAGGGGAATTATTTTTCATAATTAAATTTTAACTCTTATAACTGTCTATTATAATTATTATTATCAGTCAGTTAAAAAAATAAGAAAAAAAAAATAAAGTCTCCCTACTGTAGGTGTTGAAATAAATTAATTAAAAATCATTAAAAATTATTAATTTTATTTTTTAAAGTTTTTCCACTCTCTCGATTTTAAATCATCCCTTTTCTTTTCAAAAAAATTTTTTTTTTTTTTTACTCACAGGAATTGAAAATTAAAATTGAGGTTATAAATTTATTTCTTTAGTATCTTTCTTATTTTGTATATTTTTTTTATATTGAAAGAAAAATTCTATATTAATTGTAGAAAATCTTCCCTTTCAAATTTAACCTTTGATACATAGGATGATTTTTTATAGTGGCACAATTCTTACACATTTCAAGAACGTATGGGTCAAATTTAGTTTGTGAAGTGGTATATATTATTTTTACTAATTGAAATAAAAAAGACCCGTTTCTTCAAACCAGCTAATTCAAGTATTCAAATTAAAAAGGAAAACATTGCGCAAACCTGCCTAGTTTGGCTTATTTTCTAGCAATTTCATAAAAAAATTTCAAAAATTTATTACAAATACCTTTAAAAGTCTGTTAATTCAAAAAAGCTTACGAATTTCTAATTCTCCCATGTGGGTGTAAATAATTGAACATTGTAGGCGTAAGTAATTCGGATTCGAAATTTTTCGTGAAAATTTACATGACATCGAATTTACACAGCATTGTTTAATGGAAAAAATAAAAAATTAGTGGCTGTATCGCATCCTGTATAGCTAAATTGGTTATTATTGTATGGGATGGAGGAATCAGTTTCAAAGAAGTTTTTCAAATTTAGTGATTGTTACGCTGAATGATTAATATTTTTAAAGAACTTCACTATAAATTTAAAAACGAGTGAATTTAAATATAAATTTGAATACAAATTTAAAAACGTTTAAGTATGGCCCACATCATCTCAGTATAGTGGTCGCTTTACTTGAATTGGTGTATTCTACTGTGTCGCAACAAAATTGACACAGTTATTAAGAACAAAATGCAAGAAACACTGAATATGACGCGAATGATGTTCCATGTTTAGTAGACAAAGTTGACAATATTCGAACTGAAAAGGGAAATTTTAATTTTTCTATCATTGTAATTCCAAAACACCTTTTCATTCAGTTTTTCTTTTCAATTATTTATTAGATCCCAATTTAATTCATAAATTAAAAATTCTGTAATCTCTATTTAATTTATATAATTTTAAACTTATTATTATTTATTTAATTAGAAGAGCAAAACCAATAAAACGAGTTAAAAGAAAATAAAACAAAATAAATAAGAAAAAAGGCTGTACCTATAAAGACTAAGAGAAACGTTATTTTCTTTTTGTACCTTTTCTTTCTTCAAAAAATTCCATTAAAAAATCCTTTGAGAACAAAGGGATAATAAACTATAAAAATTTGAAGGATTTTTTAGAAAAGCGTTAAATTATTTTCTTTTATATTATTAACAAGAATATTCATTAATAATAGCAACAAGGGCTCAATTCAACTTTAATGAATAGGATAAAAAAAAAAACAAGAAATAAAAATTCAAATAAAAATGAAAACAAATTTTGTTAAGGTCTCAAAACGATTCCTTTACAAAAAATCGAATGAAGTGTGATATAGACAAACCTAAATGTAAAAATATAAAGGAAGGACTACAGAGAGAAAAAGAACATCGTTGAACTTATTTTGTATCACTTTACACACCTTCTGCGAAGCAATAAAATAACAATAACAAAGCGAAAAAAAAAATTAAACCATCCATATTGTTTGTGTTGTTGTTGTTGTTCTTGTTACCTCTTTATTTTTACGTCTTCATGCTATTATACTTAATTTTTATTGTCTATTTATTTTTATATAATATGTATGTATGTATGCACGTCAACTACTCTTAAATTACAGATTCATACAGAGTTGTATGAAAATATTATGTTTTTTATATACGAATGTATTTATAGTTATAATTTTGTATGTTTTTATACTTTAATACCAATACAATTTAAATGATTTCTCTCTGATGCCATCCTATATAACAATGAAAAGTATTCTCAAGTGACCATCCCTTAAAGAATAGTGAGTGCTTGACTATTATTTTTTGTTTACGGTAGACAGACAAAGCGAGTTATTGTTTTAATTTGTACCGAAAATAAAATAAAATAAAAATAATGGTATACAATAGAAAAATGAAGAAGCTGTAAAAAAAAAATGCAAAAACAAATAAGGAAAGAAAAATAGATTAAGGATTCTTCCGTTTATTCATTAATGCACTGAAAATAAAAAAAAATGGGGAAAATAAAAAAAAATTAAAGGAGAAATGAAAACAAAAATCAACGGAAATACTGTTATATTTGAAATTAACGGAAATGAAAAAAATAAGAGTTGTTCCAAAAAATATTAAGATAAATATCTTTTGTTGTAAAAATTTGCAAAGTTTTCAGTGAGTTGCAAGGGCATTGAAACATTGTTTCAATATTAATTGGAATTATTTTTCTTCTTCTGGTTGACTATATTATACAAAACCTGGAGAAAAAGACCTGGCGAAGCGACAAGTGCCGAAAAGACCTAAAGCTTTACCGGCAAAACGCTAGCTTAAAGTTAATGCCAAGGTATTTTGTACTAAAGAGACTGAAAATTTAGAAATTTCTGAACAATTTGAACTAAGAAATGTCGGAGCTGATTTTTATGTTTTTTCTGTTAAAATTTTAAAGTTTAGTTTTACCAATTAAAAGAAATTTTCTAAAAATACTGTGTTGAAAAATATTTTGAAATTAATAAAAATTGTGTTTGTTCATTTGATTTCTTTACTTACGGAGAAAGTATGAAAAATGTAGAGGTTAGAAATTTAAAAATATTTTAAATTTTAGTTTAAGAATACCTGCCTTTCTCGTAAACGCAGAAAGATGGAAATCTACAGAAAATTTCAAAAAAAAAAATTCGAAAATGAGAAACGACTAGAATTGAGTTAAGTTTCGACAATTTGTTGTTGCCATGTAACGATTAAATTTTTTTTTTCTTAAAATCTCATGTTTGACAAAAATATTATCCCGTTTCGTACATGACTATAAATGAATCGAAATTTTTTAATATAGATGATCTACGAACATATACACAACCTTTACATTTTGAACAATATGCATTTTATAAAACTGTCGTGATTTTAAAATGCATGTCAAATGCGTTGGACGGTTTAACCAAAGGATAAAGATAGAAACAGTTAATTTAAGTTACCTTATGTACCGAAAATTATGATTTTAGTTAATGTATGTAAACATACGTAAATCTATGACTCCTAACAGAATGACCATTAGGACAATTGAAATTTTTATAGGGACAAAAAAATTTAAAACCTATATCAGAAAGATTTATAACTCTCGTAATCATCTAAATTCATAAATCTTATCTTGTTTCTATAACTCTTATATTTATTAACTTCAATCAGCTAATACAATTATTTTTGATTTAAATCACATGATTCTAAAAAATTATTATTTTATATTAAACTAAATGTTTTCATTCACCCAAAATTTATTACGGTCACCTGCTGTTCAATTAAATAATATTCCATTTAACTGCAAAATTCAAAGGAATTTTGATTTTTTAAATTACTTAATTTAAATACATCCCTTGTATACCTAATATTACATTCACGTGTAACAACAATAATATAAAAGTAACACTGAAAATACAAAGTAAGGAAAACAAAAACAAAGGGTACTTTGCGGATAATTTTGCATTTAACGTTGTTGCTGTACCTAGGCCTACTAAATTTATATTAAAGCAATACTTATACAACTCTCTGTGTGTACTAATATTGCATAAGAAATGGAGAAAAATAACAGTAAAAGTAACGATTTTAGTGGCCATTTATTAATTATTTTACGCTATATTATTTTTTGTTTTATGATCCGCAAAAAGTATACAAAAAAAAAAGAAAATAGCTAAATAGAATAAGATAAAAAAAAGGTTTAGAAAAATTTCAAATACGCAATATTTTTTCACATAAAAAACACATAAATACTCTACAAGCATTGTTTCATATACAGTGGTGATCATATTAATAAGCTCAATTTTTATTACCGCTCTTTAAACAAAATATTTATTTCGTATATTCTTCGGATCAAAATTAAGTACACAATATTTATTTGAGTCTATTCTGAAAAAGTCATTATTTTGAATTTTGTATGTGAAAATTGTCTCACAAGTGAATTGAAATGAAATAAAAAATACCTAAGAAGCTTGTATTATTAAATAGAATCGGCTAGAGCACTTAGTTTTTACTCTACTTGATTAAGAATTAGTTGCTGTCAGAAACTAAAAAATGAATTTACTGAATTAAAACTTCATTTTCCAAAATTTTTATCTATAAACTTTTTGTATTTCTATGAACATTATTACGTGTTTGTGTATACTCCAATAAATGGGTAAACATTTATACAAAAATGTATAATATTTCTCTAGAGGCCTTCTATATACAAACTTGAAAAAAATCTTATATATAGAAATAATAATAATAACAATATTTTTCTTCCAAATAACAAAAAAAAAAAACAAAATTGGAATGAAAAAGCAAAATGAATTTTGAAATTAATGACTTCAAATTTTTGTTTTAGAACTTTTAATTTTCTGATTCAGTAATCATATAAGAATCCCGTCCATCTTTTCTATACAATTAAATATATCGCTTTTCTAATTTATAAATTTTCTTTTTTATTCTACTCTCTTTTTCTTATCATTTTCGAAATTCATACACAAACTAAATTTATATTTATATTCTGTATTGTGTGAGTTGTAGAACGTATAATAAATTTGTAACCCTATTTTTATTATGCCAAAAATGAAGATGCTGAAAGAAAAATATTCAAAGTGTTAATCCCATTATGAATTGCGAGAGTTTCATTTTAATATTAACAAACAAAATTAAATTATAAAAGCTTTTAAATTATGAAAGAAAATTTTTTTATACTCTTATACCAAATGAGAGCAAAAGCTTAATACTCCTAACAAGCAAGCCAAATAAATTTGAAAGTTCACTTTTTGGATTTAATGATTAACCAATCACTAAATATTACTTCCATGGTCCAATGCATAACGAAGTTGAACCTTCGCCATCATAATACGAAGGAAATTCAATGTTTTTTCTATTTCCTGCACTATCATGCTGCATATCTGTTGATGCCAATAACGTAAACAGTTTGTTCGAGAATAAGTCGTAAATGGCGTTGTTAATTAATACGAGAACGACAAATTTAAGATTTATCTTACAGTTGGCGTACACAACTTTTAATTTTCTCATCATCCGTTTTAATTTGCAAGCAACATTTGAAAAGACAGTAATTCAGCATTTTTTTTCAAGTTTTGTAGAAAAGGAAATGAGTAAAAAAATATTTGTAATTATGGTTCACTTTTTTTTATTTTGTTTTTTTCAAAGTCCGATGTGAAAATATAAATTTCTTTTTTTACAAATTTATTGCAAAATTTTAATTATAATTTTTGTTTTCAAAAAACATAAAATAAATAATTTCAGTCAACGTTAAAATTATATTAAATAAGCAAGATTATCTTTAAGTATTTAAAAATTATTCTTATTATAAATAAAAAGGGCAAGGCTAAATATAAATTTTGGCGTTTTTTTACAAATTGAATTGAAAAAAGTTTGCAGAAATGGCGCAGAATTTCAAGAGTGCATAAATAGCGCATAATAGTCTTTTAGTTGTCATAAGGTGGCAACAATGATAATCTGAATTTAATATTTTTGATTCGAAACATAACCAAAGGGTTGACAAGTTCTTACTATTCCATTCTTGTATTATCATTTCTATTATGCTATTTGATTGGAAACAGTAATGCTACTTTATTTGAGACGGTAATCGTAGTACATACATATATCGCAACCAAATGGATGAGAAAAATTAAACGCGTAAGCCGTTAACCAGGAATGTGCTTATTTGCGAATGAAGTTTAAGTTAATACAAAAATGTTCTAAATAGCCCCAGCTGTCTTATATTACATATATTATTTTAGATCTAATATTGCCAAAGTTTTGATATTTTAAACTTTTAAAACTACCACTATTATAATTGACAATCAAATTAGAACATTCAAAAGAAAAAAACCAAGAAATATTTTGTACAGTTATGTTTAAAAAATTCACAACTATGGCCCAACTACATGATTTTTGCAATAGATTTCTATATATTATATAACAATGTTAATTTGTATATAAAAGCAAATTTTCAAATAGAATTTATTAATTTATTTATTAGGTAAAAAGTACTTTATATAAAGTTTAAAAATGTCTCTTAGCAGTGTCTCTGGAGTAAAGTATTTTTAAATAATATTACACAAAATTTTTAATATTTTAAAAAGATTTTCTATTTTTCTAAGGATCTTGCGGCTGTTGTAAAAGTTTTCAAACTGTAATTATTATTTTTTTTTTTCATTTTTTATGTTTCTTTATATTACGATATAAAAATATACAATATCGATATGATCTTTTATAGCATTGTTGTAAAATAAGAATTTTGGTAAGGATATTAAGTATGAATCTTGTAAAATCATATAAAATTTTTAAGACATTGGTAAGAGTCTTACAGTAATATTAGATTTTCAAAAAAAGAAATTCATATTAAAAATTTATATTATAACCAATATTACAAAATAAGCAAGTTTTCACGTTGTTGAATACAAAAAGTTTTGTAAAAAATTTTTTGCACAAAATTGAAAAAGAAGTTGTAAAATACTTTTAAATATTTCATTGGATTTTTTCTTTATTTTAGTGCTCAATCTATACAATCCTTGCATTTAAAATGTTGTAGAAATTTATTATCGTAAGAAATTGTAATGCAGTAAATGGATGACACAAGACTTTAAGTAACTATTAAATTGTTTAATTTAATATTATAAGAACCTCATCTGATTATGGTCGCTTATTCTTGAATTAATATTAATTATCCTCATATTTAGAAAAATCATAGAAAATTTAAATTGAATGATGAGAATATAGACGAATATTATAAAATTTGTGATATTTTTTGAGTGAAAATTTGAGACACTTACGGCTGCAAATTAAACTTGGCGCAAGTTTACAAAATGTACTGAGTAAGTTTTTATTCAATTCGTAAATTTCAATTACGACCTTTTTTTATAATTTTAAAAGATGAGATTTCAAATGTCTTGAAGATCAAAAAAATTCTATTTTTAATTTTAATTTTTAAACAACGTTTATATACGAGTATTTTGCCAATGACGATTATATTGAAGATTTTGATGTTGACAAACCTAAAGGCTCTGTAAACTTTCTTTGGTATCTCTCTATCATGTATGGCTTCGAAGATAAAATACAAATTATGTTTATATAATTTATTTTTTTTATTTTATAATTAAAAAAAATTGTATCAAGCATTAAACTTGCAGAGTTGTAAACAATGGCTCCATACAAAAGTTTTACATCTTCATAAAATCAATGTGATAGTATATTTTAATCATTATACAGGGTGTTACGCATAAGGTTACCAATAATGTCAGTGATCAGATATTTTCGAGCTACAGACTGTTGAAAAAAAAAGTACCAGATTTTTTCTGTACATAAATAAATGCTTATGATTTCGGATGAAAGTAGAAGAACATAGAATAACCACTGGGAGCTTTGTTTTACAGGTGATTAATTGCTTTCGCAATTAATTTGATGAGCCATAGTTTTCGAGATAAAGCTCGTCAAAGTCAGAATTTTTGTTTTTTAAATTTTTTTTTAAAACACTCGACATTTGATGAAAACTAAAAGTTAACCAATATAACATTTTCCTCTATGTCTCATGATTTTAGCAGTGGAGCGTGTTAAATATCTTTAAAATACATGTGAAACTACATACAAATTCATACAAATTCCTTACTAAACATACAGACTAAAAAATTATTTAATTTATGTTATGTTTGCATGAAATGCATGAAATAAGACATAACTTACACTAAAATGCATACAGAACACTGACAAAATAATAAATTTCAGAAAAAGAGGATCATGTCTAAGTATTTTAATAAACTTGAAGATTTAAAATTTCATTAAAATTTTCTTAAAAGGATTTGTTCTTAAGAATATAACCAAAGTGCATAAATTAAAAGGAAAAATAACACAAGTGTTTACAGTGCGTATACACATAAAAAACACAAATTATTGTTGAAATTTATTTTCAGTTCAAAAATTTTCTGTCAATATCATTAAAATGAAATCATTTTTATTTATTTGTACAAAGTTTACATTGAAATTTTTTTTAATAAGATTTATTTTTTATAATATAAAATATTTTTCTAAAAATATAGTTTTCATTCTGAAGAATTTTTCAAACAAATTATTTTATAATTTATTTTAAATTTTCTAGAAATAAAGAAAAAACCTTATATTCTTTAATAATGCCAAATATGCATATTTTTATAGATATGGTCTACATTATTCTTTAAATTGACAAATACATACATTTACACACAAGGACACATACATAGCAAAAAAATTTATTAAATAAATTGCTTTGCTTTTTCAAATACTCAATTTTATTTTTACAAATATTCAAAAAATTAAATATGTATAAAAAAATATTTTTTTAACAACATGGAAAACTAGCTATAGGATAAAAATATAAAATAATTTTTGGGACAGACTATTCTAAAAATATCTATAGTTATCAAAATTTGTGAAATTCAAAAATTTTATTTTGAATACAAAAATGAGAAATAAAGCAAGATAAACACAAGTTTTAGAAAATTTGTGTTCATAGTAAACAAAATATTACAAAAGTGTAGTTGTAATTTTTTTTGTCGGACACAAGAAAATGCTCTCTTAATACAAACGTCAGCTTTGTAATATTTCAGTTCTTATAGTTTTCATATATACAGTTATTTATGTTATATTTGAAATAATAATACCGACCAAAAAAGGAGACTGAATACATAGAAATAGAAAAAAAAACAAAACAGGAACAATTGTCCAAAAAAAAAAACAAAAATTACAAGCAGAATTTGCAGGAAGAAGGAAATATTTGAGAAAAATGTTTGTTTTCCAAAAAAAAATAAAACAAAATTTGCAAACCACTGGAACATTAGAAATAAATTTATTTTTAAACACAATCTGGACTTCCTGGTAAATTTGTGCAACCACAAAATATTAAAAAACACAAAACAAATGGGGAAAATGTATTTATGTAGAAAGCAACGTCTGAATGGGACTTCGTTCTCTTTTTTGAATTGGGTTGGTTATTTTATAAACCAAACGAGTTATTCGAAAAAAATATGTGTGTGGTAATTACTACTACTTCATTCGATATAAAATCGACGACTTAAAACAAAATTTCACGCAACCTATGTTTTAAAATTATTAAAATTTTGCAACAAAATATTATAATAAACTCTTACGATATGAGCGTACTAAATGTCAGCATAGCTTGCTGTCTTATAGGATCACTGAATTGTATTGAATGTATTGAACTAGATAAAAAATTCCTTATTTAATGCTATGTGGATTTGAATTTTGTGTATAATATAATTAATTTTAACTAATAAAAGTATATCAAATCATTGCAAAGTAGGACTTTTCCTACATTGCAATGATTTGATACACCTCTACTTTGAAATCATTGGAAAGTAGGACCTTCAAGAAGCGAAAATACTGTTTATTAATACGAAACTATTACAAGGATCACATTCAGGATGAGCAAGAACAAAAATTGAAAAAAGCGTTAACATAATAGTCGAATTTATCCGATAAGTTAGTGAGCTAAAAAAAATAATGATATTTTTGGTGAAATGGCATTTTCTAGCAAGTTTCTAGTAAAAGCCTATTTGTGTATAAAACTTCGGTTTTCTATTTTAAATAGTGTAAAATTTTTATAAACAGATTAAGGCACAGACGGATTTCCAATTGTTTTTTGAACATTTAATTAAACTTTTAAGAAATCAATAATTACCGACCGTATTGTGCAAACAATAGCTAGGTTATGTGATGGCAACAAATTTTGCATATCGAGTTTTCGGTGGGAACGTACTTCTCCATAGTAGGGGAACGTAAATAAACTATTTTTAGCAACCTGTCGGTCTGTCGGTCTGTGTGTGCACGCTTGTATCTCAAGTTCGGCACGGATTGATGAAATTTTGGTATATATCAGGCCTTGGGAACTACACTTTTTAGCGGGCCTGTTTTACATTTTTGAACATTTTGAAGAAAATATTCAACCGATTTACTTAAAAATTTTTACTTGAAAATCAGGCGTCGGCAACTAGACGTTTACTACGGGCCAAATATACATTTTTGTGTATATAAAGAGAAATAATCAACCGATTTCATTGAAATTTAATATTTGAATTCCTCGTATTAAAACAATGAAAATGTAAATTTTTTGGAAAGATCAGGGCTCGAAAACTGATCTGCGGGCCGATTTTACATTTTTCACCATATCTACGGAACGAATTGATGGAATTTCTTGATATAAGAGTTCCCTTTGTTACCGAAACTAACTGACGAGCATTTCAGGGAATTCGGGTAGCACAAAGCGAAACTCTACTAAGAGCCAAATTTACATTTTTCTAGGTACGTTAACTATAAGCTTACTAATGTCGTAACAATTGGAAAGAAGTATTTAACAGACATTTTTATAATATTCTGTAACACTTTCATTTAACTAGACAATACACAATGCGGTCGGTTATGTGCTGATCACATCAGTTTTTTTTTCTTTCATAAACTAGTGCCAATTGAAAATTAATTAAATTAAATAAAAGTACGTGATTATAGTTTTTTGGTTGTTGAAAAAGTATTTTAAAGTTTTACGTAATAAAAAATATTTGATAAGGAAATTATGGTGGGGATACGAAGAATATTTTATCGGCATTCAAAAAATTCAATAATTGCTTTGTCAACAGGAAATAAAAGTGTAAAGTATTTCTGAATAAAGAATTCAATTTTAAAATAGAAGATCACAGAAATGTAAAACGAATTTATTTTTCAAATGCTTCTGTAACTTTTCTTTATTTTCATTTCATACATGTTCCTACATTGGTACTTATACCATACTTATAATACGTGTATGTACAAAACATATTCAGAATAAATTGTATTGTTGTGGTTGCCGGATAAAATCGAAAGAAATCGGACAGTTTATGTGACAGCATAAACATTCTGCATAACAAAATATTAACAAACACACATGAATAAAAACTAATATGATGATAAAAAATGCCTGGAACAGTGATGAAGCCTGATGATAGAATAATAGAAAAATTTTATATTTTGCTTTTCCACCTTTTTTGTATAAATTTTTGTTCTAGGGAAATTAAAACTGAATGTTAATTAATACTGCAATTTTTTGCATCATATCTTATTGAAGTTGTGTGAAAAAGTTTCAATTTCAAATAAAGGAAATATTTGCATTTTGTATTTTTAGATACAATTTACGTTACATTCCTATAATAAGAGTTATAACTGGGCACCGTCTGATTGAAGAACACGCTAGGAGAATGGGATGCCCCTCTGAAGATCTCTACGGGAGCTGCTATGAGGGTCGGGATATTGAAATTCAGCGCTATCACAACTGATCTAATTTCCTTTAGTGTATCCTCCGACTATACCGCGTCAACCTAAACTTAAACCTAAGTACAATTTAAATGCTTATTTTAGTTATGGAATTGAGAAGATTAATGTATGGAAAACATAATTTTTTACAAAAAATTATATAACAATTAGTTAAGTAATAAAAATTTACGGTAATAAATTCAGGAGTTGGGTATATTCAGAATAAGAGTAATAAGAGCATATCGTAAATCACGCCAAAATTAATTATTTTGTCAAATATGTTGCAACAAGCATTTAAGCTCTTATATATTTGCAACATAATACATAATATAGATTTCGTTTTAGAGAAGAAACAAAAAATTATTTTTTTTATCCAAAATAATTTTAATAAAATTTTGCATACTTCTTGGGGAATTTTTTTAAATGTGGAAAAGCCTTGCAATCAATAATTAATATTAATCTAATGTACAACAAAGTGAAAACAATTAGCAATCAATTATCACTTTGTTTTTTTGTATTAGTACTGGGGAAATTTGAAAACCTGTCCTTGGGTAATGGAAATAGAAACATTTTGTAACATTTATTGTCAAATTTTTAACAAAACACTGTTGCATAAAATTGCTGTGCATGTCTAGTTCTACGCAAAATTTAACGCTTAGCAAACATATACATATATACATTTTCATACTGCAGACAACTCTTTCAACTGATCATAAGCTCACTTCGAAACTTAATACACCTTTCACTAAATTGTAGGGTATGTAAAGAAATTCAATGACCATTCTTCGGAGATCGCAGAAATGAACGAGAGTAAAACTAGAGTACTTATGTTTCAGAATTTGATGAGGAGTAATATTAGAGAAGAAAAGATTGCGTCACATAATAAAAGATCATTTTATTATAGAAAGGAAATATTTTATTATTTTCCAAATATTCCAATTGAATAGTCGATTAGATAAAAAATCCTTTTATAGAATATAAAAATATAAATAATACCTTGTAATAGCAAATTTATACATAAAGCCTTCGATTCATAGCGGCAAAGGTCATGTTTTATAAATTAAAGTTGTATACCATAAATATCTTAGGTATTTGGATCCTATATTTTGTTTGAAAGCAAACACATAATATTTCAGCCTAAAAGTATTTTTGCAAAAAAATCCTTAAAAGTTTCAAATAGGTACCCAAAATAATTTCCTTTACCACTTCATTGCTGCGTGTATACAATCATCTTTTCTTTATTGTTACTTACGTATACCTACTACATAATAGACCTATAACCATAATATTATAAAAAAAACGATGTTAAGAAATTTTTCAAATTAATCTTTTAATAACATTAAAATATTCAAAAAATATTTTTTAATAATTTTCCAAAAAAAATTATTATTTTCTAAATAAACTACTAAAAATATTATCGAAAATAACTGCGTACAATAACATTACGAAGAAATTTGTAGAATCATGTTATTTTTAATGAAAGCAATGAAAAAAACATGAAAATATCCTTCAATAAAAAAAAGAAAAGGAAAAATAAAACTGAAATTCCCTAGAAGCTAATTTCTAAATTTAGAATAACATTGGGACTGCCATTTTAAATTTTGTAATTTTTCATTCATTCACTCACAAGGAAAAGAAAAAAAAAACGACCTTTTGTTAAAGAGGGTGCGTACATACCGTTATTATTTTACACAAAAATAAAAAAAGCAAAAAAAAAAAACAATAAAGCTTTTGTTATAGATGCTCGTTTACTCGTCGTCTTATTGTTATAAGATTTTTTCAAGCCTTGTTCCTACCCAATTCATTCTACCCAAAATTTCTCTTTTATTTCGTACTTTTAACATTGGAAGTTTCTTCATTTTGCCCCCTACAATCCATATTATTAAAAATTGATAATGTTGCCTTATAACACATTCATGCCGATAAAATCATTTTCACACATTCAAGAAATAAAAGATTATTAAAAAAAAAGATGAAATCAAATTTACAAGTTAGTCCCAGCGGAAAAGTAAATATACTTTTATGTATGTGTGTGTGTGTGTGTGTAAGCATATTATTACAATATACCTATATACAAAATGTACAGTGTAAACACATTTATATTTATTACGTACATTTTTGGTTTCTGTAAGAAAACAATAGAAATCCGTAGTCCTTTATTTAATAATTTTGTTTCTGCTGTTGATAATAAAAGTAAATAGATAAAATATAAGTAATTTTAATGTGTCCGTATGAGTATGTACATATATTAGAAAATATGGTATATACATGACTACACTGGCGGTGAATGAAAAACAGAAAATTATCAGAGTTATGATGATGATCACAACAAAGTACATACATATAATAATTGTGTACGTGAAAATTACCAGATTTTCTACAAAACGAAAAATAAAGTTATGAATGTGAAAGAAATGCAAAGATTGAGTTGAGGTATTTGAAAAAATTTGCCCTGGGTCAAGAAAAGTACATACTATGTACGCAGATACTTGCTTAAGTCACATACCATTACACATTTTTTTTAAAGTTACTGGCGGAAAAAATTTAACTGTAAAACAGTAGAGGAAATTAATTGTCAAAAGATTTTCGATGATCAGTTGATTCAATTTACATTAAAGTTACTTTTCTCAGCAAACAAAACTGATCAGATTCATAGGAATGTTCTAAAAGATTTGGCACTTTTCTCACACAATTCACTGAATTCTAATAACCACACATAATGAAAATTGTTATTTAGTTACACTCACTGTTGGAAACCTCAGTTGTTCTAATTCAAATTTGTGTAGAATTCATACAGGTTTGAAGCATATTTTTTCGAGCAAACACATATAGAGAAACGTGTTTCTACCAAATTTTACATAAATAATATATAAAATATTATTATATAAATATGTACTCACATGAACATGAATAAGTAATCCCTATACTGAGTATATCATTTCCAAGTAAACTGCGATTATTGCAGAGGTCACCAGGAGTAGGCAAAACTTTTGTGTGGAGACAATGTTCATAGTTCAAAAGGTTATGAGATATAGGGGTTTAATTACACACTTTTTTTAAAACACGTTCTGGAATTTTAAGTATGTATCCATTTTGGTGCCATATAGACGACTAACTAAATATGTTTTGAGAAGCTCAGAATGCGAACATTCTTATGAATGAAGCATGAGTTCAAAGTTTGAAAAATTTCAATTTACGAACATTTTGCATACCTATAAATAGGCCATTAAATTGATATGCCAACAATTTTCCTTCTTGTTTGGAATTTATTGAAGAAAACAAAGCACGGTACACTAAGAAACGAGACACTTCTCATACAAAGAAGTTTAAAAAATTGTAGTATTGCGTGCTAAACTAACTTCTAATAAATAAAATACTAAGAAAATAATGGCAAAAAAGGAAAAAATTTCTCTTGAGTAATTTTATTTAAATTGGGTTTTTTCATGCGTAGGTGATGTAATGCAAAAATCATTAGTAAGTTGTTATAAAAATAAATATTTTTTTCATGTTCTGATAAATTTGCTTTATCTTTTTGAATTTGAAATTGTTTAAATTTTTTTCGCATAGTTTTAAAGTAAAAGTTCATGGAGTTCAAATTTTTTCGATATTTAATAGTTTTTAATAGGTTTTTAAACACAATTAGAAGAAGCATATTTTTGCAAGAAGTTTAAAAATTTTAATATAATAAAATTTTTTTGGACCTAGGAGAGTTGTTTTTTATCTTTAAAAAACGCAATTATACAATTTTCAAACTTATTATATATCGCGATCTAAGAAGTGGAGCTATTGTGTCCTACAACCATTGACAATGACATTTATCC
Organism: Condylostylus longicornis; assembly: GCF_029603195.1. Classification (NCBI taxonomy): domain Eukaryota; kingdom Metazoa; phylum Arthropoda; class Insecta; order Diptera; family Dolichopodidae; genus Condylostylus; species Condylostylus longicornis. The sequence goes on along the minus strand of NW_026578017.1, from coordinate 8,145,346 downwards.
TAATAAATTAATTATCGATTATTTGTAGCTCTTTCGCTGTCAAAATGTAGCCCTTACAAGGTCCTTTGTCCAGCAAATCAGCGATGTACATTAGCAGAGAAGATGTATTTCCCATATGTTTTTTCCATCTCTGAGTATACAAGCAATGTTAGCGCGACCTAAATTCAACTTTCTCAGATTATTATTAATGTCCCGTTCGAAAACTCGTTAATCTTCTCGATATTAGTACTAAGTATTAATATTTATTATTTTACCATTTCTTCCGTAATCAACCGTTTCTACACCTTTTGGAAAGTAACTTTAATATCCTTGCATTCCACAACTTGTCTACGTTCTTTTGAGTAATATTCGTCATTTCTATATACATGCCACTTTATTTCTGTTCAAATAATCATTTAGTTGGAATTAAAGAAAAGTTTGAACATGAACCAAAAATTTATCATCTTTATAGTAAAGGTCTTACACAGGTTCGTTTTCAAACCTTAAACAATAAATTGGAAATAAAAAATATGACGGCAAGATTGTTCAGCACAACACTTCGAAAATCTTAATTTTTTCGATTTTTATATTGTATTTAATATTCGTAGAGTTCACATTATCATTCCAATTTTTATTGTTTACTTTATGAATACAAACAACTTTTATTGTTCTTCATATCTCTGATTGTGCCGCCAATAGCAATTGATCTGTAAAAAAATTTTATACCTAATTTTTTTTTTTTTGTATTATTAAAAATACTCTTAAAGGCATTCTACAGCTAAATATTTAAGTATGGAGATATATCGTAACCATTTCCGTTATATTAGATAAAAAAACAAAAGAAAAATGAGAAACTCAGTGAATCACCACTGAGTGGCTATAACAATATTTGATATAAAGGATGCTTACGGCTAAAATAATAATACGTTAGTATTGGAAGAAAAAATTATGGAACCAAATATTCAAACCATGAAAATAAAAAAAAGTCAATGAGATTGAATAAAATTTTACGAGATTTATACTCTCTAATAAGGACTGTCAAAAAAAAACAAAATCAGTCTATGACTAAGTAAAATTAGATCAAACCAATGATTTCCAAAGTAACATTTTTCCGGTCAGTAATTGAAGATACTGCTTTTAAAAACAATCTTATACATTATTGAAATTAAATTAAAAAAAAATAAAGTTGGGTCAAACCAATGGTTTGTATTGTAGCACTTTTCCCTTCAACAAGTAAAAATTCTGCTTTTAAATACAGTCTATGTGTACCTACCACACTATTAAAACTATTTTCATTCATATTTAACTATTTCTAGGATTGCCTATATTTAGGATGACGCATACGAGTATATGCAGTCTTTGAAATAAATCAAAAATTAATATAAAAAGGGGTTAACATAATGCTCGATTTTAAGGGTTAGTTGTGTGAGTTAAGAAAAATAATTATATTTTTTAATTTCATGGAATTTACCGTTAGCTTTTTGCGTTTATAAAAATTTGAAAAAACTTGCGGTTTCGGAAATATGAGGTTTCAAAAATTCAAATTTTACGAATTTCAAGAGGCGATAACTTGAGAGGGGGTGGAGATGGAAAAAAATTTTCTTCCAACGAAATGAACTGTTTGTTAATGTCTAAAAGCCCCTAAAATTTCAAGCTTCTGCAGACTGAGGTCTAGAAGAAAAACGACATCAAAAATTTGGAAAAAAATAACTGTAGATAACGGTAAATTTGAACGGCCATTTTGTTTTTCTAAAGTTTAACTATAGTATACCGCTCTAGGGGAAACAAGCCGCTGCCTTTCTGCGTTTGAAAAATTTCAAAAATGCTTATGGTTTCATTGCAACAAATATTTAAAAAAGGCCATTTTTAGGGTTTTGGGGGGGTATAACTTCTAAACGGGGGGAGATAGGTAAAAATTTTGTTCCACGGAAATAAGTTTCTAGTGAAGGTCTATGTACGTATGAAATTTCAGCTTTCTATCTTCAAGGGTGTAGAAGTTTTGTAAACAAAAAAAGTGTCCACGGACGGACGGACGGACGGACGGACGGACGGACGGACGGACGGACGGACGGACGGACGGACGGACGGACGGACGGACGGACGGACGGACAGAGTGAAACTAATAAGCACTTTTTTCAAAAATTTTTTTGGAAAAGTGCTAAAAACAAAAATATTTCATAAAATTGCATACATTTAGGATAAAACAAAAAATTACAGAGACGTTAACATAATGTCTTACGTAGCGGCATCGACATTTATTTTAAAAATAACACAAAGAACACTAATGAAATAATTTTTCCAGCAAAATTTTTTTAGCTAATTACTGTTGAATATTTCTAGAAATTTTTCCAATATTAAAAAAAGAGATGATTTTTGATTGAAATTGCAAAGAAATTTAATTTTAATTCTGTAGGCTAATAACAATGGTTTTCTATGGCAATTAGTCTTGACGGTAAGCTGTACGGTAAGCTGTAATGTGATTTTTAATACAATTAATCTTCTTAACTTTTATTAATAAAATTACAACTTTTTGATTTATACTTAAATGGAGGTATTAATTCATCCATACCTCGGATCCGTAATTGCCGAATTAAACTTGAAAGACGAATTTTAATGGTTGAAAAAATCAAAAACCAACTGCAAATTTTTTATGTATGAACTTAAAGTTTGAAAATCTCAAACAATTAGAATTAATGCAGTGAGCTATTTTACTAACACTCTTTTGCAATTCCTCGTGATCATTGTGCTTTTAACTATATAAATGTCTCCCATTACAGCCTTGCGGTTCTCCACTTTCAACTCATTGAAGCTCATATACATAATTATACAAATTACAATATAAAAATTTATATCAAAGATAATTATCTGAGATTCTTAAATATCCCGCAGTTAATGTGACTTCTTAAATTACACAATATTAATATTTTATTATTTTTTAACAAATGATTCAAAATATTTTGTTAAAATTTAATTAAATTAATTTTAATTTTCCATTATAAAATGAAACCACAATATTATGTTACTCGTATAAATATTCCTGTTTTTCTTTCTTTTTTAATTTTTATCTTCTAAATCTATATTAAAGTTGTTAAATAGTCTTACTAAATTTTCTAAAAAGCAATTGTTAAGATATCAAGATCAAAAAAAAAATAAAAAAAGGAGAAATTTACATAAAAAACAAGTTCAAATTTTATTCATAAGGCCACTTATAAGTAAAAACCATCGGTTTATTATATAAAAAGTTTCGAATTGTACAGAATTGTAATCTGAAGGATATTAAATTATATGTTCTGTTCTTTGTAATAATATCAAGGATTATCATTATCTTAACTGCTTTTCTCTCAAACTGACAAAATAAAACAAAAACTAAACACAAATATCTAATTTTCTTACATACATTTTCATACTATCATTTCCACACAATATTATGTATCAAGTGAGTGAATGTATGTATACAGTCAATATTATTATATACATACATTTGTACCTAATAATATATATAGAATGTTACATAAGAATGTCTGCTAAATTGGAGGTCACTCTTAAAAATTTGTGGATTTTATTTTCAGTAAAGTAACATTTATTGAATGTATATATTCTTGTATAAGCTCATTGGGTGTGAGTAAAATTATACACAGACTAAAGCACCTACATAAATTTAAATAAAAATATTTATATGTACATAATGTTACAATGTATTTATGGTGAGAACAAGTGTAAGTACAATTTTAATGTAAAAATTTATCGTGACACATTGGGAGTACGTAGTACGAGTATAGATATAGTATAGGGATGAATCCTTTTTAAGTGAATGATAAAATGAAATCAAATAAAACAGACGTACTATTTTATAAAAAATCATTTCAATTGCAGTTGAAAATTAAAAATTTTTAATTTTCTGTTGATTAAATATTTGAATTTAGTAAAATTTATTATAATTTTTAAATACGATATTTGGCAACATATATCTATTTCGAGCTGATAAATAATATTATTTTACTCAATTTGGTAAATATTAGATTTAAGAAAGATGCAGTTAAATTTGTATTTGACGTTGGTATTTGTTGAAGAATTTCTAAAAATTGTGAAAATATTAATTTTTTATTATAAGTTATTTAAAAAAAAAATTTAAATTTTCTAAATGTTTAAGGCCAAGCCATTCAGAAGTGTCAGACTCTTTAGCCAATATTGTTCAAATTAATAAAACGTTGAGATGAATCCGATGATGTCAATAAATAGCTTATTTCGAAGAATTATTTTGTGTGACCAATCAGATTTTATGTTGTATTCTACATGTGAGATTTCCTTTATACCCATTACGGTCCCCATTAATCACTCAAAAAAGTTTTCAATATTTAGAATAAATTAATAAAGTCGGGCCAATAATAAATTTAGAATATAAGCTGTAATCATAGCATATGCAGTCATTTAAAGATTCAATTCCTAAAATCAGTGTTAAAAGAGTTTTTCTGATTAATTTTTTTTTTAAATGTTTTATTTGGTTTATTTGTTTCCACTTTATTTCTGATTTTCATTTTAACTGAGATTTTTACTTCTCCATAAGACTGTGTTATATACATAGGTACATAAAATAAAATATACGATTTTTTCTCTAAATATTTCCATAAACCAATCTGTTTTTGCTTCATCTCGATATAATAATAAAATTTTATATTCTAAATTCATTTTCATTTTACTCAATTTCAATTATTTTATTTTGTTTGTTTTTATTTTCAGATCAAAAATCAATACTGACAGATAGCGATTGGAAAAAATTATGGATGAGCGCTGGTGGAGCTAATCAAAAAACGGATAACAATTTAGATTCAAGTGATTCACCTGCCTTCGAAGATAGTGAAGTAAGTTTAATATGCCATACTTATGTTATTATAAATTTGATCGTAAGAGAATTTTGGCAAGTATAAATAATTTAGTAATAGTAGAGGGGATTAAAATAAAATAAAATCGTACGAAGTGGAAATAATCGTGTATAATGGTGTAAGAGAGAAAGTTTAATAGAAGTGAAAGGAAATGGGAGAAGTGATTTTTTTTCATATTGTTTTCTATACCCTTGCTTCTTCACTCTTTTTTTTACATACATAAAAATCTCGATTTACAGTTAATTTTTATGTTTAACATTAGAATTTTTTTAATGACCCCATGGTTAAAAATTTATTTTATATTATATAATGTGTGTACACCTTTGAAATGCAAAAAAATTAAGTATTTACACGTGTAATACATACATATAGTTATCGACCGGTACATACAAATGCAAATAAATTTTCGATGCGGTAAGAAGCGAAAATTTACTTTTAAAGTTCAGTGCTTTCTTTTGTTTTCGTTTCTAATTTTTCTAGATTTTGATAAGAATTTTTAAATCACAGGATGCGGTATTTAATTTTATTGGATAACATTAAAAACTGTGATTTTCTCTTGTTCATGATTATATCAAATTGCTGGAAAATTAATATTCTAAATTTTAATATTTTGCGTCAATAATAGGGTGGGATTTGGACTTTAGCGTCATAGAAGCATGTTTTGAACAACTAAAAAAGTATACTTAGTTTAATTATTCCAGTTTAAAAGTTTACCTACTTTAAACATTGCATTTTTTTAGTGAAACCTATCAGTAAATTTAATCACTTTTTATTTTTTAATTATTTAACATTATTATGAAATAAATTGGTAATTATCAAAAAGACGTATTTTGGATTAAGACACGAATATTAGTGTTGAGTTGAGAATCGAATTGTACCATACATTAAGTTTGAAAATTTAACAAAACCCTATTTCGAGTCTATTCTGGTGAATCATCTACAAAGTTATTAATCTTAAGGTTTTGTATTTAAAATTCTTTCAAAAAAGAAAATTTCAATTCACCTATGTTATCTCTCCCATACACTCTCATTGTGTGCACATCATTATAATATCTGAAATTGAGCTTGTGACATTAATTATTTTAAAAAATGTCATTATAATAAATGCTTTTCTTATTATATTTCATGAATTTCAAATAAAAATTTTTTTTTTTTGGAAAATCATGGAAAATTAATTTTGTTTCTGTTGTATTTTAAAATAATAGCAATGTTAATCTTCTCTGACATTATTTATAGAAATTTAATTTTATTTTTACGCTAAATTTATCAATTTATTTTATGTTTACTTTGTACCTAAGAGAATTTAAAACTTTTTAATTTAAATTTAAAACAAAAAAATAAAATAATACAAAATGTTTTATTTTTTATGGTATACAAAATATACTTACCTACACATACATAATTTATAATGAAATATGAAACAATCGTGATTATATTAAATTTATTTTAAATATGTAAATTTGTAAAACATGTGTTTCAAAAGAAATATGTATGTACATATAAGGAAAAAAAGAACGATAGTAGGTGTGACAAATAAATTGTTGTCTCAGGAATTATTTGGTGTAGGTGAAAATTTCCAAAAATTTCTTAAATTTTTATGTTAAGGTTTAAAAAAAGAAAAATATATTTTATAAAAAAATTATGGTCTTTTGATATTTTCCTATAACGATTGTAATCTTAAAGAACTTATCTTTAGTCCTTCGAATGTGCGTGCTTATTGGTAGGAAATTATTAAGATTCCTTTCTCTATGGTGCAAAATTCGATTAAGTGGGCATAAACTTATTGTTTTTGCTGTTACTGATTCAAACATTTTCAAACAATTCGGAAGCATATATTGCTATATATATAGGATTGCAGTTAATAAATACATGAAAATTATTCTTACTTATTCAATAACTTGTTCTAGAAGGTTTTATGCAAGCGTAAGCGTTGAAATATTTGGTTTGATTAAAAAAAAGTTCAATTTATGCAGTTTTTGAAAAGTTGTATTTAAAATTTGTATTTAAATTTAAAGAAAAATGTTATTAGAAAAAAACTTGCTCTTTCATTTTGTTCTATTCAATTTTGTAAGCCCCATCATCGAACTCATTGTTTATCTATCCAACATTATTTTACAGTTTTGTTTAATTTGAAATGATTTTCGATTTATACTGATTTGTGGAAAGTTGTGCAAAAATCTATTATAAAAATATGTGCTTATTCAGTCTGTACGGAATCGAATTTATGTTTTACGACACGTAGGCAAATTTTAAAATTTAAATTTTCTTTTACTTCTTTTTTCAATTTGATAATAAATTTCCCCTTGATCCTACAAAATATACCATTTTGTGTACATATTGTATTTTGGTGGTGCCTATTCATCCTTGTTATCGTTTTTATATTTATATGAAAATAATTATATTAAATTGTAAAAAATTTTCCGTTTTTTCCTCATATCAATTTCAATGCATTATGAAAAGAGAAAAAACCTAAAAAAATTTTTATTGTTCTTTCGGTAGTTTCGAATTGGATCTATAATCACGATTTTTTTTTTTCTTACGAAATTCAAATACCAGGTTTTTTAGGATAAAAATTTTTTTTTCGTATTTTTATTTTTTGTTAGAGTTGTCAAATCAAAATAATATGCTCAGAAATTTTATAATTTCGTATCAAAATTTCAATGAGGCTTTTTAATTAGATCAGTTTATTATTATTATTATTAAATCGCTGAAAATTGAAATTATAAATTGGAAGGAATTCGGAGCGCTCTAACTAACTTAAAAATTACGAACAACAAAAAATTTTAACTTTTATTTTCATAAAAAATTTAGCTTTTTATGCGATTTTAAAGCGGTAGAGTCTCTAAGATTTATGGATATAATTATTTTTAATGTACGTTTCCGGAGTGTACCAAAATTCGTGTCTCATTTACAAAGCCTCTTGAGGTATTTAATAAATAGATACGAATTCAAAAAAAGGTCTGTAATAATCGTATGTGCCTAATTTATGCCACTTGTGTTGAACATTTGAAAGTGCATTTAGGTTTAAAAGAGAAAAAAGTTTGTCTCTGACCAGAGTGGAAACAAATTAATTTTATTCTGGAACTAATACCGTTCTGTGGTAAAAAAATAGAAACAAATTAAAATTTTTAACTAAAAGTTTTGTATTTTAAAAAGTTCGATAATTTACACAAAAATTTAAAACACAAATTTTCATTAATATTTCAATGTACGGTTTAAAATTTTTTTTTTTTTGGGAAACTCACAGGAAATCCTTTGTATTTTTTGTCTTTATCATTATGCTCTCTACCTTTAAATAAAATATTTTTAACAATAAAATTTGATTCTTAAAGGCTCTTTTATTTTTGATGGTACAATCCCAAATTCTTAATTTTGTTAATTTTTTAAACAAAAACAAAGTATGCTCATAAAATAAGATTTTTTTTTTTGTTGGAATTTGACAACCCTTTTGCGCTTTTAGTGTAAAATAAGTGACACAACATTCTCATATTATCCAATCCTTAAAATTTGATCCTTATAGAAAGGAATAAGAGAGTATTGAAATGAAAACAAAATGCTGTTTTGTATTCCGAGTATAAAGGGAAAACAAATACGAAAAACATGAGGAAAAGCTAAAAACTTTTGTATGTGTACAAAAAGTCATTTTAGAACTTTATTTGTAGGTATGTGATATTTTTACAGTTATAGTTTATAACTATACATTTTTATTGTAAATATTCATGCACCGTTAGTCAAAGGGAAAGAAACAATTCTATTTTTCCTGTATACGAAAAAAAAATAAATTTGATTCCTTTTAATTTTTTTACATTACAGTAAGGTATGCTGTATATAACTGCATGCTTTGTAATTTTGCTCAAAATTTCTATCTTAAATAAAAAGAAAGAAAAGAAGCACATTATATACAAACACATACTAAAGATAAATTTCAAAAAACAAAAACTAAAAACGCTAAGAAACGGTAACTTCCTGTCGTCGTATTTCACTTCTCATATGTCGCAATTTTATATTTTCTCGCGTGTTAAATTTGTCTCTTTATTTACTTTCGTGAATACGTCAGTGTTTTTTTTTTTGTTTTTCTTTCAATTTTATGATTTTTTTTTCTTTTATAAAGATTTTCACCTGTAATATTACTACAACATTGGGATTTTACTTTGTTTTTCTTGTTTTTTCTAAATTTTGTTTTGTTTTTTTTTTTTGAAATTACACCACACCTGCTGCAAATCTTATAGGTACGGCAAACAAAATCGACTATGATATTCCAATTCCGAATTCCCTAATGCAGAGGAACGAACAATAACAATAAAAAAAGTGAAAATGAATTTTAGTTTATTTTTTTAAATTCTCTGCTTTATTTACGGAAAAATGTACATCCTGCGAAAAAAAAACAATTTGGAAAAATTATGTAGAAATACAAATTTTACGAGAAAATTGCGAAATTTATTTGTTTAACGTTCGGATAACTGTAATTTTTTACACTAAAAAACAAAGGCTTTTTTGGTAAGTAACAAAAAGGCCAAAACATAGAATTGAAATTATGAGACTGTTTGGAACATTTCAAGTTGCTTACGTAAGTCTGTAACAAAATGGCAAATATCTCTTAGACAATACTAACTTTAACTGAGCTCGTTTTTCATTAAAACATAATGGACAGTTGGGGTTAACTGCAAATTTCATTTTCACTAGTCTCGAAGGCTTCACTTTAAAAGTAACGAAAGTGGCCACGTTTTACCAAATAAGTAATTCCAGTGCGATATATGTTTCAGACTGACAACAATATTTTACGAAATCAATGGGGCTAACAAAATTGTTTGTGACAGTGTGACACATTTCTCTTGAACAAGTTTAAATATTGGGTTTTAATTTTTAAACTATTTTTTTACTACCGCATTACTTGGTACGTTCTCTTGTCGCATTCATCTTGGATGTGATCATAAATCAAAAGGAATAATATTGATATTTTTTTTAGATTGTTTATAGTTTCGAAACTATAATTTTTTGACTAGAGCTATAATGGAAATAGTTTTTTTTTATCTAGAATAATTGATCTCCCACAAAATATCAAAAATGTACGTAAAAAGAAGGAAGTTGTGGAAATTGATTTATCAAACTTTGTTCAAAATGTTCTAAACCTAAAGTAAATGAAATGGAAGAGAATAAAGGGTTACAGAAAATTTATCACACATATTACAAAACCCGTACTTATTAATATCACCATTTCAATAAAATTCATGCTAGAATAACCCGTACTATGTTTAATAATTTTATTCAGAGAAACATTCCAGAAACAAAAAATCTAATTGAAACATAGGCTTTTTCTGTTGCCCGTGTGAATATGGTATATGTTAAAAAAAATTGTCATAAACTATAAAGAAACCAGTCGCGAACCTTACACAAGTATTAGAAATTTCTTCAACTCTTCTTGTACTTTCATTTCTGTTTTTTGTTTTCGTTTTTTATTTTCGCTTGCTTATCAAGTTTTTATTATAATAAAAGAAAAGCAAAAACTCTATGTGCTACTTATAATCTTAGCTCATTTTAAAAGGATCTGCTCGTAGATAAAATGGCGAAAATTTATTTTTCTGGTTAAATTTTAAATTAAAAGAAATGAAACTGGGTTGAATTGTGCACATTTTTTATTATTATTTTATCTTATTACAAAAAAAAAAAATGCAAGAACAAGGACAAAGTAAAAAAAAACAAAAAAAGAAAGAGAATTTAAAATGAAATGAAATTAAGGACCTCAAGGCGAAATTAAAAATGAAGGGAAATGGTAAAAGTGGAAATTGGTGTTGAATAATTTTGTTCTTTGTTTATATTTTCTTTTTTTTTGTATTTTATTTTATTATTTCTTAAATAAAGTTTGTTTGACATTATTGGAATTATAAATTGCATTTTATAGGGATCCTAAGGTAATTTCAAAATTTAGATACTTTGAAAGTTCTTTTAATTTTGGTTTAGTTAAGACAAACTACTGTTCTCGTTAATTATTGTTATAAACTCTAATTTTTGTTCTCATGTACTCATTCATGGTTAAACATAAATTTTAATTTTATTTTCCGAATTGAACTAATTTCTGAACATAAAAATTGCATTTATAGCTTTATTTTAATCCTGTAATATTACTGAACTATTTTTTATTAAAAAACTATAAGGTTACATTCTTCAAATTGTAAGAAAAGTCGTCACAACTGCTACAGTTTTGAAATGCGCGTTCTTTGGAATCGCCTGATATAATAATAATGACCACCGCAGTTTTAAGTTTTAATATTTTATGCTTTGCTTGTTCAGAATAAAAATTATTGGTATTTCGTATGTACATATATTAAAATTGTAAGGAAATTAAAATTAACAGTATATTATTAAATGAAATGTTTTTTCTCTGTCGAAATTGTGTTAGCACGTATAGCAGTAAAACATAACTATTAAATTTGATTCTTATTGAAAAGGCGAGAAATTGGAACCCTTTAGTTTACGCTTTATTAAAATTCACTAAAATATATAATTTCCACTGTTTTTAACAAATTTTACTTATAGAAATAGAACAACAAATTTTAAATTTTCAACTCACAAACGTAGAACATGTATCACTTTCCCTTATTTTAACAAAATGCAAAATAACTTTTGATAGTACTACAAATTTACCTTATGATTTGTAACGCTAAGAAATAATGAGCTGAGATATAGGCTCAAGTATATGTTTTTGAAGAGCGTTGATTTAATTTTCTCTGTTCGTTTGTCCGTCCGTCCGTCCCAACGATAGCTCAAAAAAAAATTAGCCCCATTTAAATTGGATATGATCGAGGTGCTCATTCGAGTATGTGCCATATAACTACAAAATTTATTTGAATGTATCTCAGAATTGATGGTATTGAAATTTCACACAAGCGAATTTCTTATTAGACCATTTTGTTCGATAAAACACATTGAAATTGCTTGGCTCTTCATGGTAGCTGTTCATAAGTTTTTTGATTATAGCTCAAAAACTAGATGCTAAAGCTACAAAAGGGAAATTTTGAACAAACGAATGTGGTCATGTGGTCATTATTTTCAGTTAGTCCTAAAACTCTTTTAGATTGTATGGATTCATATGGTTACTGCCATAAATGTATAAAATATGTATAAAATAGCATTATATGCATATAAAACCAAGAGGTTGTATGAAACTGTATATGTTAATTATTTAAACTCATTTATTCGTGCGGGTGTCATAGAGTTAACATAGTTGACTACATCTATTCTCTTCCTGGTTATAATTTCTTCCTGAATTTCACTTTTTATCCACAACTACATTACAATAATAATTTAAATATTTGAGTTTCTAAGTAAATATTTGTTTGTTACTTACTTTAAGGAAAACATAATTTTCAAATCTAAGACAATTTACAATTTTCATTAAAAAAATTACCCTGTTTATTGTTTACTTCAAAAAATTTTATGATAAAAAAAATTTCAAAGTAATAAAAAAATTATTTTAAAGCGTTTAATGTCAGAATACAATCAAAATTTCATTAGTTAATAAATTTTCAAAATATGAGAAAGTTGTACTAAAAAATTCGTAATCAAATGCCGAGGGAGAAATCCGAAATTAAGAAGGATGTTAACCATCAATATGAGAAATATAAATTTCTTTCAATTAAATTCGCTCAACGAAAGTTTCGGCTATACTAAATTAGCTCAATTTAAAATTTTTTGTTGCTATTAAAGAATTTTTAAATAAAGTTTTTAAATAACAGAACATAAACCTCAAATTTAATTTCGATATATGTATTTTCCAAATAAAGTGTTAACATGGAATTGATACCAAAGCTTTGTAGACAAAACAAAAAAATGGCAAAAATATTCAAGTCAAAATCAACTTAGGAACAAAGTATCACAAAATATGAAACGAATCCTATTTAATACTTCTGTTTATGTGCTGTTCCAATCATTATTTACAACCATTCTCAATGCTTCAAAATAGAATGCGTTGAAAATCGTAAAAATGCGCAAATCATCAAAATTTTTACAAATTTTCTACGTACAATTTACATACAACCAAAACACATTCATATTTACTGTTTTAGAACAGTAAATAGCGCCAAATTCTTCTTATAATATTTTATGATTTTTTTTTTTTGTTTATTTTACGATTTTGTGACTTATTTTTGGTATATAAAAAATAAAATCAAAATTTTTTTGTTTTTTTTTTTTTTTGACAACTCATAATGACAAAGGATAGATAGGCTTTTTTGACTATGATATGAAAATATTATGTAAGATAGGCACTAGTTTGTATTTGTAGATGTAGATAGAAACGGAATAATAAAATATAAAGCTTTTGGCTATATTTTCCATTAAATAAATGATCCAAATGCAAATAATAAGTAGAAGAAGAAACAAAAATAATAAAACATAATATTAAAATAAAACAAAAAAGTATCCTTTGTCCTTGAAATGGAAAAAAAAAATAAAAACAACAAACTGAAAAGGTTCTGTCACAAGAATTATCTTTAAAAAAGAGCCATTCTAAATCTAAGAAAAAGAGGAACAGAAAATCGTTAGTTTGGAATGAGAAAAAGAAGGTCAAGGAATGATAATACACTACTTGTTCCGTAACTAAAGACACTTCAGATATCTTTAATAAAAGCATGCAATACCTTTCTGACTGATTAGTATACCTCTTGTACTCAATCGAAGTTTAATTGTGCGGAAATTTTTAAATGGAAAAATCAAGTGTCTATATTTTATAAGACCTCTCAAAGTTTAAATGGGGTTCACTAAACCTTAAAACCTGAAAATAAAAACCCCTTGTATCATGTATAACTAACTATGACCAATTTTTTTTTCATTACTCTTCTGTGAACTTACCTTAAAATTTTTAAATTTTAAAATCATATTATCAAAAAAAATCTAACTTGAACTAGTCCCAGTGACAAAACAATAAACAGCGAATTTTTATGCTATTGCTATATCATAAAAGAAAGTAGGCAGAATAAATTGAAGTCAGTTGCAAATAAAATGATACCAAAATAAACCTACTCTTTATGTGATATACTTGCCACTTAATGAACCTTGAAATATAATTGATTTTCGTTATTGAAACAAGAAATTTTTAAACAAACATTTTTTTCTATTGCTAAATATGTAAACACCAGTTCACAAATTCCACTAGATAAGCTTAAAGGTCATGTTACAACAGGTTTATCTTTAATCAATTGAATCCAAACAATGTTGGTTTCATGACGTAAAATTTGCGGTGCTTAGTCTAATAAAATAATGAAAAAAATGTGTAGGTGTCTCTAATGATACAATCGTGGGTGTTATGATACAATTATGGGTACATATCTGACTCTAATATTAAATAGATAAGAATAAAAAAAAAAGTAAGGATATTTCTAGTGAAAAAAAGGACTCTTCGTTAAATACTTGTATACATATATATGTGTAGAAATTTCTTATTCTTAAAAATAGTTTGAGTTGCAAAAACACGCGTAGCATAATTTCTTTTAAATTATATTTTTAAATAATTTCCTTTTTCTTTCAATTTAAGGACACTTTTTTTACGAGTGGACATTTGGATTTTCTCTTTTTATTTACTATTCATGTATGAAATTGTGTGTGTTTTTATATTTTGTATATTAATTTCTAATTTTTTTCGTTATTTGTTTTTCTTATATACATATATGTATATGTACATATATAGAGTTAAAGTTAATGCCTCTCATTAACAAATTGTCCTCAACAAACTTAATTATGCAAAATAGAGTACAGTAAAGAATTATTAAAAAAAAAGGACCTTACGCGAAAAATAAATTTTTCTATTTTCCATTTGGTTTTTCCTTTTTTTTTTGGTATATGAACATTTTAATTTATTATACGAATAATACAAGAATTTTAATTATAAAATAAAATTAAAAAGAATAAAAATAAATCCAAGAATAATTATTTGCAGTAAAAAAAAAAAAACAAAAACGCAGAACGAAAAGGAAACGAAACGAAATGAAAAATATTTTTAAAAATTATTTCCGTTTTTGTTTGTTTTGCAGTGTTGGGACCAATTTTTTAAGCATAGGCGGAACAAATTTTGTCTTATGAATTTGAATATAGAAACATAGAAAATAAATGTCGTTTCATTTTGGAGAAAATTGAAATCTGCGCATTTATGTGTATCTTTGAATCTGCTATTCTGGTAAAAACAGCCATACTATTCACTTTGTATAACACATTCCACCATAGAGTTTTCGTTTGTTTATTTTTGAACTGCAATATTTTGTTATACACTCACAAATCTTTAGAGTATTTACTGAAGTCCAGTTGAAAAACTTGAACTTGCTTTAGTACACAAAAGCAATAAAAAATCTAAATTTCTGAAATTTTATCCAATATTTCCAAGGGGAAAAAAATTTTACGAGACCTTCGTAATTTAGTTGCTAGAAGTTTAAAATTTTATGTAGCGATTCTTATTTTAAAAAATATCCTCAATCCTTCATAAATAGCAATGCAGAACATTTTGTCGACCTATTAATATTCATATACTTCACAAATAGTAGTGCGCGAACTTTTTCTACCTCGGTGATACAAAACAGTATAGCCACACAGTATTTTCCTTGATAGTTGATATCAGGCACATTCACTTTCGAACGACTTGTTAAATGCAAAATTTTCGAAATACTTACTTTGGTTTGTATTAAGTATTCACATATCCGATAAGTCTATTGGTAACTAATCTAATACGGTATTACTTTATTATGGTAAAAAATCAAAGTCTTATATTATGCAAGTAAAATACTTGTTTGAAGCTTGCAAAAATATTTTCGATGATTCTAAAGTTTGAAGCATAAACATATTAACCTTATTGGCTAAATTTTGCTGTGACGAAAATAAGTTTACAAATTTAGCGTATTTTCAAACAAATTTCAATATAAATTCTTTTATATTATTAAAGAGAATTAAGGCAAAACTATTTGAATTTTCGAGAGTTTTTGATTATATACGAGAATTTGAATTTTCAAATAAAAATTATGTACTCGCCTACTTGAAAATTTTGGGAAAGTGTGTTTGTATTTGATTCTCACGAAATTGAAAATTACCCTGACTAATTTAAAACATGCATATTATATATGTATATAGGTACCAAATATTTAATTTCGATAATATAATGGAAGGGTACAAGAAAATAGATGATAAAGACAAGCAATCTTGATAAGGTCAAGTAAACATTTTAAAGAGGAAAAAATTATTCAAAATTCATAATAACGTAATTACGTATGTATATATACAATTTTCATATATATATACATATACGCAGTAGCAGTATTGCAATATCCTAAAATTTTATATCCTGTATACAATCAGGAGCGCAAATAAATCTTATAACTTTAACATCATCTCTAAGTAAACTTCAAATTTAAGGCCTTTTTGTTTTGTGTACACAAGCTAAAAAGAAAAATTACAAATGAATTTTGATTTCTGTGTACATTAGCCGAAAGGACCAAAGGAAACACAGTAATTATTGAAATTTTTTAGCTCTGTATTTATAATTTGCAAATATTTATAATATTCATTCAAAATTTGAATATTTATAAAATAAAAAAAAAGAAATTATGGTTGAAATGTTTTTGTTTTATAGAAAATAAAATGGGTTTTAGGGAACATTCGTTATGTTTCTAAATTATCAAAAATAAAATTTGATGTAATAATTGCATAGATTTAAGATTGAGCTCATGAATAAATATTGGGAATTTTAAGTAGATGTAATTGCAAAACAGTTTTTGTGTGTTTATATATGATGCAATCCGATTGTGCCTCGCTCGTCTGATTCATCTTCGTTTTACTGGTAATACAGAAGAACACCACGCTAACACATCAGCGAATAGATGCACTTTATATAAGATTAATGCATGTAAACAATATTAGAAAAAACATGCGAAGTTCAATTATCTAAATTTAAAATGGGCGGCATAATTGTAAATTTTGAGAGTACAAAGCTAGTGTTCATTAAACTCAATTAATAAAGAAGCCGGTGCTAAGTTTTCATATAATTATGTAGCTACATATTATTTTATAGCCATGCGGAAGTATTACTTTACTTCAACAATATGTTAGTACATTACAAGCCGCGGCAATTATTTCGCAAGTCAATTAATTTCAATTTATATTCGATTTTTCTTTTCCTTTTAAACCTAATATTCATTTGACAAGAAAATTAATATTTTTATTACTATAGTACGTGCATGACATTTCAATGTTAATTAGTTTAATTCGCTTGCTTTTTTTCAAATTGATTAATTACAAAAAAAAACTTTTCTAATTCATTATTAATAACAATTTTGACCTAGACAAGAAAAGAAAGGTGTACACAATTGCATTATGGGGCTTAACTTTCTGGATAATTTTGTAATTTTGTTTCTGAATAATGTAGACTAAAATCAATTTTAATTCTACGGTCTCAATTGATTTTCCCATTCATTTGTTAATAAATTCATTTTTGCTTTCTTATTTTATTAATAATTCTTCTATTTTCTATTTAATTTCAGATGATGGCACATAATACGACCGTCCAGCTAGGAGGAACAGCATTTTTAGTTTGCAAAGTTTCTGGAGTGGACAGAGTGGGTGTAAATTGGGTTTGTTTTGTATTTATTGGTGTTTGTCTGAATCTTGTTTTTTTTTTTTAGTTTATATTTATATGTATATAGTTTTGCATTTGAAAGTTAATTCTCTATATCATAAAAATATTTTAAAACCATTAAACAAAAGAAAAAAATAGTGGAATTTATGAAAATAGATTTTAGGTATTTTTCCTTGTTTTTTTCTCTTGTACATATAATTTTCATTTTTAAATTTTTTGGAAAACAAAATTTGAAGTAGTGATAATTTGATTACATGAAACAACAAAAATTTTTAGGTGTTTAATAAATAAATGTGGTGTCGACTTTAAAGGATGTCAACCTGAAATATCATTGGGGATCAAACATAATATTTAAGCTTTTACGATCTATAAAATCATGTGTGAATGATTCATTTTTAAATAAAATCTTTTGCCAAGTACTTGTCACATCAATATTACAAGGAGCTATTCCATTCTTCTAAAATAATGAATTAAGGAACAAAAAAAAAATCGATTTTCCAAAACGAAAAATACCAATTACTACCGCATTTCTTTTGATTAAACACAACATATTTTCTAAAGTATAAGTTTGGTTCGTTACATACATGCAGTATTATAAGCTGGCCACATGATTTTTCTTTTTGTTTCATGTAAAAGTACCAACATTTTTATGTAAACTATTAGTAGTTGCTTGTCGAACCACTTCACACTGAAATTGAAATGTTTATAATTGCAAATTTCTTCGTGTAAATATTTTAAAAGTAAATAGGTTTGATTAAATTAGTTTGCGCGGCTTTAGGCCGCCGCCGGACATCTTCCTTTTCCCTCCATTAGAACTAGCTCGATTTTCTAACAAACTGGTCGAGGTCTCTAGAATTTACACTCACTAAACCCGTAGTTCGCTGACAAAAAGATAATACTTATTATCTGTTATTATGTGTAATAACAATGTTAAATAGAAGTCGTTTTAATATAGACTCACCAAAATCAAGTATGTTTTATAATTTTTAAATTTCCTGAAGTCAATTTTGCTGCAATCAAGAGAAATCACAAATTTTCTTTCAATATATTTAAATCTTTAGCCATAAATCTAATCTTTAATTTTAAGTGCGAAAGTAAAAAAAAATTTAAAAAAAAACGCAAAAACAAAATGCTTTTTTTTTCCTTCACATTCACTTTATCAAACCGTAAGTCACGATATCCTTGAAAATTTTTTTTTATTAACAAGAAACTTGTCTTATGAAAATTGGGGGAAAAAAATCTTATTTAGAAAGTTAACGAAATGTGAAGTACAAAAAAAAAATTTACGTTTTTCTTTCTGTCGATATTTTATAGTTTTTTTTTAGCTTTTATAGTTTTCATTTTCTCCCTTTCATTCTATAAAAAAATTTGGAATTAAAAAAGGCAAAAAAAATTTTTTGTCACGTTTTCCATTTTCAGATATTAATTTCCACTTTAAATACTAATATTATAGTGTAGTAGTAGGGAAAAATTAAATGGCTAACAAAAAATTTACTACACCATGCATACACTTAAAATAATAAAATGAATTGAAAACTAGACCAAATCATTATTACGCGATTTAATTAACTAAAGGAAATTCAAGGACGACAGGAAAGCAAAACACTAAAAACAAAAAAAATTAATATTAATAAAATTCTAGTAAAAATTTCTTTTTTCATTTTGCGAATGAGTACAGCGAACAGGTACGAAAATTTATTCGAAAATAAATTAGAAAGAGAAAGAAATGAAAAGAATTTTCATTTACTGCTGTATAGTTTTTCTCTCTGTTTTCATTTGTTTTTTTATGAACTAAATAAGAATAGACGTACGTTTGTATGTGTGGATTCATTGTTTTTTTTTTGTTGCCTACACTTCACCTTTCACAAAATTTGATCTTTGTTATATTTTCGTTATTATAAAAACCATTCTTACAATAAGAACAGCAAAACAGTTACGAAAAAAGTAAGAATAATGGAAATATTTAATTTTAGCTTATATTCCGGGACATGGCTTCATAACAGTAATTTTACCATTTTTATTATTATTATAATTGTTAGTAATTTTTTATTTTCTTAAAAAAATTTTTTATTCTTGTTCTCATTTTTTTCTTATTTATACAAGATGAATGAAAAAAATTAACCTAAAATAATCATAATGTACAATATTAAACAAGGAATAACAAATTTTTCTTTCACCATTTTGAAAAAAAGGAAAAAAATACACTAAAATGGCAAAATAAAAAATTACAAAACTGTTAGAAATAACGGAAAATTAGTAATAACCTTTAAAATTCTGTAATACAGAAGAACTCTTTTTCGTTCTTCCTATTGCTTTTGCTTTTGCCTTAATGCATAAACCCTTGCGTCCTTTTAAATTCACCCCTTTCCTTATTTGCAGGTGCCTTTCAAATTCTTTTGTTCCAAATTTTCAATGTTTCCTCGTCTTGCTTCTTTTTTATTTTTAATTTTTTTTTGTTTTGTATTTTCTTATCATTTAGTTTCGTTTTTGTTGCCGAAAATAGTATTAAAAAAAAACAAAATAGAAAGAAAATGAGCACTAAAGAGGCAGAAAAGGAGCAATTTTAAGTGAAAATTTCCATAAAATAAAAATAAAAAGTTACTGAGAATTACTCAATAAAATTCTTTTAATAACACGTTTTTATTTATTTTTTATATTTTGTTGTTGTTGGCTCCTATTCAAAACACTGTTACCAATTAAAAACAATGTAAAATAATAAATGGTAAAATATATACATAAATATATTAGTAATATGTAAAGTTATACAGTAGGTAAAATAAAATGAAAATATAAAAATTAGCCACATTCTTACTTGTAGTATATTATGTATTAAACAGTGTCCGAGGTTCAGAATTCAGATCTTGTCCAAGATCTATCAAAGCATTCGATGGAAAATTTTGAAAATGAGCAGTGGTATGATAAATTCCTTTTCAACAAATTATTGATCTTGGTGCCAAAGTATTATCTATCATGCAGATTAAAGATTCCAATTGGGTTTTATCCAAATCTCCTGTTTTCGTAACGCATAATAAATGGCAAAATTATACATTTTGTATGAAAGAGATCTTACCTTATATTGACCGAATTATTACAATTTCCATTTAAAATATAAGTGACCTTGCTAATTGTCAATGGAGTGAAAATTATCCAAAACCCAATCATTACTTTTTATTTGTTTTAGTCAATACAATGATCTTATTTTAAGAAAGCATATCATTAAGTTTCAACTCTTATACACCTTGTATTCTGCTATATAACACCATAACACATTTAGATGCCAAAAACTTAAACGTTTTTTACCCTAAACTTTATTTCACCCGCAACTTTATTATAATAGTTAAACAATAATCAAACTGTAATAATACCTATAATAAAAATAAAAAAAAAATTAAAATGTCGAAACCAGGAAAGAAAATTGTAGAGAATTCAATTTAGGCTTTTTTTAATTTTTGAATGAAATAAATATGGATTTGCCGTTATTATAGAAATATTGTAGCGGTAGTAGTTTGTAATTCCAAAATTGTTTTAAATTTTAAGGGCTTAGATAGACATGTAATTTTTAGTTTAGCAACTGTTTGATTGCTTACTTGTATTCCATAGGTTTATATTGAAGCACGCAGATTTAAACAATTAAACTATTGGGAATTAAGCAATTAAACTATTTGTAATTTTTTACAAACTAATTGCAATTTTTAAATAACACATTCAATTTGAATATTGAGGCAATAAGTTTAGTTGGTTAGATGTGCGCGCATTAAGCAGTAATTGCAAAACTAAAATTGCATGTTTTCCTAAATCCTAATATTTTTATTAATCTAATTATTTTGCTGTTCTTTAAATTCGACTTTATTGTATTGGAATTAGTCTATGTCTTTTGAATTGGTTCATGATAATAAATTCTGGTTCAGGCTATAATATTGAAATTCTTTCTTAAAAAAGTCAATCAGGTTTACAATATGTTTGCATTCTTTTTATCAAACACGTCATGGGTTTTATATAATCTAATTTAGTTACCCTTACGCAGCGAAAATTAATATTTGCCAAACAAAAAATTTCAAAACAAAGGTTATAGTTTTGAATTATATTCAGTTCCACATCAGCACACCTGTTTCAGCTGTTATACATCAACATGTAACAGTTACATTGTCTTTAATTATGTTCTTAATTCGAGCATAATTTTCGTATTTATTTTTGCCGTTTCTATACTTCTACTCCTAAAGGTTTATTTACATAACTATTCTAGTATATTTTCTACAAAATTCTACAAAACCCCGACAAGTCCGATAGCCACGATTTTTGTTTATAATATTTTTACTTTTATTTTATTATTATGCAAAATACCTTTAAAGGAAAAACATAAAAAAGAAAAAAAAAAAACTGTTTTATCCATGTCCATGCCAAAAATTACAAAATAAGTGTAGAAAGGGCTAAGTATACAAAAAAAAGGAAGAAAACAGCCTAAAAATATGTGAAATAGTGTTTTTGTTTCCTATAAAAAAGAATATTATTCTTGAAATAGTTCCATTTTTCTTGAACCCTACTTTCATAGTACCTACATTATGTTTGTATAGTTTATATATATGGTGGAGTAATGAATACAATATTTTTGCTCTTTCTATGGTACCTTCTAGATTTTATAACAAAAAAAATTTTTTTTTTATTTGAAACAAAAAAATTTTCTGTTCTTTTCGTTTATTTTTATTTTAATAGTTTGTTTTATTTTCTTTTCTATGTTTCTATTTTTACTGATTTTGATAATTATAGCAATTTTCATTTAATCCACTTCAAGACCATGAGAACCTTCTTCCTTGTTCTTTTGCGTTTTAGTTTTTCTACTTTTCTACTTTTATTTGGGAAATTTGGACACAAAATGGTTTTAATGCCAAAATAAGTATCAATAAGGATATCATTTAAATAATTAGGGATTGGACTTAAGCAGGGCATATAGAAAACAATGAAAATTTAAAAGGAAAAGTTTTTTCTTTATTTAATAATTTGCATTCTATAAAATGTTTGGAACAATAAGGAATAATTAAAGAAAACTAAAAGGTTTTAAAAAGAAACTTAAACTGTTATTGTGATAATTAACACAAATGCTTTTTAATGCTTTTAACAGGTTCCATTCAAAATTTTGTTTGCAATCAAAAGGATTTATTAAACCCTTTTTTTGTTTACAAATAAATTACATAATTGGTTTTGATATGTTTACTTACGGGTGAATATTTTTTGTCTGTTCATACAAGGGCTGTTCGATTTACTGCTATGGAAAGGTAGGGTTCATCAATCAGAGAACTTATTATCAAATTTATGATAACCAATATTCAAACAAAGTGCATCACAAATTGGGTTAAATGAGGCTTGCCTTATGTTGCTCTACTTAATTATATTATGCATAGCTTTCAAATAATATTACTTTTACATACACCGCATTTAAACAATTCAAATTTTATTACTTTGGCAAGTTTGTTTTCAAAAGCCTTGTTGTACCTACATGATGAAGTTTTTATCATTATGGACATTCGGCTCGTTTATATTTTGAATATACGTATTACAAATTTCTATTACTATTATTAACAAATACAATGAACTTTTAACTAATTTCTGCCTCTATTGAATGGAAACCGAAATTAAAACGTTAAAATAAACCACATTTGAAGTAAATGCTAGAATTTAACAATTTATTTTATATTTCGGCCAATGGACCAAAATTTTGTCGCTGATGTTATTTCAAATTCCGAAAATAAATGTTAAATTTGTAAATAATTTATTTTCGACTACAATTTTGTTGAGGCAACCCAAATATATATAATTGCAATCGAGACTATCCGACATTATTTCTATATTATCTATTAATATCGACAGTATATAAGCAATAACACTACATTAAGGAAATATCAAAGAATTTCGAAATTTTTGTTAAGCTTCTACATCACCTTAATAATATCATTTATATGTAGATTCTTACACACATGTTATATATATTATTTAACAGATATGACCGTTCGTATAAATGTTATGTATTTATAGTAAAGCTACTCGTATGACCTCGTTCGTTGTAGGTGAATCTATTTAAAATCGGATATAGTTGATCTTAATATATCACCGTTAGAAATGAAGAAACTGATTTAATTTTTGTTCACGGAATTTTATTTACAAAATAAATTTCTTTACTCTTTTCTTAAAAATTTACAAAAACTCTAGCATTACTACTTGTAAATAATTTTTGCAAAACCATTAATAAATTTTCAAAATGTTGATTCTGAAATTGATTTACTACTAAAATGCATACGTTAAGTCACATCTTTACTAAATATACTATCAAAATGTGGAAAAAATAAAATATACGAGTATAGGTATTTTACAACTATTCAACGGTATTAGGGTTGTAACGAAATTGTTTTGTTCTTTTATTCTGCATAATGAGAAAAATAATTTTTCTTTTAATTTTGTAGCGACGCCGTCCGTGACTATGAAACATTTGTTATTTTAATAATAATTTGTATAATGCTACAATTATTATGGTTTTGCATACATACAAAATAAATTTTATGAAAATGTCTGCGAACATGGCAATTTAGAGGGGTGCATTTTTTTTATATTATTGCTTTTTCTTATTTGTTCCACTTACTTTTCCCGCATATAATATTATGAATTTTAACATGTAAAGCGGTCCCTATTATACTTACAATATACTTTTACATTTTAGTTTATAAAAAGTTATTTAAAAAAAAATAAATTTAAACTTATACCAAATTAAATTCACGTCAGTGCGTACGCAATTTTTATTCATAAGCGAACGAGGGAAAACGAAAAAGAAAATTAGAAAATAGAAAAATATTAAAGAAAAACAAACATCCTTCAAAAATCCCTTCTCGTATTTTCCGTTTAGAAAGCATAGCGTAGCGCATTACAATTAAATGAACAGCTCCAAGGTCAAGGAACGTTTTGTTGTTCTTTTCATTTTTAGTTTTTTTTTCTTGTTTTTCCGTTCTTTTATATTTTTATAATTGGTGAGACAGACGGTGGGAAGTAGGAAAATACCTTCAATTTTATTTTTTTTATTTTGTTTTTGTAGGGTTATAAATTTTCCTGTATCTAGAGCGGAAATATTATTTTTCTATTTTATTTTTTTACTTCGCGTTTGTTATATTTTTTTTGTTAGATTTTGCATGTCCTGTATGTTCAGATCTTCCTGTTTACAAACTTTTATAAATTTTTTATATCTATATACTATACTATACATATAATATATTTTCTTTGTATTTACATACATACATACAAAAAATCTAGAAAATTAATTACAAGAGAGCATAGATTTGGTTATTTATTATTTATTTTTAACATTTCTATACATGAGAATTAAAATGGGATTACCAAATAATATAAAATTTTGTTGGACATTAAGAAGAAATACCTAATTTAATATAAGTATATTATTTTGAAGCACTCTTCTATCAAGTGCATAAGAAAAATTACTTGGCCATCGATTTTAATTATGTTGTTCTTTGACTGCCTTAAAACGATTTCAATATTGAAATATTAATATAGAAAAAAGTTCAAACCAAAAGAGATCTATTAGTGTCTAATGGACATTCATAGAATTAACGGGAATATATTTTGATACTAAAAATTCTAATACTAATGTTGGCTTATACATGTCATTTACTGTGAAATAATTTGTGTGGCACGCATTTAGCAGCCAAATGCTTTTAACAATAAGAAAAATTTCTGCGATCTGATAAGGTTAGGTCTTTTATGCACTTCTAAGTTTATGAATTATTTATTTCAACTTGAATTAGTTGAGAGCAATTTTATGCTGAAATATAAACCTTTAAAGGTACACACTTTATTTTATTTTATTTCACATGTGATTGGCAACTCTTACTAAAATCGTAGACTGTGAATGTACAAGGATTTGCTAATTATTAACAATGCATTTCATTTTTTTTTTTGTTTTATTTCTCCTCTTCCACTTTTTGCAATTTTTCATTTTTAAATTATAAATTTCAAATAAGATAAAATAGGAAAAAAAATAATATTAGAAATATTAAACTAACAGTACTAACATTTCTTTATAGCATGTAATCTGCATATTGAAAGAAAAACAAGAAAATTTTTGTTATCTTTAAATTTTCAATGTTTTAACGTTAAGGAATAAGAAAGAAACAATCGTTAAGAGTAAAATATGGAAAAGAAACGCAAAAACAAAAAACTATAAGGGTGTAATTAAACAAATAAATCTAGTGTGAAAGTTTTTTTTTAATGGAGCTGTTGCTCGATTATTTCATAGCGAAAAAAAGGATACTTAAATACCAATTAGAAGAAAATGCAAATTTTCTTGATAATACAAAAATATGCAATCCTTAATAAAACACAACCATAAAAGGTTATAAAAAACCGTAATTATAGATAAAGGATATTATTTTTTTTCTTGTTTTTGTTGTTTTTTTTATTGTACATTTTATTGTTTTTGTTTAGAAACAATTTTGATTATTACAGGAGATTATTTTCTCGTGAAACACTTTTAATTTTCCTTGAAAATGAAGAATTTTTTTTTTTTAAGGAAAAAAAAAATAAAAATAAATAATTTATTGCAGAAATTTTTCTTATATGACGTCATTGAGTAATAAAAATTGAAAGGGGAAATAATAGTGTTGGCCAAAGTTTAATTAAAAATTATTATAGATTTTTCATATTCATTGGAATTATTCTTAAAAGTAAAGTTTAAAATAAATTTAAAAAATTTTCATGATTGCTTGCATGTATTTAAAAGTAAAGGAATTTAAATATCGCAATTGTAAAATATTTCTTCAATAAAAAACAGTTATTAATGTTACTTTAATTGTATTGCAGTTGTATTTCTAAATTCTTTAGGAATTTTTGCTAGAAATTCAATATAATGTTTTAGAAATAAAATAATAATAGATTATCGAGGAATACAAATTTACATGCTATATGTGCATAAATATAAAAGGGAGAAACGAGTGAATAAAACGAGCCAATTTCCTCAAAATTTTAAAAATTGTAGTTGACACGTTTATCGACTTATGTTTGCTTGCCATCATAGGAACGAATATTATAGGAACGTAGTATCTATTTAGTTTTGATTTTTATAAAAGCTGGCCTGTTTGATAATGAGTAATGTTCTATTAAGGTATTGATGTTGTAATGATAGTGATTTGAGGTTAGACAAAATTCTGAGTAAAAATGTTAGTGAAAAATTTTAATTTAACAAGTTTTAAATCGGTACAGATCTCAGATCTACATCTTCAAGTCCAGCTCAGTGATCAATTTCAAGGAACTATCTCCTCCCTATGGGGTAAATAAAACTGTAGCGCGTAATCAAATTTTGAGCTGAGTTTGAAGCAAACCTAACTCCAATATATCACATAAAATAAAAATCAAACACCCAGATGAAAATTCATAAATTTTAACAGATTGGGCCTTAAACAGCAATTTTGGTCCTGTGACGGTGTAATATTGTGCCCTAAAGAATGGAGTGAAAATTAACTAGCTCGATGATAGTAATTAGGTATGGGTTGAATTCAAATGAAATTGATTTGAAGAGCGCTTTTAAACAAAATGCAACGATGAGTATAAAATATTCGCTTTGCAAATAAAAAATCTTAAATTTTCCATGAATTGGAAACCAAAAATTTTATCATGATTTTGTCTGTAAATAACTCGTATAAAATGTGATTACCCAAATGCCATCAATAACGATTCGTACATAAAAATATCAAAAACTTTCATTTTTAAAATTTTCTAATGACATAATTATTCCAAATATTTGATTAATTAGCTTCCAAAAATTTCACCTAAAATTATTGCTTACTTAAAACTTTTAAATTATTGTTGTTATTAGAAAAAAAAATTAAAATAAGCAAACTAACAAAAAAAATTAAAGAACACCTAAATAATATTTGGCATTCCCGTACTTGAAAGCGTTCACATACAAAATTAAATGAAAATATTGATACACATTCCACGTTCATCTGACTTTATACTGTACTGAAAATTATTCAACAAAAATAATATTAAATTTTGCACCTTTTTATAGAATGTTGCAATCTAGTTAATTAAGATTTTATTATACGAACAATTTTATCAGATAAAAGCGAGAATTTTTCGTATATCTACACATACATTATGTAGATACTCGATATTTAAATATTAAAAAACTCATTAGCAAAATATTTTCTAATTTTTGCCTTTTCAAATTATTATACTTAACTTAATGACAAAAATTTTATATTTAATACTTAAAATAACATTCTTTATAATATGCAATAAAATTTAGTGTGTAAATAATGTCATTCGCAACTAAGTATGTATAACAATTATTAAGGATTTAGTTTACTATAACAAAAAATACTCGGCAACAAAAATATTTTCTTTTCGTAAAAAAAATTTTATTTCAAAAATTTTTCTATAGATAATAGTTTATTTTCTATGCAGAAATTTTTCACTGATAAAATCATATTTTCGCATATTTTCCACACAATATGCATTCAAATATTTTCAAACGAGTGTATTATGAAAATATTATTGGAATTTTTTCATCGATGGATGGGGTATACACTATATTTATGTATCTACACGTAGGTTCTCAATTGCATACTAGCACTGCACGTGTAGTTACGTTAATTTTAAGTGTTAAAGAATATTTTGTCCGTTAGAGAATATTTTGCATAAAAATTTCATTATTATAATTAAAGTTTTCTATGTTATAAATTTTTCATTGAAATTTTTTCTATTTTAAATTGTTATACGAGGGTCACTATTTATATTTCGGGTCCTGGCAATACTAGTGCTGCCAGGTGCAATCTGACACTTCCATTGGAAAGTTTGACATTTTTTATGACAACTTCACTCAGAACGTTTTGTCATTCGAGCGCGAATTGTTTTGTTTACAGTGACTTGAAAAATTCATCTCGGTCAAAAAATGGAATTGTCCCGTGAAAATTTTCGTGCGATGATTTTTTACGATTTTCGGCGCGGATTATCGAAACAAGAGTGTCTCGATCAACTTGTTTCGACTTTTGGTGATGAAGCACCATCAAAAACCACTGTAAATCGCTGGTACCAAGAGTTTGGTTTCGGACGCCGTTCGCTCCAGGATGAATTTCGTGAAGGTCGGCCAATTTCGGTCGTTTTGCCGGAAACCATAGATGCTGTGCGCGAAATGATAATGATGGACCGGCATGTGACATACTGTGAGATTGAGGCATCCTTAGGCATTAGTTCCACCAGCGTACATAAGATATTGCATGAACATCTTGCCGTGAAAAAGGTGTGTTGTCGATGGATCCCAAAAAATTTGACGATTGCACAAAAGAAGGCTCGTGTCGATTGGAGCAAAGAAATGTTGAAAAAATTCAATCGCGGTGCGTCAAAAGACGTTTATAAGATAGTCACAGGTGATGAATCATGGATCTATGCATATGAGCCCGAAACGAAACAGCAATCGACCGTATGGGTGTTCCAACAAAATCCAAATCCAACAAAAGTTGTTCGTGGAAGAAGCACATCGAAGCAAATGATCGCGTTTTTTTTTGGTATAACCGGTCATGTGGCCACAGTACCTTTAGTGGAACGTAGGACGGTCAATTCTGAATGGTACACCACCATCTGTTTGCCGAAAGTTTTCGAAGAAATAAGGAAAACAAACAAGCGCCGGCGAATCATTCTTCATCATGACAATGCAAGCTCTCACAAATCAGCTGAAACAATGGACTATTTGAGCACTCAAAATGTCGAATTGATGGGTCATCCGCCGTACAGTCCTGATTTAGCACCCAATGAATTCTTCTTATTCCCTCACATCAAAAAAAAAATGCGTGGACAACGATTTTCAACAACTGAAGAAGCAGTCGATGCGTTCAAAAACCATGTTTTGGAGGTGTCTCAATCGGAGTGGAAAAAGTGCTACGAAAATTGGTTTCAGCGCATGCAAAAGTGTATTGATCTTCATGGGGAATATTTTGAAAAACAATAAACCATTTCCAATGATAAATGTTTGTTTTTTATTGCTAGACCCGAAATATAAATAGTGACCCTCGTACTATTATTTTAATGCAATGAAAATATTTTAATAATAAATTCTTATTCTAAATAGTGTGTAACATTTAAGACTAATTAAGTTTCTATTTGAAATATATACTGCATTTTTTTATGTAAAGGTTAAAGATTGATATTTTAATAAATATTAAATTAAACTTCGTATTAAAGGTAGAAGTAGCGTACTATTAGGACTCAGTACATTTGAACTATAAAGTTACCCAAAAATTTCACCAAAAATGAAAATGAAATCAACTCTTTTAGGTCAATTAGATTTTAATTACTTTTCGTTTGGGTGAGCTAAATTTTACTTTGGGAATATGAATTCATTTTACTTAATTCTTAAATCACCTGATATTATGTAAAATATATTGGAATACAATGATGTTTAATATTTGGATCCACCTAAACCAATATTCTGGAGCTTCAATTGTAAAACAACTTATATAATATTCATACTAGTTATAACACATTATTGCCGTTTTACTGTAATTCCAATTCCGTAAATAGAAGTATATATTTTTAAATTAATTAATCTATATGCATAATTCGTATAAAGTTAAAATAAGAACATATTGATCCAGAATTCACGTGGGACTAAATAAAAATTGTATAACTATAAATACTTTCATATTATTAACACATTATCAAAATATTCGATATAAAATAATTTAAATTTAATTCATTATTAAAATGAAAATAAAAAAGGATTTTCATTCCGATAAATTTACATAGTGTTATTCATGAGATTTTTCGCATTACATAATATAAAACGCATACCATTGGGAAATTATATTTTTCCGTGTAATTTATTTGTGCAATACTCTCTAATTGAATAAATAAATAAAAAGTTGAAAATATGAAATAAATGTTATAATTTAGTAATTTTAATGTTGTGGTATGAAAAATTAGGTGTATTGTAAAATTATATAATCTTAAATTTTAGAAATGAGAAAGTTTAATTTGACATGATTGAAATACAGCCAGAATAAATTTGGTACATACGTCAAACAATTTCATATTACTTAAAATCTAATTGATATTACCCAAATTTTTAATTTTTATCCCAAAAACTTAATTTACTATTTTAGGAAATCTTTATTATTCAGTTCAATATTTCCGGTAAAAAAGAAGACAAAGTTTTAAATTAATTATTTTTAATTTTAATTCTTCGTTCTATATAGTATAATGAATTATAATCATACCATATAGGATTATGGCTCGCTATTTAGAATACAAAATTAATTCAATAATTAAATGAAAAAATAATATAAAAATTGTATTGAACTTCTAATAAATAACATTTCTCAAAAATTTATGATATTACCTACAAATATATATTTAAGCATTTAGTCAAAGCTTTAATTCACCCTGAAATTTTTAATGTTAAGAACTCAATTAAAATATTTTCTTATACACTATATATTCACTATGTGATCCCATATTATATGTTGGTACATTTTTGTGTGTATTTTTGGCCGCAACATCGAACTCTAAATAATATTATTTTTCCTCTACTTTAATGTTATGTGTAAAATATAATATACTCAAAATAACAGACTGCTTACGTTTTTAAAAGTTCCTTATTATAGGAGTCTATTATAAATTATTATGACTGCTGTGTACAAGCTAACATTTTTATACCCGTACGAAAATATATTCGAACATGGTCAACAACTTAAAATAACAACTTAAATTCATAGTCTGTTTAATAGTCAGCTATGGCATATTTATTGGCACATAGCATAATAAATTCGTAGGGGTATCACAGAGTTGACACGGTCAACTCTATTTTTCTCATTTTAAATTTTTGAGTACTTTAATTAAATTTAATTTTATACTCAAAATCAAATGAAGTCAATAGCCATTCCAATATAAAATAAATAAGCTTAAAAAGTAAAGGGTTTTAAATAGAATAACAAACTTAAATTCCAAAATGCTGTAATAAAACGGTTTTAAAATTTTATTCAGAAATTTAGGATTAACTTGAATTTACAATTTCCAAGCTATAAATTTATATTTAAAAATTGTATTCGGCTAACAAATACGAAATGCAAGGCAATATCGTATTATAAAATTACGTTATCGAACGAAGTCAGAGGTACATAAGTGTGATATATTTGTCTTGGTCTGTCCCTTTCGGAGAACTGGAAATTTTTTTAGTTACGTTCCAGCAACTAACTATTTTAAAATTTTTAGCAAAAAATTATTCTATAAACGTCATTTACTGCATATTCACAAAAAAAACATTCTTTGTAAAAAAATTATATTTCGTAGATATTTCAAAAGTTTTTGATTAATAATTTCAATAGATCATGTATAAATTGGTTATATTTGATATATGCAGTTGCAGTTCATATTTAATTTCTATAAAATTTAACAAAATACAATATTGAATTATTTTAAATAATTCATATTATTTGCACATATTATATTCTATCTGTATGAATACATATTACATAAAAATATACATGTATAATCATACATACATATTATATGAATATCCTTTTTACTCAAATATTGTATTTCACATTTGTATACATGAATAATTTAAATAAATACATGTACTTACAAGTATGTATGTATATTTATATTATTAGATATTTTTCAATTTTAAAATAAAAATTTAATGGCGCATAGCTATATTTGAAATAATACAAGATTGTCACCCTTAGAATAACGTTATAAGAATAATTATGCCTCATTTAAAGTATTGGTTTCGAAATTTCTGATTTAGGAATCTAAGATTTTTGTTTATTACAGTGCGACTGTCTATCTATAAACAAAAGGGTTTAAAATAAAGTTGGGTCAAACCAATGGTTTGTATTGTAGCACTTTTCTCTTCAATAAGTGAAAATTCTGCTTTTAAATACAGTCTATGTATACCTATCACATTATTAAAATTATTGGCATTCATATTTAACTATTTCTAGGATTGCATATATTTAGGATGATGCATTCATGCAGTCTTTGAAATAAAGCAAAAATTAATATAAAGAGAGGTTAACATAATGGTCGATTTTAATGGTTAATTGTGTGAGTTAAGAAAAATAATTATATTTTTTAATGTCATGGAATTTACCGCTAGCTTTTTATGTTTGTAGAAATTTGAAAAAGCTTGCGGTTTCGGAAATATAAGGCGTCAAAAATTCAAATTTTACAAATTTCAAGAGGCGGTAACTTGAGAGGGGGTGGAGATGGAAAAAAATTTTCTTCTAACGAAATGAACTATTTGCTGATGTCTAAAAGCCCCTAAAATTTCAAGCTCCTACAGGCTGGGGTCTAGAAGAAAAACAAAATCAAAAATTTGGAAAAAAAAGACTTTAGATAACGGTAATTTTGAACGGCCATTTTGTTTTTCTAAAGTTTAACTATAGTATACCGCGCTAGGGGAAGCAAGCCGCTGCCTTTATGTGTTTGCAAAATTTCAAAAATGCTTATGGTTTCATTACAACAAATAGTTAAAAAAGGCCATTTTTAGGGTTTTGGGGGTTATAACTTCTAGAGGGGGGGGGGGGGGGGGAGATAGGTAAAAATTTTGTTCAACGGAAATAAGTTTGTAGTAAAGATCTATGTACATACAAAATTTCAGCTTTCTATCTTGAAGGGTGTAGAAGTTTTGTAAACAGACACACGGACAGACGGACGGACGGACGGACGGACAGGGTGCAACTAATAAGCACTTTTTTTCAAAAATTTTTTGGAAAAGTGCTAAAAATTACCTACAATAGTTTACACGAAGAACAACACAATAGACTTTTGGATTATTTTGGGGGTTTTACCATCTCAAAACATTGAATAATTGAACCTGTTGATTCACTTATAATCACTTGCATATGGTTACATTACTTAATAAACGAACATTTCAAAAATGAATTAGGAATCGTTCAACAAATTTTTGAATAATTCTGTGATATTCTAAAAGTTAAAGAACGTAACATGAAATCAGGCAATTTTCCTTTAAGTACAAACACCTAATTACATAAATTTATATTTACTTTATTGTATTGTTATTCTAGGGGTGCGATACATAATATGTTAGTAAATTACTATATTCTTTGTAATATTATATCTATAAGAACGTATACCGTATCCATATGTTGAATATTATATAACAAGAATCTATTCAATTATACCTTTGTTACTATATATTTTCTACACACGAACATAATATGTGTGTATGTAACAAGTTGAAATTTATAACGCAAATATATTTCATTTTTATTAGTTCTTAAAGTAAATTTTTGACATATAGGATAATAGTAAAATATGTGTTACGTCAATGCACCAAAAAAATAAAAAAGAAAATAAGAATAAAGCTTTTACATACCTATAGATACACATTTTTATGTGGAAATTTATAAATTTATATTAATATTATTCTATATACATAGTATATGTATTTATATAGAAAAATAAATTACATAAAAATTAAATTATAACCGCACATATTTTATAATATTAATAATTTTCTTTAGAGTTGCCAGAATTTCAGAAAATTTGCAATCCCATATAAATTTTATTTTAATGTTATATTGAAATCTTACAAGTTACTTGACCATAATTGATATTAGTGGAGGATTAAGGGTATTTTCGAATTAAGCAGGTGAACTGCTTGTAATTAAAACTAATTTACAAATTTGAATTTATAATTTAGAGTATAATGAATAATATAATATATACATACATACGTCCATTTATTTAGCTAAATATAATAAAATATTAAAAGCAATTGAATATTCAATTCCAGTTTGCCACATTCTTTCTACTTCAACACAAAATCCTGCTGGTGTATTGTACCGTGAAGTTTTCAAAGTAATTAAATTTAACTATACATTTGAATATTATCATTCAAATTGACATGACATTTGTTATGTTTAATAAATTATGTTCATTATGCTTGTAGAGGGCGATGTTAAAAATTTTATATCTAGGTATATGTCACAATATCATAAAAGACTTACTACTATAATAAAAAAAATAATTGAAAGCAAATACAATTGCGATGTTCTTAAAGTTATTTTTTTTCTCTTTAATTGCAACAAAGTTGTGAATAACCTATAGCGGATTACAAGACGCAGAAACAAAATGTTAAGAATTTTCCTGATTTTATAATTGAAAATCATCAAATGGCAAGCTTAATTTTTATATTACGCAGTTGTATTTTTGTCGTGTGTTTGAAACCTTCAATTCGAATATTTGCATACAAACGTGCTTACATGCATTGGAACTTTCTGAAACTACAATACAACCAATAATCATTATGTTATTGTAGCAAACAATAGTCATAATCTTCTCTTTCTTGTTACACAAAATTATAAAAGAATTTTGTGATTAAACCTCTCTTGTCAGTGAAAGTCATATTTGTTGAAAGAAAATTGACACCTGGAAAGATTTTTCTTTTTCTGAAAAACAAACAAAAACATCGGAAAACTTTTATAGAAAATTTGGAAAAAAAAAAAAAAATAAATAAAATGATTTTTGTGTAAGTAAAAAATCAAAAAAATTTAAACATAGAAAAGCCCTCTATACTACAATGTTGTTATTATAAGACGAACAGTCGTAAATATTTATAAATTTTTGTATATACATACATATGTACATAATATTACCTACATCAATAATTTTCATGTTAATGCAGAGTAAAAGCAAGAAATTTTTAAAAACTTTATAAAAAACTCCTATGGATATACTTTTTTTTAAATTGAACTTTAGATTCTTCAATTTCTAAACATTAGTTATGATATTATTTTGGTTTTCCAAAATAATTGGTCGAATTGTTAAAAATACAGTTCTTATACTAAAATTAATAACGTTTTTCTTTTAAATATTAAATATTTTTATTAAAGCTAGCGGAATTCGCAATGAAATAAATATAACGTATATGATAACTTGATTTTAAAAGAGACAAGTATTCGCCTATAAATGTTTTGTAAAAATTTATTTTGGAGTACAATTAAGACTGTAACAAATGCATATGATTTTATGATAATCCTTTTATGAAATTGGAAATTCCAGAAATTTTATGTATGTATAAAAGAAATGAGACATAGAATTTTTTTAAAGTATATTAAGTGCGATAGTGAGAGATGTTATTTGGAAGAATCACTAACAATGTGAGGATTGTTGGCCTACCTTGGGCTTTAAAAACGCTGGGATGTTACAATTAATCTTTGTGGCTGCAGTACCTTTATTTGAAACCAGGCCCTCAAGTTTAATTATTAGTTCTATATTTTACTGTAGACTGGGATCGTATCATTTTTAAAAATATTTATTTAAATAACTGTTATTATGACGTATATTTTTATATTTCTAAAACTAATTTCATAACTACATCATATAATTCCGATCAAGAAATTTTGGGATAAATCAATTTTTTGTGGTTAGCCTGTTCTCTAGTCATAGTTGAATTTCAAAAAAATTTGAGCACTTTCAGAAACCTAGCTGTTATTCCAATACTAGTACAATTCCACGTTTATTTTTGAATTTTTTTATTTTCCTTCTCCAATTATTTTGCAATTGGTTGGTACAATGTTAAAGATGTATTATTTATATTGTTTACTGTTATATGTAAGGAGCAGAAAGAATAATAGCAAAACGAGTATATGTATATAGACGAAAGGAAATTTCAAGCATTTTGCAAATATTCACTTCTTGTACACTTCTTGTACCTAAAATACTTTAATAAATATTTTAAAATATAAAAAGAAACAGCAAAAATAAATAAGAACTCAATCCTTCAATTTTCATCATTCATTTGATATCAAGAGTTGAGACTTGAGCATAAAAAGCGAACATTAAAAAAAGAATAAAAATCGATCCTTCTAAGCATACATAAGATTTTCATTTCACATTATTATGTACAC
Organism: Condylostylus longicornis; assembly: GCF_029603195.1. NCBI lineage: Eukaryota > Metazoa > Arthropoda > Insecta > Diptera > Dolichopodidae > Condylostylus > Condylostylus longicornis. The sequence continues at coordinate 8,108,951 of NW_026578017.1, read as the reverse complement.
AATGTGTTGGTATAGGGATGTTGTTTAATAAACTCTTGCAAAACAAAAAATATAAGTCTTTTTTTTTGGATATAGGTAAAAATAAGTCTTTTTTGGATTATTTCAAATTTGCAAAAAAAAAACAAAGTTAAAACAAGAAATTTCTTACAATGAGATTCCATTATAGGTATACGTTTCCAGTCATGTTATAACGTATACCCCTGCAATAGTATATATACTTAAAAATATTATTATGTTCAACATAATAAATTTTATATGAAAAGTTACATTCTAAATAATTATTTAGGTAAAGAGAGGCAAAATATACATAATTTTACAAAAATTACATGTATTACACATTAAAGATCCCCATTATAAAATAATATGTAGATAAGGTATTTAGGTACCATAAGCAAACAAACATATATACGTACGTACCAGGTCTAAAAATAAGAAATAAATAAACTTTGATAACATTATGATAAGGAAGTATTATTAAAAATTTCATTGGTTTGCTTTGGAATTTTATTTTATAATATTGAAGAATAAAATTTCACAAATATTTTACGAATTGTTACGTATGTAAACATAAGGTATTTTATACATGTATAGGGTGTTTTACTCATCAGGGGGAAAATATCGAAATAATATTTTGTGTTTAATAGAAAATTAGATTGTTATTGGATGGCCGGGCCGGCCTTATATTTTTATGTGGAATTTCAGTTGAATGTGAATTTCTTTTTTGTCTTATGTAAAATTCTTATATATTGTAGAAAAAAGCAGAATTCAGATATAATAAATAAAATTGATGAAAATCAAATAGATCCTAAACCTTTTATATATTTTTATTAAGAATATTACACATCCGTAATAAATTTATGACTATGATAAGCGGGGTACAGGTAAATGAGAAGATGGCTGCACAGGATAATGCGACCTGGCAGGGACGAAAAGGAGACGAAGGTGTTGGTGGGATATAACAGGACTTTCAGCATACTGGTGGGGGTGCTGACGGTACGTTGCTTCTTAGGGGAAATGACCAAGAGGCTTGCGGTCGCGATGCCAACATGTTCTTTCTGCCTGTTCGCTTTCTTTTATAATGGCCTGGGGGCTTTATTTTATAATGGCCTGGGGGACCTGTCGAGGAAGTCTTTCGCGCGGCTTTTGACATTCACCAAGGAGGTTGGTTGATTCCGGTAGATGATTTTTGGGATTGGATTACTTGGGGGTTGTGAGATGTTAGGTTGAAGGTAAACGATGGGCCTTCTTGTTGGCAAATTGCATGGGCTGAGCATTGGTACCCAGGAGGGATTCCCCTCTCTTGCTACTACTACTATCATACAATTTTAAAGCACTATCCATTTATTAATGGAATTTTTGATTAAATGGATGGTATTGTGTATCATTATTATGCCCAATTATTATATGTGAAGATTTCAACATCTCACCTTACTTCAGTTATTCCTCCGAGTTCCATTGAACGAACCACACTAAATTATTTTAAATACTTACTTATGTATAGTTTTTGAATACACCAAGCTCTTTGTTATAGGTACTAGTTTAATCGAATTTATGGGTAATGAGACAAACGAAAGCCGTCGAAAAAAAAAATAAAAAAAAATATTCTCTTCCACAGTGAAATTAAATAAATGATCTTCCACTGCTTAGGTTGACACTGTATTACTTGAGCTATTTCGTAGTTTATTTATAATTTAGTCTTATTATAATTTATTGATCTCATATAATTTATTGATATACTGTTTTTGCTCAATCTACATATTCGTTCAATATTAACTTTCTAATTAACAATTTTTCGATTTTCATCTGTGCTGTAGTTTTTGTTAGGTTTCATTGCATTCCGCCAAAGCGAATTAATTTTTTGCATAGTTTGACAAATTTACACTGTGCTTAGGCTAGTTAACTTTTTTCATAATTTTACAAATGTCATAATTATTCTTTCACTTAATTGGACAATATGAAATATTGTGGTTGTAGACAAATTTTTGGCAAAATCTTATCATTAACTATGGTCTCTCTTAGAAATTTTATAATATTTTAAATTCTTGTTCTAAATTCGACAATTTCAAATATTGTTTATTCAAATATTTTAAGTGACTTAGGCTAAATTATCAAAAATTCTCTTTTATTTTTTAACATTTTCGTTAGCCTAAAGGTATACAAATGTATTTCTATAAAATGCAATAAATACAAAATTTAAAAAAAATGAAAAAAAAAAAACAATAAAATTCTATGAAAGTTAAAAAGTATTTTTTAAGCACTAAAGCTTCCAAATCTCTAAGATAAGGAAACTTCCCCCTTTAATTTTGTTGTATGGCTTCTACTCCTGTTATACTGCCCCTTTTACCTTTTTCCTTTAAAGTTATATTTTTATTATTTTGTTAGCTGGTTAAATAAAATTTTCAAAAAAAAAAATAATATAGCGCTAGTTATAAAGACTTGAATAAAGTAATCAACAGATTTTTATTTTCCAATTTTTTTTTTTGTTTCATATAGGTATAATAAGAAATTTTCGGAAAGTACCTTCTTCCTTTACTTTGTTTATTTTATTATTATTATTATTCAAAGTAAAATTTAATGAAAAGGATGTTTAATAATACAAAACAAAAAAGAAATTTTATTGCAATGAAATAAAGATAAGAAAATAAGAATAAAAGTAACGCCATTTTGAATTGTAGAGTAGGTATGTTTTTTTAATAACGAGAATACTCTCTCTATCCCGTTTCCGTTTTTGTTTATAAGCGACTTAAATTGTACTTTTATGTTCATATAAACGACTAAACTTTTGATAGGATCTTATAATACATGATTTTTTTTTGTATGTTGTTATAAAGGGTTAACTTTATATAAGTTTTTGTGCAATAAAAGCCCCGAATTTAAGATGTTTTTTCAGATATTTAATATTAAAAGGATTTTTCTTTTCATGTTATTGTTCATTAAGTTCATTGAACGGACCATTTTAATTAATATTTTGGCTTTCAAGTTTTTCTCTTTTTTTTCTTGTTTGATTAATTTTTTATTCTTTTTTATAAATTTGAAATTACTTTTGCATAGAATAAGATGAATAATGTCAAAATTTGGGAAAAGTATTTATTAATTTAGGAATTAAGTTAATTGTAGGAATTAAGTTAATTAGAAATTAATAGTAATAAATAGTTGACATGAAATTTCTTCTTTAATCCTGATTAGTTTGACCAAGTTCAAGAGATCAAGCAATTTTACATATTTTGTTGTCATAGTACTAAAAGTATTCAATAATTCAAAGCGGAAGGTGTAGTAATTTTTAGTTACAGGTACCGTGACTTCAATAATGCAATAAGGACGTAAACTTTATAAAGTATCTTATTTCAAAAAGTTTAATAAAAGCTCTTGACATTGTGCACTTTTCCTAAATGAGATCTATACGTAGTGGGTACATAAAATAAGAGTAAATCGGGAAGCGAAAAAACCGCAGAGCACACTTTTAAGAAATAACCAATTTAATAAACTAACACATATTAGCAGCAATAATGTGCTAGTTATTGAGTTTTTTTCCTATGCAGCAGAAAAATGCAATGTTTTCAACGTTTGTTAATTATACAAAAATAGACTTTGCTTCTAATATTTCAAATACATAGGTTAAAATACGAAAGTAAATTCGTATTAAAACATTTTATTAAAATTGTTGCTACTATTCGAACTGTTGCTACGGCTAATAAAATTAATTGAAATCATTATCATCAACATGTTGTGGCACTACAGCTCGGGGTGAGCTTTGCCCTTCTTAAATATATTATTTTAAATATCTCTATCCTGGGCAGTCGATTTCCAGCATATGATATTAAGTTTTTTAAGAGATCCTCTCGATGTTGTCGGCCCATTTCGTTCTAGGTCTACCTCGTGCTCTGCTGATATAAGGCACGGTGTTGAAAACCTTATATTGCGTCTTCTTTACATTAATTGTTCTTACGTGGCCAGCTCATTGGAGCCGATGAGCTTTGGAGAAACGCACAATATCTTCTCCTTTTCAAAAATCATTTTATCTTTGCATTAGACTAATAGTGTTTTCGCCATTTTCAAGCTTGTAACATCAAGAATTTTACGAATAACTTTTCTTTCAAAGACTCTTAGTGTATGTTCTTCCACTATTGTTAAGGTCCAAGCTTTACAACCATATGAAACTACTCGTCTAACAATGTTTTTGTATATAACTAGCTTCGTTTTTTCGTTTCGAAAGAAGCCTGAACTGGAATATTTACCAGCTTGAATTTGCTCTTGAATACAGTGTTACATGCTATTGTCAATTTAATAATTATTACACCGAGGTAGGGAAAGCTTTCAAGAGGCTCGAAATTATAATTTCCTATAGTGATGTTCTGCGGGGCTCTTCTTCCTTCATATCGAGATAGTTGGGGATATTTCGTTTTCTCTTTGTTTACGTGCAGGTTTACTTTCTGTGCTTCCTCTTTTAAATGAACGAACGCTTCTACCATTTCTTCATAGTTCTTTGCAACAATTGCAATATCGTCTGCATACGCCATTATTTGATATCTTTGAATAAAGACATTTCCTCCAAGGTCTGGTTTTCCAATCGCTTTTTCTAAAAACAAATTGAATAAAAACGAAGATAGTGCGTTACCATGCCTAACACCTGTCTTGGTATTGAAGTTTGGTTTTGACCTTAATCTGTTGTTATGTTTAAAGCTTCTGTTGCATTTAAAATATTTTGAAGTTTTTCTAAATAAAAATTAAAATAAAATCTAAAGGAAAAACATCTTTTCCTTTAGAAAAGCGTTTCTCGTACAGTTGTTTTGCTAGGAATTTTATATCTTAGATTAAGCATATATATGTGCGAATTCTTGAAAGCCACTGCCATTTACAATAATTGAGAATTAAATCTTCAGTGATCATCTCCAGTAAAGCTTTGTCCAGGTGCACTTCTTGCAAGAATGTTATTTATACGATGGTTCATTAGCAAGATGTGTTTTTATTGAAGCTTCCCGAAGATTCTTTTTGCTGGAAGATTCTTAATATTTTCAAATGCGAGATATTTATAACCCGGCATCTGTTTAACTATGGTCATAGTGGGCACAATATTAATAAATTGTCAATTTGTCATTGGGAAATTTTTTTTTTTAAATTTCTTTCCTAGGCAGCACTTATCAATAACTTCATTATGTGAACGCTCGGGTTCAGTTAAGTGATATGTTGTGTGTTAAATTTAAACTTAGATATAACTATTAACAAGTGTTTTCGTTCAATCCAAAAAAGGAATTTTAAGAATGGAATAAAAACGGACTTTGAATATCGGCATGTTTTTAGTTATTTATAGGCATTTTGAAATCAAATATTGTGTTAAATGTTTTAAATCGTATTTCAAATGGTGTAAAACGCAATATAAATTTAATCGCGTCTTCTAAATTTTTTAAAGAAATTATTCAAAATCAATTAAAATCAATTCGCAATATTTATTAGAAAATCTTAACTAAATGAGAATTCAATGCATTTTGTAGATTATGTGTAAATATCACTTTTATTGTTATGAACTTTGGTCTATGGGTAAAATAAATAATATAAAATTTCTCTTTCAACTAAAAAAATAAAACTGTCTAAGCAAATTATAAATGATTTTCCAAATATTTTCTATTTTGACAAAATGACAAGCATTAAAAACATATTTTATTATTTTTTTTAGGTGCTCATAATTTTAGATAAAAATGTATCTATAGGAATAATAATTAATAATGTGTTGAAATAAAATAAGATAAATAATAATATTGATAATCTACAAATAAAACTATCAATAATAATAGAATTCACATTGAATGTTTTGACAATAAATTTTGTGTTAAATAAAAATAAAAATACGCTTTAACATTTTCATGTTCAATAACATATTAAGAATTCTGTGATATCAAAAACACACATCAGGGTTTTTTGATAAAGAACCAAAGAAATGAGGTTTTTTGTTTTATTGTTCATTGTTATTTTAAATTTCTTCTTTGCATCTCCTTCTCTCCCACACATAACACATTCATTTATTATTATAATAATTATGTATTGAGATCTCAATCTTAACATTTTTATAAACTATGTTAATGTATAAACAATATTATGTTAGTATTTTGTGCTCTTTCCCAATTTAATCAAGTTCCAATATCTTAGATCAATTATGTTTCAATTTACATTTTACGAATTTTACACTAGAACTTTTGCTATAACACTATCTGTATTATACCCTGCTCCTTGAAAATTTGAGTATGAAGACTTGTTTTTGAAATATTTAGAACTAGCTTTTCCGGTTGTATAGCAGTTACCCGACACTATAATTGGACACATAACTGCCAAATCTCATGAACATGACTTATTTCTCCCAATTTTTGAAATTGGCATTTAGATTTTTGCGGAGGTTACCTAAACCTGTCAAGCTATTTCGTTAAAACTTTGAGAATATATCTGGGCTATAATTGGACGTGCGTTTTTCAATTTTCATGAAGTTTGTTCCATTATTTTCCCCAATATTTAAAATAAGTTTTTGAAGTTGTATGGCAGTTATCCGAACCAGTGCAGCCATTCATGAATTAAATTTTTAGAGAACATGTAAAATGTAATTGAACACACGTATACAAATTAGTTCTTCAAATAATTAAAATAAACTCTTCAAGTTATGGGGCAACTACCCATTAGCCGAATAACGTTGGTCGAAACTCGTTAGCCGAATTTGTCCAATACCAATGGAGTCTGTCTTTGGCACAAAAGAAGCAACTTGTGAAAGGTTAGTCGTATTTGAATTAGTCGTTTTTGAGTTATCGTGTGATCAGTCGGACGGACGGACATGTCTAAACCAACGCAGAATTTTACGCTGAGAAAAAATATAATATACATGTCGATATTGTAGACGATTCCTTTAAGTGGTTACAAACTCTATATCAAAGTTATTATACCATTCACGAAGATGCAATACTGTGCATTGTGCGTCGATTTTGTTTTATCATTGCTTAACACGTTCCCTGTCCCTATACAAAAATGCAAAATTGACCGACAAGTCCAACAGGATTTTTTGAATTATTTGTTTTTTTGTAGTCATAGGATAGCACGTCCAGTACAGAAACTGTACAGTTCCGTTACGTCCAGTCGAATAATTTGCTTTAGAAGTTTCATATACCCCCTGACGCACATATGGCATAGGAACGTATCAGTGCTTATCAAGCGCACGTTTCCTGAATCATATGTGGCTCAGCGGACATGGAACGTGTTAAGGAAGACTGGTCTCCATTCTATTATTTATTAAATTTTATTTTACTTAACTGCTAATTTTGAAATTAACTGTTGATATAGCCTTCTACGTAAATTTTACCATCTTTTCGGTGTCACATTATTTTATTATTCCTATACTCTAATATTCCCATATTTTGATATTTGTACTTTCGATATTTCTGATTTGAATCGGCAATACTATATTATACATACATATGTATATGCATTTTCATTATGTAGATCTAATAATGAGCTAAATAAACATACATAAAATTAACATGATGTTTTAGTTTCTTTCAATAAAAATTTCATTTTAACAGTAATTATAATGGATTAGAATTAAATATAAATCAAATACATTTACTTTTATAATTAATAAACAATATTATAATATTTTATATATTTATTTTAATATTATTGTTATCGATGTTTATTATTATGTTGTTCTAATATCATATACAATAATATTAATAATAACATAATAGTAAAATTCTATTATAATAGGAATATTATAATATAGGATAAAGTCAATATTGTATTAAAAAGAGTAGGTAACTATATAGGAAAAAAAATTTACACATTACGATTAAAATCATAAAACCAATACATTATAATCTTAAACATATCTTTAACAGAAGCCGATCAATCATATTGTTATACTCTTATAATTATGATTATAAAATGTATGTATGTAAATCTAGAATATTATAATAAATTATACGTTTACTTATTGTTTCCATAAACTCGTATAATATCCTTGAATATTGAAAATATTTTTAATAAACAATAGTAAAAACAAAAATTATTTTCTATATATTTTTATTGTTATTATTATTTTCATATTTTATAATTAATCATTTCCACTTTGATGTATTTGTTGTTTTTTCTTTTTTAATATTTTATTTTACTTCTGCATACAATATAATAATATATTATTATGAAAATAAATAATAAAACAGTAAAAATTGTTATTTTAACAGTATTATTGTTTGTACATCATAACACAATGATATTGAACAAAATTCTGTAAAATAAACTCAATATACAATAGGATTTCAGTTTGACAATACTAACCTATATACCTATATTACTTACATTATGTTCCACTATTATGGTTTTCCATTTAATTTATAAAAATATGGATCTGATTGGTTCCATATACGCAGATAAGTATGTTATTCAAATTGAGGTTATAAAGATAATGGAGAATGTTTAGCTATATATTGTCATTTTAATATTACCGCATTATTGTACTAATTATTACTTCATATTATAAAAAAAAAATGCAATGAAATTTAAAATGAAAATAGTCCTTCATTTCATATCTTGACCTTCCATTAGTAATAAGCACTCTATATACATGTAATATGTTATGCATGAAAATATTTCGTATAATATCTCTTTTATAAGCTGATTTTACGAAAAACGAGAAAAATAATAGAGTTGACCTTGTCAACTCTGTGATACCCGTACGAATTTGTTATCCTATGTGCGAATAACTAATGTGCCATAACTAACTATGGGGCAGACTATGACTTTAAGTCGCCGTATTACCATATTAATTTATGCAAAATTTCAGTACTATGTGTTTTTCAAAATACTGGTTGTGTCAAACAACTATTGAAGTTGTATGGCAGCTACCAGAAAGAGCCAAGAAATTTTAGCGAATTTTATCAAGTACATCGGCCCTACTAATATATTCACTTGTGTGAAATCTCAATATCACAGCTTTTATAGTTTCTGAGATATAGCCAAATAACTTTTGAAGTTGTATGGCAGGTACCAGAAGGAGCCAAGTAATTTCAACGACTTTTATGAGACACATTGGCCCTACTAATATATTCGTTTGTGTGAAATTTCAATACCACAACTTTTATAGTTTCTGAGATATAGCCAAATAAATTTTGAAGTTGTATGGCAGCTACCCGAACCGGTACCCCGATCATGTCCAATTTAAATAGGGTTCTGGCACTTACTACAATAAATCATTTGTGAAAATTTGGTGAACTTAGCTCAATTAGTTTTTGAGTTATCGTTCGGACGGACGGACGGACGGACGGACGGACGGACAGACAAAGCTAAATCAACTCAGAATTTGACGCTGATCAAAAACATACACTTGAGTCTATATCTAACACCCTTATTTCTTAGCGTTACAAACGGTAAGGCAAATTTAGTATACCCTTCGAACATACGTTCGTACGGGTATAAAAATTGTCATCAGTGATAAATTTTACTAAACGACTCTGATCCTTTATGAACTTTTCAAACGAACTACGACATAATATTATTGAATCCATAAGGTTTTATTTTTGAATTTTACTATTCATAATATTTTGAAATTTCATTTTCAATTACTTGAATCAAAAAATCTGATTGTTAATTTTCCAGCACAATACTAAAACCGGTATTCTATATCTTTCAAAATATTATTATATGGCAAATATTAAGTATTTTAAGTTCAAAATGAACATTTAACAAAGCGAAATTCAAATTGAATTAAGAGTAACTGGCAGTGATTCTGTGGAAAAATAATCTAATTCAAATTACTAAAAAACATTAACTCGAATTCTTTAATTCTATTAAATATTTTTTAAAGTCATTTAGGTATTAGTTTTAGAGCTACAAAATAATTCCTGGAATACTCCGAAAGAAACTTTGGAGTACTCTATTTATTTACTTTTAAAGGTAAAAACGATTTTCGTTGCCCTTGTTAAATAAAAGTTAAAGCTAATTGTTGTGCCGTACTTATATTTCCTTTATTTTATACGAAATAGATTAGTCCTCTACTGCAAATATGAAACTTAACTTTTTTGAATATGTTTAAATATAAAATTATTAATAAAAATAATAAAAATTATACATAAATAAATTTATTAATAAAATATTTTCTATTAATATCAAAAAATTTTATTAATTTTTTTATCGTGTGTATGTATTTTGTGTATATTATTGAGCAGAAGAAATTTTATTTATATTTGTGCTATAAATTCGGAACAAATATAAACGATATTACTATGGTCAACATAGAGTAAGAAAAATAATAATAATTATTTAATAAATAATTATTAATAATTATATTGAATTTTATAAAAACATCATAATCTACAGTAATGTCTTCATTTAAAAAACATAATAGTTATGTAATAGTATTATGTCTACACAACTGGTATTCTCGTAGAATATTTTTGATTTAAGTATTTATGTTGCATATTTAGAAATGAAGAAGTTGTCATTCGCGAAATATGAGAAAAATTTTAAAGGAAAAACGAAATTAATTTTAAATTTGTATTGATATTTTATTAAATATTAAAATATTGTCACAATTTATATAATCTCTTACGTATTAGCCTAAAAACTAATTAAAATTTTTAAAAATTTGATGCACTTACATCATCAGAAAGGAATTCTTTTAATTTTTGCATTTAAATACGGAAATTAAAAGATATCTTACGATTTCTGAAGAAGCTTATAAAAAAATAATGTCCCTGTTCTATTAATTTGTAATTATTAAAGTATTGAAGACTGATTATTAATGCTTTCAAGTCATGTTCACAGGGTATGTTAACAGAGTAAAATAATTTCAAGTCATTTTAACAGAGTAAAATAATTTAAATTTATTCTTGTTGACTTGCAGACAACAAGAAAAGATTAAAATAAACAGTTGAACAAACCCAAGCAAGAACTTTTTGTCAATTTGAAAATGTTAATATTAATTTTCGGAAGTTTAAGTGAAAATTTGACATTTTTGGAACATTAATGGGAAAAATGTAAAAAAAAACCTTATAGGTACTTATACCTAAATCTTATTGAACACTTTTGGGATGAAAATGAAAAAAAATTAAAGATATTTTTACTAACGCAGTTAAATTAAACAATTGATTAACTATTATTTTGATGTCCTTATATTTTCTCAAAAATATTCGTAAAAGGAGGTGTTAACGAAACATCCGGTCTTTTCGGAAATTTATGTTGAGGTTTTGCAAACATTACGGCTACGAAAATCTCTATTATGTTCGAAATTCTCTGAATATTTTTATTAAAATCTTTATACTTTCTAAATTTCATTAACATATTAAACAAAATAACAATAATAAAACTGACGGAATCTACCATACGAACTTCATAATTTCCTTTAATAACTTTTATAATTAAATATCTTTTTTATAATCAATAATAATTTTCAGTATTAGATTATAAGTTAAATCAAAATTAGCTTTTTCTCCGTATTCTTCTTTATCAGCATGTTATTTCAATACGAATTAATTTTAATCAAAACTTTTGATATATTAAACAATATTGTTGTGAAAAAACTATAATTAAATATTACTAAGTTCCATAGAAAAATTCTATTAGAATCCTTATGTACTCGTAGTTCCTATAATTAGTAGTAAAACGTACGTATACCTATGTATACATATTATATTATATATTATATTTTATTACTATGAGTGTTATTCTTAAGTTTACATAAGAATGTTAATGTAGTTATACAACAAATTCCTAATTTTCTTTTTTCCTTCATAAATTCCACTTACATATTATTTCTTTTTCTGTTGTAGTAATATACCTACCTTGTCCTAATATTGTTCTTCTTAGATGATTAAATAGATAAAAGTTTTTCACACAATAATACATAATAATAATAACATTCTTTAAAAAGAATATGAGTAGCTTGATAACGATTATTACTTCTTCTCTTTTATTTTTTTTCATTATACATACTCATATATTGCATATATTATGAAAATGTTTATGATGACCCCATTGAATGACATGGTAACTAATACGTATAAGAAAATATTTTAAAATTTGGTCCAGTATATTAATTCAAAATTGAACAATATTGTAAATAGATTAACAACTAAAATTTTTGTAATAATAGTAGCTTCTTTTCGGCAAGAAAAGCTCTGGGTAATTAGTTGTAATTCAAATTGTAATTAAAATAAAATTGACGGAATGTTAACTATCACTATAATAGTCTCATTTAACTGGAAAATGTTCAAAAAATTTAAAAATATAATAATATTGCTGTATGAATTTTTTTGACGAATTTTTGGAAAATTTTAAACTTAAATGAAAAAATTTCATAAATTATTAACGAAACCAATCTTGGCAAAAATTCATAAATGAATGAAAAACTTCCAGTAACTAAAGAAAAAATTTTTCCTTGAATTTTCTTCAACTATAGCAAGTGCGTTCAAATTTCAGAAATATTTATAATTTCAAAAATTTTCTAATAATTTTAATTGAAAAAAATTTCAGAAAATAGAAAAAATCTTCAGAAAACTATAAAATTTTAAAAATTTCGGCATAATGTCTTTAAAGTCGTTGAAACGAGAGTATATGCAAGGTGCATAATATTAAAAATAATGTAGTAAAAAAGTTCATAAGTTCCAAAAAATCTAATTTTATAGACATAGATTTTAATTCAAATTGAACAACTATAAGTAATAATTAAAGAGATCTTAGTTATCATTGTTCTGTTTGGGACCATCAATAAACATTTCAGTATATTATTTAAGAATAAAATAGCTATCTACATATATTTCTGTAGTATAGGACTATATTATTATATTAACAAACTTATATACACAAGTATAACAATGAAGACATAAAATAATATACTTGTTATATAAAAATATTTTGTTAAGGAAATATTCAATTTTTTTTCATAATTTTTTTTCTGCTTTTTCTTCTTCTTTTTTTTTTATTTTCTAATTTTATTTTATTTCTTATTAAAAATCCTTTTCAATCACATCAGAATCAGATATCCTGGATAAGAAGACGAGATTGGCATATATTATCATCAGGAGCTCAAATGTATACAAATGATGAACGGTTTGCGATATTACATACGCCAGGATCAAATACATGGACATTACAAATTAAATTTGTACAAAGACGAGATCATGGAATGTATGAATGTCAGGTAAGACCTTTTTTGCTATACTTACTTTTATATGCATACATATATGTTGTTATGTTATTTATATAGATAAAGTACGGGATACATACATAATATTTTCGCAATAAAAATCATTTTTACAGTGTTATTATTTTGGTGTTTTTTTTTTGTAAAAAATTTTCTTGTATATTATTCCACATGTCAAGGAATAAATCCCTTTTATTGTGCCATGTTTCATATCATATTTTATTATTATGCATATTATAGAACAATGAAATTTTTATCATTTTTTATTATAAATGAATTTCACAGTATTAAGAAAATATGTCCTTTTTTCGTCCTTAAAAAACAAAACGAAGAAAAAAGATTGGGTAAGATAAATTTTTTTTTTTGAGGAAAAACAAAAAATTTACTTGTATTTTTTTTGTGTTTTTCATCTAGAAATTTTTTCATTTGGAAATTTCATAAAAAGATAAATCATCACTGACGAATATTTTTTTCATGAACACGTGTTTAAAACTACATACACACATGTAAACAAATAATTTCGATTAATATATTTTACAAAATGTCACAATTCCTGACCTATTGAAATGTAAATTAAGATTATTTCCGGTTTACATAAAAAGAAAATGTTTTTAAAATATTTCATAAATTTATTTGAAGCATCCATTTTAATCTTAATAATTACTTAATTAAATAAGGTGCCCTAATAAATATAATTTATCCTTATTTTCAAGTTATACCACGTACTTGCTGTGAAGTTTGAGACACCTTATATACTTCCTTAAATATTTAGTTATATTGGTAAATTTCTGCCTATTTGTGTATTAACATACTATTGGTTATAATATAATTTGTCCTGTGTACATATTCCGTATTATATGTATGTATAAAATATTGTTATTCGAATGTAAAATTAGTTTAGAAAATTACTAAATAAAAGGATATTTGATTGGAGATATCAAAACCTATCGAGAAAATAATATTTCATGTATTTATTATATAAATAATATTTTGAAAGGATATTGAAATGTTATGAGAATCTTATAAATAATTTAGAATCTCATCATTGCTATTATAATATTGTAGTATAACGGTTTCATTTTTATAGGTATTTCTTCAATGTTTTGCCAGAATTTTTTGTCATTTCATATACACACTTTTAATATTTTTGGCAATAATTTATTTCTTAGATGATCCTTAAAATTTTTATCGAACAAAAATATTATATGAAAAAAATTTTGAAAAACTGAAAGTAATAATTGAAAAACTTGTAAAATTTTGGGTAGCAAAATTGTCGAACAAGTTGCGACCAAGTCACAAGTTAAAAATTTAATTAAAAACAAACAATGTTCTTTGGAATGTTTTAATTTTCTTGATGGTTTTAGGTCATGATATTGACATTCAATTAGAGGATGTCATTAATTTGATGTAGCGGCAATATTGGGTAGCTTTCTAAAGTTGAATACAATTTTAAATAGTAAATTTTTTAATCCCAACATTCGGTTAACGGATGACGCTTCGACTTGAGTGATAATACAATAAAAGTGTTCGAATATAAACTCATTTAAAAATATGAGTGTTCGAATTTGTTATAAATTTATTCAAAAAAGCGGAGCAATTGATATTGTGAAACACGTGATGATACACGAAATTAGATATATTTTTTTGAGCTCTAATATCGTTTGTCGTTTATAAATTTTTACAATATCTTATTTTCAGGTTTATTATTTTAGTGTAGACTATTTGATTTCAGATTTATTCATTAGCAGTTTTTTTTTGTGTTCATTTTTAGGATGTTAAAAAAGTTATCAAAATTTTTAGGCGGCTCAAGTTAGAAATTCATTCAAATTTGCGATCTAAGAGAAAAATTGCTTCAAAAATAAGCAAAAAGATGGTGTATTTTAAAGGATTAATATTCTTTAGCCTAACATTAATATGTATGGCATTTTTATGAACACAGTATATCGTTATATATAATATATATAGAGAAAAATTCTGCATTGTAACATTTTGTTTACTGTGAAAATTTCTATTTTTTTAAGTATAGAGAAGAAAAGTATACTTAGTAATCTGTCTTATGTTTGAGAAAATTTAGAAATTGCATTTGATTGAAATAATATAGCAACAAATAAGTCATTTTTTAAAAAAATTTTTTATGCGATGTCAAATGCATAAGAGTTTTCTTGCACTAAGAATTTTCACAAGTTTATAATTTAACGACTTAATATTATATCATCAGCATATTATCGTTAATGATATTATATATTATGTACCTAACATATACTAACACCACATTTATATATACACAATGTACATAATATTATGTAAATTTCAATAATTTTTGACTCATATATTTTACTTTTTTTTTATTTCTGCATAAAAAATTTTATTAATTTGTCTCATGCTAATTGAATGTTAAGCTTTTAAATTAATAACATTTTCATTCCTTTTCGGATTTTAATTGGAAAACTTTTAATTATTATATTAACTTCAAAAACACATACACACACATACACAATAAACTGAAAACTTTTTCTATTTTTTAATTTTTTCTTTCATAATTTAAATTTTTCCTTCTCCCTTTCACCTATTTGAAATTTATTTCCAAGAAAAAAAAATAGTTTTTCACCCTTATAATTTCTTAAATTTTCACTTATCCTTTTCATTTACCCTTTTATATTTAAAAAGAAACAAAGAAAAACAGAAGCAAAAAAAACCCGCTAAAAAAACTATATGGGAGAATGAAAACCAAAATTAAAAGTCTAAATAAATCTTTCTTTTTTCCTGCTTTCTTTTGTTACATAACCGCATATCATAATTACAAAAATTTTCTACTTTTATCCACAATCCACAATCCACAGTATAAGTTTCTCTTGCAAAAGCAACAAAAACTAAGAAGAGTAAAAGAAAAAGTAAAAGAAAAGTTTTAAGATTTCATACTTTTAACTTTGTTGTACCTAAAAGAGTCGTTGAATACATTATTTGCGTATGAGTGTGTTTGAATGAGTTTAGATAGAACAAGGGATTTGAGGAAAACAAAAACTAAATAAAATAATGGAATAAAATTAAGTAAAACTTTTAATTTTCTAATTTTGTTTTTTCTGTTTTTAATGATGGCGAATACTTATGTGATAGTACTGAAACCTTAATGTAAGAATATTTTTTTCAGAGCAATTCAACTCTTCGTATAAAGAATGACTCTTATAATATTATGGTTAGAAAAATGAAAGAATCTTTACAAAAGCAATTAATCATTGAAACTTTAATTTTTTTTTTAAAGTCCAGTTCATTTTTTTCTTTCATTTTGAAAAAGACAACAACAACAGTAACAAAGAAAATCAGTACATATTATATAATATAAGTTCAAAAGGATTTTTTTTATTTCTGTTTTTATAATAATAATCCTGCGTATTTAATTACCACCGCTGTGTGTATTTTAATTAAAATGTGCGAAGTAATTCTTACAGAGAACCTCATTTTGTATATATTTTTTTCATTCTCTTATTGTTATTTTTTTAACAGTTTTATTCCGTATATAAAATGGTGTTATTCCCCAGCGAATATTTTCTTTAAGATCTAAAAAGCTTATAAGTATTTTAATTTTCTTTTATTTTTTTGTTTTTTCGTAATTTTCTTAAAAATCATTATTTGTCTTAAATTTTTTTTCCTTTATTTTAGAGGACAGCAAAGAACAAGAGAAAAAAAAGAGTTATTTTTGTTGTGTACACTATAAGAGAATTATATATGGAAAAGTTTTCAAAAGAGTATTTCGATGCAAAGTTATACAGAAGAAAAATAAAAGGATAATGAAGTATCCTTTTGTATAATACCCTTTTTTCCAATTCTGTAATACATATAAAATGGTGTATACAATAATGAATATTATATGGCCTATTCAAAATGATGATGTAAGCACCCAATATTATGGTTGGTTTTATGCTTTGATTTTATTAAATTTCCCTTTATATACTTATAGCGTGGTATGTAAATGACTTGTCCATTTCAAAGAAAATTTATACATGATTTAAAATTAAATAGAAGAAAATATTATTGTTTGTATGGGTGTCAATTTAAATTCTTTTAATTTCTAGAAATTTTTTGTAATCGAAAAATTTTTGCTCTACATTTTTCTACATTTAATTTCTTATTTTATTTTTAAAGAATCGTTTGATCCTTGTAATCCATTTGTAATGTTATGTATTAGATATTAATAATTTAAAAGATTACTTAATTTTTTCTTAATTAATATTATAAATATTTAAAAACATATTTTGGTTTCTTTCCAAATCCTTGCTTTATTGCGATTCATTGAATTTTTAAAAATTAAAATGAAATTCACAGGAAAATTAGATTTTATTTTCTATAGTTTTTTTTTACAGTAGAATAAAAAATTTTATTTTTATAAAATGAAATGCTTGCATTTAATATTAAGAATAATGAAATAAGAATAAATCATTTTCGAATCAGATTATTCTAACACTTGCTTAATATAACTAAAATTATGCAGAATTTTTCTAACTAATTAATTATTAGTTTACGAGTATAACAAAATTGGCGAAGTAACATTTCAAGGATATTATTGATAATTAGCGTTTCCTGATGATTTTTCGAACCTGATTGCTTGTTATTGCAAACATAATAACTCTGGTCCCAAAAAGTATAAAAGTAGCTTCCGAGGTGAAAGTACTTTTGTAATATTTAGGTATTAAAATAAAGAAAAAATGTTTTAAATTTAACAGCCAGTTTTGAAATTATAAAATTTTATATTTTATGCTAATAGAAGTGTTTGTTGTCTTTGTTATCACTCATTCCACCATAACGGCAATTATTTCGCATAAATATTCATTAAAATATTTGTTATATTTTTCTTATTTGGGAGGTACCCACCCTACCACACCAAACAAGAAGACATTAAAAGTACAAAAAAAAAATATTTTTTAAAACATAACAAAAGAAACTTTAAGCAGGAAATAAAAGTGTTCAACACCGTTAACTTGAATACATTTTGGAAAAAATTTGAGTTTTGTTATGGTTTTTTTTTTAAATTAAATTATTATCGGAAACACTTTCTCTTTAATTAGAATTAAGAACAAAATAAAACAATAAATAACAATTCCCTTGCCCCATGTTCAAAATTTTTTTTTGTTTTTACATTTTAATAACAATGGCGATACTACCAGTATTTTTTTTTAAGAAGGATAATTTTTAAAACAAATTTCCTTTACAATAAATTTTGATAATTTAACTTTTTAATTTTTTTTTTTGTGTTTCTTCTGATAAAGAAAATTTATTTAGAAATGAAACGTAAATAAAGCGGATTTTTTTTATGTTTATTTTAAAAGAACAAATGGGAAAATTTTTAGAGTTGCAGGGCTGTACTTATTTATTCTACGAATTTTCTGAAGTACAAATTTAAAAATTATTTTTGGAATAGAAGTAAAATGCATTAATTATGCTATGCCCATAAAATTGTTTTTTTTTAGATTGAAAGCATACAAAAAGTATGGTTAAAATATAGTGCTCTCTCCAAGTTAACAAATTTTCTAATGTATTTTATTCGCAATAAACCTGTGCAGGCCCTCCCTTAAACACCAAAAAACATTCATTGCATTCAAACATTCATTGCAACCAAACATTCATATTCTGTTTTCTCTTAGGTGCGCAATGCAAAGTTTTTGTTCCATTTCAGGTATGTTCCGAATTATTTTGATTCGGTTGCGTAGTATTAAATCAAATTTCCGATATATTATGAATTCGTTTGTAATTCAGTTTTGAATGCGTCATAGTTTTGTATCAATTGCATACAAGGTTTAGTTATACCCTAAAAATTTTCAATGCCGATATATTTTTTTACATTCAGGACCATTATTTCTCTTAGTGTAATAAATTATAATATTATTGTATATTGCAAATTATTACTCGCTTTTATGAGCTAGTGAAAAGGAATCAACATACTATTTTTCAGGGGCTCTTAAAATATATGTTAGCAAAATTTAAATTTTTTGCGTATGTGTAAACCTACTTTCCTCATTTAAGCATTGTATTCTTTTAAAAATGCTAGATAATATCCTTTTTTCTCTTTCTATAAGTATTTTTTACAAGGTTTTTGATTTTTTTAGTAGCTTTTTAAAGCTTTATCAAAATACAAATGAAGAAAAGGTGAAAAAAGGAGAGGCAAAAACAAATTCAAAATAATTCTACTAAATTCCTTTATCACTTCAGTTTTCTTCTTTGCTTATTTGTTATTTTCATTTTTTGTGTTGTCTTTTTTGCTTTCTGTCAGGATTAGGTGACAGTGTCTGCAAAATTCTAGATAAATAGCAACTTTTTTTTTAAGGAAATCAAATGTATATTATTAAATATCCTTTTTATCATACCTGTCGCTTCTTTTATTATTTACCATTAGCTTTTTATATACTTTTAACCTCAATGTTATTTGTCAATTACAATATGAAAATTTAAAGAATTTTCTTACAAATTCTTATAATCCACATCCGTTTTTTCTTTTACATTTTATTTGTTGAAATTTAAGAAAAAAAAAATGTCAGGATAATCAATAAATCTATTTCTGATATAAGAAGGTACAGAAGAGACGATCATTCTTATCAGTTTCATTGAATCAGAAATCATAAAAGAAAATTATTCCAAACGAATCTCGTAATAAAGTACTAAATCGTAAAAATGTTAGCGATATTGTGCCTTTTTTTACTGCTTTTATTGCTTGTAAGTTGGGAAAAAAATAAAATGTATTCGAGGCTTTAATCTTAAAAGCCGTCAATTGAATGATAACTTAATCGAGATTTGTTATAATGCAAAAGGAAGACATTATGTTTTTATAAAAAAGAAACCGAGAAGGCAAAAAATGGAAATTTCCACTTAATATTATACAACAATTTAAAAAATGCAATCGTTAACATGATTTACCATAAAAATCATTTAATTTTGGGAAGCTGTCTATATCAAAGGAAGTAGATTGAAAAGCGATAATATTTTCAAATGAACCTCGCAAATTTAGTTTATTATTATTTTTATTGTTTCCTTTTATTTTTTCTTTATAATTATCTAAAATTTTATAGATCTTTAAGTATCCGAAAACGTTAGCGAAAGTTTACAAAAAAACGCTGACGAATTGCAAGAAAACATGATAAAAGTTGGGAAAATTTTAGTCGCGTTGAATGTCAACCTAATGATTTTATTATTAGATGTAAAAGCACAGAGAATGAAATGGAACACAGGCAAACAACGTTGGCATTAACGCAATTTTTTAAATTTCAATTCTAGGCCCGCAATTTTGCAGACCTTCACATACAAGGAACATAAAGCAAACAATATTTTTAATAGTGCTTAAATTTGAACTTCCTATAAGACTTTAAGAACATGAAATAATGCAGCAAAACACAATATGACAAATTGTAGCCTTTTATAAACACTATTTCTAGTGGTCTTATGTAAAATTTACGTGCCGTAAGGAAGATATAACGTTTGAAGAACGTTTAGATCATGCATGAAGTTCTCGATGGATAAGAACTTTATTATTGAAATATTTTAGTACTTTTTTTTGTCATAAAACAACATGTTCACAATAAAGCCTAAGCTTATTTGAAAATTAAAATTACAAATATCCTTAAGATCTAAAAAGGATATTCAAAATGAATTTTATTGATTAGCTTTTTAAGCAAATGGAAGTTAACCACGAATCTAAAAGTTATTTGTTTTATAAAGGATTGCTATACTTAATTTTAATGGCCGCAGTGACTTATAAATACACTAAAACAATTGATTGCAGACCACAATAATTACACTATATTGCAATGATTTATTATTAATGCAAAGCATACGAATTTTGCAATTAAAAGCATAAAGAAATTCATTCAAAAATTATGTTGAAGAAATTAAACGAGTTCTCATTAAGCAAATAAAGGTTATGAACTACTTCTTTATTATATTTTCTATTTATGTATACAGTTTAATCCTAAAAAACATCCTTAATATTTCAAAGTTTATTGTTTACATTCATTTTATGTATGCACTTGCATATGAAGGTTAACATTATGTACAGCTCTAATATAGCTTTGCAAGTTTATTGCATAGAGAGAAAAACACTTCGGAAGGATATTTTTTCATTTCACTTTAGAACAACATTAAAACAATTCAATTACTGATCTAATCGTTTTTTCCTTAACTACTATTTTTTAACTACGAGTTTTTGTATTTCGAAAACACAATGAAAAGAAAAAAATTATTAAAACCAATTTTTATAATTTCATTTCGCTTTTTCCAATAACTTTCTCTAAAAACTTTTATAATACTAGCATATAACATGGATTTTTTATGTACTAGAAAACAAGTAATTTTTTTGTAATAGCAGGCAGTTTAAATTGAATATTTGAATTTAGAATTTTTGAAAAGTGCTCATCTTTTCATAATTTGAAAGTAGCTATAAAAACGTTAATTTGTTGCCTGCATGTATGCACTTTTTCTTTTTATTTGAAATCGTCTTTGAATTTTTTTTATACTGACTTATTCTCACCTTTCTAAAGTCCTAAATGCATTTCATTATGAAGTTATTAAAAAAATAAGCACAAAACTAAATACTGCAACTTGGGACAGTGTTGTTTATTTCTAGATAATACGAGTACCGATCTTCTGAAGCTCTTAGATACATTAAGAATTTAAGAAATTCAAAAAGAACTCAAAATGTAAAAATGATTTATAAAAAACAAATTATGGGAGTTAATTCGAATTTGGTTATGCAAAACCTACGGAATATACTCTATTGCAAAACCTTACTATTAAATACAAAAATGATTCCATTTCAAAGTTTAGAAGATTTTTTGTGCTCGGCAATGATTTTCCTATAATTTTAAAGTTTTTTTTCTTTATTTTTCTATTGATTAATATTTAAGAAACGAAATTTTCTACTTTTCTGGAAAATATTAGTTTAATTGAAAATTATAAATAGATATTTGATAATTAAACAATTTATAGAATTTTATTGATTGCATTACAAAACCTTATTTAACTAAAGGCAATCTAGTCTATTAAATAAACACAAGATTCGATTAAGAGCTTCAGTTTAACAGCTTATTTTAAATAATAATATTATTTTATTAAGTAATATTATTCCTTCACATTTTTTAAATAATTTGAACTTAAATGATTAATTCTTTTACATCATTCACATAACAATACATTCAGGTATTTTAAAGATTAGAGAACTGTAAAACAATATTTTGAATTTTCGAATTACTTGGAGATAAAACATAAGAATGGCTTTCTTTTTGACAATCTGACCATATTTGGCTTTCTTTTTGACAATCTTCTAGACTTTCGAATTACAATAAATTAGAATAATGTTAGTATTCTCACACAAACCTAATTTTTGTGCATTTCGTTGAGAGTATGTTGCATTTTCCGAAAAATATTTGACATTTACTTTAAAACAGTATAAATATTTTGCTACACAAGGGCCAAACAGACAATTTTAATATTATATATCAAAATATTTTCTAAGCTTTCTTCAAGAAAACAGTCTACATATATATATGTATTTATATATAAGTATATGCGATCTAGTCATAATTATTTCAAAAATGTGCTTCTACTAAAAATATTTTAAGTGTTGTGAATGGTTTTAATAGAAATAACTATACAAAAATAAGTGTATAATCTCGTAGTAAAACTTCGAGGTTAATATTCATAATAATTCAAGCATGAAAGGGGAATTTATTTGAATAATGTACCTCGTATAATATTTTAATATTGCAAAAGTTTCCCATAAAAGATCAAATAAATATTAACAAAACATATTGCTAGTTCTATATACATAAAATACACATATATATATATTTTATATGAACATCTAAACACACCAAAACATTCGCATCCCTATGTTATTGCTTTCACTTATATAACCATAAAAACGTATTGTGTTTTTACTAATACAAAGATTAAAATAATTTTTGAAAAGAAGAATTGAAAATCTATTGTGTTATGAGAGTTTAGGAACGTATTTTTGCAAATATTTAGAAAACAAAATTTGTATATAATACATATTATACGATTTCTACTTAAGAGCAAATTTTAGAGTTTGCGATTCATTTATACAATATTAAATGGAATATCAAATGAGTTGAAAAAGAAAATGATTTACATACTTTATTATTATGAGTGAAATTATTTATTATAAATTTATTTCAAAGTTATACAAATATGATATAAGATATATTTTATATAGAACAGTGGGGCAGATATTCAAATAGATACGAAATAAATATGAAAGTATTTGTATATAATTCGTATACGAAGGCCTTCTAAGTATTATGTTAGTATATAATACGTACACGTCTTTCAATTTAATTTCAATTTCAAAATTTTAAGGTGTTTTTTATTATAAATATTACGTAAGATATAAAAATTTGGGCTAATCGAATATTTATTGCATTCTGTGAACAACAAAGAAAAATATAACTTAATTTTAAATATTTGGAGTGAACAAAAGTATTTTGTGCATTAAGATTCAGGAGTCAAAACAAAATATTATAAATTGTAAATTCAATCAAAAACAAAAATTACTACAATTGTTCAACTTGAAAATTGATGTTATAGGAGGGAAAAGGGCTTATTGACTTCTAATATTGCTTTGTTTAAATTGTGTCTCGTTAATAAAAGAAAATCCAAAGAATTCTTGAGAGAAATCAATAGATTTTAAATTAAATTTTTCCCTATGGAAAAAGTTTTGTCCTAGCCCTATTGATCTAATTATATTGTTCGTACAAAATTTTAGTCCTTTAACCGAAGTAGTTTCATTAGCTCCTGCTTAGTAAATTTTCCTAGAAGAGAGTGACTTGTGTGTTTCGTAAATTAAAGTTTCAAGTCTATGTTATTTGAAAATAAATTTAAACCATGTTTAATTGCTAAACCAAGGCTGTAAATGAATTTTGAATAAAATAAGCATGCTAAAAATCGATTAATGGCTTTATGTTACATAACTGAGATAAAGACAAAATTTAAATTTATAGTCATTATTTCATTTTAATTAAATTAATAGAAAAAACCACACAATCTTGTATTTAATTTATTCCTTTAAGACATTAAAATATTTCAATAATTTGCGTATATTTTTCGTTCAATGTTACAATAAAAACTAAATCCCTTTTATATCTGCACTTTGTAATTTAAATTTATTAAAATTTGTATATACGATTATAATTTATGGTATTCATAACAAAAACAATTTTTAAATCTGAACTCATATGGGAATATAGTATAGAAACCTTAAATGTACAAGTATCTTTTACACATTCCCAAAATAATCGATACCTATATGAAATTATTCAAATTAAATTTATATTTAATATAAAAGCAAGATTTTCATACCGCGATAATATTTTAGTTACTTTTATCATAGTGAGATTTTTCGCATTGCATATTGAATTAAAAGACGCCATACCATAGGGAAATTATATTTTTCCGTGTAATTTATTTACAATTTGCGATTGATTGAATAATAAAAGTATAAAATTAATATTCAATTTGAATTATAAATATTATAATTTATATATTTTATTTTTACATGTTATGGTTATGTTGAAAAAATATAGTTTTATTAATTAAAAAAAATTATTTTTTTATTTTGGAATTGAAAATGGTGAAATTTAAAGGCTTTTAATACTAGGTATTTCTATTTAACAAAAAAAAAATTGTAATGTGTGAACAATTAATGTCGCTTCAAACCTAACTATACCGAAAATAGAACCGGATCAACATGGAAATTGAGTGTACGGCAGTGCGTTTTCTAAAACTGGTTTCACCACATTTTCACAAAGGGTCTCATTTTCAATAGAATTATACCTGTAAATTAGCATAATTTCGCCTTAATAAATTTCACACTTTTTTCAAAAAATTTTTAAATATTTCGGAATATAACAGCTTTTCTTTTTTCGCAATAGCTTTTGCTTTCTTACAACAGTTTCTAAAAATATAATTTTCATTTCAAAAAAATGTTTGTGTAAGTTTCAATTTCTTTCTTGAAATTTTTCAATTAGATTATTCCGGTTCATCATTATTATTAGATACATATTCCGGTCATTTAATAAACCCTAATTTAGTTATGGAAGTTTTTGTAATTGCATTACGAGGAAAAAGTTTTAACAATTTTTTATTATTTTCAAGATGTTTTTCGTTTACATTTTGAAGAGTTTGTAATAAATTAAAATTTGTTCAATTTGTGAAATAGAGGGTTTTCTCATAAAATTCTTTTCTCATGAAACTTTTAAGTTAACTGAAAATTATTAAACTCGTAATATGAATTAATTAATAATTATTCAAGGCTTGTTAAAGAGAAATTTTTGAATTTTTTGCAATCACAGTCTCTTACTGAAAACATAATTTTATAAATATCCTAATTTTTTACGTCACTGTAAAACTGTAAAATACTTTCACACTTGCCCCAATGCAAACTAACAAACATAAAATATTACTGTGTGCACAAATTATATGCACATGTTATTAGAAGATTTACAATAAAGTTTATTGTAGATCAAAATGAATGATAATCAAGGTAACAAAATCATTTTCATTTAAATTGTACCCAAATTTAATAATAACTTCCCTAAAAGTATGCAATAAAATAATTGTAAATTGAAATTGCATTATAAATTTCTTCAAATATTTTCATATAAATAAAAATATTATAATTTCAGTATATTTTATAAGTTCCATATCATGAACAAGATTGCGATATACGAAGTTTTATTATATATTCAAGCACTTAAATACTGTTGTAGTTAAGGTTACCAGCGATATTATTTTTACAACACATACGTCAATATCGTACATTATTATTCCTATATTATAAATTTTTATACGAACAAAATTATATTTAAAAAATTTATTAATGCATTCTTGGAACAAAAAAAAACGTAGGTAACATACACGGCCACAAAATATATTTACATAATTATTATATGTATGATACCCACTTAAAAATGTGTTAATTATACCTATACTGGTGTAGGTATTTACCTACAGAACGTTATTATGTATATGAAGTAAAATAATATTATTGCATTTGTAATAATCTTGAAAATGTATATATAATATTATTATAATCATTAAAAGGAAATGTAAATAATTGCTTTAATGAAGGACAAACTTGTATAATTTATGAGAATTTCAAATATTCTTCAAGATAATCATTATATGAATCAAAAGTAATGAATATACGAGTACATATTAAAAGAATATTCATACATTCATAGTTATATACATACATAAAAAATATGCATTTGTAGATTTTATTATCAAATTTAATCTTCTCATTTCTGAAGAAGAATAAATATTATGACGTAGATCTGTAATTGAAATAAACTACTTTGGATTCTTGTAAAATGTTTGTATATAGTAAGAAGAAAAGGATTGAAACGTCCTGAACCTAACAGAGAAAGAAGGTTATTAATTTTAGTGTATTGTGATTTTCTTTTTTCTCATAATATTATAAAAAGATAAGTGTAAAAGTGACATTTTATTTTTACATTTACTACAAAGTAGTATGTAAAATTTTTAATTTTGAGATTTTTCTCGTGACTGATAAAGGCAGTACTTATATGCGAAATATGTGGGTGGCGGTATTAGTTATCAAAAGTGTGTCACAATTCATTCTTGTTATTGTTTGAAAAATCAAAATGTGTATACGAAAATTAATGTACCTAAACAGCCTCAAATAAGCTTGGGATGCTTTTCTCGAAAATTCTTTAAATTAAGTTTCAATAATTCATTAAAGATCTTGACTTAAAAATAGTATTTTTATTTAAATTTTATTGAATTGTTTTGTTGTTTCATAAAAGTATTTTAATTTATTATATTTATTTCAAAATCGGCATTTTATGATTGGCAATTCTAATTACCAAATTCATTTTCTTTAAATTCATAATTTTAACTAATAATATATACTGAGTAAAAGTTTAAATATTAAATATTTTTAACGTAAATAGTTTTGAAAAACTTATGCTTTTCAATTTTCCCCCATGAATTTTATATCTCTCAATAAGAAACTAGCACTCGAATAAAAAACATTGAAAATTACATGGATGTAATAAATGTGTAGTAAGAAATAATTGAATACACGATTTTCTATAACAAAAAATTTAAATATTTAATTTGCATAGTACAATTTCTCCGAACATGAAAATCATTAATCAAAAATTGAATCACGTGGCAGAGGCCCGTAATTAAGCAGTTTTTTCTCATTATGCTATTTGAATCCATACGCCATTTTGAGATTTTTTAACCTTAGGAACTTTCTGGGGTTTTCGAACTCGACCTTTCTTTCTATCTTATCCACGTCCCTTAGCTCTCTTAGTTTTTGAGAATTTGAGAGATAATTTTGGTCCATATCCACCTCTTTTACAATCAATCACGTATCTTTGATCCATATACAAAACCACAAAATGTATGAAATTTTTGCTATCAAAAGCATGTGCGTCTTTGCGTCATGAACATCATATTAAATATTTTATCCATAATATGAATTTTCTTAAACTATTAAGAGTACAATATAAAATGTAAAATAAATAAAAGGATTGAAATTAAAATATTAAAAATATTTCTAATAAAATTGAATTCCTGTTAGAAATAATTATACTGCTACATAAAAAAAATTAATAATTAAAAATTAAAAACTGAATTTGTGTAAATTGACGAATTTCAGTTCAGTATTGTGATCTAAAATGCGAAAATCAATGTATAAACCAAATAAAATTACAATATCTAGTTCTAGTTTAGTTAAATTACTCTAATTTGAGAATAAAGTAAAGCCGGTTAAAATGAACCGAATCAAACAGACCAAAAAAAGAAACTAATCCAGGAAAAAAGTGAGCTTTAAATGAACTTCATTTAAACCGTAAACTTTAAAGGGCTGTAGAAACAGTGCCTCAATTATAAGTTCTTATAAAACAAGGTCTGTAATAAATAATTGTAAAAAATTAACAACACTTATAACATCGGTATGAAAGTACATATAAAAAATTATAAATAAACAAATTGAACTATAAACTGAAACCAAACAAAAAAAAACATTGTTCTAGTACCTATTCTATTATAAATTAAGAATAAAATAAAATTCATCTGATCATGTTCTACTTTTAGAATTCAATTTAATTTGAATAAATTTTCTTGTAAGATTCAATTTCTAAAATAATTTTTCCATTTTCTTGACTTTTCCTTTTTTTTCTATATTTCTTATTTTAACAATATTTTAGTAAT
The DNA here is from genome assembly GCF_029603195.1 of Condylostylus longicornis. Taxonomy (NCBI): domain Eukaryota; kingdom Metazoa; phylum Arthropoda; class Insecta; order Diptera; family Dolichopodidae; genus Condylostylus; species Condylostylus longicornis. The sequence continues at coordinate 8,080,540 of NW_026578017.1, read as the reverse complement.
AAATTTTCTATTTTGTTTTTCCTTTTATTTCATTTTTGTCTTTTATTTTCTCTTTGTGTTTTCTTTGCTTTTTCAGTTTTGCTTACTTCCCATACTAGAATATTTTTTAAGAACTTTTTAAATAAAATTGAAAAAAGAACAGGTGATTAGCTGTACTCCGTTCGTCTGTCTAAATTTTTGCGAGAAATTTATTCCTTTCGATATTTTTTACGTACCTCTACCTCTCTTAAAGTTATAGGCCCTCAAAGTCCTAAAAATACAATTAAAACCGCAATTTTGTTTTAATAACTTGTTTCTATTATCGCGAATTAGTAAAGTCAAATATTACAAATATGAAATAGTCCACAAAATTAGTGATAAATAATTTATTTTGTTAGAAGAAAACTTTTTCCACTTCGCTCTTCTTTCAAGTTATGGTCTCAGGAAATTAATAAATTTAGAGGCTCTCTTATGTTTGTGAAACTGCAACTTTTCGAATTTCCATTGAAGCAAATTGCTTACGGTCGTGTTCTTCAATCAACTAATATAATTGTTCCTCTTAATTCACGCATTTATCCATTAAATTCGACTATTAACTGAATCTTCTTTCTATTTTATGCTTCTTCTCCGAAAAGTATGCAATATTTTTATTTTATGGTGTGTTTTTTCCTATAGGTATTACTGAAACATTTTAATTAAAAATTTAAGAGAAAAGTGCTACTTTACAAACAATTGTAAAGTTTCAAATTTATTTTTATTGGTTTACTCATATATAATGTAATGTAATACGTACACCTGCATACAAATACAAACACACTTTTAAACATATCCTATCGGAAAAATGTAGGTGTAAAAAGTTTTTCCTATATACCTATGCTTCAATTCTTATTTTCAATGAAATTTTTGTCCTATATGAACAATTTTTTTTTATATTTTCACTAGAGATTAACAACAAAAAAAATTATAAAAAAAAAATAATAATAACAAAAGAGTACATTAAATATAAGAAATCAGAAGAAGAAGAAGAGGAATTTATTAAGCAAATAGTGTTCTAACTCAAACTGCAATTTATATCATTTCGATTTATTTGTACAGGTGATGTATTAGTAGTATAAATGTATATTTATTTATATGCATGTGGGTACTGTACAATTATTGTACATACATGTGCTTCATATGCATAATATTTTTTTCATTTTCCAGAAAAAAAAAATAAATTCTAAAAAATATAAAATATAAGAATTGATAAAGTTAGAATGTAATATACACATACACAAGGATATACTCATAAATATTCTTAAAATTTATAATCTTTGAAACTTTCTTTCGAAACAAAAATTTGTTTGAATACAGAGTGAGCCATTTTTAAACTGCACAATTAGTATTGGTAATAAATTTGATAATATGATTTTTACTATCCTTGTGTGATATTGTATAATATTTTGACCGTACGACTGCACTGTACGTCACATGATAGAAGCAATTATGCAGACTTATTTCATATTTCTTATACCCCGTATGTTTAAATTAATAGGACAGTTTTTATTTTTTATAACGATATTTTTCATAGAAAACGACATTCTGGTTTGAAAATTATTAGAAGCCATCAAAAATTTTATTATTTTTATAGACGATACTGCTACTGCTAGCATATAGCAAAGAACTTTCTCTTTACTAATAATATATCTCACGGGAAATTAAATTTAGGGTTATACAATTTTTAGAACATATTTGACTATTTTTTTAAATTACAATCTCCTATTGAGATGAAAAAATGTTGTATATTTTTGTTCCTATTCAGGCAAAAGTAACCTAGTTCGAGTTTAACTTGTTATGATTTTTAGCCCATTTCTACTGACCAAACATGGACAATTTTTTTTTAATCATTATTAAAAATGTAAAATTTAGGTAGTATAAAAATCTAAATGCATACATTCAATTATTTTCTTAATTAATTGCAAGATTGAGAGCAAGTTCTGATTAAATGGCGTTTTTTTTTAAACGGATCAATTTGTACTCATGTAAGAAAATTTTTATTATAAAATATTTTAAGCATATTAAATCGATATATATATACATTTAATATAACAAATCTAAACTTAGTTCTCACTCAGATATTTAATGAGAAAATTTTATATTATGTCAACAATAAATATAAAGAAATAATACGAGTATATAAACAAATAAATAAATTTAATACTATGAGCACATAGCTAGATGAATTGGAGTTCATATATGACCCATAGATTTTCCAAGATTTTTTTCTTATATTGATTGAGTCATCAACTATGTATATATAGTAGAACATAATTATACTACCTTTATACAATTATAACATCTTCCAAGAAGCATGTTATGTATACTTCCTTGCCAAAGGTTTTTGCATATTCAACAAAATTAAAAATAGGAAAACATTTCCTTGTGTATAAAACATTCGGAATTCTTTAGAAAGAAATATCAATGAAAAATAAAATATGTAGGTAAATTTATTTAATTTTTTGATTTAAACCTGAAACAGCAAAATATATTTTAGATAGCTTATACGTACTTAAGTGGAAATATAAAAATTTATGCTATACGTACAGAAATGTTATGTAATGCATCAACAAGTTTCGAATTCTTTTCCTATAATATTTTTGCTAAATTCGTTTGTAACATTTTAATAAGTTTGAATGAAATTTGGTCAAAATTCTTAAAAAAGCTCAATAATCTTTGAGTGATTCAAAATTTAAATATTGCTTTATTTGATAAGATATGCTTCGGGGAGGTTTCAATAAAAAATGTGTTAAAACACTGTGGTTTATGCTGATAAATTTTGCTTTATTTGGGCTTAATTATAAAAGACTCGCTGCACCTTGTACTTTTAATAATAATGCTTATCTTTTTTTAAAATGACGAATTTTTTGATTTGCATACACATGGTTGTGTGAAAAGAAGAACTTCACTTAATTTTTATTCTTAATTTAAATTTCCTTAATTTGATCTTTATATTTAATATTATATGTCTTGAAAAATTAAAAAAGTAGTTAGCATGGTCATTGCAGTAAATCAAATTTAAATAAACTTTAACTGACCTATAGACAATTTTTTCTGGTTTGTTCGTAAAAGGTAGATATTGTCACAATTTTACAATACTTATGCTTGATAAAGTCAAGCAATTTTAACATGAAGTTCTTGACTACATTACAAGATACGCTAAAACTATAAAAGTCTATTAGATGTATCGTGAGCATAAAGAATTTATTGTTCCATATTACTTTCAAAATAACCAATGAATCGCACTCAAGCTACATCCCTTTATTCGATTTTTCCATTTCTTGAAATGCTTATAAAATTTTTATTCATTTGACCATGTGAATATTTTATAAATTCCATGTTCTCTGCAAAAATATTGAAAATTTTATATAGTGAAAACAACCAGAAATTGTCAGATTTCTTTTAAATGTATTCAAAGTGTAAATGTTTAAAATTAAATATATGAATATTTTATATAAATCCTTGAAATATATAAGTATATAAAATTAATTCCATACTGTTATATGAAATGAAAATTTCAGAATGAAGAGAAATAAAAAATCAACGAGAAATGTAATATTTTACATAAACATATAATGTAAGTGCACATAATAAAATATAAATGATTTAAGTTTCAAGGGAATAGACGTTCTAATTTTAATATCCAGAATTTCTTTAAATATGTACAGAGTTTACACGTATACCAATATTATATTTTTTATTATTAATGCAAATTTAAAAATATTTTGCATACACATTTTGAAAATAACTTTTTAAGGTATTGATTACACTTTTGGGGCTTACTATAGGTATACACGTCTTTAAATAACAAATTAATAAAGTTTCAATAATAAACAGAAATAAAATATTTATTTTATATGTTAAATTGATTTAAAATATTGAAATAAGCATTATTTTTGTACTTACATAATGTAGAAGGATTATAAAATTTAAAGATTTAAATTGGAAAAAAATATTAATGGCTAATATTTAAGTGAAACAGAACCGAGGTTTGAGATGAAGTGGAATTATTATTTTGTGTGCTTAAAATGCACTATATTCAAGTTTAATTTCGCATATAACGTCGTAGTATCTTTGTGAGTTATTCGTATTGACCTGGAGAAGCTATTCAATCCATTGTAAATTCTATAGTACTATATTTTTATACATTTAAGCCTCCCCATTTTCGAGCAAGAAAATCAAATCATTACGAAGTCATTTATTTTATTTCATGAAGTCATAAAATGATTTGAGTCTAGTATGCTATACTGAAATACATAAATAATTAACTATCTGATTCAGTCTTTTTTTAAAGATTTTGATAGCTTCTCCTTTAATATAAATCGACTTTTACAAGAAACTTAGTTCAGTAAGGAAAAAAATTTTACTTATCTTCCCCCTCTGAAAGCTATAACTCCTAAAAATTCTAAAAATGCTATTTTTTGATCACTTATTGTAACGAAACCAAAAATATTCTCTCAAGTTATTGTCTTTGGAAATTTGTAAAATTTGAATTGTCGGCACCTTATATTTCCGAAGCCTCAAGCTTTTCCAAATTTTTAAAAATGCAGAATGCTCAAGATAAATTCCATGTCATCAAAAAATATAATTATTTTTCTTGAAAAATTAAATGAATTATTTGCTCCTTCCATTTTGTTCTTTGCTGATCCTGAACTTATACAATTCTTTTATATATAATTTTGTATATCAATCAAACTAATTTAAATAATGTAGTATAGATTGCTTTAAGAAACGCAGTTTTCATTTGTTGCAGGGAAAAGTGCTTCTTTACAAACCATTGGTTTGACCCCACTTAATTTGTACCTTAGAAATTACTTTTTCAATAGTTATTTTTACTAATAAATTTTTATCTTAATTTTTATATCAATTAATATTTCTATATGTATATGAAATGAACTGCCCCTTAATTCATATCTGATCTTTATTATTATTTGTTGATTCAGTTTTGCTTTCTATTAATTTCAATTTAATTTTCTTACGTATGCTAAATTAGGTATACTGTATTGCACTATTTAAACTAACTTGTTCAATAATATCTTTTTTATTCTGCATTGAACATTACTGAATTCCGGAAAATTTTATTTTTTTAATTTAAAATTTTATATTCTAAAAAAATGTGAAATTGTTTCGTAAATTTTTTTGATAGAGATATTGGCAAATAAATTTTCATAGTTTATTATTTTTTCAAGAGAATTTAAAATAAAATTAAAATGTAGATATTTAGAAATAAATTTTTATTGCCATAACAATAATAATGACGACAATCAAAAAATCTATTAAATTATTTTCAGATTGAGAAATTATTGAAAATACATTAAATTGATTTTTACCCACACACCCATATTGACAAGAAAGGAAAATATTGCATTAGAGATTATAAAATTATTTTAATATTATTTTTATCCTATATATTAATACTTTAATAAAATTTCTTCCTTTAAATTTTGTGCAATTAAAAGATAATTGTATTCAGAATAAAATTATTTAAAACTCTATTTGAAATATTCAGGATAATTTTAATAGAAACTTAATAAGATTTTAAATACTTTATTATTATTACGTATGGCTTTATGTATCTTAAAATAATAACGTATTGCTTTCATAATTAAAGAGAACTTGTTATATCGGATTATATCGGAGTCCGGAGACATATAAGAAATACATTCGACTTAACTTTGCTTTTGCGAACCTCATGACTGAACTTATGTAAAGTATATTAAACATTTATTACAAAAATTATTTCGCCGCAGCATATTGTACAAGATAATATGTATATATCACTTGACATTTTAATTATAAATTTATTGTACATATCTACTACATACATATTGTGAGCATTAAGTTTTAAAATTAAAACGTAATTAAAATTATTAAAAAATTAATGCTCAGTAATAAAAATATATTAAGGTATTAAAATTATATAACATTTTAAAAGTAGTACTGTGGTTTCCGCGCTATATTAATTTACTTGATAGTATACGCAAATTCAGTTAATTCAATATGGTATAGACTGTTTAACTGTAGTGTGTCATTATTTTATTTAAGCTATAAGTGGCTTAAAATTTTTAAATATGGCCCTATAATTCCACTTATTTAAGCTTTTTAAAATTTGAATAATATACCCTTTATAGTATCCGAAATATGCTAAAATTATTTATGGAATTGTAGAAGAGATAATGCAAAAACTTATAAATCTACGACCAAATTTAAATAGAATAATGGTATTCATAATGGTAGCATTCATTCATGCAAAATTAGCTTTAGCTATACGGTTCCCGAAATATGGCCTTATTATTTTAAGAGTTGTATGGCAGTTATTCGACCACCTGATTTGATCCAATCCAAATTAAAGACGATTCTTGTAGTACTCTTTTGCTCTTTTTAAATTGTGAAAATTTAGTTAAGCCATTGCTAACGAAATAAGAGTCGAGCTAAGAGTTGAAGTTTTTATGCTATCGCTGGGATGAATGGATCACAAGGTAGTTGAATACGTAGTTGTTAAAAAAAATTATATATAGAGCTAAAATGTTAGTTGGTCTACTTTAAATTTAACTTAAGTTTCTACAAAACAAATAAAATTGAAATTTCATTTTTTAATTCAATAAGGTCTTAGTTTTTGTAAAAATCTAATTTTTGGGTATCTTAAATTTAATATTCAATCAATTTTCTATATTAATTAAACTGATTTCAATTATATCAAAATGTTAATCTTTTGAAAATGACATAAACAGAATTTTTTTGAAATGTTTATTGAAAATTTCATTATGTTTCACCAATAATAATTTAGTACTTATTAAGTATCCTTAAAATAATTATTTATTTTACGTATAACCAAAATCTATAATATTGTTGTAGAAACAAGAAGCTTTTCTACCACATTAAAATTTAATAATTTAAATTTATGTTTTATGAATCAGTGGTTAATAACAAATCAATTGAATCTGTTGACCAGCTTTCTGCAATCCAAATATAATAACACATTTGAAGTACAATGACACTTATAGGGTAGCCCGTGCCTTAGATGCCATTAACGTGTACGTTATTCGTTGACTCTTGCAACTTGACTCGTTAAACTCTTGGAATTTGAAAATGATTTGGATAAGTATAATGTATAGTGCTGACAGGAATTCTGATAGATTGTAATAATAATAAATCGAACAAGTGACATGAAGCAAGACTTGTGTTAGTTGAATCAGTGGTTAGCAAACCATATAAATTAGACCGAAGCACATATTACCTTTTTAATAAAATTGCTTTAATTTTTAGTTTTATTCCATTCCGTATTATGTGAATATTTTCAAGTACGATCATTGTTCTAAAAATAATTCAAATCAACTTCAAGTTAATTACAAGATTCTCATTAAATTTTTTATAACGTCGTCGTTATACATACAGTTTATATACACAATAACACATTGAGGTTCAAAGAGGGAAGCATGCATGTATGAATTTATCTTAAATTTTTATTCCACTTAAAAAAGGACTCAACAAACAAATTTATTATTTATATTATTTAATATTCTTAAAGAGTATTCATTTTGGCTACTGGGGTTTCTGTTTATATAAGAAAATGATTCTGGAAATCCCTTCTGTAATTTTCAATAAACACAAGTAAAATATATTCTGATATGCATTTTAATTTGGATATATACATACATTATATAAATAATATGTTAGTAATCCCTACATATGAAAATACCTGTATTTTACATTTGATACGAGAAAATTTACCTCAATTTTAATTAAAAAAACAAACTCTTTTATTCGAGTGTTTATTTATTTTAGTAAATTTTATGTATTGAACTAATGTTCTTGATTATAACATGGAAAATAAGGTTAGTAACTTTTCTTACATTCCTTTGAATATAATCCTTATAATAACTACGGTATATCAAATTTCGAATTTTCAGTATTAACGTGCATGCATACTGTATGAATTTGATGCAATTACAAATTACCATCCAAGCGTATAACCTTTTCTATAGTTACACAGCGACAGACTTTCATATAAGATAGGGTTCTCTAGGTTTTATTGGTTTCATTCTAAGGCTTTATTGGTGAACATGTTTCGGTATTACTAAAGCCCTAACACTGCCACTACTAATTTATGAAATTTTTCAAAATGATATAATTTTTTTTTGTTTGAATAAATTTACTGTAATACAAATAAATAATATTGAATTTAGATAGCCCTAGTCGATAATATTGAGTTAATTGTGTCAGAAATAGTGAATCCTCCCCCAGTTACAGCTATATCTACATGTACAAAAACCTCATTATCGACATGAATTATTTTGAGGGTTATTTTAAAAGACATTTTAAATATTATTGAATTGGTAAAGAAATAAATGTCAAGAAACGTAAAGTGACAGAATATTTTCTACTTTTATTTTATTATAAGTTTGCTTGAGTGCCATTTGGCAACAATAATATTCCAAATTCTTAGTTTCAGTTCAACTAATTAATTTCAAACGGACTCGCTAATATTTAGCAATAAATTATTAAATGAAAACAATGCACATTGCAGTAATGATTGCCTAAAATATTAGAAGAAATTCTGATAATGTAGAATTCTACAATTCATTAGAAAAAAACTTCGCAATGTAGAAAGTTGGGCCTTATGTTCATACAATACTCGTGAAATTCTTATTTTAATATTGTAATGATTGTGCCGAACAAGACATTTCATAGGTTTATCATTTTTCTTAAAAAAATATACCTTATATTTCAGTTTTACATTTTTCTAAAAGTTTCAGTTTTTCATATGAGGAAATTACAAGATTGTGACTATTTCGTCGATATCATGCACAATTTAATTCTTATATAATTCTAACCGCATATACATATATGTGTACGTTTTTATAGTTACATATAAAAAATATATGCACATAATTTTATTCACACATCATATAAAACATGCACATTAAATACTAGAGAAACTTATTATAGAAAAATATCTAAATAAGTGTAATCTTATCCTTTTTCAACTCTTACTGTGAAAATGGTTTCCTTCATAAAATATAGAGTTTATCTTAAAAATATTTTTGAATTTTCAATACCTTGAGATAAAAATTCAATATTCTCTTTATGAAATTGTAAATATACATATAAGCTTCATGTGTACGTGCGTACAATAATAATAATAATGTTGAAATAAAATGAATTCTTAAGATTCCTTGTTAATATTTTGCTACCCAGAACAAATTCGAAGTAAATCGACATTCATGTATGTATGTACATAGTAATGTTGATGTGTTCAATATATATAAAAGAAAATCAACAATTTTATTAATATCTTTAAATGAAATCCATAATAATTTATATAAATATACACATACATATATATATTTTATATACATAATATATACAATGCATTTTACTTTATACTTATAGGTATCGACTCCAACTGGTGTAATATCACACTTTGTAAACCTTCAAGTTGTTGTACCGGAGGCATTTATACTTGGTTCTGGTGAATTGCATGTTGATATGGGCTCAACAATTAATTTGGTTTGCATCATTGAAAAGGTAAGTAGAATTACTTAAATAATAATACACAACCATAATATCGATACACACACTCATATAGATATATTCAATATTTTACACTATAAGAGCAATTAATAAAATATTGCAAGAGAAATTTAAGTATTACCAATTGTTTTCAATATTTTTGTATTACTTCAACTAAGAAAACTGTTATATAAACAACTGATATTAAATTGAGTTAACAATATTTATAGATCATATTTTAGACAAAATAGGCAAAAGGGCTAATATTTATTTAAGGTTTTTTGTTGAATACGTTTATGCGTATTTCGTCCGCCTTACATCTTTTTGGACATAAGCGGTTACCATAATAATATATTGAAGAAAATTTATTGGATTTGTAAGTTTGATAATACTCTGGTTCTAACATCTGCCTGTAGAAATATGCCTCAGTGTATATTTTGATGTACTTTATCGGAATATTTGCGAAAGAAGTGAAACCTACATAAAATGTTATTTTAATTTTCTTTTTTTTTAAATAAATTTTAAATAGAAAATAATTGAAACTGAACTGTTAACTTTAATGTCATTCTAAATATTCATGTTTGTTCATAAATTCTGCTGTCCTACCTGTTAGCTTCAGTTTTTGCTGTCTTTTTGTCACCTTCAATTAATGTATGTATTTTAATATCAAGGTGCTTTCAATCAGTATACGTATGTAAAATAACCCACAACAATATAGTCGATGGTTATAACATGAACTATGAAGCCAACAACTATAAAATTAAAAACTATTCCAAACGAATCATTACTGTTCAATTGACGAACAATAATATATCAGATTTAATGTAATAGTATTCAAGAGCATTTGGCAACACTCTGATTTTAAAATATCATACGTTTTGTGTGTATTTTAAATTCAAAAATCATATATTATGTATATTCCTTTTATGGGTATGATAACTGAAAAATATTTGGTTTGTTGGATAAAAATATTTTAAAAGGACGTAAAGACGTAGGAGGATGAAGGTTGGAAAAAAGGATCATGAATTTATTCAATTATAAACTAATTATTAATTAAAAATTGATTATTTAATCCTTAATTTTTTATTACGATAAATTTAATGAGCATAAAATGCTATAATTACAAATTTGTCTATAAAATAAAAAAGTATTGAATACTTCCTTTCGCTTTAAGGAAGTTTGCAAGCTTTCAGCTAATATACCTAGAAAAATGTAAATTTGGCTCTTAGTAGAAATTTTCTTTGTGGCATCCGAATTTCCTGAAAAGTTCACCAGTTAGTTTCGGTAACAACCAGAACACAAACACCAAATTTCAAAAAAATTCCGCCAATCCATTCTATAGATATAGTAAGAAATGTAAAATAGGACCTCAGGTCGATTTCCCAGCACTGATATTTCCAAAAAATTTATAGATTCATTGCTTCACCACCCCGAATTTAAATATCCAATTTAAAGGAAATTGGTTAATTATTTCTCTTTATATTCGCAACAATTTAAAATTGGCCCGCACAAACGTCAAATTCTCCAGGTCTAATATATCCCATAAGTTGATCGAACCGTGCCATAACCAAAACAAGCATATAAAATTTTATGAAAATCGGTTCAACCGAACTTGTGATACACACGTACACACACAGCCAGACCGATATCTTTCCAAAAGTAGTTTATTTACGCTTCCCTACTATGAAAAAGTGCATTCCCACCGAGAATATGACATCCAATAGTACAGATTTTCGAGAAATTTCGAGCCTTTTAAAAAAAAATTAAAAAAAAACAAAAACCTCTGACTTTGATGAGCTTTATCTCGAAAACTATGGCTCAAATAAAATTAATTGTAAGACTAAAAATAAAGAACAAACAGTCGTCTGTAAAACAAGCTCCTAATGATAATTCCTTTTTGCATGGTTCCGAAGTTATAATTATTTATTTATATGCAGAACCCATCTAACACACATACAATTTTTTGCTGCAAATTGAGCAAAAATCATACCTGAAATTATTTGAATTTGGGGAACACGCTGTATAAAATCTGTAAATTGCAGTAACACAATTTCAACATTTAATCGTATATTGAACACTTTAAAGGTTACAGTGTTTACGTTTTTGATAAACGAGTTTCTTATAATAGCTTCCGGGTGCACATGTACTTGCTATAGCACATATCTATCAAAAATTTTAAAGATTCCTGCAGTTATAGGAAACTATATGAAAAATTTGCACGGGTATCACAGATTTGACGCGTCAACTCTATATTTTCTTGTTTTAAATTATACATTTTTTGCTGTTTAAGCTATTGTTCCCACAAATTTTAAATAAAATATGATCATTTGCAACAATATAACATTTTGTTATGTGTCTTTTGTAAACGCTTTTTTGGGTTCGTATTGAATCTGTTGCTGTAAAAAGCACTATTGAAAATTTTCCATTAATTTTTATTACAATTCCAATAATAAAATAATATTATATAATTATTTTTTTGATACTTCGCCACTATGAACCTAGAAACCTTAAAAAATTTTATATCAAAATATTTTTATATACTATATCTTAATTGCTTTAAAAGTGTGTATTTCCGTATGTTAAACCATAGAAATAAACTAAAATAGAAAAAAATCTAATATTAAAAAACACGCAAAAATTCAATTAAAATCATTCGTATTTGCAATTTTTTTTATTATTTCGCTACTATAGTTTTCTTATTCTCGTTTACTTTTTATTGTAATGGTATAGCGAGCTTAGATAACCATTGTTAATGCCATAGTGGTATAGAGTAGAAAACCTAATGTTGAAGGAAGCAAAATATGTTTAGATCGATTCTTAATTTTATAACAAATTTCAATCGCTGTGTAATAGTTTACAAGCCGTCAACCTCTTGCTGTTTGACAAAGTAACGCTGAAATTTTCATGAGTTTTGAAAGGCACAGCTCGTAGAAGATGAAACGAAAAAAATTTGTCCAAGGAAATTTGACTATGATTAATTTGGAAAAATTTTAATTCAACCAGCATTCCACCTTGAAGTGTGCAAATTGAAACCTAACCGACACGGAGTCAAATAGTAAAAAGAATGAAAATGCAAGCATTTTTTCCAAAAATTTTTTAGTTTGAATTTTTTTAAAACTACAAAACAATTTCATAACTCATACTGCAGCAGCACATCATGTTTGTGTTTCGTATAATATTGAGTCATAAATGCAAACTGTTATATTGAGCTTCCTATAGTTGTATATAAATCAATTTTACCATATATCAATTTCCTTTTTTATTACAGTAAACATATAAAACTTTGTTGTGAGTTCCTATTATACATTCCAAAAATGAACAGTATACACGTTATTGTAAAACGCGTTTCTCCAATAATAATAATCACGAATTGTGGGTGGTTAGAAGTGTTATAAGAATATAATAGTAAAACGGTTATGAAAAGAAAATTTAAGTTGAATTTCAGTCAGAGAATAAAATAGCAAACACTATCGCGTACAAACAAAAAAACCTAGTAAAAAGAAAATTCAATTAAATTTTGAATTTGAATAAACACGAGTAGAGAACTAGAAAAAAAAAATCATAATCATATTTCCATCTCGTATATTATAACAATCTAACGCGTTTCCAACTAAATTTAACTGAATAACGTAAAAGCGAAAAAATAGAAGAAAAATTTCAACTAGAATTAATTTTTCTTTTTCATGTTATTCAAGATTTCTTTTGGAATACCATCAATGTCCTTATATGCTTTTATCACGAATCTATAACACTTATGAAAAAATTTTCGTTTGTACCACTAAGAAGTTGTTGTGTAATACTTTTGGGACTCTATATGTGTGCGATTACTCTATACTAGAGTTACTATTTCATATTGTAAAATAATTCATGATTTAATTTTTCTCCTAATTAATTAGGCAAGCACATTGATTTTCAAAACTGAAAACACAAAGAAAGATAATATAAATCCATGATCAGTGCCATATTCTGAGATGATATTGCTACTGTCACAATGATAATTGTAAAACATTACGCTAGGCTCGTTCAAAAATTTAACTATTCAATCTTGATTCTATCGAAAGCAAGGCTCTTGCAGTCGCCTTGGAACTATAAACACAATTTTCCCCTATGGAAACCATTATCAGAAGTAACAGTATATATACATATATATATTATTTAAATTTTAGCCAAACTAATTTGGAAATGGAGCTATTATTCCAATAAAATTTAGTATTTTTAAGTCTCGAGAAATAAATAACTTACGGTTTTGATAAAAAGCTCACTATAGGAGTTACAGAGTTCACATTTTCAATAAACGAGTTTGAAAATAGTACTGCCGTTAGAATTGGTATGGAAAACTTGTTTTTCCTGATTTATTATATTTTTTTTTTGTTTTTCACATTATGGTGGTTGAATTCAGTTTTGTAGTACAGATTATATATGTATGTAACTTCTACTTGACTTTAAATTTAAATTTCAATATCCTGTCACATATTATACGTCTATATAACAACTGTGTGAATAGTGAATGCATGAATGTATATACAGTACAATTATAACATGAATGAATGTATAGGCATTACTCAAAAAAATATTGATTTTATTTGTACATATTACATAAAGTATAAGCGCTGTGAATTGCAGTATAACATACGCGCTTTGACTCTTATTTCTGTTCTGCGTTTTCCATTTAACCAATCGTATGAATTATGCTACGATTTATCTGAACGAATTTAAACGGCTTTATAAATAATTGATTTAATAGACAGAAATATAACTAGAAAATGAAATATGAATCATGGAATCAATAAAATTGATGCAGTGGCAAGATAAAAGAGATTTTATCTTACCAAGAGATTGAATGTAATCAAAAAACAAAAATAATTCAAAATTGTTATTGTTTTAAACGATTTTTCTTTTAATATTGAGCAGTTATTCAATTTTTCAAAATATTAATAATGATCTTCTTTTTATAGAGTCGATAACTCTTCCTAATCAGTTGTTAGGAATTTTAAGTGGATATCAGAAACTGTAAGGATTTTTAAACCAATAAATGAAAAATAAATGTGAAAAGTAATTAATGATTATACTTAGGTGCTGTAACTTTGTTCCCGTTAAGGTTTTCTCTCTCTATTCTTATTCTCTTCGAACACTGCAGGAAAACGAACTGGCAATATTACTTACTGAACAAACTCGCATAAATATTGTTATGAACAGCTATGAAAAGACTTTGAAATAAAAAGATTGTTGTGTTAAACAAAGACGATAATCGAGGTAGTGGAACACAATTTTTCACGTTCTTTAGTCACCATTCACAATTATGATTGTTATTAGTACCATTCGTCACATAATCGAGAAAATTGAACCCAATTTTCTACATACCTTTATACTCTACATTCCTCATTATACTGATTTATGTCAGGAATATTCGTGACATATGTGTTAACTCAACTATAAAAAATTTCTAAAATGAATCAATTATAAGTTTAGTAAAATATAAATTTATTATTAAAATTTAATAAAGCTAACCTTCATTTCTAATATGAGAAACTTATAATTATAACAATTTTCAGGATTTTTCATAAAAATTCTAAAAGGATTATATTAAATTTTAAATTTTCTCAAAAATTCATCTTACATAAAATCAACTTTTTGAATTCAACAAAATATTTTTACTTTTGAAAAACTGTAGTAATTTAATTTTATTAAGATATTTAAAAAAAAAATAATGAACTTCAAAGTCACAACTTTATTACAGTTCCAATATGTACTAGCTATAGTAAATATTATTTTTTGAAAAAGAAAAACACAAAATTTTGAGGAAAAAAATTTAAACAAAAATAAACAAATTATTATGAGTAAAAAAAAAAATAAATTTCAAAAAATTCTTATTTCCGTTTCATTAAATCGTTTAGAATGTTGTTTAAATTCTAAGAAATCTCGTATATTATTCGAAAAATCTCAAGGACACAAAAATTATTATGACTGTTTATGTATCCATAAATTTGCTCCACATTAAAATTTGTAACGTTTTTTGTTTTATTTTATTTTATTTTGTGTTTTATTTTACTTTCGAATCAGTTGAACTACTTTCAATAACTTTGTCAAGTATAGGTACAGAGTGAACCGCTTTCTTTACGAAAATTATAATTTCACAACTGGAAGAAAGAACTGATGTCTTCACTTGATTTAAAACTATACTTTGACAATCCAGTTTAATGTTCACTTGGCGTATTCATCCTTCAAAATGTTAAACCCCTAAAAGAATCTATTTAAAAACAAGTAAAAAAACAAAAACATTTTGACTAATTAATTCGTGCTACAGCATTCACCCAAACATAGTCAATTCCGAACGACTAGGAAAAACATCAGCTATTTTCTTCTACGTTATTGTGAAATTTTGTAGGTAATCAATTATTAGTATATATTTAGAAAAAATTATCAACTCTTCCCAATGCCTATTTTATTATTTCAATTACACTTTGCCAATGTGTATTTTGTGTAACAAACCAATATTTAATATTTCAATCCTCATAACTTCCTTTTTATTGTTGATTTGTATGCAAGTTGAAATTCGACAAAGAAATAAAGTTGGGTCAAACCAATGGTTTGTATTGTAGCACTTTTCCCTTAAACAAGTGAAAATACTGCTTTTAAAAACAGTCTATGTATATCCACCACACTATTAAAATTATTTTCATTTACAAACGAAACTATTTCTAGGATTGCATATATTTAGGATGAACCATTTATGCAGTCTTTGAAATAAAGCAAAATTTAATATAAACAGGGGTTAACATAATGCTCGATTTTAAGGGTTAATTGTGTGAGTTAAGAAAAATAATTATATTTTTTAATTTCATGGAATTTACTGTTAACTTTTTGCGTTTATAGAAATTTGAAAAAACTTGCGGTTTCAGAAATATAAGGTGTCAAAAATGCATATTTCACAAATTTCAAGAGGCCATAACTTGAGAGGGGGTGGAGATGGAAAAAAATTTTCTTCTAACGAAATGAACTACTTGTTAATGTCTAAAAGCTCCTAAAATTTCAAGCTTCTACAGGCTGGGGTCTAGAAGAAAAACGACATGAAAAATTTGGAAAAAAAGTACTTTAGATAACGGTAAATTTGAACGGCCATTTTGTTTTTCTAAAGTTTAACTATAGTATACCGCGGTAGGGGAAGCAAGTCACTGCCCTTCTGCGTTTGCAAAATTTCAAAAATGCTTATGGTTTCATTGCAACAAAAAGTTAAAAAAGGCCATTTTTAAGGTTTTGGGGGGGTATAACTTCTAGAGGGGGGGAGATAGGTAAAAATTTTGTTCTACGAAAATAAGTTTCTAGTAAAGATCTATGTACGTATTAAATTTCAGCTTTCTATCTTTAAGAATGTAGAAGTTTTGTAAACAGACACACGGACAGACGGACGGACGGACGGACGGACGGACGGACGGACAGACGGACGGACGGACGGACGGACGGACAGAGTGAAACTAATAAGCACTTTTTTTCAAAAAATTTTTGGAAAAGTGCTAAAAAGCTAAAATAATTTGTCTTTAATATTTGAACCAAAACTCGGGCATTTGCTTTAATATTACTGTCTTAACTCGCTTACTTGCCTTAACTCTACTTGAGTTAAGGCAATTGAGCGGGCCAAGTTAGATCTATTAATAACTTCTATTATGCATCCAATAAAAATATAAAATAAATTAAATTTTGCTCTTGAATATTTTCAGTATTCTAGGTATCACGATAATTGATCATTTTTATTAATCGCTTTTTCACTGTAATTATTGACTTTGTTCGTTATGATGAATTTTTTTCATAACCACTCGCTCATTATAACCTATTACAACTTTCAATTTAAAATTGAATAGTTTTTCTTGTTTGTTGTCAAATTCGTTTCCTTATAATTATACTCGTATTATATTCAAACATTGAGAGGTTTACATAAAGAAAACTTAATATTTTTCTTACAATTTATTGAAACCATCAATATATTTTTTCACTTATATTTTTCCTCATGTCCTCGGGTGCTTTTAACACTACGTTCTTCACATTATATTCATTTCCATCTATAGAGGACAACTTGTTGTATTTTAATTTGTATTAAAGTTCTAGTAATTTTTTATGCACAATGAATTTTTATATCGATGCATTGAAAATTTAATTCAAGGAAGAATATTAACAAAAAAAAGAAATCTTTTTGTGAAAATTTAAAATATTCACACTCTTTTGTTTCTATTTGGAAATTTTTTTGTTATCCTTAATCTTCATATTGTATTCTAGACACTAGCTAGTAATTATTACTGCATCTACACAAAATAATAAAAGTAATTTTTTTCAGCAAGGTTTCACAGTTCGCTCTAAATATTATAAAAAGAGAGTAGAAAATAATAATATGGGGAGATTTAAATACAAAAATATACCAAATGGTGTTCACTGATATATTCTTCGGAAATGACATCATTTCTTTACAAAATTGATGAAGACGGATATGAAAAAATGAAAAATAGAAGAACAGTTTCTTTCTTTTTGTTTTTTTTTCTTTTGTGCTTTTATTTTATTTTCGGCGAATATAAATCTAAATTGTGTATATAATAATACTGTGCATCATGTTATATTTATATATAAATATGTATATATTTTGTACTTACATAATATTATAACATGATTGCATGCAGCAATATTATTTTTGTTTAGTATAATATCGTAATATATAAAATACAAGAAAAAAAACAAGAAAAAAGAAAAAGGATATTTTTTTAGGGAGAAAATAATAAACTTTTGTTGAGCATCAGTGGAAATAATGTATATTTGTATATGTGTGAAAGTAGTTGCTGAGAAAAAGAAGGTCAATCGTGTTCTGCAACATAAAAACAGTAAAAACAAGAATATTGCATAATAATATTTTTATACAGTAATGTTTTTGGCATAATATTGGGTGATTTGGAAAGCATTGTTTGTACGTGTACACATAGTGATGTTAATAATATGTTGAAGAAATTACATATTACGTACATACATATATGAATAAAATTATTATGTAGTTTTTATATTACAATATTACTCAACATATGCTTTTTAACAACATGTTGTTTTGTTGTTGATGTTATTTTCGTTCAGCTTTGCTATTTTTTGTTACTGCCATTTTTGTTGCGATTACTTTCTGTTTTCTTTCATAATAGCATAGTTTATAGTAAATATATGAGTGCAGAAATTTTAATTAAGTTCATTAAAAAATTTTAAGTAAGAACTACATAGCGTACGTTTTTTATATGAAAATGGTCAGTAAAAATTAAACTCATAGTAAATATTTTTTTCTAAATTACTTTGTGTACTTACCGCTTTCGAATGCAGATATATTTAGATCTGTATTGCTTACACGGAAATATATATATATTAAAACAAAGTCATACTTATTATTTGAATTAATATAATTCAATAAATAATTTTTTAAACGATACCATCGGCATGTTGAATTGGAGTTTTGTAATTTTCTGTAACTAATAAAACTTCCGCGAAAATTTCTTCAATAAAAATAAGCTTCTCATAATTGACGTTGGATCATCACGTCAAGATGAATATAAAACTCATTTGTGTAAATTGTTAATATTAACATTAAACGCAATCTGGCGGACCATGATGTTTCACCTCCAAGGAGTGAAATTGTGATCCAAAAACTGGACAAAAAAAGATCAACATTTTTGTAAGCTTTATTTTTCCAAGTATTATATGCTTAATTAAATGTGATATGGAGAAGAAGAAAAGGCTGGAACGCCGAAAATTCTAGTGTGCAATTATGAAAGTTGACAATATACATGAAGGAGAAGCACAGGCAATGGTCAAGCTCTTTCATTCTCCGTCAAATTGTGGACAGGTTTAACTGATTTACGTAATACCGATAAAAATATTTGTTAATATTTTTATCACTTAAAATTTTTTTTTCCAGAATTTTTAATAAGTTGGTTATAATGGACCTAAGTAAATAATGTGCAGTGTATTCATACTCATTTCTTTACTTATACTTACATAATAATATGGGTATCATTTTGTATATTGTCTCGTACATGAATATTATGAATTTCATTTTTCATGTTTTTGGTTCAAGAAAATTCGAAAACTTGGTGAGAATATTAATAGGTTGTGTATTAAAGTGGAAACGTCCTTGCCAGAATAATATTTATAAAATACATGTATAAATAATTTTTCATGGAATCTACATAAATAAAATTTTTGTAAATATACATACACATGTATAGTATATATGTATATATATTATGTGTATCGAAATATCAATACATCTCCTATTTCGCACACATGTTCACTTGTACTTACAATGAATAATACTGAAAAATTTTCCATTTCATTCCCATGCATACATATTATACATACATATATACATACAGATATTATTATTATTGTTATTATTTAAATGTTGTCAAAATCAATTGTTTTGATATTTCAAAGAACAGAAAAAAAAAACAGAGGATTCATTTTACTTTTCATTTTAATAAAAATCACACTTGACAATTTTCTAAAAGTACAATTCTTTATTATAGTAAAAATTATACATAGAAAAACTCAGATGTAATCTATTGAAAATAATTGAGAATATTTAAAACAAAATATTAGAAATAAGAATTATTGTTATTTAAAGTAAAATTATTGCGATTAACTTTTCGAAATCAGGTGGTGGAATGATGAAAAATGTGCAATGAAACATGAAATTAAAATATTTAATGGGCATAAAAAAATGACATAAGAAATAGTAAAGCGTTATTAATATTGATTTATTGTTGATCGATGAACATTTAAAAAATATGATCAATTTAGTATGTGCAAATATGAAATTCAAGGAAAGTTCACGCAATTTGATTATGAGATTTGAAATTTCAGAACACAAGTATGAAAATATTTTTGTAAATGCCAAACTATAGAAACAAGAATATCTTTATTAGCCGTATACACAGGATGTACATACAGCATGTATAGAAAGAAATTTATTTCAAATTGGCTCGACTGTTATTGCAACCACTTTAACAGGTGTACAATAGAACATTTTTTGACTTATTCTATTAAAGCTTTGATTTTAGATAAAACGGTGATTTCAGACATTCACTGCAAAGGGTGGACAATGAGCTACTCGAGAAGCATACAACGAGATTCATAGATTACTACTTTCAGTTCAGATAGAGAAAAACATTTATATTTTTAAAATATTTTTAAATAAGGCTATTTTTTCTACTGATATGCTACTCATAGTCCATCTAGTAACAAAAAATTCATAGTTCATCTGGCTATAGAAAAATTGAATTTTTATGAAAAATATTGAAGATTTGCAAATAATGCTGTAATTAATTTTATTTGCGCAAGATGTTTTTTTACGTATGGCCTTTAAAAATTTTAAGGGTTTAAAATTTATCGTTCAAAATTAATTTTTGCTTAGTAGATAGCCTTCTGTTATACATAAATTTACATTTTGTTGAAAAACACGTTATTGTATATACATATGTTATATGTACATATATTATTTTACAAAAACTTATTCACTTAAAGGTGAAAATTGTGCAAAAATTCTAATCTGACCCAGACAACAAGGCAAGGAAATTATTCTTCGAGGAACATAATAACTCCCTCTTTTACAAAAAATTCTACATATATTATAGAAATTCTACTCAGTATACCCTATCTCCCTACTTAAGTATATAAATAGCATTATTGCAATGTAACCGATATAATATAAAGAAGTGATAATTACATTGAATTGATTCAGGAATTAATTAATGTGATCAATTTGATTTTATATAAGTATATAACAGAAAAAGAAAACTATAATAACAATCAATTCTTCTCATACATTTTACATTTCAAATAAATTATTGTTCACTTACACACATTATTTTATACTCATCTCTATATATTGTACTATTTGAATAGATGGGAACAAAAATATTTATTATACTAACTTACTTCCATATTAATATTTACAGAGTCCAACCCCACCTCAATATGTGTATTGGCAGAAAAATGATCGCCTAATTAATTATTACGATTCAAGAAGAGATATAACAATTGAAACAACACCTGGTCCACGTACACAAAGTCGACTGATTATTAGAGAACCACAAATAGCTGATTCAGGTAATTATACCTGTTCAGCAAGTAATACAGAACCAGCTAGTATATATGTATTTGTATCCAAAGGTAAGTGAATTACAATAATATTATAAAACTTAAAATATAGACACATACATTTGAACAATTTCATTTAGTAATGTTTATATAATATGTAATATTGTAATATTATAGAAAATTGTAATGGAAAAACGAAAACACAAAAGAAATTCCTTACAAAATTTTCCTTGAATAAAGGAGAAAAATTGAAAAACTAATTTTCTTCTCTTTTCTTTATTTATAGGTTAGAAAAACAGGTTAAATAATTAATATTAGCTTCTTAATCTTTTAAATCCTTATGAAACTTATTTACGAGTTCAGAAAGTAATATTTCTCTTTTTTCGCAAATAAAATATTGAATGCTTTGTATATAGATTATTTAATTAGCTGCTCTTCTGACTAACCATTATAATAAACATACATACATGTAAGAGAATATTGATGATTTGTTAATTTTCTATATACATACGTACCTAGTTATTTAAAGTGATTATTTATGGAAGATAAACTATTCAAAATTCATATAGATTACACAATATTTTGAAGTAATTAAGTAAAATTGAAAGGAGAGAAATATGGGTGTTTTGAGAACGTTCGTGATGGTGCATATATGAAAAATTTGAAGCAATTATTATTAACCTAATTATAATTTCAAATACAAATTTTACTCATTTTAAATATAGATCAAATCTTATTGAAGAATATTTGAGGTGAATAAAAAGAAGGTGGTCCAACCCAAAAATTCTTGATTTCGAAATAATTGCATAAAACTGTAAAAAAAAATGAAGAGCTCAAAGGAAAAGTAGTACAGCTTCAAAAACCGAAAGTTTTAGGTAGATGCATTGTAAATTTTCTTTAATAATTCATCTTTCAAATGTGGTCCCAATTTTTTTTCTAGAACATTTATATAAGATTAATATATAAATGAAAGTTATACAAGTTTAATACTTGTACGTATTTAGTAGGAGGTAAAAAAAGTAACGTTCTGTCAACTTTTCCGATTCTTGGTTTTGATACTAATCAAAATATCATAAATTTATTAATCCATTTAGAAGGATATTATAAATATACCAGTCCATTTTTAAAAAACGCTAAAAATAGGTATCTGAAATTATAGAAATAAATTTTTGATCCGCATCGAATTCTGAGCCTACTTAGTTCGTGTTGGCCATGGAATAAAAGAGACTTTTCTAATTATGGTTGAAAATTATTTTAATATAATATTTTGGGACATTTTTTGCATTTCGGTAAAGAATTCGCCAAAATTCAAACTCATATACTTGTAACACTTTCATTTGATCGTATTTAAAATAGTGATTGTAATAAGATTTTAATTGTGAATGCTCTTCAAAAAATTAATAACGCTCTTTTTCTTAATAATAGTTTCTTTACAAGTTAATCCCTATAAATCGTAGTATGAATTGTAATGTGACTTTTTCGTAGGGTATTTTATAAAGTTTCTATAATAAAAAAAATTCACAAAAAAAAAGGATTTTTTTATCACTCCCCCTCTTTAATACTAAACAATTATAATTACTACGGACTATAAAATAATTTATTACAACAATTTTCATTAAATTTTAAAACGAATGTAAAACGGAGAAAATAAATTAACATTTCTTTGACCGAAATAAAATTCTTTTTATTTATTCATTTTCTAATATTCTCAAAAAAAAACAAAACGGAGAGAGAAAGAGAAAAACTAAATTTAAATAATTTAATTTCAATTTAAAGTTTAGGTAATATTTTTTCCTCTTGAATAGTAATTTTATCTTCTTTTCTCTTTATCCTTTTCTTTCTATTTTACTATCTTTTTACACTATAAACTTTATTTTCAAGTAAGATGAAAAAATGTACTTATTTGATTCAATTTATTACTTCATATTATAAGTTGATTTAGTTCATTTTTGAAAATTGTAAGAGAACAATGGTAAAGAATATTAGTAAAGAACATTATTCTTCTTCGTCACCCCTTAAATAGGACAGAACTTTCCCTTAAATCAAAATCTTTGAAGCTAGTTTTCTCGTTTATATTGTCAAGTATTTTTCTGCGTCTTTTCCATTCTTTCCTATAATTTTTTATTCTTAAACATTTGACGCTTCACAGTAAGAAAATATTAATCACTGATCTTCTCACTCAATACTAATTAAATCTCACTGATACTAATACAATCACTGAATGCTCTCTTAATTGGTTTTTACTCCGTACCGAGTGAGTAAGAAAACAGAATAAAATGTACTCATTCCGTACCGAGTGTTAATAGAAAATGTACTCATTCAAAAACCGTTCAAATTCTCGATTACTTTTCCATCTAAGTTCTTTTCCTTTCTTTCTGATTCTTTTCCTCGGAATTTTAATTTTTAAAATTGGACAAAACGTTTCTTAAAAAACGTGTTTATATTCATTTACACTTTAATTCCTGTTTTTTTTTTATTATTCTTAATAGTATACCAAAAAACAAGCATACCTATGACAACTACAATATCACACCAAAAGTACTTATTTATACATTTGTAAGTACTATTGTATACAATATGTATGAGTATCTTTATATGTAATATACAAAATGAATTATACAATGTAAAAAATGAATAATATTTTCATTTTTTGTTCACAAATTTTTGCAAAAAAAAAAAAAAAAAGAAAATTATTTTAGAAGGGAAGAAAAAACACAAAAACTACTTGATTAAATAACTTAATAAAATTAAGTTGAAAGAAAGAGAAAACAAAGAGAGATATAGTAGAATTTTTTGTATTGTGAGCGAAGGAGAGATAAGAAGGAAAAATGAAAACAGAGCCTAAATGTAGGCCAACTACATTCAGAGGAAAAATAAATTTTAATAAAAATTTTCCCATACTAAAGTGTGTTTAATATTTTAAAATTTTCTTTTTTTAGAAATTTTAACTCTTTTTCGTCTTCCTTTTTTGTTTTCCTTTTTGAGGCTAATGAGTTTTTTATTTCAGTGTTTTTTTTTTAATTTTTCAGTTTTCTACAGAAATTAATGAGTTGAACTTTTATAAAGCATAAATTATTTTTTTCTCTTTCTATTTTATTTTTGTTTTTTATAATTTTGTTGTAAAATCATAATTATTTAATAAACTATTATAAAATGATGTAATCAAAAAATTTTTATAATTTAAAAGGATATTTTTATAGAAAAATATTTGTACCTTTTATAGGAAAAACTTTAATTTTCCGAAAATTTCTGATTGTTTGAAGATTTATTTGTATTAAGAGCTATTTTAAATTATAACTTTAGTTAAATAAATAAAATAAGGTTCATTTAAAATTAAATAAAAAATTTTATATGAAAATTGAAAAAAATATATACATATACATATATATATAAATAAAAGTTAACACATGTGCAAATAGTAAAAGGATCTCACTTTGAGAGTAGCATTTAAAGAAAATAATTGTGTGACGACGGTGAATATTTAAAGTATGGTCAAATACATGTAGGTTTAATTTAATTATAAGCAGTAAACACACGGTAATATCGTGGTTTTTGGAGTGTAACTGATTATGAATTTTTAACACATTACGTCCCGTGTGCACACATTTGTGCTTTTCATTGAACTTCAAGAAAATCCCGTGTGCACACATTTGTGCTTTTCATTGAACTTCAAGAAAATCCCGTGTACACATATATGTGCGTTTTGTTGAATTTGAACTCAAACATCTTTATAAAATAAGAGAAAACGCCTTTATAAGATAAGGAGCGAGGTAACGGTTAATTTCAAATTGTTTTCATCTGTAAAGTTAAATAATTTCGTCTGATCTCAAATTTCTCAAGAACTCTCTCACTTGAGTTCTCATTTGTCCCGTAAGGTCACTCTCTCACATGGGGTTTCATTTGCCCTGTATGATCTTTCTTTGTCTATTCTATAGTCTCCCGTGGTATATTATAGCTTAGCACATTTTTCAAATTTGGTTTAAAAAAAACGTTATTTGCTATATAAGAACGATATATTTTTAATTTGCCCCGGTACCAGAGGAAAGTTTTTTAGAAATAACGCCGGGAGGTAATGTGAAATTGTCTCCATAAGGATTAACTAGCTTGGTAATAATATTGTTTTTCTATAATTCTATTCGAAAACATGGAAAGTTTTATTAATGTCAAAAGAAGGAAGCTGTTAATACTTTCTTAGGTTTTATAAAAAACATCAATTTGATGTTTATATTAAATTTGTTTAGTCTTACCTTTCGTGGGTGAATGACAGTTATTCGAACCTGCTAAACCATTTCAAAAGAATAACATTTTAAAAAAGTAACCTGCAATGAAAACTATGGTATTCTCATATTTTAATCTTCATATGTACAGTTATAGCTCTTTGAATACTTTATCGGAGCTATAAATTTTCCAGTTCCCCCAAAACTATTCCCAAATCTAAATTTTTTAATCTTCATTTTATTAACATCTAATTCACACATTCTTTTCCTCATAAACTTTCCTCATGAACTCAAATATTTAGTAGTAAAATATGTTCATATAAGCAATGTTATTTTACTAATTATTTATAAATAGCCTTAATTTTGCTTGTGTAAAAAAAATTATGGAACATGAATAAATTAAATATTACACAAAATTGGGCGATATTTTAATAATTATTGTCAATTAATTATTTGAATTAATTAATGGTACACGTATGTACGTACATGTGTTTTATTCATGTATCAGTTTAATCTTATTCACTGATTTTTTGCTATTTTGCATAAAATTTGCATAAATCAGTCATGTTGTTTTAGTTTTTACCTCCCATTCAAATTTTATGTTATTTTCGTACTGCCATAGTTTTTGTTGAGTTTATTTCTATAACAAAATTGGAAAATAATAAAATTGTTAAAAAAAATGGTTATCACATTCACTTTATGGTAGTATGAGGTAGCGTTTGAAAGGATTTGAAGATAATCTACAATTTTTATTCAATGACAATAGAAAATGTGTTTTTGTTTTTTGCTGTATGTAGCTAATTTCATAGAATAAGTCCGCAGAAAAACAAAATCATGAGATTAAAATTTTAAAAAATAAAGATTCTACCACTACAAAATTGTTTGTAAAGCGAGACTGTTCGCTTTCTTTAATGGTAAAATGTGAACATACACAATTTATAATTTAAAGTAAATTAACATTAATTTCATACAAGTTTATTTTCTTTACCTGCCTAATTATACAGTAAATTTGCTAATAATAAAAAATTTCAGTTATGTGCCATTAGTTCAATAAAAAATGAATTTTTTTAAAAATTGCAAAAATTTAATCAAAATTTTTAATAAATTCGCTTATTACAACCAACGAACTTATTTTACGGGGCGAGAATAATGTTCATATTGGATATTCTCAAATTCATATGTGCCTTGAACGAGTTCTTACTCTACATGTAATATTGTTAACCCACATAACTGTTAGAAAATAAATATGTACAACATTTTTTTAATAAACTTCAACTGAAAAGAAAATAATTTATTTAAGCTTTTTACTTAATCCTTTTTGCTTTACTTTTTTTTTTTAAATTTTATCTTTCAATTTTACTTTTACAATCATCTTTTGAAAATTTAATATAAATGAATGCATGCATGTACATATGTGAATATAAATATGTGTGTTTTTGTTAGCACTTTCACACTTTAAATGTACAAAATTGTACATCCAAAGTGATTCTTATAATATTCTGACACAACTGAAATCTTACTAAGTTCTTTATTATAGCGTGAAATCTTTACATTCATTTTTTCCTTACACAATATTACTCTAACGTACGAATAGAACAATAATGTTACAAACACCACTATATTGCGCATAAAAACATCATGACGTTATATTATAAAAAAAAGGACATGATGTGAAGAAAAAAAATCCATTTTCTCTTATACTCTTACATTTTATCTCTTTAAATTGTTTTAAATTTTCTATTTTTCTTTTCTTTGGTATTGTGTATCTATATATAGTATATTTTAATGTATATATATTACTTGAATCTCGATGTTAACCATAAGAATCAGCCCATATGAAATGTAGGTATTGTGGCGAGTTTATTTTTATTTTTTGGTTCAAAAACGAAAATACTGTCCATAAATAACACAGTACACTATAATGATAAAAAATATATTGCGTGTTCTATATTCTGACATCGACATGTTCTAAATGTTGCATTCTGTACTATACAAGTACAAATACATAATGAATACACACACTTCATTGTAAAGCTACACATTTAAATTTAAGTTAGGTATAATAGTATACATAGAATGTTGGACTCTTGCATTGCATACAAATATAAATATAATTTGATATAAATGAAAATATAAGTTATGTTTTCTATGCCCAAAGTTACTCTTATTTGAACATTTTCTTACATTATATGAACAGTTTAACTTTTATGCACTATATAAGTGCATAAAACGTATTCAATAGATGTGTATGCGAACCCACTATATGGTTATAACCGATGTTCAACGTTGCATTTTTCAATCTCTTGAACTTGACGTCATCTTTCATACTAATGATATTAATTTCATTTTACTGATTGCAACAACACATTTCATTTATAAATTGGGAAGTAAAAAGGACAAGAAGAAAGGGAGGTAAGTTAGGCTTGAAGGGAGTGAAAAGGACAAAATATTGCAAGAAGCTACTTAACATATCAAAAAAATTTTTGTCATAAGGTCGGTGTAAAGGTAAATTTCCACATTTCATTTACACCACTAATTTTAACCCAATGCGGAAGATTTAATAATAATTAGGTGTAGACACCTACTGCTTACACACATATGTCTTAAATTTTTTTTATTTTAATTGAATAAATCGGATAAAAGAGTTTCCTATTATTATAAAACAAAATCTGTTCGGATAAGAGATAAATCGCTGAAACCGAATATCCCCGCATTTAAACAATTCCTTTTTGTCTGCAAAAGCCACTCAGATATATATTTTTATTGAAAATTTTTAAGTATAAAGCTATAATATTTTAAGAGGGGGGATGGAGACAGATATGAGACAGATTGTGTCCACTAAATTTTTTCGTCAGTTCTTCAACAATGATAAATTAATTTCTGTTAAATATTCCAATGTATGAATGTGAAATATAGTGGAAACGCAATACCTTCCTTTTATACCAAAAAAGGGTTTTTAAAAAAATTGATCAAATAGAGCAATTTTCAATTGTTTAAAATCAAGGCAGAACAAAAGTTTTGTTTTATAAAAAAAGCACCTTCTTTTAAAACGTATAGCTACAAATTATTTTTTTTTATTATTATAATTAATAATTGTCATATTAAAATTTTATAATTCCTTCATACTATTGCGGTGAGAATGTTACTAGAAGAAACTATAACAATTTTATGGAATTTGCCGAAGGGTTAGCTAAGCTTATGGTTTCAACGAAATGAGTGGTGCAAACTGAAGAAATATTTCTATTTCTTAGACTACCTTTTTAATCGAGAAGAGGGAAAGGTCTGAACAACCTTCTCCTAACGAAATTAATTATTTATTAGTTTCTATGTAGCTTGATAAAGGCTCTTGAATTTTAGTTGGAAATGTGATGAAAATAGCCGCTCTTTTCATACTGGATTGTAGAAAATCAATTATTCTAATCAATTATCTTTAATTTATGAGTATTTTTTTTATTATAGTCTTCATTTTAATGATTTTTACTCTCTTTTTGTAATAATAATTACAATAAGATTTATTCACCATGCGTAAATGCAATTTAAAGTTCTTGTTATTTTTCTTAAATTATGACGAGAGGACTTAAAAATCCTTTTTATTTTTTTCTATAATATTTTAATAATATCAAAAAGTACATTTTTACAGATTGTGTTAGGTACTGTCATTTTATTCACTACTAAAAAACACACTCTTTTTTTCAAAAATAAAACGTAAAAGAGAAAACACAATAAAAACATGTAATTTGTAAGTAAGTTGATAGAATCCTTTTTAAACCGAGCTTACTACTCATATATAGTGTATCTAAATATAATATGTTCTCGTCTCGATAGTTTTTATGGACTCTTGATGACCTGATAATGATTATGGTTCACTGTAAGTGAAAAAGTAATCCTATATACTCCAAAAATAACATTTTATGTTTCTGTTAAATGTAGTTGTACATAAATACAG
Source organism: Condylostylus longicornis (assembly GCF_029603195.1). Classification (NCBI taxonomy): domain Eukaryota; kingdom Metazoa; phylum Arthropoda; class Insecta; order Diptera; family Dolichopodidae; genus Condylostylus; species Condylostylus longicornis. The sequence goes on along the minus strand of NW_026578017.1, from coordinate 8,050,735 downwards.
CAGGTATGTCTATGTATATCTACTTATTCTGTATTTTAAATGCATAAATATATATATATATATATGAAAATATTATGGTTCTATGAGTATATCATCCATAGATTTAGTAAATTACTAGAATACGTGTAGGAAATTTCATGGCCTGTGCTTGCATTAAATTTAATGTAAAAAGAACTACTATATGGGAAATGCTGTCACACAAGTCCTTTTGGTTTTTCTATTCGTTCTATTTTTTTTTATTCTTTTCTATTTCATTATTTTTTGTTTTCTTTTATTTTTCTTCTTTTAGGATTTATTCTTGTTTTCTTTAAGTTTTGTTTATTGTTTCCTTTTATTATAACACAATATAAATTTACCCTATAATGAGGAAACAAAAGTATTTCACTTTACTTAAAGTAAAATTCGTAATAAGTAAAAACATAAAAGGCATAATGCAAAAGTCATGAAAATGCTTTATCTCAATAAAAAATATTATGTTTCTTGTAATTTCTGTAATGTAGAAATTAAAAATTGAATAAAACAAAAGAAAAACATAGAAAATGTCTCAAGAAACTTGACATATTCATTTTTGACATCCAATGTGTAAAATTTTGTGATTTGTAATCCTAATGTATGGGTATTAAAATTTTTGACTAAATAAAAAATTTAAAAATGTTTTAATAAAAATTATTTCTTTATGACCAGGAAAAGTACTTAAAATTCTAAAAAATTAAACATTTATTTCGCAATAGAAAATTATGTAATAAAGACGCTGTATGTAATTAATTAGAATTTTAAAAAGTTATTTATTGAAAAAAAATTGCATTAACGAATATTCTAACATGCTACATATTTTACTCCATAAATTAAATCCCCAACAATCACAAAATTTCAATAGTAAAATTTCAAAAGTAGTTGGGTCCAAAAATTTTCGATTTCTAATTAAAGTCTGAACTTTGAATAAATTAAAAATGGGACTGGAAGCTTTTCCTACACTTGTCGTACTTGCTGTCCTTTGTGAGATTTTAAAGTTTTCAAAGAATTGTTGTGAATTTCTGCTAGTATTAATTTTTGGCTGGTATTATACAGCTTTTACGTAACAAAGTGGGGAGATTATTTTTGTAATCTGTAATTTGACATTACTTATTAATTTCATAATAAGTGAATGTAAGTAAGTTCCTTGAAATAAGAATATTTCGTAAAATTATTTTTATTATTTAGACATTAAACTAGTCTCTTAAATATCCTTAACCGTATAGTTGAGTCTTTCATTCAAATCATTTGAATATTAATCCATTATTATTGAATGTAAATAATATTCATTTACTAAATTTCCCATTCCCTCATATTATTTCAATTTTCCAGACTATATAATTATTATTTTTTTCTTTCAGAACGGTAACTGATAAAATTTTGTATTACAAATACACATATACAATACATTCATACACAAATAGTAAAGTAGAAAAGCCAAAAGCTAAATTCAAAACTAATACAATGTAGAGAAATAGAAATTCAGAATGAACAAAAAAAATTAAAATCACTCTACTTAATATAAATTATTAATAACAATGTTACAGAAATTTATAATTATCCTGCTTTTTGGTTTTCTAAGCTTATTCCATAATTAATTTTCAATTACAATTGTAAAACAAAAAAAAAAAAAGAAAAAAACTATGTAGAAAATGGAATAACCATAAAATGAAGTAAAATGGACCATTAAATTTCATTTGTTTTCTCTTATTTTCTGATTATATACCTACCGCCTATTTATTAAATAATACAGTAGGTACCTACTTTTACAATTACAATGTAAAATGTATAGAACAATGTTGATTGTTCAGACATTGTTTTCTATTTTAATGCCATATTTATGTTTTATAGTATTATTATTTTAAATATTATATAGAAATTTAAAATTTGCCTGTTCTTAGACTCGAAAATTACTTCAATCGGTATACATATAATTATATGTGCAATATGTATTTAAAATGCCGGAAGGATATTTTTAATTTTACAATATAACAAAAGCAAAATATAAAATACAATATGAAATTCTTCAGTAGTACAAACTATACAAAAGAAAAACACAATATAAAAGTGAAAAAGAGAAAGCAAATTAAATATAGAACTCTCTCCTTTTATTTTGATGTTACATATATATATATATATATATATAATATTATTCATTATGTTTTAGGTTTTACAATAAAAAGTCTTTCACAGATTTTCAAAATAAGTTTTCATTGTTTTATGGTTCAAGAAAAAAAAACAAATACATACATACACCATTTTAATATTGTAGAGTAAATTGAAAGAGAAAATTCTGGAATAATTTAGCCTTAAATTATCAACTATCAAGATTATAAGATTTAAAAACAGCTCATTTCTTCTGTGTTTTGTTCATATCGCAATAATAAAAAAATTGGATATTTTTAGGAAACTTCTTTTAATCAACACTTGCTTTTCACAGTTATTTAATTCTTTCAACAGGTTTGTCATTATGTTTTCGATTTCTTGTTTTATTTAAAGAACAATTTGCTATTTTTCCTAACGTTTCTTAAATTTAGATTTTAAATTGACTTTAAGTACTTTTAGATATTCCAAAACTAACATGACGAACCAAAAAATTTATTACATATAATTTCTTGAAAGTGTATTTAATTCCCGTGAAATGTAAGTTGCGTTCATAATCTTTTCATCTATTAAAATACACATGTGTATTGGAACACAAGTTAAAATTCTTCCGTTTGTCAAATAAAATTCGCCGAAGAGTCAGAAATATTCTAATGGTTTCATTTTATTTTAATTTAGATATGTAAATAAAAGACAGGTAAAAAATAGCTATTAAGGATGTATAAATTTTTTTTTCTTATTCAAATTCGTTAGCCTGTTGTTTTTCTTCTTAACCTAAAAATTCTTGGCATCCATATATGAATGACTACTTTGAAAAAATTGTCACACCATTTTCTTTTTTATTTAAAATAAAACATAGGTTTGTCATTAGACATTCCCATCTATAAATAAACATAATATGCATTTCTAATGTCAGTATGTGTGTGTGAGCGGTCTGATGTATAACAATATGTTAAGTGCATAAAACAATATAATTGTATTGTATTTGAGTGCAAATGACAGATTTTCCATTTTAATCTCTTTCAATAGAATTTTACTTAAAAGGATAATAAAAATTTTCTTTTTTGTCTTTTGTTTTTATTGTTTTCGTATTTATTGTTTTTTTTTTTTCTTGTGTCTGTTATAGGTGATAATATGGCTGCAATATCTAGGCGGAAAACATCGTCAGCCGATCGAATTTCAACGATATTTAAAAATTTACTGGTTCCATCAGTTTTAGTAAATACTTTAATGTTAAGGTAAGTGTTTAATTATGAATTTGTTGTGAGAGGCTCAGATGTAAAATGGCCTAATCCACATAAATTTTTTACCGAGATAAATGAGATTTAATATTTTATTTACATATAGTTTTATATATTACATTGTTAACAAAAAAAAAAGTAAAATTTTGCGAGTGAGGGTTAGGCCGCTTCGCTTCTGAGCCCCTTATGTTGTGTATTACAAATTGTCTTTATAGTTGTTGCAAATAATATTATTCTAAACTCATTTTGAATATTATGTGCAGCAATAGTATTAGTACAATGAATTAAAATTTTATTTATAAATCTGTGACCTTAAAGCGAATCATCTCAAGTTAAAAAGTCTCCAATAGTCTCCAATTTTAGACTTTAAACATTTTTTTATTCTGTATAATTTCTGTATGAAATAAAATTTAAAACTGGACAAGAATCGACAGAAAGAAAAATAAAAGAGTTTTAAATCGGAATAAAACGTTTTGCTTGTGGGCCACAGAATTATTTAAAAAAAAAAACAATTTTATAGTGTTATCCTTTTTATTTCTCATTTCAGATATTTTATTCTAACCTAGAATTAAATTTAGTTAAATTTAAGTTACATATTATAAATTATTATTAATAAAATTTTATGTATAAATTAAATAAATTAAAACAAAAAAAAAAGAAAAACACAAAAAAAAATAAAATGAAAATCTTATAAAAATAAAACTAGAAAATTAATTAATTTAAAAATTAAATAAAAATAAAGAAAGAAAAAAAAACCATTCACTATAAAATATTACAAAAAAAATATGAGAAAATATTTCGAAAAAAAAAAAATAAAAAAAATTGTAATAGCAAACTGTGCAATATTTTACAAACATGCATAACGTAAAACTTACAAACGCATTATAAAAATATGTACGAATGTTCGAGTGCATATAAGGGAATTAAAAAAAAAAAATTAATATTTTTTTAAATTATGTTTTTTTTTTAATTTTTCTGATTAAATTGAGCGTAAAAAAGTTGTGTTCGTTTAAATACAAAAAATTAAAAAAGGGAAGAGAATGAAAAAACCAAATAATGAGAGCAAAAACAATGTAAAGTGAATATTAAAAAATGAAATTAATTAAAATTAATTTATTTCAAATATTTTCAGAACAAAACTTATTAAAATGAAAAAATAAACAAACAATATAAAATAAGCAACCAAAAAAAAAAAAAAATAATAATTTTTTGTACAAAATAAAAAAAAAATAAGAAAAATTTAAAAAATATTAAAAAAACAAGTGAAGAATTAAGAGATTTAAATTAAAACAAAACTAAAAAAAAAATAAATAAAAATAATTATGATAAATTCAAATCAAATTTATATATGTATGTATTGTATATGAAGAACAAATAAAAATATACACATAAAATATATAAATTATTAAAAATAAATAATAAATTATAAAATATTTTATTAGATATAATTAAAAATTTTGTTAATGTATAATAAATTTTCACAAAAAAACAAAAAAAAAAAATAAAAATAAAAATATAACATAATTATGAATGTTAAATTTTTATTTAAATTAAAAAATATAAAAATTATAGATTTAATATTTAGCAATATATTTGAATTTAAATAAAAAAATTGAAAAAAAAAGAAAAAAATAAATAAATTTTTAATTATAATTGTAGTCATATTTTATAGAGTATAAAAATTAATAATTAATGAAAATATTTAATGATAATAATTTAAAGCAGAGTATCAGAACATGTAAAAAATGGAATTTAAAAAAGATTTTTAGATAAGTATGTATAATACATTTGTTCACACACATTCATATTATATGCTGAGTAATGGTAAGCCTGAATCTATAATCTAAATTTGAATTTTATTCGGAAAATAACAAAAATTAATAATTACAAAACAAATTTTTTGTTCAAAATAATTTCTCAATCTTAAAACGAGCGTAACCAATTTTAATAACTTTATTGAAGAATAACTAATAAATTTACTTGCCTTGAAGCTTGCCTATGGGAAATTTGATTTTTTTGTTGTCTATAAATAATTTAAAGTGTGACTTGTAAGAAGCCATTTGATAAGCAAATCATTTCACGCTTTAGACTTTCTTTTTATTGGACGCTGATATCATCCGATTTGGCATCTTTTGTATTATTTTCTTTTGTGTTAACTGTGACATGTTATTAATTCGTATCGACCAACTTTCAGTTGTATTGTATGTTATGAAATTTATGTTGGCTTTTCATTTTGTTAAATTTTATAAATAATCTTTTATCATATCGAAGGTTACGGATACAACTATTGTATCTCAAAAACATAAGTTTTGAAGAGAGGAAAAACTCATTTTGTTTTATTAAAATATTAGAAATAATTTTCTTAATAGGTCCCGCTAAAAATGTTTTTTTTAACTTTAATTAATTAAACTATTTAAAATTAGAATTTCCGCTTTTAATTACCAAAAATATTAGAATATAGGAAATATTCATATAACCTATAGTAAATAACATTTTTAGTGAACTTATACTAACAATACAAAAACAATGTAAAAACATTTTGCAAAAGCAATGTTTAGAAGAAATTGCTTTACAAACAGCAAAACCAGGAAGATTTAGAAGAAATAGATTTTTTTATGAAAATACTGTAACTCTTTTTAAAAAAAACTTTATTGTTTTGTGATTATTGCTGCAACCTTAGTTAAAACTTATAAATTTTCGAGCATTATAAATGCAAATTAGCAAATACTACAAGTTTTACAATATTATTTTTATTAATGTAAATGACTTTAAAATAATATTCCAGTTACTTTGGTTTTGCTGTTTGATTTGAACAATTTATAACAAATTTTTTTTTTCATGTTTGTGGAATTCCTATTAAATCTAGGTTTACAAAAATTTATAGGAACATGCACATCGTTATAGATCGTTCACAGAAGCAGAGAAAACTTTTATTGTAAATCCACTTAGAATGGAATTCACTTTTTTAGTTGTCGATATTCTTATTAAAGAAATACAATAAAATCTACTGATATTGGTTTTTTGGGAAAAGATTTTCATTTGGAACATAAATGTGATTATTATTATAGTAAGAAAATTACAGTAATAATGGGAGCCAATTTTGTCTCAAAATTCATTTAAACAATTTTGTTTCAGAACTTAAAATGCTGTTGCAAGGACATAAAAACAGTAATTGCATAATTAAAAATTCGAATTATTTCTTTAGTCTTATTTTCCAAATTAAAATATAATTAATTTATTTTATTATAATTAGTACAAAATAATTTCAAGTTATATGAAAAAAGTCACATTAAAAATTAATTCGAAATTTAACTCCTGAATTGATCAAATGCAGTAAAACTGAAAAATTCATATTAGTGGTCCCCGAGCTACCATTATATAAATTTAACTTCAATAATATTTCTAAATTACTTCAAATTCCCTTGTTTCAATGTTATGTCTGCGTCTAAAGTATAATATTTGTCTTATATTAATAAATAGAACTCTTTAACATTTGCAAAATTTTAAGGAAGGGTTTTACTAAATTTTGTTACTTTATTGCTATGTATGTTAAAATTTTTTATTCAAACTGGTTATCCTCTTTTAAGAATTTAAACAGGACTCTGTTAAATGATATGTAATTATTTTGAATTTCTCATATTCAATTCAGAATTGAAAAGTCTTACCATATTATGCATACCTACTAAAAAATTTCAATGTTAAATCTAAAAGGACTAAGAACATAATTTAAGAAAAATTAGAAAAGTTTTCGATACTCTGATTTAAAACTGTAAATAATAAAATAAAATATACAAAATAATATTATAAAAAAAAAACCTAAATTAATATTAAAAAGAAATAAAAAATTGGGAAAAAAAGAGAAAAAAAATATTTTACGAGTATGATTAATCGACACACATACCAACCAAACTAATAAATTAAACAAATGATTGAACAAAAAATATTACAAAATAAAAATTCATAAAAAATAATTTCACATTTCAGAAAATAAATTTTTTGATAGATTTCCGAAAAATTTTGTTAGTTGAAAAATTGATTTACTCATTTTAAATTTATTGTAACCGCAATATTCATAGATTTTATTTGTGCCTTATTAATTTTATTTTTATTTTTTAATGAAAATTCACGGAAAACAGGATATTATAAATTTAAAATAAATCAAAAAAATGTGCGAAATATGAAAATTAAATTAATATACAAAAAAAAACAAAAATTTTTCCGTTATTGGTGTTTTTTTACTGCTCCACAATTTTTTTTTTAATACTTAAAATTCAAGGATGCTGTCAATAAAATTAAATTTAAATATTTTTTTTATCTTTTTTTTTCTAATTATTTTTTTTCATTTCCATTAGAATGATATTGCAAATTTGAACAAAAAAATTGTTTACAATATAGTCGAACCTCCATGTAAAACAGGATGGTTCTACATCCTGCTGATATAGAAGCATCCTGTAGAAAATAACATTTTTGAAAAATTTCTCTTATTATGGACCAGCATAAATTGAGATTAAGTTTTCGTCTTCATAATTATTATAGTGATAGTGACAAGAAATTTCGATCAGCCTGTCGTTATCTGAAAATTTAAAATAAGACTTTAAATAAAAGTGGTATTTGTGAATTGGAACAGAATATGTGTAGGCAAATCAGTAATATCAAAAATGTCAGGGGCAGGTACCCATAATATGGAACGTTAACTGAAATTAAACATTAATTTGCATTTGAAGCAATTTTAGGTGCATTGAAAGCGTTTGAAAACGCTTGTCCATAATCTTATCAATCCTATTAAGGTTTTTTAGTTCTGATTACTACTTATGACAAAGCATAATTTTCATGTGGTTTTTTAAAAAATAAGAATGCACTTTTTAATTAGAATTAATCCCGTACAGTTTTGTTGAAATCTTTAATTGGCAGCAGATTTTCTTTGCTTAAATATGATTGTTGACTAATTTTATATAATAAATTTTAATACCTAGCGTTTTGATTGGAAATTTTTCAAATAAATGACTACTACTTCTAAATTAATAATCAAGGTTATTCCAAGATTACCACATTTGTAATTAAATTTTCATTAAACCGTTTGTTTTGTTGTTATTCAGTTCATAATTAAAATTTTTAAACTCAACATTTGAGTTTTTCTTACTTTTTTCAGTGTTTGTTATAAATTATTATACTTATATTAGAACAATTGCTTAGGCTAAGCATTAATTATCATACAAAGAGTTGAGCTGCAATACTATACTGATTTCTAACTCATATAGGTTCTCAGAGCATCCTTATTTCGAAGTAATGCACTAAGATATTTTAGAAAATTTAGATAAAAATTAGAACAAAAACTTTTTCACTTTATTTTGGTAAATTTTTAAAGTTATTTTTCTAATTCAAAATCTTTTCCAATTAAAAAATTCAACAAAAAAATTTCCCACCCCCATAATTATGCAATTTTTTTGTAAATTTAATTAAGTATTTATAGCTACGATTATAAATATTCCAATAGGTTTTGATAATGTTTTTGATGTTTTGGATTTTAATTCTATCTACAAGAAATGCTTTAAGAAATTTTTATTTAAAAAAAAAAAGAAAGTTATTATGAATTATTCCTCAATTCGAATACAAGAATTAAAATATTTTTCCGTTTTTATAAAATAAATTTAAAAAGCTAAATTATACCTTGATAGCCTTGCGCCTAAAGGCCTTGTCTTGATTTAATTTTCCAATTGAATGAAAGAATTTTGCCTATTCAAAAGAAAAATGAAACAAAAGAATTAATAAATTCTTAAATAAACTAAAAATATCTTTCAAATAATCAAAATGATATTTTAGAATCCAATTTAGAATTTTAAAATTTTGCCATAACTAAAAGCATTTTTCAGTGCACTCACTAAATCAAATATGTTTTTTTTTTGTATTCAGAAGATTTTCTATAAATTGAATAATTTTAATTTCATTCTAACAATATTCAATATAATATTGCTTGAAGTGGAACCACTTTATATTTTCAAATTAGTTTTGTGTTAGAAAGAATTCAAAGAAGTTTTTAAAGAGATTGGCAAAAAATAAACTTTATTGTTTTCTTGTCCATATGAAAAATTTGAAATTTATTTAGCAAAAAAAAAAATTGTTGATATATAAAATCTTCTTTGATTTGAATAAATTTTGAATTTTAAGCGTTTATGAAGAAGGACGTATTAAACTTTGCTGTCGTATGCCATGAAAAATAGTTAAGAATATCATTTAAAAATAGGATACCACCTAATGGGGCGAAGCCTTTAATAAACATTTTTATATATTTTATATATTCGGCAAAATTCTAAAATTATTGAACATACTCTATTAGTTTTGACAAAAAATTGTGAGTTAATTGAGGTTTTTTCTTCTAATTATAAAAGTTTTTTAAATCATCTAAAATGTTGAGTAGGAATTGTTTCAGAAAACCTCCATTTCTCCAGTGGAATTCCAAAATTTATTATTATACTTCTTAGAAAACTGAGTCTATAATATGTCATTTTGCATTTCGTAATTTCAAATACTCTAATCGTAATTTCAGGAAAATCAGACAAAAACTCACATTTAATTTTTCATACCTTATTTGAAAAAACACCAAAAGATGAAAATAAAATGAAGATTTTGATAAATTTTTTATCAAAATAAAACGACGTTTATTCATGCAAACGATTAAAAAAAATCATTCCAGCAATCTAAAAATTAATTAATGTAAAAACAAAAAAGAAAAATCTCGAAATATCTTGAGTTCTATAATGCATAGTAATACAGTTTCAAAATTCAATTTAAGAAAACTTCATGTTAACGTCAAACTTGGAATTAAATTTGAGATTTAAAAACTGCACGCTGCGTTGCAGAACTCAGCATACCACGAAATTCAAAATATGCCAGCTCATTTCTGGACTCATAGTGGATTCAGTACGCTAAAATACTGTGGGAAATGGGAAAAAATTAAATGGGAAACAAAATTTCTTTTGCCACTTCTTGTAAATAACAACAACCAAAATTGTAAATGTTGAAATTTTTATATATACATAAAAAAATTATATATACGTTTGAAAAAACCTTAAACATAATGTAATATTTAATAATTTATATAATAAAAGAAAAATAATTATAAATTACAGTTACATAAAATTTAAAATTATATTCGTACAATTTATCAACATTTCAAATACATTTGCATTTTACGAAACCCAACAAAAAAAAGGATAACAATGTTACAAATAATAAAAAAAAATACTAAAAACAATAAAAGAAATCAATTTGTCGAACGAATTAGAAACCTTACTTCGTGTCACCTATTCGTATATATTGTAAGTCATATAAATAACATTTCATAGGAGAACGGGTTTTGAAAAATTTTTTATAAATAATTTTTTTTTTAATTTTCATTTTGTTTTTTTTTTAACCTTAACTTGTATTTGGAGTTAAAAGGAGGTCGTTAATAATTAACTTGTCTGATTTCAAAATTTTTTAATAAATTTAGCACATACAAAACGATTAAGTTTTTACATAATTAAAAAAAATACAAACAATTTTAATAACTTTGAATACAAGTTCTAAAGAGATGATCCTTATTAGAATAAATAATGGAAATTTCTTCATACAACTGCAGAACGGATGAATGACATAAAGAAAGGAACGAGTTAAAGACAAAAAAATTAACAAATGTTTTTCCTCGAACTGGACTCGAACCAGTGACCTACCATTTTTTAGACGGACGCTCTACCAACTGAGCTTTAGACGTATGAAGAAATTACCGACAAATTGTTCTTCACATTGCTTTATGCTTTAATCTACATGAGATCCTTATTTTTTGTTATTGATTATTAAATCTAACACAAGATGAAAACTATCACAATTCCATTTTGTATTTATGATAACATGAGTTGCAATGTATACGAGTAGGTGTTGCATCTTGTAAAATAAAATTATTCATTATTCAATTTTTTTTTCCATCATATTGTAACTTAACCATAGTATAAAAATTTAGTACCATATTAATATAATGAAAAAACAAAAATTAAAAAAAAATTCATTAAAAATTGTAAATAAAATTAATAAAGAAAAAAATCGTTTTTTATCAAAAAATAAATAAATAAATAAATTATAGAGAAAAAAAAAACAACAAAAAGAAGGTTATTATTCAATTATATTTAACTAGAATAAAAATAATAAAAAATAGCTAAGCTATAAAAATTCTTAATACTACAGAACAAAAAAAAAAAAAACAAAAATTAATAAATTAAAAAAAATGGAACTATTAATTGTTAAATATTTCAAAAAACCTTGTTTATATTCTATTTAAAAAAAAAAAATAAAAAAAAAAAAATAAAAAAAAACAGAAGCTCTATCAAATAGTTATTTCTAAGAATGGAACAAAAAATTTAACACAAAAATTTATTATTGAATAATACAAAGAGAGAATACAAAAACAAAAACAAAAAAAAATTTATTTATAAACTGTAAGAAAAAACAGCAAAAAAATGCAAAAAAAAAATTAAAAATTTCATTTCAACCTTAAATGTTTGTATTTTTAAGAAGGACTTTAATATTTTTAATTTCAACTACAAAAAATGAAAAACAGGATCAACAGGATCAAATTTATTTTGAAATTGTAAATTTCTGGGACGAATTAATTAATTTTTTTTAATTAATTTTCAAATAAGACCGCATTTACTAACTTTTTACAAAATATATAGCATTTTCAATTCATTTGGGATTTTATGAATTTTGCATTAAAATTATTGTAGACCTTGTGGCTTAATCTGTAGCGCTATTTTTGCTACACGATTTTTTCATATAAAATTTCAACATTTCAAATGCATCTCAAATTTATTGCATTTAACTGAATTTTTGTAATTTAATTCGCTTCCCTTTTCCTGACGTTGCTCCTTTCCAATATTTAAATTAAAATCTATCTGCTTAAAATGTTTTGCAATCCAAAAATATTTTTCAAAAAATTAACAATAGGAACCTCTTTAGTATACATATTGTATAAATGTATATTTAAAGATATTCTAAAATAGTTCAAATGTTTATTTTGAAAAAACAGTCAGAAATATCAAAAACAAAAAAATTTTAGAAAATTCTGACAGTTTAAATTTTTTGCTATGCGATCTTGTTACAAATCGCAAACAAATTTAACTTTAACTTCTGATTACTTTATTTTTAAACGTCTGCCTTTTACTCCCAAATTTTGATAAATTGATTATTAAATTTTCCAATCCAATTCTAATCTACATATTTTGTCCTACCGCAGTAATTTTGTTTATCAATTTTTAAAATGTCTTGTAAACGTGCAGAAAACATACGATTTGTATTTGAGTACTATGATATAGTACTACTATAATTTATAGAGAGTAGATTGCGATTAGTGTCAAAGCTTTTGGTAGATGATTCCAGGAGTAGTCTGAACGATTGAACATATTCACACGAAATTGTTGAAGCTACAGCAATATCATTTTCACAATTTTTTTTCAATTAATGTCCTTAATAACGGGTAATACCAGTAGTTGATGCCAGAATTATGGATAATAATGAACTTTTATGGAGTATAGAGCTTTTGTATATATGACATCATTATTTAAGTAATCATTAGTAATTGCTTTTAATGCTAGTTTCGATAGTCAATGGATTAACTAGACGGTTATATATATTCCGTCGTTGTTTGAAGAATAATACAAATCCGGCGAGCAAATGTATGAATGTAATCGAATTTCTGTAATATTATTTTATTTGAAACTTTTTATAATCTCATATAATTTTTGTATACATAGTTTGTACCAGAACATTTAAAATCATAACTTCTGAAAAAAGTTAATGGGTAAACGTTTATTACGCGTATTCATTCAAAAATTAGCCCAAATTAAATATCGATTCTAAGATATGAATAACATTGCAATATTCTTAAAATTTCGTTTTCATATTAATTCTTTAAAAATAATTCTCAATTCTATTCAAAGAATATATAAAATTTTTTAATAGTTGATTAATTAAAAAAAAGAAATTAATTAAATTATCATATTTTTTTCCATATAAAACACACCATATGAAAAGCACATTACCAACAATAATAAAAAAAAATAAATTAAATTTTATAAAATAATAAAAACTGCCAAATGACCCAGATCTAAATAAATACATTTAATAATAAGCCATTCATTTAAGTTTAAGGGGTTTGAAAAAAATCATCATTTAATATTAATCATATAATACATACATACACCTGTTCAGCATTAATTAACATCCAAAACCATAGTCTGTCAGAATTATTATTAAAAAGAATCCTTCAAAAATACAAACATAAGGATAAAACAATTAAAAAAAAAGAACATGAAAAAAAACTTAAATTTTTTTTTCGAAATACCAAAAAAAGAACAAAAAATATCATAGAATAATTAATATACTGGAACATTTGCTAAATTCTACTAAAAATTAATTATTATTCATACTAAAAATAATAAATAAGCACACAATAAAAAATGATTTTTAGTTTTTTTCATTAATTAACATTTTGATTTTTTTTTTTTGGTTTTATTGTTTTCTTAAAAATATTAACGATAATATTTAAATTATTCGTAAATTTGGTGGAATGAATTTTATTACAATTTTATTTTTTATTTTTTCCAAGATACCAAAAATTATTTTTAAAAATTTTATTAAAAAACTGGTCTAATATTTGCGAGTTTTTAATTTATTCTCAAAACAATCAATGTTATTAATAAATTAATTAATACTAATTTTTTTTGAATTTGGAATAATTTTTCTAATTATAATAATTTTAAGGTTTTTTATATTTCCCATGGCTTTTTTATAAAATTACGATAAAAAATTAAAAATTAAAATAATTTTCGATATTATTATAAATGGGAATACATAAACATTTTTAAATGTGGCAGTTCGTTAAAGTTAGTTCATCTAGACCTGCTCTTTAGTACTATTACTAATTATTTAATTCAGTTATAAGTGGCAATTACTGAATTGTGAATACAATTCAGTAAATGTCTGCAATTATGAAGTTGGATTTGAATTGCCGTTTTTTTTTTAAATAGGAAAAAAAATTGAGATTGAAAACCCAAGTATTTATTCGACGTGTAAAGCGATAATCTTTATAAAAATATTTTTTTTTATATCAATTAGAAAGAATTTCTTATCATCCAATACTTCTTATACAACTTCGCATAAAACTTTAAAATTTAAAATTTTTTTTTTGATTTATTAAAATAGTACTCAAAGTTATTAACAATTACTTTTTTAGTAATGAGAAACCCCAAAATAAGTTGTTCATCGCGAGAACATCGCGTTTCATCGCGTTTATATAAATAAAAATTATTGAGACTTATCCATGAGTACTGAATCATTTAAAAAATTATAATTATATTTTCATCGTAAAAAAATTTGATATTCGTATTTACTGGAAAAAGTTCGATATTACCATTGGGAACGCGAACCAGTTCATACAAATGATTTGTGTCTATTATAAAATATTTGAAATTTATAAAATTTTGGATTACAATAAATACGATTATCATCAAGCCATTAGATACTCGGAATAAATTCCACTATATGCTTAAATATTGAATTATTTTTTCATTTTTCAAAAATCCTTTATATCATGACTGTCTGTGCATAATATTATTTTTCTTCAATACGAATAATGTTTTAAGTTTAAAACTAATTTTTTTTTTCACATAGAGCAGATCTAAACATCATTTTTACAAATTCGCCACAAATTTACCACTTTTATTTTCAATTACATTACATTCCTTTGTATTTCGAATATCAATATTATATTTTTATATAATTATGTATATAAATTAATTTTCAAATTCAAAAATTCATAAAAAAAAATGAAATACCGAAAAACGAAATTAAAAAAAAATCATATTTAAAAATAAAAGAGAAAATTTCTATAATAATTCCTGAAAAAATAAAAATCACAACAAAAACACAGAAAAAACAAATAAACAAAAAAAAAGGATTATAATAATAAAATTTATGTAAACTTATTAAAAAACAAAAAAAAAACACAAAAAAAAAAACTAAAATTATAAATTTAATATAGTTAGACCTTTATTAAAACAAAAAAGAAAATATGTGGTAAAATTTATTATTGTTTAAGAGCTATTATATAATTTATAATTAAAATATAGAATATGGAATAAAAATAATAAATGAAAAATTTAATTAACTTATAGTTTATTTAAAGATGAAAAACCCAAGTAAACAAAAAAAAATGTAAAATAAATATATACACATATACATTTATAAAAATACATAAAAATATATTATATTGAAAATAATTCAAAATTTAATAAAAAAAATAAATAAATAAATAATGTTTAAAGAGTATTTTATGATTATAAAAAACATAGAAAAAGTTTGCATAAAAGTTATTTAATTAAAAACCAAAAAAAAAACTATCGAATATCTTAAAACAGGCGAAAAATGTAAGACGAAACTGAGTAAAAAATAAAATACAAAAAAATATATATATATAAATAATATATTATAAGTATATAGAGCTATATATATAATATATTATATATTAAAAAAAAATTTAAATTTTAAAATAAACCAAAAGTTTAAATTAGATTCTGTAAAAACAAAAAAACAAAAACCAAATTAAAAAATAAACAAACAATTTAAAAATAATAAAGAGAAACCATTGTATTAGAAAAAAAAAACCAAAAAAAAATTATATATATATATATATATATATATAAAAAATCAGCAACAAAAACAGGATAGTAAAAAAACTACATACACAAAATGAACGAAATATAAAACTGAAAATGAAATTAAAAAAAAGAAAAAAAAATTTAAAAAAAAATTTAAAAAAAAAATCCAATAAAATTAAAAAATGTATTTTTTAAAAAAAAAAATGTTTTGTTTTTCATTCACTTACTTTGCAAATTACAGGATAAAATTACTTTGAATGGCAAAATAAAAGTCCGATAGGAAATTTCCCAGGTTTGTTGAATTTATAAATTTACAATATTAACCTTTCATAATACTGGTAGTTTTGGGGGTTTTTTTTTTTTAAAATAACTTTTATCGATATATTTTTATTATAGCTTAAATTAATTAAGTTTAGGTCTGATCAAATTAGGCATATGTAGGACTATTATTGAACTTTTTTTTTTATCGGGCACGAAATGTCCACGTATATATTAATTTAAAGGTTTTTTCTTTAATTTATTAACCTGGAATACTGACATTGGAGTTTGGTAGACTACAACAGAATTATTATTTTCGTTATAGTGATAAGTGGCGAAAATACTCGAAAATTAACGAACGAATTGTGATTTTCCGCCATTTGCAATTTGCACGGTCACCTATTTGCTCTGATTGCGCCGATAGATGAAGAAATAATGGATTCGAATAATAATTAAAGCAAAAAAACAAATATATAGGGGGTTTTCGTTTATTCAATTCTAGAATAGTCCTAGCTTGTTTTACGTTCAAAAATTCATGTTACATACACTGGAAATATACATCGTTCGGAAATTACTGGTTGCCTCATGAAATTTTTTTTTTTAATTTAATGGCAAAATTCAAAATGGCAGACTCAGATATTGAAAGGTTATTAAAGTACTTTTTATCTAAGTCTTCTTGTTAAAATTTCCTAATTTTACATTGAATTGGAAGGCGAAAAGTATTTCATAAACAATGTCATTTTATTATTTTCGAACGACTGATTATTTAGAAGTTTCAGAATTTGTAGACTGCATGAACAAAAAAAAACTTAGCTAAAGTTTTTGCATACTGTTTAACGCTGCGACTCAGAAATTTTAGTTCTAATGTAGAACTTTCAGCGCAGCGTACATAAACGTAAACCGCCAACGATTTAAATTTTTCAAACGAAGGCTTTTTTGTTTTTTTTATATATTTTTCAATTTAATGAATTTCGATTTAATTTTTAATAGTATTCAAATAAAATGAATTGCTTATAATTTCTAAAATGTAGATTTAAAGATAAAAATGATTAAAATAAAAAATAAAGTTGGCTCCTAAAATTTCAGGCTCACACAACCTGTGGTCTACAATAAAAACGACATAAAAATTTGAAAAAAAAAAAAATGATTTTAGATAACAGTAAATTTTAACTTCCATATTGTTTTTTTAAATTAAAAAAATGGTATGCCACAATAGAAGAATGCAGCCACTAATAAATAATTTCAAAATGGAACTTTTGGGGGTTTGGGGGGCTATCTCTTTTAAAACGAGCAGAAGTTTCGGTTTTTTTATCTTCAAGGATTTAGAAGTATTGTCAACATGATGGGCACACGGACAGAGTGAAACTAATAAGCACTTGTTTTTTCAAAATTTTTTTTGAAAAAATTTTACCAAATTTATATTAAAAAATTAACTTATATTAAAAAACGAATATTTAAAGGTAAGAAAAGTTACAGTAGCACGTGTTGTAACATAGAAAACAATACCTAGTTAAACGACATTGAGAATGCTAAAAAAAATTTGGCCTATTTTGCGAAAGAAATTGATTTTTCGACATATTGTGTCTTAGTTGAGCGATTGTGTCATTATTGATCGTTCAATTGGATGGTCTTCAAAAGTGAAACTAAAAATGAAAATAATATTACTGGTAGAGACTACTATTAAGAGTCGTAAAAATTTGTTCTATCGTTTCTTAAGATAACAATATGCATTTGAACAGCATTTCTATATGGTTGTATATGGTCGTCCATGCCTTGGTGGTTTGAGACCGATTGAGAATATTATCTGTCAAATTTAGACACTTGTATTCATTTGAACAACGTTTTCGTAATATATTTTAATATTTTTAAATGAACCACATGAAATTTTACGATATTATGTCTCTATAAAATTAATTTTATGAATAAAATATTAAGATCTAATCAATATAATATAATATAGCTTTCAATAACTAAACATATGCTAATCTAAAATAAATTTTTGTAAATGTGCAAAACTACAGCAACCACCTTGTCAATAAAAATGATAAAAGTCAATAGAAAATTAAAAATAATTCCAATACACAATATTCTTTAGATTTTATTTGTAAAAATTATTTTTTTCTTAATCTTTTGTGCAACATTTGAACAAAAAAAAAATTATAAAGAATAATTGCAAAAACAAAGATCGACTGATGTCATTTAGAAAATAAATGATGACATAAAAATTCTTTGTGCTCGTATTTATCAGTTATCACAATACACCGTTATGCATTTCATTTATAATACTATCATTATACTATCATAACATTTTCATTTATAATACTATCAAAACGTAATAATATTATTATATTGTTATATTCATTTGAGTATTCACAAAGCATTGTGGACACATGTATGTATAACGTATGTGTTCGAAAGTTATAAAATTATTAATTCTACAGGTATCTCATACATAGTTCACTGGATATTTTTAATTTAAAAACTGAAAGCTTTCATTACTAAAATGTCAATAATCAACAACAATAATATACAATTTCCAATTAAATGAGCATCTTTTGTTATACTGAATGCACATTGTAGGTATAGGTATGGTCCAATAATACATACTTCATTTTTATTTTAATTCCATTCAATATCCTCACCATATAAATTACAAAGATCTTTATGTCTTTACTAATAATACAATTAGATTGAAAATCAGTAAAAAAATAACATTGTTATTTTAGCTCCTTATTTCTTTCATCATTTCTTCAAAAAAAAAATGCGAAAAAAATCACATTAGTTCACTGTATCTGTCCGTCCGCTACAATCATATACACAATGTTTAGAAATTTCCATACCTTCAAGATAGAATGCTCCTTAGAAGTGGGAAGGTAGATAAAAAGAAATTTAAAGGTAAAGAAATTTATCTGCCATGCCCCTCTGAAAGTCGCAACTCATCAGTATCCTAAAAATTCCATTTTTTGACAGTTTATTTTATCGAAACCACAGCCATTTTTTATATTTTGTAAACACAAAAACGGGATGATTTGTTCTTTCTCGTATGGCGCTTTATCTTACCTTACGTTTCTCGTAAGGATAGTTGATTCGGCATTGAGATGACAAAATTGCCGTTGAAAGTAACCATTTTTTAAAATTTTGGTTTTTAAATTTTTAATATAATTTTTGTTTTAGACGATAAGTTGTAGAAGTGTTAGCAGCTTGTGCGCACTAATAAATAGTTTATTTCGCAGAAAGAAAAATTTTTTCTACCCCCATCGGAACCCGAGTTATGACATCGTCAAATCCGTAGAATTTAAATTTTCGACACCTTAATTTTCCGATAATATAAGGTTTTCCAAATTTCTATAATAACAAAAAGCTAAATTTCAGCCATCAAAAATTAGAATTATTTGTCTTAACTCACTTGCTATACCGTCGAAATAAACCATTATATTCTATATTAACGCTTCTTTCAATTTATTTTGTGATCATCCGAAATGTATGCAATGACTTTATGTATTTTTTTTTATGAATCAAAGTAATTTAAATAATGAAGTAAGTTGTTTTCATCTTAAGTAAAGGCAGAATGTATTTTCACTTTTTCAAGGCAAAAATGCTACTTAGCGAACCATTGAATTTGATCTGAAATTATTTCTATTTGGTTGTTCTTATACATAATTACTAACATTCAAAATAATTCAAGATATAAGGGTAATATTCTTATCTGTAATTCTATTTCTTTAACATTATTATTGCATAACTCTGAATATGAAATGTTGAATTTTTATGAAGGAAAAACCAAATTCTACGAATTAAAAAAGTAAAAAATTTCTGTTTAAAAAAACAATGCATAATATTTAAAACTGATAGTAAAATTTGTTAAATGTGTGGGAAGGACATGAAATGAACAAAGAGGACAATACACTATTAATATTTTAGGAAATTTATACAAATGCATAATATCTGTAGATAAAATATAAGAGTATGATGGCGAAATTGTGCATTAAATGAAATTTTTGAATTTTATATGAAATATTTTTTTGACAGTAAACTTTCCTACACGTACATTTTATTATACGCGCATACAATATACTGGATTCTATTGTTAAGTGGAAACTATAAACTGCATTACAATCTACAACATTCTCAATTTTAAATTTAAAAATAATTTTTTCGTTTTTATTATTGTTTTAAAAGGCAAGGGCTCTTAATTTCAATGGAAATTATTATATGATTGCTAAATTTACTGATAACCATCTTGTTTGCATCTCAGTTTCAAGTACCTAATGCACTATATCATCTGCAATATAAAGCTAAATGAATGAAAATATATTTCTATAAACTACCTCAAATGAATATTACAACGAAGTTTTTGAAAAGGTATCATGTTTTAAGAGTATAATCGCATGTAATTTTTAAAACGTGAGTGCGTACAAGAGTTTACAGTTACACAGAAAGAATGGGTACTTTTAAATTCTAAAACAAGTAGAAAATTTTTTCTATTTTAGTGATATTTTAGGATTGAATCTGTAATGGCACCTTATCACAGTAGTATAATTAATATTTTTTATTAAAGTATTCTTAATTTAAAATTTTTATTAATTGTTCTTTCCAATCATAGTACATTCAGTAAGGGATATACTCTAATGCTATTTTTATGGTATTAGATCTAGACCTTGCAATAAAATGCACAGCGGGATATATGTCGGGTTATAGGTTTAATGAACTGTGGCTGGTTACGTATCTAAATTGCTTTTCAACACAAATTATAATGGAATTTATTTTAACGACCTAACGGACAAGCCTCATTCGTTCATAGACAAGCCGTTCATTTTCTAAAAAGATAATTAACAGACTTAAATATTATAACGTAAAAATCATCTAGGATCATTTTCTTTTGAAATTTTTGAAATTAATTTAATTGTTTTAATATTTGCAAAATTCCAACGAAAGGACACTCATTTTCTTGAACAATAGTGATTGTTCAAGATATGTTATAGATAATAGTGTATTGATATTAAGACAATAGTGTACAATTTATTAAATTTTGCCTTAATATCAAATTCTGAACTAAAATTAAAAATCTAAATTTAATTCAATATAAAAATTTTCAAACAAGTTCCTGAAATGTACAAGGATCTGATACGCTTGCAATATTTTAAAATTCAATTATGTGAATGGTTATATGATGCTCTTTTTGTTATATTAAAAATTATATTAAATTGGTCATAAAACGAATGTTCTTAATCTATTTTAAAAGATGAAAAATTATTGTTGTAAAAATGAAATTGATTTTCAATTTTTATAAGTTTCAAAAATAATAATATTACATAAAATGTAAATGACGTTACAATGACACTATATTCGTTTATTTAAACATATGATTGCAAAAAAATTTCAAAACTTCAGGATCTCATAAGGCGCACACAGTATGCATGTGAAAAGTTGATAAAGTAATAAATAAAGATTTTTATTCATTTTGTTATTGGTTTTTCTTCTATTCTTTTTCTATCTGATGGTTAATGTACATCTCCTCTGATTTATCTATTCTCTGAAACCTGTAATATGAGGACTTTTTTTCGAGATTGTCCAAATCATTTTAGTTATGTATACACATACATACTTTGTTTTTTTTTGTTATAGAAATATTTCATTTTTGGATTGAACTTTTTCTACTCTATAGTTTTCATATTTTCACAATAAATGGAAAGGATGGTTGAGCAGTTCCTACGTATTATTCTCTTTTATAAATGTATGCGAGGGTAACGTTAAGATTTATTAGAATGCTTTTATATATGCAAAATAATAATAAAAAAAAAAGTATTTCATCTGGTTCTATATAGTGAATTCATTCATTTCATCCGATTTTAATAGTAGTTTTCTCGACCACTTTTTCCTCTTTTTTTTTTATTGCATATTGTGGAAAACAATTTGAGGTCAAGTTGTTTAGTTCAGCTTTCAATGACATTTAATGTTGGCTTTAATGGCTATAATAATTGAAATAAATAAATAAAAATTTTATATACAACAATAAAAGATTTATTTATTTTTAAATGCGAATAAAAATGTTTAGGAAAAAAAAAAGGATATTGGATAAGAGAATTTTAAATGCGGGTATTAAAAAAAATTAATATGCATTTTATTTAATTAATAAATATAGAATTTTATATGGAATAAAAATTCATTCATTTTTGATATTGAAAAATTTATGTTAAGTACCGAAATGAACAAAGAAAAGTATTGAAATTAGTTCTTTATTTGTGACTGAATTAAGTATACTTAATGGAATTTAAATGAGATATAATTAGTTTAAGAGACATGTAAGGGACTTTTATAAAATGAATATAATGTTAAATAAAATAGAATATATTGTAACACTTTCAGAAGTCTCTAAAATTGGACCACACCATATATGAATTTTCTATTTAAGCGATAGTTAAACAAGGTATGAAAATTCAACACTTTTTTCAACACTTATTTCACATTAACAAAACTGGTAGAGAAATGTTATTTTGGCTTTGAGTAAGGGTTCGTGTCTATGATTTTATTTTTCTCAAAAGTTCTTTTGCAAACAAAAATTGAATATAAAATTTCAAGAAATTTCGATAATTTCTCAGATATGATAAAAGATGTAAAATCGAATCCTATTGGAAAATTTCACTGTTTAACATGCTTTATTCAATTTGAAGATAATTGGTGAATTATTTTTCTGTATTTTGAACTGAAATGTAAATTCTGCAAGTATTAATAGTATGGTTAGTAGCTGGTGTCTGATTTTCTTGAAAATCTAGGCGGCTCACAATATTATCAGGCGGAATTTATGTACAGAACTTTAAAAATATTTTAATATTTTCATAAAAATTATCAAAAATATACAAAATCTGTGTATGAATAAGGGGCCAGTTCGTGATTCTCCTAACCCTTGATCTATCAGATATTAAACATTCTATTCAGCCAAAATTGAAGTATACTCCGAGATCTCTAGAAGTAATTTAATTATTTTTCCCTCTCACAGAGAAATGCACTCCAGGTGCAATTTCGACAAGAGTTCTTAATAATTATTATCAACTAAAACCATTTTCTTTTTTTCTCGAAAATGTTAAATTTGTTAAAGAAGATCTGAAAATTTCATATTTTGATTTAACCTGTTAAGTTGTTTGTTTAAATGATAAGTTATCAAAGCAATTGGAGACAAAATTTTTAGAAAAACTCTAATAATTAATAATTTAAAAAAAATACATAAAGTGCTTTTTAGGTTGAAAAAAATTTAAATAACATCAGGCAATACCCTTTCAAGATTAAATAACATACAAACCAATATTTAACTAGGCTAGTATCGCTTAAAATAATTAATTTAAACAACATTAAATGGTTAATTTAAATTACATACCGTTAATAAAGGAATTACAAATTCCACATTGCGGAATACCAAAAATTTTTCATAAACCTTTTTAAATTTGTTGTATGTTGTTTTAAAGTTGCTCTTTCTTAGAAGAATCGATACAAATTAATTCGATTGAGGAGTAATTTTACAATTTTTTACTTTAGCGCAAAACCTTATTATCTAAATTTTATAGTCCCGACCATAGACTAAAAATACTGCTAATACTTAAGTAAATAATATATAGAACAATGAGAGATTACTACATAGAATAATTCAACTAAATTTGCCATTTAAAAAATATTAATTAAGTTGCTCCATTATCTCCTTCCATTAAAGTATTTTTCACATTACTTAATGTAGATAAAATTATTGTTCTAATGTTATAGAAAACTCATCATTTACATTAAATATAATTAAAAATTACTCGCATCTTAAAGGAAATTCCTTTCAGTTTCTTTTTATTCTTCGTTTTTTTTTATTTATCCTAAATTTTATCACTACACTTTGTAGGCTTCAAAATTTTCATTACTACCGCCCTACATTTTAGTATCCGTTATGGTAAATATATTTTCATTAAGCATTTGCGTTAAAATCTTGCAACAGCATTTGAAACATTCCACCAGACGGAACAAGAAAATGAGAAC
Source organism: Condylostylus longicornis (assembly GCF_029603195.1). Taxonomy (NCBI): domain Eukaryota; kingdom Metazoa; phylum Arthropoda; class Insecta; order Diptera; family Dolichopodidae; genus Condylostylus; species Condylostylus longicornis. The sequence goes on along the minus strand of NW_026578017.1, from coordinate 8,026,425 downwards.
TTATCGTATAAGATTCAATTCAATAAATTTTTATTCAGTAAAATTACCTTAGATTTTACTATTGGCTAAATAATAATTGTATTGGCTTTGACTACCGACCTGATTCATAGTAGTAAATTAGAGAATTAGTGAATTTATTTTTATTAAACTATATCATGTTCCGTATTCAGGATGCATAAATATATTGCTAGATTCTTGTATCATTAAATTAACTTCGGGAGATCAAAAAATAATTTATCAATTTTTTTCAGTTTCGTTTTGTTTTTTGTTATTTATGTTAATTTCAAGCTAGTAACAACTAACTTCGTATAACAAGTAATTTTAACTGTAAAAATACTCTAATACCGTTGTAAAATTATATTACATGCTTAATATACATTTATATAGGTACAAATATAACGACTAGTACAATTATACATAATATTTTGTTCATTCTTATCGTCCTTATTATCTGTGATAATATTATCAAGGATTAAATAAATATATTATATTTTATTTATAAATGTATATTAAAATACCTACACTTTTTTTTTTATAATGCTGTATATTTAACAATGATTATCAGACCGTTGAATGATTATAATCCGTAAACTGTCTTATAACGGTTAAATTATTTTCTGCACGTTTTACTTTAATTTCGTCACATAAACGAGATTAAAGGTTATTTTCGGTAACACTTTGTCTTCGAATAATCATCCTTTTGCTGTTGCTTTTCTATTCCGTTTATTCCTGTACCTATTCCTGTACAATGTATGTATATGTATAATTATATGCATGCGATATTAGAATAATAGTAAATGTTGTATAGATTCACATTCTTTTTCAAATTTTCTCCAAGTATATATTAACATTATAAAACATTTAAACAACAAGAGAGTATGGGAGAGAAACAAAAACAAATAACCTGAAAAACCTTATTTTCTTAAATAAGAAATAGTTAACAATTATGGTAGTAATTTTTTTAACTTTACTATAAAAAGACCATAGGAAAAAACGCAGAGGAACAAAAAATACAAAAAAAATTAATAACAATAATAAAAAATGTTATAGATTGTCGTATGTACAAACTAATATAAACATATAAATTGAAAAAGGTGATTCAGTTCACGATAAAAAAATAAAGTTCTGAACACTTGTAGTTTACACGTTTGAAATATTTTCTTAAGTTCTTTATTTAATGTAAAACGTAATAAATAGCTACTAACTCACCTGTTATTGTCAAGGACGAAAAGTAAAAATAACCGTCCGCTTGCCGAACCGATAATATTGAAACCATCATCGACACCTTTCTGATGAGCTCACTAATTTTTTAATCCAGATATTATTGAAGTATTACGATTCCGATGGGTGAGTGAAATGGGTACTTTTATTTTATTTTATATTATCATGTCCCGATATGTCCATAACACTTTCCGTGCTACTTTTGAATATAAAAACGTTTTCATGGTAAAAAGGTGGGGCAGAGAACTGAAAGCTGAGTTATTTAAGTTTAAAAATTTGGACGACACGAGAAACAAAATCAATATCAACAAGATTGAAATGAAGTTAAATATTTAAGTATACTACGCTAGATAAAACTAAACTATGTAATTTGATTTTACTATACTGTTTTCTTCCAGTATGGAAACTACGAACATTTTTGCAAAAATTGTATCTGGCACTGAAACTGTTCGAAAATTTCATGTTCAACAAACAAACTTGCTTTAAAAAAAATTATGCTTGTTGGTTTGTATTAATGTTGGTTAAGATTTATGAAAATCACAATTTACAAAATTTTATTAATATTTATTTTAGGTGAAAAGAACACATTTAAAGTTTGAATGAACCTAAGAATTTGAGAATAATAATATTTTGGAAAAGGAAGAGTCCCAAATGTACGTTTACGTATAGTAAAATTAAAAATCATGGGAATTTAGAACGATTTGATATTTTGATTCGCTCAATGCTGAAACAAAAATCTTAAAAGACCACAATTTCGTTTTATCACAAGAATTTTTGTTTGAAGAACCCTTTTAATACTCAAAACAAAAATAATGTTACAACATAAAATATTCAAACAATTACAGAGTTAGGAAATCACAAAAGTATATTTTATTTACTGATGGTGATTTAGCAGAAATAAAAGAAAGAGAGAATATGGTTAGTTAAATAAATGAGGTCTTGTTAGTTGTATTGTAGCCGAAAATCATATTATATAAGAATAAGTAAACAAAATATAGCACTATCTGTGATAGAAAACGTTATTATTTGCAAATATATATACGAATCTGATTGCAAATCATACATATAGACATATACATTTAGTATATACACATATATTATATGTATGACAATATTATATTGTAAACTGAAATATAAAAATGTTATTCGTTCAACATTACAAATGAGAAAATAAAATAAAAAAAATGAAAAATAATAGCACGAAATTAAATGAACAAAATAAGAAGGATATGGTCATATAATCCTTAAAGAATTTTTAATAAAACACAACGTAGGAATTTTTAATTAATAACAAAAGTATAAAATGTCAACATAAATTATTAAGAAATTTTAAGTAAAAAAAAATTCTGTTGAAATTTACAAAATTAAGTCGAAAAAAGAAAAAAACACAATAATGCTGTACAATATAATAAATGAGATTTTGTTTTTGGAGTCATGAAATTTTTACAAAATTGAAAAATTTCATTTCAAAAGATAATAAAAGAAAAAAAAATTTACAATATAAAAATTGCATACCAATTAGGAGGGAAGATCTCTAATAAATAAAATATTTGGAAAATTTATTAGCTAATTTTTTTATTTATTTTATTCGAGTTTTGGGATTTTAAAAAATATTAGAGTTTTGGGATTTTATAGAAAAAACAAAAATTTAATATTAAATAGAACAAAATCATCAAAAATTTTATACTATATAAACTTTAAGTATGGGTACTCGTATACATCTGATGTCTTATATAATGTAAATTATACATATACAGATACATGTTATGTTTGTTAACATAACAGCCAATATGCTTAATTAAACAACATAACAGAATTAATATGCTTATTGCAAGAAAATTTCGATTAATTTCTCGAAAAATTTTACGCGTACATTGGCTTTATTCGGTTTTTTAAGATACTTTCCCTTTCTTCAAAACGTTAACTCCGCTTATTTAGCAAAATTAATTATTTTAAAATATAAATTATAAAATTGTTACAGTGAACTAAAATTTAGTATGACAAGGTTGGAAATATTATTGAAACATTAATGTTAAATGAAAACTTTATCGGTTTGAACTATTTCGGGGTTAATTTTCTTAATAACTCCTAAATCAGAACAGGATTTAAGATGACCTTTATACCAAATTAAAGATCAGCAGACAAGATTACCAGCTGTGTTAAAATTGGAGAAAGCTTCCATGTTCCGTCAATTAAAAAATTAACTTTTTCTAAAATTAAAAAATTAAAATTTCTAATTTTTCGAACTCTAAAGACATAATATGATTCCGAAACCTGAACAGATTATATACTAATTTAATATTCATAAGAAATCCCTTATACTGAGGATTCCAAATCATATAATAATGCTTTTGTTTTAAGCATGTACAAAGTTATCTTAAAAATTTCAAAATGCAAAAAAAACAACCGAAATTGACTTTGAACCCCTGTAACTTCGAACCTGTTCAGCTGTGAACATGATCTCCATACAAAAGTCTACTCATGAGAGCCTATTCAATGGTATAAAGCAGAGCACTGTGATACGAACCATCCTGTATATTGCATTAATTATTTTTTTACAATATATCAAAAATTTTATCCTTCTAAAGAGCAATATACTATAGAAAGTGTCTCCCATTTCTATACTCAATCTAGAAATTTTCAGGTATGTTATAATTTTCAAACACAGAATTAATTTTCTATTTACTAAATTAAATTTTTATCTATGGCTGTGATACAACATCAAATAACACTACATCAGTTTCAATATTCAAATTTTATTTTGTAAAGAATTGTTAAAATTTTTGAACCAATAAATTTGTGATAAATCTTTATAAAATGGCAAATAAGTATAATTTCTTATTATTCAGAATAATATCGTAGGCTTTATAATAATTGAAAAACTCGCAAATAAGTGGATTAAAGAAAAATGAAGAATAAGAAAATTAAAAGAAGAAATTTATATAAATTAATGGAAAGAGATTCTATTTTCCAATATGTATACTCGTAATATGGCATTGAATGAATGTATATTTAATAATATGAATTTCATAGGTTTTCTCATTAATTGCAAAATATTTTAAATTTTTTCTTAAATTGGATCCAGGGTTTTTCCTATAAAATTCCATAAAATGTTTTACGAATTTCAAACAAGTCTCAGAAATAATTAACAATGGTGCATCTAAGTTAATGATTAATTTTACATCAGTACGGTACACAAATAACTGAATATGCTGATATAGGTCAGCATTTATACAACAGCTACATTTATACCCTTGTAACTTTACATTAAATAAAGAAACTAAGAATACAATACAACCTTACAACTGACATTCAATTTAAAAAAAAAATCACCTACACGCAAGAGCAAAAAAATATTATAATTACTTATGCATTTGTTTTAAACAAATGAGAAACAACACTAAAACACATTAATCCTGTCAAATTCACACAATATCCTATAAATTATTATATTTGTTTTTCGTTTCACTTATATATTATGTTTTTGATAAATTCCTAAGAAATTTTCTCTTTTCAAAATTTACAAATTTAATTGGTCTACGTTTTGATTTTTGTTTTTCTGCTGGCCATTTAAATGCAGGTCAAAATGTTCCTTATTATTTTGTATGTTTTGTGATATGAAGGAAAATTTAAAGAATTTTTTTATTATTTTTTTTTATGATAGAAACAATATATTTTTACTTAATTTTATTTCCATTAAGCTTTTATCATATTTTTTTCCCACGTCACACCAGATAAAATGTGGAAATGGAGGAAAGAGAATACAAAGAACATCAAAAATAAAATTTAAAAATGAAAAAAATTTTTCACCGAAAGCGTAAGATATATGAAACTTAAAATAAAAAATGACAAAAAAAAATATGAAAAAAAAAAAATTAAACAGAGAAAAAGGAAAATTTACAATCAAAACAAAAGAAAAACCAAAACATTTCCACAATTTCAACATTTCTACCATCATTTTGTTTTTATTTTTTTTTGTTTTCTTGCTTCACTAATTTTTTTTCACCATCTTTTCATATTTATAGCCAGCGATTTATCTTTGCAATATTTTCTGTTCAAGTATCACCATAAATTCGAATCACCGTGAAATACATAAATATAACGAAATAATATTTATATTTTCGCGGCAAATGAACGTAAACACACTTATATACGTTTATTTTTATTAGGTATATTATTATACCGTGTATGTGTTACACATCAGTTTCGAAAATTAATAATTCAATATTTAAATGCTTTACAAATTGACTTTGAAATAGAATTAAATTTTATTCAAATCAATATATATGTCGCTTCTTTTTAAGAATAGAAAAGAGTTCGGCATCCACAATTAAATCATTTTGGACATTTCCCCGACAGCCATACATTGTGGCAATAAGATTAATAAGTCCTTTAGATCAATTCTTAAAGTCTAGTCAATGCAATGACATAAAACTATTAATGTCTAATGCCCCCATTTTGTACTCATAATCTAATAATATCGAACACTTATGAGTGAAGATGCCTTTTCAAATGACAAATGGATGAGCCTTCGTGTAATAATATAGTAATGCATTTTTGAAGTTCAATACATATGACATAGATTTTGTCTTAATACTTACTTAGTAAAAAACTGTGCATGATGAATGAAATGCATTAAATAAAACGTTGCTATCACAAAAATTTTCATTTTCACTATGCTCTTTTTCAATTTGAATCTTTAAAACATGTTATCGACATTTTTCATATTTTATAAATTTGGGAAATTTCAAAACAATTGACAAAATATTATGTAGAAATTGAGATATCCGGAAAATTCGTAATTGACTATAAATAATTTATTGTGCTCAGATGACTTTATTATTAATTTTTTGTTTTGTTTATTTCGATTTTCTATATGAACTTCAATAACCCAAAAGTTTTTGAAGTAGGCTATCCCATAATCAACCGTATATAAAAACCTAATGTTAAAATAAATTTAAATAAAGCAGTTCTGGCCCTTGATATAAAGCGAAATTAAAACGGATAAAAAATTAAATTAATAAAGAATATAAGAAGTCAAATTCATTTGTTAAGATTAAAATTGTTTCGGAATAAATATTTTCTTTGTAATCACGAAATTTTTCAATGACAAGGACAAACACGTCAAAAATGCTTCTCATGTATAAACCATTCATCCAATTCTGTGGCTGTATGAAGGAAACATTACTTTTGATTATACTTCCAGCGGGATTAAATTTCATAAATCTTACAAATATTATAAAGTACTTTTGGTTTTTTTTTACATTATGCCAAAAGTGTATTTGGAAGTGTTTGAAACAAACAAATGCGAAAAAATTTTTCCATTCCATGTTTTGCTTCTTTGTTATTCGTACCTCTATTGTAACAACGATAACAAATTCTTTTTCAAGTTAAAATATACGTAAATGTTAAAAAATTTTTTTAAATTTATTTAAATTTTTTCATATTATTTTTGTTTATTTCTTTAACATATTCATTCATACATTCATACACTACACGATACAAACTCATATATGTATATGTATACCACAATGCAAACAATAATATATAAAAGTCCAGAGAAGTAAAAAAAAAAAATTTAATTTTCGAAAAGATTTTTCATATTGTAAAAAGGATATGTCAGGATATTTTTAAAGAGCATTGAATCATTTTGTATAGTAAAAGTAAAAACAAAAGGAAAAATTTACAAAACTCAACTAATATTTTAAGCGAGATGAGAGAGGAAGTACGATTTGATTTTGTATTGGATTGCATCAAATTCCTTTATACAAATATTATATGTAAAATTTTATTACTTCTTAGTTTTATTGGAAATTTTATTAAAATGGAATTTTCATTTCTATATTTATTATATAAAATATTTTTTTTTTATTTCATTTGGATTACTAAATCATTTTTTTGTTCTCGCCATATGGTTTCTAACAAAATATAGTTAATCATGCTGAAAAATATCTCAAACCATAAAATATTAAAATTTATTAAAAGAGAGGAAGATTTCTTAAATTCTTATAGAAATTACATGTGGAAAGTTCTGTACTGCTATTTTTAAATCGAAAAAATCAATGTGATTAACATCTATAGGTTTATATGCGATAACTTTGTGTATTACATACATTTATTACTTGTAATGCGAGGATGAGCAACGGAAACGCAAACAAAAGAAATTAACAATAGTAAGCAACCTGAGTTGTTGAAAATCAATTTTACATAAATTTGTATAAAATTGATTTACCCACAAATGAAAACCCTCAAAATTTTTTAATGTTTGGAAATTTATTTATTCATGACTAAAATAATTATTTTTCGTAAGATATAGGTCTTAGAGAAACACAAATAAAGAAATATTTTAAAAGGAAGTACAAAACTGTATAGCACAGTTGCTGTCCGGGGTAAATTTCACATTTTTACTCACTTTTAATAATTAGGTTTTCTTCGTGATTTACATAGTATCAGTTCTAGCTGGCAATAATAGACTTTTACGTGCTTTATAATAAAAAAATTAGTTTTGCATTTAAGAAAGTATTAAATGGATTGTCCTAAAATTTTATACTACAATTTACTATTTCTGATAGTTACAAACCATACTTTTTCTCAAAGTATCCGGAATCAAAGAATAAAATTTTCACTAGATTCAAATTTTTCGTATATTAACGTAATTAAGGAAATACATAAGGAAATACATATTGCATGCGCATAACTAAGAAGGCATATATTTTTAAATTACCACTTAGTTGACTAAAATTCGCCAGAATTCAGAAATTTCATGGATGACTCCGAATTTTTTATTTAACCTTCATTTGTAAAACAATTTGTAAACGGATCTTGTAAAATATTTGTAACATCATTGAATAATCATTAAAATTTTAAATAATTTTCTTTGCCAAATCTAATATTGTTACTGATGCTTAACATATTCTTATATTGTGAAATTGTTGCTTAAAATTTTATTTAAAACCTATGTATGCATTTATCTAAAATATCAATTAAAAATTGAAAATAATTACCTTTTGTTTACTTACAGAAATCTAAACTTGTTTAAAAAAAAATCACTCTGTTAAAAGTTGTATGGTGAACAGTTTCATTTTCCGAACACTAAAATAAAATTTTTATTTTTGCTTTACGTGTATAACCAACCATATTTACCACACAACGGGTTTGACGTATAAATTTCTTGTCATTCCTTTAGTGTAATTAAGTATTTACACAAAGTTCAACAATTTAACATCTAATTAAAACATCTTTTTTAATTATAAAATTATTTGAATTATTTGTAGCGTAAAAGAGTTAAATATGTTAAAATATGTATAACATAAGGGTAAATATACAAGTTTGTAAATAAATCTATTAAGAAACATTTTCTCTTCATTTTATATTATATGCATTATTATTATATAACAACATTAAAACATACATATACATACATGCATATAATCTAATATGGAACGCCTAACTATTAAAATATTTTGAAGAAGTTTTGCTTTCATCATTTGCATATAATAACATGTCTACATAACATATATATACAAATGTACTTACTATGTATGTTTATTTAATTTTGTCCATATAATTATGAATGCAAATATCTACAACATGTCTAAGTTAAGCAATATTTTGGTGTCATAATATTATTTATGTACACGGCAATATGGAAAAATTGTTCGGTGCAAAATGTTTTGGAATAATTTTTGGTGTTTTACATTTAATCTTTAAAGGTTTCAAGCTTAGTACAAAACAATTTTTAATAAATTTTATAGTAAGAAGCTATTAAGTAATTTTTAATGGGAAACCTTTCTCAAATAAATTAATGGCTCGATATTCAGGTTTAATCGTTTTAGATAGTTTGAACTAAACAGTGGAAATTATTTTCTAAAAAACGATGATGATAAAATATGTATGTACTTAGCTAGGAAATAACACAATAATATAAGCACAGCCATAAGCCCCAAATTATGATTCAAACTAAAAATTTAATAATTTTATAGAATGTCAAAGAAGTATGTTAAAATGTTTTTGTCAAATCGAACATAATTCAAACCTGTTGAAATCAAAATTAAGTTTCAAAAAATAAAGTTTTGTTTACAAGACAATGTAAAAATCTTAACTCTTTCCACTATTTTTTTACATTTTATACGCACTGAACCTACTGAACCACAGCAGCAATCAAACAACTTAAAAATACAAAATTAATAGCTTTTATTACTTACACACTGTGTTATGTGAGTGTTTTCTAAGAATGCATTTTACTAATTAACAAAGTATAAATTAATTTTATCAAAAGCCTATACTAAACGTAAAGAAAATATTATATTTTACTATTTAACATACATACATACGTATATTATATATGTGTATATACTTATGTAGTATACTCAAACTTTAATTGAATAAGGTAAATTTCAAATGCAATTCTTAAAAGATTTATCAAAGGATAATATTATGCATTAAATTTTGTTTGATCGTAAAATCGCTTTAGGAATACCAGTGAAATTATTAAAGATTTTTTCCTCCACAAAATTCAATTCAACATTCCGATTAAATTAGAACATGAAAATTATCGTTTTTATTTTAACTTTGTGTAAATGAAAACAATTTATTTGTAAAAGAAAATGAATAATGCAGAACTCTTTAATTTAAATGAAATGGCGTACCAATTTTGTTGACATTCTTTTTTTGTTGGAAATTATCTTATTAACTTAAGTGAACTAATTTTGACAATTAAGTCTTGTTTCTTTTTTATTCGAATATCTTATGATTCAAAGCCTTCCAAAAATGTAAAATTTTGTCTATAGTGTGTTTTTAGTTTCACACTATCCGTTCGTTTGTCCGTGTGACTGTTTACAAAACTTCTACATCTTTGAAGATAGAAAGCTGAAATTCAAATTCCATATTATATACATAGATCTTTAATACTCGTACTAACTTATTTTCGTAGGAGAAAATTTTTACCCATCTCCCCATCTGTAAAAGTTAGAGCTCTTCAAAGTCGTAAAAAAGCAATTGTTTGACTATTTATTGTAAACAAACCACAATTTTCTTTTAAATTCTGCAAACGCAAAATAGTTGTGGTGAGCTTTCCTACCGCCGTATCGCATTGTTGAACTTTAAAAAACAAAATGGCCGTTAAAATTAATTGTTATCTAACATTATGCTCTTGTCAAATTTTGATATAATTTTTCTTCTGAACGGTAAGTGTAGGAGTTTAAAACTTCAGCAGCTTTTAGAAACTAATAAATAATTAACTTGGTTAGAGGAAACCCTTCCGAAATTTCTAAATTTCGGATTTCCCAAACTGCAAGCTTTTCCGAATTTCTGTAAATGTAAAATGTAAATGCCATGCCAAAAAAAATGAAATTATTTTTCTTAACTTTCGCAATCAACTCCTGAATTCGTACACTATTTTAACGTCTTTTTCAATCTTTCTATCACCTCATCCTAAATGTATGCAATAGTCTTATGTATAAGTTGGTATAATATAATGAATAATTTAAATAATGTAGTAGATTACTTTTATGGAAACACTACTTTTAATTTTTGAAGGGAAAAGTACTTTCTTACAAACTATTGCTTTGAACCAACTTTGTTGTTTAACTATAATTGGAAAACACCAGCACAATTTTTTAAATACACAGGACAGATTGAGTTTTCAGTTTTAGTTTTAAGATTTTAGCATTATTTCTTAATAAAATTATAAAAAAAGTCAAGGTTCGCCTAATTAATAATTGAACTTGCTAAATTCGCACATGTATTATTGCGTAAAGTATAAAATATTAACTTGTTAATTGATCTGTAGTAATTTAAATTTTTGATATCAAACAGCAATTTATGTGCGGATACCATCAAGTTGAATACGTCTGAAATGAAAGAATAAACTGTAAATGATTTTAATATGTAAAGTAATAGAAATTAATTTTAAATAAATACTTACAAGGTTTACATTATGTAGGTATAGAAATAAAATTATTATGTCATCTTATGCAAATACATCCATATGCACATATATATCTTTACATACTCATGTACATAGTGTACACATTATGATTATTTATATAAATTGTTTGCATCTGACTTATTAGAAATGTTTACCAGGCTGAATAACCAAAAAGCGTTTTGACATATTGAATTAGAGGTTTAATTTATATTTAAAGGAATATTTCAAATTTACTTACATTACTTTAGTATTCATGTTTGTATGTTCAATATTTTATGTAATTATATTATTATTTGATGAAAAAAATTGCACAAATAGGAACTATACACAATGATGAAAATTTGAAATTTTTATAAAATAGTAAAATTTATTTAAGTTAACCTTAAAGAATTGGACGAAATTGTTAAAGGTTTTTAATAATTTTAAGATTTTTCAGTTGTATATTTTAGTTAAAGATAAAACTTTGAAAATTTAAGCAGAAGTAGTTAAAATTGTAATTTCAAAAATTGCTTTTTTGAAATGCTTTTTTGCAATTTAGGAACGGACTACTTCTTTTTCCAAATATTTACGAAGTAACTAAAGAATAATGAAGATCCCATATGCTTGCGAATTAATAGTTCAGAAATTGCTAAATTTTCAATTTATAAAAAATATATAATTCTTATAAACTACACGTTAATAACATATAGAATACTTGCATATATCTATATAATATGTATGTAAGGAATTCGGAGAAGAGCTTCGATATAAAAATGTATACCTAATCTACCGTAAGAAAACTGACGTATGTACATGATGCGTCAAACAGATTCTAAGATATTTTACAATAATTATTTTTAAATTTCCTTATGGAAAATAAGAGAAGAAAATCATAGCTTTGATAAAATGCGTTTGCAGCATGCGACATATACATTTATAAACTAAAATAAATATTCAATTCCGAAAAAGAAAAAGACGTTTCTTCAAAGCCCAATAACCTCAAAATTTTGAATTAGAGAATCAGAAGCTACATAGATAAAATGTCTCTTAGATTTGAGTAAAATCTCTGAGCAAAATTTCAAGTGTTCTTCAAAATCATTTCACTGGCACCATAATACGAGTATATTAGTACATTTGACAAACTATGGCTCAAACTTGCTAAGTCATCTAGAAATAATTACATTTTTTTTATAAAGTATTTTGTACGGAACCATATAACTTAAATTAAATAAAAACATGTGATCACAAGCCTTTACATCGCGAAACTCGCCAAAAATATAAAAGATAAAATTTTTCATTAAGATCGCAAATAATCAATCTGTTTTATTATTCGGCTCCCCAGGCACTGTGCGTAGTATTATATTTTAGATCTGGCCGAATGAAGGAATTCTACTTTGCTTTAATTAAAGTTCTACATAAATTATTTCGAATAGTATCGGAAATCAATTAAATAAAAATCGCTCTAAAATATTCATTTTTCATCTACTGCCGATTTTTTATTCAAAATGCAATAATTTTCTTCTTAAATTTATGGAGGTATGCGTAATTATTAGTAATTTATTTAACAAAGTTTTTTTCGAGAAAAAAGAATAAAATAATTTGATTATAAAAGTTTTTTAAAAATTCTTTCTAAAGTTTTCATCATTTTAGTCTCATTTACAAATAACAATGCTCTTACAGAATTTTTTGTTCATAATATTGATTATATTTTTAAGTCGGTAGACTCACTGAATTTATTTGGAATTCTAAAATAAAATCATGAAATTTTACTTTATGAGTACAAAGTCAAGAATCTTAATATTAAAATGATTAAAAAATAAAAAGGATAAAAAGAAACGCGAATAATAAATAAGATTATGCGAAAAGAGTTTTCATTTTATGCGACTGATTCAGACAAAAAAAAATATGAGAACCAAGAAAAAAAACCACTCCTGTACCAAAATTTCATTTAATTTAAAATGCTTTCTATTTTAAAAAATTTTGAGAAGAAAGTAAATACTTTTGTATATTTTTTGAAATAAAAGAAAGTAATGAAAAATGTTTTTTTTATAAATTTTTCAATTGAATTAAATTGGAATTTTTTGAAACTTTTTGGAAACGGTTCAAATATTTTTGTAAAAGTTCAATAATTTCATATAATTTTAGAATTTTTAATGGGGAAAAATTACAATTTTCAAGACTTAAGATAAAAGTCATCACTCTTGATGAGTTCATTAAAATGTTAAATAGAAATTTCATATATAGCTGAAACAAATACTTCTGCTCCCTTAGCCCCATAGAAACATGTTTTTAGTTGTTATTTTACAGAAATTTATCTAATAACAAGACCCTTCAATCCTACGTTACAAATGAAGTGGTAATCCCTCCTACATCCTTTCGTGCAGGTATAAACGAAATATTTTTGTGTTATTCAAAATTTCAATATAAAAATGTTGGACAAAACAAATATTACATGAAATATTACTAAATGGCAAAAATATTATGATAAATTAACATTAAATAAATATTTATTCAAAAATTAGAATCCTTTTTATTCATTATTAAATTTCAATTTTAAGCGATTTAATCACGTATTTTAAAAATCATATGCTATAACCGCATTTCTAATTTTAATAACAATCACTCTAATTGAATAAAATCATTATTATTATATGCATACATTATATGTATTTACATACATATAATATACATTACAGGTATATTATATGTATGTAATATACATTATAGGTATTTAAAAAAGGATAATGTTAATAAATGGGTCCCTAAATTGTCTGCATATTGTTATTTTTATTATTTCATGTTCATTTTAAGTCTAGCTACATTAATAAAATACGCATAGTAGAAATATTTGCCATTGGTTTGCCATTATCCTTGTTATAAAATCCACATTAACATTAGTTTCTCTATCATAATAAAGCAATGATTTTTTGCAATAATTCTGTAACGATTGCAATTATTATTTCGAAATCAATTTAAAATTAATATTATTCTTATATTTGGTTATTAATTTTACGATTATGTTATACATTTTAAAAATACACCATATGTATACATACTTATTGAAAAATATCGGTTCAAAAATATTAAAAGGTTAGGCAAGTCGCATTTCTCAATATAAAAAATCAAATTAATTTTATTCTTGTAATTTTATAAATTATTTGTAAATCTATGAGTAATTTTTTGATATTTGAATTTGCGGATATTGAATATTGTAGGATATTGAAATTTGCAATTTATATAATTTTTTTTACTGTAAGAAAAAAAAACCTTTCAAAATAGAGTCCAAATTCAAATTGACTAGTATAATGCTAGTAGGCAATAAAATATATGAAATTTTATCGACTATATGCCACAACTGATTTAAATAATTTTCCAATTGGCCTATGTCCCACATATTTTAATTCAAATACATTGAAAAGAGTTTCAAGACTAAAAAGTTTCAAATGGCATATGTACTTATTTTCGTATTATGTAAAATTTTCAAAATATATCACCTAACTGTGAGATTACAAAATTTTTATTTATCAAATCTGAGTTCAAGCCATAATATTAACGTTTTGTTTTGTTAAGTTTTTCTTCAATGAACTGCTTTTCATAATCATACTTATACATATTACATGAGATGATAATTATAATACGTTATTAATAAAGACAAAATTGTAGCGTTCCATTTAAGAATATAAATAATACCCGACTACAACCTGTATAAAAATGCATAATTGAAAAGAATAATATTACACGCCTTAAAAAACAATAATAACGAAAGCTTTTCGCTTTTTTCTTTCCAGAAACAAACCAATACAATTTCCATACGAAATGAATCAAAGATAAAACCATTGCTAAAATTATTGGCAACCTTGTATGGAATTTGTCACTATATTTGTGTGCTCTACTTCTAAAAGTAAATCATGTATACATCTTTTATTTTAAATCATATTATTTCAAGAAAGCCTTATTATTATTATCGTTATCATAACGAGAACTTAAATTGGCTAAATTTAATCTCTGAAATCATATTAGATTTTTCGAAAATTTGACATTTCAGTTACATTCAGTTGAGAGACCCACATAATGGAGTGAGGGCCTATTTCACATTAAAGTATACCATGAGCCCTTTTTTGATTACCATTTTTTTTCAAATAAAAAAATCTATAATTTCTTTTGCAACATTGTATACAATGTATCTACAGTTCCAAATAAAATCTTCCAAAAAATTATTAAAATACATTTTTGTTAATGTTATGTACTTTGTACAGTATGTTCGTACATTTATATTATGTAAATACTATGACTATATGAAAAAAGAAAGTTAATTTTTTGAAAAAATGAAAAACAATTAAAGATCCCATTAGTAAATATCGCATATGTTTGCTTAACCCAGCTAACCAAAAATGAATTGCTTTTAGCTATTTCCACGACATTTTTTCTTAATTTTTATTTTTTGAATGTAATATAAAGGAATAATAATAAAACCGTACATTAAATACATAAGTTTACCCGTACATATGTAATTCGTACATTTTTATAAATATAATAGAGGTAAGCTGTTTTAACAATTTCAATGAAATCTTAATTAGTCGTCATGAATATTTTTTTATGTTTTTTTCTATATTAAAATTGTAATATTTGTGTCAAACAGCTTTTATATTATTTATACAATCATGTTATTTTATACCGATCGTATAGCATGAAATAAGAAAGGGTGTGTGATGCAACCAAATTTTGGGTGTCCAATTTTAGTTTTTGTCAGCCCGTTTCTCTGGCTGTCGATCTATATTTTAGTTTATTTCAGCTATATCACGGATTGATCAACTTTAAATATATATCAGACCTCGGGGCTGACCTTTTTGCTGCCCAATTAAACATTTTTTACCATATTTTTGGAACTAAGTATTATTGATTGAATAATAAATTTAAATTTATTAGTTGAGTCCTGTTTGGTGCGCAAAGTGAAAGTAAAGAACCAAATTTACTTTTTTCTAGGTTTATTAATTAAAAGTGTACTAACTTCCTTAAAATTAGAATGACGTGTTTAAAATACATTTTCATATTCTTCTGTAATACTTTCGTACAAACAATACACATTGCCGTCGGTTATGTGTTGATCACATCAGATGTTCTTCCTAATAATAACAGGCAATTAGAAACATAAAATTGCCTATCATTAGGCGTACTTGTAGAAGACGTAATTATTATCGGTATGATTGTGTGATAGTAACATAAATGTATTATACCACGGTAGCTAATAAGCAAGTACATAACCTCAACTGAGCATATTTTATTTAGTAGCAAGTGTAAACTTAATATGTAGGTGCATAATATATACATATAATTTTGGCACGGAATAAGTTCTACTCGTAACAATATTAAATATAATATGAATGTCACTTATCGAGTTGTTTTATTTAATGTGATATAATGTGAATTGAAATTAAATAAGAAAGCGATATAAACACTTTAAACGGTCCAGTATGAATATCGTTTTATAGTTTCTCGGATAAAGTTCTTGTTATGTTTTATTAATTTTACCCATTTAAATGTAATTTGCTTGTTACTCTTAATGATACCGAGGCACACTAAATTTTTAAGTATAGTCTGCGTTACTTTAAAAATTAATAAATTGGGCAAATTGCCATTTTAAAGCAAATTATTTTCATATTTGCATTACTTTTCTGTTCTATATTTATGCAGATTTATTAATATAGCAGGACATTGCATGAACTTTTCATAATATATTTTATTATTTTATCTTTTGCCATTTTTTTTTTATTTTTATCCTATATATCCAGTATGTTACATGTTACAGATTTGTATGTTATTAATAGACACGAATTTATATAACATTGTGTAAATGCAATTTTAAACACATGTTTATATTATTTTAGCATTTTGTGAAACAGCTATAGGATTAGGTATTAATAATATAGCTCAATTAGTGGGTTATTCTACGATAAAATAACGAAATAATCTCCTCAACTATTTGCTTTCATTTGTTTTTAGATATTAAAACTTTTATTGCTAAAACGTCATTGTACAATTTTGTGACACAATTTTAAATTTTATTAAACTTTTAAAATTATAAGAATATTTAAATATGTTTGAGCTTTATTAGAATAAGTGAACCTTCTGCAGCATTTAATACAAATTGATTGAAAATAGGAAAAAATTTCGGTTTGAATTACGTAATTCAAAGTAATGAAGTCGAAAAGCGGTTCCTTCGGTTAGTTGCGGTTCTGATTATAAAAAAGATTGAAATTGAAATTTGTACATGGTTCAACACATATTGTAGCTTAAGAAGTAAGAATTTAATTAAATAAAGTAATATAAGAATCCTAATGAGAGGTAGATACATTATTACAACGGTCGAAAAACTGGAAATAATTTATGACTTTTAACCGCATGTTTTATATTTTCTAAATCTCGGGTGTAAATATGCTACTTATGTAAATGGGATAAAAATAAGAAGTACCTACTTTCATGTGCGTTATTGTGAGGTGGGAATTTTTGCGAAAGGTTTCGCGAATTTTTTAAGAAGATTAAGAAGATACAATACCGGTTTTTGTTTGGAGTTTATTATGTTGAGACCAAAAGCTAAGCTTTCTTAAAGAAATATTGTAGCTTCAAAAAACTTTATTTCTTTAAAGTTTGTAAAGACATGGTTTAAAATTTTCTTCTTAAAACAGAACTTCGATCAGTTGAAAGGGCGGAACAACCTCAGTTACTTGGAAATAAAATTGCTTCTTATTAAAACTTTATATTACCCAAATATTAAATATATTTAAAAGAAAAAAATACTTGAGACTTAACATGCATCAGTACATTCAGCTGAAACATATGAACCCTTAAAAAATTTAAAGTGCAGTCTTTTCTAAGCTTTACTTGGGAATAAGGACAAAAATATTTTTATGATATTTCGTTTTCAGTATTTTTGAGAATTATTCAAAAAATTTTATCTAAATATTAAACAGAATTTTTAAAATAGAAATGACAAAAAAACAACCTATAAAGTCAAAAAATTTATTAATGTAATTTTTTTTTGTAATATTTTTTCTCTGCGAAATGAAAATTTTAAACTTTGATAATGAAAAACCAGCGCTTATAATGCACACATATGTGCAAATATACATAAAATATCACAAATAAATTTACCAGCACACATTCACAATACAAGCATAACCAACAAAATATTGAATTAGTAAAATTTGAATTTAAGGACAATTTTTAACCGCATAGTAAACTGACCATGACCGCAGAAAAAAAAAGACGAAAAAAGAAGAATTATCTTAAATGTAATTTTTCTAAAAACAGAGAAAAAAAAACAAAACCAAAATTCGAAATTGCCATATGAATTTAATGTATTACACAATTTTCAGTGCTCTATATTTACCTCTAATGCATTTTTTTAGAACACAAACAGCATTTTACAGAGAGCTTTTACATTTTATCTACTTATGTCCTAAGCATAGTACGCGAACTTTGAAATATGAGCGTGTATTTGTTTATTTTATGAGAAAATTTTAATTTTTAAATTATGAATTTAAAAACCACAACATTAAAAGTGAAAATTTTAAGTACTTTGGTTTGTACCATTTGTAAATAAATGTTTTGTATTTGTAGAAGTTCATGTGCAATGTAAGCATTTTTAAGCGAAATATAATAATAACAAATATATTTATTTGATGTTTTCAGGCTCGAACCTGCTTTCCTGTGTATATGATAAAGTTTAAACCTTTCTTTCGATTAATACGTTAAGTTATTCGTTGTGACGAGGGATAAAATCAAATTTGAGCAATCGAAGATCCTCACCGCTCAAGTTATTGTAAACTAAAATTTGAGTAAATAATCGAATAAAATATGAACGTAAATTGATTTTCAGTGAATATTCATTAAATATTCAATTGCAGAACTAACAGTTTTGAGAGTATTATACGGCAGCATATTGTTTATTTATTAACTTTTTAGTTATACGATGCGTTTGATTGTTTATTTTATACAATTGGAGAAATTTACAACCGAGTGTTGTCAAAAATACTAATTTTATACATTAATGACTTCTATAAACGCAAATTTATGTCAATTATTTATGTGTACATTACATGAAGGCTTTCATACTCGTGAAATATTACAAACCATTGTAACAGTGTAAGTGGTATAATACGTTACTATAAAATTTAGTGTCGCGCTTCTACAATAATTTCCTTAATTTTTAATAGATCAGTCAGATATTTTATAAAATTTCTGAAAGAATATTTTAAATTTTTAATAATAATATTATATTGAAATAATAAATATAGACCTTTTAGAAGAAAATTGATAAAGTTTAGAACAAATTACAAGGAAAGCCTTTTTTTGAGTACAAAATCATTTCATTTATTTTTAATCTTTCATAATTTTACTCTTGTACACCTAAAACAACAACACTGACATCCATATACGTAAATTATGTGTATCCTTTTTATAATATTTGTAATTCAATTGCTGCAGCAAATAAATTTATTATTCAAAAGAGCAACCACTATAACTAACATGAGCATTCAATTAACTCACATTTTTGTTAATTATCTAATACAAAACATTCATTTTTGTATAATCCTGTATTAAAAACAACAGAAAAGCATTTTACAACAAAATACATATAAATTTATATAAACAAAAAAAGAAAATGTTTTCTGTATTTTTAAAATAATAACAGGGTTAAAACTACCTACCTACATGTTATGCAACAAAATAAAGCTTAGGAAAATATTTAATTTTTATTTTATAGCTCTATAGTGTACTCATTCTTTATACACATATAGTCATCTATATGCATAGATACTATATTTATACTCGTACGAATGAAGAAGATTATAGTAAATTTTCCTAATCATTTGTAACGCTAAGAAATAATGGCCTAAAGAAATAAATGGGATATAGACATAAGGGCATGTTTTTGATCAGCGTCGAATTCTGAGTCGGTTTGACCATGTCTGTCCGTCTGTCTGGAAAACTAATTAAGCTAAACTTACTAAATTTTCACAAATGATTTGAACTAGTAAATGCCGGAATCCTATTTAAATTGAATATGATATAACAGCACCGGTTCAGGTCGCACAACTTCAAAATTTATTTGAATATGTCTAAGAAATTGTAGAAGCTATAGTATTGAAATTTCGCACAAGTAAATTATATTATTAGGGACATTGTATTTGATAAAAGTCATTGAAATTTCTTGACTCTTTCTAGTATCTGACATACAACTTGAAAAGTTATTTGGTCATATCTCAGAAAGTTTGGGAAATTTGCATGAGCAAATATGTTCTTAGGGCAGTTATGTTTCATAAAAGTCGTTCAAATTTTTCGACTTCTTGCGATAGCTGTCATATAAATTCGAAGGCTGTTTGTTTATAGCCCAAAAATTTTTCAGATTTGGTAATACGGCAATCATTTTCATTAAAACTCTTTTAGATTGTATAGGTTCCTATGGGAACTATCATATAAATTTGTGTGAAATAGCACTAGACATATAAAAAAGCAAGAGGTTGTATGAAACTGTATGTCAGTTATCTCCGATATTTATTCGTACGGGAATCTCAAAGTTGACACGGTCAACTATATTTATTCTCATTTACTTATATATTAACTTATTTTATTTGCATATGTTGTTATATGGGGGAAACTCTGAGAATATGAAACAACATCAAATAGATAAAATTTAGTTGACATGAAGGTTATATTTTCCGTTTTAACATTTTTCTATACATTTTTTAGCCAAACAAAAATAATTTTTTTTTTTAATTGAAGTTTAATTTTTTTCATCAATTTCAGTTTGGCCTTAAATTATTTAAATATTCTATATGTACATTTATAAAATTTTGTTAAGTACAATAAAATAGGCAAATTGCATACAATCAAATTCTTAGTTATCAAAAAATAAAATTTAAAATAAGAAATAGCTTTTCACATAAGAAATCAAAGTCAATGAAAATTTTTTGAATTTTCCTTTTGAAAATGTTCTTAGTGTAAATTTTTATGCTAAATCAAATATAAATAAGTAATAACCTTCAAAAATTTATAGCCTCAGGAATTAAGACATGCCTCATGAACACCATTTTTGTTTTAAAAAACTGAACAATAAGTTTTACTATATAATAACTTCAATGTTTCGAACTTCCTAAATGTCTGAAAAATTTCAAGATAGAGAAATTTCGATTTTGTAGGACTCTCTATGAGTTGCATAAAGAACACTTATTTTTCATAAAGATACATGTAAGAAAAAAACTAATGTTTTTGTTTAATGTTTATTCCTCATAAAATTTGCTGGCTCTACATTTTTGATGAGATACGAGTACTCTTAATTCTTATTTTAAAGACATATCTTATTCTTTTACACTGTTTTTGGCTTCAGTAATTGAAGTAATCTTTTCTTAAATATTAAAAAACCAAAACTTCTTAATTCTAATAAAGTAATTGGTGAAAATTTCAGCTCACTTACATTATTCATATAAGTTTAAGAAAATAGAAATTAGAGAGAAGCAAGTATATACTAATCTTAGAGAAGAGTAACATATTGAGAAGCTTTCATAACTGAAAATTCAAAACAAACATGGTGCATTACTAGGCGCACATCTGGTTTTCTTAACATGACAATAAAATAGAATGTATACTAATATTTAATTGGAAAGTACATCGAAAATTCGAATTTGGTAAAAAGTTATGTTTGAAATTCTTTAACATTCTGAAATCTTCTTGAAAAATTTCATAAATAGGAAAGATGCGGGGTAAAACAATTTAATTTAAATTATATTAAGTAAATGTGCTAATATTCGTTCTAGTTTAAATTGCAATTGTTTATCCCAACTGGGATACTAACCAACCAATGTGATATTGAAATTAATTTTCTTTTAGTGATTAAATTAGTGAGGAGTGAGCCAATCAAATTTAATATGTATATTCTTTACCTAAGTATAATTTTTCAGTAATATTATTTTTCTATTTTATAGAATATTATTTATTTTATAAACTTCTAGTAGAACTGGATTTTTCAAAAGTGCACCTTATAACAATACTTCAATGTATTATATTAGATTTTCGAATAGAGAGAATAAAATTATTAAAATTCGAGTAGTAAAGAATAAATTTTTTTAAATTTCTTGATGTTAATTTTTCAAAAAGCGATTTGTATGCAAAAAATCCTCCTTAATTATCCTGTGAAAGAAAATAAAATAAGAAAACTGCGAATTAATTTTTTTGCAAAGAATTTTCTAAATAAAAAAGTAACTTTCACAGAGGTTTTTGAATAAATGATCGTTTTGCTAGCCTTAAATCTTTTTGAAGCTGAAACAAATTGAAAGCGACACTTAAAAAGTCAAAGGATAATTTAAAAAGTTGCATAACTTTACGCAATATTGTGTTTTGAAGCATATAAACTAGTACAATAGAACTTGTACAAATTACACTTGTATCATAAATTTTTTTAATTAGTGCGTAGCACCTTATAGAAACTACCTGATGTGGAAAATATATAATCGATCAAATTGAATATATTCTGAATAATTTTCACACAACTAATTCATTCAGCGGAAGAGTTTTACAAGATGTGAAAACTGTCATTTACGTACTTATTTAAAATTTTAAGAATATAACCATAGTTTCTACAGTTCTAAAACATAAATTTGGTTTTTAATGAAGATACACAATTTGTAATTCAATTTTTCAAATATTTATTCCCTTCTATATCAGCAAAAATATAATTTTGTTGCTTCTAATGTAATCAAGCAATGTGAGACAATATGCAAGTACCGGATTCCTTCGAAAAGCTTGCCGACTCGTAAATCAAGCATCAACGCATACACGTACATATATAAAATATTAAGAAAACCGGACAATTGTGACTATGGGAAATTATATTCTCATATATCTAATTAAATTGATCTCTACTGCTAGAGGTCTGTAGAGATCGGACATGCAACCAAAACAAAGTTGACCTAATCGTCACATCTTCGTATATTACTCAAATATGAATATTTAATAAAATCGATTTAATTGAAATAGATTACTAACCACAACACCGACAAATCTCACAAAAATAATTTATTTACGTTTCTCTACTTATTGAGCAAGGTTTTTCGTAAAAACTTGTACATGTGAAATTTGGTACCCTTACAGTATTTTCCATATTGTTTTCAATAAAGTTATACCGCCATTGCAGCTGAGTCTTAAAAGACCCATTTAAAATAATGCTAAAAACTATAATTTTTCTAATATTTTAATTTAATTTTCACTGTTCCCTTACTAAATTATGAAAAATTTTTCATTTGGCAATAATTTCATTTAAAAAGTAATAACGAAAAAAACTTACAACTTGTCTCAATCTCGTCTAGTTTTAAGATTTCTTCTTAGATTTTTTTTGTACTTTGATTCTTTATGTGAAAAGTAAACATTTTAATAAAAAAAATTCTGTTTTTTTTTTTGCAAAAGTTATACCGGGGAATTTGCCTTTGTAATAAATTACAATTATAATCGTACATTTTTTATCAAAGCAACTAAAGTGAGCAACGAAAATAAAAAGAAATCAGTTTAACATGTCATCTCTAAAAATATTCTACATATTGTGTAATTTTGTACATTTATGTGTAGCTAAGTACAGTATTTATGTATACACATTACGTATATTATTAAAAACGACAATGTATTTTAATTAGTACTGACTTAATATTACGCGTGCTTGTTCTATACTATAAACAAATTGTACCTGTAAAAGGTAAAAAGAATTTTTTTTTAATGAAAAATAAAAAATTGCTCTCTTTTTTCATCAATTGTCTGGGATTTTCCTAGCTGTATGTATGAAAAATTTTCTTTACGTGTAAATATTTTCTACACTTGTTTTTGTATAAAATTGTAAAATTAGGATAAAAAAGGATAAAAAGTTGAAAAAAAAATGCTACCAATGAATTTCTTATTTCTATTAAAAGACGAAGTACAAACAAAATTTATGCGATAAAAATGTTTGCATATTAAAGTAAATTTAGTTTGAAAAGAAAAATATACTTTGAAATTTTTTATCTTTCAAATAGAAAGAAAATTATTTCGAATGAATACATAAAAAATTAAAAAAAAAATAACAGTTTAGCAGAACTTGATTAACACATCATGCCCTTTTAAACACTTTGCACCGATAGAACTATCATAATTTAAATGATAGCATCGTGTATATATGTAGTTTATATACAGAAGACAATTTTTGCAATTACACAATAGTACAACTTTTTCTGAGGGGCGCTGTTTTAAATTAAGAAGCCTAATACTAACCAGCGCCTCTCAAAAAAGTAATTCGTTGCTTTATTAGAAAATTATCTTCTGTATATTGCTATAAAGTATATATACAACGATGATCTAAAAAAATAAGCACTATATGATTTTCAAATGACATGGTATGAAAGGCATTTTTCAAACTGTAATGTTTTCAATACAATGTTAATATAAATTAAGAAATGTGGATATAGATTTATAAATGTAATAAACTATAACAACTGAGTTAAATTTTCTATTAAATTGGAGTTCAATTTCCCAAATAAGCATTAAGATTCCAAGTAATGTCATTATTTTTCAAATAACACTCAAACAAATTCTGCATTTCCTGAGCGATATTGAGAAGTCTAAAGATTTTTCCTGTTTAACAATTTGACTAAAATATTTCTTATCATATCAAGGTCATTAGATTTATTTGTTTCTATGAATACATGTTTTCTTTATTTTTATCCACATATACCTTGTTATCTTCAAACTTAGTTATGAGATCCTAAATAAATGGGCAAATTTAAAAGCGTAAATTCTATGGCAGTACACTAAAATCTAATTGAATACAAAGATTAAACTGGAAAATTTCATTAAGATCCTAATATGGTAACATTAGAAATAAATTTAAGAGAATCAAATTTAAAATTTAAATATTACACATACTTTTAGATCATAAATTACAATAAAAGGGACGAAAAGGGAAAGGAAGTTTTGTTATTCTTAATCAAATATTCTTACTTTTTTAGATAGATGGAATAGCTAGTTGAATTTGGAATACAAATTAATTTAGATTTATTTTCTTGCTGGAATTAATTTCTTATTACTTACCTAATGTTGAGAATTCATTTTAAACACAAGTATTTCAGTGGTATAACACTAGTGCCTTATTATATATGATTAAGCTTTTGAAAAAATTCTCTCCCTTTCTTTGAATTAAAATATTTTCAACGGTTCATGACAAAACTCTGTTTAATATTGCTGCTTTTCTTGATTTTTAAATTTCACATAAGATACATTTAAGGCCCCTAAATATATGCAAATTTTAAAATATTAATTTAAAATAACATTTATTAATTTTTTATTTGTATATTTTTTATTTAAAATTCTTTAAAGCCGGCGAAAAATATGCTCTACAGAAAAACCTTTATTTGCCCCATTACTTATTTCTATTCTTAATTATAAATTATTCATTTTGTTCAAGTTTGTTTTACCAGACTCAAAATAAAAAATAATTTTTATATAGAAAGTATTATTTAATTAGATGATTTTTTATTTTCTACACTTCTAAAGTCGCATCTACAAGAGTAGCATATAGCTTGTCTTACATAATTTTGCTATACCAATTAGACTGATCAAATTCTGTGTTTATTAGGTCTAATTACTATTTTAAGTTGGTAAAAAACACCAGTTATTTTTACTTTAAATATTTTCCTTTATAAAATATTGAATTAAATTTTACCTTACCTAGGCTATTTTGAAAATATCTTTAAAAATTTAAAAATGCTTTGAAATTCTAGTTGCACACTATAAAAAAAAATGTTTTTGTAAAAGGATTATCACCAAACCATCAAACATTTTTAAACCTTAACAAAATGAAGGTCAGTAGCAAAAAAAAATCCAACACAGAACAAAAATAAAATTTATATTACAGAAATTTTATATTTAAAAACAAAATGTGTAATTGAATTTAAAGTTTTTACCTGATGAAAATTTATTCATGTGGAAAATTAAAAAGGAAGCAATTATAAAACCACTCTAATTTGGATTTATTCCAAAAAAAAAAAAAGAAAAAAAAGACGAAGAAGGAAAAATTTTCAAAAATTAATTTAAGGCTTTATAATATTGCTAACTAGCTATATTCATTTCTTATACCTATATTTTACACGTTTATTGTAATTACACTGGTATTTACCATTAATATTTCGTAAATATATTTAAACAGGTTATACTTAGCAATATTTCGGAATTTTGTTGATATTATAATGATGCAACTTTTATTTCAAAATAATCAAGTGGTTTAAAATTAATTAACTTTTCTTTAATGTAATAGATGTTTTTAAATTTTTGCATATTTTTAGGTTTCACATAAATTTCCATTCAGACTTCAGTAAAAATGAGTTTGGGTAATAGATAATCATACAGCTAAGGTAGCCAATAAGAACAAATGAATGATCTCTCAAGTTTAGTATTTGAAGGACTACATTAAATTATTTTAAAAGTTGATACCTACAAGCTTCACCCTGTTTGGTTTTTTAAAATTAAGTAAGAAGTAACTGAAGCAGCTAAAAAATTTCTTGTATAAAGCACAGAATAATTGTGGTAATTAAATATTGGAACGTAATATATATGACTTGAATAAGAACTACAAAAATTACATCAAAATTAAAAATTAATTAATGAAAAACGAAAACTTTATTTCAGAACAAATCTTAGGTATACTATAAGAAAAGTTAGCGCAAACTGAGTTAAACTAAGAATTTTGTAGAAATTAGTTTGTAACTATAGAGGCTTCGCCTACATATTTTGAGAATAATATGGCACAAAACCAAAATAAAGAAAAACAAAACATCATTGCATTTAAATAAATTTTCTTCTTTTCCTTTTAAAAATTTCGCGTTGTGCTGAAAAAAAATTCAAGTAACAGACATGGACATTGACAACAATTAAGCGTTAAAAAGAATTTGGAATTTATTCTAGTATAGTTTTATAAATGCATAATTTTTAGCTTTTTATTTTTGTGTCATAAGTTTTAAAACCCGACACCGTTAATGATCATTAACTGTATCAGAATTAATTTAACGCGTTCAAGACATTTTTATTTATCCTTGCATAAACTTATCTAAATTAATAACGAAAACATGACCTTATACTCGTAGTATATTAAAAAAAATTCATGCTATAGATACAATTTTACGTTTTAAATTTGTTTTATCGAAGTAATTTACAATTTCATGTAAAAAATATATTTGAAATGCTACACTGAATTAGAATTAATTCTTGTAAAAACCTTAAAAAATTCGAATGATGAGGAGCAAAACCAAAATTGTTAGTTGTTTCAAATTTCAATTTTTTTCTAAATGAGCCATAAGTACTGCCCAATAAAAGAGGTCCATAAAGTCACTCCGGTAAATTTGGTCCAGGCTATTTTTTTTAACGAACTAATTTTGTTGTATGGCATAGATCGTTTATTGTTATAATTGAAAGTAATCAATGAGACTCAGAAATTTTTCATTGGAAATATTTGTACAAAATTTTTTCAGAGTTACATAATTGTGAAAATATTGATTCCTTAAATGTTTTACACAAAAACATGCATTCCATAAGACTTTTTTATAGAATGAAATAAACATGTTCTGGGAATACAAGCAAAGTGCCCGAGAAAACTTTTGAATAATATTGAAAATTTAAGATTAACTTTAATTAATAAATAAAACAAGCAGTGACAGTAAGTAAATCCTCCATAGTATTCGGTGAGACATGTTAAAATTTTCCCTTTCCGTTTTCCTATTTAAATTTTTGCTTTCTTTACTGTATAAGCTCACTAGGGTATTATTCACTTACAAAACTTCATTATAAGAAAAAGAAGATAGACGTTATGATAAATTGAGATTTTCATGTAAAGTTTATTCACCTTCTGCATCTTTACACTTACTTTTTTTTTATTTTTTTAAATAATTTTATATATAAGCATTAATTATTATTATAGAAGCAGCAAGAATAACGTTGGCGACGACGAACTTTTAGCTTCCCTTTTTTTTTTTTTATTTATTGTCAAAGTACACAACTAGAGTACACCGTAGTAATATAGCGTAAACCATCACCGTAATTATAGAATTTTTTTTTTTGTTTTAAAGTTTTTATATGCACCATCTATTACCAGCAACTATGATTAGTCAACGGCGAAGATAATTTTAATATAGTTGATATAATGATTATTTTAATAATAACGATGATGTCTATAATGATAATAATATTCCTGATGATGATGTTGATAGAAAGTAATATGATAATATTATGAAATCTACATGAACGGTAATACTGATATGTATGTAAGTCTATATAAAAATGTGAATAAATTTTTAATTCCAGAAAAAAATAATAGGGGTGTTAAATAGCATTGCCGTAGGGTGTACCTTGAATTACTATTAGTATAATAATAATTATGCCTGTTTGTATATTTTTGTATTATTTTGCTAACAACTTTTCAAAATTATAAAATAAAATCTTGAAGTATATGGAAAATCAACATTATATCTGCTGTAAATGTGTACGTGTGTGTGTAAAAAAATTTAATTAACCTAAGTAAAATGTAAAGAAAGGAACGGAAGGAAAAACCAAAGTGATTTCATAAGAAAATTTTAATTTTCAGTTCGAGGAAAGCTGCTGTCATAGGCACTTGACTACAATGTGAAATCTCCACCTAAATA
Source organism: Condylostylus longicornis (assembly GCF_029603195.1). Classification (NCBI taxonomy): domain Eukaryota; kingdom Metazoa; phylum Arthropoda; class Insecta; order Diptera; family Dolichopodidae; genus Condylostylus; species Condylostylus longicornis. Next base: position 7,997,592 of record NW_026578017.1, on the reverse strand, counting down.
ATGATAATTATTATTGAATTCCTTGGCGACTACCTTTGTTTCTAAATAGTAATTAAAAAAAAGAATATATTTTATTATTTTTTATTTTTATAAAAATGTCATTAATTTTTTCATAAAAATTTTTTTGTTTATGCACACGCAAATTTCAAGGAAGCGTAACTAAATCTCTTTCACAAAATTTTTGCTATTTTTGAATTTTTCATTTTTTAAATTTATGATAAATGCGATGAAAGTTTGATATGGGGCACTTTTGGTAATTTTTTTCCAAATCAGAATTTGAAATAGTGAAATTTTATTTTGAAAAAAAGTTAACTAATTATACTTGAGAGTACAATAATCAGTCTATTATTTTGACCAAGCAAGGAAGGTTTGAGACAAATTTCATTGTATTGTAAATTTAAATCAATTGCACACCCTTCTGAAAAGTAATTTACAACCTGGTCAAATATTAACATAAAACACATTAAGTTCTCAACATTAAGTTTTCAATTTTGAGTGGAAATAGAAATTTTTCAATGATGGTTTGCAGTTATTATAATTATATACATTGGACTCAGAAAAGTATACAACAATATTATATACCATTGGTTAGATGATCGAAAATGGGCAAAATTTTTGTTCCGGGCTAGGTGCGAAATCTCAAGGGTTTTCGAGTTACAGGGATTTTCACGAAATATTTACTTATGCAAGTTTTTTTGATTATAACTTCCGTTCTGAAATTGAATTAGCCTAGCCTAAAGGGCTTAAAATAGATATGTTGCTCGATTCTGTATTTTCTGTACTTGCGCAACACCAAGCATTAGAACTTTGGGGAAAATCAAGCTTTTCACTTGTTTTATTTTTCCAGTTTTTTCTAACCAGATAATTTCGTAAGGTATTTTTTAAAACCTCGAAATTTTTTTTATAAAATCTTTCTCAGCTGCTGAAACACAACTTTAAGCTCTTAAATATTACAAAACAAATATAAAAATTTTATTTTTTCACATGTCATTTCAACTTACGTTGGCTCTTTAGGGTTAATAAAAAATAATTACTCTAACGACAAATATAGAAACTTTTGTAATTGAAAATAACAATATTAAATTTTAACTTTAAAAGGCATCTCTATATCTTAAATCACTTAAATTTCAATATTTTTTTTGAAAACTCAAATATTTCTATCTACAAATCGCTTATTATTATAAAAATTCTAATTATTCATAGTAGTTATTTCCATTCAACTATTGAATTAGAAAAATCAAACTCCACTTTTGAATTTAATATTCATTTTACAATAAAAACCAAATTACAGATTATTGGGTTAAAATTCACTCAATTATTTTTAGAAAAAGAGAAACTATTAGATGTTTTTTGTATTATTATTTATTACCTTTTATTTTCCTTTTTAACAATACTTAGTCTTTTATTTTCAATCAAAGAGAACTAGAAAACTATTTCGAGAGCACGAACCAAATTAATATTCACTTGAAATTATTTGTGTTCATTTAAATTTCCTAATAGTAATTTTCATTCTATCGGGTTACTTTCTTTTTGTCATTCCTATATCGATAAGGAAAATTATTTATGTACGTTTATTTTGTAATATTATAACTGTACAAAATTTCCTAAATTAAAGTTTAAAATTCAAGTACCTACCTCTAAAAGATATTCCAAAAATTAAAATAATTTAAGTTGAAAGAAAAAAAAATTTTAATTGAATTCAGAATCAACGCTCCAGCAATGATTTAATATTTAATGAAAGTAATTTTTATAATAATTACATTTACAGTTATAAAAGTCTGAATAGTTATAATTGCACCAAACCGTATCAAATGGAAAAAAAAAATAGAAAAATATGAAAATTGATTTAAAAAGGAAGAAGGGGTAAAGTAAAAAATAACGATAATTTGAATATTTTCTTTTCTCTTTTAACTTCTTTATATTATAGGAGAAAAAGTTTTTGATAGTTAAGATATAAAAAGATTTAATATCAGTGTCCTTCGGTTTCTGTAAGAACCATTTATGGTAATTTCATTCCGAGATTTTTTTAAACTTACTATAGAGAAAAAAAATTATTGTAAAAATCCTTTAAAAGTTGAAATATTGATTGGCATGCAAATTTTTTTTCCCATTACTCTCTTGTACTGCTTTTTTTTCTCAGTGAAATTAAAATGTTTTTCCGTCTCGGTGAGCTCTGAAATTTAATTATTTGAATTTCTCAGAGTGTTAACTTTCTATGTAAAGAAAAAAAAATCATGTTTTTTTTATTTTTCGATAAAGGTGAATAATATTTTTGCATAAATAAAATGGTGAACTAAAAGATAATTGAATAATAATTAATAGAATTGGAGAAAGAAAAGTGAAACTGTTTACGTCCTTGTAGCAATATTGTAAGGTCCTTAAAATGTTTACTTGCATTAAAAATTAGCCATAATAATTACTTGCTAACACTTACCAGACAAATAATGTGGTAATAAAAATTTTGTATTGCAAAACAGTAATATGTGCTACTCAATCTAAATTCAGTAAGATTCCACAGTTTTCATTATAGCAGTTTCAGTGAAATAAAACAAACTTGTATTATAGAATTTGAGTTGGAAAATATAGCAACTGTGTATACAATTTTGTTGTTAACGGGGTGTGGTATCTAATAGAATGGTTGAAATTTGTTACTTAAGCAATACAATCTCAAAATTTCCACTTTGTTTTCTATTCCTGGATTTTATAAAACGCAGCGAAAGAAAAAGAAATTTATACTTACTATTAAATTGTGATCTTCGATTCTTCGATTCATAAACTTCATAAATAACCATTTAATCAAATGGGATTTTTGAAAACTTCATATTAAATCGAGACTATGTTTCCCCAAGTGCAATATCAAACTTATATTGTATCTAAACATTCCATTACTATAGCAGTAATTAAAAATACATTAAAAAAATTATTTCATTTTGTGCATGTTAAAATGCAATTATAAATTTTACTAATTGGTTGTAACAGTCCGGTTATACTGCAATTTTATAAAGCGCAAATAGAATGGAAAACTGTACAGCTATTTTCGGGTTAATAATAATTGTTTTAATAGTTGAGAAAAATTAAAATGATAAAGAGATTTTATTATTTATTTTGTTTATTATGGTGTTCTTCTATTTGTACCAATACAGCCGAAATGAAATAAAAATTGCCTACTCTTACCACAATATTAGCAGGTTTCACCCAAAAAAATTGCTCTGAAATAAAGCTGTGTAACATAAAATAAATTGAGAAATTTTATACCATAAATAAGAGTTGATGTCGAAAAAAAGGAATTTTTTGTAGTAAATTTAAACTTTTTAGATTTTAGTAAGAATAAAACAATATTCTAATAAAAAGTTTTAGAAACTTTAAAAGGGTTTCTGGTTTTTTTTATTTCTTTGTATATACAATTTCCATTTCTACCACCTACACATTATATTTTTTCTATAAGGAATCACTAAACCGTTAAAGAAAGAAAAAGATTGCTTTTCATCAGGAAAAATAATTTTACGCGCTCTTCAAAAATAAAACAAAATTCAAACAATTTTTTTTCCATTGAAAATGGAAGAGGAGTAAAAAGGAGGATAAAATTACATTTTTTCATCTAATTTTATTTGATAATAGAATTTATATATGTATATATGTATATGGTTTTGAAAAATTAAAATATTCTTGTTATACCACCGTTTTAAAAATGTTCTTGTTACCTCACTTTAAATGTTGTGAAAATTTTTTTTAATGCTTTCCTTTCTTAATTTTACTAACTAGGTAACATAATTTTGTGTCGATTTATTAATATATTTTTATGTCAGAAATTTCATATTATGCACTTATATACAATTTTATTCTAACAATATACTTAAAAAGTTTTCTTTATTATTTTAATACTTGTCTGCCTCTCATTCATTTCCGCGTTATATACACAAGTAAATATAATTTTTCGTAAGGGAAAAGTAGTGAAAAGTTTTCCAATTCTCTTCAATTATATGCAAAGCTACTTATATTATTACGTGTAATATTATTGTATACGTAAGTATGTAAACGACATACTTTTATTTAATATTTCAATACTAAACTATGTATGTAATAATATGAACACTTTTATAATAATTTAGATAGCACTGTATATAATATTATTACCTGCGATATTAACAACATTTCATTTTTAGGGAAATTGACTATAGTGAAATCACTTATAGGCAGACCTACAACGTTATGCCCTTATTATAATATACTTCTTTATTATAAAGAATAAGTAAAACAACATAGTTACACTTAACGTTTAAAGGTGTTAACTTACTGATTTGCATAATTGAATAAAATCGTGTAAGCATTTTCAGTTTTATATTATATAAGAAACATCATAGTTATGAAAAGAAAGTAAGTAAATTGTTAACTTTTTTATAATTTTTTTTTCTCTCACTATATGCGTTTTCTCTGTTCGAAGAGTTTGAATTCATTGCAAACTTATACCTACTTAATTTAATGTGTGAATATTTTTATATAAATATTTTGTTATACTTTTATGAAATACTGACAATATGTATATAATAATGTAAGTTGTGTATACAGATATATTGAATTTTTATGTAAAATAAGTTAATTTTTAATATTATTTTGTTAGAAATCAACGGTATGCTGTTGTATATGCACATATACGAGTATGTATAGATAGAAGAGTCCGTTAATTACATACAAAATAATGGTAATAAGAATGTATATTTAAAAGTATATTTTCTAAATATTTTTAATAGTTAATAATTTCTTCTTATAATTGCATACACTCAAACATTGTTAATTTTAATAATATCTACTGTCAAAATTATGGTTTGTGGTACATGATTGAATTTTATCACGCAAAGGATATTTTAATTACCTATGTGTTTTCAAATATTAATTATATAGAAAAGCAACATAGGTATTACCCGACAAAATGTTATTGGTAAACGCATAATAGTAAAGAACAAAATTATTATTATACTGTTAATTGATTTTATGATATCAATTTATAAAGGTTCAAATATTTGATAAATTATATCAACTGTATAATAATAATTATTTTTGATTACATATTAGGTAAACCTCTTCCTTAAAAACTCTGGCGAAATTATGAAGAAGTGAAATGAAAGATGTCAAAAGGAATTTTTTTCGGAATGTTCAAGCAAAGGGTAGTCAGAACTAAAATTATAACGTCGTATATCAAAAATATTAGTACATATGCAGCCATATTGTACATTTTCTGAACGAAATGTATTGATTTCAATTAATCGATTCCAATTATGGTACTGCTTCTTATCATATTTAGCAGATCAGTAGTTGTTTTACAAATTGTTCACAATATTTTTATACCTGTACAAACGTATGTTCGAATGGTATTATAAATTTACCTTACCATTTGCCACGCTTTATAATAATGGTCTGAGATATAAAAATAAGTGTATGTTTTTGATTAGCATCGAATGCTCGGTCGATTTAATCCTGTAACTCAAAGAATTAATTGAGCCAAGCAAATTCATAAATGCCGCAACCTATTTAAATTGAATGTGCTAGAGGCTGTTTCCTGTTGACTATGTTTCCAAGTTATTTTAAAGTTGAGAAAGGACGATACCTTGTATATATAAGTATGGTAACATGGCCACTCTTATAGGTAAAAGCTGTTGAGATATCGTTAGCGATTAAGATGGCTGTCATGTCATACAACTAAAGAAGTCATTTGACATTATTTCAGATATTATTAAAGCTTTAAATATAGAAATTAATTTGCAAGTTTATTATTATGGCTCTTCATTGCTCTTTATATGAGTGCCCTAGAGTTGATAGGGTCTTCATTGATGTATCTATAACCGTTTATAAATTTTATATTAAAATTTCCAAAATATTAACTTAAATATCGATTAATTGCTAACATAAATTCATTCACTAAATTTTTCTGTGATATTTTACATACATATTTTAATTTAGTTTGTTTTATTTGAATTTAAGATTATCTATTTTACAATTTACTGTGTTGGTATATGGTACAGTGTGGTATAATTTTAGTAATTTTAAAAATGTTCATACAAAATACTCATTTAAAATATCTCATATGTAATATGCTAAAGTAAATTATACAATAATGCTTATTTAGGATTATGGACGTAACCATTATTAATAATGTTCTTAATTTATAACAATAATTTATTGTGTATGTACATTAATACAAGTAATAATATGTAAAAACTTAAACACCCTATAAATTGTTATGATTCCTTTTGACCCTTTATGAAATTGTCATAAAAGTGATCATAGTATGCATACTTGCATCAGTACGCTTATTGTTAAAATAGTGGCTGGTCTGAAACTAATTTTAAAATTATTGGTTGGGGATTTCTTGCAGTGTTTTGTGTGAATAAAATATATTCTGTCTAGCAAAAGTCCATAACAGCTTAAAAGCTGTTGATGCTAAAGGTATGCTGTCGTCGCAACTCTTTATCTCAGTTAACTGAATTAACGGAAACGTCTACAATATAAAGCCTTGTATAATTTAATGAATAATCACAAACTCCAGTAATAGTCAAAATATTCATAGTTCATTGGTATAGAGAAGACATTGTTTTTCATTCTTTTGGAATTTATATAAAATTTATAATATTCTAAAATTTAATATGAAATGGCTGCAATTATTAGTGCCACTATAATATCATAAATTTATTGCGTCGCCCCCTGATCCGATAGGGATGTTTTCATCTATATTTTTGTATTTTTTTTAAAGAATTTACGAAAATTTAAGATTTTTTATTAAATTATTTAAATTATCTACGTTTTTTCTGTCTTTAATTTTCTTTTAATCTCGTATAAAAATTCCCCATTTTCAAGGAAAAATTCTAATTGAACTAATATAAACTTATGTGATAAATGTTTGTACATGCCTATAAGTATCTCACGTTCTTCATTTTTGTCACAACGACATAATTACAGAAAGAGCTGAAGAAACGGCATAAAGAACGACAATTCAAAAATGTAGAAATTTAAAAAAAAATACGAAAATATTCAAGTAAGAGAATCTCATATAATTTACCATAAAAACGTACTCATATCCCAAAACGAACATAGCTATTTAAATTTATAATATGACAATACACACGTATATACATAAGCACATTTATTTGTGTTTATATTTTTGATTTAATCTCTTTTCGTGTTTAATTGCATGCGTATCGCTTATACGTACCCTTACATACCACTTTATCAATTTTAACCTTCACACTTTTATTTCTTTAAAATTTTAATTTTTTTTTTTTGTAAGATTTTGCATTTTACTTAAAGCAAGTACTCACTATTATTATATTAAGTTTTCGCTTAAAGCGCGACCGTGAATTTATTTCAAAGATATGGAAAAAATAAAAATATGCACTATTTTATGGATTAAAACAAATAAGATTTAAACCACCCCGTTACCAGTTCTTCTCTGTTAATGTTTGTAGCATTGCAAACTGATTTTTACATGCATATTTTTTGCAAGTAAATTCGATGGAATAAGTGTTTAAAAAAGCGCATAAAAAATAGAAATAAAGCTATAGTTCAGAGACTTGAAGCTCAGGTATTTTGAAAACTGGCCCTGTTTCATTTAAATGTTTATGTAACATTCTTATCAGCCCTCAAACTACACTCACTTAAATAAAAAAAGTTCTTTAGGAATATAACGACTTTAGCTATTGGCATCAGTGTTGGGATATTTGGACAAGTAAGTTGTGCTACATTAGGCAAGATGAAAAATTTCAAAAGCTTGGTAGTTTAAAAGAGTTTAAGTAAAAAACAAATAATTTTTAATTTATTCCACTTCCACTTACATTCCACTTATTCCTCTTAAATTCAAACTAATAAATAAAAAGTTTACAAAATGCGAATCATTGGCAATTGTTGTATAAAATAGATGTGATAATCGCAAAATGAAAGCTGTCGTCTATAAAATTAAGACATTAGAATTTGTTTTTCTAAAGATATTTCAATCAGGGTTATCACTCATAATCAAATTAATGGGGCAAATATTAAAAAAAGGGCCAAACTTAAGCAAAATGGCCAATTTGGATACCCAAGTTTTGCAAGTTTAATACTGAATAATAATAGTGGCGTAATAAACAATATTGTAACTTAATTTTTAGGTGTTTGTTACTCTTTCTAAACAAACTTTATATAAGAAACTTTTGAAAAAGAGAAAATATTCAAATTTTTTTAAAGGTTTAAAAATGGGACATCGGACCGAAACAATTTTAAAAGAAAAAAGTTGGCCACGTTTGGCTCATTTGGGTCAAGGTAGCAACACTGATTTCAATGCTTTTTTAAAACGGTGTTATGCCAAAAATGCACTTCTAATCAAATCATTATGCCAAGCTTAAAAATGATAATATCAAAACACTGATTGGCGCTTACAAACAAAAAATATTATAAAGCTATTGGCACTTATAAAAAGTGCTACAAATCGAAAAGGATTGTGTGTTTGACATCTAAATATATGTTTGAAGGCAAATAATAATATTCTCTTTCCAAATTTGTTAATTTTTCTATATTTATTTTAGTTAATTATTAGAAAAAGATTCAAACAAAACCACAAAAACTCATAAGAACCTATAATTATTCGCATGTCTCACAATTACTGGAACTTTCGTAACAACAATATTATTGTCTTCTACAAAGCGATTTCCGTGGAGCACCTTCGGAGCTTGTTATAGCATTTAGAAAATATTTACTCACGCAAATTGTAGGTGTCTCTAGCAAAGAAGCAAGAAGGAATCGCAAAATCGCTTTTGAAAGATCTACTTATACGAGTATAATATTATGATCTGTGGATATTTATTCACGTTTCATTAGTTCTAAATGTTTAAATAGAAGGTAATTCGAAAAATTTTTTTAAATTTTTTTTATAATCAGAAGAAATCAATTGAAAAATGCCCTTTGATAAAAAGGTATTAACAGTCGTATCAAAAATTGCTCGTGCCAATAGTTGTAGTCATTACACTAGACGGGTCTGCTATGAAAATGCATGTCAAATCCTAGATAAGTTTAACCATACTAATTTTATTTCAAAACTTATTTAGAGACAAAAAAATTAGGGAACGTAATATAAAATCATTCCAGTACATAGCTTTTATTTAATCTCATAATGTGAATTAAGTACAAAATATTCTTTTTTTTTTATTTTGTTATACTTTTACTTATACGTGACGTTGTGCACATATACTTACGACATATTCTTTAATTATTCCAATATACACCAAACATTGTATAAAAAACGAGCAGAGGGAAACAAATTAAAAATAGATAAAAAAAATTTGGTAAATTTTTGTTGAATTCTACAACGCGACTTCCCATATATACACAAACATATCGTCTTATTTTCTTACAAATTTCCTCATACTACCGTACTAGACAATACAACACGTAATTTCTATTCATCTTCCTCTTTATATTATTCAAAACTCCTACTCAATCTTTTCCGCCTCCACTTTTACAAAATTGACTTTTGTACTTTTACTTTTATTTGAATTTTTTTTTTATTTTCTATTACATTTTCTTTTTTTTTGTGTAAATGTCGCATTCATATTGAAGAATAGGAAAAAATTAAAAAAAAAATATTTCAATAAGTACAAGCAATAAAAGCAAAATAACAGCAGTACAATGTTATTGCGAATCTACATATTACATATAATATTGTATATCCTTACAACAAGGATACGTGAAAACACAACAACAACAACAAAAAAAAGAATACAATCTTAACAGGTGACTTCATACGATTGTCTTTTGCGCGAATTATTGTGCAATAAAACCAGTTTGTTTGTTTTGTTTCTCTTTTTCCCCCTTCTTATTTCAAGTAATTTTAATTTTTTTTTTATTTTGTTTTCATTTTGGTTTCATTTAATAATGGTTTAAATGGAAGATGAGTCTAGACTAATTTAGAAAATGAGTTTTTCTTTATTTGTCTTTTTTCACTTTTTTTTAATATCATTGTTATACTTATCGAAAGCCACTCAACCTTTTTAAATCTTAAACCGTATCTTTTACACACCAGTAAAAATTTCTATGTTAAATAAGATTTCATTTACTTAAAAGAAAAATATTATAAAGTGCCTCCCTTATGTGGAATTGGTTTTTACTTTAACTGCTTTGTAAGGGCTGCATAATAATAGGGTTTAGAATAAAAAAAATCATAAGTTAGTCTGCATTTAAACTGACTGATAATCAAATAAGGGGGAAATTTTTATTTAATTTTTTTGTTTTTGTCTCATAATTGTTCGCTCAAATTTAAAATATGGTAGGGTAAATTCTATTTAGTGCAAACAATAGAATTTTCATAATTATTGTCAAGAACAATTTCCATTATACACGTTTATACAAAAACTTATTAAAAACATTATAAAATAAAAATTAATCAATGTATTTGGGTGTAAAGACTTTTGGTTTTTTCTTATATTTTTATGAGAAAATAATTTCCAATTCCGGGAAATATCACTAAATAAGTTACTAATACTTAGTAGGGGAAAAATATTAAACTTTAGGATTAAAAATGAAAAAAAAAAGAAATTGATGAAATTAGCATTCGAATTGAACTGCGACTTTCATTTTATACCCTCATTTACTAAATATCAGAATCATTAACGAGTATAGCAGAAGGAAAATTTACAATTACAATTTATGTTATTTGCTGATGACGAAACTCTGTTTTCTTTATGAAACCCTTCAATTGGAGAAAATCTATAGATAAAACGTGCTGATTCTCTTCAAATTTTGGTAAGGGATTATTTGAGGATTATTTTATGAAGAATAATTTAAAATAACTGACAGCTCTCTTCGGAAATACATTAAGGTTGAATACAATTTATGATTTACGATATTAGTACATACATAGAAGTTATACAACAGTTAAATAATTTTCCTGCTGATAAAATAATCATATATCTCAAAAGAACTCTAATTTTGCCTAAAATGAAAGCAAAAGAAAAATTAAAAACTCACCCGATGATAATATTATTGTAAGTGTTAAAATATCACAAGCTAATAGGATAAACCCTAATACCTGATAATAAAATCAGCAAATACTTACGGTATTGTGTGTTATTCCTCTTTCGATGTTTCGATGTTACAAATAACTTCAGATTTGGTACGTTGAATATGATGAAAATTAAAAATTCAGTTAAATAAAAAATTGTATTCATTATGTTTATTTCCGTTAATTAAAAGGATATCATCTCGAGAATTTCATAAATTTTTATAAAGATCGTCTTAAATAAAATTTTATTTTTTTAGTAATAATGCATCGCCTAGATGTATGTTACAAAATATACATTTTCGTAACATTCACTATATGTAGTGAACATAAATATATTTTTCTTTAAACTATAGTTTATGCACACATACAAAAATTCTATAGCACATGCCACACTATATGAAAAAGGCAAAAATAATTTTGTTGCTTACTATTTGGGTTCAAATATGAAGAAAAAATAAAATAGAAAAAAAAAATACGGATACTTCCTATGTAAGTGTATATATTTTTTTTTGCTCTTTAAATTTGCATAAGAGATGCAGTCTTAAAATCATAAATTATTTTCAATTATGACAATTTAATAACATTAAAAATCTCCTCTTGATCTAAATAAAATTGAGTAAACTTCACTCGTACAGAATATGTGTATTTTTTTTTCTTGTCGCATTTTAAGCTTTTTTAAGAAAATAGTAAATTGTTGCCTTGTCTGAACATTTTCCTGAAAATTTTTCACTATAATATAAGAAAGGATGAATACGAGTAAACATGAATTTATATGATCCTTTAAAAATAATATTATGTATAAATATAGCAAAAAATTAAATTTATATTGCAATTTTATCCCTAAACCATAAAAAATGAAAAAGCATATAAAATATAGATAAATAATATCTTTAAAAAGAAAATTTTATAACGTACGTAAATATCGAATATAAACCGTATGGAACACAATCTTAAATAAAGTAAAACTTATAGCATACAATGTGCTTTCAAAAAATAAAGAAAAAATAAAAAAAAAATTGGTAGTTAGCCGGGATAACACAAGAGTATCCCAAGAGTAGACAAATTTGGCCAATAAAATTTTATATTATTAGATTTAAATAAAAAAGAATGCTATTGATGTGTTGTAGGGGCATTTTACAGGTCTACGGAATTCATCCCAAACTAAGTCCTAAACCATTAAAAAATCATAGTTGCAATACTTTCAGTTTCACCTCACTTTAAACGATTCGAAACAATTTCAAAGAAATTATAAAATTTTCTAAAAATTCCAATTGGAAATGTCCCGATTGAGCTTACTCGAAGAATTAAAAAAGTATTATCATATCCAAAGAATGCCAATTATTAATGAATAATAAAATATTTCCCATATTGAATTTGTAAGTCAAATAAGACTGAGCTAAATAGTGCCCTCTATGTTTAATCAACGAGAGAAATTTCTCCCCAGCACGAGTATATACAAAATAAATTTAAACTTTAATATTTTTTATGTAAACATTTTATATTAAATTCCAGCCTGTTCACATCATTTTCGTTTTTCTCTGACTGTGAAATAAATTTGGTTGTTTCCGTGTTTTAAAGAAAAAAAACCTGAAAATTTAATAAACGATTCCACTTACCATCTGAAGATGATTAATCACGATTACTTGATCTTCAGTAGATAAGCCTTAAACTTCGTTGAATACTGATATAAGTAATTGCGTTCAATTCTCTGAGAAGCGAATACTTTTGACTCGTGAAAACTATAATTATGATTTAGAATGCGTGAAAACAAAAATGTACAACGCAGTGGAAAAAGAAATTTATAATGCCGTTGATTTACAAATAATTTATAAGTAAATAATATATAAGTGAGTAGTACCGTAGTAATTTCCTTACATGATCATAATAATATTATTTAAGTTGTGAAAATATGAAACGAAAAAAAAAGGAAATACGATTTTAAAGTTTTATTTTTAAAGCGCTTATAAATTTTGAAGAATTAAAATGAATGAATAGTTCTGTAAAAGTTGTATGAGTAGTTCATAATAATTTAATCTTTGAATATATTTTCAGTTTTTTTGTTTTTTACTCCTCCTTCAGATTAAATACATACTCTACACAAATAATTTCAAATAAGATAAATAATTCATAAGTGTTATTTAAAATAAAATCACATATGCGTGCGTTTTTATTTTATAAAATACTTATTCAAAGATTCATTCAAACCCATTAAAATAATAATATATAAAGTTCTGTTTAATCAAAATTATATGAGGAAAATATAATTTTCACATACGATTTTGATTGGAACAAAAATTACTTTATTGAAAATGGTTTGGTGGGCTCATGGGGGTTTTATAATTATTTTAAAAAATATCTAAAAATATCGGTACAAAACTTTATTGTAGTATGTTTAATAATTGCATTTGCATCTGAAATTAATTTCTAATAAACTAATATTTCGTATAATAGGATGAAAAAAAATTTCAATAATATGAGAATTTTTAAAAGATAAAAGGAAAATTGTATGAATTTTATTATAAAAGCTCCTTATTTCATCCTTATTATACAGGATGTTTCGCATAAGGTGACAAATAATTTAAGGAGTGATTCTTGATCAATTTGTAGTAATTTCGAATTTTGATTTTTGAGCTATAGCCTGTTTAGCTATAGCCTGGAACCACGCGTCATGGAGTTACTATTAAGGGCTTGCTTTGGAATAATCCCTGAAATTATTTGCCATCCTATACGGGCACCCTGTATAGAGGAAATTTGATAAAACATCATCTTTACTTTCATAAGCTGACAATTTTGCATATTAACAAAGGTTTTGAAAAATTATGCATATTTTGCTTCTTGAAAATGTACTCTTAATGAAAATTGTTATAAAAAAATAATCTAATAGTTCAGCTAACAAACCAACCGCACGCAATGTTCACAATAATTCTCACATTGCTTTTTGACTTTCAGAATACTTTCTTCAAAATACGTTAATGGTATTTCCTGTGAATTCAGTTATTTTTAATATTCGCTTTATACTTAAGATAGGACTTTATTCTGAGAAACGTATCACTAATAATAGGAAACGATATTTATCATAAAAATTTAAAAAAAAATTTATTTTATTCACATATTATGCTATTTAAATTGTTCAGGAGTTGAATAATAAATTTCGCTACAAATTTTGAGGCTCAATTCTTAGAGCAACCCCCTCAATATTATTAAAAAACAGTCAGATGAAATCATAAATATCTTTTATTTGTAATACTCATTATCCTTAAACAGTATACAAGATACAGAACAAGCCTTGTAATGTATTTGAAATTCTTTGTGTATACATTCTTGTAATGTATGAAAAATTCAAATCAATCAAAGTGCTTATGACTATATAACATATTATCTAAACTGATGTAAACGAACATGGTTTCGCATAAAATTTTTATTGTTTATTTTCTAATATTGCAAATATACTTTGAAATAGTTTTAATAATTTCCATTAATAGTATGTATTTGATTTCCGTAGATCACAAAAGCATTTCCCACCAATTTTCTATTGCATAATTTAATTTTCAAAATATGCGTGAACATACATAATATTATCCGGCCTGTGTTGAAAATTCCTTACATTATATAAATAGCATTAAAATATGTTTGCATACCGGTTTCCTTGAATCGTCACATATAATAATAATATATGTATATACTTACAAAACATTATGCATAGACATTATTCCAATTACAATATTCTTTCAGTATCAAATTTCAACAGGTAAGTATCTGCCTACGTATTCATTTCGATGTTCAACATTTTGGTTGCATTCACATATAATAAAATTAGTGGTTAAATGATATGTGTTAAATCGCCAGCATTTTAAAGATGTCCTTAACAGAATTAAATAGTGCTTTTGTACTGGTATGTGTGCACGTATAGATAGATATTATATTCGAAAACGAAAATTTCCCAAACGGTTAAATGTATTTTTAGTGTTTACATTTGCGTATTTCTAATGTAAACAAATGCATACTTACATTTAATTTGTTCTATATTTTTATTTATATGTGAGCAAAAGTTAAAATTTCTATGAAAGTACATAATATATCGCACAGTACAATGAAACTTAAAATACAACGAAAACAAATTGTGTAAGGCTACAAATTATTAAACCTTTTAAAGCCACAGACTTTAAGTACGTATTCCCAAAAACACATATACTTTTTGTTCTTTACGTTCTCTATTTTATGCGTGCAATATGAAATTCCGTACAACGAAAATTATTCAATGTAATCAAACGAAAATTACCCACAAATGTAATCAAAATAGTTGTATTTCTCTATTTTTTTTACTTTTAATTTACAATACAGCTCCAAACAATATGCGTTTCGTTTAAGTTATTTATACATCGGAAATTTCAATTATTGAAAGGTGGATTTCAAATTAAAAATACATCTAGATTTGTTTACAAAATTTTCATTTTCAACAAAAATTGTCAAATTTAGAAATATAATCTCTTAAATTTATTTCGCTTTTACAATTTGTGCTTTGTTTTTCAAAAAAAATCTCATTAGTTTCACAAATTTGTCAGTAGAGTAGACAAGCTCGTTAAGTTTTGCATTGCCATTTTAAATGAAAAATCAAGATACGCCAGTACGATATCAATCGTATTGAAGAGTACTTTAATATAACAATATTACATGGACGCGTCTATTTCGGTCAGTATGTCAAAATTTACGTCATTGATGAATTTGGACGTTGTCTTGATTGGTTGATTTTGGTTAGCACTTAATTTAATTTCTCTAATTTATACACTCTATTTCTCTGAAAAGTTATTTCTGCCAACCAATATTCTAACAACGCAATTTTTTGCAAGATATTGCATCGAAAACGCACAGACAATTTTTAAAATTTGTAAGAACGGAAAGACAGTCTCTTTCTTGTGGTATCGTCAAATAGCACAGGCGAATGTCATTGTGATCAAAATGATCGTTGAAATTTATTATTGTCTTTAACCCGTGTGTTTGTATCCTAAAAGCATGCAATAAGTATAACACATTTTTATACTTCAACGAGAAGAATTTACATAAATGTTTTCTTTTTGAAAATTTCACTTACTCAAGAGAAACGTGCTGCTTTTACTTATTTGAGAGCTACAACAGGATCATAGATACAGTGGATGCATCAAAGGCATACATAATATATATGTATGTACATCTGTGATAAATTCGCTGTTAATATATAAACTACAACACGTAGGAAGACACTGGGATATCATAAAATATTGTTAAAGAATTTTTGAAATCAAACCTTTTTCAAGTTATCAAAACTTTCAGAATGCATAACGTAACGTGTATGCATGTACTCATAATGTATACGCAATGATATTGTGTATTCTGCATATCATATATATAATATTTTCAGAATTTACATAGTTATATACATACATATTCCGACATTTTATACACAAAAATGTCGTGTTCTATAAATACGTACATACAAACTAGAAAAAATGTGGATTTCTGTTAAAAAATAAAATTGTAAACCCACGCATACAAAATAGGTGTACGTACAATATCGTATTAAGAAGGTATTCATGCACATTAAAGCATAGATGGAAACATAGATGGAAACATATGTGTATACATACAATACAAATATACATACAAGTTTTTCATTTTCCTTTTCAATTATTCAGGAACATAAAAATGTAAAAAATTTTCTTTTTTATTCCATAAGATTTTCGCGTACTTTACGAGAGTTTATTTCAACAGAACTGCATGTGAAATTCCTACATCTTATTTAATAATACGAGTAACTAAAATTATGTTAAGATTTATTAAAAAATTTTATACAATGAAATAGGAAGATAGAGATGTATGTGTGTTTGAGTATATTTTTTTAACAAAAATAATAATATTATTAATTAAATATATTTACCGTAATTCTTTATAAATAATGGGGTAAAATGTGCATAAATACAATACCCATATGCTATGATTTTAATCTTAAAATACATTCTTATTATACCCGTACGAACATATGTTCGAAGGGTATACTAATTTTGCCTTACCGTTTGTAACGCTAAGAAATAACGGTCTTAGATATAGACTCAAGTGTATGTTTTTGATCAGCGTCAAATTCTGAGTTGATTTAGCTTTGTCCGTCCCTCTGTCCGTCCGTCTGTCCGACCGTCGGTCCGTCCCAAAGATAACCCAAAAACTAAATGAGCTAAATTCACCAAATTTTTACAAATTATTTATTGTAGTAAGTGCCAGAACCCTATTTAAATTGGACATGATCGGGGTATAGATTCGGGTAGCTGCCATACAACTTCAAAATTTATTTGGCTATATCTCAGAAACTATAGAAGCTAAGGTCTTGAAATTTCACACAAGTAAATATATTAGTAGGGCTAATGTGTTTGATAAAAGTCGTTGAAATTGCTTGCCTCCTTCTGGAAGCTGCCATACAACTTCAATAGTAGTCTGACACATACAGTATTTTGAAAAACACATGGGTTTGAAATTTTGCATGAATTAATATGGTAATACGGCAGCTTAAAGTCATAGTCTGGCCCACAGTTATAACATCTTTATTCGCACATAGGATAACAAATTCGTACGGGTATCACAGAGTTGACAAGGTCAACTCTATTTTTTTTTCTCGTTTTTTTTTGTTAAAATACATAGCTGCAAACATTTTTGCATTTAATAAGAAATACACATGGAATGAACATTTTGTAGGAGTGTGGATAACCATTAAACGATTAATATTAAATATACAACGCAAAATTTAAAAATTTTAAATTAAATTTAAAAATTCTGCTTATAAAATCATAAATGTGTCATAAGTTTTAGTAGTAATCCAATAAAATGTATAAGATACTTAAAAATTTATGTTAAATTTAAGGATGGTGTTTCTAATCTGCTGAAATAAATAGTGTTATGAAAAAAATCTTAACGCAATATTATGAGTGATCCTAAAAAAAAAATCGATATCAATTTAAATAAATAATTGAATAAATACGATAATTTGACCATTGTTGAATTTAACAGCCTCGTACAAAATGATTTTCTTAGTTTAACTCATATTAGCAGTAGCACCATTTAGTATAGTATATAGAAAATATTCAAAATATTCGAACTAAAATTTGAACTTTAGAAATGAAAACTTTAATTTTATTCTTACTTCATTTGTCTTAAAAGTAAATAAAATTACCTCTTTTCTGCGGAAACTTTAAATTATCGAAATTTTAAATTGAGCAAAGGTTCAATTTAACTTACTTCTTCTGTGATTGAACGGCTAGGCAAAGGGGAAACGCAATAGAAATTAAACATTTTTTTTGGATCAGGTTTTTTTTTTAGTTTTTACTGCAATTTTACATTTATTTAGTTGCTTTAACCTTATATTTCTTTTGAATTGTTTTTTCATTATAAAGGTACATGGCATTAAATAACTTATGGCGAGAACTAGAACTATCAAGAGAATAGTGTAGATTAAACAATTTTTTAACCTTCTTTAGACTTGTTTTTCACTTAAGCTGTTGATTTGATTAAAAGTTTAATTGTTTTCTTTCTTAAGCTATTTATACAACCTGTGATATTGAAATTTCACACAAGCGAATATATTAGTAGGACCGATGTGTTTGATAAAATTCGTTGAAATTGCTTGGCTTTTTTTGGTAGCTTCCTTACAACTTCAACAGTAGTTTGGCTATATCTAAGAAAATATTGAAAACACAGTACTGAAATATTGCATAAATTAATAGGGTAATATGGCAACTTAAAGCCATAGTCTGTCCCATAGCTAATTATGGCATATTTATTGGCACATAGGATAACAAATTCGTACGGGTATCACAGAGTTGGCACGGTCAACTTTATTTTTTCTCGTTTTGTTTAAATGTGTATATTAACGTTTAAGAAATTTAAGAAATTATTAGAAACTATCTATCATCTATTTATAATTTTAGTATATTTTATCATATATCAAGGAATAAAGACTTAAAAACTTTTTTTTTATAAAAACAAAAATAACTCTAAAAACTCAATAATTTTAAATAACCATAAAAAAAATGCCAATTCAAATTGTTTTAAAAAGAAATCACAAACCACACAGGAATATTTTTGTAAAATTTGATTTCTATATAAAATTTTTCCGAATTCAAAAATTTCCAGAAAGGTGAATTCCTTGTTAGAAATTTATAAAGGTTCTTCTACTCTCTACAATTCATATTAGATATACTTTATTTACATGCAGGTATTTCTATTTTTATATACATACAGGTAAATTTTCCTATGTATAATGCTGATTGTTGGTGTAAATTTAAACGGATTTTATAGAAACGTCTCAGTTAAATTGTTTTTCCAAATTCAATTCAATTCTAAAACTATATGTACATATTTCAAAATTCAAAATTAATCCTTTTATAACTAAAAACAAAGTATTTTGATTTAATCAAAACCTATTTAAAGATTTACATAATTTTATGTATACCTAAGATAATATATGCAACGAAAATGCACATAATATATTGAAATTGATTGAATATATGAATTAAAACCGTCATTTTCATATACTACATACACTTATAAAATTATAAGTATAGTCCACACATATTTACATACATATATTAAAGTAATTATTTCCTAATTTAGTTTTAAAACCATATATTCCATCTTACCAGCTTTTATATTAATGTGCATAGAAACCATAAACGTTTTATTTCCCCTTACTTAAAAATAATAAAAAGAAAAAAAACAGAAGAGGATCGTACCGAAATCATTTTAAATTTCAATTACTCCTTACTGTGCTTTTCATTGCATTTATATTGCATTTTGCATATTATTGTAGAAACTAGTACACATAATAAGTACATCTATAGCGCCTATATAAACTTGCCATATTAGTAATGTAGTGTAATGAAATATTATAATAGTCATATTATACACATAATAATATTCACATTCGCATAAACATGTAAATTTTAAATTGGGTAACATTCGGTGAATCAAAATGTTTTAAGCAAATATTTTTGCATACATGCACACACATACTATTATGTAAAGACATATATAAATTTTTCATCGCTAATAAAATAATAATTAGTTTCAATAATACTTTCAAGTTAAATATTTTTGTAATTATTTTTAAGTTCGAAAATCTCGTTAGAGAAAAGTGTTGGCATAATTGAGATTGGCTTTGAAAATAGCAACAGAAAAAAATTAACATTTTTACGTTGTCACCGTCTTAGCATTTAAAGCCAAGTTTTTTTTTCTTTGCTTAGAGTTAAAATACAAGATGTTCGGCTGTGTATATCATATAAGATTACTTTCCAATTATTGAAAGCGATTGAATTTTATTAGATAGAATTGAATACAATATTGATATTAGACCACCCATTTAAATTATGCACCCTCTTTGTGTGCAAAATTCTGGAAATTAACACATTTTGAAAAATTGATCATAATCAAATTACACGTGAATTTGGAATTGTATAGCTCTTAAAAAAGCCATTTTAAAGAGTCAAAACTAATTCCACTTTTCTAAACTTGACCTTATAAAACTAATTACGTCAAGTGTTTGTTTAGGCGAATTTACGGATAAAGACCGGATTACGATAAAACATTATTGTTGACACTATTTGTGACCAAATTTGTTCAGTTTTACTTTACGTACATACAAATACATTCTATTAATATTTTACCGAAATTATTTCAAAAAATCTTAATTTTTATTTGCATTCAACAAAAACTTTTAAATATTAATATATACATATGTAATATGTGAATAAGTAATGGAACTCGGTTGCAAAATTTTAAAGGTGAATCGTGTTTCAAACACAAAAATTTATTTTCCTTCATTTGGTTATGAAATCTTATTATAATTAATGCATTTTTATATGATGTGATTTTGCTGTTATAACAATTGCAATGCTTGCGGGTGTTATTTTGTACAAGGTGGTTCTTATCCATTTATACCCTATAAATAACATAAATATTGGTTAGGTACACTAGGTATATTTCATAATGTTTTCTGATATATTTAAGAGAGCTGAGCTTATTGCAATTGATTAAAAAAGTTTTAAAAGTCCTAATTAAATTCACTATGCATATCTATGCTCTATAAGATTTTAATATTTCAAATGTTTTTGATTTTTGTATATGTTTCGTTTAATAAGTCAGTATGTTCTGTTTTATTAAAATCGCATATTATTTTTTTGTGCAAACTGATTCCCAAAATTCCTTGATATAACACTTACTTCAGCGCCGATCTGATTTAATTACTCTTAATTTTATCTTCAATTTATCTCTAAAGAGACAATTCGTCCGTCCGTAACAGCGATAACTCAAAAATTCGTTGAAATTACTTGGCTCCTTCTGGTACCTGCCATACAACTTCAAAAGTTATTTGAATGTCTCAGAAACTATAAAAGCTATGAAATTGAAATTTTACACAAACGAGTATGTTAGTAGGGCCGATGTGTTTGCTAAAATTTGTTAAAAGTGCTTGGCTCCTTCTGGTAGCTGCCATACAACTTCAATAGTAGTTTGGCACACAGTATTTTGAAAAGCACATAGTATTCAAATTTTGCATAAAAATAATATGGGAATGCGGCAACTTAAAGTCATAGTCTGCCCCATAGTCAATTATTTCATCTTTATTCGCACATAGGATAGCAAATTCGTACGAGTATCACAGAGTTGACAAGGTCAACTCTATTTTTTTTCGTTTTAATTCTAACTACAAAAAATTTTTGAAATATATAAAATTTCAATAACACCTTGTATAATATTGAATTCATTTTCAACATATTGTGAATTACACTAATAATAGTGTAGTAGTTAAAAATATTTAAGAAACCAAAACCACTGCTGCAAACGACTTTATTTCCTCTGCATATTTATTACTGTGAATACGTTATAATAATATATTTATAACTATGTAAATATTAAATTATAAGCGAACGTGTATTCAAACATTTAGGTACATTTAATCTTGTTACATTCATACATACACGCATACAGCAATCATTTATAAATCCTTGTCTATCTACAAATATTTAGTTTTGAAATAATTCATCGCCTTCAGGTTTTTTTAACGATAATTTAAACAATTTTTCTTCTCATTTGAAATTTGAAAATAATATTTGTGTTAAGTTTTATACATACATATGTATGTACAATATAGATATTGGATAGTCTTAAGCGAATATGGTCGATCAGCGATTCTAGAATTTAATTTCACAGAAAATTTTGTTCTCATAAATTTTATAATAATTTATTGTGAACCTACATACATACGTCTAAATTTACAAAAATTAATTCAAGGAATCTTATTTTAGCCCAAATACATTGTTTTTTCTCTTACAAGAGTGTAGCCGTAAAATATTCTTTTAAAAAATATGGCAGAGTCGTGTAACTAATGCTTTGCCTTTTGGTTTCGGTTACGTATTTGCTTATAACGATTGGAATGCAATCAAGAGTGAAACTAATAACCACTTTTTTTCAAAAAATTTTTAGAAAATTGTTATAAAGTGAGGATATAAAATGAGAAAATACTGCTTCACACAATTTTTCTTGTACAAGTATACCTTATTTTGGGAAAATGAAAAATTTTTTGCGATTGCTACAGTAATAATCACTGTACTGTAATATAAAGTATGTAACATCATATGCATTTATATAATTATTGCCTTGGCTACATAGTAGACTTATTCAGCTTTAATTAATTATTAATCAGCTTTACATATAAATGTAAATTTAAACTGCGACGTTTTCACCGTATGATTTCCTTTCTATAAGTTTATTTTAATTATAATTAATTTGAAAAACTTTCATTAAAATTATACAAAATTAAATTGCATTACTAAAAATATAAAGATTGAGAAAAAAATTGAAAATCTTATGAAAATTAAACTCTATAAAAACTTAAGAAAATGAAATTTTATGCAAAAAGGAAATTTGCGTACCACAAACGCACTTTATGTATAAGAATGCATTTCCATTCTTTTCTAAATCGCCACACTGTTTACACTTTTTGAATTTGCGTACAATATTCCACAAAAAAAAAGACCCCCATGTCGAATATTGGGGATTGTAAAAATTTGTTCTATTTTCCATCCCTTTTATTCAAACAATAAAATTTTTCCTTTAACAATTTTATTGAATTTTCCAATGACCTCACTTAAATTTTTTTAAGAGTATAAAAAAGGATTTTATCGTGAATAACAATTGTGTTTTCTCCTGCGAATATTTTTTCCTTATAGTTTTAAAATATTTTATGATTATTTTTGCTTGAAAAGGTTGTTTGGATATCGCTAACAAAATGTTGTTTTTGTCCCAAAAAATAGAGTAATAACATAAGTAGTGCATTTCAAAAAATCTGTTAATTATTAACTCAATGAGGGTGTTATTTAAACCTCCATTGAAGGTTTATTTTTTAATCCTTAACTGTCTTAAAAAACATTTCCTGGTTTCATTTTTTGTTCTCTAAGTACCTAAACCAATTTCTTCTAAAACTTTAAGTAAATCTGTTAGTGACTGGCACATGCGGCTTATTTACGTTTCTTTAACATCAATTTGTTGAAAACTCGATATGCGAAATTTTTCGAGCTCACAGTACTTTCCTAGTTTGAGAATGCTATCTTAGATCAGAACTAAAAGAATTTATATGTACATCAAATAACTTCTGCCCCAAATATTAGTCCATCTGAATCTGAATTTTTATAAATATTCAATAAAATAATGTTCGTACACACTCTGTATTTAAAATCAACATTTCCTAATTATTGTTTCTCTTATTTTAATTTATTTAATGCTTCAATTAATCAAACTTTTCAGGGGTAGAATTTAAAACCGTAGAAAAATTACTCTTCTTATAACTTATGTATTTCAATATTTTTTTATATTTTTTTAATTTAATTTCAGTATGGTGACCCAAATCGTTCCCTCAAATTGGTTTAATTCTTCGTCCTTAATAAAATATTCTTTAATATTTTTATAAAAACTCTTAAATGAGAATTACGTTGTAAAATTAATTGTATAAGTTCAGATATAACATTGTTTGGTACTTATTCAGATTTTTCTAAAAAAAAAATGCTGTTGAAATTTTACCCATACATTAATTTTATTAAAAACAAGCGGGTACTAAAGTAATAAAACATACCTAATGTGTGTTCTTCTATTACTTATAATAAAAAATTACATTTTTAAGCCTTTGGGGACAATAACAAAATAATACCTTGAACATTATAGTAGAATAAGTCAATGACCACAATCAGAACCATTGTGCTGCCGTAATGTCATTTCGACAAATGTACAATCTAATTAAATAAATCTTTTTTTTTATTTAAAGTAATTATTTTCCTAACGTGTAATTAGATATCATTGTCGTTGCTCAAATGTCATGAGCTTACGGATCATAAACGCCGAAAAATCATTCCCGGGCAATGTTATCTAATGCTGGAAAACTGATCTTGTTGTTTAACATATACGGTTATTAGCAAAGTTCCTTCAGTATATAGCACAAGAAAACATCATCTTATATTAAACTACAAAAACGAAAACTAGAAAAGAATCAAGATTTGGAAATTTTAAATTTCAAATGTACACAAGAAATATAAGTATTTTATGTTCAGTATTTTTATATTGCTTTTTGTTAATGAAATTAAAACTATAAAATATTTTAGTAGTCATATTTTCAAGCTATTTTCACAAACAACGGGAGCTATATCAAAAGCTCTAAGCTCTAGACCCATAGAGAATAAAATATCGAATGACCGAAAATTCAAATCTTTATTCTAATATTCAAGCCTAAATACTTATTCTATAATTCAATTTCTAGAATCGACAATCAATCTTGGACTCAACCTAGAATTTCGAATACGTTTATTATTAAAACTTTACACAAAAAATATCTATTGTTTAATAAAAAACCTCGTGATTCATATACATACTATGTCTGCACTTATATTAAAAAATATTTCAATAAGGTGTTATATTATAGCGCAATTTACTATATTCTTGTGCTGTATACCAATTATATTATTCTATGGAACTGTAACAGTACGACTATTAAACATTTTTTATGTAAGAAAAATTAAAATTTTTCGGGCTGCTGCCTGTTCACCAAGTTCGAGAGTCCAACACAGTGTGCAATTATGTTTGTTATACCATGTAAAATAACTTTTTACTTATAATTATATGCTGGTAATAGTCAAAAAAATCAGTTCCTTAATCTATTTACTTTACTTTTCCTTTTTTGCAACTTGTCGGAATTGTCATTGTAGAGAATTTTAGTTGCATTTATTTTTTTCTCTAGTTCCTTTTCCTTCTAAAACAGTTTTGTGTTGTATTTGTTTTTATACCCTACACCATAGTGAACGTCACAACAACACTATGCCATGGAGTTTCCAACCCCTTGAAGGAACTGTCTGCGTTTATTAAAACATGTGCATTAACTCACAAGTCTGTCCACCTATTTGTCCATTTGATTGCATAAAAACTCAAAATAAGAGAAAATAAAGCCCATCAGAATAAACATTCTGATATGTTTCTTTTTTATTAAAGGTAACTGATATTGTGCCAATGTCATGGGAGTTATACGAACAGCGGGTTCGAATCAAACAAATCAATACGCCATTAAACCCTAAAACTTACTATTGAACATTTTAAAATTTAACTTTTATAATCAGATTGTCACATGGTGTAGGGTATAATTCAGTCGGTTAAGATCGACTGAAACGTTTTTACTTGTTATGGTTTTTTTCCTGTAGTTTTCAAGCAATTTGTTAGGATGCGGTTAAAATGGTTATAAGTATTTATTATAACCCTCAAGTTGTAACTTTCATTTCTGTTACAGGCATTTACTATAAATGTGTGCATATATGAGATGAAAAAAAAAAATTAAAACAGGAAAAGAACCAAACATTTCAAAAAATAAATATGAAACAACACCGAACGAAAATGATAACATTTTTATACTTCTATCTCTGTTTTATATTCTTTGTTAAATTGTTTTCCATTTCACTCATATATTAAAATACATAGTTAACTGTTTTTCCCTCTCTTATTTTATACAATTTTTTGTCATCAAAATTATGCATCAGAAACGTAGTCTTCAACTTTTCTATACCTAGATAGATTACTTTATTTTTCGTAAATGTTGTTGCTGTAGAGGGTGTCTGTTTTTTTTTGTATATTTTGTACTATAATTTTATTCTTTCAATGTTTTTAGTGATTTTAGTACAGCAACTTTCTCCATTAAGCAACTGAAATTGAAAAGCTAAGCATCTGATTCTTCTTCCGATTTTTACCACAAATATAGTTCCAGGTGACGTCATTTATTTCACAATAGCTGTACGTATGACATGCAGATATGAAAAATTATAATTTCTAAATAATGAAATACTTTTTCATACAAAACGAAAAATAAAATCGCTTATGAGAGTAAATGAAGCCTCACTATACAGTTATATCAGCAATATTTTAAATAATTTATTTGGAGATCTATTGTTTCAAAAATATTCTATTGATCTATTGATACTTCAATACCTTTATGGCTCAGGTCAATTTTGCGGTCTTTACCCTTTCCTTTGGTTACGTCTTTTATCTATTCTTCAGTCGCATGGAGAATTTCTTTGTTGATTTACGAAAATTACTCCCATTAAAAAAATACTGCAAAAACTGTCAAATCTATACTCTTAAAATTAACAATTATCTTTTAATGCCTTTTTTAATTAATTTTCGAAGCATTTTTTGCTTTACACGACATCGCGGCTGTGTCTCAAATTTTAGTACCACACTGTTAGAAATACATGTACCTTCAATTTCTGGAATTATTGCCACACGACTTTGTGAAAAGCCAATTTTTAGTTTCTTATTTCTACGACAATGGAAACTCTCTAAAACTTACAAAAGCAAAAATATATCAGTAACCATCCTCTATCTTAAAAATATCTGAATCAACTTGCTAAACAGTTTAAACTTTGTATTAGTAAACTTTTTTGGAAATGATCGCTCTACGATTTTTTTTTTAAATTTGTGCAAAATCATGTGGTAATAAAAGTAATAGTAAGAAATGAAGCTATGGAAAATTGTACACACTGTAAAATGCAATTTTTCAAAACATCATATGTATATATAAAATTGTATAGGGAAACCAACTTATGAGATGATGCGATTTGTGTTGTTATGCTCTGAATAAGTTAACATAAAGTAACCTTTATACATATACAAAAATTTATAATACTTAAGCAAGTTCTTATACTATTGTATGCGATTATATGGTATATACACATAAATGCTTCAACATACGTACACAAATACAAGCTAGATGTGCTTAAAAGGATATTTGAATTTATTTATATTTATTTTCTCTTTTACATACATAAACTAAATGAATATGAAAGGAATCATAAAAAAAATGAAAAATTGGAAAAAAAAATGAAAATTTCCACCGGGATAGATTTTTAGGAAAACGGTTAACGGTTTTTTTTTAAACTTTCCTTTTTCATAAGATATTCACACACGTGCTTGCACATATCTATATATACCTTACCTATATACTTGTGGTTGGTAACTGACTGTATTTGATTTTTATATATGCTTTTTCTTTTCTTTTTTAGCATTAGTTTTCTTCTTTGTTTTGGTTGTTTCACTTACAAATCAAGATTTATAGAATTCTCAAAAGCCCAATGTAATTTTGTAATACACTTACATTATTACAAACATATAGTATGCACATATTATTTATATTTATTTGTATCAAATGAATATATGAGTAATAATATATTGAAGAAAGTTATGTATGCATAAACCATGAGAATTTGAATAACAAGAAATGGGGGAAAACAAAGAAAAAAAAAGAAAATAATTTAAATTTAAAAAAAAAAAATAAAGGAAAATTTTTACATTTTCTTTTTGTATTTTTTCAATTTTAATTCTTGTTCCTCTTTTTCATTCTTTTTAATTTTTTATAGTGAATTACAAAAAGCGAAATGGAATTTTTTTTTGCTTTTGCATATTTTGCGGCGGGGAGGGTAAAATATCAAAGGAATTTTCAAGTGGTTATAACTATATGTAAGTACTTTTCATAAATTTTAATAATAACTGTTACTTTAGATTTGTAAAGGTTAGTCGTTCTGTTATCGTGTGGATACAAGAATAAACAGAAGATGAAAAATTTATATTTCTGTTCCTTTTATACTCACGATCGTTATGAAAATTTTCAACGTTTCTTCCACAATTATACTGGCATACTTTATAATGTACAATAATATATTTTATATATTTATTATAAATCTGAAGCAATTTTCATATTTTTTATTATTATAATGATTTTATATTTTGTTAACATTATAAACTTTAAGAAGATTTGATATTTTTTTAATAAAGTTAAATAAATGTGATGGAACTTTAAATTCTTTCTGTATCCTAAGGCAAAAATCAAATTAAATTTGAAAACTTGAAATTAATTTTTCGTTTTGTTCAAAATTTTTAAGAATCTTTAAAATATTTATTAAAAGATATACATAGTTATTGTTTTGAGCATTATATTCAGCAAATACTAACACAATATTTTGTATTCATTTAAAAATTAAAATTAATGTTTTACAACAAAAATATCTTGCTGAAATGCACAAAAATAAAATTAGACGGGAATAATAATTTAAAAGGAAAGCACAACCCGAAATTGTTTTAAAAATAAGAGAGCAATATACAATTTAGCAACAATTTGATCCGGAATATTAAAAACAGTTATATAATTATAAGTAGCCTTAGAAAA
This sequence comes from Condylostylus longicornis, assembly GCF_029603195.1. Taxonomy (NCBI): domain Eukaryota; kingdom Metazoa; phylum Arthropoda; class Insecta; order Diptera; family Dolichopodidae; genus Condylostylus; species Condylostylus longicornis. Next base: position 7,968,811 of record NW_026578017.1, on the reverse strand, counting down.
AAAACTTAGAAACTCATGTGTTGTACTTCAAATATTATATTATTATAACTTCAAAAGCACATTTTGAATAGAATCGGCTAGAAGTTCACAACTAACAACCAAGCTGCCTGGTTTCAATTTTTGACAATGCACAGTAGTTTTGATAAAATAAATTTTAATTAAAATCTGTAATAAATACAGCCACCTTAACAATATTTTTAAATTCCAATTATGCAGAATGAGATTTCAAAGACTCCGGACCTCAGCAAATTACCTACATTTAAATGCAATAAAGCTATCCTAAAATAAGCTCGATCAACAAAAGAATTTTTTATTTGTTTTGCTTCAATTGTTTATATAATCATTTCAATCTTTTTTAATTATCTTATTAAATGCAAAGAGTAGCAGCTTTGAGCAACATTATATAACGAATGTTATAAAAAGGTTATAATTGGGATATTCTTGGACCAGAAAATGGAATAGTTGCAGAATTAATTAAATTTTATGTAAAATTTGTATACAATCAACATTTTACTTTATATCAAATTAAATTTACATTGAAAAGAGTATTTAGTAAAAGAAATACCTAGAATGTTAGCGAAATTTATGGCAATGAAGGTCGGTAATCAGTATCATTTTTAGTTTAGCTTTAATATTTCATAAAATAAAATTTATAACAAAATAAGTAATAAATGAAATTCTTTTATGCAGTTGTTTTTACTTACTACAGATTTCTTGTGTTTGTTTAGAAATAGGTACAATTTGTATAAGATATCGAAAATATTTGATTAAATAATATCTGACGAATTGCTTAGGCCATGCAACAATTATCGTATTTATATCAATAAGCAACAATAAAAAAGGAAAATTATAATTTTATATTTTATATACCAAAGAATGCGACTGCTGTAATATTTAATGTTATACATAGATCCTTTAAAGTATATCAGAATTAGCATCACATACTAAGGACGTAAGGTTAGAATTAAAGCCGATCAAAAAATTTTATTAGCATGATTATATTTATTAAGGATTAATTACCTGCAAATATGATTAATTACTCATTTAAGCATAAATTACCCGCAATAAGCTTCCAAATTTCCAAATGAATAAAACAGTTGTTCTTGAAATCGCTTGAAAGTACATTCGTAAACCATCGAATCTAATTATACATTCGCTATACTTGTTCCAGGTATATAGTATACCTGACTAGATTCCGTATCACTAGTTCTAGCTATTATGCTTATAATTTATTACTAACTTACATAAATTACCAGCTTAAAATCTTATTTGCAAATGAAGCTAAATATAAGTAAAAGCTAAACAAGTCTCATAAAATTACACTATTTTTGCAATTTTAGTTTACTGTCTTTACAGTTATTGACTCTTACTGACGGTATAATCGGCATGGATTTTCGTACTGACGGTATAATCGCCAAGAATAGTTTTGTTAATCCAAAGTGCAACAGTCAAGAACCTTCTTAATAATAATTATTTATTTGGAAATGAAACATAAAGAATTTAACTATTCAAATTTTATGAATTACGAGTATAAACAATTTTTCTTTACGTATTAAATTAAATTTTAAAAAACTTTATCGTTTCTATTAGTTTTCTTATTTAAAATCAATTTATTAATGACAGACATATAAATAAAAACATTGTTACAGTTTGTATATTCATACAGTTATGTTCTCTTGTATGGCCATTATGAGGAACACCTACATAAGATCTACTTATAGTCACCGTAAAAAAATATTTCAATTGAAAAACACTCTTAAAATATCTTATATAATTAAGTGTTAAGTAAACACCTTGAAAAATACATCCATCTTTTAAAATTTTGTGAAAATTCTGGTATAGAAGTACAATTTGAAATTCTACTATTTAATTGCGAATTTTTTAAATCATGTCAATTTTTATAATTAGAAGCAAGCACCACAAAATTGCATTGAATGAAGTTGATTTTATAGATACTTTGACTTATCATTTTCGAATATTGAAGATATTGTATGTAAGTAATGTACCTATAATTTAAGTTTTGTTACTGGCAATAGTGATAAGAAAATAATGAAACTTATGCAAATTTTTCCTTCCGATATTTCGATTAATTCCAGTTCGATTCTTTAAAATTTTCTAATAATAGAAAATATTATTATTAAAATTATAACAATAAATTTCTCTTAAAAATATTTTTTACCAATTTATTCAACACAATTTCATATACAAAAATATCAATAAATTTCTCTTTGTTTTAATTTTTCATCTAAAAATATTTTATTAGGAAAAAAAAATAAAAATTAAATTTCATTGTTAATAGATTTTAAAAACCACAATTATACAAAATAATGCAAAATACCGTATTCATACATTTTACCTACATATTTGTAAAATTTTTGTTTTTAATCTTAAAAATTCCAAATTAATTTAAAATTCTAGTTGAAATTTTGTAATGAATTTTATATTCATTGTACTGCTATAATCAAAATAATATTATGCCAAAATTTATAAGTAAATAGAATATAGAAATTTAACGTCATTTCGAATGTATATGAGTATTAAATCTTATGTAATAGTGAATTGGTATTTGGAAATCGAAAATGGTTTAATTAAAAAATATTTAAATCTGTTATACTTGTCAGTTAATTTATATATAATCAAACGACATACATTTAGTTAAATAAATCAGTGGAATTAATTTCTAAATTGTGCATCGTCAAAAAATACAATGCATTTGGTATCTTTTTTAAATTAATTATAAATTATTTTATACTTTGTATGATTGATTGGTCAAACAAAATGACACGACCAATGGTTCAGTAGTTATTGCACTGGTTCTTTAACTGATTTTAAATATTTTAAACCAGTTAAATCAAAATTTTAAATATTTAATATAAAGAAAATAACTGTAGTAGGCTCGTCAACTGTCTAGTAAACCCAATGGCGCAAGAAACTGGTTTAATACTTATATACGATATCATTCCCCAGCTCTATGCTCCTGCCTGAAACAAACTAAGATAAAAAAATGCTGATTAATACAATATTTTAGCTACTATGAAGTATTATACTTACATATTATACTAGTTTTTAGTTAAGCTATATCACCACGTAGAAAGGAGTAGCTGAGAAAATTAGTTACGCGCTGTAATTCTATAGTCTCTAAATTTTTAAATCGGAAATCAATTAACTACCTTGATTAAAATTTATACATCACACTTTTTTTAAAACAAAAACAGCATTTCTTTTAAAAACTAAACTTCCAAATATTTCATAGTTCAGACGTGAATTCGGGGGTTACGAACAATAAATTCAAAAATATAAGAATTGCATCACAATATAATTTATAGCAACACAAAATAATAAGGAAATATTTGCCGGAAAGTATGCAATATTTCAAAACAATGTTCATTTTTCAAAATAATAACACTTCAGATTCAAAATTCATTGAGTTTTATTAGGCACGGGACTGAGATGACTAACGTAGTTTTTCTTCATTTTCTATATTTGCATTCATTAATACGAGTAATTATTATTGCTTATTAATTTCAACAAAAAAAAATCGAAATTAAAGAAAAGCTATGGTAATTTTTTTTCAATTATATTAATTTCTTATTTTATTACTATAAATTTAGATGTTTATAAATTGTACCATATGGTTAATTTAAAAATGGCAAAAGTTGACGAACTGAGTAATAAAATGACTGGAGTTTGAACCCTGCCTTAAGATATTTGATATGAAAAAGTGATTCGACAACAACTACACAATCGATAAGGGACATTCACACCAAATTATATTAAAATATAAATTTCATTTAATTCTTATTATCAATTATACTGAAAAAATACAATTTTGAATTTATTACTCTTTAATTGCCAGTAAAAAATTTTATTTGTTAAAACGAACCCTTAAATTAATATCCTCTTAATTTCAAATGCAACATCGGAAATTCTCTTTTTTTGTGATGAAAATTGTACAATACTTTACAAAATTATTATTTCCAATTCTATTTTCATTTATACATAATTATATTTATATATAATTACATATTATATTACTTGCATTGTATTATTTTTGTATTATGAATTGGTATCGGTATAAAGACCCAAGTATGTATATTGTATAAAAAATATTGTATACTTTGTATAAATTCTATTTGGCATAAAATCAAAAAATGGAAAAAAAAATTAATAATTTTTAAAAATTTCCAAAAAGACGAGGGATAAAAAAAACAAATTTAAAGGAATATGGTTGTCCTACATAAATAGCTGTTGAACGAATTTTATTTGGGACGTTAATGTAAATTCCATGTTATTTAGATAAAAAAGAAAATACCAAAATATAATAAAATGAACACACATGAACAGGTTGTAAAGGCTTTTCCTCCCATGTAATATTTTTATTTTTTTTTTCAAATATACCAATTTATTTTATATTTTCTCTGTAACTATTATTTTATATACGTGTATGTGTGTATTAGAAAATATCACATATTTATTTTTCTTTTAACTAGATTATTTTATATTTTATTTTTCTATTTTAATTCCAATTTTATATACATATAAATTATATAATAAATTGGGATAGGGTATGTTTTACGTAAATTGGGGTAAATTCAAACATTACTTGTAAAACGAAAAACCCTAACATTTTTTTTTTTTTCAAAACTAAAGTTAGAAATCTTTTACAGTTATGTTTAAAAGAACTCATTTAAATTAGATCTTAAAGTATAAAACGTTTCGAAGAGGTTAAATATTTAAGGATTTGTATGCGTAATGAAAAAGATTTAATTTCCAGTGATCTTTTTTCAAAAATGATAAAATAAGTAAGAGGTACATTCACCTAAATAAGAGGTACATTTTAAAAGATAAGCAAAATTTCTTTGTATTCTACAACTGCAAATTAATTTTTGAATTTTCTGTTCGGATCGGATAATACCTAGGAAGTATTTTCAACTGTGCCAATGTTCTATATACACCAACGTTATGTATGCAATCTATATGTACCAATGTTTCTATAAACATTTATATTATAATTATTTAATGAGATTTTTCTATGTTTATAACTAAGAATATAAAAAAGTTTTGTTCAAAAATCCAATTTCTTAAATTTCATGCAAATAAATTTGTATTTACAAATAAAATTCACAAATAACAAATAAATTTCACAGGAGTAGGTTATACATAAATGACTCACTTAAGATAGGTGCTTTCAAATCTTTTCAATTGCTCTCATCCACATATAGGTTCAACTCTAATTGAATTTTATTTGTGGCATAATTTAAATTTAATGGGAACATTAAGATTGTATCAAGATTGCAAATGAGTATTGCTTAATCGCTATAGTTAAATATAATGAAATAGAGTTGATAGATAAGAAGATAAAATATCAAAGGTTTTCGAATAGAATAAATTTGTGGAGAATAAAAGTTTAAATCTCACATAATTTTGCAGAGTTTTTTGAATAGTTTTCAATAACTAATACCCAACAGCAAATCTTTATTAATTTTTCCAAAATTTCGAAGTTTAATATTTTTAATTTTACAAATTCAATGATTGAATTCGCAAACATAAAAACTTATTTAGAATTTGTTTACTTTTATCCAACTCTACTATCACAAATATCTACCAACATAACATATAATAACAATTCATATATTGTGTAATATTTTGTATATGTACATTTATATATTATACAAAATATTACACAATATATGAATATAAATGATATTCATCTGGATCCACTTATCTAACGTCCGGATTATGTTGGTGCAATACCACTAACTATAAATGCTATAATATGTTAGACAATAATTTCCATATAAATGCATATGATAAGTAGCATACACTCTAATACTATATGCATCTGCCTACAGATATAAAGTACACATAGTTAAAAAAAATTATTATTAATGGTGTAAGTATTTAAAAACATATTATATAATATAAAATACATATGAGAGGATAAAAATAGGTTTATTTTTTAGTTTTTACATTTTAAAGTACATATATGAGAACATTCAAAAAATTTTATATTCAAATATGTTCTTGTGTTTTTAACTAAATATTATATGTATGCGTTTATGTATAACAATATAAACGCAAATAAAAATATGTATCTTGTAATATTAGCTATATTATTTTTTATTTTAAATATTTGTGGAAAATTATTCTCGAATACGTTTTGTAGGTATACTTTTTATTACATAAACACATACTTGTATTATACCATGCATATTATATGCATAAAACTAAAAAGAAGAATAAAAAACAAATAATAAATTTTTGTATATCTACCTATACCTTTATAGTTTTTCATTCAGGTGTATTTTTAGCTTCATATGCGAATATTATGTTCTATATGTTAGAAAATAACATGCAACCCACATTTTATATTTCATAGCAATTTACAACGGTCATGTATAGATTATGGTCTTCTAACAAAAGCTCTTTTATTATAAAATACAAAAGGTAGGTATAAAAATAGGAAAAATAGAAAGAAAATTAAAAGGACAAAAGAAAAACAGCATAGCACATCTGTGTTTTTATTTTTCTTTGTTTTATCTTTTGTATTTTTATTATTATTTTAAATATTCGCCTAAATAATATTGTTTCCTGCATCAGCTGTATTACTACTGCTTGTACAATTTTAACTATTTTATACTTTAACAAGCTTCCGGTGAACAACATTTTTAAACAACAACAATAAAAAAATAACATTAAAGATATAAAAGGCATGATAAATTTGTAGTTATTGTTTTTCCAACATTTTTTTTTTTTATTTTTGAATAATAGAATAAATGCAAAGTTTATGTTTCTTATTTTACATAATATTATTTAAAACTATACACACATATACTCAAACGTATTACAAATTACAACATTTTTATATAATTATAATTTCTGTATGTTAAACGTATTTTAAATGAGAAGAAGCAATTAATAAGTTTTCCTGGCAACTAAGGGATAACTAGGATAATATTTTGGATTTGTGTTGTTGTAAGAAGATTTAATAATAAGAAGATAAATGCCCAAATTGTAAGTTGTCAAAATTAGGCTCACCCAGATTTCAATATAAAAATTATTTGAGTTTTATTTCTCGCGGTTTTTTTCAACGCCTCAGCAACTTGCAAAAATATAACTGAGAAAATTTATTTTTCTAACAAAAATTTTTAATTTTCTGAAAATAATTTGAAATTACGAAACTATTACAAAAAGAGTACATACTATACTCCAACTTCTCTTCTATAAAATTTATAACATCAAAGTGGAATGGCAATTTCACTATGCTATTTTAACTGTAATATTTTTCCCAGGTATCATAAATTTTGAATAACTAATCCTTACAAAAAATTCAAACGTAATACCGACTTTCTCTCATGCAGTCAGCAAATTTATTTTAGTTTTATTTTGGTATTTAAAATAAATGATAATCAAAAAATATTTAAAGGAAAAATAAAATAAAATCACGGTAATCAAAGTAACATTAAAAATATGTGCATTGATGCATGAAATATACTCATATATATACACATAGAATATGCAGTGTCACATTATGTAATAAGGAATTTTGTCTAGGGAAGAGGAACTACATAAAAATACTGTAAACGAAATGCACCTGTAGAGTTTTTAGTAATATAGACAAAAGTATTAGTTAGTGGTTAAATGTTACAATGTCAAAAGAATTTAAATAGGAGATTTCGAATCTGTTCAACAGCAGTTAATTGTAAAAGATATTCATATTTTGTATTACTTACGGCTTTTAACGTAAACGCCCTAAAGCTCTTGTAAACCTAATAATAATTTGAGATGAAAGATTTTATTTTTAATATTGCCAATACATTGCGAGTTATAAAGTATGAGTTTTTGACACTAGTGGGAAAATTTGATGGTTTGAGTAAGCGTTAAAGTTTTTCTCGAAATTCCGAGGTCTTGCATAGAATAAAGTCTTAATATTTTCTTACCATTTTAATTCAGTTCTAATTTAAAATTCCTATCGATGAATGATAAGTAATTGGTAGTGCAGCAATCTTATAATACTTATAATATTGAGAACCATTTTTCCTTTTTGTTTATTTATTAAGGAAACTACTCAAATTGGAAAGAAATCTATTATTATAATTTTTTTCTCTATAGAGACGTTGCAGTAATTTCAAATATTAATTTCTTTAAATGATAATTTTTCAGATTTTAAATTTTTAATTGAAAATTAAAATATGGGTACATTCAGAACGAACTATTAAAAGGATTTAAAATACATTTGCATAACATTTTTAACGATTCCAAATGATTTATTTAAATAATTTAAAAACTAAAACGTTAAAATTTAGAACCATAGCTATTATTACATAAATACGATTAATTCAAATCAATGGTTTTGTAAAGTAGCACTTTCCTCTTCAACAATTGAAAATATTTACGATTTCAAAAAATAATCTTCTAATTGATTTACTCTCATTAATATTTTCATACACTTCAAAACTATTGCATGCTTTTTGGGGTAGAAAAAATAATATTAAAGGAAACGTTAGCATAGCTAGCGGTCGAATTTGACTTTTAAGTTAGTTACGATGAAAAATTATATTTAATTTTTGTTGTCAAAATATTCATCATTACAATTTTTGCTTTCATAGAAATTTGGAAAAACTTGCAGTATCCCAAATCAGTTACGGAAAAATCAATTTATCAACGTGAAGATGCTAAAGTAACAGATATCTAAAGCTGAGTGTCACAGAGAAAAATTATATCAAACTGGTCGGGATGGACAATGTGAAGCTAGTATATAAGCATTTTTTTTCTAATCTTGTTGAAAAGGTGCTAAAAGAAAGAACAAATTTTGGTGTAGAGCCAAATTTAAAACAAATAAAAAATAAAAAAGTATTTATGCTGATGATGACACATTTTATTGTAGATTACTAAAAAAAATGTGTAAAAAAATCGTGATTGTTTTTGTAACATTACCGTACAACCATTGATAACAATGCCATTATAAGGACATTGTCCTAAATATTTAAATTTGATATTGTTAAAAAAATTTAAATATTTTTCATTTTTTATTTTGAATTATAGGTTGTTTTAATTTTGATAACAAATTATCAAATTTATTCGGAAAATAAATCGCATTTAAAATTCTTTAAATTTCGTATTTAATGAAAAATCGTTCAATGTAGTGGAAAACAAATTTCATTATAGTAATTTATTCTAAGCGTTGTGTGGCGCTAATTATTATAGCTAATTGAAACGTTAAATGAGAAATAACTAAAATCTGTCCGTTTTTCGGTAAAACCGGTTATGGTAACTTTCTGGTCAAGTAGCGTGAAAATGTGGAAGAATTTTTTAGGAAATTTCTATTCAAAAGTTTCATTTTAAATTCAGCGCTCCAGAAAAATTATTTTGAATCGAAAAATTTTCTTGCATTTCCCGCAAAAAATATAATCGCAAAATTTTACTACAATTCTGAAATTTGTAAATAAATTCCTAGAAATATTTTTGTAATTAAAGGATTTTCATACCCTTGCATAAGTCTAAGGCAATCTTACTCCTAAAATTATTTCAATTTAGCTATACATGAGGTTAACAAATATTATCACCACATTATTACTAGTAGGAAAGAGACTTATTGGTATTAAAATTAATGAAAATGATTAAGACTCATAAAATTCTGTAGTTTTCAAGAATTTTTTTTATAAAATAGATATTTGAAATATTATTAAAATTGTTTTTGTAGTACTTATACGGAAGATTTGAATAAATTTTTTTTTCAAATTGAAATTTAATTAAAATTTAATAACAGGGGCAAATGTCGGGTATTGAATTCCTCCAGGAGACGCCTTTCTGCGAGGATAAAGTTTGATTACAGGTTCAATGGACAAATTTCGGAGAGGGTTAGGTCATGTTCGATTGTAGGCTTGATTTTAAACTCTATCTCAATTTTATGCTCTAGGGTGAATTCCATTCTAGGTTTTGTGATGAGGTGGTGTAGGAAATGTAAAGATCCGTTTGCGGCGAAACATCTTAATATTGCTTTCGTGAAGCAAGTTTTAGAGTGCGTATGTCAGGTTTTCTCTCTTCTTCGTTTTGTTTATATTAATCGTATCGAAGATTCGGTTCGTTCTCCGTGGTATTGATTGCCCTCTCATGGGAATAGGCTTGAGGTTTTGGACTTACGTTCGCTTCGTTGCCGTTGTGTTGTTTCCGATATGGTTTTCATTCATTAACTTGCGGTGGGTAAAATTAACTTTTATTGGATTGAATTTCTTACAGGGAGAATTTCAGTAACTTTAGCATGGTCGAAGTTTCCAATGTTTCGTGTCATAGTACTGTTTATTGGATGCATGAGCCAATGATGCATATGTTGCGCGAAATTCGTTTGTTTTATGTACGAATACAAGTAAAGAGTGTTAAAGGTTATACTATACAGTGGCATTGATTTTGGTTAATTTGCTTCTAGTTTATGTGTATTCTATCGACACTAAATTAGTACTACTAATATTATTTTTTCAGCCCCCTTTCTTTTTCGCATTCATTTTCATCTATAAATGATGATGGTTTTAGTTATAGTTACTGATAGCCAAGTTTGTTGGTTGAATAATGTTTATTGTGCTATACTGAGATGCTTGTACTAGGCAATCATCAGATATAGTAATTATTTCGTTAATAATCATATTTTCTTTTAATAAATTAAAGACTTATTACTATTTAATATTAGAATTATTATAGTTCAATAGTTCTTTTTTAACTTTTGTGCAATTTAATTATTTATGGATTTAATTTAATATTAAATTAGTAATTACAAATTTACTTTACAATAAATAATTTAAAAAAATCATTATCTATTTTTTATTTCTTTTGAAAAAAATTTTTGAAAAAAAGTGTTTATTAGTTTCACTCTGTCCGTCTGTCCGCCCGTCTGGACAGAGAAGCCAGCTACAATTTTTCCGCAAAAGCAGAAAAATAGTAGCTGGCTTCTTCTATGGCGGCATACCAATTTTAAACTTTAAAAAAACAAAATGGCGGTTAAAATTTACCGTTATCTAAAACCCGTTTTTTCCAAATTTTTGATGCCATGTTTCTTCTACATTACAGGAGTCTGAAATTTTAACAGCTCTTAGATATTCATAAATAGTTTATTTCGTTAGGAGAAAATTTTTTCCCATATTCACCCCCTCTCAAGTTATCATCTCTCGAAATTTGTAAAATTTGAATATTTGGTACCTTATACATATTTGGGAAACCATAAGCTTTTTTAAATTTCTATAAAGACAAAAAGCTAACATTAAATTCCGTGTTTTAATATAATTATTTTTCTTAACTCACACAACTAACCCTTAAAATCGTGCACCATGTGAACCCTTCTTTAAATTTATTTTTGCTTTATTTCAGACTGCATAATTGATTCATCCTAAATGTATGCAATCCTAGAAAAAGTTTCGTACATGAATGAAAATAATTTTAATAGTGTCGTAGGGATACATAGACTATATTAATTTATTAAAAGCAGTATTTTTATTTGTTGAAGGGAAAAGTGCTACAACACAAACCATCGGTTTGACCCAACTCTATTTATTTTCATAATACCATAATAAAATTATTGCGGAAAAAAAAAAGTAATTTAAAAGTGATTATAAATTTGAATATTAGCAAATAATTTTATTTATTTCAAATCGTAATACAAAGAAAAATTCTATATTTTAATATTTCACAAAAAAAAATTTTTAGAGAATTTATAAATTAATCCTTACCAATAAATAAATCGAAAAATATTCAAATTTTATAAATTTAATTTTACAAACTGTTAAAGGGGTTGAAAGTAGAAAAACTACTAGTAAGCGAAATTTGACTTACGCTCAAAGTTTATTGTCCTTTCGTAGGCGGCGTTAAAAAATTAATATGGTTTGAAGGTAATAACATAGCTCGGCACACAATGTCGTAACGCCTTAGTTTAAAATCACACAAAATTAACTTCAATATAAGTGTGAATAATCAATTCACCCATAATTTTTTTATCTATCAGTATATAAATTTGGTTCGTGCTAAAATTGTAGCAAAACATTCCTAAAGTTTTTTTTACAGTGATTTTCAATAGATTTTAACTTAATTTGTATACTCATATTCACAAGTGTTATGTGTGGTACTGAAATTTTCATAAACTTTATACTTTGGTACTAAATTTTCAGAAGCTAGTTATAATTCATTAACATTATTGATATTGCATACCTATAGAAAATTTAGAAATAATATTCGATTTATAGCTAATTTAATATTCAACTAGCTAGCTAGCTATCTAAATTTAGTTTTTGTTTTATAAAATCAATTTAATTGCATTATCAAATAATAATAATTATAAAATTTAAATTAGATTTGTGTTCGCCTAAATATATGCAATTTAAATTTAAATTTAACTTTTTTTTACCGATTCATTTTATAGTACCCTAACACGTTTGCCAGCTATATGAAAAATAATAATGGTAAATTATTTCATGGTTTGTGTTTTGAATAAAAACAACAACTAAAAAAAAAATACATAACTGTTATTTAGATATCTAATATTCTATTTGAATTCAAATAAAATTTTAATGTTATAAATTAAAACCACTTAAATCGAAAAATATGATTTTACATTTGATATTTTCTAATGATGTGGCGTAAGTGCAAAAATTGTAATAAATTTAAGGAAATTCAATTTAATAGTCAAAAAACGTTATTAAATATGCAAATTTATAAGCTGGAGTTCTACTGACAACTAATTGTTGTAAGGCAAATTTTGATGATTTTTATTTATAGATGGTACATAATATATTTAAGCTCATATTTAATGCGAGTGCTAGACTTAATGATCAGTAAATGTTATTAATTACATTACTCAATGCATATGCATGCGTACACACATAACAATTGTTAAGGTAACTTTAATGAAGATTATTTATAGATTAATCAGTTCATGACTATATGACGCATTTTATTTTTAAGTAGATGAAGAAAAATTATTACATTTAAAACTAAAAGAACTCTTATTTTATGTGGAACAATAAAATATTCTTGTTCCAATAATAAGTACTTAAGTAATCATACGTAATACAATTTAGTTTATTAAATTTAGTCCCTATTCAAGTACATACAGCGCATTGAATGTAATGTTTTCTAAATATTTTTGATTAACTAACTAACTATAGTTATATAGAATTATTTTTATTCCAAATTTCGACTTAAACGATTTCACTTTACCACTGAAGAATAATTAAATTTTAATATATTGGATTTCATGAAATTTGTTAAAAAATAACAATATACAAAATAAATATCTATATAATTAATAATAAAATCTCAATAATTTATGAATCTAATTTGAAATTATAATGAAAAATTTGTGGAGAGAAAAACAAAAATCAATAGCTTTCTGTAAATTAAATTGAAAATAGAAAATTCATTTAGTTTTTTACTTGTTTTTCAATATCCAACAAAAAAGGGGCTAAATATCAAAGTGTATAGTTATTATGTAAGTAAATTTGCAATGCCCAATTCTAATTAAATGTTTAAAAGCAGCTGCTATGAATCACAACAATTTTTTTCATTAATTTACAGAGAGCAACTTTTTGCCAACAATATTTTCAATGGAAATTTAAGGGTGAAATCCAATATGATTAAAATTCCTGATAAGTTTTTAAGTAGATTTTACAAAAAAATATGCAAAAACAAAAAAAAAATTTAATATGAAATAAAATTCTTTTTGTTGCGCCTGTTAATTTTATTTTATTGTTTTTTCTTTTTTAAATTTTATTTTCATCTGCTTTTAATGTGTCAGGAAACCAAATTAGTTGAATACCTTTCACGTAAACCGGTTACAATTTGGACAAAATAAAAGGAAACGGAAATATTTCAAAAATTTAAATGCACAAAGAATTGAAATGATTTCATTGAAAATGCTATAATCATTTTTATGGGAAAAGAATTTGCATTTTAAATATTAACAGGAATACAAAAGTATTATTTCAAAGTTTGTGGAACTAGAATAATTTAAAATCACATATATTCATACTTTATTTTGATGCTTATTTGGTATTAATTGAAATTTCAATCTCTTGCATTTAAGCATGCAAAGCAAGCTTCAACAATACCAATATGTTAGCAAAATTTATGTTAATACAAATTTATACCTTTTGTTAATTATCTAATACCATTCGCATTTCTCTTAGTTACCGAGTAAAATTTCAAACTTAAAAAATTTTGTTTATTAGATATCCTCTATATACTACAAAACATAGCCTACCGCTGTTGTAAATGAAGAAATTTCAACAATTTTCACAGAAGCACATTATATTATATTAGCAATTTTGAAGTTTGCTATAGAAAGAAAATTTACGGAAAAGCCCAATATATTTTAGCTGGAAGCGAGATTTTTTTAGTTTAGAAAGAAATATTATTAACATAATTATGTATATTATTATGTAGAAATTACTTCAACGAGGTGATTGAGAGGCAAAGTTGTAATTCATTAGAATATATTGGTGTATAGTGGTGGTATAAGGGTGAAATATTCATTTTACCCGATTTTATTACAATATTTATGTAATTCTAATGCTAAAGCTGCTGCGATAATATTTAAATCGTGTCTAATTAAATTTCAGTACACATTGAAAGAATTTAATTACGCAGAGAACCTACAAGTATCTCGAACCGGTTCAAAGGAACATCGGAGTGTTTTCTATGCTTCTAATAGGAAATTTTTTTCACTTTATAGAGTAAAAGAACATTTTCACACTGTATTTTCATAAAAAAACAAGCCTGCACTATGATTTCTGAAATTCCTGAACTATATTGTAGACCTGAATATTGTATATGTAATATTCTAGAAGATATACTGCAGTTTTACTTATATACAATAACGGTTTTATTTCTTTAATACATTGTTTTATTAGTAATTTTGAAAAACAACCAATTTCTCTACCAGAACTGCATTATTACATGAAACTCCTTCAGTTTCACTTAATATTTTACAATTATTTAAATTCCTTTAAAAAATTCAGACTTACGTAACATATAGCCAATGTATGTATCTACTTATGTACCAATAAATTACCAATTAATATTCATCATAAAATTAACAATTCTTTTAAACATTACACATTTGAAATATTCATGCCCCTTGTGGATATTCTATTTTCATTATAAAAAAAGGTAAAATGATTATGAATTAATAAAATTCTTATATGCATACCATCCAATCCTCAGATAATTTTTTATAAAATTTGCATCAAAATTAACTAAAAAAAAGTTAAAAGAAAAACCAAATTTACAATTCTTATTAAATTGTTTAATAAAATAATATAAAAAAGAAAAAAAGTTAAACAAGTCCCTGTTGTTTTAAAAATATTATTTAATAATGCAAATGCTTTTCAGTATTTTTATATTTTTTTTCTCCATTTTTATATTGGTCGTACATAAATATATTATTTTATTTTTGCTTCTCCCGATTTACAATTTAAAATATTAAATTTTATTAATACCGTTTTTTTTAATGTGAAAAGTATGTTACAATTATGTATGTAGATATTCATTTTCTTCATCTGTATCAATATTGTATGTGTATGTTTGTATGTGTTGCTATTCACAATACATCATGTAAATTTTAATTTTTCTATTATACGCTCTCATACAATTTTAAGGTGTTAAAATCATTTTTATATTATATACATACATAAATACGTTAGCCATTTCAATACACAATATGCCCATTTTAATACGAAAATTTAATGGAAATGAAATAGTGAGAACAAAAAACAAAAAAAAAATATTGAAACGTAAATTCTTGAATAAAATGAACATTAAATTAATAATATTAAACTTATGTATAGGTTTGTACAAATGATTATTGTGAAAATATAAGGTGTAACAGTTTGATTGGTATCATTAGCAAGAATTTCTAAAACTTGAAGTTTGAAAAAATAACTAATTTTAATTAAAATTTTAAATGAAAATTTGAGTCACTGCAACTGTTTTGATGCTTAGTATTCTGTAAACTATTAGTTAATTTTCGAGCACCTCTAGATGTACTGATGTACAAGGCTACACGTGTTCCTGATTGACAGCATCAGTATTGCGATATTACGGACATTTGTATGAAAAAAAAGGAAATTGGATTGTAGCGAAAATAAGAGAAACCAGTGACTAGCTATAAAAAAATTTTACATTACAAATACAAAGGTACATTACAAATCAATAAAACTAAATTTTTGGGTATGCAATAAGATTAATTAAACTGGCAATTTTGTATGGGAACTATTTTCATTGTCAGTTTTAATTGACCATGTATAATTGATTTTATGACAATTTGTTACATATACCATTTTGCGCTAATTATTGAATTTCATTGTGTGTTTTTGAGGTACATATGATCATATAGTTTAGTTTAAAGAGTTTGCATTGTGGGAAATCTGTGAATCTAAATAATACTCCACTGACCAGGTATTATTTAGGTACACTACCTGAAAAAAAAAAATCAGATTAGTCGCGCTACATTGGAGGGAAATCGGTATTTATATTCATTGAAATCAATTTATTTCCAAATTTTATTATAACTATTGGCTTACACTAAAGAAACTGTAACCCGATTTTCGCACCATTTTCAAAATATATTGCAAGCATTTTGTAACATTGTTTAAGGCTAAACCAGTCCGTAATTTTCTGTCAAGCTGCTTTGATCTTAAATGTCGACAACGAGAAATATATTAAATCTGTGGTTTGATTGATCTCTTATTAAAATGTTTTTTGAAGTATAATACCAGGCGTTACAGGCAGTGTTATTATCAAAATTCTTTAAAAATACTACAAATTTTGTTTAGGTTTTCAGGCACTGTTTACTTTGTTGTATTATTTTCTGAGGTAATGAATATATTTTAAAATAATTTTTAAAATTGACACTATTAAAGGAATTTACTCTAAAATAAAAACAATTATAATCGCAAAAATACCAATATCCACTTATAATAGCAAAGCGTTGTTGTGCAACTCCCAAGCTCCAATAAAAATTATTATGCTTCATTCTAAATCCGTCATATTCTTGCTTTTAAAAATTTTATCGACGTTATACATTTTCCCTGTATCAAGTATGTATGTGTATAATCGAGTATAGGAAAATATTATGTGCAAAAAACGTTTGTATATTATTTATATTCAGGAGGAAATATGTATGTAGCATAAAATATTGTATTTGATGGTAATTCGAATTCTTATTTTATTGTGTTTTCAGTTCTTTACACAAAGAATAAAATCAAATAATTATAATACATTTACATATGTCCAAATATATAATACATTTTTATTATTGGCATTTCTAGGAAGTAAAATTTTATATACACTTTGTATGTATATAGCTATAAGGAAGAACATTTAAAAAAATTCATTTCAATATTATGCACATATTGATTATTCAAGTTTGAATGTGTGCACGTGTATACAGTGTTCTTGTATAACAAAAATAGGTAATTTGAAAACGAAAGTAACAAAATCAAAATGGAAACAAATAACATTTATAACATTTTTTTTTTATACAACTTAAATTTATGGTCCACTTTAGTTTAAATAAAAAGTCCATTCAGCAATTATTGTTTCGGGAAACAGCAACAATCGTACATTATAAAATATAAAAGCTATAAAAATTTCATAGTTTATACATTATATAAGTGCTTGCCTATAAACTTGCGTATTATTTTTATTATATTATTTATGTATTTGTATGTAAGCACTATAAAATATGCTGAATAAATTTTATGTATAATTTAACACAAATCTCATACACACTTCCCTGCTAACATACTATTTAAAGTATATGTACGTATGTATAGAACTTGGACATTTAAATTTGTATACATTTTTATATTTGTATGGAGATTTTATAGAGAAAACCTACATTTTAATGTTTTATCATTTTAATTTATGTTCCAGTGTTATGTACGAAATTGAGAAATTTCTTAAGAATAAAATTATAGAAAATGTCCTTTTTTACATAAATCTACAGAAATGTGTTATTCATTTACATCTAAAATAAATTAATTCTAAAAAATCTATGTAAAAATTATGTCGTTAATGAATATTACTATTTAATGAGATAATTTGTGTTTCAAAAATTTTATTAATATGAGCACCTTTTTTGGAGAACTTGAAGCTTAATTACATATTTTGCGTGTTAATGTAACAATAAGCCAACACGAAAAAACATAAAAAACATTTTCTTAAAATAAATGAAACCTTAAACCTTAACGCCAAAAATTTGTTCAAAAACTAATCTGCGATTCAATTGAACGGGCGACTAGGCTCATGTCTTACACATATGCATAACGAAAATATTATTTTTGAAAATTCCAGATCCCAAAATAATAAGAGAATTAATACAATTTTATTCAAAGGAAATAGATAATGCAAGAGCAACGATTACTAAAAAATTAAGTTTTGCTACAATTTGTTTTATGAAACTTTTAATTTTTGTATAAGCAAAAAAATTTTGATTATTGATATTTTTGTATTTTAATTAACTTAAGGAAAAAAAAGTTTTTGATATATTTCATAGATAAATTTTTACTGGAGACTGTAGACTTAAGCTTGTCAGTTTTATTATAACAAACTTAACTAAAAGTGTGTAGTCAGGTGCCTTCAATTAGATCTTTAGTACACTGGACCGGATCGATTTTACATTTTCGAAGAATTAACAGCGAATTTTTCAAAAATTTTATATATGACGTTTGCCTTACATTAGACGAAGTGATATAGCGTTTTGAGAAAATCAGGTTTCAACAATGAAACTTTTACTACGGACCGCATTTATATTTTTGCGCACATGTAATGATTAACTAATTTCGTTGGAATTTAATATTTGAATACAGGGTATTAAAACAATGAAATTCATAATTTGTTTTGGAATTATCAGGGCTCAGAAACAGAACTTTAACTAGGGATAAGTTTTCGTTTCTTTTGTCGTATCTAATGAACTAATTGATGCAATTTAATATTAGAGTTCGGCTTGCTACCGTATTTAACTGATCAATTTTCAGGGAATTGGGATACCATAAAATGAATCTGCATTAAGAGATAAATTTGCTTTTTTCTAGATATACTTACTTAAAGCTTAGTAGTGTCTTTAAAATTTGGAAGTTGTGTTGAAAGAATAGTATACTTGGCTATTGGATATATGATCACATATCTGATTTTTTTGTTAGTGAATTCCGTTTATATTTTGTTGATGCTCACACAACTGTTGTTGTTTGTTGGTGTTTTTGTTCTTTTGATCACACCACAGATGTGCAATATTTTGAAATAAATTTCAGTCAGTCTTGAGTAAATCTTTTAGCTTCTTAAAACGTTAAAGTTTTTGGGTCTGATTGGTTTAAAATAAAATTTGTTATATTGCAATTTTATCTACATAATTATAATGTTTATTTACAGTACATTATAAGTTTGTCATTAAAATTCAATTAACTCAAATATATTATCATTTATTTCAACTATAAAACCTTTCTTATTTTCTATTGGTAAAGCTTTATTTATCCATAAAATTCAACAGCTTAATAATATAGAAATCTTAATTCAAACACTTTTCAAGTTTATTTAAAAAAATTTTAATTCACACTTTTGAAATCAGCATCAAACGCCTCCTCACATATCAATTACTTTCAAATCGAATTTTTTCGTAATGGTATAAAATTTTTTTTTAATAATTTTTGATTACTGCCACAATACGAGTATTAATATTGTTTTCAAAATCGCGTTCATTATCATTACCATTCATCATTTAAATTATAAGCTGGTCAATATATTTCAATACAATTATCAACACTACATAATATGAGTATAAGTTGCATGAATGCACGTAAGCCTTCACTAATGTCCACTTACATAAAAGAAGAAAAAAATGTTACCAGCTCGTAATAGCAACACTGTAATGTAATCTAACCTATTTATTAAAGCAATTACTTTACTTTGATTATTCAATTTTTTTTATTTTTCAAGCATTTCGCTTTTATTTTAAATTTTTTTGGAGGATATTTTTTTTCAAAGTTTTTAGATATTTAAAAATAAATTATAATAAGGTTACAGTAAAATTTTATTTTAGTTAAAGTGGCAATAGCAAAATGGAGCAATATTTCTAACTGCATCAAATAATCTGGGACACAATAAACAATCAACGATTATTTAGTCAAAATTTAGTAAAAAATTGAACTTTGGTTTAAAATATACCCACCCATTATAAGAATTTTCTTTATTGTTTACAATTTCCTTAAAATCAAAATTAAACTTCTAGAGAGGAAAGAGCTTTCCAGATACCACAGAGAAATCATATTAGACTCTTATCAGATTATCAGATCTTTCTCAGAATTAGGACTTAGCAAAACTAATCACAAAAAAAACATTGTGAGGTCTTTTCAACGCAAAAGTTTCGTTGTAAGACTCGCTCGTTTCAGTGACTGATGTAGCTTTTTTTTTAAAAATGTTTTAATAATTATCTGCGAGCATTAAACATAAGTATCTGTGACAAATTTTGAGCCTCTACCTTGTTGCATTATAATACTTTGCTTAATAATACTTTTTAAATTCTACTGTTTTAAATTCAACTCTGCCCTTTGTTCGAATTGATTGAATTGGAGAAATTCTTGGGTTTGATAATATTTTAAATAATATTTATGTACATAAACATGGAATTAAGGTTTTAGTATTTCCGGAATTATATTTATAGAGGGCGTTCAAAGGAGTGTAATTCCAAAAACTGAAATTTTCTGGAAGAAGAACAAACTTAATAAAACTTTGTCTACCAATTCATACAGAAAATTAATATTGTTAGACATCTTACAAATCAAACAACCTACCTAATATTGTTAAAAACTCCAGGCTTGATACATAAATTTAGCAAGCAAAGAAGCACGCACTTTTAACAAGGTTTTTATGCTGAAAAATTAAGCTCATAATAAAAATTATTTTCATGTGAACGGTCAAAATACAATTGAAGTATTAATTTATAATTTTAGTTTTTAAATATTGCTCTAAGGCATACGCTTTAAATTACTAGTCTCTAGGACAAAATAAATTTCAAACCCATTGCAAATATTTTTTTTTATATTTAAAAAAACAAAAATTTTTAAAAGTGTGGAACCTTAATTTACAAAATTAATATTTTTTTTTATTTTTTATAAGAGGCTAATTTTACTTTTATTATAAGGTTTTCCTTCATTTTATTAAATTTGTTATATTTATGTCAAATTAATAAAAATAATAAAATCAACAAAGTTTTTAACATGAACTCAACCTAGATTTACAATTGAAATTTTTGTAGTAAGTTGTGTAAATGTTGTTTAAGGTACAAATGGTAAATAATTGCATTAAAATAAAACCATAGAAAACAAACCAAACAATTTTAATTCTTTAGTACTGTATAACACTATTTTGAAATGATGTAATGATACGTTCCCTTTACACATAATTACATTTATTTTACTTTTACTTTGAGCTTGTATTTAACGTTTGCGTTTTGTGGAAAAATTTGCAAAATTTTTATATTTTATTCAACCGCATATCGTAGATCTTTTTTTTATTTTAATGATGAGTTGAACTTGATCTTCAAAAAATTACTTTTGTGGCTTACAGTATGAAAATCTAAAATTATATTATAAACCTGGTTATTTACCATTAAAAAAAAAATTTAATTAGTTATATGGTTAAAAATTAGTATTTTCTTTTGGAATTTGATTCAGTTATAGTTTCGAAATTGTACGTGTTAAAAGCGGATTTATTTACCTTTTCTTTTGTATACCTATATAGGTTGTAATTACTTACGTTTATTTGATTACAACGTCTTTCAGTATTTGGTGAAAATATTTGAAATATTTGAACACTGAATAAATTATTTTAATTTCAAAAAATAAGTATAAGAGAAGTTTATTTAAAGAACAGCAGAAATTAAATCTTAAAGTCAGATTGAAGACATCAAAAGTAGCAGACCTACACTCCTGTAGTTTCTATATTTCACTAAACGCAATAATAATATGGTAGTTTACATCTGCTATTCATAGAATAATTGATAGATGGATGCTGTTATTCTATCTTACATTAAAATAATAAAATATTTTTTTCTAAACATAACATTTGAGACATTTCTAAAATACATAAAAGACTCTATCAAACAAAACTAATATTGATCGTTCGTTTACAATATTCGCAGACTTAAAAAGAGTTTTCATGCTTTTTTCAAGCTCTGATCAATCTAGAATACTAATACCTTATATTGATTATATTGATGGTAGCATGAGGTTTGAGTATGATTATTTACTTACACCGCACGT
The DNA here is from genome assembly GCF_029603195.1 of Condylostylus longicornis. Lineage (NCBI taxonomy): Eukaryota > Metazoa > Arthropoda > Insecta > Diptera > Dolichopodidae > Condylostylus > Condylostylus longicornis. The sequence goes on along the minus strand of NW_026578017.1, from coordinate 7,946,513 downwards.
TAACTAAGAAAGTCGCAATTGTAGTACAAAAGCCATCTGACTTAAATGAATTCTTGAAATTTGTAGTATAAAAGCCAATTTTCAACCTAAATAACAAATAACACTTTTATCCAGGAACTTAATAAAAATATTATCACAATATTTATTCAAGTTTTTGATTACTTGAAGCAGTAAATACTAATTTTGTCTTAGCCGTCATAATAATGCGAATTTTCGGTGCGAAACTGTTTGTTTCTTTGAAAATTGGTAAAATTGTTTAATCTCACATTAACCATCATAATAAAATAGTTTTTATAAAATTAATATTAACCTAATAAAACATAACTCTTAAATTCAAATACAAAACTTTTAAATTTTTCACATAATTCATATACAAAATTTAAACACGTAAACTTATAGTGTTATACAGAATTATAAAACCTTAATTTCATACTTCGTTTTCATTAAGAATATTAATGTGTCCTTAATTTTTCTAATTGTGGAGTTATTAAATCTAATTAGAAATATTTAGCTCTTAAAATTTCTCTACAGTATGATTGTGTTAATGACACCGCGGTTTATGGCATCTAATTTGTAATTTTACTAAAACCAATTTCGTATATTGTGCATTATGTTTAATTCTGTAAATGAAAAATTTCCTTTCAACTACAACAGCAGCAATTCTCTTAAATGCGAACTTATTCACATTAGCTTATTTTTACAACATTTTTAGCAAAAATAACAAAATGTTGGTCAAATTAATGCCATTTATAGTCTTCTCAATATTCTAATAAAATACTTTAATGAAGTCAATTTGTATTTAATATGAATAGCAGTTTTTTATATAAAACGAAAATGAAAATTTAGTTTTGTTTTTTTAATAAAATCAAAAACAACAACGAAAATGTACAAAACGTTTCCATTATGTTTAAAGAAAAATATGCAAATATGCTTCTAATCCGCCAAAAATTTAAAGAGAAATTAAATATAAATAGTAGTTTGCAAAAAAAAACAAGACAAAAAATAATTAAATTTACATAAAACTGTTATATTTTTATTGTCGCTAGCTTTTAATTTCCAGCTATTCTGTTTTTAATCTAAGTTTTCTTTAAAACTACGTACAGGCATCTTTGTTAAATTTAAAAGCATGCTTGATCATCAAATAGCGATTTCGCTTAATGCACCTAACATGAGTCATAAGTAATCAAGGTTCATCAATGTAAAAATGCTGTAAAAAGACAATTTCTCAAATTAAAATTGAAATTTTTTCCAGGTTGGTCTCTAATTGTACAAAAATGAATTTCTTATATTAAATTTGAAAATATCTAATAAAAACTGCAAACTTTCCGAAATTCTTTCCAGTATTTTTCTTATTAAAATTTGGAACTTGTTTGTAAATTTGCTTATTTTTTAGTTTTGAGCTATTCACCTTTAACCGCTCTGAAATTACCTTATATGAAATTTAATGAACGCGTGATCCGAAGGATGCCTGTATATTCTTTCTAGTATATTATGTACTTACATATATGTATACCAGTATACATAAAATGATAATTATTTCTAGTAGTTGATTGTACGTTGAATAAATGCGCAATGACATTTTTTTTCGTTTTTCATTTTTCAGTTTTAGTTTTAATGAAAATTTCTCTGACCTATTCCAAAAAAAAAAAAAAAAAAAATGCTTTAAATGAAATGCAAAAATTCGTTAAAAAAAAGTGTAACATAAAATTTAACGTCATTTTAAAGCTCTTAAGTAAACTTTGGAATAATAATAAAAAAAATTAAAAAAAAAAAATGATGATGAGACACAACCCACGAAATTTCCATAAAACATTAAATAAAAACCAAGTCAGAATATACAAAACAAGTAAGTGGCAGAGAAAGAAAAGCAACGCAAAAAAAAAACGCAAATGAGAAATTGTACCACTTTTAAATAAAACACTTCCAAAATAACAAAAAATAAATCTAGATTATTCCATTGAGTCTCTTACTCAGACAAGATGACGGACAGTAACATTCACATAAACATTGACAATGAAAAATTCCGTCACAATGTCGTCTACTATCGCGAAAACAAAAACTCAAAAACAAACTTACTAGATGGTATGAATAAAAAAATTAAAAATTTCCCCAAATATACAAAAAAAAAACAGCTTTTCAAAAATGGAACAGAATAATAAAAATTTTTTTTTTGAGATCAAAATAATAAAAATGAACTCAGAACAGAACCAATGGTCTTGGAGGTAGCACATTTCCACTGAAAAACTTAAACTGCTAAAAATTCCACTGAAAAACTTAAACTTTTTTTAACAACAATTTTATAAATATGTAATTTTTCAACAGTAACCCTCGACAGTAAAGTTAATTTCAAACCAATGCAGAGCTCGTAAAAATTATTTTAGAGCAAAACAGCACGGGTGTATTTTTAAAAGTATAAGAAAGTAATGTATTTCTGGTAATGGGTTTGTCGTATTGCGCACGGTGGTGGCGGTAAGGCTGAAGTGCTTCAAAGGGGATTCTCCACACCGATGTCTAACAACTCCGCGCGGAAGCAATACTTAAATTCGTTCGGGGCGTAAAAATAGAACCCATGTAAACGGTTAAATTACAAGTGCCTATGATATGTATGCAGGTCTAAAAATTTCTAATATAATGTTAGACTGCCTAAGCGCCCGTCTAAATTATTATGACTCAAACAGATGTACAAAGTTTAAAAAACAATGTTAAAGTGTTTGACTCAACGTTTGGAAAATAATTAAAATAAACCTCGTTATAGAATTAATTGCATACCTTTAGGAGGATAATATAAAAATGCAAAAATAATATTGTCAACCGAACGTTAGGCATCATCAAATAATAGAATATGCTCTTATATATAAAAACAAAAATTTAAAACAAAATTAAACTTTGCTTATTTTGCGTTGACAGTAATTTGGAAGGGGAACAAGATGGAAAAAATTCCAGTTATAACGAATAAACTGTTGTTGTTTTTTTGCAGTAATCGATTGGTGTTTAAAATTACCTAGTTTTTTATTTTAAAGCATATAGAAATTTTATAAATAACTCACTACCTGATGGGCAGAAGCCCATTTTTTATCCATTTTTCCAGAAAATGTGCTAAAAATATAACGATAATTTCGAACAAAAAAAAGCTGACTGAAGGGATTTAGTTTAAAACTTTATATACAAAAACATTGTCCTGTTGAGCACCCATAAAAAATTAACTATTTTCATGACAAATATGAGCTTAATGAATGTCAAAGTTTTGGAGACAAAGCAATCTATTAAGTATTATGGAAAAAAATTAGTTATAGTGGTTTGAAATTTTTTTATTATTCATTCCTATTAAAAGCCATATGCATGTAAAACCAATACGTATGGCTACTAATTTTACATTTTATTATTATTATGTTTGTATTAAACAGGATTCGTGAGCTTGTTTACAAACGGTTATTGCACTATTAGACGTTTTACTGCTGCATATGAATATAGTTCAGTTCTTACCGAAATGTTTACCTTTTATAAAACGAAAATTGAAAATTCACTTTGTCTGGATAGTGAAATAAATATTTAATGCTAACAAAATTTAAACTTTAAGCCAAGGATGTGCTCTGAATCAAGTATTCTGAATAATTTATTTATATTACGGACAATGAAAATTAAATAGAGCAATCAGTAATTTGTAGCACAAAAGTTAAGATTCAGTTCATAAGAATATTTATGATTTTAGGTTTTTAAATTACAATGACTACGAAAATAAAATTTTAATAACAGAATTTTTTTTATAATTAAATGCAATTTAATCAGTTGATCCAAATCCTTAAATTCGATTCAAGTAATTTTTAAAAATTCCTAAAATTATCTTGGGAAATTTTAATTTTTATTTTGAGAAAAAGTACCTATAGGTTTTTACCAAGGAATATCAAAGAATTTTGTTGAATCAATCGAATTTTTCTTTAAATTATTATATTTATTAAGTTAGAGTTATTAAATTCTGCTTAGAATTAAAGTAAAACTAATACGAATTGAAATAAACTTACAATTAAAAAAAAACCAAAAAGCTCGAATCCTACACGCACCTAATCTCTAAAGGTAAAAGAATAATTTATAATTTTTATAAGAACCATAATAAATCATATTGTATTTGAATATTTTGATTCTCTAGATCACTACACATGTATCGCGCACGTGCGTCCATGATGACAAAAGAATGGAGGTAAGTGAACGTGTATTTTTAGCACTTTTCAAAAAAATTTTTTGAAAAAAGTGCTTATTAGTTTCACTCTGTCCGTCCGTCCGTCCGTCCGTGTGTCTGTTTACAAAACTTCTACACCTTTGAAGATAGGAAGCTGAAATTTAATACATACATAGATCTTCACTAGAAACTTATTTCCGTAGAACAAAATTTTTACCTATCTCCCCCCCTCTAGAAGTTATACCCCCCCAAAACCCTAAAAATGGCCTTTTTTAAATATTTGTTGCAATGAAACCATAAGCATTTTTGAAATTTTGCAAACGCAGAAAGGCAGTGGCTTGCTTCCCTTTGCGCGGTATGCTATAGTTCAACTTAAGAAAAACAAAATGGCCGCTCAAATTTACCGTTATTTAAAGTCCTTTTTTTCCAAATTTTTGATGTCGTTTTTCTTCTAGACCCCAGACTGTAGAAGCTTGAAATTTTAGGAGTTTTTAGATATTAATAAATAGTTCATTTTGTTAGAAGAAAATTTTTTTCCATCTCCACCCCCTCTCAAGTTATCACCTCTTGAAATTCGTAAAATTTGAATTTTTGACACCTTATATTTCCGAAACCGCAAGCTTTTCCAAATTTTTATAAACGCAAAAAGCTAACGGTAAATTCCGTGAAATTAAAAAATGTAATAATTTTTCTTAACTCACACAATTAACCCTTAAAATCGAGCATTATGTTAACCCCTTTTTATATTAATTTTTTCTTTATTTCAAAGACTGCATATATGCGTCATCCTAAAAATATGCAATCCTAGAAATAGTTTTGTATATGAATGAAAATAATTTTAATAGTGTGATAGCAATACATAGACTGATTTAAAAGCAGAATTTTCACTTGTTGAAGGGAAAAGTGCTACAATACAAACCATTGGTTTGACCCAACTTTATTTATAATTTTTTTAACAATGTTATTTATAGATTACTAATTTAAATCTTATAATGTTTATTATTTTAGTCAAGATTCAGTAACCATTGTAGGTCTGGAAAATAAATCCAAAAATAACTCTAAATTATTAATTTTAATCATAAACTGGAATAAACAACCCAGTGGAATGTCCTTTTATCAGAAAAAAAATTGTTTTTTTTTCAATTGTTGAAAAAAAAACTTGTTTGTCTTTAAATTGAAAATAATTTTGGAAAATTTATTTTTGTTGCATGTTACTATTTATTTATTTTACAACTAAAAATTAAAATAATAGTAAAACAATTCAAAATAAATTGCAAATAAAATTATTCTGATATATTATTTCTAGAATAGTTTTATAAAATCACAGCACCTAGAATTTGGGAAAGAAAGGACCAGGAATTTAAGTTTTGGAAAAAAAATTTTTATAGTAGTATTGAAACGATGCATAAGATGCGTTAAATAAATCCTTCGATAAATAAATTTTATGTAATTATTGTAAATTGAATTTTCTAAAAAAATCAGTTTTTTATAATTTGTTCCGTAATTTCAAGACCTTATTTAACTTAAAATAGGAAATTTTTTTTTTCCAATACTTACACTTTACAATTAGAAACGACATCTTCTAATGTGCTTTATAAAATGATAGGGTAAAATCAAAAAGTAAACATGAAATGTAAAGTGTTGCTTTAACCTTCAATGATTATTCAGCTAATAACTATTAAAATTAAAAAATAGAAGGACCTGAAAAATTGCAAAAAGAATAAAAGCACCATGAAATTTTGTATTGCAAATGTTTACTTTACATTGCCGCAATGTTAAGAAATTGAATGTTGTGCTGTTATTGAGAAATTTATTATGTTACTTACAACAGCTGATTTAATGATTACTTTTTTGTTATGTTACCAGTGCAACATTTTCACAGTGTTACGTTTTGATTTCGTCCATAGTTATAAAATAATATATACCAATCACACTGCGAAATAAGGGCTAGGTTCAAGAGTCATCAGAGCAATAATTGATAATATTTTAAGTACTTCATTATTCTCATCAATTTCAATTTAATTAATTTTACAATTAATAATTTTAATTTATAATTTTACAATAATAAATTCAAGTCTTCACTTAAAAGTATTCGCAGGGCCAACAAGAATTGAAATTATCGTTTATAAATATTAGTAAAGTAAAAACGTCCAGTCATCATAATTTAAATAGACAATAAGTTTTCTATTATAATTCAATTTGAGCAATAAAACAATCTATTATAACAAGAGCTTGTGTAGCTACTCTCATATCTCCCAGAATAAAAATGTAATTTCAAATCATATTTCAATAAAACTTGGAATTTTTCTTTAAAATAATTTCAATTCGATTTATGCAAATTTTTTTCTAAAAATTTTTTTTTCTTATTTTCAAAGTTTTTGATCGTCACATTCTTTTAGTCCTTCAGCTTCTTGTTTTTTTTGCGATATTTGAATATTGAAGTTTGAAGTTTATGGGAAGTTTGTCTTTTTAATAAAACTGATTTCTAATAACAATTCAATAAAAATGACAATTATTATAGCATTCCACAAATTCTAATAAAATTAAAAAGGCATTTGGTTCCATCTTATAGAAAATTTAAAATAATGTTTTAGAACTTTTTTTGTACATTTTGGAAAAATAAAAATTTTGTATGTAGAAAATTTCAAATGAAAAAAAAAACTTGGAAATTTTGTACTCGCCTTATACTATAACAACTTGACCTAAATACTCGATATTTTAGTTTCAAATAAAAATTTTCTTTTCCTTACAAAAAAAAAAACAAGAAATGAAGAGAGAAAGAAAACTGAACTAATAAAAAAGGAATTTTTATGTATGATCTTTTCATTGTGATGTAAAAAGTTGTGTTTTACAAAATGTTGCCAAATATTACCGAATAATTTTTAATAATGTCAAAATTCATGAAAATTTTGTTTTTAGGATCATTTCAAGATTTATTTCCTAATTTCAAATACAGTGCTGTTGCAATTAGTTTGAAAACGTTTAAATTAGTCTTAGAACACAGGGTGGTTCCTTGAAATTAAATTGTTAGAGTTTATTAATTGAACTGTTTGCAAAAATTGTGGTATTAATTTAATTATCATATTTTAATCAAGGATGCATGTTAATGGAAGGATAACAATGGAAGTTCAAGTTTCATATTGATAGTTTTAAGAAAATATATTTCCCAAAACTAATTTAGTTCTATTGAAACGAAGAAATGTGAACATAAAGGGAACTTGCAAAATCTGCGTAAAAATTTATAAAAATTCTGCGTAAAATTTATTTTTCTTCTACACTGAGAGACGGCCTTCACGAGCGGGATTACTTATGATATTATTAACATTGCAGCAAACATTAAAAGTAAAATTTAGAAATGAAAAATCGGGAAACTGAACCTCATGAAATGGTAGAATACTAAATGCATTCATTGGATTACATAATTCAAGAGATTGTTTTCCTTGTTTGTATTAAAATACACGCAGTTATCACAGAGAGCAAAGCATATAGTTTTATAGAAACAAAATTCTAACATTTTTTGTTACATAAGAATATTCCAAAACTTTTGATTTTTTTCTCATCATTTCTATTTGTTCAGCTTTCATACTTATAAGGGATAACAGCGTTAACAACTTTGACACAGGTGATATTCTTGATAACATGTAATATTTTCAATTTCTTTGTCGTAACAATTTTATTGCCCTTTCCAATTGCATTTTATGTAAATAATTTAGAATTCTGGCAATATAAAGGTGTTTCTTTTATTGCATAAAAAATTCTGTCGTATACAACAATGTTGAATGCGTGACAACAGAAACGTTGTTCAAAAACCAAAATATGTACAAAAAAAAAAAAACAAAAATAGGAGAAGAGAAACAGTTAAAATTCACTTAGAATTCACTGTCTGTGTGTTTGTGAATTTTGCAATATTCATGTATGTTTTTGTTTGCATAAAAGGATGTGAAGCTATTTGTGTGTGCATCGTTATGAAAATGCAAAAAAAACTTTAATTTCGTTTCATACTGTTTTTGTTTTCAGAACTTTTTCTTTTTTGGAAAATTTATTCAGGGAAAGTTTTATTATTACCATAAATTTTCACCCTTTTTCCTCTTCTTCTTTATTACTTTGCATGCCTTTGTAGAATTTTAATGTTTACTTGTTTCTGTTTTCTTTTCAAGCTTATCACATGCATTTGCGTAGAAATGCACAAAATATATACATACATTTAGTCATTCTGACATTTTTATCATTATTCTATGTTGAAATTGTAGTGTGAAATAATTGTAAAAAAAAACAGCCATACTTTTGAATTAATTTTAAATGTAAATAAAATTTTTCATATTATCCTGTACTTCAAGTAGCTTTCGAAACTTAAGAGGGAAAATAAAATTTCTTGAAAAATTTTTTTCTTACACTTTACTAAGTAGACGACGTTTTGTTTTCATTTTTGCTTGTTTTGTAATAAAAAGTGTAACAGAATATTTTCATCTGTTAATTTTATTAAATGTTGTGCAAAAGCATTGAATTTTTAATATTATTATTTTTATTGATAATTTATAGAGTTGCCGTGCTAGGATCAAAATTGTTTCTTTAAACAATAAATTTTTCAAAGAGAGTTTCCGGATTTCAAACAATTGGTGTAAAATGATCATTAAGAAAAATGGTGATAAATTTGTTATTATCAGGTTCAGTAAGAATTACAACTTGCTTTATTGGAAAATATGAGCCTCCTTAACAATATTATAGTCGTCCAATTATTTCATTAAAATAACGGCTCAGTTTTCGCAAAAACATCCAAAGACTAATACATTAAGGAAAAAGTGCTGTATATTTGGAGGCGTTATTAAATAAAACTGCCATTATTAACAAATCCATTTATTAAAATTGATAGTTTGGTGTTGCCTAATAGTAAGGAAATCATTAGTTCGCATTTATTGGGACATAAGAAAAAAGAAACCGTTACCATCATAAAATAGATATTTGGGTAAATGTTAAGTGATTTTTTAAGGTCGCAGCTGAATAATGTAACTAGTGTATCAAAAACACAATGCAACGTGCCAAAGAACCAGTTAAATTATTGCCCTTTTGCAAAAGTTTGGTGAATTGACTATTTCTTGAAATTCATCTGGTACCTTAAAGCCATCAAGAAGTTGAGATTTGTTTTTGTGAGATTATGCAAAGAAATCGTTTTGTATTAATCGGTTTATTTGAAAACTGGTAATGAATGCGAATAACAAATGCATAAATAAGGAAATTGGGTTGACGCTAACGAGGATATTTGATTGATATTCTAATCTACTCATAATTGTACGTACATACTTCAAACTGAAATAGAAACTTTGCCATTCCCACGATTCATTTAATATTTTGTTTCAATAATAGAGTGCGAGCTCTCGTGTTTTAAAACAATTGTGAAACTATACATAATATTTTAAATTTTACACCCTCGATAAATTTCATAAAAATTTTCATAAACTTTTTTTTATTAAAAAAAAACAATAAGAAATAAAATAAAGGTTAAATCAAAAGCGATTTTATTGCATCAATTTACTCTACAACAAAATGTCAGAAACAAACAAAAGGTCATAAAAAACGAACTGGCCACATTTTGTGTTTATTAAAGAAGAATTTCACGATAAAATTCTATTGCACAATTACTGCTATTGTGTAAGTTTATAATGAATGCATTTTGGTTTGTTTGTTGAAAAAACTTATATTGTTTTAAACTGCAGTAACTCTAGATAAATTTTATTTTTTGAAGCAATTCCACAAATAAGGTGATTTTAAATAAAACTTATAGTTATTCAAGTGAAAGTTCACACCAAAAGTACCGTTAATAATGCATATAAATTCGCATTGCGCAGCGTTGTCGACGCATTGTACTTTCCAAATGATATTTACGAATACTAATAAATCTATTCAGCTTAGTCATAGGAAGGGCGGATTAATATAGTTTCCATAAAATTTCATATTTTTATTAAAAAAAAATGTTATTAAAAAATTAACCAGAATGCTTTTTTAACAAAATGAGTTCATTAAATTCTATATTTTTGGTTATAAAAGTTAGAAACTCTAAAGTTAATTTGTAAAAATCTATTTTTTGGGTACTTGTTTTAGCTTTAAAAAGTTTCTGTTCTCTTTTCTATAATAAATTTATTTATGTGATAGCACCGAATTCTATTTTTCGCGTTTTCAAGAAAGAATACAATATGATATTTGACATGGTAGAGAAATTTGAATTAGCTATTTTTAGCCAGATATCAATTTGCCTGCCTTTGCTCTTGATTATTAATATCTAAGTTCTGCTTACCAACGGAATTAACTAATGAACTTTTAAGGGAATACGGATGGTATAAAGTGAGTACTTATAACCAAGATTACGTTTTCCTGGATATTAACTAAGAGCTTACTAAGAAAAATGTGCTTTGAAAATAAGATTTGCAAAACACATGAAAATTGGCGTGTTAAATATGAGTAAAAAAAATATAAACACATTTTACTTAAAAACAGTTTGTCCACATTTGAATACAATTGGGTTAGGTAGGGAAAATGAGTGACTTTTAGCGAATCTTCCTATCCGAATGTAATTTATTTACGTTCACCTATAGCATACAGAAGTATATTTCCGTTAAATCTCAGGATGTGAAATTTAATGCGATTAAAACACTTCTCTTATTACATTCAACACAATCGATAATAAATTTTGAATTGCAAATTGTTCTGATTTCATGTTATGAAAGTTGAACATTTTGTTATCAGTTAATACGTGCTTAAAGATAAGGGTACACGGTCATCGGACAACTTATCTTCACACACAATAGTGGTTGAGATTGTAAAAAAATATGTTAATGTTAAGAAAAATTCGTTTGTTGGGTCGCGAAACAAAAGAAAATTGTCTGTAAGTTTATTTTTCTCAGTCAGTTTAAATAATTGTGATTAAAAGCTAAAAATTTATTCATTGAAATGTAATTGAAAGAATTGTAAAAACACCTTATATATTTATCTAAGTATATTTGTATGATCATGAAGTTTCACATGAAAAAAATAATAAATACATGAAGGGTGTAAAAACGCAAGTGATTGGGCCACTTCATTGCAGAAAACTAATAAAATAATTTTGTTATTTCTGTTAAAAGTACTTTAAGAATCTTGAAATGAACATTTAAAGTTCACATTACGCTTTATACACATTTTTAAAACATTTATATATTTTTTTGGGTACTCTTCTCAAGTACCAAATAGCTCGATTTCTAAATGCCTTAATATATGTTGTTTTACAGTTTTACAGCATTGACAGACATGCAGATAATTATAATGTATACATATTTTGAATTAATTCAGATTGCGAAAGCTTTTCTCCTAATTCATAATTCAAAGTGGCATTTAAAAAAGAGGCCGACTCGTGTTCAAAATATAAAAAATGCAAAACGTACAGTTCTACACTTCTACTGTATATATAAGTATAGCATGTTTAGTTTTTAGCACTTTTCCAAAAAAATTTTGAAGAAAAGTTCTTATTAGTTTCACTATGTCCGTCCGTCTGTCAGTGTGTCTGTTTACAAAACTTGTACACTCTTGAAGATAGAAACCTGAAATTTTATACAGGGTGATTCAGAAAGGTATACAACAACATATACCATTGGTTAGAGGGTCGAAAAAGGGTAAAACTTTTGTTCGGGAGTAGGTGTGAATTCTACAAAAAGTGTTAACGGTTTTTTAGAATGATAGTGAATTATGAAATTGATAGTAAATCATAAAGATAGCTTTTAAAATTAATAAACATCAAAAATAATGACAATTTTTTGGTTTTTTACATTTTATTAGGGCCCTTAAAATCTTGACATAGAAATGGTTTTCGTTCTATATCTTCTGTACCATAAAAAATTTCTAAACACTTAATGACTAAAATTAAGATTTGAGAAATTGGTCAAAATTCTGTAAAAAAGAATTTCAAACTTTCAAAAAATTTCGAACGAAATTACCTGGTTAGAAAAAACTGAAAAAATAAAAAAAAGGGAAAAATTTGATTTTTCCTGAAGTTCGAATGATTGGTATTCCGAAACTACACAAAATACAAAATCAAGTAAGTGGTTTATTTTAAGTCCTTTACTAGACCTTTCAGAAACTGTTTGCTTGAAGACCCTATTTTTTTCGGAACGGAAGTTATAATCAAAAAAGCTTAAATAACTAGAAATTTCGTGAAAATTCGTTAAAATCTCTGTATCTCGAAAACCCTTGAGATTTCGCACCTACTCCGGAACAAAAGTTTTACCCATTTTCGACCCTCTAACTAATGGTATATGTTGTTGTATACCTTTCTGAATCACCCTGTATATATGTATAGATCTTTACTAGAAACTAATTTTCGTAGAATATAATTTTTACCTATCTCCCCCCCCTTCTAAAAGTTATATTCCCCCTTAAACCATAAAAATGCCATTTTTCAACTATTTACTTATAAATTGCGATTTATAAATGCTATTTTTCAATTATTACTATCTTCTATTACGGCATACTGTACTTGAACTTTAAGAAAACAAAATGGCCGTTAAAATCCGTTTTTTTTTTTCAAATTTTTGATGTTGTTTTTCTTCTAGACCCCAGCCTGTAGAAGCTTGAAATTTTAGAGACTTTTAAACATTAACAAATAGTTCATTTCGTTAGAAGAAAATTTTTTTCCATCTCCACGCCTTCTCAAGGTAGCGCCTCTTAAAATTCGTAAAATTTGAATTTTTGACGCCATAAATTTCAGAAACCGCAAGCTTTTTAAAATTTCTATAAATGCAGAAAGCTAACGGTAAATTCCATGACATTAAAAAATATAATTATTTTTCTTAATTCACTCAATTAACTCCTAAAATCTAGCATTATGTTGAACCTCCTTCATTTTAATTTTTGGTTTATTTCAAAGACTGCATAAATCGTTCATCCCAAATATATGCAATCCTAGAAGTAGTTTCGTATATGAATGAAAATAATTTTAATAATGTGGTTGGTACACATAAATTGTTTTTAACAGCAGTATCTTGACGTCTTGAAGGGAAAAGTGCTACAACACAAACCATTGGTTTGATCCAACTTTATTACTTTTGTTCTTTGAAGTTAAATCGAACGGACAATTTTTATTTTATCTTTGATTTACTAAATGTTATGACAATGATGATTAAATTCTTAAAGCTTAATACAAAAGAAATTTTTATTATATAATTCTTATTCGTTTTCATCAGTTTCCGTAAAGTTACTATACACAGATATTATAAGTTTGCTTAAAAGTATGTATACAAATTTATGACGGATATATGAAATATACGTTGTAAAACTACCGACGTTTATGAACTTGTATTGTGTTATATTGAGAGAGAAAAAAAGAGTGTTGAAGCCAGTTTATTAACCGGAATAAGTGTCACCTGTTGTGTGTGTTATGCCGTTTCGTTGTGAACTTTTCTTCACATTCTTTTGTTCTCTTCCTTTCATTTCTGTTTTATAGTGTCGTTATTGAATGCTTGTTTTTTTATAATCTACCTAGATACAAAATTGTTGAATAGAAGATGTATAATAAATAGAAAGGTTTTAAAGGTGAATTTCAAAATGCAATGTGTATGTATGCATGAATGTGCTAACCGAACATTGTAATATATAAGTAATTCTATATTTTATTAAAAATTATTTGTCGTAGAACAGGTAAATAACACTATTAGCTGCGTGTCTTTAATTTATTTCAAAACTTTAATTGTTTTTTTTTTTTGAAAGTTGGGTGCTAGTAAATTTTAGGTATTATTAAAAAGTATTAACACTTACAAAAACGCGACTTTAAATTTTTCTTTTCCCTTGATATCAATGTAAAAAATCTTCTACTTTACTTGTGGAAGATGGAAATGGTTTAGTACTATTATTAAGCTTTATTCCTCAATTTTAATTTTATTAATATTTATTCTTATAGAGCTGTTACAGTGCGGAATATTCAAAGTGTTTAAGCGTTTAAAAAACGATTTTTCATTTAAACCTTTTTGAAGTAAAAATTTAATTGTTAAGATTACCAAATTATAAAAAAATTTGAAAACATTTTTTTATGATAAATTATTTTATAAAATAGTGCCATAAATGTGTGACACACGTATTTAAACGCTCTAGCACCGTGCAATAAAATATTTTGTCGTTGCTCATTTTTTTCAGTTTAACAAAGTATCACATACAATGATTCCTTCTAAACTTAAATTTAAATATTTTAAACAATCGTTTTGACCATTTTTGTCATGTCTTGATACTATTTTTGACTTGTCTACTTGCTGTAGTTCTTAATTTATGTTTGTTATATGCATTGCTTATTTGTTATAGAGTTGACCAAGCAGTTCTTCTTGTGAGCTCTTCGGATAGGGTATCGTCCTTATTTTCCATATTTTACAAATTTTAGGCCAATCATATTGTGTCTGTGATATACCGTGAATAAGGGTGGAAGACTCAATTCTGTGAAAAATCGAAAGTGGAACTCAACCTCAACTACCTTGGTTTGATGATTTCATATCTTCTTCATTCAACAATCTTATAAGCTGTAACTAGGATATGGGTTAACTCCTACTATTTGTATTTATTTCTTTTAGAATAAATGTGTTCTAGTCAAAATATTAACGAACTCTACTGATGCGAGGATGATTCTGTTATTTATGCGTATGAATATTATTACTTACACATTTGTTAACATATTTGCATAGTATGATTGATCACTATTATGAATTGCACCCAATATAAACAGAGTTTCCTAAGCGTTCGGGAACTGCTGCTCAACTCCCTTAGGGATGGGTATTGTAGATGGGGGCGTGGGGAGGCTACAATAGGTCGCGAATGGCTTCGGTGGCCCAGAGGATACTCCTGTCCCATCCGGTTCCCTTGCAAATCTACAATCTACAACCTGCACCCAATATATAATTTTACGGAAAACAAACTAACTAGAATGATTATAGCAAAATTGTTAAAACATTACAAGCTACTTCTTTTTTACCGGCCGCAATGTATTCAATGATATAGGTTATGTGATGGAAAGCAATTATCCATAGTAGGAAAGCGTAAATTAACTACTTTTAGAGAGATGTCGGTGTGTGTATGCAAACGTATATCTCAAACTCTGCTGAACCGATTTTTAAGAAATTTTATATTTGAGATTTTTGGCTATGACACGGATTAATCAACTTTTAAGATATATCAGACCTCTGGAACTGGGCCTTTTCGCACATCACTTTTCAATTTTTGCGTATATAAAGAAAAATAATCAACCGATTTTCTTGAAATTTTATATTTAAGTTCTGGTTGTTACCAAAACTAACCGGTGAACTTTTCAACAGATTCGGGTGGTACAAATCGAAATTCTGTTAAGAGCCAAATTTACACTTTTCTAGGTATGTTGGAGATAAAAGCTTCGCTTATTGCCTTAAAATTGAAAGGAAATGTTCAAAATGCATTTTCATAATCTTCTGTAATATTTTCATTAAACTAGCCAATATGCATTGTGATTGGTTATGTGCTGATCACATTATATTTTCTTAATTTTTTTACGACAACTAAATTTATTAAAACATAATATTAACAATATTTCAAGGTATATAGAAATGAATCAATATGGCTCAATCAATTACCTATTTTAGCTCTCAACATAGACAAATTTACTTATTTTCTCGTTTCATTGTAGAATTACAACTCATGGGATAAAACAAATTGATAGGGAACAAACCTCTATAATCTGGTAAGCGTACTGTTTTAAGAATAAAGGACGTAAATTTTACTTTCCCAACATAAAATGCATAATGTATAATACGATATGTGATGTAAATTGTGTCTACTAAAATTATTTTTATATTTATGCACAATAACTTACATACATATGCAATATATCTACTGGTTATGCTTTCAAATATTTTTTTCATAATATACAAAGATCACAATACATACATAACACATACTACATATGGTGAATACACTTTATATATACTAATTAGCTAATTAAACTTTTTTATAGCATTCAGAGGATTAAATGAGAAGTACGTATAATTAATTTATCAATTCTAGAACACATCAAAACAAAAAAAAATAGAAACAAGTTCAGAAATTAACTTTAATGTAAAAACGCTGTAAAAGTAACAAAATTTTTATCTAAAGATTTTTTTAAGAAGATTTAAAAAAAAGTTTTACCACGCTGTTGTGCCCTAAATTTACAAAGTTTAAGCTAAGTATAAGTAAACAATATGAAGGCAAATTTCAGAATTCAGAAACTTTACAATACAATTTCATATATACATAATATGTATGTAGTTTAATGTATTATGTATATAATGTATTATGTATATGTTTAATATGTATGTATATAGTGTGAATATATGTAATATCTACTTCTCCATACATCATAATATAAATTATAATGAAATTTGTATAGCGAAGTACTGAACAATACATCAAATATAGTTGAATTGAAATTTAAGTGCGAGTATAAAACTGAATTAACCATAATGTATAATTATTCATTAAGTTGTGCTAAGAGAAGTTATAAGGACTTAAAGTAAAATTTTATTCACTAAAACACAAACATTTTAGTTTTACGATACGATTATATTTTGTTATACGTTGATTATAATTAATTCTTATTTGCAATTAAAATTGAACTAATTAAGCTGTTCTTAATTAAGGTATTTAATGTAAAAGTAAAAAGTTTAAAAAGTGCCATATATTTTGTACATTGCGTTCAACACAATTTTAACCGCAATGATGATATTATACAAGTTAGTTATTTCTGATTCGCAAATACTTAATCTATTATTAGGTATTATTAGCAAATTCTAAAACTGAATTAAAGTAAATAATTAATTTCATAATTTAGGTGATATACAAATTTAACGTATAATTCATTCTAAGAGTTGTAATTAACGAGTACCGCATCAATACATAGAACTGCGACAAATTTAAATCCATTCATATTTTACATCTCGTGACATAATTTTTGTGAAATTTTAAATTTTTAAAGATTTCTTATTAGAAAAAAAGGGGAATTCTAAATTCCCTATTTCTAAATTTTCTATTAGAAAAATATAAGAAAGAAGATTTTAATGAATGTCATAAATTTTTCGGTAAATCAGTAACAATCGGACCGTCGAATTAAAGTAGGAAATACCGTGACTTCAATAATGCTTTAAAAAAGATTTAAGTACGGTATTAATACGGTATTAGTACCGTCTCAGAGCTTTCAATACCTTTACATTGTAAAAAAAACTACTAAAGCTTTTGATACATTTTGGAATACAATTTTTACCATATCAATACAACTTTGACATTTGTTTAAAAATTTCAATTTAAAGTTCTGTGCAAATGTTAATTTTAAAAAAATGAATGTGTTCGCAAATATTGTTGTAAATAATTCAATTGATTTTAATAGTAGCAACAGTTCAAGTAGTTTCTAAAATTAAATGTTAAATCAATATTAAATCTGCTCTTTTAACACTTTTTTTCAAATTTTAAAAATAACATGTACGTGAATGTTTTCAAAAAACTTTTTTGTTTATGAATTTGAAATATGACAAATGACACTAAATTTTATATAACTAACAAATGTTACCACACCATTGGAAAAATAGCATTCTTATGCTTTATTTTGGAAAAAACTTGATAGCTACCACTTTATTGCTGAAAATATATGCTAGTTTATTTTATCGGTTATTTCTGGTAACATTTATATGACAAGGTATAAGAAAAGCGTGCTGGATTTTTTCGATACCCGATTTACTTTTATTTTACGTCTCCATTACGTATAAAACGCATTTTGGAAAAGTGTACAAGGTCAAGAGCTTTTAGTAAACTTTTTGGAATTTGATACTTTGTAAAATTTTACGTCTTAAGCGCATTATTGAAGTCACGGATATTTATAATTTTTTAGTAAATATTTTATCGTTACATATAATGAGGTTTTTCTTCAGAATTATAATTTATCTTGTAGTTCCCTTTGCCATACTCTAAATATAAGTTATATTTCTTGCTATTCTAAATTTTAAAGCATTTTTCATTGGCGATCCTCGTATTGGCACATACTTTTAAATTTTATGGCACAATATTTGGCTTCGAAAATAATTTTATTTTCATGTAACCTTAAAATCTATATAACCAATATTATTATGTTTTGTCTAAGAATTTCAATTACATTTAATATAAAATTATGTACTGTAAAAATTAATCATTTTTAGTAAATTGATTACGTCATGCAAAAAATTCTCATAAAATTCAATAAGCATTGTGGAAATTATTTATTATTGTATTTAACATTTTCATAAACTGATTTTTTGATTTTGATTTATAATATTTATTTATCAATAAGATCAGAGGTTCCCAAACTCTTTTTTCTTAGAATCACTTGTCGTGTTTTTCAGTTTTTGATAGACGCTACTTTCTTTGATAGATTTAAATTTCTAACAGTACCAAGGTACACCTATGATCTGAAATTTAAATAATTTAGTTATTAAATTTAAATTAAAGTAATTATAAAATTTCTTACCTGAGTAAAACTAAACAAAAAATAAATTCAATTTTATACATATCACTTGCTCTTTCAGTCAATATTATCACATATTTAAAAATTTTTCATATAATTTTTATAAAAAAAGTAAAAATAATTTAATGGGAGGGATGAATTTGATAATTTCATGATAAATTATCAACGTTTGACATTAATTTATTGAGGTTTAATCTCAAATCTCCTCGGATAGTAATATCTAGTTTGTTATGAGATTTATAACTGCACTGAAACCCTTTTCTACAAGATATGAAGATGGGGAAGCCCTCAATGTTCATTATATAGTCCACCAATTTTGTTTTTCGCCTTCGTAGACCCCTAGCCATGGACCTAAGAGGGTCTATATAGAAAACATTGGGAATCACTGAATAAGTGAACTGACCTAATAAGCAATTGCACGAAATCTATTCTTATAAATTGGAATTGTAAATTGTATAGCAAATTTAACTCCTTTGTACCTTTCCGTCAGAGCCAAAATACTCTTTATTTATCAAAGTATTTCATATAAATGTAGATATTGTAGGTACAAAGAAGAGGTAAAATTACAGATTTAAGCATTTAAGAAATTTAACTTTGGCATTGTATGACCCATCAATAATATGAAAACAAGATATTTGGTCAGTACAATAAAACTTCTCTTAAAAACTCAGTAACAGTAATTTTTGACACACATACCTATTTTATTAAAGTTACCGAAAATTTTTCATTACATATTGAAATTATGCATCTAATTATATACTTATTCATTAAATACCTTAATATACATAAATTATAATTTTGATGAGTCTGTTGCAAATTAAATTCATTCAAGAACTTAGTCATCGAAAATACGAACTTTATAAAAAATAATAAAATTACATTCTCTCATAATTCTGTGGTACTTTTACGTAAATGCATTTTTACAGCGGAAAGAAAGCATTGACCTATTTTTGGGTGAGAAAATTTCATTCTTGTTGTTTCTTCCTCAACAAATTTTATTTATAAAAATTATTTTTTATAACCCATAAAATGTACCGATTTTTAAATTTTATTTTTATTATTCGTCTTGCATATTTTAATTCATAAATTCCTTCGTTTTAAATTCAATACTAATAAGCTTGCAACATATTAAGAAATAAAAATTCTTTGACACGGTCATAGTATGAGGCAAAAAAAAATATTCAATAAAATTCAAATTAGAATCTTATTAGTTTTTTTGTTTACTCGCCTGCTGGTCTTAAACTTTGAAAATCCCAAATTTATTTTATCTTTTTTTTATGAAAAGACCAACCAACTAGCAAACCTTGTTTTTTTTTGTTTAATGTTCTTATAATAATTCATAATTTCAGTCTTCAGTTACAGCATTTTTTAAAAAGATTATTTAAAGATTCTGCGCTTCTCTTTCTTTAATAAATTTCTCCATTTAACACCTGTTTAAAGTTGCAAGTGTTTCTTACCTTTATATTTTTGTTTTTTCTTGTTTTTCTCCTTTAATTTTTTTTTTTTTGAAAAAAATTTTTCCTAATTGGAATACCTGTAATATTCGATTTCTTCGCTTATTGTTAACAACATGAATAATTTAAATGCTCTTTAAAATGAAAACTTTCAAAAGAAATATTTTTTTTTTCTACTCGCTTTCTGATTTCTCAAGAATCATATTTTTAATAAATGAATGAAAATAATTTTGTTGCTGCTTTTTTTTCTTAGAATTTTTTTTTTTTTTGACTTTAAAGAGGTCATTAATAATCTTGACTGATATACTGAATAAATTTAAATTTCTAAAGGAGATGATGAAAATTTAACAATATAGAATTTTGAAAAAAAAAATTCAATTTAATGACTTCACACTTACAAAAAAAAATTTTTTCTTTTCATATTTTTAATCAATTTGCAACGAACGACCTAAAGTCAGTCAGCTATCAAATAAAAAAAAAATTTATGAATTTAATTCTGTTAGAATTATTATATAGGTGTTAACACTAATCACCCTATAAGGAATGTCAATTCTTTCTTTGAATTTTTTTTTCTTTTTTCAGAAAAACCCATTCACTTCGAATATTTCTGAAAAAATGGTTTTCTGTATAAACCAGAATGCATCAACTTCTTCTAAAAATATGAACTGAGTTCGGTTGTTTTTTTTATTCAAAAAATTTAAATAATTGGGTCATAAATGGAAAATTATGAAAAATGGGTGGTAGCACTAAGCAGTTAAAGAATTGTTTAATTTAACAACACGTTGCTTGTAAGAGAATGAAGTGATAACAATATTAATGAAGTTTAAGAGCTAAAAAGGGATTAAAATATTAATTTATATTGAATTTTTGTACAAAAATTTTTTTTCATAAATTGAATTTGAAAATTTTACTCAACTTAATTATAAATAAGTAAAAATGTTTCAGTTAGCCTTAATTGACTGAATTATATGTCTTATACAATAATTATTCTACGCAATAACATCGTTAATCAATTTCAAAAAATCTTCTGGGTTATTGCTAAGTTAATTAGCTCACATGACTGAGATAGGAACCTCTACCCATGCGACCGTCGAATTTCATAAGCAGTTAGCTCAGCTATCTTTGAAATATTTAAAATAATATTTCTAGGTTGTATAACATCTACTTGAACCTGTTGTTTTAATTGGTTCATATACAATAGAAATTTATCGTTCTTTGGACAAAAAACCATTTTCTGAAAGTTTGGTGGTGTTTTGTTTTCAGTTTTGAGTTATCATGCCAACGGACAAACGGGCAAGCATGTTTAAATACACGTAGAGTTTCGCGGTGGGGAAGAATATAATTATTATCTTATGTTCATAACACAGACTACATTTTAAGGCAGTTATAAACTCATATCAAAAATTATGTAACTTCATTAAAAAAAATCTTTGTATAGTTTTTTCTTACCTTCATATTAAGAATAGTTTTATTTAAATATAAATCCAAATTTCTAATATTTATATATTTGGACACTGGAAGCACAACTACTAATATTCTATTTCTGTATGTGACACATTATAGCACTAAAGAATTATGTAGTAAAACAGGTAATGTTATACTACTTACTACAATCCAGATATCAGAAGATGTGTGCACTTGAATTAAATATATGTTATAAAAAATTCGATCGTTGTAGCAAAAAGCATGGGTGTGGGGTAGAAAGTTACACCCAGTTAATAAAATATTTCATTCTTAAAAATTAAAAAACAAAACTGTAGAAATGAATCAAATAAACAAATTGGTTTGTGGTCATTTTTATCGTAAAAAACCTTTATCGTAATAAATATTTATCGTAAAAATTATAAATACTTATTCAAAGAATTAGATAGAAATACTTTTTAATTTTGGACACTACTGTATATTAACGGACAATAAGTGAGGTGTTGTGATGAAAACAAAATTCATAGGAGAACGTTAATTTGTCTGTTAGTTCACAAACTAAACAAGAATGCTATGTATTCCACATGAGCTCGGAACTTCCAGTAAAATCGGACTCAATAAAGTAAAACTCTAATCTGCTAAGAGCCAAACTTTTATTTTTAGAACTATATTTATTAATTAAAAATTTATTAGCTTCCTCAAAATTTAAAAAAATTATTGAAAGGATTAAAAGAACATTTTCATAATCTTCAGCAAACACTTTCACTAAGCTAAAACAACACATTATAATAGACTTTATATTACTCAGAAAACACACAAGGGACAATAGTTAGCAATCGATTTTTTATAGTGCTACAATCGAAGTCTGCTCAATGATTATGAAATGTACGAGTATGCAAAATAAATACTATGTACACAAATATATGTACTTGTTCAGCACTTTTCTCAGTAAATCCATTAAAACTAAAAGATTTTTAAGCAAAGCCATGACGATATTTGCAAAGTATAGACAGCAAAAGTTTGATATTAAGTTGGTAAAATACTTTTGAATGTAATCACATAAACAAACACTTAAACTTGCACACATTCATCTATCTATATGCATGTTATATAGGAATGTAAATATAGGCGAATATTATAAAAATTCTTAAAGAAAAATCGATCACATAGTAATCGCATTAATCAATCATTAAACTCGCACAGAGAAATCTTTAAATTTACATAAGAAATTAACATTGTTGTTTAGAAACGTTCGAATAAAGTATGCATACTAAATCCATATACATGCATACATGTGTAAATCTAACATGAATGGGAGATAAATTTATTGTATATAAGAGTATACAAGATTTAAGTTACCCATCGTATAATTCATATATCTATAGATTTTTTATAATCGTACACAAAACTTTTATTTGCTCTTTACGCTTTAACGTCATTATTTGCTTACTGGCTACCGATATTTTATCGTTCTTTTAGTTTTTGGTTTTTTTTTTGCTTCTTAAATTCTATAGGTGTTTATATTCATAATTGAGCAACTACTTATTTCTTCTTTCCTAAGTTCTTTTAAAATACTGCAACGGATGTAAACTATTGAGATTATTGATGTGACTTTCTGATATTACATTGACGAAGCTTCTGAAGTTGATTCTTTTAAAGTGTTTTCGTTCTTGTATGACATTCTTAATAGATTACAATTACTATATACGTTCTTATGATATAAAATCTTATGCCGGTTTCAATATAAGTTTAATAATATTACAATCATTGAGAACAGCAAAATCTTCTATGGCAGCGTCACTTTTTTTCTACATTATATGTAGCTGTATACCATCTTAAAAAATTATTTTCCTACACATTATTATACCATCTATTTTCGTGTTTCTTTTCCTCTTTATTAAGTAAAGTTTTAAAATTTTTAACGCTAAATTAAAAAGAAAAGGAAGAAATATTGTTTTTTTTCGAAACGCTTTTTCTAGTTTTTTTCCGTAGTTTTTTTTTTCAACATTTGTACGAAATGTATTCGAATGGTATTGTATTTTTCATTCCGTTTTTAACATATCGTTTATCATTTGTGTAAAAGTTTTCAAGGAAATTTTATAAATTTTCTTGTCCTCTAATATCCTTTCTGATCCAGAGATGGCTTAATTTTTTTGGTTAAATCTATTTGCAAAAGCGATTAGTTATAGATACAGAGGTATATTTTTACAAAAATTACAAAATTTGAAACCATTAAGTTAATTATATTACGTTAAAGTAAGCATGGTATTTACAATTTGACTGCTTTTATAACAAATGGAAGCGACATTGCCGATAACCGGCATGTAACATTTAAAATTCAAAATTCCATTACATTGCATGTCCGAGAACCTAATTTATTATAATGTTTCGCATAATACAATATCCATCTCATATTAAATTTAAAGTATCCCCGTAGCCCGTAATATTTCTAGAAATATTTCAATAGCTCGTAAAGGAAATCCTAAGAAAATGAATAGCCATACGAGTACAATTTCAAGAGATTTTTTTCGATAATCTTCTATTAACGTGCATTAACAACTGTTTCAAGTTATATTTTCATTTGCGGGTGAAGATTCACTGTATTATCCAATATAAAATTAAAATAATGTTTAATGCAGCTATTAAACTTCAATAATTGGAATTGGATGCAAATTTGGCAGCACTTATAGCTGCATCGCTTGTTTTTAGGTAAATAATAGTAAGATATAATTTCATATTTTGAATCAGTATGTTCGCTGGAATTAAAATCCTTAGAGTTTACAGAGCCAACTGTGATTTCCTCGTTTTTCAATGTTGTTTAATTTTCCTTGATGGATTTCGTTACGGCAAGAAGATATTATTAATTATAGCGTTCTGTTTTTGTTTTTACTTTTTTTATGCTTTTTCTATACCATTTTTCTTCTTAAGTCTACACTCTTTACTTGAGTTGCTTTTAAGACGCTTTACGTTTTGATCTATTTTCTTCTTATTTTTTGGTTATTGTACCTAGGCACATACCTATATATTCATTATATAAATATGTACATATATACAATGCATGTTATTTTATTATTATCTTCTTCATTATAGTTTTTTTCTTTTCAAGCTTCTGTCACTAAAAGGCACTTAGTTTACGTGTACATGAAAAAAAAGTTCTAATTTTTTAATGGTTTTTTAAAAAATGGTTGATGCTTTTTTAAATTTTTTATTTTTTTTTTTGGTAGTAAGTACCACAAATTTTTATTGAATATTTTAATGAGTAATTCATTGAATGAGTATCGGGGTCAATGTAAAAATTATTGTAGTTTTTTTCTCTTTTTAATTTTTCTTTTTTAATACGATTTTAAAATTAGCCGTATTAAATCGGAATAAAAGTGCCAATAAATAACGGAAAAGAATTTAATAAATTTTATTGATGAGGAAAATAAAATGCACATTATATGAGTACGAGTATAAGCTGGTACTATGTACACATCATTGTGAGCTGTGCTAAAAAACAGATGGTGTGAAAAGGAATGAAGAAAGAAACAGAGGAAAAAAAGCGTAATAATAAGTCGAACAATGAAAAAAGGGAGTATTAAACGGGAAACTTGTTAAATTTTTTTCTAAATTATTACCGGGCTTACGGAGATCATTAAAGGAACGTTGTTAATTAAAAACGACCATCAATAAAATAACAATTAATTAAAAACAAAAAACTTAAAAAATTTTGTGGAAAAAAAACTTTTAAAGGTATTCAAAATTCAAGTTTTGATTGGGAAGGCTTTATCAGTTTTGGAGAAAGAAATACTTGTGCGCCCATTTTTGTCTCTTTCTGTTTTGGTAATTTTCCTTAAAAAATTTTGAAGAGGTGAGGAGCTTTGCGAATTATTTCAAAATCTTGATTGTGATGCTCTTAAATTTGATATTGCTTGTAATTAGTTTTGCTTATGTGGATCTTCAGAACTTGTGTCATCTTTAGTTGTTTATTATTTCTTTATCCAGTGTTTAAGAAGAATTAAGAAATGTATTTGGGAGTGATTAGAGCTTATAAAATGGATCTATTAATTTATGGACGAAAATATGATTTATGTAAAAATAGAAAATTTTATTATCTCTTCAATAGTCGTTACTTTGACACAAATTTATTCATACATTAATAATCCCGCTTAGATTTTATAACTTGAAGTCATGTTATACGATATTAATATAACTGTCTGCTCGTATATTCATAATTTTACTCATAGTCATTTTCTTATGTAAATCACCTTTCGATTTAATGTGTTCATCAAATTGATCTAACGAAATGGCTAAATGAAAAGTTAGATGCGTTGAGGCATTCTCAATATAGTGAAATTTTCATTTTGTTAACGGTTTGGAACGAAACACAGCGTTGGCTTTAGAGTTAAGTAATTTTTATTATGAACATTTTTATAAGGATTTCTTAAGAAACTTTTATCTAGATTCCATAAACTTTATATTTTTGCACATTTTTGCCATATGTTTTAATTGAATATGCAAAAATTAAAATATTGTATTGTGAAAAAATATTGTTAATACAAACAGATAAAATTTAAAAATGTAAGAAAATTATTTAACAACAATCAAACAAACTAAAACAATATGAAAGTTATTTAACAACTAAGAGAAAATAATCGCGAATTACAAAAGGATTTAAATATTACGTTTTCAACTTAAAGGAAAGAAATATATTAAAAAATCACTTGCATTTTCAAGTAAAAGTAAAGTCTGCCTATAATGGATTCATTCGTGATTCATTTAGTTTGCGAAATTTACATTCTTTTAAAAAATTAAATGTCTATTTAATTTATTTTAACAACAAAATTAATGGAAAATGTGTGGAATCGTGTACTTTGCTCTATATTTATTTCTTTGTTACTTACAGGCTTAGCAACGAAGAGTTGGACAAACACTGAGACAGCACGCTTAACGCAATGTAGTTATATGTTTTACTGCTTTATCCTTAAACTAAGAAATATATTTTATTGTAATTGAAAATCTGCATATCTAGAATTCTTAGATGAGTTACCGTGAAATTGTGAATATTCATTGTACAAAATATAAAAATAGGGTAGAGTTCCCATTTTTCAAATAAAATAAATTCATTATTTTAAATTTAACGCAATATGACTGTTTGAAACTAATTTCTGGAAATAAAAGCAAATTAAATTATTTTTGATTCAATTTCAATTAAACCATAGAGAAAAAATAGACTTTTCAAGAAATAAAATTGGAACAAACCTATTCTTTGTAAAATAGCAGTTTTAACTTCAACAGGTGAAAATACTGCTTTTAAAAACAATCAATTACTTTATTTAAATTACTTTCGCTCGTACACCAACAGCTTTCAAAGATTGCATTTGGGATGAGCATTTGGGAAAAAAATTGAAAGAGGCGTCAGCATAATGCTCGAATTTTAAATGACATGGCATTTACCGTTAGATTTCTGTATTTTGTTCCTGAAATTTGGAAAAGCTTACCTTTCCTGAAATATAATGGTGCCGAAAATTCGAATTTAACAAATTTCAAAAATAAAATTTATAATAACTTGAAAGAGTGTTGAAGTGGAAAAAAATTTTCTTCTGCGGAAGTAAGTTTGTAGTAAAGATCTATTTAAATGTAAAATTTCAGATTTCTATATTCAATAGTGTAGAATTTTGTAAACCACCTACGGACAGATGAACGAACAGAGTTAAGTTTTTTGTGAAAAGTGCTTGTTCCGTATGAGAACTCAAAAAAATTTTTAAAGTTAAAAAAAATTTAAAACACAAAAACGATCTTCAAGTTTTTTTTTAATTTTTTCTTTTATTTTCACAATAATTTATAATAAAAATGAGTACAAAGTAAAAAAAATCTGATGTGGTCGGCACATAACCGACCGCATTGTGTATTGTCTAGTTAAATGAAAGAGTTACAGAATATTATAAAAATGTCTGTTAAGTACTTCTTTCTAATTTTTGGGACATTAGTAAGCTTATAGCTTATAGTTAACATACCTAGAAAAATGTAAATTTGGCTCTTAGTAGAGTTTCGCTTTGTGCTACCCGAATTCCCTAAAATGCTCGCCAGTTAGTTTCGGTAACAGCCAGAACTCAAGTATCAAGTTTCAAAAAATTCCATCAATTCGTTCCGCAGATATGGTGAAAAATGTAAAATCGGCCCGCAGATCAGTTTTCGAGGCCTGATCTTTCCAAAAAATTTACATGTTCATTGTTTTAATACGAGAAATTCAAATATGAAATTTCAATGAAATCGGTTGATTATTTCTCTTTATATACACAAAAATGTATATTTGGCCCGTAGTAAACGTCTAGTTGCCGATGCCTGATTTCTTCCAAAACATAGGAATTTTCGCGGACGGTCGAGCTGAGCTTATATATAAAATTTCAAGTAAATCGGTTGAATATTTTCTTCAAAATGTTCAAAAATGTAAAACAGGCCCGCTAAAAAGTGCAGTTCCCGGGGCCTGATATATACCAAAAGTTGATCAATCCGTGCCATGGTGGAAATAAACTTACATATAAAATTTCATCAAAATCGGTTCAGCCGAACTTGAGATACACGCGTGCACACACAGACCGACAGACGGACAGACCGACAGACCGATAGACCGACAGACCGACAGGTTGCTAAAAATAGTTTATTTACACTTCCCTACTATGGAGAAGTACGTTCCCACCGAAAACTCGATATGCAAAATTTGTTGCCATCACATTAATCTACCTATTGTTTACACAATACGGTCCGTAATTAATTGAAGTCAAAAATGAATATAATTTTAAATTGATTATAAACTCAACGTTTAAGATTTGCAAAATTAATTACTATTTATATACTTACATATATGCTTCTTTTATATACTTACATACATATATGCATAAATACTAAAACTCACTTTTATTTAAGTTCAATTTTTTGCTGAAATTTAAAACCTCTTTGAATGACGATTCGTTTGATTGTGATCAAAATTTTTGTATTTTAACGTAATTATATAAAATCCTGTAGAAAACTTCCCATGCAAAATAACTTTGTCACAAAAAATATAGCCGAAATCAGTTTTACGACATCTACATGTGAATAATTAAAATACTTTGAAAGCCACTTGATCCGATTTGTCACAATATAAAAATTGACAAGCCGTTCATGTAAATATCAGTGACGCGAAAGTAAATAAATAATTTAGTGCGGTATTTGTGTTTATACTTTTTTTTGTAAATTTTAAAATATTATTGAATTGGAATATATTCCGAATCGTAATATTTATTGATTGTTTCGCGCTTTTCGGAATATGCAGCAAGAATCCGGTGCACAAAGGAGTACGCGGCAGTATGAGGATGACCAAATTCCATTAAGATATCGCATTACATAAAAGAGGTAAGCATAATAATATAATATAAAAGACATGTAATGCAAATTTGATTGCAAGAATTTTTCATGTTGCAGTTTATTTAAATCTGAATTTAATTAGTTCAATTTAAGTGTTTAAGTAAGTAAATGTAATTCGAAATATGTAAGTGTTCTCAAATGTTTAGAAAGAAAATAACAATATTTAAGAAAAAAATTGTGCCGTAAATTTATGTGATTTTATATTGTGATACATATATTATATACAACACATACATACATATATACATATATAAATATGTATGTTGATTATTTCTTGTGTTTGTGTACTTTTAGATGATGGTTGAATAAAATGATGAAGTGAAGTTGCATCGAGGACTAACAACCAAGGAAGGCAAGGGAACTTGCATTTTAAGATAAGTATTTTTATATTTGTGTAAATTATGATCGTTTGTGATGGTTTTTGTTTATTTTAGCCGGGAGAGTGCTAAAAACTTATTTGTAGAAAATTTATGTTCCATCTCAAAATCTTGATTGTTTTGAGCTATGAACTTTTATTCTTAAGTTTTACGTACCTGCTTTAGTTTTACGTACCTACTTCCTGTTTGTTACACTTTTAAGCACTTTTTAAAAAAAATTGAAAAACAATATTTCATTTTATGTTGTTTGACTGTCCGTTTATAAAACTTTTGCAGTTTTCATGAAATAAGGTCGAAATTTTTTTGGTATATTATGAGTTTCACTATCATCATATTCTATTTCTGATGCTACGAGCATGAGAAATCCTTGGACCAGTATACTAAAAGCAAATTTAAAAATTAACAAAATACGATAATTCGAAATTTCAATTATACAAAATTTTTTGAATTCGCGAATGAATTTTGGTAATCTACCTTTTTCAAAATCTGTAAATTAAATTAAGGTAAAAATGAAATTTTTCCAAGAACTAGATTGAAATCTCAACATTTTTTTTCCGTTTAATTGATTACCAAAATGATAAGTTAACACTCATTAGTGGTGCCTTGTTTAGATTTCTAAATAATTAAATATTCATACATTTTGGGGATAACATTAATTAATTCAATCTAAAATTTTAAATTAAACTATTTATGTAATTAAATATTAAACTTTTTTTTCCTGTAGTTAGACTATGCACCTGTAGTAAATTATGGAAGTTCATCCGCTATAATAAGAGATTTACATTTATTTAGTGGTTCTATTATTCTATTAATTTATAATAATTAATAATTTATAATTAATAAAGTTAAATATAATTTATGTGTAGACACATGTACGTATACAAAGTAACGTTCGATATCCTTGAACAATATTTTTAAATATTTTTTTTTCATTTAATAACCCTTTACTTTTTACTTATAATTATATCTAATTTTGTTATAAATAAAAGTGTAAATTTCACAATTCTCTTAAATTATCGCACTTATTATATAACATTTACAGTTTCTTTTGTATTTCTTTGTAATTCGCAATAATCACCTTCCAATATCAATGATACAATTTATTTTATTACAATAAAAATTCAAAGGAATACCATTTACAATTAAATTACTATAATATATGTATATATAGGTATATGATGAAAATTAATATAGGTTGAATGTACAGTTGAATGTACGTGAACATAATTATGAAGAAATAATTTATTGAATAAAATATCTAAGCAATTTACCCCGAAGGTTTACCATAACAAAATCTTATTGCAAATAGTATGAGGCTATCTGTATATAGATTAAAAATTTAGAAGTAAGACCTACAATATATAGTATAACAAAACGAAAGACAAAAAACCTAGACAATACCAAAATGAAAAAAAAAAATAATTTACTTAAGTAAGTTAAAGTTTTTTTTTTGTTATTTGAACTTTAGGTATTTCTAATTTTTTATTTTATTTTTTCTTATTATATTAATTTTATTTTTAGTTTAATTATCTTGAAATGTTAGCAGATGCTAGAAAATCTTGCACGTATAACGAATTATTTTATGCTTAGGAATATCTCTTTATTAATTTTTATGCATGTACAAATACATATGTCTATCGTATATGTATAGCACTGCAATAATCGACTAATAAATAACATAGGGTGTTCAGTACAAAATGTGATACCAGTACAACGCACCATACCTGATATAAGTATGTATAATATGCAAATATCAGAGAAAACTTAATTGAAACGTTAAATATTTTGGAGCTACAAAAAGGCCCTTTCCCAGTATGTCAAAGATTTGACGATCATGTCAATCACGTCAATCGCTTGATTTAGCAAATGACAATCACCTGTAATTTGAGCAATTTTCAAACAAATCACTTATGCATTAGCCTTTAAAAACATGCGAAAAAAAAAACTAAAATGACAATCAATTGCGTTAGCAACATATGTTGGGATTTATGACGCTAGCGTCATGTTGCCTTGGAATTCATGACTAACGTCAGTTGCATGCATTTGACGATACTGGGAAAGGCCCAAAGTACTCACGTCTGAGTCAAACAATTTAATTATGTTAAATTATACGAAATCAAGTAATTTTTAAAATTTATAGTCAAGAATTTCAAGAAAAAATCAGTTATATATTTTAATCAGCCTGCTACATTTAATATACGACAGGATGGTCTAGTCATGTCAATTTCCATTAGCCTATCGGTAAGTCTTTTGTTGAAACGAGAATGTGAAACTTGAGATCGCTCATTAAACTTGGTCATGTGATATTTTATTGCATAAATTCTGGTAATTTCTTACTCTGTAGAACTCGGAAATCCCTGGAAAATTTAAGTTTGCCTTGTAGCTATTAACTTTGTTATTTTGAATTTTCGACCAAATATTTTCAATAAAAAAAAAGTTTAAATTTTGGTGGCATGTTTAACGTTTTGAAAATTCTTTCATGACTTACAATGAAGAATTAATGCAATTCATTTGGAATCTTATATTTGAGTTAAAAAAATTATCCATAAGAATGGTTTTCAAATAGAAAATTTAACACCAAACTTACCGCCAAAGACGGAGATTCTTAACCCATTATGTCAGACCATAATTGTAAAATTATCATAGTAATAATAAATACATATATATTTATTAAATTTAAATATCATACACCCTGTGTAAGCATATATTCTTTTTATGGCGTATAAATTGAATCATTTTATGTACCTATTTTTTTTTTAGAAAAGATTTGTTTGATATGTGTGATATATTACATTGGAAGCAGATTATCGTATGCAATTAATTCAAAAAAACAAAGAAAAAGGTACAAAAATAATAACAACAATAGAAAAGTACAAAAATGATGTTTGATAAAGCCCTTGAATACCATATATTACCAAGTATTTTTTGAATTCTGTTAGTATAACCATCAATGTTCAATATTCATCCATATATCTTATAAATGTAACATACAAATACGGAATATATTCACCTGTATATGTATACATATTTAGATTTATAAAAATAAATTTATTTAAAGGGAAAATTATATGATGTAGGTAAAGTTAACTATTATTACTGATTGATTACATTAATTGTTAATGGTTAAATATTGGTTCAAGGTTAATTTATTTTCATTAATATAATAGGATTCTATATAGACGTATAAAGTTTCAGTTATCATGATGTAAAATATATAGAAAATATAATATTACATTTTGGATGGAAAATTTATTAAATCACAAATTTATAAAGTTTCTTAATATATAGAAGTAGGTAACTTTTATTATAAAATTTTTGCAATGCCAGTTCATTTTTTCCAAATCTTAAAGGAGTAGATACTTTGAACTGTAACATAAATATT
Organism: Condylostylus longicornis; assembly: GCF_029603195.1. Lineage (NCBI taxonomy): Eukaryota > Metazoa > Arthropoda > Insecta > Diptera > Dolichopodidae > Condylostylus > Condylostylus longicornis. The sequence goes on along the minus strand of NW_026578017.1, from coordinate 7,913,818 downwards.
CTCAAAAGTTGAATTAAATTGAATTATTTGGGAAATTTATTGTTTTTAGCATTAATGTAATCAAATGTAGAATTTATTACATTATTTTCAATTATACATATGATTAGCAATAAACGAATAATGAAATGCTATGTAGAGATGACACAAATCTAATTTGATTTTTAGACGTAAAATTTTTTCTTTCTTAAGGAAAAATTTTATTAGCAAATTTAAATAAGTTGAATTTGCAAATTTTAAAAAAATTAATTCCAGTAACAATTTTTTATCCCTCTAAATAACCGGGAGCTCATTGCTAAATTTCTTTACTAATTTATACTACTACAACTTATTTTCTAAATACATTAGTGATTAAAGTATAATTATATAATAGTTGAATATAGGGTGAACTAAATTAACCTTAAATTAACCCCGTATTGTCATCATGAATAAAATTCATCTTTTACTTGATTATTGTCTCTTAAATCCATTCTATTGTACTTGGCCCTGGGACCGTGGTCTTCTATACGGATGGATCTAAAACTAATGAAGGGGTGGGCGTGGGTGTGTACTGAGAGGGCGTAAGCATATCAAGGGCCCTCGGACGCTGCCCATCAATATTTCAGTCTGAGACATATGCCATAGAGTTGTATGCTCTAGAATGTATCAGAAGGAACATAAGAAGGAGCAGGATTTTTATTATGTCGGACAGTAGGGCTGTTCTCGGGGCCCTCTCGTCTGATGTAGTGGGATCGAGGCTGCTGAAGGAATGCATTGACGTCCTTGGCGTCCTGGCCAGGCACAACAAATTAACCTTGATGTTGTCTTGGGTACTCCAAAGAGTGGCTCCAATGAAGGGAGCCGCCGCTTCCTCCCTGGCAAGACCATCAGCTCTCTCGTTCCCGTCTTTATATTGAATTTTTAAGAGTAATTTTTACTCATGATTGGCATTATAAGAAAATTTTTTACTTTTTTGTGAGTAATTTTTGACAATAATGCAATAAATTCTTTTGTAACAAAAAATACCCAAAAAAAGTGTGACCTCTTCCATTTTGTGTATAAAATTTACTCATAGTTTGTATTGACGTTAAATCACTAAACAAAAATGGTATGTGGGGGATATGAAAGGCGATATAGGGCTACAATTTTTGCAGTATGCATTAACATATCATACGCATTTTTTTTAAATTTTATGATGTGTGAGTGAAATTTAGTTCTAGTTGGCAATGAAATTGGTTGGCAATCAAGGGTTAAAACAAGGAAAAAAATGAATTTTGATCTTGGCTAAAATCGAGAAATTTAAGATAAAAAAAGCTTTCTGAAGTATCATGGGTTCTGACACCTTTCATTATTATGGGCTTTATGAAGTATCATCAATTTTTAACATAAAATTCATATCTACTCGATAACTTTAAAACAATATCCGCAAGGTTATATTTACATATATCAGGTTAAACTTTTAAAGCCCTTCCAATAATGATTAAATTTTCAAGATCAATTTTATAATGACTGAATAAGATTTACTATACCAACAGTTCGTCACATTTGCAAAATATGACTTTAATCCTTCATGAAAAATTTTGTTGTAAGCAAGAAAAATAATGACTTTCAATATCCTAATTTGTAGCTAAATAGAAATTGCTGGAAAATCTAAAAAATTTTCAGTTTTCTTTAATATTTTTTGAATAATTTATTTGGTACACCTTTTTTCAATATATTTTTAAATAATAAATTGAAAACATTGAATCGGTTTTGCCATAGTCGATTTCTTCATACATTATTATATAATACATTTGTACAGTATTCAGAAAATCTCGTATAGGTATTATAACAAAATCTTATCCTTGACCTTTAAACATGTAAAAAATTTTTCAAATACCAAACAACAAGCAAAAAAACAAAATTAACAAGGTAATTGCTTTTTCTATTGCATGGAAAATTGTTATTAAAACATTAACTGTCAACTAAAATGAAAATTAGAGTACGTACATGTTGTGTATTTTTACGAAATATTCTACAAATTTTTAAAGAATGAGAACCACTCCTTGAAAAAAAATCAACAAAGTATATAATTAGTTTTTGCTTAGTTGATTGATGCATAAAATTACAAGTTTCTCTGACATAACCAGAGAAGAAATTAAAGTTTGGCGAGCCAAAATATTTTTTTTCCCTTTTATCACAATATAAAATGCCACTTGATTAATCATATTACATTCGTAAATATTTTAGCAACAAAAAAAGAAAAAGATTTTTTTTTTCACTTTATGGTTGTTTTTTTTCTCATTTTATTTAATTTTTATTTGAATAAAACTTCTTGATTTGATTCCATTAGCACGCCATCTACATATTTACATATGTAGTACCAGATTTTTACTTTAGAGTTTTTTTTCCCTTTAGTTTCCTGTTTCTATGAATACAAAAAGGTACAACATATTTAATTTACGGTAACTTGATGAACTGTTGCCATCAGCAACATGTAAAATATATCGCAACAGTTTGAAAGTTTCAAAAAAAAGAGAACAAAATGATGTTGAAATGTGAAAAATTAAAATAAGAACAGGCAAAAAAAGTTGCCATTTCTATAAGGTTAGCAGAATATAGAGAGAGAGAAAAGAAAATTAAATAAATTGAAAAATAAAAACTTAAAGTTCTCTTTTTCGTTATATTGTAAATTCTATCAACCATTGAGTGACCACTGACCGTTAATTTGTTCTTAGCAATTTTGGTTACTCTATATACCCATTTCTAATTGATTACCTTATACATGTTATAGTATTTTGGTAGACATATAATGTGATTGTTCTTTTGTGAAAACAATTTATTAGAAAAACAAATTTAACGCATTTGAATGAAATAAAAAACTAAATTCACCAAGAACAGAAATTAGATCTTTCATTCCAGCTCATTTGCAAACATGATAATGCTACATAGTACCCAAAATTCTTTTGAAGAAACAGTTATGTGGTAGTGCTACTTGTTTTTCGACTGTGACCGTTTTCGAAGTGGTTTACACTTTTCAGCAATACAGTAGTTTAAGTGAACATTTTTTGGTCATCCCTTGCATGTATTGAATTTTTTTCACCATTGCTGTTATTTCATTTTGTAGTTCTTTCTTGACAAAAATACAAAATGGAAAATTTAAGAATTTTATATAATTATCAAGATTTCTTGTTTACAAAATGCTTTGAGTTTTTGATCCAAATTGAAATTCAAAATAGAATTTTTTAAGAAATATTAATGGGAGATTTTTCAAGCATTTGAAGTTTAAATTTAAATTAACTGGATCAATAAATCAATCCATTGCCATTTAGTTTTAGCCGAAGCTTTAATCCATTCCAAGTGGTCGAAACAAACTAGAAACACTAAAAGAAAATCAAAAAAATATCTAGATCAATCAAATAACACGATATCAATGCCAATCGTCTGATATCTGATGTGATTCCAACAATGAAATAATTTAGTTATTGCACATATTCTTAATTAATATAATCTGTAAAATGTGTATTTTGTATGTGAATGTGTGTATTTTACAATATTGGATATTTTTACCTGTAAATAGGACACAATACAATAGTGAGTGGCGTATGATCAACAATAAGGAATTGGATGTATTGCTTTTTGGTCCGCTTACAATATAATTGTTCAAAATTAGGCTAAATATTTTATTAACATTTGATTTTATCTAGAATCAAGAAGAATTCTATTAAGGTTACATGATTTTATTTAACACAGGTTAGGACGAATAGCTTTAAAATATTTAATTAAAGTACAAGTTCAATGCATACTTGATGTAATAATCGATTTCACAAATCGCTTCTAATTTACTAATTGACATTTATTATATTTTTTTCATATTATTAAAATTATTTACCAATTGAAATTTATTTTAAACTTAATCTATTATTATAAAGGTAGTAAGATACACTTACCTGGTTTAATTAAAATGCGAAATGTTATTGATTTACTGTTATATTTTCTTTACAAAAAATTTTTTTATATTCAATAATTATTTTCAGTAATTTATTGAAAATTGAAAATAATTTGTAATAATTGGAAAATTTTTCTATTTTAATAACCATATATAAAAATTCTGAGAAAATCCAATTAAAGTTTATTCCTTTAGTACTATAGCAACAGTTGACAGCCACACGCATACACAATGTATATAAAAATAAATATGGTATGGCGTAATAATTGCTATTATGATTAACAGTTGACATTATACAAAATTTCAATTGAAATTGAAAATTTATTTTACGATGAATAGTTTTTCCATAAAAATATCCTTTTCTTGAAAAATGAACAACCTACGACATTTTGTGAAATTTAAATTAATTTTACAAACAAAATTGAAATCGTTAAAAAGATTTAAATTATGAAAAATTATTAAGGGATTTAAAAATTTTATGTTTTCATATTTAAACAAATTGAAACAACCTACAAAAGCACGAAGATAACACTTACCATCTTTTCGCTAAAAATTATTATTACATTTTTCAATTTACTGTTTTAAAATCAACAGTCTGGATTCGTTCTCTTTCCTTCTAAATTTATCCATAAAAACTGATGATTTCAAAACACTATTTTTAATTCTCTTCATGCGTTATTAACCGTTATTTAGTCAAACTATATATTAGATTAGATTTAGGTTAACAAAATATCCAAATATTTTTGAGTCTGTTCTATTTTATTTCCAGAACCTTAGAATGTATTCCAATCAGTTACAAAATTTCCGTATGCATCAAAATTTTAAGTATTTGTCTACATTTTTGGCATACAATTTTTGAAAAATTCCATCAAGTCTTTGCTTTTTCAGTACATACCAAACCGTTTTTGTATATTAACCCTAGAACAACTTTATTAATCATATGAGTTCCAACAAGTTTTTCGTTGTGTTTTATTTATAACTTAAATTTACAGGATGTTATCCTTTTTACCGACCGTATTGTGTAAACAATAGGTAGGTTATGTGATGGCAACAAATTTTGCATATCGAGTTTTCGCTTGGAATGAACTTCTCCATAGTAGGGAAGTGTAAATAAACTATTTTTAGCAACCTGTCCGTCCGTCCTGTTGACCGTCTGTCGGTCTGTCGGTCTGTGTGTGCACGCGTGTATCTCAAGTTCTACTGAACCGATTTTGATGAAATTTTATATGTAAGTTTATTTCCACCATGGCACGGATTGATGAACTTTTGGTACATATCAGGCCTCGGGAACTGCACTTTTTAGCGGGCCTGTTTTACATTTTGGAACATTTTGAAGAAAATATTCAACCGATTTACTTGAAATTTTATATATAAGCTCAGCTCGACCGTCCGCAAAAGTTCCTATGTTTTGGAAGAAATCAGGCATCGGCAACTAGACGTTTACTACGGGCCAAATATACATTTTTGTGTATATAAAGAGAAATAATCAACCGATTTCATTGAAATTTAATATATGAATTCCTCGTATTAAAACAATGAACATGTAAATTTTTTGGAAAGATCAGGTCTCGATAACTGATCTGCGGGCCGATTTTACATTTTTCACCATATCTTCGGAACGAATTGATGGAATTTCTTGAAATTTGATATTTGAGTTCTGGTTGTTACCGAAACTAACTGGCGAGCATTTCAGGGAATTCGGGTAGCACAAAGCGAAACTCTACTAAGAGCCAAATTTACATTTTTCTAGGTATGTTAACTATAAGCTTACTAATGTCCTAAAAATTGGAAAGAAGTATTTAACAGACATTTTTATAATATTCTGTAACACTTTCATTTAACTAGACAATACACAATGCGGTCGGTTATGTGCTGACCACATCAGATTTTTTATTTTGGTATATTTTATTGCCTCGAAAATTCAGTTAGTTTTAGTCGCTCACCTTTTCAAAGCGGCAATATGTGAGGTGCTCATGAACCTTGCAGTCAACTACCTTTTTTTAGATTCGAGCTCTTTAACAGATTAATGTTTGTGTTCTTTGGTTTTTGTTTCTTCTCCTTCTTAACTTAAGAATTGCATTTTTGTATTAAGCACTAGATTTGATTAATAATTTCTATTCCTTAAATACGATTTTTTTGTGTTTTCAGAGAATGAAGTAAAGGTCTCATTTTTGTTACTTGTTTGAATTATTTAAGTTAATATTTAGGACAATTAAAATAAAATGAAAATAGTCATCAAAGGATGTCAAAAAAAAATCTAGCCATTCTAGGGTTAATAAGTTTTTTCTAAGATGCTTAAAATTATAATATTATCTATTTCCGAATACGACAGCTAGATAAGTAGCGATTTTCAGTTGTAAAATTATACGATTCATGACAAAAATATTGCAAGAGTACGTACAAGCAAAATTAATTTTGGGATCAAACAAAAAAATGAAAAAATCAGAAAATTAAGTAGTGTATGGCAAACCAAAGTTATTCTATTTAAAATATTACGATATGTTTCTGTTTTTTTTTAATAATTTGTTTTTGTACTCAAACTAAATGGAAAGCAAATAGACAGTAACTTAAAATTTTTTGTCTGTTTCATGGAAAGTAATAAAACCTGTTTAATATTCAGTATGTTTCATTAAATTTTTTTGGTTAAGCATGCAAAAAATTCACAAAAATCTCTACTTTCAAAATAAATCTAACCTAATTTTGTATTTCAATATGACTAAGTCAATTAGTTTTCGAACCGTTTTTAATAAGTATATAAGCGATTATTTAGAAGAAATATTTTGTACTCGTTAAATATATTGATTATATTTTATTAAGCGAAACTGAATGCATGTTTTATCATAGTAGTAAATTTAATGAATCTCTGCGAAAAAGCAGTACGGAAAACCATATTATTAACAAAATTTCTGCCATTATCTAAACCTTGATTTTGAAGAAAATTTATTGTAACTTTGGAAATTTTCTCAAGAATATTAAAAAATATTTAAAAGTGACTACTAAAATTTATTTAATATTTCGTAAAGAGAGAATTTTTGTCTCGAACTGTAACATTTTATCAATTCTCCTATTGCACTTACATAATAGTATTTAACTTTTTTTTTTTCTTGCAATTTAGATTTCTACTTGAAAATAACAATGTTGCATGCTTAATCGCTAACTATTATAACAAGAAAATTTTTGTATTTTAAATACGAAACTGTGAATATTTTTATTATACACACCTAATGTTTATTTAACATTCAATATATTTTACCTATTTCCAACGTTAACAAATTATTCGGCAATGAATTGGGTATTTGAAAATTTTATGTGGTAAAGGAGAAAAACACATGCAATACTGATTTTTGAAAAATTTTAACTTTTTAACAAATAAAATTTTGAAACTGTATGAACAAACTTTTTTTTCCAAAATTTACCTACATCAAATTATGAATGGCATGTTTTGGATTTTTACATTTACCATTTATAGAAAAAAAAAACAATTAATCGTTTCCGTTTTAGACAGGTTTCCGGTAAAAAAGGGTTTCTTTTTGCATATAGAAAAAGTAATTTAAAGGCATAAGGCTTTAAAAATATTTTATTTTCAACAAGTTTCCGATTTGTTCCACTTTACATCATAAAGTTTCTGATTTACTGTTTATTACAAGTAAAATAATTTAATTTACAAAAAAGAAAACCTTCTGTGTAATCTTCTTGAGAAATTACCTTTTGAAAAATATGAAATGATTGACATATTGCGCGGGACTTGAGAAAGGAGAATTTGTAATTTTTTGGAAAACCAGAAGGGAAATACAAAAGTTCATAAAATACGTTCCAAAAGGAAATAGTTTATAAATACATTATGCACTAACAATAAAATATCAAGTTTATTCATTGAACTCGAGACATTCTGACATCAGTTAGTTATATACTTAAACTATGCTTAAGTTCACGTTTCTTACGCCCTACTCAATATAAGTACCCCTCTTCCTCTAAGAATAATGGCTAGACTAAACTAAAACTATGATTGGTGTTTTAATTTCATTACTTTAGAATACAATAATATTATGTTCATTCATAATCAAATATTCAAAGAGTTAATCTTGGAAATTATTCGCTTGGAATAACTCAATTATGTCTTAACTTCATTGGTAATTGGAAAAAGGTCAATATCGCGTACTCCACTCTCTTATAGCAGAAAAACTGTAGGTGGGCGAGCTTTGCAAACTACTGCAATATTATGAGATGAATAGGTATTTAAGGGAACGCAGTGTAGATCCTCTACTGATATTGCAATTAATTTTTATGTATTTTTATGTAATTGAATCACCTAATAGAATTTTCGAATAAAGGATTAAACAAAACGTAAATACTAAAGCCGAAAAGTGAAATAAAATGCAACTTGCTCAAAAAATTACAAAAATGATTTTTAAACAAAAATTAAGATTTGTCTACTCGTATTTATAAATTTGTTTGTTTATAATATTTGTCTAGTTTATAAATTTGTTTTTCACTATTAATTTTTTTTTATTTTTCGTATAAGAATAAAGTTTTTTCTTAGTACACATTATTTTAATATTTCCTTGAAATTTTATTATTTACATTGTATTTGTATCAAATTGTTTTTCTGTTTTCATTTATAATACGTAAAAATACTTGAGAGTGAAATTAACCAAAATATTTATCGCAAGGTAAAGGATAAAATGCAGAAAATTCAAATTAAAAAAACTCTTTCATAAATATTTTTATAATATAAAAAAAACATTTCATTTTAAGTTGAGAATTGAATAACTATTCGCAGTCAAATTTCAAAATATCCTATAGTTAACAAGACGAACTCTCAAAATTTCCTGGTTTTCTAAAATTTTATTTTCTCTCTTTTTTTTCACTTTTCCGTCGTTTTCATCTTCATCATAAAAATTATTCTTGTTGAGCATTTAAAAACAAAAAAAAAAAATCAGAAAAATTAAATAACAAAATAAAAATCATAATAATTACATTACAAAGAATCGTAAAGAGTTAAAAAATGATAGCAAAAACTACAACACAACAGCAACAATTACAAAAATATAAAACTATAAGAATAGCAAGCAACATAACAGCAGTAGTATAACAGGAATAATAATAACAACGAAACAAGCAATAGCAAACTATATTACAGCAACAACAGTAAAATAGCAATAAAATCGCAGCGAAAAATGAAGAGAAGAGAGTTCAACAAAAAAAAACTTAAAAGAAAAAAATAAAAAACAAATTTATGGTTAAGATGATGGCCTGCTAGCAGCTAGGCATTAATGGCATATTGTAGGTATGTAAAGGTAGGTATATTACTTATAAGAAAATCTTTGAAGTAAAGAAAAAGTTACATGCATGCTTGTTGTTTTATTACAATATTCTTTTTACTACTTTTCTTTTAAAAATGGGTAACTCTTTTTCTTTTTGGGCTTTTATGGAAGTATAAGAAGAGAGATTTTTTTTTTGTTGCTTTTTCTTCTTGGTCGATCGTTAATATTTGTGTGTTTTTCTTTTTTTTTTAATTTTACTTATTTCTTTTTATCATTATTATTATTATTTGTTATTAAAATATTTCCTGCGATCTTGCTAAGTTTTAGTTACAACTTTGCAAGTTTTATGTTCAGTCTAAGATTTGTTTTAAAGACGTTAAGTTTAAAGATCACGGAAAAAAATTTGTGTAGAAAAATAAGAAACTGAAAATATAAAAAAATTGTGTTAAAAATTTTTTTGTTGAGGAATTCGAAACAAAAAATAAATATTATATTAGTCATAAATAATCGAAAAAAAAATAAGAAATAGAAAAAATCAACAAATTTCACATAACATTATTTTTAATGGTATTATACAGTTAATAGTAATATTAATATCGCAGTTAATTGTAAAATCAGAAAAAAAAAAACAATCAAATTTTTTTTGGAAAATTTTTAGAGGAAAAATTAAAAAAGATAACATGAAAATATTATTTTTCTACTTTTATTCTAAATAAAAAAAAAATAATTAATTTATGAACTATTCATTGAATTGCAGCATAATTTAAAATATTATTTTTGAAAATTAATCTTAATAAGTTGTAGCATAAAATTTTGCCGTTATACTACTGTTATACTTTTGAAATAATAATTACATTTTTGTTAGTTTTGTATAAAATTAACGGGAATTTTTCTAATTATGTTTAAAATTTGAATTTTTTTAAGTAAAGTTTTATACACGATATTTTTAGTTCTTTTCCGCAATGAATTGTTTTTATTATATTTAAAAAAAAATAGGAATATTGTTTTATGTTAAAAAAGAACATAAAATTTGTATAGATAATTATTTTGGCGTACGTAAAAAAGCCAAATTTCAAATAAAATTTTAACAGTAAAAATAAATTATTAAAAAATATAATAATTTATAAAAATATTTAACAGAGTGTATAACATTTGGTTTTATTAAATTTATTTATAACAAAAAAAAATAAAAAATTAAACGTGTTAATAATAATTATAATTTATTATACGACTAACTATAGTTTAAAAAATATATATATATATGTACATACATACGTTTTTAAGATCGTATTATATAAATTATAATATATATTTTTATATTTACCATATAAATGCGACATAATTAGCTTTTTTTTAAAGAAACAAAAATTAAGGTAAGTTGAACATTACATATTTGTTAGTTACAATGTATACGTATTACAAATTTTAACATAAATTTATGTAGGTACATTATGGATATTTCAAATTGGATGTAAAATAATGTATTTAGAGTAACTATATCTTACATCGTAATAGTTATATGCATACATATGAATACAATGCCTAATAAACAAAAATTTAATTAAAATTTCTTAACTGAAATATAAATCTATAATTAACAGTAGTTACAATATTATAATAATAGAAAGCTTTAAAACTTTATGAGCAATAAAAGAACTTAAAGATTCTAATGATATATAACAAATTGAAATGAAATTATGAAAAACTCATACGATTGTAATGAACTACGGGTATTGCTTCAATAGTGTAAAATTAATTTTTCGTCCATTTACAGGAATCATTTGAATTTATCCCATTTGAATGAAAATAAAACTAAATAGAACACAAAATTCAAGGAACCCCTACCCCATAGTTTAAATTTATACAAATTTAAATTTGTGATCGAAAAAATGAACTTAAAAAACTTAAAAATGTGCTAAAAAATATCTGAGGTAAAATTTTACCTTTAAAGACGGATATAGCTGACAAAACAGTAGACCAGACCAAGGGCTATTTATTATTTATAATTCTTACAACAAAAATATTTTTAGTTGTTGAAGGAAAATTGCGGCAAATCAAATTTCAATTGAACTAAAAAAACTAGTGGTTCAACTTAACTTGTTACCATTAATGTTTCAAGTCAAAGAAATATTTTTCATACCTTACAAAAACTATTGATACCTTTTACAAATTAATAAAATTAATAAAATACATAAATGATAAACTAGTAATTAAAGAATAATGAACACGTAATTTAAAACAAAATTAAGAACTGAAAACTTTGATTTGTAGCAATTTTTTCCTATTATATTTCGAGTATAACATATTTGTATGTATATAATAAATAAATTTTTATAAGAAAACAAATATTTTTTTTTTAATTCTCTCCATATATAAGAAATCTGCATTTTAATAAACTAGGAAAAATAAAACTAGGTGAACATTTTTTGAATCACGAAATTAATATGCAAAGCTTGCACTACCTCTATACGTATGTAATTATACTATTGGGAATATGAAATAGAATATTTTTGAGTTCTGATTATTATAAATCTTATACACCATACCGCTTAAGTTAAACTGAACTTTCAAATATCTCGGTCATATTTGTTAACACTTAATACTGATGCCGTGAATTCAAACATGAAAACCGTTGGTTCATTGGGCTAAAATACAAAAAAAAAAATTAAATATGAAACAATTTCTGCTTAGATTTAATCAACGTGCTTAATGATCACGAAGCTTTAAAATTATGTAGGAAAAGGTATTGAAAAAATCAAAAAAAATATTTATTTATAAGAGTTATGAAGGTTTACCAAGAGAAAATATAGAGTTATGAAAACGCAATGAGTCTACTGAGTCATGACATCAATAATAAAATATTAAGAAAAATCTTAGGTAAACCTTTGTAAAAGTAAATCAAAATTCTATGTACCCAAATTTCCAGAATTTTTAACTTATATTCTGTTATAAAGCAAGTTGTTATTAAATTAATAAGATCTTAATTATTTCTTTCAAAAAAAAATTTATGCATTTTTTTCTTTACTTGTGCAGAAATTGGCCAGCTGTAACGTCATATTTTTTTTTTCGAATTCTGCTCATATCTTATTGCATCAAAGTAACATGCATAATTATTATACGAGTATAGTGCAATAAAATATGTATAAGCGTGCACCCCTCTACAGACTAATATGACAATAATAAAAATTTCTTTACATTCGCATAATTTGATTGACATTTTTCATTTTTTTTTATTTTTGATTCTTTCATACTCTTTTATAATTTATTTTTCTTTTTGTAAATGAGATTGCAAAATATCTTTATTTCAAGTGAACTAGTTTCATTTTGTTGTCTTTCTCTTTTAATTTTTGTGTTCAATGGTTAACCGTTAAATGACAGTAAACTTTAACTGTTTTCATTCTATTTGTATAAAATATTATTTTACTTTTTCCTTTTTCTCTTTTTCTTATTCTTTATTATTTGTTCTATAAATATTTTTTTTCCTTTTGTTAAAGATTTATTAGATATCATGGTCAGAATAACATTGTTATAATTATAAATATCATATTAGTTCGCATTTACATGTAGATTTTTATCATTAATAGTTCTAGATATTTATGACTTTACTTACACATTTCGTACACATGAATATTAATAAAATACAATGTGACTTTTAAAATAACCATGAAATGCTGGTAAAGTTATATTCAATTATTCATTTAAGTACTCAAACGTATTTAAAATATGTAGGTATGGTATGAATTTTGATCTATGTATGTATGTAGATAACTATTTGTATTTAAAGTCAACTTGAATTTTATTATTATTTATTTGAATGTACAATTAGCATTTTAGAAGAAAATGATTGAACCATAAAATTTCTTGGTTTCTTTATAAGCGTAATTTTAAAGTGTTTTGAATTATTTTTAGCCTTTTAATCTATATTTGTACGAGTATGTATTTAAATTATTCACTTCTAATTTGTTTGTAATTTGGAAAATAATTTTTAATGCCTTTTGTTGTTTGTAATGTATTTAATGTCTTTATTAGACGAAAGACTGCAAATCTGGGTGCAAAAATTATTATCATTAACTTCAGGCATTTCAATTATATTAAAAAAGGCGTAGGTATTTTAGAACTTTTAAATATTACAATTCAATATTTTAATTAATTGGAAAAATTTATTAATAAATTAAGAAAAAAAAAAAACAAATTTAGAAAGATGTTAAAAAAAAATTCGCTTGCCGCATAAAATGTTTAATTATTAAAAATTCATAAATTTCAACATTTTGGTTGGAATAGAATTCAGAAAAAAATTTTCATTGCCATTTATATGAATCATAGCCAATGATTATGCATGATATTGAAATTTGGACTTGAATTTATTAACACGGAGGTGATTTTTTTATTAAATTTATTAAGATTAATCAAAATACCTAGTATCCAAAATAATATTCTGAAATTAATAAAACAAAGAAAGGTAATTTTCTTTTAGCAACTTGAAAAACTCAATAAAATTCTCCTTCTGATTAAGAATATCACTCTATTTCGTTCTCATAAACAAAACTTCGTTGAAAATTGTAACAAATCTTTTCAATAATTTTGTATGCATGGTAAATATTAAAACAAATTACTGAACATTTTGTTCTATTCCCTATGAAATTGGTTAAAGTATTGCAAAACAAACTCAATTACAGGAGCTTATGTAAAGAGAAACCTCAACACATTTATAAAATATAAATAATTATTAACTATTAAAATATCTACTCTATTACAAAATTTTATAAGCAATATTAATTGTTATACAATGGTAATAGCACGCCATGTATTTGTACATACATACGCCGGTTCTTATCAATATCTTACTAATTATTGAATTGACTATCAAGTTAATTATTATGTTGTATATTTTATTTTATTGTTTCTTAAAGAATAACCATAGGAAGTATATAAAATGAATTTATTATTATTTTTAATAACTTGTATATGTTCTAATAATTATTTTCTAGGTCAGTGAGCTGAAATCTCAGTGAGTTGAATGAAGTTTAATGTGATACTTTTTATAATTATTTTATTATTTATCTTCAAAAAATAATCATTATTATTTTAAACAAGTAGTTTTTTTTTTGTAAAATGAAATGAAAGAAATTCAACAATAATTACAAAAATTATTCTTATATCAATGTACTAAAGTTAATTTATTCGAAACTATACTAATTCTGACTTAGGTAGTAATGTCCTAATTGCGTTAGAAATAATTTTATAACTTTAAGGTGTCTAAAAATTGAAAAGAGGAAAATAAATAAAAATTCTGTTATAGCACCTCTTGTCACTGTTCAAAATTAGTTTAAAAATTTACTCATTTATATTGGCAGACAGTAAAATAGAACTAAGAAAATAATTTTATTACAGTTTTTTAGAAACAAATCAAAAGTTTTCAATAAACTTGCTGTAATAAGGCTAATATTATAATGTTCAACCCATCTTGAAAATCTTAAAATGAGCGACATATTATAACATTGTACATTATGTAGACAGTTGTTAACAATATTAGCCAACTTAAATCATTTTCTTAAAAAATTCAAATTAGGAAACACTTTATATTATTAAGAAACTTAGTAATGAGTTTAAAATCTATTGATGCAATAATAATTGTGAATTTTGGTATATTGAATACGATACTTTGATATTCCGGTATTTTAATGCAGAAGTTGTGATTTGTGATGGATTTGGGAAAATTTTTTATGTTACAATGTTCATACGATGATTTGTTTGAATTGTATTGGTTTGATGCATCTATCGCCCAATCTTCAATTAAATACTAATTTTATTAAGAACTTGAAAAAACTTTTAGAAGATTTTTAATTCTAATTCAATATTTAATTTCCATTTTCTATGTACATTATTGTATACGAAGGGCATCAAATTTAAATATCAGTACAACATTATATCAAAATATGAGCAAATCAGGATGACATTGAATTTAGTTAGTATAACAATAAAGGATAACAATGACACGATTAAATTCATATTATGTGCATTTTAATTGTACTTTGTTACAAGACTTCATTTATGTACATTTAAGATTTTTAGAATTAAACATTTAAAATTAGATTTGTTCTTTTATCAAATCTCTAAGAAATACCAAAAAACAAACCAATTCATTCACTTGTAATTTTAGAGTTTCTAATAAATCTTAAATCATTTTCCAAATTATCTTTTCTTAGTAAATCGTGAATAACTATTAAAAAAAATTTAATTATATTAGCAATAGTATAGACAAATTAAAGATTATAAAACTTAAAAGCAAATACAATTCATGTGAACTGAACAAATTTGAACAATGAAAAAATATTTTGGTTTGATGAAGCCAGTTGCTTTTGTTTAAATGGACTTACAAATTTAATTGACATTTTAAATTGTGACCTAAATTTGCCTTTATTATTTAATGTTCTTGTGATCTTTTCCTTTATTTTTTTTTCTCTTTGAAGAAGTTTGTGAAATCTTGCTATGAACTTTTTAATCTTTATTAAAAACTTAATATAAAAGGTAAACAAAAAATGCATAAATTTTTCGTAATTGCAATTTAAGTTAAACGGTACCTGAAATTGCAGTTTTGTATTTTTAAATTTTATTTTTTGTTTTCCGTAAAAATAAAAAAAAATGACACAAAAACCTTATCTTGCAGATTTTCTTTTAAAGAGGAAACTTCAACATAATTTTTTTTAGTTTTAGTTTACTTATTCTGAGAGATAAATCAGATAGGTAATAAAAAATTCAAAGAAAATGAAAAGTCGTGGAAATTTTAAACAATTTTATTCATTTCCCATATTTCATCAAAAATCATAATAAAGTTTTTAAATAGCAGTTGTTATATTCGAATTTGTTGCGCTATAATAGCCACTATCACTGAAACATTTGATATTGTTTTTCTGAAAACTTAAAACAAAAACTTATTTAAAAATTTTCCTTAACAATTATTTTAGAAAAACTTCATCATTTAAATACTTTAGAAAATCAAAATGTTATGAACAGTCATTAAGTGTATGTGACATCAATTCAATTTTCTTGCAACTTATAACTTCGATACTCGAAATTTAGACAGACTAACAAAATTTGAGCAAAATTCTTAATCCCGAATAGACAAAATAATCACATTATTGAAAATAAAAATTTATTTTAAGAATTGCTAAGGTATAATAATATGTTACCATTATTTTATATTTATTACAAAAGTACATACATAATATTTTTATGATTTTAACATAGAATTGTAATTACCATATATGGAGGGCTTTGCATGAACAAAAATTATGGCAATAATATTTTTTCTAGTTATTGTAATAAAAATTAATTCACAATTTTGTTTTTTTTACCACATAAATTTTTTGTTTTTCTACTAGACCAACGCCTATTTTATTCTTAAAAACAAATATCCTTGAAGATTATGAAAGCAAACAAGTAAATTCATATTCAATAGACGACAATATTGTTTATACCCTATATTTTTTAATTTTAATCAATTTTAATATTCTATTGTTGCTATAAATACCAATAGGTTGGTTTTCATATTTTTTATATAAATTATCATTTAAATTATTTTTTTATTAAAAGAATAAAATTAAATTTAATATTTTTATTTAAATTGAATTTATTCGTTCTCAACACACATATATACAGGGTGGTTCATATAAGTTGGCATTTATTTTCATGGATGATTCTTTGATCAATTTTCAGCAAGAAATTAGTGGGGGGGGTTATAAATACGCTTGCTTTCGAGCTACAGCCCATATAGAAAAAACATGTATAAAATTTTCATTTCTCACATATTTTTTAAACACATTCAACAAGTTTTACCAGTAGAACTATGAGAGATAGAGGAAAATGTTATATGGGTTAATTTTCAGCTCTCTCTTTGATGCGCTACAATTCAAAGAAAAAATAACACAAATTTTCGATAAAAATTTCGAATTAAAAAAAAAAAAATCTGATTTCAACAAGCTGTATTCGCATAAACTATCGCTCGAATCAAATTGATTGGAAGACCGAAAATAAAGACCAAAAAAACTGCCGTAAAACACATTGCCGATGCGTTCCTTACCACAGGGTTCCGCTGTTATATGCATTTATTTATAAGTATATGTACGAAAAATCCCTTTTCTCACCAGGTTCTAGCTCGAAAACGAGTGAATCTGCACAGAGAGTCATCTCTGAAATAATTTGCCACCTTGCACGAAACACCCTGCATGTAATTATGTAGGAATAAAGGACTAGTTTGTAATGACACGAGCAGTTATTATGAAATGAAAAAAAAATTATGAATAACTTTTTTATTCAATTATAAGGGAAAATTTAAGAAGTCATAAGAAAAAAAATTCAAAATGGAAAATTTTATTAATTTTAATAATTTTAATTCTTTTGAAAATTTTATAATAATACGAATTTAAAGTTGCCATAATTGAAAAAAATTAACATAATAAAAATTTAATAAAAAATTTTTCACTTTTTATTTTGTCAGATTTGATGTTTTTCTTTATAATAATTTTCATGTGAAAATTTATTTTTAAATTTTTTGATATTTATAATATGTTTTATGTGTTTTTTAATCTTCCATTTTATATAATATTGCTCGTATATCTCGGTGAAAATATAAAATAATATTATAACGTAAATTATTTTCATTGAAAGTTGCGAAAATATTGCATATTTTCAGCTTCATATGCATGAATTTTTCAATTTGAATTTTGTAAAATTTTATAATTTAAGTAAATGTTAGAAAAATTTTAAAGGAACTGTGCTATGACATTATTTTATTATACTTTTTGCAAAGTTTTTATTATTTGGCTTGTAAATATTTTGAACTAATAATTCTGTATTTAAAGGAAGTGTACTGAGATAGAATTAAAACTGACTCACAATAATAAAGGGATTGACTTTCGGTTAGTTCATTGATGTATGAAGAAGACCCTTAAGAATTGAAATCGAAGTCGAATTGGCCCAATCCATTTAGGACATTTCGAACATCATTTAAAATATTTTGTTGTATTAGAATGAGAACTTTCCACATTTGGGGGGGAATTCAAATTGCGAAAAGGTAATTGTTAAGTAAAAGTATATTTTTCTAATATAGAAATATGTAGTACTTATTCTCACTGTATAGTAACACTCCCGGCTAATTCGAAAATTTTTCAATTTTTAGTTTTTTGTCAGACAATATTTTATTGACAAGATAAGCTCTATGGAATACTTTAAATGGGATCTAAGTAGACGTAGTAATTCAACTAAAAAAATTTCAGGTTTAGTTACCCTTTACGACCTTTATAAGTGTAGGAGAAAACAAAGAAAAGTCGTGCTATCAATATTTGATTTGAAAGTTTATTTATCAATCAATTTAAAAATTAATTTGTGAATTACCATAAAATTTAATATAAAAATTTACCATATGTACAACAATTTATAGAAAAGATGATTTTTACAAATTTGGACAATATCGCACCTATTTTGATTTCATTCTAAGTTCACATTTAAATTTTTAAAGTTGTAAAATAATAAATTTTTTGGTTACCTTTATTGAATAAATCATTGTACTCGTATAAGAAAGAATAAATTTGGGATAATTTTCACATTTTTGTTATATGCATGATTAGAAAAATTGTTATTTATTTTTCTTATGCTGGCAGAGTTTCGGCATTAATTTTTATTTGCACCTACTTCCTGAATTCTCTGATCATTCTTGTTAGAAAATTATAAAAATCTGACTTTTATAGATTAGCATACAAAGAACACACTATTTTAGCATTTAAGCGTTTGCTAGTGTTTGTCTCATTATGTTATGGGGATGAGCTGAACTTTTCAGTGTATGCCGAAATTAGATTACTTTTATTAAGTAGGCATAATTATGTTAACTTTGATAGGAACATCATTTTAATGTTGTATTAAGCAATTAAGTTTTAAGAAGTTTCTTTTGATTTAAAATGAGTTTCATCAAAACGTTGAAAAAGCAGGGGTACATGCCATTGGACCGACTAAAATTCATTTTCACACATTTTTTATCAATTTTTTTTTTTATTGTTAAACATAAATTTTTTATACCTTGCTGTTGATTGCAATACAAACATTTTTATCTTTTTTTATGGAAAAACTGCTATTTAAAAATTGTGAAAAAAAACCGAACAGAATAGAAAATAAGAAAGAATAAAAGTAAAAAAAAAAACAATAAATTTTTTTTTTCGCCTCATGCCAGATCTCCGGCTTTTTCACTATTTTTTTTTGTCTTACACTCTCTTACTATCTTCATTACCATAAAAAATAGAAATTCTATCGTTTTCAACTTAAATTCTATTTTTTTTTTTGTTTTTATTAATAGACAGGTGAAACTTGTTTACCATAACTTGGCAAGTAATATATAGGTAAAAGTAAAAAAAAAACTACAACAACAATAATAAAAGCAAAGAAGCTACGAGAAATAAGAATAAAAGTTACAAAAGAAAAAAAATGTTAAATAGAAAAATGTGAAAAAAAACCTGAAACCGAGAAGGAAAAGCTGATATTTGGCTTAACAGAATCTGGCTCTGGTACATTATATACATAGATTTATATACCATTTATGTAACCATATATGTGTTTAAATGTACATACCTTACTTACATAAATTCAGTTTTACATGTACACTTTCCAAAAATATTAGGTATTAATCTTTTGAAGAGAAGAGATTTTCTTTCTCAGTTTATAATGCTTAAAGAACTTAACATAGAGAGATAAAAAAATAGTTTTCTAATTGTTTATATAGAGAGATGTGTACTCAATATATAAGACAGGGTGTTGTTTCATTTTTAACATAATATTGTATCAAACTGATTTGTCAAACTGTGTACATATTATGTAGTACTTAATCAATTTTACTTTACCCTTTAAGTACTTAAAAGGGTTAAAACCTTTTTTATATATTTGACTTTTTGTAATTGCAAAAAAGTGCTATTATCCAATTATTAAAATTACTGAATTACTAATTTAAATAAAATTGCAGAAAGTACACTATTTTCTTTTAGATGAATATTTTTTTGTTATTTAATTGAGAAATTTTTTACTTCAAATTGGGCTTGCAAAATCTTTCAGTGTTGGTCTAGGTCTGTAATTCAAAATTCATGGTCTTTGTCTTTATACGTTTTTAATAGAGATTTTCTTTGTAATTCATGATAAGAGTAACACTGTAAAAATCTAGTAATAATACGGATGAATTGAAGATTATTTATTGAATTCGCATATCGGCTAGAAAAATACAAAATAAAAGTGAATGTACATACAATAACTTAGCTAAACTACGGTAGTTTCTTTTCCTTTGCTTTTATGAAATTAAAAAAATAATCATTATAATATTGCTAGGATTAATAAAATTTTTTAAATGTTTTCGATGCAATTATTAAAGAATCATAAAAATTATTAAGATATGAAGTTAAACAGAAGATTTTCTGCATTTAGTGATCGAAATTAGAATTTAATTTTTATAAAATTTTAAAAAATCTATTGAAAATTTAATTATGTAACCTTATCGCAAATATTATTGATTATATAATTTTAATAAATTTTAAATTAGTTATGATTGAGCTAGGTATTTTACTGAACATTCACAATAACAAAATTAAAAATTCACATGTTGCTTTTTTCTTATAGCTATCGAAATTGGGTAAAATAGTTTCGAAATTTTTTAGTGTTTATTTGATTAGGTGTTATTATCAAGGAGCAGTTTTAAGAGAAATGTGCTTTTTTGTATTTTTGCTGCAAAAAACTCATTTTCAAATATGAAATTAACTACATATGCTCGAATTAGCCGAAAGTATCCTTTTGCTTGCAGTATTTCGAATAACCAGCTCTTATATAGATGCAGATTGATGGTGTAGAACAAATAACAAAAAGGATTATCAATTAATAGAAGAAGGAACGTAGTCAATGCTTTCTACATGAATAGTCAAAATATTTATGTAAAATATGTAGGTATAATAACCACATCTAGTATTTATGCATATAACGTGTTCAAATTATATAGTTTCTATATAATTTAATAAAAACGTTTACGTATAAAATATTAATAAATGTAATAAGTAGTTATCAATTTAAAAATATTAAAAAATGTAACAAAACTAGTATCGAAAAGATTTTCAACAAAACTTATCATAATATTAATCTATATACCCATTTAATATTGTTAAATGGTTTAGAACCAATAATATCACAAAGTTGGCCTGATCTAAGGTATAAATCTTACTTTTATTATAAATTTCTACGATATAGCTATTTTGTAAAGTCTATGATTACATATTTTAATATAAAACTTCCATTACTTGGTTTAATTTTATAACGATTTCGAATACATAATAATAATGTACTTGATACTCGTATGTACTTGTATACTTATATAAATATATTTTTTATTTATTAAAATATACTATAAACATAATAGTATAGATATAAAAATTAAATGTTTTACAAAATAACTACTATACTTATACAAAATTAATAATTCCTGTTGGCCGATGGCCATTTTTCTTTCTCTAGTGAATTTTTAACTCTTCTTATTACATTGGTTTTCTTTCTCTTTTATTTTCTTAAATTTTCCTATCATTTATGCAGCTTACTTACTACTCTTCTATTATTTTTGTAATATTCTATAATATACAAGTAGTTAAGACTAGATCAGTTTTCAATAATTCAGTTAAGATAATATCAAACTTTTTATTATTTTTTCTAGATTTCAGCGGAAAATAGGATTTTTATTTGAAATGATGGAAATGAAAAAAAGAAATTTTCAATTATACCACATGCTGTTACAAAAATGTAACGATAAAATATTATGTACATTTTGTTTTATTTTACTATTGGAAAGAGAAATTTTCAAGAGAAATGTCGTAGTTTATAGGTTTGTTCTTATTGGTACTGGTCGTGTATTTCAATTGAAGCTCATTTAATATCTAAGTAGATACGAGTATAAGAACTTAGTATTGATTACTATGAAAATCTGGTGGCTGAATAGTGTAGATTATAAGTATTCATACTCATGTTGAATCATAGACAATTAATTTTTTAATACAAGAATCACGAAAAATTTGTAATACAATAACATTATGCAAAATTATTTTCGGTAATATTTAAATTTATAGTTTGTACTTGAAAATGAACTCTTTGCATATAGAAAAATATCTCAAGGGCGTATGTATTTTATTAATGATTTTTGAATTAAAAATGTTTGAAACAAAATTTTTTAATTAAAAATAAAATTTCAAAATCAGCATGATTTTGAGAAAATTAAAACAAAAAAGAAGTAGTTGTAAAACTTTAAATTATTTTCAATTTTTTATTCAGTTAAAGTCAAAATTAACAAATTATTTAAAAATATACAAAAATAACATGAAAAGTTTATTGACTCCGTTGATTGCAAAAGGTGAATTTTTTCTTATAAATTTTTTATTTAATCTTAAATTCAATTACCCGAAACTAATTTTAAAATAAATCGAAATTATTTTGGAATAGTTGTGTACCTTTGTTATGTACATAGTGTAGTATACGAATTTATGAAAATTTTTATTACCTATAAATTGAGAAATTTTTTTTGGAATTTATAGTAGCATTATAATGAAAGTAACAGATAGCATAAAGTAATGGAGTAATGGTAATATTAAAACGAGAAAAAATAGAATTGATTATGTAAACTCTGCAATACTCATACGAAATTTGTAGAACAGCTGGTAAAACTTTAACTTAAATCAAGTAAATAAGGTTTTTATGTACACTACCAATCAATAAGTTCTATCGACCTATGAGTTATTACTGTAATGGATAGACATAGCTAAATCGCTTCAAAATTCGACACTGAATATACACCTTGTGTATATCGCAGACTTTTATTTTTTAGTGTTACAAACGAAGAGACGAATTTAGAATATCTTTCGAATGTACGTTCGGATGGAAATAGTAGTTGCTGTATTACCATATTACTTTCTGCAAAATATCAGTACCGTAATTTCAATAGTTTCTAAGGTATTTTCAAACATCTATTGCAGTTCTATGGCTACCACAGGGAATCTAAAAATTTCAACGACTACTATCATACACAGCAGCCCTAAGAACGCACTTATTTGCGCGAGTGTATGATACTTGCATTAATATGTGATGTAGCCAAATCGATTTAAAGTTGTCCGGTAGTTATCCGGATCGATAGAATCTAATTTAAATAGAATTTCGGCATTTGATTTTATCATGTATTTGTGAAAATTTAAATGGACCCAGAGCGCGACGCTGAGAATGAGAAACATACACTTAGGTCTATATTTCAGACTTTCTTTTCTTATCGTTCCTAATGTATTTACATATGATTAATATTTGTAACAGCATTCTAAAATTTTTGATAGTGTTGGAGTACCTCTAATATTCAGGTAGTTATATAATTATATAATAAATTGTAATCGGCAAAAGATTTAAAAATAAATAAACTATCGAAATTTTCTGGAATAATATTATTATGGAAAACCTCACATATAAACCTTATATATAATAAGTTTACAAACCTCACATATAATAAATTTTTGGTTTAATTGTTTTAAGCAACTTCACTTTTTTTAAAGTGCAGCAAAAACGTGTTGGTTTATATAGAAATTTCGTATAGTCGTTTTACTTTAGAGAGGTTTCATTAGCTTATTCTTGGATACGATAACAATGCTGCAGTTAGCGTAATTGTTACTTAGCAGAATACAACTGGGAAGAAAAGCCATCGGTGTTTAAAAGTTTTTTAAGATATTTTATCAGAACCCCATGGCGACATACACATTTGGCGTTTTTCAATTGAAACCGAAAAAGATTTTAATCTGAAACACGTTAATTCCATTTTTTTTTTTTGTAAATCAAATTATTTTGGAAATTATTTCAAATTCTTGAATTCTTCTCACATGGATCTATCGAATATATTTGGTGTAGATTCTTGTTAACCACACGTCTTCCATTTTCAATTAAAAGTAACATCGCTGCAAGTTTTAATTCGTCTTTCTTCGGTTGTTATTCATCATAATTCTACTAAAAAAGTTTTGAGTTACTAAAAGTGACGTGAAAATTAAGTTTAATTACAAAACTTAAAGTAATGGTTTGAGTGTTCTAGGTTTTCCACTTGTCTTATTTGGTAAATGAAATTTTTCTTTTAAAATCCGAACACAATTAAAATTAAAATTTTGCAAGCTAAAAATTCAGTAAATTTTATATAAATAGATGGGTGTTTATAAAAACTAAGAGGAATCAGTACATTAACAAATTCGTAAGGTGAACAAGTCTTCAATGAACCTGCAAATGGTTATAGGATTCAGATGTAATAACATTGATATAGGATACTAGATACTATTTTTCCTCTATTTCTGATTTTTATCAGAAACGGAATATAATAAATAATGGTATGACATTACACTTATAATTGTAATTGATGTTAAGAGTGTTGTATGGTGTTGGAAATATTAAGCAAATATACATTATTTTTTATGAGATTACTATCGAAAAATAAAATTTAAAAATAATTTTATAAGTAATGTTTAGACAAATGAACATACATACTTATATGAATATTTTATACATATACACATAAAAAATATATACATTTGACTCTTAAAATATACGAGACCATTGAGTTTTATTCTGCGACCACATATTATTTTAAAATAGAAAAGCAAATAATCGAAGTCAAAAGTCTAAATTATTTCTAATGCAATAAATAATTCATTTTTTTTATCTTTAAATCTTTTATTTTACGTTTTCTTTATTCTATAGGATGTTTTGGCTATTTAATGATATAAATTGGTAGATACCTGATTGTTAATTTTGCCGTTGACAAAAAAGGTTTGAAAAAGGTTTCTGTGTCTATCAGACATGGTGCCAATTTTATATGTATACAGAAATGTACAATGTTTTTCTTGGTACCAGATTTTTGTGAAAATATTCACGAAAAATTTATTGTTGTTAAGAAAGATTTTCTTTTCTCCTGAAATTCAAAATTGTAACAAAATATTCATGTAAGTTTTAATACTCGTATTCAAATCAATATAACAGAAATGAATAAATAGGTATTTTTCGTATGAAAGTTTTATTTAAAAATAGTCAAGATTTCAATAAATTTGTAATAGCATGTATTAAGGAGCTTATTGTCAAAATTATAAATTGGTGGTTTCATGAGTATTGAGCTTAAACTTAATTCTTAATGTCATTTGATTCTAATGTCATCAGATTTTTTTGCGCCTAAAATTTCTGAATTAAAAAAAAACTTAACAACTATTGTTTTCTAATTATATAAATCATTTTAATTCGGATATACCATGACACTTATTAAAATACGCTAAGAACCCATTGTACTATATAACTTGAATATTGCAGAACTATCGATATTATTGTGTTGATCATGATATAGATATTATTGTGCATTTTATAACGATGTGTCGAAATTGTCAACAATTAATATATAGACAATTTTCCAAAACTAATATTAACTATCATACAGTTTCCAAAAGGAAAAAAATAATTACTACAATACGTAAACTAAATCTTGCCTTTTCGAAAAATTTGAGATTATAGGATAACAGTAGCGCCAGATTTAAGGTGAGTGGTGCTTTAGGCTATTTATCGCTCATTGATAATTATATTAAAATTTAAATACTAAGGTATAGCGCATTAAACAGGTATTTTTCGTTAAAACCTTTATTAGATATTTTATTTTAAAAAATTACAAATATAAAATTTCGAAATCAATGAAAACTGGTATATCTATAATCTGAAAGGTTACAAATATAATATTAAAAATATTTCCGAATTCTGTGCAATTGAATTAAAGATTGTATGAAAATTCACTATCTTGCGATAATTTATTTTTAGAGCTCTACGTTCTAGATTTCTAGAAGAATATAATTTTTATAAAAGTTGTGCTTAAAATAAAAATTTTTAATAATAAAAAATTTTTTCAATTTATCTATTGTACCAAATAAAGTACCTACAGTTTTATTATTTCGTGAGAATTTATATTCCAAAGTTTGCATTTTCTGTTATAAAATTCCTGCACTTATTTAATATTTTTATTTCAAAAATAAATTAGAACACAATAAGGTACAGTGGTTCTCAATATCCCAATATAAAATGACGTTACTTAAATGTTACAATATTGACAAAATTTATGGCAACATGTTCTCATTAATTTCTTCAGTTTGACTTGTTATGAGTTCTAGTCTTACACTTTAATTTGGACGTATAACAAACAGAGTATGCATTTCTTATTTTATCCGTAACTTGTTAACTATTTCTGGTATGTTAACAATATATTTGAAGAACGTACAAATGGAAAAGTATGATATTCTAATTTAAAATAACATTAAAAATTTCAAATCCCGAGTTGGACTGAATTTTCTTAAGCAATTTCGCATTTATACTTTTTTAATGTTAGAACACTGAATAATTTCAATGTGTTTTATGATAAATTTAGATTTTAATGTAAGAGAAGAAGATCTGCTTGTACAAGGCTTTAAATTTCAAACTAAACCAAATTATTTAAATGCATATTCACTATATCGAATTGGGTATAAATACACAACCTATGCCAAAATTGTGTTTTTAATTTATGAAAAACAATTTATAAATCATTTTCGCTCTTATATGCTAAATTCAATCATAAATTTTGTTTACTAATTATTACAATTCAAATGAACCCTAATTCAACTAAATTATAAAAGCATTCAATCCAAAAAATTCTTTTAAAATCATTAATTATTATGTGAAAAGCATTTATTATCCTTTTTTCCATTATTGCCTCACACAAAATCATAAAATTTCATAATTTCAATTTTGATCTGATTTCTCAAATGCGTTTTATAACTTTCTTTCAATTTTAGTAATTGACATTTTGGTCAATAAACCAATACAAAAATTTTACTGAAAAAAAACAACAAACAAATTTTATTTAGATCCTTGATATCAGACATTAGAAGTAGTTATATACAAAATTGTAAAATGAAAGTAGGTAATATGAATTTTTTATATATGTGTATGTATGTATTTGAACATAATCAATAGAGGTTTTCGTTATATAAGTGGCTACAATATGCAATATTATAGAAGTTGGTGAATTTTTAACTACCATTGAGTGTAAATTATAAGCAAACCTTTCTATTTCTCTTCTTTTATTTTTTTTTTTTTAGTTTTTGTTTCAACTGTTTTTACTATGTAGTTGCCGATGTTATTCCCCATGCAATTTTATTTTCTTTTTTAGAAAAGAAAAAAAAAATTAATAACGAAAAATAGGAAAAAAAAGTATAGATAGCCTTCTAATTTAGTATATAGAAGCCTCATATCCAATTAGGTTTCTGCTTTCTTTTGTTTTTATGAAATTTTAATTTTTTTCTCTCTTGTTTTTTTTTATGAATAAATTGCTAGAAGGCTACTTCTTTTTTTTTCATTATCATTATTTATAGCAGTGCATTTCACTTTTTTTTCCTCATTTCTTATTTTCAATTCTATGCTAGTATATATTTGGTCTAAATCGTTTTTCTTCATATTGTTGTTCTGTCTATATACTTTAGACCTAAATATACATGATCATTTTGAAAAATAACAAAACAAAAAACAATAAAATTGCAAAGATCCTGGATGTTGCTACATACAACAAAAAAAAATGTTGTTGTAAAAATAAATCGTTGTCTTAAATTTTATGCAAGTAGAATGAAAATCAAAATACGGAGAATAATACTATGTATATACAATAGAAATATGCCAGTGTTGTTCCCATGCCACCTTCAATGTTTTGATTTAAGACAAAAAATTTCTATAGTAAATGTGTTTACATGTTATATGTATACACTTACGTACATTGGAAAGTAAAATAGAAGTTAAGATTATAATTAGTGTTAAAATTTATTTTCTATCTGTTTTTTATTCTACATTACATACAGGATTTTCAATTATTATTCTTTTGAATAAAAGTTTAATTGCAATCAATGTTGTCGTGCTTTTAAAAAGAATTTTTTATCATGGTTGTTAAAAAGTTAAGGTATAAAAAGAGAATATTTAATTTAAAAACATAATTAAGAGAACTATTCAAATGGTGTTGAAATTTTATGTGCAAAAATTGTATACTAATTTGAAATAAGAGAATTAGTTTAAATTAAAAAGTAGCACTCTGTATTACACAATATATCGAAATATTCAAATATGAAAAAAAATATAAAAAGAAACTCATGGAGAAACCCAGTTAATGTTCAAATGAAAATTAGTTATAATATTGGGAGGCCAACAATGATAACTTATTTTTTTCTTCAAAGGCTCTAATTTTAAAATAAAACGTTTGAAAATATTTTAATTGAATAAAATCAACTTTCAATTAAAAGTAATAAATAATTACGCCTTAATGTATGCAATTGTATCCAATTTTTTTCTGCAAAAGCTGCTCTTACGATTTTATGTTTATTATAGATAAACTATATGTAAGGTGCCTGTTACACATCAGGCTAGTCATGCCGATTATCATCATATTTTCGGTCAGATTATTTTTTTTTAATTTGCCATGATAAGCTGATTTTTTTTTTAATTTTTGTCGCCAGTTTATAAATTATAAATATTAAAAATATTACCGTCAAAAGTTTGACGTAAAAGAATAGAATCCGAGAAATGTGTAAGCAGATTTTATCGTAGATTTAATCGTAGATTCAGTCTGATGAATAACTGGTACCCAATACGTTCAGTCTAAAGAGTATTCACTAG
Organism: Condylostylus longicornis; assembly: GCF_029603195.1. Classification (NCBI taxonomy): domain Eukaryota; kingdom Metazoa; phylum Arthropoda; class Insecta; order Diptera; family Dolichopodidae; genus Condylostylus; species Condylostylus longicornis. The sequence goes on along the minus strand of NW_026578017.1, from coordinate 7,884,907 downwards.
TTGCTGAAGTTTACTCAATAAACAGCATATTCAGTTTTAGACGACATTAAGAAAATTTTCGAATCAACTGGTTTAAAATTCAATAAAAAATTTATAAATAAAATTTTCAAATAATTTTATTAAAAATCATAAAATAAAAAGAAATTACTGTTATAAATTGCATTGCAAAATCAATTGCACGTCAACTATGTTTTAAATCCTAACATACAATTTTGCATTTTTCAAATTTAAAAGTAGATACTAAAATTTTGAAATTTTTTTTGTATGGAAAGACAAACAAATACTGTATAGCTACTTATGTATGTATAAATTTTTTATAGCTAGCTAGTAGCAGTTTAGTATTTGTAAATATTTTTGAAAACAATAAAAAAGGAATTTGTCTTATTATTCATTTTTCATTTTGGAAAAATAAAAATCATATTAAAAAGTGATTAAATCGTTTTTATTATTAACATTCTTTTATAAAACTATAGTCGAAAGTCAAATGAATAAAACTGGCAAAAAAAAAACAAATTGCAATAAAAGATAATGTTCATTTGGATATGAATTTATCATTCATTAAGAGCGCATATTGAAGAAATGCAATCTTATATTTATGAAAATTCTAGTCATAACAGTAAACAGACGACGTGTGTGGTTGAATTATGATGTTTAAGGGTTCACATAACCACACCATATTCATGTATTTTAGTTTGCATTTCACATATTTGTTGAGTATTAAGAGCCTAAAATATAACAACGATAAAATAAAGGCAAAAAATTATTTAAATTTATGGATCTTGACTCTTATATCTATAGGTGATAAAGTTTAAACATTATACACTCTCATACTGCATGATTTCTAATTTCTTATATTTTATTGTTTATCAAATTAGTAATACTATGGTGTTGTATTGTGCGCCTATGAGTGCTAATCCTTATCCTCAACATGTTATATATTAAAGCATTCTGTGTTTCTACCAAATTTCATAATAATTAGATTCACAAACCGCTTTAGGTTTGTCATAACGTAGTTGGCTATATTTTTTTGGAAAATATAGCCAACTACGTTATGACGTAACTTAATTTTTCTAATATACTCGTACCGCTCTAGTTTATTCGACGTTTGAAAAATTTTAATTCAATAGCAAGTATTAAATTTTTAATTCTAGAAATAAATGATTACCCCCGAGCACGTATGTGCAATAATATAATGTCATTACTGAAATCTCCGCTTATTTTATTTATGAAATACTAGCGTTTTAATAATCCTGGTAGCATTCACAAAAATATTTATTAAATTAATACACTCAAAATGTAAATAATAAATCTTTATTTCATAAAATTTAAAAAAATCTAATAATAATTTAAACGAACATCATCTAGGCTATATTCGATATATGAATATTTTGTGTATCAAATACAAAAGGTGTATAACGTGTGTTCAATATTTCAATTACATTGAAATTGAAACTGTTCTCATCTATAATGTTGAAAAGATTCAAAAATGATTAATTTTGAAATTACTCTTTTCGATTAGGTTTAGCGTTGTTTTGCTTCTATGTTTTTTTTTGGTTTCTTTTATCTATTTTGTTTTTTCTAAAGACAAAAGATTAATCTGTCTAAATTTGCAATTTGTACTGTTTATCATAATGTGATTCTTTATTACGTTAACATTTTTATTGTGCACATATTGTAAATCTCTTGTTAAATAAAAATGCTTTAAGTCAAAAATTATCGAGTTTCCAGGGCAACCAAATATTTTGATGTCAAAAGTTTTATGGATGCGCCTTAATTTTAAAGAAATATACGGGATTTAAAGAGGTAATGTAAGAATATTACTACGTATAGGGTATGTTGTTAACAATTCAATTCCAATATGGCAGTATTTGATAAAATTGGTAAAAAGGTACAAAAAATCGCAAAATCGGAATTTTCGGGCTGAGAGGAATAATATATTTTATTTTTTATTAGACCAATTTTAGATCTATATTTCTTATTTAGTTAATATTAAATTCATTAGGTTTTTTGGAATATTTCAATATTGTTGCAGATGAGATCTTGAAAAACCTTAAAAAACAGTTAGTAAGAGTAATTTAAAATAAGAACTATGTATATGACGGAGAAAAAAAATACAACGACGACTAAAAGTAAAATAAAGATTTCAACAAAATTTGTTCTTTACAAAGGATAAAGTAATGAAATACCGACGAAAATAGAATATTGTTCTATACAATGTTTATCTTAATTTCCTCACAGTAAGTGAACTAAAGATATGATGCCTTGCAGATAGAGAAATATAATGCATAAACAATAAAAATTTTATGCTCTTCTGAATATCTATCAAAGAATTACTTACAATGAAAAAATTGATTTCATCAGGTTTCAATAATAATTACATTGGTTACAAGGCAAACGAAACATAAATTATAGTTTTGTGAATCCAATGAATAGGATATAATTTTATAATTTGAACTATATATCTTGATAATATGCACATGGGTTGAACGATTTCAATATTTTGATTGTTTTCAGTTTCTAAGAGTACATATACATTGATTGATTTTTACTTTTAAGTTTATTACAAATTGAAATTGAATGTGATGAGTTTATTCGTAATGCAGTAGATAAAAGATGAGAATAGTAATTGAAATATATATAGTATGTGACAATGAGTTCTTTATTATTTTAAATATTAAACGAATTGCAATGAGAACTGGTATGCAGCTGCAATATAATATTTGCATCACAGTAGTATGAATGTTATATACTATGTAAATACAAAATTTCAAAAAATTTCTCAATATATTAATCAAAATAAATCATAATTTATATGCAAGTAATGCTATGCAAGTTGATGTTTGTGTCAGTATCCAAACTTAAAGTTTGATTTAAGGATGAGAATCAATTGAATTTAAAATTTAATGAAATAAAATTCTAATTCTCGGTTTCAAAACTTTGTTCTAAACTAAAGTTTCACTTTAGACTTGTTCGTTTCCTTGTTAAATAAGTCTGGGAGTAAAATTATATTAATATTAAAATATTTTTCATGACAAATTTTTCTGTACAAAATAAAATAATTATCGTTACACTTGGCTAAATAAAATGCGCACTGCATATTACAAAATTTAGAATTTGACTAACGTATGTTAGTAAAATACAACAAATTTATACAAGAATACACAATGGGAGGAATTTTATACACAGATCAATTTTTTCATTTATTCCTTTAGAAATAAAATTTGTATCATCTTCTCCCTTTAAAGATTATAAAGGTCCTTCAAAGCTCTAGAAATTGTTTTTTTTTTTTTTCAAAATTATTAGAATCGTTTCTTTGTTCCTTTTATTCTTTTAGACAATAAGCTGTATGTAAGCCTGAAAATTTTGCAAATTGTGCAGATAACTAATAAATATGTAAATTATTTCGTTCCAAGTAAACTCTTTTCCTGCAATTGCAATCAAATTATTGCATTTCGAAATTTGCAAATATTCATTTTGCGGTGCCTTAAATTTCCGAAGTTGCAAACTATTTCGAATTTATAAATGAAACAAACTGACAGTAAATCATTCATCTTAACGTTACTTTCTTATTTAACCGTTGAATTCGACCATTTTTTAAGATTTATTTCAATTTTTTTTTTTATTCTGCCTGAATATATGCAATAATTTCATATATGTATATTGTTATATGAATGAAAGCAATTTAAAAAATGTTTTTAAAAATAGTTTTTAATTGTTTAAGGGTACTAGTTTACAAACCCAATTTTACATAAAACATGTCATCCTATTATAGGAACCGAATTACTGTTTAAAGCAAAATTTTATTACAAAATTTACTATTTTTTACAAAAATTTATAGCACAATGTAAAGTTATGTAAAGCAATCCTAAAATAAGTATACCAATTACAAACAAATATATTTATTTACATATAAATGTAGTTTAAAATAAATCACAAAATTTTATAATAAATAATCTTATTTACTATAGCTAATAATTACCAAAAATATTTTAAAATTACATTAATTGCACATAACTACATAGTTTTGTAAAATAAATTCACAATCTTTCTACACAATTAACCCAATTTATCTTTAATTAACAATTAAATTTACAAGTAATTTACGTGTATAATCGCATATTATTATTATACCATCATCATTTCACTTTTACATTATTATGAATGTATGTGTGTAAGAGTGAAAATTCAATTTTAAATGTAATTTAAAACAAAAACAAGAAATGAAAAGATAGCAATTCTAATAAAATTTTCAATATTACTTTGTAAGTTTAAAACAAATAATAATTGCAATTATTTCAAACTTTATTCTTTAATATGTATAAACTTAAATGTGTGCATGAAAGAAGACAAGTAGTAGAAACTAAAATGGTAGTGGGGGAAAGTTTTAAAATTATATTTGAAAATTTTCCTAAAAATTAAAACTTTTTATAATTACAGTTTGAAATTAACATTTTACAAATTATATTGTACAATATCAATATTAATTTACTTTTTAAATAGAAAATATGTAGAAAATTTTAAAAATATTCTTTATAAATAAATGTGACAACAATTTAAAAGCAATATTCTTGAACGATAAAAGATGATAATGGTACATGTAAATGTGTGTATGTGCATGTCACATACAATATTATTATGTAGTAGTCAACATTAAAAACAATTAAGTAATTGCTTTAACTTACTATCGTGATGCTATCAAACTATCCAATATAAACTTTATAATAATATTATTATACTTATACGAGTATATGTGCTAATATAATTATATTTTTGTGTCAGTATGTAATATTCTGAAATATTTTTATAATATCGAGAAGAATGTTAATGATATTCTACAAAGAAATATTTATATGTACCTGTTATCTGCGTATAATAGTATACTGTTAAAAAATATTATGGTTTCTGTTATTAAAACTATATTTTTCTATGAACTACTGTTAAATGCTTTCAATTTATATTGAACTCCATTTTTTACAGTGTATACACTTAGTTGGTATATTAATTGTATTTCTTACACTAGATTAACAAATTTAATTTGTGCTAAATTTAACTTTTAAATACCAACTACGAGTACTTACAAAATTTTGCAAAAATTATGTGGAGAAAATAATCTTATTTAATTACAATTTTACTAGATGGTGTTAATGAAAAATTTTGTAACCTAAATGGAAGTATAAGAAAATAAAGTAATATGCGAAAAATTATTCATTTTTATTTCTTTAATAAAATATTATCAAACGGAATGGGAATGCGAGTCTGCCATCATTAGGGATAATAGATTTATTAAAGAAAGTAGAAGTTCTGTTTACCATATTTGAATTAGAATTTTTATCCAATGCTAAATTTTGTAAACAAACTGACACAAAAATTTATATTGAAAAATTTAAAATGAAAATATTTTTCATAAACTAATAAAATATTAACTATAACTTTTAATTTTTATATGAATGAATAGACAGACAGACAGGAAAATAGGGTACTCCATGAAGTAAAATGAGTAAATGCAATTAGTTTCTATTGAATGAATTTTAAAACTTTAAAAACTTCATTAATAATTTTTTCTTATCACAAAAAATTTTCTGTTGTCATTATTTTATGTAACAGTAAATAGTTGTAGATATAAGCACAATCACACAAAAAATAAGAAGAGAAAAAACTTAAACATAAAATGATTTTTCTTCTTTATCACACATATTTTAAAATGGCTCAATTATTCTACACCGTTTTCGTTTACATATGTTCTCCTTTAATTTTGGGATAGTAATCTTAGTGAAGGCAAGAAGCAGATTTCCAAAAAATTTTTGAACTTTAGCTCTACTCTATCTCTTTGTTTGCCTGGTGTAGATTTCATAAAATTTCTCAAGAAAAAATTCAAACAAAAGTATAATTACTATTCTCTTATACGTAAATTCGGCGACATTTTACATTTGATATATTGTATATGTACTTTTATGTAAATAAATGCTTCTTATTTTTATTGGAACAAAATTTTTTTCATATTTCTCATCCGGTCGAATTATTACTCTTCAGAATTTGTCTACTAGCATAACAGCCAATTGTTTTCTAATAGAATAATATGCTCATCCAAATAATTACTAATCAATTTTCTTTTCAAATTATTGAATTAAATTCTTCTTAAATGCATGATAATTATGATTTTTAGAGAATTATTTGTAAATTTTATATCTTGTTATTATTTTAGCCATAAACCTGCAAGTTATTGATTTAAATTTTCAAAAGGAAAAATGCCATTCTACAAGCAATTGTACTTTTTCTTTTATGCTCAATTTTTTTTAAATTTTATTTTTTTTGTTAATTTTCTTCTTACCTCAAAATAAAATATTTTTTTCACCTTATTAGCAATTCAATACCCGAGCTCTATAAAATTCTTTGGCACGTTTTATTTGTTTAAAAAATGGCACATTACCAAAAACAAGAATAACAATTTGAAAACAAAAAAAAAAGTAAAAACTTTAAGAGAAGAAAAAACTTTCTAGAAAACAAAAACTTTATACTTAGTTTACTTTATCTCTGTAATTTTTATAATAACATTGACAGGAAAATAATGCAGGTAACATAACATGTTCGTTATTTAAAAAATTAAAAAACAGGATATTTAAAAAACAATAAGAAAAACAAAAAAAGAAAAAATTTCTCATAGTTTTTAAAGTTTTTATCTTCTATTTTTCTTCTTATTTTCCTCTCACCCATGTATACAGCAAAGTTTACAGCTAACATAATGCTAAATATATAATAAGTTAATTGTATTAAAGGTATTAAGGATGCAGACACAAAAACTGTCCGACAGACAATTTTTATCACCGTAAAATTATTTTTAATGTTCAACTATAATCTTATTCTATCATTCTCTTTCTATAAAGCATTAAATTTCTTCTCTAATTTTATCACCTTTTTTTTGTTAACTGCCTCTTAATAATCTTGGTAGGATTTAGTCTTGTCATATAGGTAACTTTTATGTTATCATATCAGTTTTTTTTTATTTTTTAATAATTTTATGACTTTAAGTTTCTTAAATAATTATTATCTTGGCATGGATATGAATTGAATATAAATAGGTTAAAATATAAGTGTTCTATTATTTTAAAATGGGGTTGAATTTGAGATACATAATTTTAATTTTAACCCTAAGAGTAAATAGAATTATTCTGTAATAAGACGATTATTATTTTAAAGATATTCCAGGTTATATAGGTAGTTTTTAAATTCTTTAATAAAAAGATTGACTTAACTTCAAAATTCGAGTAAGTGTAATGATTTAAATGAATTTTATAGCCTCAAAATTATTAAGGTTATTATAGAGAGTCATCTTTTGATCTATGATTAAGAGAATTATGTTATATAGATTGTGGTACAACAGTTATTCAGGGCCATTTATTATCTGTCTACGTAATATTTATACATATAACATTTATGGCAGCACCTAATATTGGCAAAGCAAACAAAATCGTAATAGAAATGTTCATATAATCGACTTTTTTAGGATTCACAAGATACTTAATAAAATTTATGCTATTTAAGTATATTTTATTTTCATTTTATATTTCATTTTAATTGAAAAGGTAAGTGGACAAAGGAGTTAACTAACATTTTAACGAAAATTGAGCTGCTCGGATAGAACATCATTAAATTTCATATATTTCCAACGGTGATTACTATTATAGCTAGAAACTTAATACAAGACTAGATTGAAAGTACACATAGGAGTTAAGTAACAGAAAAATTAATCTTTTTACTTTTGCTATTAATTTTTTAATGAAAAAATTTATTAAGATGCAAATGTAAGTTAACCCCTTTGTGTACTCACTGCTTCATTTGTTATCTATATAATCCAGTATGCCGTTTCTGTTGACTGACGTTAACACTGCTCCTTAAGCTATTCCGAAAAGTGTTGGAATTCTAAGTAGTCGAAAATTAAGAAAATTTGTATAACTACCTCGCATAATAAGGCAATTACAATTTACCTACCAGAGCAATTTTTTCCTACCAGAGAGATACAGATTAAATGGTAATGGAGTTTCATTATAAGTTATAATTATAATATAATATAATTAATAATATAATATAATTAATAAAAGAATTTTTCGAAATCTTACATGAGAACCTTAAAACGAGTATAAATTCCATAAAAATGAGCAACGCTTGCTTAAGAGACAAAAATATTGCGTCAAAATGTCAAATTTACATAATTACGCGCAAGTATTTTTATGAACACCGTAATTTTTTCTTATAGCGTGTTAAAACTTCAATCAACATATTTAAAAATTCCAATCTTTATAGTTGTCCAATTTTCAAAGAAAAGATCATACTGGCAATTGAAATTTAATCAAACAATATTTCAGAATTTTGCATTTGATCTTTAACTTAAGATTTCATAAGTGTATACCTATGAGCCACTATGTACAAGTAATTCTGTCAAAATAATCTTTTTTATTTTCAATATAATATTAATATTTATGACCTTTATGATGTCAATGAAATGGCATCAGATATAAAAACGAAATTTATAATTTCCTCAAAAATTATAATTTACTAAAGAATGATCACGTAATTTAAAATTATAATGAGCAGAAGAAAATGAGCAAAATAGTTTTTTAAGTACAATTTTTTTGAACACTTATATTTTAATAATTGGATTTAATGACAAAAAATCTTATAATCTTGATGTTTACATTTTTGACCACTTCAATCTCTAACAAATAAATCTCTTCCTAGTTAAAGTATAATTTGGTTTGTAAACGCTTAAAACTGGTATTTATGCTTGTGAAGTGTTGAAAGAAATGCAATTTATTGTTGTGATAGCATATTGTTAATGGTTGTAAATTTACAAACAATCAGTCGTATTAAAATGTTGTGTTTCACATCATATAGATTCACCCAAACATATTTTACGTTATGACATTAGGGAAACTGTAAAGATTATAAGTGGGAAAAAATTTGGTTTTAATAGCCCATTGCTTATATTTTATTAAAAAATTATTTATAATCGATAACCAAAATTTTTGATGGTATTTTGATTTTTTGTTCATTGTCTTTTTTTTCTTTTCTCGTCTTTGGAAAATTACGCGGAAAAATTTGTAATTAAAGCTAAAATTGAAGGGATGAGCATTGGTATTATTGCGTCCAATTAAATGGTTTTGAAGGTTTTATACTTATTTTTTAATTATTGCATATTTTAGTCTATGTTGTATATAATTTTATTTGTACTTGTACATTTGACGTAGCATAATAATCTTTAATTAGTTGTAATTATTAGTGAGAAGCTTTTTTTAATCAGACATAAAATACATCTGAAATATGATTAATTTGTAAGTAAATATTTTATTTTTAAAACCGAGAAAGGCCATTGGTTTGCACTTTTATAAGTGAAAGCACGATTCTCAATTATCTCGAACATATAATATTGGTAAGAATCCAAACTCTAAAATTTCAATTAAATTTCATATATGTATGTACATATTTATAAAATATTTTTTCACGAAATTAATTTGCTAATATTATTTTAAAAACTGTTGCAATGACTTCCTTTTTGCCTAAATGTATGCAATTTTCTTCACTTTTTAATACTATGTGACGTATAGCCTAAGCTCTTTAATTCCGAGGCTGTACCAAAATTGAAATTCTTAATGGTTAAAATGATGATGCAAATTAAACAATAATATCACAATTCGGTTGAATTCACAAGACTTTTGGTAAGAAAAGTCTCCATATACTTTTAAACCTATTCCACTTAATATTTGTGTTAATTCGCTTAAAATCACGTAATTCTCGTCATCAAAATTTCTAATTTCATTTAATTTCGATCGCTTAAAAAAATCTAGAGGAACAATATTCTTGCTTTTTTAAACAAAAAGTGTAAATCTTTTTGTTGACGACATCTGTTGGAATTTTTTTTAACAAAAATCTTGAATGTGAATGCATTTTTTTTTTTAGAATGTACCCGTTGAATTACGATTTATAGTAAGTAGCCATTGTTTTCAGTTTTTCTATCTTTTTCAAATTTGTTATTTAAAAACGTTTCATGTAATGATTTTTCTATGTGATATTAAGCGGGTTCGACTGTATATAGTCGAATAGAAATAATAGAAATGAATATTCCTCACTTTTTGAAGAAAATTATATATGAGGGGCCCAGATGCAGAGTGGCGTAAGCCACAATGTGGGTTATGCCACTTTGTTTTTGAAAAATCAAAAAATTTTTGCAAAATCAAAAAATTTTTACAAAAGCAAAGTAGTTTTGTGAAAAATAAATAGGAAAAAAGCCATTTCGAAACTGGAAACTCATATTACTTGTAGAAGATGTACATAACCGATTGCAACAAAAAAAATTTTTTTTTATTTGTAGCTTACGGCACTCTGCTTCTGAGACCCTCATATATAGAATAAGAAAATATCTAGAATCAATAAAATTAAAAAATTCCTATAAATATTTGCTTTTTGTAATACCTGAAGAGTATGGGGTTTTTCTTTACAAACAAAATTTTTTTTTGGATCGTTTCTGCATTTTCCGGAATAAAATTGCGTGATATATGTAGTTATTACTCTTCCTCAATTAAAAGAAAGAAAATTTCCTGGAATAAGAACAAATTAAAATAATAACAATAATAATTCCACATTAATTCGCATAACCATAAACAGATACCTCGTGCATGTATGTAGACACATACATATACACATTTACTATATGAAAAAATTTTCTTTTAAAAGGTCAAATTCAAAAATAAAATTTTTAATAATATTTTGTTGTTGCTCTTCTTTTTTTTATGAAATTCAAATCAAAAGTTTTAAAGTTAATTTGTTCTTTCTTTTTTCCATTTCCATCTTGTAACAATAAATTTTCTCCTCATCAAAATACAAAATTAAAATAAGAGCAGAACAAGAAGAAGAAGAAGAAAAAAAAACTTTCATTCTTAATTTCCTTTATGCTTATAACCATTATTATTTTTACAATGAAATAATTAACTTTTATTCTACACGTCCCATCGCAATAAACAAATAATAGTCACATACAAGGTAACATCTGTTCCAAATACATAATATGTACATTATATATACACAAAAAAATATATAATTTAATTTTAATTTTGTGAAAAAAATATCTACCCGTGAACATTGACTCTTTTACATATTCAAATATTTTGGAACAAAATGCCTATACCAAATAAAGTTCGTCATACAAAAATGTCACCATGCTCAAACATAAGAAACGTAAATTTGAACTTACAGCTATAATGTATATGAGTGAAAAAAATGACCTATTGTGAATAAAAGTAAAAAATCTAAAATATCATTTTTATTTTCTCAGAATTTTATACACTATTCTCTATCTCTTTCAATCACATTAAAAGTACATAATGTGGTGTGAATGCTTTTACTTTAATTTTAAAACAAAAAAAAATTAATTTGCATTTTTGGAATTTTTCACTGATTTGTTTTTGTTTTTTTACTTTTTTTTTTCTATGAAATCATTCTTTTTGAAAATACTTACGTATGTTTTGAAAATTATAATGGTAACATTGGTAACGCCAAAAGAAAAACGGAATCGATGACAGAAATATTAACAATAAAAACAAAACAAAAAAATGATCGAATCATGTGTCACTTTTATACTTTTATCATTTTCACATTTTGAATTCTCTGATTTGATTTTTTTAATTTTTTTTTTGCAAATTGGTTTTTAAATTAATTTTCTTAAACAGGGCTGGATTTTTGTTTTCATAAATCAGCTGTAATATCTGGGTCGTTGAATTATTGGAACCAAGTAATTACAAAATTTTGTTAAACTAATTCAGGTATCGCAATATTGTTAGAGAGCATTGAATTTCAAAAAAAAAAATGAAAATAATTTATTTGTACAATCTATAGTGCTAATCAAAAAGAATTACGTTTTAATAACTGTACTGATTTTCAGTAATTTATAAGCAAGTAGATTTACCTAAATTCACATTTTGTCACCATTCAAAGTCAAGTTACACAAGTATATCTGTACAAGTAGAAATAATTATACATTCCGAGTTACTGGACCTAACATAATTTTTTATTCTCAAGACTTGAATTTTTAAAGTCCGGCACTTAATCTTACTCATTTTATGTTGCATACCTTTGCGTGTTTTGTACGCCAATATTGATATATTATGTATATAAATAGGTAATTTATGCTCAAATAAACTTTCATTGGGTATTAATTTTTTGTTGATCATTATAATTATGCGCATAACATATCAAACACTGCTGATAATAATCATACTAACGCGATTTTAAAAATGTCATTATTGCTTACATTATATTATATATACAGAGGTCCGTACATAGTAATATAACACGTTTTGTATATTATTATCAGTTAAGATATACATACATAAATTTATGTAGGTGTGTAAAATATTATTTTCTAAATATTTTGATCACGTTCGAACTTTATTCCGTTTATCAGTTTTTTTGTGCATAGAATGGTATTCAGGGTTAAAAAAAAGAAAAGAGAACCGGATGGCTATTAAAAAACTATATTATGTACATGTTTGTATCTATGTATATTGACAGAAAAAGAAAATAGAAGAGATCTTCCATTTAAACTTTCCTAAATTTATGTAACTCTTGAAATGAACAATTTTCTCTTTAAAATTTGGTAAAATTTGAAAAAAATGTCCTATTGGACTTTAAAGTAATCTTGTTGTGATTTTAATATTAAACGTTCCTAAAATTCAATTAAAAATTTTAAATGCTTAGTAATTTTTATGTTGATTATATCAGATGCTAAGAAAAGTAATCGTGATGATTTTCGTAGAAGCTGTATTCGAAAACTTAGATGAAATATCCAACTTAGATTCCAATATTATTATTCTAATTTATTTACGGCACAAAATATTTTCTAGTTATTACATAGCTCAAAATCATTGAGCTAATATTTATTCTACTTTTTATTTAAGATGAGCATTTTGTCAATAATATCTGAAAAATTATAACTAATAAACGATCTAAAACAAATGTGATTGATGATAGTCAGAACAAATAAAATTTCGAGTTTGAGAATATTTTTAATATACGATGAAGTATTAATTCTGCTATGTTTTTATGGTGTGGACTGAAGACGTATGAACATATGTTCTCGATAAGAAATATTATAGGACACTTCAAATTTTAAAATTTAAGCAAATCATAACAAAATCCAAGAATTATATTTGACAACTAAATTCTGATTTAAAATTGAGGCGCTCAGCGCATTAGTGGCCTATTCAACATTTTTACAAAAATAAGTTATTATGTTCAATAGAGCTGTAATGCCCTAAAGAATTGTTCTATATTTTCAAAATACTTAGTTTACTCCTCTTTTCACTGTTTTTTAACATAAGTTTGTTTTTGCTTTTAAAAAGTTTTATTAAAAATTAAAAATTTAACATTTCAATCGCGATTTACTCGAAATGTCATTTTTGCAAGTAGGTCATTGATGCGCTGAGCGCCTCATTTGTGATGCTTTGTATGTACTTTTTAAAATAACTTGTAAAAAATTCACTGGGAACATACAAAAATTTTTAATGAACACTATTATAACGGCAATTTAACTATTTTAGCACTGACAAATGATAATTTGAGCTAAAAATTTTGTCATCTTCCATTTATTTATATAAAATAATATTTATAAATTAAAGTTGTCAAATATGTATGTGTACATACTTTTATATACTTAAATATATATACGTGTATAAATCTACATTATTATTTATATTATATTAATACAGATGGCCTGTTTATTCTGTGTATGTTAGGAACAATTTTACTTTATGATATTATAATATATTATTATTTATTATAAAAATTTATATTTTATTCATAATATTATATTATTATGTATACGTATGTATGTAGGTCGACATTGAATTTTTTGGCACATTCACTTGGAGTGACTTATATACCCTAAATACGTGACAAGAATATAATAAATTTATTTATATATATACATATATATATAAAAATACTAACAAAAATATTAAATGAAATGAGAATTCTTTTACTTTTTTCTCAAAAAACAAAAAAATAAAATAAATAAATAATATAAAAGTTGAGGAAAAAAAAATTGAAGAAAGAATAAAAGAATTAAGGCATAACAAACAGTAGTAAGTAAAAATAGGTAGTTAGGTAGCTGGTATTTTTGACATATAACAGAAAATTTTAGAAATAGATACGGCTATTTATGTATATGGATGAATAAGATACCATACCGAAAGTAACTCAAATAATTTATTAAAGTTAAATCATTTAATATAGAAATATGAGGCAATAGTATTATTATTGTGCACGTGAAACTATACATATGTATCTCATATATTACATGCATCATACAATATTCATGAACAGACAAATGAATTCCATGATATGTGTATGTGACAAACATACACAAATACACACTCATACATACATACATATGTTAATTTTTCATTTTGTTTATTAATTTTTTTTTGTTTCACTTTTATTCGTTTATTACTAGCGCCACTCTTTTCTTTTACTTTACTCCTATAAATATTCTTATTATTTTTCACTTTATTATTCATTCAATGTTAGTACAATTGTCAAAGATTATAAGAAAAGTAGGTACGGTAGGCAAGTAAAACATAGGCAGAAAAAAAAATAGCAAAATAAAATGGATTTTCTTTTTTGTTTTTATTTTCTAGAGTAGCACAAGTGGAAAACATAAAACGACGAAAAAAATAGAAGTTAAAAATAAACGTTTCCTTCCTTATTCGTTTGATGGCCTTAACTGTATAAGAAAAGAAAGAAAATGGTAACAAGATCAGAAAAAAAAAAGATTTTTTTTTTTAAATTGGAAAATTGTTGAAAATTGTTTTTCTTTATATTTGCTTATTTTTTTCTTCTCTTTTTTATTTTATTTTAAGAATAAAGCAATTTAAAAGTTAAGAAAAAACAAAAAAAAAAATAACAAGGAAAATAATAAATATTATGAGAAAAGTTTTCTCCATTCTATTCAAATTTTTTATTTTTTTATTTTATTTTAAATGATGAAGTTTACACAACTTCTTCTGCTTCCGTTTTAAAGTATACTAGCTGGTATATACCAAATACTTACATTATCATTATGTTAAATGTTATACTATATATAGCTATGGATCTACTGTCACATTTATACATATACAAATTTTATATGTTTTAAGAAAAACTAGATTTTCCAAAATCTTGATTTATATATACAAGATATTTGTTGATTTTATTTTTTTTTCTACCATTTTTCATGTCCCATTTTTACTTTTTCATATTATTTGCAAATTCTTTTATACGTACATATATATTTAGTTGACTTATTATAATCGCAGTCAGTCAGTTTATGTTTTTGGATGCAGAAAATTCGAGAAAAATGTAAATTGTCACTTCTTTTCTTTTTTTTTTAAATAAATTAATAATACAATTTAAAGTTGTGAAAAAAAATACAAAAATAAAATCAATGTACAGCAAAATTGTTTCAACAAAAATAATTTAAACGGTATTTGAAGAAGTTCAGTTCAAATTATAAATAGTTTCATAACATTTTTTTCGATTATGAGGAGCTTTAGAACAAATTATCGAATATAGTGTTATGGCAACAGATTTTAAGAGATCTGTAAATAAATTTTATGAAAATCGGCAACACTAAACCATAGATCCCGAAAAGATTCTACGAAGTATGTGGCAGATATCCTACAATATGTCCAGAGATATGTTAAATTTGCTTTGTTCTTTAAATTTTTAATTAACTTTGTGTTAGTGCAGACTCCCATTAATCTCTTAATAAAGGTTTAAATTTCGCTGGCTTCCAAATTACTGTCTATTATTGAAATATTGAAAATTCCAGAATGATTACATTAGAGTTTACATTACAATTTTTATAGAGATTTTTAATTGTAAAACAAAAATGAAAACATTTTAATTATACAATTTCTTTTAAATAATTAACATTGTCGAATAATTCAAGTTATTAGAAAAATTATCACTCCAAAAATTATTCTTCATGTTAACATTTTGCAAAGCCTGATAACGTGCAAAGCTGAGGCGTGAATGGCTATGATAGCTGACAATAGCTCCATATCTCTAATAGAAGAGAAAAAAATATTATTTAAATCTAAAATTTCCTATAGAATTTTTATAATCAGTAACTTTTTCTCTTTTTGTCTTCTAAATAGTAGAGGGAAAATTATGTTGACATTAAACGTAAAAATATTTACCAAAATGCAGGGTTATTTTGAAATTATATTAAATTACATATAAAAGTTATCTAGTAACTAAAAATTTGGTATACCATCTTTAAAATTGCAATTTTTCATTTAAAAAAAATAATAAGAAAATATAAATTGACATGATTTTCTTAAGCAACATCTTTGATATAAAATAATAATGTATAACACTTAAATTTTATTGTTATAATAATATTTTATAAAACTTACTATATAATGTCTATGCATTTGACAGTAATATTACAATATGGTATAAAAAAATATAAATGTACTTTTAACTTTGAAAATAAATGACTTAGCGACGTGTCCTTTTCTTAAAAATAAAGTGTATAAAATAAATTTATTTTTCCCCTTCAATAAAAAAAGTATTTCATTGATTTTAGAGAAGCACGTACTATACTTACTTTACCATTTAATACATAGATGGGATGGGATAATATTTGATATTTCCTTTACAATGTTCGTTTTGACATATTTTGTAAAAATTAACAGTTCATGTCAATTGTATTTGTGAAAATTTCATAAATTTAATGTATTATGTCAAAACTAATATTTTATATAATTTCTAAAGAAATATTATAATGACACATAATATGTACTCACATAATTTTATTATTCTTAAAATTTATTATTATTTTAAAGAAAAGTGCAAAATTAATTTAATTTTGTAAAAAATTATATAATCCTCTGGAAAAAAATTACATTTTTCATAAGTTTTCGAAAATACCTTGGAATACATATACATATACATAGTATAGTATTATAACCATATACAAATACTATTGAAATTATAAAATTTAACATACTCTTTAACAGGATTTAACTATTGTACTAATAAGGTAGCACACTATTTAAATAATAAGATAAAACATTGAATGGCATGATTTTATGAAAAGTGCTATTGAGATTATAATATAGTAAATAAGGTTGGGTCAAACTAATGACCTGTAATAAAGCACTTTTCCCTTTAACAAGACGTGAAAATATTGCATATAAAAACAATCTATTTAGCTAGCTACTACATTATTACAATTTCTTTCATACATATCCAAAGATTGCATACATTTGAGATGATCAATGCATGCAATCGTTGAAATAAAACAAATAAAAAACTTAAAGAGGCGTTAACACAATGTCGAATTTAAGGGATAATTGCGTGAGTTAGAAAAAATAATTATATTTTTTGATGGCATGGCATTTGTTGTTAGATTTCTACATATATAAAAATTTAGAAAAATATGCAGTTACGGAAATATAAGGTGCCGAAAATTCACATTTCGAAAAGTGATAACTTGAAATGGTGGAACAATTTTCTTCCGACCAGAGGTCTAGAAGTAAAACGATATCAAAAATTTGAAGAAACGGATTTTAGACTTTTTTCCAATTTTATCGACCATTTTGTTTTTTTAAAGTTCAAATATAGTATGCCGGAGAAGTCAGGTATTCATTTTTTCAACTTTTTGAAACAAAATAAGATTCAAAAACGATAAATACTTTTTTCCTTATTTTTCCTCATTCAACCTAATACAAAGTAATAATTTTTCCGTTGTCACCTTTCTCTATACCAATATTTCTTCTATTATTTTACAAATTTCTCATATTTTTTTTCGTGAATTATAAAATATTCTGTTTTTTTTTTTATTTACAACAATTAATAAATTCTAATTCATGTAAATTAAATTTTTTATATTTTATTTCATACTTTAACTTTGAATATTACTCCTCTTAAATAATCAGTTTGTTATAAAATAATGTTATTATCAAGCCCATTAAAAATGAAAAAGTGTGTATGCCATCAAAATTAACAAAACACAACAAAATTTTGGCGGTATAAAAAGAAGAGATAGAAGAAAGAGCGCCATTCCAAAGTGTAATACCTACGAGTACAAAGTAAATGGAAAAAGAAAAATCTTTCATGATTAATAAAACTTATTTAAAATATAATTTTTTCACTTAGCCATAAATATTAACATAAATTATTAATTACTGTTTGTATAACACAAAATTTTTATTTTCTCTTGAAGTAAAATGTTGCAATGAGAAAGAAACCCGAATTTTACCTTAAAATATTTTATAATATAGCATTGCAGCGGTACACAATCATTCATATTTTTTAGTATTGCTAGAAATGTTGGTGAATTTGGCGCTTTATTTGTAATATAATATTCGTACCAGAAACACTCGTTAACTATAACTATATTTCAATTCATTGTGTCATTTTTAATTTTGAAAATCTTATAAAAAGCCAGTGTACAAAACTTTTGCGATAACTTTTTAAAACTTTTATAAAAACAAGACCACCAGGTACACATAGAATAGAGTATGAAGTTTTCCAAAAACTAATTTCCAAGTTTCTTAAGCGCAACTTTGAATGTCGTTGTGAATGTCGTAAAGAACCTAAGTAAGGATAACATAAGTTACCCATTTGCCTAATAAGTTTATTAAAATAATGTAATGGGTTAATTGGAAATATGGTGTGTGCCATAAAAAAGTTTCAATTTTATATTTTCAAATACGTACAAAAACCATTTAGCAGTACCATTCTTTAGCTCTTGGCATAACAATATTCTATTCAACCCGAATACAAATTCGAATTTCGGAAATTTTTGAAATTTGGAGGAAAATTGTTGTAATAATCGAAGTACTCTACTGTTTGGAGGGGTTTCTGTAACATGTTTTTAAATTATGCAAGTATGTAATTATAATTATATACATAAACTTCAATTTAAAGTGTGTACATGCATACGTACATATACGTACTATGCATATTATTAATAATTGGCATACTACGTATAACAACACCCACCAAATACTTTTTCGCTTCTTTTCAACGTTCATTTTTTTTTTATAAAATATGTGCTGTATACAATTTTTTCCATCCTTCAGGTGATGAAATCGTATTAAAAAAAACCTCATTTTACAAACAAAAAACAAATTAAAGAAAAAAAAAAGTACAAAACAGAGTTTTCAGTAATAACAACAATAACAACAACAATAACACATAAACAAGAAAAATGTATATCTTAATTAAAATAAATTTATCACTGGGGACCTCTTCAAGTGGTATATTCGAGAATATTTCATAAATTAATAATAATAACAATAATAATAATAATGAAAAAAAAAAAACAAAAAATGAAAATTAAAGAGGAAAATATTTTTAATGAAAAACTTTTTTGAAATTTAAAATTTTTTTTTTATGATTAGTTAGTTTTTGTATAATGTTTTTTGTTGTCTGTAAAACACATAATCCACTGTATATCTTAGGCAACATAACACAACAATTAATTAATAAATTTACGATCACCATGTAGTCAATTTATTTTTTCGTCTACGAATATGTTAAAGCGAGTTTCATATGCATAGTATGAAAAACAACTGGTATTTAAAGAAAATTTGAGCAAAAATTTTGAATTTTAAGAATGAAATTCACGTAAAATTTTGAAATCTTTATTTTTGTTGGTTAATCAATGTGATAGCACACTCTTCTATTTCTTATATTAAAAATTTTGCGCAGATTTTCATTTAATTATTCGAATTTAATTTATTTATAGCTTTCATATATTTGATATTAATATTAGCCAGTTTCATTCATTATTTTACATTGAGATTTGTTTGAAAATTAAACTTTACTATCTATCAATAGGGTAAGTACTCTTATAATGTGAATTAGTTAATTAATACTCAAACACAGTAAGTGCTGCTCACTGAAGGAATTCTTAAAAGAACTATTATAAAATATTTTGTTATAATAATAATAATAAACTGTATTGCTTCTAGAGAATTAAACCTTACTGTTTGATAATGCTACTATTTGTTTCGCTATAAATTTCGCAACTAAATGATTCGCTCATGCTACATTATAGCCAGTTAACAATTGCCAAAAAAGTGACAAATTTAAATTCAGATTTATTCTGGATGTAACACAAAGTTATTCCTTTGAAGAAAACTTTATGTAACACTCTTGTCTTATTAGTTAAAATATCTATTTAATTCATACAATTGTAAAATACATTCAATTGTATAAAAACATTTTGTTTAATATTGGGAAGCGAATTACAAAGCGATATTAGATAACACCCAGAGATAGTATTATTATGATAGATGATATATACCAAAATTATAAAAATTTTAAAAATTATTACTAATATTAATTAATTTTAAATATTTATTACTAATTATAGTTTGTATTAATCGAGGTTTGAATTTTACAAATTCCGAAATTCATTGTGGCTAAATGCATTTAAGGGTTAAAATAAAACCAATACGAATAGTCTGTATAAAAATATTGACATTTCAGAATACACATCTAAATTTTCTAATTAAATAATTAAAATACAATTTTTTTAATTCAAAAACTTGTTTTATTTGAACACTACTTTATGCTATGAATGCATGCGTTTTAATACACCAGTTTGTAATTCAAAGCTCGACTAAATCAAAAATAGGTAGGCTACACACGTTTTTGTTACATAATTATTAAGGCTACTCCTTTTGCTCAAAATTTTCAGTAATCCAGTGGGTTAATTTTAAATAAAGTTTAATTAATTTTACTTAATATCACGTAGAACTTTTTTAATGCTTTTATATGCTTTTATAGAGATTGACATTAATAATACAGCACGTTACCCAGTTAAAGTTTCTTATTCACAATAATTATAGTACGTTACTGTGTGTAAAATAGACAATTTGCATGAATATGCGTTCTGTTTTAGACTTGATCTGATTTGATATTTAGAGATGTGTAAAAGTTTAACTATATTGCTAACTAAAGTATTGATTCAAATTAAAATTTGAATTTCGTTCAAAAAGTTATGCTGTTTAATTATTATTCGGAGGAATTTCTTATTCCTGCCATCAATTTTGATGGTGTTTGAAATTTTTCAACTTTGTTTTTAATGATACAATTTCCTTTTTTTTTGTTTTATTTAAACATAATACTCGTATGTAGAATAAATAATTCGCAATATAAAATTATTCAACAAACGAATTTAGCTACGTAATCTTTTATTGTTAAAATTATTGCATTTTAAGAGGGCTAATTTACTTTCGATTCAAATATACAATTATTTTCTTTTTATAATCTTTAGTAATCAAAAATTATTTGAAAACTTTCTAAATTGTATACGAGTACAAAAATGAGTTCATAACACTCACATTTAAGTGAGTGACTCTTCCAATAAACCATTATCTATATTTTTTTAACATCGTTTTCTCACCTTGACATCTCTTTAACTAATAATCTCACGTTCTCACAAATATTACAATCCAATACAATTTAATCTAATTTAAGTTTTCAAAATGGCATCTACATGCTCTATAATTACTTATGCATATACTCGTACATATTCGAACATTATGAACTAAACAATATTCTTAATATTAATTTATTAGCAAAATGTGGTTAATATTGTGTTATGGCATTTTTACATTTAAAACAAAGTGCATTTTTTCATATTTTTATTGTGATTTCTTTAGTAAGTATAGAACGTTTTTACTATTCTAGTCAATGAACACTGCATAAATTAAAATTATACAAAACTCAAATTTCTTTGTAAAGAAACAACCAAGTTATTTTAAATTCTTATTGACTTCTTTGTCGAAACTGATTTAATTTTCCTCATAACGATTTTCTTTTTCGTTATCATTTTTATGTTGTTTTAAAAAGTTTTTCCATATTTAAAAAATTTTATGTTTTTTTGTTTTCTAATTTCAAATATTTTTATGCATTTTGTGTCATGCAATATGCATGCGATCTGAAATTGCTATACACGCTATTTTATTTTTTTTCTGTATCTTTCTCTATTTCATGTTCGAGTTCGTTGTTTTTTTGTGTTTTTCTTGTTTTTTATTAAAAATAATATGATAGAGTTTTTTTACAATAATGTTCGTTAAAGTATGATAGAAATTTGTATAAATATAAATACTCGTAGCAGTACAGAATTTTAGAAAAAAATGTTGATGTGAACAGCACTACAATCGACCGCTTTGTAAAATTACTAGATGCACTCATAAAAGAAATTTAGTGACAATTTCATAAAAATTGGCTAAATTACACGTGCACACAACATCAGATTTTGGACAATATTTATTTACAAATTCAATCAATTTATGTCAAAAGGAGCTAAAATGTTTTCATGAATATTTCTATCAACACAGACATTTGTGTTAGAGTAACAGTACCAGACACTATAATAAGGTGCTGAGAGTTTAAGGCATAATTAATGGACAAAATTTTTTGCATTTCCTCAACACAAGAATTACATAGCCTAATTGCAATTTTTGAATTTAATGAAAACAATACCTTCCTTACAGAATAAAATTCGATTGTGTCTCTACTACCCTTTTCAAATGTAAAAAAATTAGAAAAAATCAACGAGCGAATTCTCTTCTCTTCACTATATTATGTGATATTATTAAAAATAATGTCATCATTACATTATTTTATACACGTTTGCAATATTATATACACTCTATATACAAATCAATATAAATATTATAAAACTGTAATATTTATATTATTATAACACAATTGTTGTATTACTCGTATTTAACATAGTTACTAACTTACTGTCATTATTATTCATACATAACACAACAAAATGTTATATAAAAGCTAGCAGCATCACATACATATGCATGTACCCATAAGTATTTTCTATTAATAAGAAAAAAAGTGAATTTCCATATATTAAAAGCATAGATACACATTCATATAATATATTTACCTGTCTAATTAGATATAAAATTATGTATGTATGTACTGAAAAAAAATATAAAAATAACAACAATATATTTGCATCAAAAATAATCAAGTCAGTAAAATTATCATAACAGTATTCATTATAACATATACCTTCCTGTACACATAATAATATTATTATCGTGGAAGATAGGAATGAATAAATTTTTTTTTTTGTGAATTATATAAAAATAAAACATTTGAGTTACCATAAAAACTCTAGGATATTCAATTTCATGTAATAAATGAATAAAAATATTCGTCACAAAAACTGGATTTTTAATGCACTGAAAATGAAGAAGCGGTTATCTATAGGATATCTGATGATGTAATTTTTACACTGACATCATTTTCATACCCGAACGTACACGTATATAATAAATTTACTACTCCGTATTTAGGGCCAAGGAGTAGTGGCTTAGATGTAAAGTTTTACATATGTATATTATTTTCACTCAGCATCGGATTCGGAATCAATTAAGTTCTAGTGCAGATATAAGTCAAAATGAATTTCAAGGTAGGCTAACTAAATTTTTACACATTAGCTAGCAGCATTTGTTGCATGAACTCTATTTAATTTAGACAACATAAGAGCAACGAAGCGACTCAAATAGCTGCTATGAACTGAATAACCTGGGAAAACTATGCAAACTGTTTTGACATTATTTTAGAAACTATGAGGAAAATAATGTTGATATTTTACTAATGGAAGTAAAGTAATTGGTCTGCTGTTCTGAAAAAATTTTATTGTGTCAAATGTAGTAGATGAATACAAAATTGATTTCCTCGTATTCCAGAAATTGAAAAGATTAAATATCATTAAAACTTCATTTAAAAAAGAGTCTTATATAACAGAGCCAACATTTCAACAAAATTTTAATAGAAGCTCAATGAGTATTATAATATTATAAGTCTTAGAAAAGATCCACTGACGTATGACAAAGCTAACATGTTTACTTAAACCTTTTATGTTTACAAGTTAAAGATACATAACTTAAATGTCTAGGTCGATTTAATACTATACTTAACAGATATTAGGATATTTTAATTCCGTAACCCTGTGCATTAATTTGAATTAATCGGATATTGGTCAATATTCATTGTGAAAAAACCATTCCTTCAAAATTTGATTTAATTATTTTTTTCTTATAATTTCATTTTAATAAAATTCGAAATCCAATTTTTAAATAAACCTTAAAAAATTGTATATCTACAACACCTTAATAATCCACCAAAAAAAAAAATAAAAAATTCAACAAATTTTATAAAATATTCACTAATGTATGTGCACATACTTGTGTTCATACTCATATGCAATAGGTACACACAATAATGAAGTAGCTTTTAAAAATTATTATTATTATTATTTTTAATACAAAATTATATTATAGAAAAATAAAGTGAATATAACGTTATAATGTTGCGCATTTCTAAAATATAATAACAATATCATAGTTACCTACATTATTATGATAGTTAGAGTTCATTAGAGAGAATTTTTCCTTTATTTTGTTATATTTGTTTTGTTTTTTTTTTATTATTTTGTATTTTTCGGTGAATTTGAAATTTTAATATTCTGATAATAACTTTTTAGTTACATGATATTTAGCATTCTGCAGTCAGTTTAACTACGAGTATATATATGCAAGAAAAATTCATTAAAAAAATAAAAATTCTAAAAATGAAACTTATTTATTTAATGAAACATTTAAATATAAATATTATGTATATTACAATACATTTAAAATAATATGAAATATTTTATAAAATTATAATAAGATCTTAATTAAAAGTACTTTTACATTGTATACCATAAACATTCTACTGTCGTGTCGTGTGTATAAAATATAATTAAACTGAGAGAGAGCGAAATAGAGTTCATGTATTTTGACAATAGACAGCAACGAGAATATTGTTGAGATAAAATTTAAATATAACATTTTAAAAACATAATATAGAAATAAATTTAATGTTATTTTGTATTTAAATTAATTCAATGATAATTTTTAAAATTTTAATATATAATTTCAACTAGCAGCTAGGATGGTACCAAAAATAATTAAAATTTAAAGGGTTTTTGTATATTATTATTTTCGTACTGAAAATAAATGTTTTACGAGTATACACTTAGTTATTGTAATGCTCGTCTCTTTATTGCATTTTATTTAAAATTTGCATTTAATAATAAAGCTTGTATTTACAAAAACAATTTCGACTGATATTTCGACATTTCAACAAATAATGTAGCATTTGATTTTAAAGAACATATTCCTACAAAGCAGCACACTATTTTGTTGTTTATATTTAGAGTCATAAAATAATGACTGCATGGCGAGAAAATATTTTTTTTATAAAAAATACAAAAATTTATAATTTAATGTGATAATGAGAAAACAAATTATGCTGGAACGCAATTTTTAAAGAAACATTGTTATCAGAATTTGGATTTGTTTACATAATAGATTTCTACACAAAAGTAAGTTTTTATGATTAGAATTTGCAATGATAAAGTAGAATAACTAATATGTTTCATTTGTTTGCTGCAACACTAACATAACTCAATACTTGCAACTTTAAAGTTTTGGAATTAATGTATTATTTTCTTTCTTATATAGCATTATTTTATAATTACTATAAAAGCTAGAGAAAAATTGTGTATGTTCTTATTTCTGTAAAAAATAACTCTTCCTCTTAAATAAAAAATAAAAAAAATGGTATTTTTTGGAAACTCTTCCCATATGGTATTATAGAAATTTGTAAATTGTAAACAACCTGTAGCAATTTAAAATATTGCTTTAATTTAAATATTACCCAGACAAGTCAATGTACAAACATAAAAATATGAACTCTAAACTGCAATATTAATATCCTTGGACTGCTTTCGCACTAAATTGCCGTGAATTATTGTATTTTAATAGGTTGTATTTTGTAAACTGTTCTCCGAAATAAAAATGAGTTCAAAAAACGCTTTGTCTTTATATTATTGTTTATACAGAATTTTTTTGAATAAAAGGACATTGTCGCCGACAAGTTTAATAAAAAAATTTTAAAAAAGTATTTAAACTATTGTTTTATTTAAATTGTTAAATAAATTGGTGAGTGGGATCTAATTGAATTTTGTTTAAAGTTCAAATAAAATTGGAATCAATTAAATTCGAATAAAGTGAAGGAATTGTCATATTCAATGGGATTTTTGTATTGTTGACCATTGAGTACTTGATGCAGCCAATTCGTTCTTTTTATTTTGTTTCTATTGTTGCCAGTTTTTTTTTTCAATTTGAATGCCCTATTTAATAGAGAAAAGTAGAGTTGAATCGTTCAAATGTTTATTGTTGTTTTTTTTTCTTTAATTTTTATTCTTAATTGAATAAATAACCTATAAAAATCCTTAGAGAAAACAAAAAAATTAACTCGTACTGAATAATAATGTTGAAAGTTAATTCAGTAAAAACAATAAGAAAAACTAAAAAAAAATTAATATCAAAATTGTAAAATTATTGAAAATAATTCGAGATTTATTGTGGAAACTAGATGACCCACTTTACGAAAAAAAAATTACTTTGTACTTGTTTGTTTTTGTTTTACTTATAATTTTCATAATAGTCTATTGTTATTTATATGCAATTGAAAACAGTTGAACATAACCCAGATTTCATTTTATATTTACCTACATATTAATGTCGAAAAGTAACTTGTAAGTTGACCAAAACAACTGAAGGTAATGATAAAAGCATTCTTTCAAAATTTCAAATGTTGATTTGTCAATTGTCTACTATGACCAATAACTTAGTATAGAATATTCAAAATGATTTTTAAATCATAATTAAGAATGAAGGCGATTTTCTATTGAGTATTTAGCGACTACTTTAAAAGAATTTTATATAAAAATTTCTTAGCCTATTTTGAATCGGCTCTCAGAATTATTTATGATGATGTGTAATATAAATTACAAAATTTTTTCATTATTCTTTGTCATTTTCTTTGTCATTTAATAATAAATATATTACTAATGTTCGTCATGAGTTTGAGATAATTTTGTGAATCTCCCGTAGACATAATCAGTTGAAATTACAGAATAGAAAGAATTTTAAATTAAATGAAGAATTCTTACTGATTCACAATTATATTTTGCATTTTCACAATTATTATAACTAATTTTTAAATTTAATAGCAATAAATTATTTTCAGTTGGATTTTGAAATCACAGCATAAATAAGGTTTTTGAAATATGTACGGAAATGCGGTACACAGCGTCATCAGATTGAGCTTAAGTACTATTAGTAAATTTATATACAGTGCCTGCACTTTATTTATAAAAAAATTAATACTATTGAAACAAATCTTTTAATATAAATTGATTTAATTAATTAAAGTTCAACGGCTTGTTTCATGAAGCTCACCGATTTATATCTAATTGCAGTAAATGAATTTTCTGTTTTCATATATAAGTAGCCATCAAAAAAATATAATACCAAGATTTTCCATAAAATTGCTAAAAATAGTTCCATTATTTACAAAATGCTACTTTATTTACTTATTATATTCCTCACATTTGCAAATTGCTTTATTAACGTATCACATTGTACAATTTTTCCAGTTTGATAAACGCTTATCGGTTATAGAAGAGATTTTGTGGTTGTATTTAACAAAATTAGCTATATGTATTATACCGTAATCTTTTATAATTTTATATTTCACATATTTTGTAATTTATTGAAATATTAAAAAGTATTTTTTTTATTATTTTGCAGATTTTTCAATACCTTAAAGGGAAAAACCTCATATAAATAAATTCGATTTTTTCTGGAACATTTTAATATAAGCAGTTACCCTATATGCATATTAAATATTGAATTTTTTTTATTGTAAAAAAAAAAACTTGTTGGTAAGCAAAATATTTAAATCATTTATAGTTTATAATATTATCCTTTTTGTTTTTTTTTTATTTCTTATAATTTAAAATATTATTTTTAGTATCATGAATATTAGCCTGTAGGTATGCAATTTTTATGTTTATTGCTATATTTAAATGGTATAGCAGTCAGCTAGCTATTCATTGTTTTATTTGGAATGAATACAGAAAAAAATTTAAGGTTGACATTTTAATTTAAATTTCTGGTGAAAAAGATTGACTAATCAAATTTATGATAAGTTTAAAGCAAATCACACATAAAATATTTAGTATTAACCACTCATATACATATATGTAGCTATACTTACTAATATAAAAATTATTAAAATCATATGAAGAATAATTTTCATTAATAAAGAGAAAATACATAAAATATTATTGTATTAACAGCTTTTAACCTAAGTGAATCCCAGTATCATCTGTTGATTTGCAATAATTTACTCTAAGAGCATGGATTATTGCAGGAAAATGAAATCTGATTAAATATCTATTTCAATTGCAAGTAAATGAATACAAGCTAGATTACTAAATATGTTGTTAAGTTCACGTTCAATTTAATTTCCAAAAATAGTAAAAAATAATAACCGTCTTTGCCAAAATTTGTTGCCAAGAAAAATTATGTTCAGAAGTAAAATTTCGTTATGTTGTTTCTTAAATTTTTTAATTTTGTGTGATTTTTATATTTTAAAAGTAATGGCAGGTAAGATTTTTTTTAAGTATTTTGGAAATATATTTTAATATTTAATAAAGATCTGGTAAAAAAATATGTTATTTTGATTGTAGGGTGCTAAAATATCGGTGGTGTCATGGACATACCACTAAACAGGTACATATACGCTGGATCTTGAGCGTAACAAAAATATTTTTACTGATAGGTTGAATTGAAATTTGTTGAATTTGAAAAACTAGTTTAGCCATGTTTTGAAAGTTTTAAATCTATATGTTACGAACTTGAAAACTTTTCGACTCGTAATTGTGCTGGGTCAGAAACTTGTAGACAAGGCCGTTCTTTGATAGAAAGGAAACCTAACAATTCCAAGCCATACATCTCATATGAAAAAATCAATCAGCCCGTTTGCTCATTTCTGGGACATCAAGGAGATGTGCCTTTTACAGTTCAAAGGCAAAACCAAATATACACAGTATGCTAACCACTCCAAAGCTGATAAAAACAATTCTTTTTAGCACTTTTCCAAAAATTTTTTGAAAAAAAGTGCTTATTAGTTTCACTCTGTCCGTCCGTCCGTCCGTCCGTCCGTCCGTCCGTCCGTCCGTCCGTCCGTCCGTCCGTCCGTCCGTCTGTCCGTCCGTCCGTCCGTCCGTCTGTCCGTGTGTCTGTTTACAAAACTTCTACACCCTTGAAGATAGAAAGCTGAAATTTTATATGTACATAGATCTTTACTAGAAACTTATTTCTCTAGAACAAAATTTTTACCTATCTCCTCCCCTCTAGAAGTTATACCCCCCCAAAACCCTAAAAATGGCCTTTTTTAACTATTTGTTGCAATGAAACCATAAGCATTTTTGAAATTTTGCAAACGCAGAAAAGCAGCGGCTTGCTTCCCCTAGCGCGGCATACTATATTTGAACTTTAGAAAAACAAAATGGCCGTTCAAATTTACCGTTATCTAAAGTCCTTTTTTTGCAAATTTTTGATGTCGTTTTTTTTCCAAACTACAGCCTGTAGAAGCTTGAAATTTTAGGAGCTTTTAGACATTATCAAATAGTTCATTTCGCTAGAAGAAAATTTTTTTCCATCTCCACCCCCTCTCAAGTTATCGCCTCTTGAAATTTGTAAAATTTGAATTTTTGACACCTTATATTTCCGAAACCGCAAGCTTTTTCAAATTTCTATTAACGCAAAAAGTTAACGGTAAATTCCATGAAACTAAAAAATATAACTATTTTTCTTAACTCACGCAATTAAACCTTAAAATCGAGCATTATGTTAACCCCACTTTATATTAATTTTTGCTTTATTTCAAAGACTGCATAAATCATTCATCCTAAATATATGCAACCCTAGAAATAGTTTTGTATATGAATGAAAATAATTTTAATAGTGTGATAGGTACATAGACTACATAGACTGTATTTAAAAGCAAAATTTTCATTTGTTGAAGGGAAAAGTGCTACAATACAAACCATTGGTTTGACCCAACTTTATTTGGAATATCATAAAGAAAATATTATAGATTCCTGCTTAGTGTTAACGTCAAAATACCACCTCAAGAAACCATTTTCCAGTTAATATTTGGAAAATAACAATTTAATACTGTTTATAACCAAGTATTTACAGATCCTCTACCATAAACAGATGTTTAAAAATTTTAAAATCAAAATTCTGCCCGGAAGGGGTTGAAAACTTTCTGTATTTTAAACTATTGAATACAGTAATTTTGATGGATAATCTATCGTAATATTAGCAATAAATCTATTTAATTTTATTATTACATAAGTTTGAATTCTCTAAAACTGATTTTATGATAGTGTTAACAGAAATAAATTTGGTTTTAATATTATATTTACTCTATTTTGGTAGTTTTCAAATTTAAAAACTGGCAGACCTACAATAAATATTTAATTATTTTAAAAAATATTATTTCTTGAATAGGAAAGGAAAACAGTTTGTAAATAAACCGTTTATAAATAGGAAATTTACTTCCTCATAATATTTTTTTTAGAAAATAGCTTCTTCTTCAATTTTGAGGAGCAAATTTAATGATGGTGGAAGAATAAATTGATAGGCTTTCTACACCGCTATTAATATACTGTAACCAATAATTTATTTTTTGATTTTATCTAAATAGAAATTGTTAGTTTTTTATGGATTATTAAATAGTTTATGAAGTTCAAGGAATTTCTAACGGTATAATTATACATAATACTATAATTAAAAGTATTTTTAATCGGAATGTTTATGAAATTACTTGTTATTAAATTTAATAATATAATCACTAACATAATTACTATAACCCAACCGTATGTTTTCGATTAATTTATTATTTATTCAAAACGTGTAATCCTGAAATTACAGTGGACTTTAAGAGGATCATCAAATGTCATTATAAGACATCAGGTAATGAAAAGAAATGGAAATTATAAAATGTCATCAT
Source organism: Condylostylus longicornis (assembly GCF_029603195.1). Taxonomy (NCBI): domain Eukaryota; kingdom Metazoa; phylum Arthropoda; class Insecta; order Diptera; family Dolichopodidae; genus Condylostylus; species Condylostylus longicornis. The sequence goes on along the minus strand of NW_026578017.1, from coordinate 7,853,902 downwards.
TTCTTTACATGTTTTAGAATTATTACAGTTCTAGATAGTAGTTTCTTATTATATTTAATTATAGAGGCTCTAAAAGACTTTATTACTTACGTAACAGAATGAGTGGTTGACTCTAAAGGTCAATTGAAATTAAAATGTAGGAACTATAATAAGAACATTAATGTTTCATAAAATTAAAAAGTTTTTTATATCAGGTATTGGATCCAGAGCTTCAAAACAAATAAAAAAAATTTGGCACTATTCAAAGAGTTTAGCTCTTTGAAGCTTATACTTTATGAAAAACTTTATTCCTATGCTTATCTGAACTCATTCTACTAATCTGCTTCCGAAGTATTACCGAATTTTGAACTCTCTGTGTAATAAATAATTTATTATGCCATTAAGAATTAAATTTTTTTCTTAAATATACTTAATATGTTTAGTCTTAATAATTTTTGGATTAACTTAAAAGTTTAAAAAATTATTTCATGTTAAATAACTACATACTTGTTTGTATCTTTCAAATTCTTTTACTACAAATACAAATCTATTATAAAAAAAAATGTTCTCATGAGATTTTATTTAAATTATATTAGACTCTGCATGCTATACAATATAATTACAACAGAGTCAGTTTTTTTTTTTTCTTTCCTTTCTTTGAAATAATTTATGATGGCACAGAAATTTATAAATAATTCAAGAGGCGTACTATACACATATTAATATGCACCTACTTATATTTGTATCTGTACGTGTATATTTACAAATTTTACATAATTTAGAGTATATAAACTATGCTTATGGTGTTATATAAGATTGCAATAATTTATTTGAATTTAATTTATACAATATGTACAATATTAGTATATACATATATAAAAATATAATTTAAATATAATTGTGAGAACTAAACCATTAAATAATTTAAATTTATAATTTATAAGCTAAGGTTTTTTTTATTTTATTCATCTTGCTGCTATATTACATGTACTGTACGTATACCTAACCTAGGCGTATATACTTAATTTTTAGTTGGAAAAATATAAGATGTGCAAATAAATTGAAATTTAAAAATATTTTATTGCACGTACCTACATATAATTATTATTATAGGTATTTGTACATAATTTTTAAGTGAAAAAATGGAAAAAGTGTGTTAAATCATAAATTACAATAGCGAAAAAGTTTTAAATAAATCTATATATAAATTCTAAAATATAGAATGTTCCTAAGTATATGAAATGAATTTATAATTCTTTCTAAAAATAATATTGCAAGCAAAAGGCTTTTATAAAGTTGAAACTTATACACACACTTTAGTAGATGTTATATAAGGTTGGTTTTTGTAGAAGAAAGGTTAAAATAAAAGTTTAAAAGAAAATTTGGTTTTAAAGTTTTCTCCTTGCATTTTAGCTACTATAGAGAAAATAAAAATTTTTTATTTAAATTTTTATTTAAATATTAATATTCATAGCGAAAAATGCATATTTCCATAATATTTTAAAATGTTTTTAAAATTAAGGTGCCATAAGAGTGTGAAAATCGCTTATAATGATTTTATAGTTGCTTTTAGTAATAAATTTGAATTTGAGTTTGAATATAATTTGGGTTCCTTACTATTATAGTTAAATATTTGCTTTATCATTTTGTAACTTTATAATCTTGTTGAATTTGTATATTTAAAATTTTATAAAAATTTAAATTGAAAATTTAGTTAGTACAACAGTAAGGATTCTAAAAAATTTCCTCTTATCTTTTACAAAAACAATTTGAACTTAAAAAGAATTTGTTAAGTTCAAAGTTTTGTTTTATATTAAAAACCTTCCGGAATAGAGGCAATAAATTATATAAAACTGCATTTTGGATCCCATAATTTATAGTCAAAAATTGACACATTTTATTCGTAAAGATTGCAAATCCATAATTTTTTAGTTTGTTGTTTTAGCTGCTCATTGCCAATAGTAAGCTATCAAATTTTTAGTTGAATACTAAGAAAAATTTTTAAAGATAGCAAAAAAATGTGGAAAGAACTAGTTAATCTATATTTTATAGAATGGTTTTTTATTTCTACTTCGTTGACCAGGTAGGTGACAAACCTACCGTAGTTTTTTATTAAATATTTAAGGTTATTGATATTTACTATTTTATTTTGCTGGTATTTTTAATATTGAATCTTATTGAAATATGGCAATTAGTTAATATGTATAATTTAATGTGTATAAAGTTATAAAAATATTGAATAAAATTTTAATAGTGACCTGACTGGGCTTTGAACCCGAGACCCTTTCATCAAAGGACCAGTGCAATAACCACTGCAACTTTGGTCAGGTGATTTGTATAGAATGTACTCTATACGAATATCGACACAGGGTGGGAAAGATCTTTGAAAATAAAATTTGTAATATTTTTTTAAGTAACTTAATATTGTCCTTCGTAGTCATGATTATAACAATTTTTTTTTTGGATATATATACATAAGAATGCATAAGAAAATGTTGTCTTTCATATGAATCATAAGTCCATAATTATTTTTATCGTGTAAGATATTATAAGATTATTTTTTATAGATTATTAATACTCAGTTGGTGAAATAATAAAATGCCATATAAATAAATTTAAAATAAATGATCTTGTCACATCATAGGCTTTAGCGTCTTAAAGTTTGAAATCGTCTTATTATTCTCATCTTACTAAAAAAAAATTTTTTTTTTAACAATTTTATACTCTGAAGTAATTTAGGCATGTCCTTCCGCCAGTCCGTCTGTCTGATCGCAAGATAACTCAAAATCTAATAAAGCAAATACCACCAAACTCTCATAAATTGTTTTTTTGTTCCAAGAAAGCCTATTGTAATTGGACCAATTCGGACAAAGGGCTCGGGTAGCTACCATACAACTCAAAGAGATTTACAAAAGACATACAAAATTTTGTATGCGTGTATCAAATTACATTTAAACACATGCTCTAAAAATTTTAATACAATGGTTACACTGCTTCGGTAAGCTGCTATACAACTTCAAAAACTAATTTTGAATATTAAGAACATGTGCTTAATTATGGATCAAACGTGTTCTGGAATGCCTTGAGAGGTTCGTGTAACTGTTATAAAACTATGAAAACTAATTGTAAATATTTCAAAACCATTAAAGTCAGATTATTAAAGTGCAGGGTATAATTCAGTTAATTTAGACCAACTGAAAAGTTTTTACTTGTTTTTTTATTTTTAACGAATATGTCAATTACTTTAATTTCGACTGCATATACATAAGTAAATTTCAAAATATTTAAAAATCTCTTCAGATATTCCAGTAAAATAAACAAATTAAATGTATGTTGCTGTGTAATTAAAAAAATAAATGTGAATAATGCTTTGCTTAATTCAAAAAGCTAAAATGTAGACCATTTTAAAGCATTGAGTCATTCTTCATAATCTCTTTAACTGAGTATTTAACATTACTCCTTATTTTTCATGTTTTAACATTAATTTTGCCCGCATATCACATTAAGCATACGCTTTTTAATTAATTATTATTGCTTAAAACTTTTAAAATTTAAATATTTCATTAAATTAATAATTTACAAAAAAAAAATTTTTATTCATAATTACAAAATATATTTTACAATATAAAAATCAAAATGAAAAAAAAATACATACTTTTCATTTATTATGCACGGGTGGGCCAATTGAAATCTGGTTTTGTAAAATGTTTTAACTTTGAAGTTAAAAATATTAATGTATATAGTTGAGTATAAATTTGGATTGTCATTAGTCTTAATATATACAGTATAACCGGCTTATATTGGCACACAATTGGGTATTGATTTTGACCAATATTTATATTAGGCAAGATTCTTTTTGCATATATCTATCTGTGTTGTACAATTATTTAGTTCCTTTTTAATAAATGAAATTTTCAGGATTACATATTTTTTAAAATATTGAATATTAATCTAATGATTCAATGACCTAAAAATTAGCCTCACGTACCACACCATGCAAATAAGTGCTGTAATTTTTTTTAGGTAACACAATTTCCTCAAGAAAATTTATGACTTTTTTAAGGTGTCAAATACTTCATTTAAATCTGATCGTATTTGAAATGGGTGGTATTTCGACAAATTTGAAACTTAATAAAAACTGAAATGTAAAATGAACCACCCTTTTTTTAAAAATTAATTGCATAGGCTTATTTTAACCACATAAATATAGGTATACATATTTCATTATTCGATTTTTTCAATTATTAATTAAAACGTGACATTACGCTCAAATATATGTTTATGAATGTTTGTATGTATATTAAATATATACATAACAATTTATATAAGTATCATAAATTAAAATTAATGTTCGTTGCGTAGTCTAATTAAACTTTTTTATTTGTTTTAACCGTCTTCTTCTTATATGCCTACATATAGATAAATGTAATCCCCTCTGTTATTTACAAATCTACTACACCTATGTTGTATGTAAGTTAATTGACCTCAATTTTGAGCATGCCATATGCCCATATAAAGCTAATTAAGTTAAACAATTTTTTTCTTTTCTGTTTCTTTAACAAAATTTTCGTGCTAATTATCTCATCTTTCTTGTTACTTTAATTCAATTTCCAATACCCAAGATTAAATAAATCTTATTTCAAAAAAAGAAAAACAAGACGAATAGAATTCTCATGGTTGTATAAGAAAAAACAAAAAAAAAAGCACAAAAACAAGAAAAGTGAGGTTAAAATTCTTTCATATAGCAAACATTTCACAAAGTCTTCATTACCCCCAATCATTATGGAATTAACAATACACAAAAAGTCGAAAACCTTTTCAGAATGAAAAATAAAAATAATTCAAACAATTTTAAGATTTTAAGTATTGCAAATCAATTAAGGAGAGCAAAAAGAGCAAAAAGTTACAAACTATTCAAATACAAAATGAAAAAATTTGCAATTTTATTCGGTCAATTACAAATTAAGTTGTAAATTGTGCCAATATAACTATGTTTATATTTATGTATACATATATAATCTGTAGTCTGTACAGATTCCGAAGTGATATAACAAAAACTTCGGCCTTCACTATATATTTACCTGTATACCTTTATAAAAAAAAAAAAAAACATTTTTTTTTGTTTTTTGTTGTTCTTCATGAAATTTTAAGCATCAATCAAATATCAAACTGAAAATTAAATTCACAAAAAAAAAGTATTTCTATACAAAACGCCACTTATTAAAAACACGAACCGTGTATGAATGAAACTCAAAATAATATGGCAAGGGAAAAAATAAGAAGAATATTGAAAAAAAAAAAACAGTAAACATAAGATGACCAAAGGTTGCACGAATTTGTTATGGTCATTAACCTGAAAGCAATTGATTGTTTTCCTGCTTAGTTACCCCCTTTCACAAATTCTCCATGAACTCATATTAAAAGTGCTTATAAAAGTGATATAATTTTTTAAATAATTTTCTGCTCTTTATTTTTTTTTAACAATAGTTAAAAATTATATTTACAAAATATTTGTATACTTTTTTTGTCATTTTGTTTTTAATTATTTTTGAACATAAAACAGGCATAAGTAAATACAGGTAAGCTGCGTAACGTTTAATTAAATTAAAAGTTGAGGGCATACAAATTTGTGATAAAATTACCAATACCATTGCAAAATATTCCATATCTATGAACTTAATTGATCTGTTCAATGTTTTTTGCCAAATCTAAGCTACGAGTTAAACTCAAATGAATCATAGGAAAACAGCAACGTGTGTATTGCGCGCAAATTGACAAACAATGTGTGATCTTCGCATTATTGCTGACAATTTTATTCGATAAGTTTTAAAAGTTCATCACAGGTAGAAATAGAGGCTTTTTTTCTTACTTTCCTGTTTTTTCTCGAAAATGAGGATGAAGATATTATTACCGCCCACGATAAGTCCTACAAGTCAATACTATAATTGATTTCTTGTAAAAAACTGCTGAATTATATGAGTTTAACTAACACTTCTTTTAATAAGAAATACAAATCGTCTGAAAATTAGTATGTTGTTTAAAAAGTGTGAAAAAAACAACATTTGTTTTAACAAGATGGCAATCAATCCAAAAATAAGTGTATCAGTTTTTTAAAATCATTTGTTTATCCTACAATTATAATTCAAATACTATTGCTGCTTTGAAATACAATTTCAAAATACTGAAAGTTGAATTTGTGAGTTAAAGTCCCAAATATTGCCGAAAGTTGCTGAAGTATTCAATTTTACTCTAAATTACTTTCTTCATTTCTTAAATTAGTTCCACGTTTTATTTTACACATAAATTTGGACAAATTGAAAAACCCTTTATATTTACGTGAAAATATACAGTTATGCACATCAACGTAATTAACTTGATTTTTTTAGTCTTTAGAATGGTTTTTTGAATTTTTTCGAAAAAAAGAACAAGAACACTATTTTTAATATGCCGAATTTGATCAAAAGCTTTTGTTCATATTTGGCTTAAATATTGCTTCATAGATTAAATAATAAGTAAAGTCAAAGTTTTGTGTATGTATAATATTCAAAGATTTCCACTTTGTAGAGCTTGATTGTAAAGTTTACAGTGCACTAGAAACTTGAATTTTTTTAAACTGTGATAACTTCTACAATCGTGGTTCTTTAAAGAGGAAAACAATTCGCCTTACTATTACAATTTTTACACATTTCGACTAATTTGAATTGCCTTTAAAAAAAATTTTCTGTGATTTTAAATTACTTAAATTTCATTCAACCATACTCAAAAGTAAGTGGCAGACAGGACAATTATTTCTCATTTTCCTTTTGTCATTTCTTCTAAATTGCATATGCAGAACACAAAAAAAAATCCTTAAAATTTTCAATTTTCTTTCTTCTTATCACATGGAAATGAGATGTTTCCTTCTTACTTCAAATTATCCCAGGAGAACCTATCCCATAACATTTTAACACACAAGAATTGTAGTTAAAATTGTTTTTTTTTTCTTAAAAAAGTGTAAAAAAATACATACATACGAGTACATAAAATAATATATACATACTTTAATACATATAGTGCATTAGAATTCTATTTGTTGACAAATTCTAGATATCTTATTTTTTCTTCTTAAACAAACAAAAATGCGGTAGGCTAAATATTAACCAATCACTAAAACTGAATAAAATAGAATCATGTGAGGAAAAAACTTGCAACTCATGCAAAATAATTTTTTTTTCTTCTCCTATGAATCACTTAAGAAAATGTTATGTATTTTTCACAAAAATACCTGAAGATAAATTTGCACGTTTGCAGAGGAACCAAAAATACATGTATATTGTCTCAAAATATTTGTCTATTTTGAGATACTAAAAAAATCATTCACGAATTTTATAGGACTTAAATTACTAAAAAAACCAAAGCACAAAAATCTTGCTAAAGTTAAAGTCACGATTACTGAAAAAAAAAATTTACCCAAAATATTTTTATTGAATTTTTTTTTTTTGTGTTTCTTGTCAAATTCTTTTCTACTGAAAAACTTACGATTTGGTAATCGATTTAATATTGAGAAAAATTATCTTAAGATTTTATGGTTGATTGGGAATATAAAAGACAAAGGGAATGAAAAAAAAACGAAGTAAAGAATGAAGAAAGACAAACGATTGACAATATAGCGGAAAATATATGAAATGATTAAGGATGTCACTATACAGTTGTAGCAATTATTTACTCCATTAGTATCTATCAAAATCAAATTAAGCACTTGCAGGATCTTTTTCTTGTTTCTTCATAATCAACGAATATTTTTCTAAAATGCAATTTTTACAATAAAAATTAAAAAAAATGAAGGTATATTTTGATAACAATGCCGGCGCAGTATGAATGAGAACTTAAATTCTTAGATATTGTCAAACTTGGCATGGAAAAATAAGGTTTATGGTGACATTAAAATATTATAAAAACTAGAGGATTTTAAATTTTTGTACTAAAAAGCGGGATTAATTATTGTAGGATGTGTATTGAGGAGAAAATAATTTCCCATATCTGATTTTAATAAAATTGCTTCTAAAATAATATCAAAATTATAGATTTTACAACTTTTCCAAATTTCTTATTAGTTTGTCCAAGCACTTAAAAGAGTTTAGTCTGTCAATTCATCCATGCGTCCAGATTTTATAGCGAATTATTAGCACCAAAGCGAAACCATTAGCATTTTTCAAATTTTGCATTTGCAGAAAAGTGGTGACTGAAAAACAAAATGGCCGTTAAAATTAACTGTTATATAAAATACGTTTTTTCCAAATTTTTGACATCGTTCTTCTTCTAAATCGCAAATTTTAGGAGTTTGAAATGTTAACAGCTTCCAGACTCCAATATATAATTCATTTCGTTTTTTTTCCACCTTCACCCTTTTCCAAGTTTCCATAAATGCAGGAAACTAGCGATAAATGTTATAACCATTAAAATATAGAATTATTTTTCTTAACTCCCGCAAACAACCCTTAAATTCGAGCATTATGTTTGCCTTTAATTTTTTTTTTTGCCTCATCCTAAATGTATGCAATTTTTGAATTAATTTTGTATGTGAATAAAACTACATACATAGTTTTAATAATATAGTAACTGCACAGATTGTTTGTAAAAGCAATACTTGTTGAAGGGAAAAGTGCAAACAATGACAAATCATTGTTTTGACCAAACTTTATTTGTAGTTGCTCCAACTCTACATGTATAAGTTAGTAGCTACGAAAATGGACGAATTAAATAGAAACGATATCAGCAAAACCGTTAATATTTAACAAGATTTTAGTTATTTTTTTTTCCATCATTTTCATAATTCTTTTTCGTTCTCTTCATAGCACTTTTATTATTTTATTTTTTTGGTTTTTGATATTTTTCAGAATTTTTGACATTTATCTAATTGAGTAAAATTTACGCTCCAGTTATTTTGTCATAGTATTTTACTGTTTAGTGTATAGTAAATTTAATTAGGATATTTCGACATTGAATATTATTTTACATAAATATATAAACTCATGCTTACAAAGAATGTATGTATATACACAGTAACATTATAAGTGTGCTTATATAAATTGAAAATATATAATTTTATTTATAAATGGATAGTTGAATTTCAATGTTATAATCTTGTTTTCCAATTATATGCTTTTTATACATATTATTATGTATGTATGTGTTTATGATCGTGTTATGTGTGTATAATTAAAAGGGATTTCAAAATTTTTGTATTTGACATTTGGTTGTTATATTTTATATTAGTAGTCCTGAACTTAAATGTCATAGTTTTGGAAGGTCTTTAACTTCTATATGAATTGAAATTGTCTTTAATATGTTTAATTTATGAAAATTTACGATTTGATTGAGAAAATTATATTTCGTTTTGTATTCTGTAATATAAAAAGTTTATTAAAACTAATACACAACCATTTACCTACATATATTGAAACCACATACATTGAGAATCTGAGAAAAATAAAAACATTAAATAAATTGCAGATAAAAGGATTCATTAAAATGAATTACACTTATAATATTGCCTAATTAAAAATATTTTGTCTTTAATACTTTTTGCCTATGCAAAATTTTTTGGTTGAATATTATAAAAGGTTTTTATTAGAAGAAAATTACAATGGCTTTTGAAAGCTTTGTAATGTTAGAGCAAATATTTTTCAAATTAACCAATAATTTGCACATCAAGTATGATTAGAATGAAGATTTTGTTTAAAAGTTTTGGGATCGTGTATGTAAGTATCCACAAATTAATGAGAAATTTTCACCAATAGTAGATAAAAAATCAAAATTTTGTAATCGTTTTAAAAAAAGGAAAGCTATAATTCTTATAAAACTGTCAATGTAATATTTTGATGGCTGTAATTTTTTACTGTTATATGGACTTAAAATAATTTTTCATTTTTAATAAAAAATTTAAATAAAATCTCTATGCATACTTTAAACAATTTTATTAATTATCTTACATATTACATAAAACGCCATTATAAATTACGACATTGAAATATTTTATTACTCAACGACCTTGCAACTGAATCCTTCATAAATTCGATTAAATGACTATGACGTCAGTTACAAAAGGAGAATATTTTATTAGCAAATTTAATTATTTTACCGTTGGGACTAATTTCTCCTTTTTATTGCACGGAAATGAAGAGAAAAAAAAAAACTGTAATGGTGTTAAATTTTGATTATGAAAATAATGGGCACTATTTTAAATTTAAGCTTTTCGTTCTGCAAGCTGCACTGATATTTTACAGATATCAAACAATTTGTATAACAATATAATGTTATTGAAATTTATATGAACTACTAATATTCTTCAATAATAAAAGTGTTAATCTTAAATATAAAGATACGTTCCTAAAAATGTCATAGACAGACGAGCGCCGCATATTTTCTAAATGAATTTTTTATTTTCCTTACTTTTTTCATATTATTCTGCGAATTGAACAAAATATTTGATAAAAATCAAATTAACAAAATAATTACACAATAATTTTATTTTCATTGATGATTCCACAAATGGAACTTTGAAATTTGATATAAAAAATAAGTAATAACAAAAATATTTATTTTAGCCAAAAATTATAACAAATTTACAAAATAGTATTTGAATATTTGTAGATAATCAAATTATAGTAGAAATTAAATTTAGATATACATCCATTTCCAATATCATTTTAAGAAATCATCTGAATTTTGAAAGGCTCCAGCACATAAACAATAAATTTATTAGTTATAATGGTACATTCTCCCCTAACAATTTAAATTTTAAAGTTATTATTAAATATATTATAGCTTTAAACCACTCAGGATGTAAAGATGCACTTCAAAATGAGCAGAAGGAGGAAATCAGGAAGAAATTTTGTTCTGCTTAAATTATTATTAAACTATTGAAATTAAAAAATAAGCCGTGCAACGGCAGGTGCAACAGAAAAATTAAAAAAAAAACCTATCCGCGCGTGCTTATAATATTTTTAAATGAGTCTTGGTTTTGGCGGAACTGCATCTGTCCGAAACAAATATTCACAATTTTGGAGAGCTTCGGAAAGCTTTGAGTGAAAGAAAATTTATTTTTCTTGTACAAGTTTTGTAGATACGTGTACAGACGTAGTGAAAATCTGGCTTTTGGATAGTTTTTTTTTAAAAAAGTTCCAATAAAATTAATGTGAACATACTTTTCTTTCTACTAGCACAATTTTTTTCCTGCTTGATTATAAATAAATGTTGTATTATCTTATATAACAGAGTTATTACCTAATTGTATAACAAATACAATGTTTTTACTAAAAATTTAGAAATTTTATTGGTCTAATTCTGTGCTAAAAAGCGATACACATATACACGTACGTGTAGCTTGTTAAATCAATTTGAATTAATAAAATTTTATTAGAGTACACAAACAAATCGAAGTTTATTAGCATTGCGTATATAAACAGGGTAAATATGGATAGTGTACGAATACAGATATACGGTGAACTACCGTTATTATTCACATATTTTTTTGAAATATACATATATAGATATACTTACATAATAATATTTTTCTCTCGTTTCTATATTCAAACATACTGAGGTAATCGGGTTAAGTACTTAAAAAACTAATTTTAAAAAAAAGGAAAAAATATTTGAAAACTTTAATCGAAATCGAATAAACTTTCTTCAGTTTAAATTCTAATAAATTATAAGTTCAGTTCTTTTGTTTTCAATTTGAAAAACGAAAAAAAAAATATATAAATTATTTTAGAGAATAGAAGTCTTGAGAATGGTAATCATTGACCCAGAATCCGTCCAATAAGTGAATAGTACATAAATATTTATTATTCAGTAAGATTTTTACCTTAATATTTCTAAATTTTTTTCTTTTTGAATTTTTTCTTTCTTCTATTAAAAATTTAAAATTATGCAATCACGTCCACAGTAGTGAATCTATATGGAACAAAACTAAAATGAGGCATAAACTGTACAATATTCTTCAAATCTGATAACGGATATTTTTCATATTTAAGTTTTAACAGTATTTCACTTTTTTATTTATCGGTTTATAATATACAATGTAAGAATTTGTAGTTTAGCAAAAACATTCAATATAAAAGCGTCCTCTAAACAGAATATAAACCTATAAAAAACCTTAAAAGCTGGTACGAAATTTATGACAATAATCTTCTGTGATAAAACCATTGTGGCAGCAATTATTGGCTTAATATCCATTTCTCTTGTGTTCTTATTTTATCAACTTATTTGTAACGTTACTTCTAAAAAATAAAGTTAAAGAAAGTGTTCTAATACTGCAAGAGTAAATGCATATCGTGTAAGTGTACAGAAATGGAGACTTTTGTTGTGTTAAATTTTCCCACGTGATATCATAGGATATCTTAAATAAGAAAATTTTCCCACGTGATATCTTAAATAAGAATGGATAAAAAGCACTTTATATTTATAAACTACCAAGCCATATGCTTTGGATCAAATTTAATTTGATAAAATGTTATTCCATGTAATCCGTGTTATCCAAGTTCATTGATTTACAATGGTCTCAATCCTTAAGTTTGCCAGAACAACTCTCAAATATTTTATTTTCTGTACAAATATTTTGTACCAATCATACGTAAAGAATTTTATAGGAGCATGATTTTTTCATCTTCAAACTTTTTATACCAGATTTAATTTTTGTACTATAGAAATGTAAATAGAAAATCAAAACTTTTATTACTTTTTAACAGTTTTTTTATGAGGTTTGTTTTTTTTATTATTTTTTTGTAGTTTAAGAACTTTTAATAAATTTCGACGAGAGGTAAAAAAAAAAGAACAAAAATATAAGAATAAAGTTTGAAGTGCAACGTCAAATTCTAGAATTTAGAAATTCTCATTTTGAAGAGCAAAAGAGTAAAACAAAAAAAAAAAAACAAATTGAATTTTTTACTTTTCATTCATTCATGCCCCAATGTACCTAGATTATAAAGCGGTCACGGAAATCTCAGGAATTTTTTAATTTTTTCTTCTTTTTTTTTTGTATACCTTCATAATCTAATTTAGCTGAATTGAATGAGAATGTTTATAAAATTCATGTTTTACATATTAAACTTCCTCATCAGTAGTTTTTGCTTTGTACATTGCACTTGTAGTTTGCATTATTGATCAGTTCCAAGTTTTTTTTTTCAATTTTTGTTCTATATTGCGGCATGGAAATTACAATTGAAGTGTAGAATACTAAATAATTCAATATCGGTTATAGAAAACCAAAATAGTTAAGTAGAAAGTAAAATTACGAAAAAAAAGAAAGAAAAAAAAATTATTTATATTGTCAGATTGGGTTTCTACACATATTTAATTTTGAAAAATTGTAAAATGCACGTACAATTAATTAAAAATAAAAGAGTGTCATGTCATGCAGTCAATTCCGTGTCACAAAGCACAGAATCACATTGTAATTTATGCAATTTTATTAATTTTAGTACCTTTCGTTATCATTTTACTTGCATTTCATTGCAAAAAGAAAAACAAAAAAAAAATCAAAATTATTTTAAATTGACTCGGCAACAGATGAAAGAGCAAATTATGATATTTGAGTTAAGTAAGTTGATATATTTCAATTTCGTATGCCAGTTTATTTGTGGGCGGTATTTCAATCGAGAATTTTGAGACATCTTCCAAACTTTTGTGTGGGTAATACAAAAATTTTTGGGATATTTTGAATATTTTTATAGTTTTGTTGTCGATAGATCGTAAAAATCTCAGTAAGATCAACTAATTCAAAAATCTGGCTTTTATTAAATTGTAAGTAGGTACTCGTATATTAAAATATTGCATCATATATTATATGTACACTAAATGCTAAAGGTAAAAATTTCAAATAATACTTAAGTTCTTGCAATGAATAATATTCTGAAAAAAATTTAATGCAATTGGTAAATGTTGTGGTCTTATGTCAATGTTTTCCAGAAAAGTTGCAATTCTAAACATTTGCAAGACTTTTCATCTAATAAATTCAAAAAAATCAGAAAATTTAAATTGAATACAAGAATTTTAAAGTGCTATACAATTTGGTTTACCAAAAAAACCACCATAATACAACCCAAATAGGTAAACATTTTTTTGCGGATATAGAATATGCATAAATTAAATATGATTTTCGAAGTGCGATACAGATACATGACTTGAAAAATATTATAGAACAAGAAATTTTTGAGAACCTTTGATGCAAAAATGCAAATACAATGTTCTTCAAAAATGATGAGCTCATAGCAATTTTTTTTTAAATTTGAGAAATTTTTTAAGTTGTGGGAATTTTAAAGTAAAGTTACAAAAGACAAATAAAAGATACTATCTGTTTACCAAATGTGGTAACTTGAAAACCACACATTCATATTTAAAATCATATTTAAAAAAAAAAAATTAAATTTGCCATTTAACAGAAGATTTCTCATTTTTACATTTTCCTTTTTCTTTTACATTTTACTCTACATTCACGTTGCATTTTAATATTCTAAAAACTAACCGCCTCGTACGTGCTTAAGTGCGGTTTGACATACATACAATATTACGAAGAGTAAAGCGAACATCCAATGTTTTTGTGGTTAACTTTTTATTTTCCATTTTGTTTTCTTTTTTATCCAATAATAAATTGAATGTCCGAATTAAGTTGCACGAATTAAAAAAAAAAAATTAAAAATGTAAAAAAAAAATGAATGAATTGTAAACTAAAAAACTCAAAGCATAGAAATGAGAAAAAAAAAACGAATTAAGAGGAAAAAATAAAAAAAAAAGAAAACAAAGCAAAACATTTAAAAACATTTGTACCTGTGTAAGTTCTCAAAACAATTTCCATTTAAAACAATTTTCATTTCAAAAACCCTAACAACTTGAAAAACTTTTCATTTTTTTCAGTTTTTCTATGTGTGATAAAGTGATGGCATATGTATGTATGTATGTATAAAGTACATTGTAGTCATGCCATAAATGGTGAAAAAAAAAGTGTAAGTAAATTTTTTGTCGTCTCTTAAATTGTAAATGAAAAATGGAATAACGGAAAAATTTGTTTTTTTCCTTTTTTCTTTCATTTATTGAAGGTGTCGTTTGTTTTTTTTCCTGTGTAGAGAATAGAAGGCGTTTAGAAGGTTCATTTGGATATTCGGTTCAAACCAGGTAACAAATAATGTTAAAAATATGAGGTTCTTCATCAAAAGAAATTCACCGCTACAAGAGAGAGGGAGAGAGAGAGAGAGACAGACAGAGAAAAACAAAGTGAAATGCACGAATTTAAAAAAAAATAATTTTTATTTTATTTTTACAATTTTAACTTTTAAAAAGAGGTGAAAGAGAGTTTTGGTTCAGTGCATAATTTGTCATATGTTTCTCATTTGAACTTTTTTGATCTTTTACAATTTATTCATGAAATTTTTTTTTTATTAATTTTTTTTATTCTCTCTTTTGTACTCTTTATTATTTTAATGAGTTTGTTCCAACATTTTACAATTTTAATTGAAAGGAACAAAATTATATTCAAAGATTCATTTTAAGATATTGTGACAAATAACAACTCTACAATAATGTCTAATATTCCCTTTTGAATTGGGACACAGTTGATTCTCAATTTTGTTTCAAAACAAAAATTCTTTATTTTTTTTGCTCTAAAAAATTTTAACAAAAATTAGTGCAATTTTCAGTTTTTCTCAATTTCACTAATTAATATTTCATTTAGATGCGATCTTTAGAGCAATGAAATTAATATTGCTTTACAATATCATGACATTCAATTGAAGAACCTTGAGTTCGAGAAAGCATAAATAAAACTCATGTCAATAATAGTTAAATTGTATTAATAAAATTTTTATAGAAAATTCAAGTTCTAGTGGAATTCTTGTTGACTACTACGCGCAAAAATAAAGCTATTTACTCGATATAAAAAAATTTCACAAAATTGTTTTTGAAGTGAATTCAATGAAAAAATCTTTCCAAATTGGTTTACATAGTAATTAATAGACCATTTAACACCCATATCCACCCAGCCACTAAACTAAATTCCTGTTTAAAACTTTTAGACAACTCATTTCGAAATTCTGGAATACATACTAAATTACACATGAGTAGAGAAAAAATTTCAATTTGGATATTTCCTAAAATTAGAAAATATTTGAGATGACCAAATAACTACATTTGTAAACTTCAGGTGACCATTGTCAATTTTTACCATTTACCTTTTTCAATTGATTATTTTCATATTTTATGAGACTGTATTTGCTATTTTGTACACATTATCAATTGTGATGAAATGAGGGTAGGCAATAATGTATGTAACAAAAGGCTTACCTACTGAAAAATCATCAAATTTTCTTCAACAGGTTTAATAGTTACAATGAAAAAATAAAATGAAATAATTGAAAAAAAATTTAAAATTACCTAATTCCACTAATCATGCAATTTTTAAACATTATTTAAAAAAAAATAATTTCTTTAGCAGAATATCGTGATTAACTATCGGCAAACTTGCAAATTGTTGCAAAACGAAAAGTTTGATGTTTTCAATTTAAAATTTTTTTTTCATTTTAATTTTTTCATAGTTTTTAATTCTTAAATAGTTTCTCTACGAATTTTGATTTTGTTATTAAGTATAAATTAATTTGATGTGGACTTGTTCTTCATAACTATAGAAAAAATTTGATAAATTAATAAAGAATGATTGAAACTTGGACTAATTCCTATAGCGAGAATATAAATTAGCAGTGTTTATTATGCTTATCATGACAACGTTTACAATTTGGCCATAAAACCATTAATATTGTTTCAATTTTCAAATAAAATTAGTTGCACAAAGCCTAATTACCATAGTGAACTTAATCTGGAGTATAAAAAACTTGCATATTTTTAGGGCATTTTCATAATTTAAAGTCAATATTGAACTTTTCAGGGTAATCTTCTTTTTTCAATATTTTCTAATATTATTTTTAATCTAATAGTTTAATAATCTTAATTAATTAATTAATAGTAACACTTTTGTATAAAAGAGTTACAATTTAATTAATTAATTTAGATTATAAACTAGACATTCAATGTGAGTAAAACAATGCAACTGTGATCATTGAAATTACCTTTTATTCTGTATCTCCTTTGGCTTTTGAGCTATTGCCTCGAAAACTTGGCAAAAATTAAATTCTCGTTTTTCGTTAAAGCTATGATAGAATGTTAGGGTCCTACTTCCACGATTTAATTGATTTAATCGACACTAATACATTTTGCTTCTTATTTTTAAAAGAGTGTATAAAATTTTCTTTATAAATTCAATTCGCACAGGTTTAACATTCTTCCACAATACAATTCGATGAATAAAAAAACAAAAACAAAATTATTATTGGAACAACAAAAAATAGAAGAAAAGTAAAAGTTTCCAGAGTCATTTATAGGTTAATGATCGTTCACTTAATTTGTTGAATTTGAATTGCAAATTATGAGTATATAATTATAATATTAGTATGTAAATATGTGTATGTATGTAGATATATATAACCATTTACTGATCAAACGAAGAGAAATGCGTAGGAGGGTTAATTAAGAAAAAATAACAAGAAAGAATTGAATGAAATCACCGTTAAAAACAAATAAAAAACAGAAGAAACAAAAGAAGAAAAGCAAATTAGTTTTTGAGAAGAAAATATTAAAAGAAAAATATAAAAAGGTTAATTTTGGTATTTGCCAAAATTGAATGCCCGCCTATTTTAAGTTGATTTTATCTTATTTCAAAACTTTAAACTTTTGCAATCGTTTAATATGTCTAGCTTTTAATCAGGAAATACTTTTAAATTAGTAAATACCTAACGCTAAAATTTTATTGAACTGATAGGAATAATCTTTGAAAAATAATGTGACGTTTTTGTGGAAAAATTGCTATAGCTGTAGAATGCATTGATATTGAAAATAGGGGTTATATCTTAGCTTTTTGGACCTTCTTTTGGGACCGGGAACTTCACAGCGCCTATTTTCGGAAACAAACAAAAGTTATAATATTTTTCGCCTTGTAGGGGAGTTACCAGTTCCAGTGGGCCAAACTTGCTCATTTCCAACACGAATTCGCGTTTGAGATCTATGCGAAATTTCAAGTCCCTAGTTCTTTCTGTTCTCAAATAAACGCTTCTGAAGCAGGCAAATGAACTAACAGACGCGCATAGGTAGATTGACTTAAAATTTTAATCTGAGAGAGAATGTAGAGAATAATATGGGGTCTAAAATGTTCCTTTCTTTGTAAGCCGTGAGAAATTTAATATACAGTCCTATACATCGAATAAAATATAGGAGGGTATGAAAAGGGAGCACAAAAATAGCCTATAGATGGCATTAATTAAATATTGTCAAACTTCTTATTCCAAATTTTGATTGCAGATTAAATAGAAATTTTTTCTTGATATTGATAACCAGAATCAAATTAATATTTAAATAAATTTACATAATTTAAAAAAAAAAATTTTAACAAAATTATTACATACCTTGAATGTTTTTTAAACTGCTGTGAACGAAAACTAATTTCTTATTTAGTTATCAATTTTTTATGTATTAGAGTTTTTTCTTTCTTTCTCATATCACTAGGATAAAGTTCTGGGAAGGAACATTCTAACTTTTTGTGAAAAATAAATTAAAAAAAATATATTTTTTGAAAATCGAAAATCATAGCTTTAAAATTACTCAAAACAGTTCCCAAAAACAGTTCCTCAAAACAGTTTTTGAAAATATTAAGTTTTATTTCCATTGCTCGTTCCCATTAATTCATGCTATATCGTAATTCTTTATTAATATTTTAAGTTTGTTGAAATTATTGAAATGCTGCTTTCAAATTTCTGCTTATGTTTTTATCGTTTCTTAATAAAACTTCATAGCATTTAAAACTTAAACGCTGCAGTTGTTTTGCTGCACCCTATGTTATTCATTATTAATACACAATAGTCCAATTTCTTCCAAAATTTTAACCAGTTTTTACGATTAAAATTTTTTTTTAAATTTATTTATTTTGTATAACACTGTGTATTAAAATAACTATGTTTGTATAACAATTGCCATGTAAATGAATTCAATTTTATTAAGAAAAACTTTTAATTTTAAAAATTAGCACATTTTAATTTTTTTTTTGTGAAAGAATTTACTCGAAGCTCATCACATTTCAACACAATGTACAGAGAAGACGAAAACGACTTTGTAAATTTTAATTTAATTACGAGTATGAAATATTTTTTTTTTTAAATAGAACAATTAATTATGCAAACACATCAAGTTACACAAAAAAAAATTCAAAATTTCAAGAAAAACTGCAAATTCTATAAAAAATATTAAAAATTTTAATAAATTTTTTTTTCTTTTTTTTTGTAGGTAAGATCCTGACTTTGGCTGCTAAAAAAAATTTTTTCTTTTCTCAACTGTGTAAGTATAATAAAAAGTTCAAATGAGTGGAAAACATGAAAAATAATAAAAAAAAAGAAACGAAAATTTTTTAAAAAGAAAAATAAACCGTTATTTCTTTTATCTTTTTGTCTGTGCTTTACAGTTAAATTAACTGTATAAATAAAACATATGTAAATGACGTGTAACTAGCGAACTAATTTCCTTTATTTTTTTAACATTTGCATAGCATTTTTACCAAAAAATAAAAAAGAAATAGAAGAGAATTTTCTTTTTATAAAGATTTTTTTTTTTTTGCATTTTATTTTCTTTTATTTAAAATAATCGTATGCATCATGTTAAAAATTACATAAAATATTAAAAAAGTAAACTTTTTCAAAATCCCAGAGTCTTATATACAAAAGTATTCAACATCAAACAAACGACATTATTATAATACCGCCGCTATGTGCTTATTACTTTACTTTTAAATTAAAAAATATAAAAAAAAATTTGGAATGCATTAAAGTAACCAAATGCCAGATATTAAAATAAGGTAACAAAAACTAACTTCATCATTTAATTTTATGACTACGATCAAATTATTAATTAAGCTTTACAGCAATATTGCAACCACTGCTACCATTTTATGTAATTTGGAAATTTTAGTGAAAAGGTGGTTTCAGATAACAGCTTCATAGTATGTTATGCCATGACGTATGCCATTTTTAATGAGGACGATAACATAAAATAAAATTTTTAAAATTTTTAAAAATCCATTAAGTCATTAAGGTCAAAAAGTGTTAGAACAAAATTTTCTTGCCTCAATAATGCTTTGACGTCTCAAAATATGAAACGATTATCTTTAAACAGCATTTTGCTATAAAATTTTTTCAACTTATTAGGAATGAATATCAAGCTTGTATTAATACATTATTAAAAATAAATTTATTTAGATTTCTTACGTTTCACTTATTTTTATGAGTTTTAACATTAAAAATAAGTGCCTCACTTTTCGTCCCGCTTTTTTATTTATAGGATGAGAATGACGTTTTTCATGTATGTATGTGTATGTACAAGCCAAAACTTCACAAAACTTTAATCTAAATTGTAATATAAGTAAGAAAAGCGCTATTAGTAGAACTTTGCCTGTTGACGTGCTTCCATAAAGAACAATGGTTCCGTTCATTTAATTTAAATATGTTAATTTTTGAACAGTAACTAAAACCAGGAGCTATGACTCAGTTTTGATTTAATGTACCTACATCTATCTTTTGCCTGACAAATATTACGAAAAAATGAGTTAGGACAATATGGTTTGAGTTTGAATTACATTAATAATTATGAAAAATTCAGTAGAGGAAAGCAAAATATTTATTACATTAGATTTTTGTTAGAAAGGTGCACTAAATTAAATTTTTAATGAAAGTTACTCTTACTAAAAATATTTTCAAGCTGGTGACACTATTAAACATAACAGGGGATTATTCCCTTCAATTAATATAAATACATGTTGAATTTTTAACAGTACTTAATTGAAAATGAGTGCGTGTATATGTTTTCGCTACATTGCACAATATTTACTGTAGCTTTTGCATTTTATTCATCCTCATAATTATAGTTACAATGAAACCCTCTTACATAAATGCTGTTTCCAAGTAAAATGAAAATTTTGTAAGCATATCTTGTAAAAATATTTTAATTGAAACATAAAATAAAAATTTTTAAAATTTATAAATATGAAAATTTTAATTTTATATGTGAGAATTTAAAAGTATTTGTAAATGTTCCTTATATGCAGGAGCTGGAAAGGTTTAAATTAATTATAAATAAAGTTAATTTAAAAATAAATTTAAATAAATGTTTTTACTTATTAATTTCTCTGACTTAAGAGTAATAAATTAATATTTTTGATGGTATTAATATCTATGATTGAATTGCCAAAATTGTGGTTCGAAAAATTAATAAACTATTTAGTGTTGCTACTTCAAATTCCAGAATCTGATTACATTAGGCAGTGAATCGCAGTGCATTAGTCTTATGGAATCGATTAATATTTTAGAGGTATTATGATATACAGAGGGTCTTCGTGAATCTAATAATTCTAATAACAAATCTTATAATATTTTAGGCACTTGCGACACAGTTTTTTAATTTGGTCTTGGATTCAAATAGAAAACCGGAATTTCGTCATGAAACACAACATTATTATTTCTGTACTTTTACTTTGAAATGCTGAAGCAATAATCTGTTGGCTCATCATAGTTTATTACGTCACAAAGCAGAAATTAATTTGCCTAAATCTTCGACATGTTATAAATGCCTCCAAAACAACAACTTCAAAAATATTACATTTTTATACCCTGCACTTCGTGAAGGGTATATTAACTTTGGTATGGAGTTTGTACCTACTTGAAGGAGTCATCTGCGGTATGGACATATATATATATTCTTGCTCAGCGTAAAATTCTGAGTCGATTTAGACATGTCCGTCTGTCCGTCCGTCCGTCCGTCCGTCCGTCCGTCCGTCCGTCCGATCGCACGATAACTCAAAAACGATAATGCAATCGACACCAAACTTTCACAAGTTTTTTCTTTTGTACCAAGGACGAGCCCTATTGTTATTGGACTAATTCGGACAACGGGTTCGGGTAGCTGCCATACAACTCAAAGAGTTTATTTTAAATATTTCAAAAACTAATAAAGGTATAAATATAAAATTTTGTATACATGTGTCCAATTATATTCTACACATGCTCTAAAAATTATAATGGGGTAGCTGCACCGGTTCGGGTGGCTGCCATACAACTCCAACAGCAAATTTTTTATATTCGGCAAAATAATAAAGTCAGATCCATGAAACTTGGCAGTCATGTGTCCAATTATAGGTCAAATATATTTCTGAAGTTTTAGAGGAATCGCTTGACAGGTTCGGGTACCTGACATACAACTCCAGAAGCAAATTTTAAATATTTAGAAAAATAATAAAGTCAGATTCATGAAACTTGGCAATCATGTGTCCAATTATGGCTCAAATATATTTCTGAAGTTTTGGTGGAATTGCTCGACAGGTTCGAGTAGCTCCCATACAAGTCTAAAAGCTTATTTTAAATATTTGGAAAAATAATAAAGTCAAATTCATGAGACTTGGCAGTCGTGTGTCCAATTATAGGTCAGACATATTTCTAAAGTTTTGGTGCGATTGCTTGACAGGTTCGAGTAACTCCCATGCAAGTCTAAAAGCTTAATCTTAATATTTGGAAAAATAATAAAGTCAGATTCATGAAACTTGGCAGTTGTGTGTCCGATTATAGATCAAATATATTTGTGAAGTTTTGATGGAATTGCTTGACAGGTTCGGGTACTTGCCATACAACTCCAAAAGCTTATTTTACATATTTGGAAAAATAATAAAGTCAGATTCATGAAACTTGGCAGTTGTATGTCGAGTTATAGGTCACATATATTTCTGAAGTTTTGGTGGAATTGCTTAACAGATTCGAGTAGATCCCATACAAGTTTAAAAGCTTATTCTTAATATTTGAAAAAATAATAAAGTCAGATTCATGAAACTTGGCAGTTGTGTGTCCGATTATAGATCTGATATATTTGTGAAGTTTTGGTGGAATTGCTTGGCAGGTTCAGGTACTTACCATACAACTACAAAAGCTAATTTTAAATATTTGGAAAAATTATAAGGTTTGATTCATGAAACTTGGCAGTCGGATGTCCAATTATGGGTCAGACATGTCCGTGAAGTTTCTATAGAATGATTTTAGAGGTTCAAGTAATTGCTACACAATAACGAAAGGTGCAGGGTATAATTCAATCGGTTTATACCGACTGAAACGTTTTTACTTGTTATACCTGTTATTTCTATAAATACTTTGGTTTTTATGGAGAAGAAAAGTTTTTTAATTTTTATCCTTATGTAAAAATAAATTTAATGGAAAAATAATTCATTTTTCATATGTTTAACGGCATTAGGTGGAGCTGCTGTCAATATTACATTCTTAGTGAAACATCAAAGCATATTGCATAAAAATACAAAATACCTGACTTATTCTCTTATCTAAATTTTGATGAGCAATAACCAGAGCTAGCTACGAAAGAGGTGAGCATTCTATTATTTTGCAATTTTCTTGATTAAAAGGTCCAGCCTAAAATTATTTAAAAGCTCACATTCTCAAACAAACAAACAGACCGGCATAAGTTTTTTATGGATGAAGAAAAAGTCTGCATACGATTCCAAATTTGCATGATTATGACAAGTTAACTTAAAAAATTTAGACCAGTAGTTTTTAATGAAATATTCGGAATAAATGATTTTTCATCAATCGCACGATAACTCAAAAACGAATAATGCAATCAACACCAAACTTTCACAAGTTTTTTCTTTTGGGCCAAGGACGAGCCCTATTGTTATTGGACTAATTCGGACAACGGGTTCGGGTAGCTGCCATACAACTCAAAGAGTTTATTTTAAATATTTCAAAAACTAATAAAGCTATAAATATAAAATTTTGTATACATGTGTCCAATTATATTCTACACATGCTCTAAAAATTATAATGGAATAGCTGCACCGGTTTGGCTGGCTGCCATACAACTCCAACAACAAATTTTTTATATTCGGAAAAATAATAAAGTCAGATTAATGAAACTTAGCAGTCATGTGTCCAATTATAGGTCAAATATATTTCTGAAGTTTTAGAGGAATTGCTTGACAGGTTCGGGTACCTGCCATACAACTCCAGAAGCTAATTTTAAATATTTGGAAAAATAATAAAATCAGATTCATGAGCTTTGGCAGTCGTGTGTCCAATTATAGGTCAGACAAATTTCTGAAGTTTTGATGGAATTGCTTGACAGGTTCAGATACTTGCCATATAACTCCAAAAGCTTATTTTACATATTTGGAAAAAAGGTAGAGTCAGATTCATGAAACTTGGCATAGGTCAGACATGTCCGTGAAGTTTCTATAGAATGATTTCAGAGGTTCGAGTAATTGCTACACAATAACGAAAGGTGCAGGGTATAATTCAATCGGTTTATACCGACTGAAACGTTTTTAATTGTTTTAATTACACTTCTGTTTGAAGTTCGAATTAATTCTGAGAAAAAAACTTTTTTAAATTTTGGAGTTTTCCTTTACATTGAAATGCTTTAGTCTTTAACAACAGACAAAGTCAATTGTTATTCGGCATGCGAACATTTTCGAAAAAAGAAGAAAGAAAAAGCTAATGGTTTAAATAAATAGCAATTTTAAGTATTTTTAAAGAAAAATACAATGATCTGAAAATTTAATATTAGTAATTAAAAAAATTTTTAAAAATTAATTTGTATTAGAAATGGTTGTAATTTAAACATCTTAAAAGAAATTGTTTACAAATACAAAAACAGTAAGCATTCAATGGGGAGTTCTGTAGAATATTTCTACTGGACACCTTTAACTCACGCAATTAACCTTTAAAATCGAGCATTATGTTAACACCTCTTTAAATTTATTTTCGCTTTATTTTAAAGGCTGCATAAATCGTTAATCCTTAATGTATGCAATCCATGAAATAGTTTCGTATATAAATGAAAATAATTTTAAGGGTGTAGTGAGTATACATAGATTTTTAAAAGGTTTTAAAGACATAGGTTTTTAAAAGCAGTATTTTCACTTATTGAAGGGAGAAGTGGTATACACTACAAACTATTGGTGTGAGCCAACTTTATTTAATTACGTGCGAATGGCTGTTCAAATACGATACTCTTAAGAAACGTCATATTACGAGGTGATTTATCGTTATACTCAAAAAAAATATTACCACAACTGCCATAGTTTTGTATACTCCTAGTGATAAAAATTGATAGAAATCGGAATAGGCGAAAAAAATAACATTTTCTGCCATATTTTAATGTTTTCGGAATTGTTTATTTCACTCAAGACCATGTCTTGACCGAAATTGTCAACATATATTTTAGATGTTATCTACAACATTGTTTTATTACTGCACGAACAAAAAAAATTACAGTGAGAGTTTGAAGGGAATATGTTCTGTTGAAGAAAAGGCACAATATTTAGCTAAATCTGCAATGTTATACAGTAATATTAGGAATATTTTCTTTTTCATGTACAAATGAAGAATCTCATAAAGTCAATTGAAAATATAGTCATGAAATCTAGCTCCATTTCATACATCACAAGTCAACTACGTATATCACTACAGAATAAGTCTGTATTCAATATGAAGACAGAAATATTGATAATTTTGTAATTTTTTTTAAGCAACTGCAGATATAAGGTAACTTTTATGTTTTTTAGCTACCAAACCTACCAGAAGCCTTTTCAGTGTTTCTCTTCCCTTCCCTTCATCAAGAAATGAATAGAGATTTCTGTATTTGTTCAGAAAACATTTGGAATTCCTTTAGTGTGAGAATTTTTTTTAACGTTATTTTTGCCAAACCTTATCAGTACCAAATTTTGCTTTTTAATTCACGGTATATTTAATATTTGTTGAACGTAATATATATGAATAAAAATTTTCAAAACTTCTGCAACTCTGCGCAAACTTTGAGAAACGAATTCAATTTTAAAAGAAAATAACCCACATTTGTTTATTATATAAACATTCATAACATTATTTGGAGATTCGAAACACATCACGCGATTTGTGTTTAATGATAAATTGCGAAATGTTTAGAGACATTATTAGCTACAAATTACATTTTTTGTGTCTTGTCATCCTTTTAGTATCTGGTTTTGCATATTTAAATCGTCTTTTGCTGTACTTACTAACTTTTCTTTTTTAAAGTCGTAAAGTTATTAATTTTATAGAGGAGTTATAAATATCAAAATTTAGGAACAAATTTATAGGGACTCGATTTAAGCAATATGGATTAACATACCCGAAGAAAGCATACCTGCCAAATAATATGCATTACATCAAACCATATTCACCATATCATTCTGATTTTAAATATTCACGAAAACCAAGTTGTAATACACATATACAGTATGTATATTTAAAAAAATTCATAACATTACAAAAACATTTTAAAACGGTAGTTTAAAATATCTATGTACATGCAATCATACATAGAAAAAGAAACTACTTATTTTTTCACCAAATAATATTTTCAAAAACCATTCAATTTTATTACTATTGAAAAAAAAACTCGAAATTTTTCCATTTTGTATGAGAAAAAAAAAAAGGAAAAATGATTTTCCCTTGTTCCTTATTATGATATTTTTCTTGCTTTTTTTTTTTAAATTTTCTTGTTTTTTTCCTATTTAACCCAAAAAAAAGTTTAAAATAGCGTTCATTCTTTAGTACTCAATTGAATATAAAACTATAAAAGAGGAACAATTTTCCACAAAATATCGTGATGACTTCATATTCGTCCTTTTTTTCGTTTTGCTTGTTTTTTTTTATTCAAAAATGATTCCTGCTTATTTGCTGTTTTTTTTGTTTTCTTTATACAAATTTTCTTTTGAACATTTTTTACTAGTTTTTATTGAAATTTTTTCACCAAGAGACTTGTATACAAGTGTAGGTATGTTATACTGCCACTGATATTGCAATCTGATGTGATTTAAAGAAAAAAAAATAAAAAATAAAAAATAAAAAAAAAGGAACCAGTTCCGCTTTGTTGCAAATTAATTGATATTTTGGCTTTATGAAAAAAATTGCTATTACTTTTTTTTAAAAAAAATCCTTTTTTAAAAATTTTAGTGAGCATATAAAATAAAATAATAGAAAATATGGGGACTTAAATGAAGATTCCATATTTTATTGTAAGAATTGGGCAATAAGAGTTGGGTATATATGATTTTGATTTTATTTAATTTATTTTGAACACGAGTTATTGGCGTATCTAAAATTGAAATGTTTTATGCAGAATAATATTTGAGCGGGTGAGAAGCGAAAATTTCAATCTGTGAAAGTAAAATGAAGTACAATATTTTGTTACTCACCCAGTCATCAAAAATGTTGATGACAATCAACAAATTCATATAACAACATGTTCTTTAGGTGAAGAAGTTGGTGTTTTATTGAAATTTTTCGATTTATTGCACATTCTGGATGTCCTCCCTCAACTTAAGGGAGAAAGTTAGTGAATATCAAAATATTCTTGTATTCTATAATTTCCAAGTGAGAAAAATGATTTTCATTTCATCAGTTTGGGAGATGACTAGCTTATTTAGCAATATTTTAAAATATTTACACGTGAAGCATTAAGAAACAAAATAATGAGAAAACTTAAATGGTATGACAAAATTACCTTTAGTGACTCAGGGATCAAAAATAAGGGAAAGAATAATTCATCATGTGCTCGTAGCCTGATGTAAGAACTTGGTTTTTGGCAAAATCTTCTGAATTTTTCAAAAAAATTTCGTTCATTCTTAAACAACATGTTGGGTATTTAAATTTTTTTACCACAATGTCTTTTAAAATGTACTGTACTCGTATTCTAAATATAATTTCGTTCCAAATTTAAACGAGTACATTTTTAAAGATTATGTCTCGTATATCGCTGTATAACATGCAAAATCTTTAAAAATGTACTCGTATTTTTAGTATATCAGTGTTGTAAATGCATTCATATACATACACATATAATGTTTGACTAGTGTTTAATAATAAAAAAAAAAATCAATTGAAAACTGGGGTAAAAAAAAAATGTTTGAAAACACAAAGAAATATAAAATGCTACCTAACAAGACCCCAACAAATTCACTGAAAGTTTGCTAAAGAATTGCAACCAATTTGTTTGTTTCTTTCGTTTTTTTATTTTCTGAATTTTAAGTGGAGAAAAAAACTATTTCTCACAATAACACAACTTACAGTGTTGCTGAGGAATGTAGAGAATGTTATAAAATATAATATTGTTATCATCTCGTATATAAGAAACATGTATGAGTTTACATTTTGATTAAAAGTTTTAAATTTTCACTTGAAAGTAATGAAAACAAGAAAAGTAGAAATGGGAAAGAATTTCAATTGTCATAATTTAAGAACTTTTGAGTTCAATTTTTTATATACACCTATACCTACACATACACACGTACTCGTAATATATAAAGTTATAGTTTTGGCATCAATTACTTATTTTGTGATATTTATTTGTATGTCTTCTTTTAATTCCATTTCAAAGTCTTTCAAAAGAAATTTCTATACGCAATATAGGATAAAAATAAATTGAAGTTTATGAATTTAAAAAGTTTAAGAGAATTGAGAAATTTTATTAATAAATTATGTTAAGTAACACTTGCTAAGTAAGTGTGCTTTTTAAAATACCATGGTCTCGAGATTTTTGGAACATAATGTCATATCGAAATGTCCGGTATTCTATCGAATGTTCTATCGAGTACCAGAAACAACATTTTGTAAAAAAACGATAAGTCAATAACATGTTATTATGAATTAATGGCGATTAAAACAAATTTATTGGAAACAAAATATACTAAAGTACGGAAAATTAAATGTTTCTGGCCAACGATTTGTTTACTGAATTCTATATTTCGAAATTTAATTGAAAACTCTAAATTTTAAAACATACGCTCTTATGAATTTAAAATTATTGATGTAATCGAACCTACGAAGTTTAAGTTCGCTTTCCTCATAGATGCAATGATAGATGTAATTATTAAATAGATAAAATATAACAGATTCAAATTTGTAAGCTACACGAATTTAGGTCATTGCAAATAATCTTAAATTCAATTATTGCAAATTGTTGTTGTATAATATAACAAACTGAACTGTACGTTATTTCAACACTTATCTTTTACCTTTACCCTTTATAGGTCCTGAATTACAATACGTAATTTAAATATTTTGTAACATTAACCAACTGCAACAAATATACCACTATTTAATTGTGTGAAATATTTCAATTCAAATCTTTTATATTTTTTATAACTTCCTGTCAAAAAAAGAAAGATCTTTTTTAAAATACATTTATTATATAACGGATATGATAATTTTTAAAGTATCCACTGTTGCAATAATAACATATTCAAAATAGGTAGAATAACTTAAGTGCAGATAAAGGAGATACGAGTACTGTAAATATTTTGGTGTTGTTAAAAAATAAAAAAAAAAATTAAAAAATATTTTTGATTTTTACCAAATTTTTTTTTATAAAATCTTCGTCTATTTTTTAAATCTTCATCCTTCTAAATCATTAACCCTAATGTTGTTAGCAAAAATTATTATGCCCAACTGCAAATCTTAAACAAATTTTACAAATTTTGAATTTTTTTCCTTATCGATTTTCTTGTACGATTGTGAATTATACTTCGTTTTGTTTTAGGAAATCCATGACATAAAATAATTTTAGTTTAGCTTAACTCGAATAATGTGCCCACAACTGTGAAGCAGTTGGAATAAATGTGATAACGTAAAGCAATTAAAAATTTAAATCAAGTATAGTGAACTCAAATGAATTTTATAAATTTTTCAAGAACAGTTTACCTTAAAATTTTACAGTGACAATAATAATCTTCAACTAATATTTTTACTTGAGGCAATTTATTAATTTTTTATATTTTTGGAAAATCTAGAGAGTTGTATTCTGACGATTCCTATTTCCAAATAATGTCAAGAAAACCCTGTGTTAATTTTTTTTTTATTCACAAAAGATTTTTAGTGAGAACACTGCAGCTGATTCATGACAGTCAAGAATGAAATAAGGCTGTTTTTCGAAGGCACCGTTTTGGTTCTTTTATCAGAAACGTTATATATGACAGCTTGTTTTATGATCACTATAATTAAAATAATGGGAAAAATTCCAATTCAAGTAATTTTTAAACTTTGTCATTAGTCTTTTGACGTAATCACTATATTTGCCGCCTAATGATGAATTTAACCCAATGGTAGTACAAAGTGGTTAATAATAAAAAAAGAAAAAAAATTTATTTAGATATTCACTTGAGAAAAAAAAGAACAATATTTTGGCGCATTTCCAAAATCAGTAGAAAAAAATGTAACAAACTAGTACAACAATATTCAACCATTAAAAACTACTAAATCACGTTTTCTAACGTTGAAAATATTATAAAAGAAACGTCCAAAGAATGCAAAAATTTGCGGTTACCATCTTTTTATAATAACATTTTTATGCACTTTTGTGTATATTTACCGGATATAAACCCACAGTATAATACTGTCAAAAAAAATGGTACAAAATTTCGTCAATTTTTTTTTTTAATTTTTCATTTGACATTTTATTAACAAAAAACAAAACCTCTTTTTCTTCTTATTTTTTTTTCAACTGTAATTTTTTTTCTTCTCTTTAGTTAAATTTCGTATGACACACATCTTACAACAATATAAAGCTATATACGATTCATATTTTTATATCAAGTTGGGGTTGCATTAAAACAGAAAATCAACTGTAATAAGAGCAATTTTTACCTGGTAAGGTACCATATACCTTATAATAATGTGTGACCCAAAATGCTATCATCATGTCTTATATTATTATTATAAATTCTATTCTGATGATGTTGAATTATATAAGAGCGACCTCTTTAAGTTATATCTAAGAGTATATTATGGTCCCATTTTACTTAATTTTTTTTTCTTTCATTTTAATGCTTTTCCTTTTTTTTCACCCATTTTCGCGTATTTTGTAATTCAATTCAGGTGCTTTTTATATCAAGACACAAACACGTACTGTTTTATGTACTTTCTTTTATATAATATGGAATACCTTATACAGGTATAGGGAAAAGAAGAAGAGCAATGTGAGGAGAAAAAGTAATATTGTGACTTCCTGATGGTTATTCTACTATAGTTTGTTACTGTTCTTTTTTTATTTTGTAATTTTTGTCCTATAGTTTGCTTCTAATAAGGGATCCAAAAAAAAGAGAATATGTGATAAAAAAAATGCATTATTTAGATTCATATACGAGTATAGGACCTGATAGTGTTTTCCCTTTTGAGAGTGTCAAGGAAGAGCGAAAAAAAAACACCAAAAACTCTCGAACGTGTACAGAATTCTATAATGGTGATATTAATGATAAAATGACAGTATATTATAAGAACATAAATGTATATACGAATGTGTATGTAAAAACGTATACATGTGTGTATATGGGTATATTAAGAAGAATACTGTTTCGCTTGCATTTTAATATTGTTATATAATAATCTCATACATAGATGACAAAGAGCTTTTTCACTTAATTGAATTTATTTAGAGAAGAGGAACGCTGTATACGTAAAATGACATTTATATACACATACATATATAATCATATGTAATTTTATATTGTAACATCGAAGATAACTGTTTTTTTTTCGTTATTCTAATATTATGTATGTATTTTTGTATATTTCTTTCTTCAAAACTGATATTGTTATACTAAATATACAACTGTAAAAATGGAATATCTAGATGCCTACTGTATGTAGGTACATACACACTTACATCATATATTTTTTTTCAATTTATTCATTCTGTTTTTTTTTCTAATATTATCTTTAAAGAATTTTAGTAGTTATATTTGCATATAATGACCAAAAGAAAAAAAAAATTTTTGTTGCATATTTTTGGGAGACCATATGCACCTTTACGTTTGATTTAAAAAAAGTACTGAAATTAAGTATCTGAAAATGTTGAATTTATAGTCAAATGAATCGCCTGAAATATCATTTTTAACTATAACTCATTTAGAATTCTACAAATTGAGATAAAATAGGTTTTATTCAAAAGAACTCGATGACTTGGGTGTATAAAAATTAAAAACAAGCTTTTCTCTTTCGAAAAATTTTATTTGTGTAGATTAGAAAACCTATTTATCTAATGAATGATCATGGCACCCATTTTTTAACCTAAGATCTAACTCGTTCCAATTTTGAATGGATATTATAAAAAGCACGCCGAGTTCTTGTATAGTATAAATTTTTGTGTTGTAAAATTAATTGCAATTGCATAAATAACTTACAAGTCCAATCAATTTGAATACCATTTTACTTTAAATACTATTTATAGAAGTTTTTCAGAACAGAGGGAGGGCATTCTCGTTTTATTACAAGAGTAAATCCAAAGCTAAAATGCTTACAAACACTTTATATTTAAAGGACTAACCCCTATCATAAGTTTAAACCGGCTTCTTCTCGAATTTTAGTACACGTTTTATACGGGTTATGCATTTTGACTCTGAACCACTCATAATCCGTAACAATTTCATTCTGAATATTTTCATAGAACGTATGGTCACTTTGATTATGTAAACTTTAAAAATAATAATAAAAATAAAAATAATAAAAAAAATTATATTCCTATATTTAAATGAGGAAGAAGGCGAAAATTATTTTGAAAATTTTATAATGAGAAAAAGATAAAAATTACTGTACTTGTTCAATGTTCACACAGTACCGTATAGCGCAAAATTAAAATTGATGTCAAGCTTCACTCGCTACTATAATATTGTTCGTATCTAACAACGAGTCGTTTTCTAATATCATATAGTACTCATAATATTATATTAAATATATTTTACTTATATAGAATATATCCCGTTATTTATATAATGTATAACATACTTAAATATTATTTTTTTATTTAATGCAAGAATATGAAAATTTTTTAATGCAAATGAAGACAATCTTATGTTATTATAATGAACATGGCAAGTACATACACTGTTCTGTCCTCTCTTATTATTTTAATTAAGTTATACAAAATGAAATTAAAATAAATTTCAAATTTTAAATTAGGAAATGAGAAAAGGTTTTATTCGTTATATGCATATATAGTTTTTTTTTTTACATAAGTTGCATAATTTTCATAACAGTTGGTGCTGTGCACCTTTGAAATAATAAAAAATTTTATATGAATATATAAGTGTATGTAAAATAGAGAGAAAACACTTCAAGAACATAATATGAAAATTTAAAAAAAAAACAAGAAGAAAAGAAAACGCATATCCTTTAATATAATTTAAGTTTGGTATATATGGAAAAAAAGGAATGCTGCCTATTTTTGTAAGAAGAAAATTTAAAAACATAAAAATAATAAAAACAAAAAAAAAATGTTCTTAATTACAAGTGCTGTAAAGACAGGTGGTGTATTAAAAATAATTACAAAAATAAACACAGTTTTAATGAAAACAATTTCATGAATTTCATTGAAACAAAAAAAAAAAAACAAAAACCTTGTAAAATTTAAAATATGTGACATAGATGGTGTATAAAATTAGAACAAATTTTACTTATAAACCAAAACAAACGTACATAATTTACAAAATTATGTAAAAGTGAGTCTTTAAGTGAGTCAATGACAATTTTAATATTTCCATTCTTTATTCTTATTTTTTCCCCAAAAACATTCATTCAATATGCTGTAATGGTTTTTACAATAAAACAAGGTCAATTAATAAAAATATCCAAGAGATGATCCAAAGACATTGGTATAATTTGGACCTTGAATTAATCCAAAATATCTGGCCAATTTTTTCAAGAATTTAATGTTAGAATTCAGTACACTTACTAAAAATTTTAAATTTTGATCAATGTTGTGTTAAACATTATGTTTAAATAGCCTTATATTTTTGTATCAATTTTATTTCAAATTATTCTAATGTAAACGCTTGGGAGTACGATCTTTGTTAAAATTTTCAAAATAAAATTAGTGAGGTAACCGATTTGTTTAATAGTCAATATTGAAAAAGTTAACACTTTTGATCACCTAATCAGTGTGCTCCCGTTTTTCGCTATTCTAATATTATGTATTAAGCTTGCTATTCATTCATCGAATAAAGTTTCCTAATTGATTGAATAGAAATATTCCTTTGTCACCGTAATATTGATCCAATTTCCACTTAAAAACATTTTAAATTTAGTTTTTTACTTAAAAAATATTTTAAGTTTTTTCATTTAAATTATTGAAAATACAATTTGGAAAAATTTCAAATATATTATTGTAATTTGAAACTATTAAAAAACAAAACTGTATTCAGTAAGAATGAAACTTACAAAATAAATCCTCAAAATAAAAATAAAATATTTTACATTTAGGACTCTTTGCAACAAAAAAAACAAAAAAACAAATATTTATTATTAAAAAGAAATTTATTATTGGCAGGATAAACTTTACAGCATTGCAGGATAACAATAAAATTAGAATTAAAAACGCATTGAAAACTAATGATAAAGGCTCTCATGTGAAATATGTTTTGAAAAACTTGGAAAAAAAAACATTTGTAATTAATATACGATTTAGAGAAAGTTTCATGAATTGAGCTGAAATATTGCTTTTAAAGAATATATTTGTCATTTGATAATATGGACAAAATTATAAAATCTTTGAAAAACAAAATTATAACTTTAAAATAAATTTTTTTTTTTAAATGACCATCATTAATTTGGTAACCCCTTGAGTAATAAAAATTCGTCTACCAGGCAA
The DNA here is from genome assembly GCF_029603195.1 of Condylostylus longicornis. Taxonomy (NCBI): domain Eukaryota; kingdom Metazoa; phylum Arthropoda; class Insecta; order Diptera; family Dolichopodidae; genus Condylostylus; species Condylostylus longicornis. The sequence goes on along the minus strand of NW_026578017.1, from coordinate 7,819,147 downwards.
ATTTGTAAACTTATGCATAAAAATTAACCTGGCAACTTCTAATATTTTTTTTACGCAAATTATTTAATGGTTATGTAAATAATTTAGTGGAAACAATCTAATTTTTTGTTTACGCAATTAATAATTGACGTTACATCCCAGCGAGCCATTTGTGCGTTTTTAAATTTCTGACTTTCCTTCTATTTCCTCATCACTAGGTTTTTGATTTTTTCAGTATCTTCCCAGATACTTTCAAAATTTATTGAGCAAGTTGTCTAAATAAAAGAAGAAATCGTTTTACAAATTTTTAATTTTAATTTTAAAGGTGACTCCAATGGACCCGCCTGACCATTTACACTTTTTTTTCCCTTTTATAAGAAGACCAAGCCGGTTAAGGCCAAGTATTTTTTTAAAAATAAAAGGTTTAAAAAGTCTTGGAATAAACTTAATTAGACAATAATTATTAATGAATTAAAGTCTTAAGGCTGAGCCTGAAATAGACAACTCACATTGTTTGTATATTAGAAAAGAAGTAGCCAGACACTGCTCATATATGAGGAAAGTACCAGTACATCTCAAATGATTTAGAATGAGTTTAAAATATATGGTTGTACTTAAGAATATGCTGATAAAGAAACAATTAAGTTCAAATGTCAAAATATGTTTCCAAGCAGTTCAAACTTTGATGGCTCCAGTTCGAACTTGGCATCAATGAAATAATGAATCTATAATGAATGAATCTAATATTCTGATCTATTTTTAAATTTATAATTTAAGTGGTTTTTCATGAAATGAAAATATTTCAGGTTTGTTGCAAATTTTGGTGGTGCTTGAACATAAAGTTTCAGCACAATTTCGATGTGCACTTTGTATAACAAATGAATATTATAGCAATTATTTATTAACTTTTTATACAAAGTGCACCGAAATTTTTTATTATTAAAAAAACACTTGTAGTTAAAAGGATGATTATTTGAATTTTGCGTACTGTTTCTAGGTAAAAAATATTTTCTAAAAACTGCACAACCAAAATTCTCAACTTTAAATAAAAATTTAAAACTTAAATCAATTTATGCATATACTTTCGAAATTTTAACTAATTAAATTAAAAATTATTCAATAAAAAAATTAAAACTAAAGCAACTAAAAAAGGACAATTAAAACACAAGATAAAACCAATGTTGAAATTTTTTATGTTTACAATTGCTTTTTCATAGAAATAAAAAATTTGAAAAATTGCATACCCTTCTTCTAGTTAGTTGAAATTCGATGTGCAAACTCAATATTGTGAAACTATATAAGCGTGTAAATATTATATATGCATAACATACTTATACATATGGTATGCAAATTTTGAACCTAATTCGTAGATAACGAAAAATAAACCCAAAATTTACATAATCCCTTTAAAAAAACTTTATAGATTTTATATACATATGTACATACAAATGTTCGCCTATATAAAATATGAAAAATATTGCAATCATTTAAATTTAATCACAATATTCTAAAGTTTATAATTTCGATTAAATAGAAATATACTGAAATTTATCTTCTATATTTATGATTTTGTGCAATATGTAAAAAACTTAACCCTATGGGAATATTATCGGTCCTAAGGATTACCTAATATAATTGTCGTACAATATTGTTCCTATGGCTTTTATTGATAGTGTTATACAATAATGCTCCTTACATAAATTTTAAGAAAGTTCCTTTATTATAATATTTTTGTAAAATTAAGAATTTATTCGAGTAATATATTTGTTGGATTTATTCACTTACGGAAATTTATAATAATATGTGATACAGGATGGTAAAAAATAAATGTTATAATTCGGATTTTCTTTACAATATTGTTTTATATTATATGATTAGCAACAACAAGGAACGTTTTCTATATGAATATGGCACTTTAATTACGATTATTTTTAATTTTAAAAATTTATATGAAAAATTCTTTATATAAACTGAGAATTTTATTGATTTCTTTGTGTGATGGCCTACCATCATAATATGTAAGGTTTGCTGTTTTACCATGTCATTGTTAAAAACTGATTTCTTGTATTCCATCCTATACAATAAACTAGATATTGGAAAATAGTGCAAAAATATTTGGTTTTAAAAAAATTATAAGAAATAATTTTTCATTAGAAATTGAATATCTTCTGATTAGGGGAGGTGAATTTCAAAAGAATTTTTTAAAGCATCAAATTATAAACTTTATAATGAAAAATCTCCAACAATTAAAAGTTAATAAGACCAATAAACACAATTAATTAAAAATAATTATCAAACTATTTTGAACGTATTTTCAACGTGTTATCAAATAATTATCAAAATTTCAACGTATCTTAGATATCACAAGCAGCTTTACTTTTACATATTGATCTTAATCAGCACCACTTCATGCTATAGAGAGTAAAAATTGCTATGACCATCATTTACAGGCATTTACTTCAACTCGGCCTTAACAATTGATTACGACAAATACATGACATGTGCCGTTGCTTACTAGCTTAGTTATATGAAATTTAATAAAGCTTACATGAACATAACGCGACACTCTGAAAATGACACTCAGTGCTTAATTTATTAATGTATAATGGGAAGTTAGGTCAAAATTTTCTTCAAGATTTTATTATAGACTGCGACCTAAGATTTGTTTATGTAAACATTTTTAGTTTTTTTTTTTCTTAATAGGTTTTTATAAAATATACACTAAAGCTAATTAGCAAATAATAAAAATCAAAAATTTGAGGCTGCACAAAATTTTCTTACTTAGAGTACAAATGCCTGTTCAGTATTCGGAACCCTCATAATTTTGATTGCGATGGATAAAGTCAATAAAAATACTAACTGAATGTTTTGATTACTATTTCCCCACAAATATGTGTTTTTTTCCCCGAAATTTTAAAAAATATGGTCCACATCCAAAAGTATTTTAAAAACTCACGCGTTCTTTTTTTGTTAAATGAAAAAATTGAATTTTTGAATTCCTGATTCCAATTTGGTGCAATATTTTTAGTTTAACCTTTTTAAATCCGTTCAATTTCAGATTTTTTTCTTTCTCTCATTTTTGCAATATTTTTATAACCATGCAATTTTTTTTTCAACTTACAAATTTTATTTTATACAATCGTAAATACCGATATAAATATTCTTTGTTTTTCTGGCCGGATGAATGCAAATAATTTTCATTTTTAACGCAATTTTATATAAACATTTTTTTTTTAGTATTCATCCTTTTATATTTTTAGTTTTCCTATGTTTTGGCGTTATTTTTGTTGTTGTTTTTCAACATTTCTGTTCTGATTGTCAAAAAACAGAAAAAAAGGCAACGATATTAAATGGTACCTATTAAAAGGAAAATAAGAGCAAAAATGAAAGCAAAAGCTGAAGAGAAAAAATTTATGTAATCGTTGGATAGCTAAGTTCAGTGTAGTTAGGATGTATGGTGATTGCTATTGTCAGGATAATCTGAGCCAACAGGATACAAAATAAAAGAAGTAGAAAAAAAAGGAAAATTTACAGAAAAACGGAAATACGAAAATGTTCTTCCCTTTTTCAATTTTTGGGTTCTGTTTTTATTTTTTTTTTCGTTTTACTACATTTTCTATATACATACATTTTGGTATTGCATCCCTTTTATATTTTTATAAATTGAACGATTAACAAACCATTCTGACGTTATTTTTTTTTAGTTGCTGTTTAATTTTTTCTTCAGATTTATTTAACTGTTTTATTTGTTCCTGCATTGTACTTCTTGCAAAACACTGTACACACATGCCATCATCTAAAAATATTTGAATACCTAAGTTTTATATTGCACCTATAGAATAACACTGCCACATTTCAGAAAAATAAATTTAGAAACTTAGAAATTCAAAGTTTCCTTGTATTTTTAGAGCATTAAGGAAAACTCAAATATTTTAAGGTTGAACTTATTTATTAAAAAAATTTATTTTTAAGAGGGCGAATTAACTAAAAAGATAGACAAGAACAACTACACTAATTTTAAAAATAAGGCAATATTTTTTTCATTATTCGGTGAGGCTATAAGTACAAACTAAATATATTGATATTGTCATAAAATTTTCTAAATAATTAAATGATGAGTCTAAGCTTTCAAGTCAATTCCACTATTACGTTCGTTCCTTTTGTGGCAGTCTTATTTTAGAGGTGTAATATCTATATGTGGTGAACATGCATCTATGTTATTCTATATGATATAAGATTTTATATTTGAAAGTTCTTGCCGGAAGTTAAGTTGTGATTGCTAATTTATCATTTTTTTTTCTTTTGTCAAAGATTTTTATCAAAATGTTTGTACTTCTATAACATGCTAAAAAATTATTTGGTCAAAAATTATAAAATTTGGTCAAAAATTGCAATTTAAAAGAAAAAAAAATCAAACTGAAAATAATAGAAACTTAGTTTCTATTATAAGTAACCTATGCAGTAAGTTTCATTGACCATAAAAGATTTTCTTTAGAATTTACTGAATTTTAAATACAAGGTAAAAGAAGGACAATTTTTGTTTTGCATTACAGATCGTAACAAAATTTTACACATGACAATATGTACATACGAATTTAAAATAGTTCTTAAAGAAAAAATTATTTCTAAGGGTACTAAAATGTCACAATGTTACAAGTAGCTAAGCTTCGCGAATTTTGAGTGGCGGTTGTATGGTTTCAGCTTATCCGTACAATCTTGTTTACCTATATATTACACATTGAAAATAGCTCTATACAAAATTTACAAAAGTTTTACAAAAGCTAACAATATCATTGATCATTATTAGGAAGATTACCTTGATAATTATAAAATTTCATTATTTCCCATCTAGAATAAAATAGCATAAAAAATTATGTATTGATAAAGACAGACTTAATAAGCTAAATGCCAGACTACGCTTCAATTTTATAACAAGACATTTTCCCATGCAACCTGGCGTCGACTACTAAATTAGCAGTGTTGAAGGTCCGTCATATAATTCTGTAGTATAAAACCATAATTTTATTAAATAAAAAATATTGTAGCACTGACATTTTGAATATGATACACACTGTATTTATTCACCCTGTATTTAGCATTTAAACATTTTTTTATTGATGCTAATAAAACTAAAAATGAAGCTTAAACGAAAATTTTCTGCAGCAAAAATATACAAAAAAAACTGCGAATGTAGAATTTATCTAATTGCTGAAATGGAAAATTAAAAAAAAAAAAACAAATTTTTTTAATATAATATAATGAAAGTATTTTCAATATACACATACAATATTAACTGAATTTTATTACATGTATGTATACATAGTTAAATAATAATAAAAACAATATCCATGAACTGCAGGAAGTAACAACAGATTTGGTTTTATTCAATATTAATCGGAAAATTCATGAAAAACCTTCAAAAAATAACCTTCACTCTATATACAACATAATATTGTGCATATGGTATGTATGTATATTACAATTGAGTAGTTAATATATTTTTATACACGTACAAGTACTTATATTGTAAAATATTCAAGAGTATTACAATATTAAGCCAATATGCAAATACCACAAACGGAATTAATAAAGGTTTAAATCATTAGTCTGGAATCAGTTAAATACAAATAAAAAATTAACGTAAAAAAAAACTAGTTAAAATAATAAGAAAATTGAGGAAAATACAACGGTTAAATAAGAACACAAATTATGAAGGCAAGTACACAAAACAAAAAAATCAGTCAGTCAGTATAAAATTGAAGGTGATTTATTTTGGCGCATTTACAGTCCACCATAAAATTTACTTGTACATTGATATATCGAAAACTCTTTATACTTATAAAAAAATTTTAATCATATTAAATCCTTATTGGACGGAAGATTTTCTCTCCACATAAAACTTTTAAAAAACTAACGATACTGCAGTAAGAGTCTAAATAACGTTTAAAAATAAAATATCCATACATTTTTATACCACAATTTATCATAGTGGATTTTGGTTGCGATAAAAAAATATAAGCGATTCAATAAAATTTGGGGTTTAAAAAAATGTAAAAAAGTTGAAAAAGTTATTTTTGGAGTACTTGCAACATGTTTTGACATTTTAAGTATCATTAACCAAGTCCAATAAGCAAGGGAGAATTCAATCTTCTAATAATTAAAATTCAATAATTGGGTAACTGCTTTTGTATCACTTGAACACAAGGGATTCCTTTTGAAAAACTAAATGGAACAAAGTAGTTTATATGGAAGGGAATTTGAAATTGTGTTTTATTCAATATCATATTTCGGTCAATTTATTATTTTCGGTAAAAAATTGAAATTTTTAAAGAAATTAAAGAATTGCTTAAGAGTTAATTAAAGTTTAAAGGATTATTAAAATTTGTGTTATTGGTTGTGATTCGTGTTTTGTTACAAATAAAAACTTACTATATATGGTTTTTTTTTGTAAAATCAGTTTAGCATAATATTCGAATAACTGCGATTGATTTCTTTAATAAATTAGAAATAATTCAGGGGTTAGCCAAATGATAGTCTTTTTGGATAACTTTACCCTTTAAGAGGGTCAAAAATTTTCCGAATAAAAATGAAAAAAATTGTATGCCGCATTACTATGTTCGAAAACTTTTTTTCAATACACTTTCAGATGATTGAAAATACCGATTTCCAAAAACTTTTCTTATGAATTTTGTAGCTTTTTGAAAATGTTTATCCAAGAGGCCTAATTTAGAACTATCTAATTTTTTTTGTACTTTTAGTTAATTTTCTAACGAATAAAATATTTGTGGACAAAAGACTGCTTTGAACACTTAATAAAATGTTTCTTAATTATTAATTAGTAACTTTAAAAGTCTCTTAATAACCACAAATTGCTCAAAACTATTAAGAAGAATTCTCACATTTTACTTCTATGGGGACCAACCAACTTAGTAATTGTTTATAAAGCTACTGAAATATCGTAAATTTTCTTTGAATTTGAGCTGCATTTTTTAGCAAATTCGAAGAGTCCTGCATGTAGGCTACAATTCATACTACGAATCTTTTCAGACGGCACTGACTTTCTTTGAGACATAAAGTTTTCAATCAAAGAACTCGAAAATTAGTCACTTATTGTTTTCTTTTGAAAATTTGGTCTCTTTATAGATCTGCGTTATTTAAGTATATTATACAAAGAAAATTTAGAAAGAGTTAAAAATTAAGTTCAGTCTTCGCCTCTATATTGCTTATCATGGCTTGTCGCTTAGCCAAAAATAAGATTATATAATTCATACAATGCTGCAGTGCGGACCAACAATAATAATTATAACAACATCAATAAATTTTAAGGGTCTCCTTTTTAACACAATATTATACATATTTCAAGTTATTTATCAAATTATTTTTAACATTAAAGTTTAAAACAATAGCAATTAAATAGACTGCCATCCATTTTCGTTAATATCCATTCTATGTTGTACAATACGAAAAAAAAATGTAATTCTATGCTATTCTAATTACCAAGTGTTCAAAAAATAACTTTCATTTTTAATAAATTTAAAAAAAAAAATCTCTATTAAAAATTTAATTCCACATTAAACAAAATTAAAAAAAAACAAGACAAGAAAAAACACCTTAATGTACACAACAAATGTTGCAAAAAAAAAAAAAAATTTACAAAACAAATTTATTTGTAGAGTTAAAATGTATCACTCGGGAATTGCACTGCAACATTAATAGTGCCAACAATACCTTTTGGTTCGCTGTGTTGCTCCCTAAATGTAATAATCTTGTCACGGTAAAAATCATCAAATTACATTCCTTTAATATTATTAGATTTACATATAAATATATATGTACATAATAATATAATATTCAAATACAACAGTGAGAGATGAAAATGGAAGAGAAAATATGCAAACAGCGTGTCATTAACATTACTTTGCATTAAATATTTAAAATTGGTGTATGTACATATGTATTAGTATGGTTGTTATACTTGCAATACTGAAAAACATGAACAGTACATACATACGGCTATATATATAGATATATACTTCTGAACGTTTTATATGTATATTACTAAAATAAGAACAAGCAATTGCTCTGTATATAAAATATAATAATAAATCTGTTGTAGCAAAAATCAAACTAAAAGCAATTGCAAATAAAATTGTTTGCAAAACATATTAGATACTTTCATCTAAATTCTGAAGGTGAAACATATAGAGTATTGTCATATACGGTAACAAAGTGATTCAATAATATTGCACACGAATAAATATAAAAATTTTAGCTGCAATATTAAATGAGTGAATACAATACATTTTGGAATTATTGTAAAAGTATAAATTCAAGCTAAACGAAAATCAAATTCCACATTATCCGATTGTATTAGTTGCTATTTTAGTTAGCAAATTAAGATTTTGTGATATTATAACAGATACCCTTCCAGAATAATTTTCAAACTTCTTTCAATTTCAAATAACTTTCAATTTTGCATTTAAATCAATATCAAACATTTTATTGTCAGCTTGACTACTCTTTTATTGGGGTATATTCCAAATAATTTTCGTCAAAATTTAAAAATTTCTTAAACAATTGAAAGTTTAGTATTATGAAATCCGGAGGAAAATTAGTTTCCTTGTAATTCAAGTGTAATATATTAAATGTTAATATAACTAAAAGCTTAATTATTCTCGGATATTTGCTTTATACCTAAGATCTTTCAAGTTGCCGCTAAATATATGCAATATGAGGAATATTTAAGAATTTTATGAGTCATAATATGATTTTATCATTTTTATAAATTACATAAATTTTTATTTCTAAATATTTAATATATCTTCACCTTTATAAAATTGGTTATTTGGAAAAACCCAAATAAATAGAAGAACAAATTTCGAATCACTCGCTTCCTTAAAATCAAAAATAGATAAATGAAACTTATAATCTTGTCCATGAATTTAATTCCTTATATCTTAAGGTTAATTATTATTGCGCTCCGATATAATTTAAAAAAAAAAAAGAAAAGGATGAAACGAAACATTGTACAACATTCTCTAACAATTAATCTTAAATGAGGACACATTAGATTTACGGCAAAAGAAAAAGTGGAACATCAACAATAAGTTGTTCCTCATTTGTTACAAAGTACTTGAATTTGTCCATGTGATGCACTAGATACTCTCACATATCTATGTATATGAACTTATATTTCCACAAAACATTTGTACATTGGCGTCATTTCCAAGGATTTGTTTCGTTTTTTCTTATTATTTGTTTGAACATTCGTAGGAATTCTTTGAATCTTTGTTTTCATTTTCCGTTTTCCTATACAACTAGGTTTACAAAATTAATAAACAATGATTTTTTTACCCTTAGCTACTTCGACATTTGTCTATGTCATTAAACACTATTAGACTATGACGGTTACAAAACTTTATATGTATATAACTAGCAAAACGGTAAAACTTTTTTAAAGGTAAAATTTAGAATTTATTTTTCATTTGAGAGTCTATGGTGTTTTTATTTTTATTCTTTTGTTTGTTTGTAGTTTTTATTCATTCATTCGTCTTTATTTCTCCCGGTGAACTATTTTCTTTATTTTACTTTTTATGGGTAAGTTTAGATAAAATTCCCCTTAAATTCATTTTACCTGTGTCCTATATAAGTGGTTAAACACTATACAACGCTGAAATCTTTATCAATTGACTGTAACGTTAAAGATTAAATACCAGTGAAGTTTTTTAGAAATTCACTCCTTTTGCAATATGCATTTTCGTTATATAATATACTATTTATGTATATAAAGGTACCACTTTTAACACCATTAAAACAATAGAGAAAATGTACCAAGTTAAGGTTTTCATATTATTTGTTTAGCCTGCTTAATAAAATAGGGATTTTTGCAAACAACAAAATGCATAGAGCAAATATTGGTCAGAATTTTTAAATTGTAAAATACATTGGAAATATTTGTAACAGTATGATAAGAAAACTTTGATTTATGATGTATAATTGTTAATATTAGCATGAAACTTTATTAATATTAGAAAGGATTTATAATCCATAATCAATATAACAGTTTCACTAACATGTTCATCAAGCTTATTGAGAAATCAAAAGAAAAATTGTAAACAAATAATCTTAAGAATTGAAAAAAAAAAATATTTTCCCTATGGATAAATTTTAATTGTTGTAAGATGTAAAAGAGCACAACTTGTAAATTTCAAAAGGGAACACAGGAAAGTATTTCAAGGAAGTTAAAAACTATTTTTTAATAATTTTTTAATAAGCTGATGCAAATCACTCTTAACAATAGGGTTATTAGCTGATGACCTGGTTAGCAAATTTAGGTTAGACGAAAACTTTTATTAGTTTAATTATTTTTCAGAATTGTATGCTTACTGTAATTACTCAACTCGATCTCTTAATAATCATTTAAAATTTTAGATAACCTATTAACATTTTCCTACATATACAACATATATGGTATTTTTTAAAGGAAATGGGAATTCAATAAAATTTTTTACATTAATAAGATCATACTGCAAGCTTTTAGGATTATAACAACATAATCGTCGAAATACTTTATAATTATATTTTTTGTCGACAAGACATTTACCGCTAGATTTTGTACTAACAGAAATTTGAAAAACCTTACAGTTTCATAAAATTAATGAAAAATAATTGAAATTTTGGTGATTTTTAAAAGCGGTAACTTAAAGGGCCGAGATGGAAAGAAATTTTGCCCTGGAAAAATAAAATATTTATCAATTTGAACAAAGTGTCAATTTTCAAGACTTATAAAACTTATCGTCTAATAGAAAAAGCATGAACGTGAGACAACATTTTATTCAAACATCTATTTTCCCATTTTAATGCTTGTCTGTGTTGTGTTTTAGTGAAAGAATGAAATTTTAATGCGTGTGTGAAATTTAAAAAATGTTTAGAGTTTCGACACAATAACTTGTAAGTTTCACAGTATTGCAATCAACCATTTTATTAATCAACAAATTCACTTAGCAATGCTTATAACAACCATCCACTCAGATAAATTATAAAAATAATATTTACCTAACTATATCATTACTGAAATTAAAAATCAATTAATTTTTTCCTACAAAATATCTCAAAATGGACCCAATCAGCTTGGTATAGACATCGGGAACAATTTTCTTTTTAAATTCTTAATAGCACTTCATTCATTTTATTAAAATTTTAAAGTATCTGTCTATTTATTTTAATTTATTTAATTTTTTTGTTTTTGTTATGGATTTATTATAAAATCCTTCTGATAGAGTGAAGTTTTCTTTATTTTAATCTCGCAATTCTGTAGGGATATATTAACAGGATATAAGTACTTTCTTGTTCTTACACAACTGAATTTTTTTATATTGTTTGTTTTGTTTATAGTATATTGTGAGAGAGAGAAGAGAAAACGTTTTCAATTGCAATATACTGAAAATTCGTAGTGAAAGAGTTAATTTCATTTCAAATTAGCTCTTTATCAGAAATACAGGAAAAGGAGCCAATATTTTTTTCTGAATTGAAGGAAGTTTAAAAAAAATTGGAGTTCAGTTTTTAGCAGAAGAAACAATATAATTATTCAATAACTGTTTGACTGAGCCTTATATTTGAGCAAAATTCCTACTCACAAAAGTCATAATCTTTTTTACCATAATCGGTTTTACTTTCGACGGCTGTCAGTTAGTGTAAATTTATATTCTCTTTAAAAATATATAAATGCTTTGCAAAAATTTGAAACACAATATTAAATTTTATTGAAAATAGCCATTAACTTTCCAAAAATGGGGAGGAAAATTAAGACTTAATTAAGCTTTGTAAAAGCTAATTTTGTGATTGTCCCATTAAGATTGCTCATAAAATTTTGTTTTTAAGAACTGCTACAACAATATTGTTGATAATGAAAAATAATTTCTTGCCGAAAATAATTGCAGTGTATTACAATTAGTGCAATAGCAACGTAAACAACCTCTTTAACTATAATATTTCTGAAAATTGAAATCAATTTTAAATCAATTTAATTTTCTCGTAAATACTTTAAAACAACTTCTCCAGCAGCACTTGAATGAAGGTCTTACACATTATATGTACGTACAAGTACTAATAAGATTCACCCCTATGTGTACGTCGTTCTACGTGTATAGAAACAAAAAGCAATGATTTAACATGTAGACAATAACTTCGGCTTTAAATATTGATTTTCTTTTTTTCATTTACGCCAATACTTACAATTGTACAATATTTTTTTTTTCATATTTTTTGCACTTTTTTACGTACATATATTTTATATTATTTATAATAAAAAGTACATCGTGATGTTATTTTAAAATGGATAATTTAATGCAACATGTTGTGAAAGTATAACACAATTTCAAGAACAAAAAAAAAGAAAGAAAAACAAAAATCACAAGCCAAATAGAGAATAATCGCATTCAAGATAAGTGCATTGCATACTTATATGAGCATCTATTGCACATTTTAAATATATTGTGTAACGTGTACCTATATTATTATGTACCATATACTATATCTATATATTATAATATTTGCAAACAAAATGTAGAGAATAGACGTATTTAAAAATATTTAATTTGAGTAAAGTGGTTTCAGGATTTTTTTATATACATATTTGCATAATAAGGACGTATATTCGTTCTTAGAATTTCATTAGCACGCTAAATGATATTTTCGGAAATTCTGTATTCCTGTTTATATGTTTATTGGCCCTCTTATCATAATAGTATGCAATTGAAAATACTTTGAATTACAAAATATATAAGCTTCATTATTCTTGATCCAAGACTTACGCTTACTTCGTCAAAAATTCTGTTATAAAATTACACATTAAATGCTAATATTTTTTATTCTATAAATTTGTGAGTCAAAATTGAGCAAATGAACATAAAATAGTAATATTGGAATGTTTTAATTTATGTACATATATGCCCTAAGTTTTCTTTATATTTCATCTATTCTTGAAATTCGATAAATATCCTTCCATATTCTTTTAATTGTTCTTAAAATTTATTAATTTTTATTCCCACTGACATTATCACCCAGCTTAATTTCCTATAGTTGTACATTGGAATTTTATTCTCTAATTATTGAAATAACGTGAAAATTTTAACTTGTTTTTGTTTAGAAACGTAAACGATTCTAAAAAAATGTTCTTTACAAAATGCAGTTTGAACTTGTTCGTTTACTTCGTTGATTTCTCGCAATTTTTGTTTAGACTTACCGCCGTCCACATGCATATAATTTTAAAATAATGCCCAATTTTTTTTGTTCAAGGTTGTTAAGGTCCCAAAGTTAATCAACACGGTCAGCTAAAATGGAAAAATTTCAGATTGAGTTGCAATTCTGTTGCACTGTAGCTTCTTAAAAAACCTGTTGTTGTAGAGTGAAGAAACTTTTTTTATCTGAACATACCAATATCAAATTATACAGCCAATTTCCACAGAATTTTTAAAAAATCACACAACAAAGTAATATTGAAATCATTTATTTAATTTGGTATTTAATAATAGTAAAGCTTCTCCCCGAAACTATGTACATAAAATTTTGAGCTTGCTTATTATATAAATTTTAGTGATCTTCTATGTTATATGTATAATAAATGCCAGACTCCTTTCAAAAGCAATTCATTGGAAAACATACTAGTGCAGCAAGAAATATTTTAATAAATAATTATTAACAATGAGTAGCAAGGAACTCATTCTTATGTGTACGTTTTCTATAACAAACATTTCTATAATAATTTTCGCATTAAAGCACTCCTGTCAATTCTATACTTAATAATTTATTTATTAAATTTATTTTGAATCCTTCCAATCACCAAGTACTATAAAAGAAAAGAATTACGTAAAAGAAATTCTTAAAGTACCAAAGAGTATTTTCATTTCATTAGCATTAACAACATAAATTACACCATTAAACATAAAATACTATTAGTGTAAGTCGCTTTAAAATATATTGAGAACATAGAGCTACATATAGCTACCCAACATTTATAAATATTTTAAGTACAAATATGTCATTTTAAAATTAAACTTAAAAAAAAAATGTGTTAAACAAATAAAAAAGCGAAAATTATAAAAGAAGAAGAATAGCAGAAGAAGTAGAAATTGAAGAAATAGAAAAATACCATTTAATAAACGCATTACAATATCCGCTATTCGAAATGTAAGTGTGTATAAGGGAAATTTCTATAAATTTATAACAATGTTTACTGCTGTGCTACAATATGCCATTGTACAAACGGATACATTTATAACTCATGTTAAATACATATATTAAAAATCTACAAGAACACACTCACATATCCACATTCAAAATTTTCATTTCAAATGTTTTCTTCTTAATTTTTGTTTTTTTTTTGTATCCTGAAAATGTTAAGGATATTTTTTATTCTTTTAACGGAATAACATGTATAACAAAACAAAACCAAAAGAATATTATACTCGTATTGTACAAAAGAAGAAATGAGAAGAAAAAAAAAATTGTTTATTTATTACTTAACCCGCCAAAAGGGTTCTTTTAGATTTATTAGATTGTGTATAATATAGAATTTTCTCTATAATTTTCATTATTTTTTTTTTGTCTTGTTTTGTTCTTGTTTGAGGTTTTACCAAAAGAAGATTTGAAGCTATGATTTCCTTTTCCAGATGATATAACTGGAAGCTGCTGAATTGCAACATTTTCTCTATTCTCTCGCATATAACGAATAACAACAGAAAGCATTTTATATATAAATTTAATGGATTTTAGATACAATTTATGAATGGGCATTAAATTTTTGGGATATTTATGAGTATGAAATAAGCGAAAACGATTACAATACACATAATATACTCGTATACACATAGTTTATATTACATTATATACACAAAATATATCTAAACATAAAATATTACATATAGATATACAAGGATAAATAAGAATAATCAATTATAAAGTATGATATGTTTTTAGTTATGGGTCAATAGCGTTTTAATTCTTTTCCCTTTTTTTTTCCTTATATTTTTATGAATAATAAATTCAATGATTTTTTTATGGTTAAAATGACTTCCTTTGGAAATTTATGGCGATGTGTTTGTGTATTTGAACAATATATATGTATAAATATACAATTACATACATATTTTTATTTGATATGGTTAGGTTAGGTTAGGTTAAGTTAGATTGATAATTCTTAAAGGGTGTAACTAAAGGACTGATTGGTAGGCTAATCAAGTGAAATAATGAGAATAGCAAGAGCATGAGAAAATTCACGGTGATTATTCAAAATTTCTATAAATTTTTCAATATTTACTTGCAACAGAAAATATTTACTTGCATATGTGCTCTAATGGTATTTCTGTTACAGACCCGCTTGTGCCAAAATTTTAAATACAAATCACAATTGGTTAAATAAAAATATATACGAAAGACCAATTTGTAAATTAGTAAATTTATTTAATATGTGTCTCAGTTGCCTCCAAGTTGCAGGTACATGTATAAGAAATTATAAAAATTTTATATTTTGAACTTAATTTTTTCGAAACCTAGTTTTTTCGGTTTAGTGAATTTTTCTTTGAAATCACAAAATTGTTCGTAATTTTATTGTATTTACAGTTTTCACTGTACAAACTGCAACACCCTATGCCTCCAAATGTTTTGCAGTATTTAACATCAAAAAATCTAAAATAATGTGTTTGTATATATGGTCGGGCGATTGTGTATTGTTATCCTTTTACTTTTTAGTTTTTCCTTTTTGCAGAACTCGCTGTTTTGATAAATGGTTTTTTTCATTTCGTTCAGAAAGGATACTAAAATAAATTTCAATTGCATGGTTATTCAAACAATTATTTTCAAAATATATTTAATAATTTCTCACTTATACCAGTGATTTAATATAAAAGGTCATTAATTTAGAAACTAAATGCAATTTTTAAATGGATAATGCATTTAAAAATTGCATTTAGTTCAAAAATATTTAAATAAAGATTTCTTATCAATGAGTTTATAGTACAAACCCGCTCTACAAATTGGTTTTAAATTTTGGCAATCAGTCAGCGTTCTACTAGAAAATTTTTAAATTTAATTTTTAATTATCCTTGAATACTTGGAAAAATGCTTGACAATGTGCGGAGTATATTACTTATGAAATTAACGATTTTTTTTTGATGGTATTGTATGCATCTTAAGATATTTACTTGAAATATCGTTAAAACATTGTCGAAATAATAAGATCTCGAAATATCCAATTTGCTAATAAGACTAGAACTAAAGCTATTAAAATTTTATTTGTGAAGTTAAAACTAAAACTTAAACTACAATATACTCTTTGAAAGCAAAATGTTTGTTACAGAATGCAAAAGTAAAAATAAATTTTTAAGGATTCTGGAGTGTGCATTTATGAGTCTTCAAAATTTTAATATTAAAAAGTCACGTTTTGGGAGGCACACTTTATAAAATGGAATAATTTTAATTTACTCAAATTTTTTAGATTTAAACAACTTTTAATTAATTTTTTATCGAGTCTCTAGGAAAATAATGTAGTTAAAATTTTTGAATATAATTGCTTAATTGAATACTTTCGATTTGTTTGGCCCAAATAAGATTTTAATTCAATAAAATTTAAGTGATTATTGGAACATAATAGTTATATTTTAAATTCAAAATTTTTAATATTGGAGATTAAATTTTCTTAATTCACCGCTTTTTATACTTAAAATAATTTTTTTTAAATAGAATGCAATATTGAAATTTCATCGAGTTGCGAACTATTAAATTATTTTATTGAGCCCTTGTTATACCAGCATAGGTATGTAGCACATATAGATTTGTAGTTAAAGAAAACAGAAGCATACATAGAAGCGTTCAGTTTAACACGTAATTGTTGTGGGAACACAAATTCAAGCAGCTCTTAATTAAAACTTTTACAATGTTTTTTAAAATATATTTTCCCTCTACTTTTACAATAGGGAAATTAAACGATGAACGGCATTTCTTTTACGAAAATTTTTACATGATTTTACGGAAATTAAATGAAATTCTTTAAAATTATGTTCAAATAGTGCCAAATTATTGAAGATAAATGAATGGTTATAGCTGCAATAACTTAAAGAAGTATACCAAACAACAAACTATACTAAATTATAGTAATTATTTTAGAAATTTTAAATTATTACAATCATTATACTACCTTAACAATACAGGCATTAATTTTCCATTTAAATTTCAAAATTATTGTGAAAATTAATAAAAAATTTTCACTGTTCAAAATTTGTCCTATGATTCGGTACAACTACTCATAATAGTGTAATGCTCATCTAGCTCTAATGACATATTCAATTAAAATTTTTTTAATTTTCTCTCTTCCTTTTACAAGATTATAATTTATTAGTAATTAAAACTACAACAATTCAATAATTTGACATTAATTAAAATCAGTAAGTGTTGGAATAAAAAAAACTTTTTTCAATAACCTTTTGCATATTTTAATGAAAACTTTAAGTAACACTTAATTGTCAGATTCCGTTTCAATTAAAAAACTACAAAAAAAAAAAAATTTTGTACAAGTTTTGTTCATATTTACATAAACTGTACAACGCCCACGTCACAATATAAGCGCGCATAGGTACGATTAAGTGTCATAAAAAAATTTAATTGCGTTTATTGCTTGCACCATTGATATATAGGAATCTTATGTTATTGCATCGCATGCATAATGCATGTATGAAATTATATAAACATAAATTTATATAAATATAAACATAAAATTATATAAACATAAATTATATAAACATAAATATAATAGTTAAAATTACATATTTATGTAATTTTAACTATTAAATTGCTGTTACTAACTTGCATAATTATTATTTTACACATAATTTAACATAACATGATGGAAATTATACAAAAATGAATATTTTATGGTTGCATATAAATAAGAAAAGTACACACTTACCTACTTATTATATGGTGTTTGATATAATATATAAGTAATACATGTTATGTAAATATTATTTTATATATTTAAATAAATATTTGTATTAACAATGTTAAGATGAACTTTAGATGCACTTTCTTAGTGGCCTATGATGTGTTGTATTTATATGTGCTGTGTACAAGAATTTTTTTAGCATTATTTTAGTTTTCCATAATTTGTAAATGTTATAACAGAGTTAAATATAGAAGAGTGCTATATTATAAAAGAATGGCTAAGTTAGTATATAAAAATAATAGTGTAAAGACTAAACATAGTAATATGAATTTAATCTTCCAGGGATATTTTTATATTTACTTTTAATAATAATAGTTTATTTATTTTTTTGATTTTGTTAATTTATTTGAGTTGAATTAACTCGAAAGTAAGAGAAGACTCCCATAATTTAATGTTCTTTATTCTAAAAGTTACTCGTAATGACTCGTTTTACTCGTAATCCCATAATGTTAACTTTTGTTTCAAACCTTGCTATTTAAGAAATATAACATCGATTATATTTCTTTTACAAGATTATAATTTATTTTAATTGCAAATATTTGAAAATAAATATTGAAATAAAGAGACTAGACCCTAAATTTGTAAAAAAACATAACAACTTTTTTAAACATTTTCTAAATTAAAACTTCATAAATTAAAAGGCTTTATATTCACCGGTCGCGAAACTTGGCAACTTGGCAAATATTTGATCGAATACAAGTAAAAATTAAAATATTTTCTTATTGTTGATTTTAAAAGTACTAAAATATGCTTTTAAAGACTTTCTTATAAAGTTGACTCCTATAACATAAATTTTGACACAAAGTTAATACATTTTCGCAGTCATAATTAAAGGAGTCGTAAATTTCCAAAAAAAATGTATACAAGTAAAACTTCTTCAATATAAGTATAACAATTAATATTAATTCATTAATTTAAAGATTTAATTAATATTACGACACTTGCGAAATCAAGCATTTGTTTTAATTCCGTGTAATATATTCTCTATAAATCAATAACATGAAGAATAATTATACCGAACAATCGAACAGTAAATCGAATCAATTTAATTTCTATAAGGAATTATAGAAATAAGGGGTCTTCAGAATCGAAAACCAAAAGGTTAATTACCAAATTTTTTCGTTAAATCATTGGCTAGCAAACTCAAACTTTGTCATATTTTTGAATTACTTTAAATTTTTTGTAGAAAAACAGACCATCTACAACAAAAATCCAACTGGTTTCCTTTCCAATTCTGTAATGGAAGAAATTCTATATGAAAATGCTTGTCACAGTTTTTTATTTAAAAATTACTTCTGTGCCATAGACAAATAATTTAAACGTACATCCAAACATACTTATTATATCAAAACAAAGAGATAATAGATAAATTAAATTTGTTTTACCTGTAAAATATATTGCAAAGCAAAAATACTTTTTTTACTTTTTACCATTATCTTTTTTTTTTGTCTCAGTTGAACCAACAGGTTATTTTAACATTAAATTTTTTTTGTCATGCAATTAAGAAATGGCAAAGTATACTTAAAAGTTCAAAGAATTGCAATTCTTTAAAAAGATTTTTATGTATAAGTAATGAGTTTCTCTTTCAATGTTTTCAAAAACTAAAAAACAAAAAGCACAAAAGAAAACGTTAAATAATTATAAACTTTAAAGAAATTAATTAAAAAATTTCTACATAGAGAACAAAAATTAAAATAAAAGAATATTTAAATGAAAAGTGTATTCTCGACTTTCCTGACTACCCTCTGACGATAATGTTGGATTTTAAATATCAAAGAAAACCGTATAGAGTCTACAAATTTTATAAGTATGTGACATTTGATATTATGAAATTAATTTAAATGAAATTTTTTTAAATAACAAGAGCCATGATAAATAATAAGAGATATGGGTACTCAAAAGTCCCCCTCTCCTATGGGAGTTAACGTATGTGTAAAATTTTGTGCGTTAATTCCTATTAAATTGTAATTTTGTTTTGGGAGGTGTTATGTTTAAATATTATTTATACGCTATTTTTTAATACACGAAAGATGAAATAATGCAATGTACCGGAATTAAAGAGATTTTTACGTGAAGTGAAGCAAAACACCATGTCTAAAATAGTCACTTGTGTATAACCAATAGCGGCAATTTTGAATTTAAAAAATTGCGTTATAACAAGTAATGCCATTTATGTATATAATATTTAGATTTCATGTTATCTATATAATGGTTGATTTGGCATTTCATGTAAACCAGAGGTTCCCAAAATTTTTTCTCGTCGTAGACCCCTTGTCATATTTTTGAATTTTTGATAGAGCCGCTTAATACTTATGTAATTAAGGTCTTCCTGGACCCCTGGACGCCTATATAGATCACTTTGGGAATCACTCATTTACACCCTTAAAATGGAAATCTATGCTTTCTATTTCGCACTTCGGACTCCTGAGTAAAATAAAGGGAATGGCATTTAGATTATAGTTAAGCTAAGACATACGTCATTTTTAAACATATGAAAAATTTTATACGTCGGTTTATGCCCTTGATTTCAAAAATTTTTTATGTTATAAACGAATTTTTTATAAAAAACAGACCTTACCTATAAAACACCATATTTAATTTACCAGATCTAATAAACAAAATATAATTTCCTAAAAAATTTGCAATCTCTTTAATATCAGTAGCAAAACCTTAACTTAAATATTATTAAACATGAGAAAAATGTCGCAGCTGCTACACACTAATGTTCTTGTTTGTATATATGTAAACGAGTACATACCTATACTACATCTATTATTATCCATATATATAAGACAAAAAAAATATTATAAAATATATTTAATATAAAAATTCAATTACATTTTAATTAACTTAACCTTATTCTTTAACTAGTTCAAGAAAAATTAAATTTTTCCTTCAACTAATAGTAAAATTTTTGTTGTTCTTCTTTTACTTTCATATCCTTTTTCTGTGAAGCAAAAAAAAAATATTTAGTTTGGCATACACAATTATTCCATAATGCTTTTAAAGAGATTTTTTTGTCATCTTTTCCTTGCCTTTTTCTTTCTTTTTTCTTTTTAATATCATTTTCAAAATTTTATTCACTCCTTTTAGTTTTTAATCTTGTCCTTGAAATTACTGAACTGATATTCGTCCATATTATTAGTATGTGTATGCATTGTGTATAAAAGAGTAATATTACATTGACATTATACAGAAATTCGTAAAATATAAATAAAATCTTTGGATAGCTATATAAAATACATAGTTTTGTACAATAACACATAGGAAAAAATATTATATACGAATATGTAAATAAATTTTAAATTTACATATACACAGATGTTCATACACAAATCCATATATACATACTTATTTATACAAATTTTATATTAGTTTTAATATTATTATAAAAGAATTAGGTTAAGGGTTGTATAGGTAATTCAATTCAATTTTAAAGATTAAAATTTCAAATGTATACTTAAAATATTTAAATAAATGTAAATTAAATGTGAATTAAAGGACAAGTAAAAAAAAATGTCTCAATAATCAAGGATACAATATACATTTACATGATACATATATAAAAATTCGTGTATAACAAAAACTGTTGTATAGAATAAAATACTTAACAATTATATATGAAAAGAGCAGCTTATAAGAAAAGAAGTAAGCACCATTATGATTTCAAAAGCAAACAAAATGGAAAATATTTGAAACTCAGTACAGCACCCACAGGTAAATTTTAAAAATTATTCCTTATAGTAAAGAACATTGGTATACAAAAACAAAAATTATAGAAAATTTGATGCTGAAAGGATGAAAAATTTTAACGTCAAAAATAAGAAAGAAAAAAAAACTCATATTGTGTTCGTATTTTCTTAAAAGGAATTTTATAAATTTTTTATTCTATTGTTTTTCTTATTCACATCAGAGACTTAAGAAAATTTTGAAAATTGTTGCTGCGTTATTGTATATGGTATATTTTAATATGAAATATAAATGATGTACTCTTAGTTTAAGTAAATTCAAAATTGGCAATATTTTCAGTCTTAAAGCACAAGAATCACTTAATAATATGTATTTAAGAGTCCGGAATATTAAATTTTTAAATTTATAATAATATATACATATAGAAATATGGTTTAACTGAATTGTACTGGTTATTTTAGAGCGGGAATGTACTTGAATTGAAATTAATATTATTTATTTAATATTTAATTACATATAGTACAATATATTTTGTTTTTCAATTCAAGAAAATTGGAATTTCTGACGGGCTAAAATTATTTGATTTTCAATTCTCCTTGAAGTATGCAGGACAAGTTTAAATAATTATTTGCTCTAACTTAAGGCTCAGACAGATATGTAATTTTCAATTTTGCATTCCCTGCTTGATTGTAGAATCGTCGCGCGCACATCTAACTGTATAAACTATTGCGTCAATTAAAATTGAATTCGATAACCAGAAATTGCTATTAGTTTTTAAAAATTACAAACTGTTTTATTGCATAATTATGCATGCGACCACGCAGTTGTATAATTGGGCGTTTGAATATAAACTTATGGAATACAAATAAGCAATCAAACAGTTGTAAAACTAAAAATTGCATGTCTATCTGAGCGTATAAGTTTGTTCTATTTTTACTTAATTTTTCCTTGTTTTAGAAGAAAAAATTGTCATGAATACCCGTATTATTTTATGCATAAAATGAAAAAATCTTATTAATTACAGAAAATTTGAAAAATTATAAATAATTTTTCGATTACTTTCGTATTAATTTCGCATGCTTCTAAAATGTTTTCTATAATTTTTCAAGCTAAGAAGGAAAAGGAGCAAAACTTTCATGCATAATACAAAATTTACAAAAAATATCTTAATTATATGCAATGCGATTTGTAAAAATTAATTGCAAATAATTAATTTTAACACAGACTGCAATATTTTTCTAGTTTACGAAGAAAAACAAACTCTTTAAATTTTTTTTTTTAATTTGTTTTTTTTTTTAAAGGAGATGGAATTTTTAAAATATTTAAAAAGTTTTAAGTTTTATTGCCTAATTTTTCAAAAAGTTTGTTCTTTTTTCTTTAGTAACTTAAAGAATTCAAGATTTATAATTTTTTTTTTAAGTATTCGTATGCTATAAATAAATTTTATAGGGTTTCACGTTAACCAATTTTCGTAGCGGATTCGCATAATCTTTTATATTGGTATATAGAAGTTCATACCTCAGAAAATGAGTTAAAAACAAAAAATATAAATAAATAAAAGTTGAGAAAAAAAATTTCTTAATAATTTTAAAATTTTAAATTATTTTCGGCATATTATGGCGCAAGAAAATTGCAATAAACAATAATACAAATACGCAATGGAAATAAATAGAACAGATGATATCGCAGTAGATGGGGTTGAAAACAAAAATGGATAAGCAATAATTCAGAGTTATTCTTGAATTCTATTTGCATTTTGAAAATTTATTTTATTTTCAATTTTCTCTCACATTTTTACTTATATTTTAATTTGGTGTGTTAATATTGAAAATATTATGCTTCTTTTGCATGACCAATAATCATCCTAAAATACCAATTATAAATTTAAAAGAGTTAAAGAAATCATCAGTAGTTTTGAGATTTAAGTTATTTTCAATTTAACTAAAATCGATTTTAGCAATCAACTTTTGAAAAACATGCCGCGAAAGTTTTTGTCGTCAACACGAAATTTTTTATATACATATTTTTAAAAAACTAAAACTGAATAGGTCCCAAGTTTATTACAGATACAATTTTTATCAGAAAATACAAATAATGTTGTGCTTGTTGCTTCGATTTCAAAATTTAGTACTAGTATTATTATTGGTCTTTTCACTTTTTGGTCTTTTTATTAGTAATTTTTATGTTCTGCCTTATATTTTTATTCTCCGTTTTTTTGGTATTCTAAACTTATGTTGTTTGTTCGTGCATTTGTAACTATTGACAGTTACTAAGCAGTAAAGACACCGTCTTTTAAGTTTTTGTTAGACTGCTTCAAAGAGCTATTTTGTAAAATTTTCTGAATCTTAAGTTTTAATCACATGCTTTGAATTTGCAATTGAAAAAATTGGGTCAATCAAATTAAATTTAATTTTCATTTATAACATGAATAAACTCTCATGCTGAAGTTTCTTCAAATTATGGTACTTCTATGTGCCCAAATAACCAAAGAAATAATAGCTTTTCAAAAATATGCGGGTTTGAAATTTTCTCTTTCCTTTTATTAATTGTACGAATTTTTTAGTACGATTTGTTTCTTGCAATTAAAATTTCGCTTGCTTAATATCCATTTTTTAATGCTAATTATGCAGTTTTAATGATTTATACTGAACTAATTTGAGAAGTAGATTCACTGTTTTTCTATGTTATGTATTTTCAATATTATTTTACTGACAGCTTTGTTCTTCCAGTTTATAATGTCTGCAAGAATTTGTCATTTCATTTATTACGCATATCGAATGGAAAATTAGATCTTTTACGAAAAATATTAATTTTAAATTTAATATTTTCAACTATCTATATTATTAACCATTGTTATTAAATTCAATTCATATTATAGTTAAACATAGTACCAGCACTCATTATACATTTAGTTTCTAATTTATTTTTACTGATTTCTTTAAATTTAGGCAGTGAAAACGAAAATATTCTTTCTTGTTGCTTATAGTAATAAAACATACATATTTTGTTTTTAAGAAAAAATTCTTATATTATATTATCCTATAAAAACTAAGACTTTTAATAATGAAACCCACAGAAATTGAAAGATGTAAGAATGATTCATTCGAATTAAAAAAAATTTTAGTTATTTTCACCTTCACCTTTTCGAAAATCCCGAAAAAGTAATAAAAAATTTAAAGAAATTTTGCATATTTTTACATTAGATTACCCCATTGAATGTAATAAGAAAAGTTTAAAAAGTTCCATATGCATTTCTTCATAAACTAAACGAAACAAAAATTTTCTTTAAATTCCAGAACTATAAAACTATTATAGTTTTATAATATTATTCAAATTATTTTACCATGAAAATTAATTTTAAATTTTAAAATTTGAATGTCATTGTAATTTCTTAAAAAATTTATTTTCATTTAAAGAATAAATTTTCAATGTGGTCGATTAATAATATTCCAGAAGAAATACTTCTAGTTAGTTCAACCAGAAATAAAAAAAATGTAAACTACATCTGCTTAAATAATTTCGATTCGTATAAAATTATCAGATAAGGAAAATTTGTATTAATAAGTTTCCAACCTAACAAAGAATTAAAAAAATTAAAAAGAGCTTGAGAATTTAATTAAGAAAGTATAAAAAACAATTTTGTAATTTACAAATTATAAAATTAAAAGAAATATTCATTTGAATTCTAAAACAGATTCGAAAATTGTATCTCTCCTCAATTACAGCATTTTGAAATAGTATGCTTGGAACATTTCGATCACATTTCAGAATTTTCGATTTTCAGAAGAATAAGAACTATCCAATTACCTGACCTATCGCTGAGGGAAGAAAATAAAGCGTTAATTCATCGAGCAGTTTTCCATCGAAAATACGTACAAATAAGGACGAAATGTCCTGAGTGCTTTAACAATTTTTCCATTGTAATATAAATGTGAAATGCACGCTCATACAAAATTTTTCTCCTCTGTTATTTAATTTTTTTTCTCAAATATCATTATTAAATTTAATATATCTGTGGATTTTAAGCTTTTAAACTGCATACTTTAAAGAAGAAAAAAAAACACATTTTTTGATGTAAATTTCATTTTGGTTCTTTATTTTTTTCTCTTACAGCTCTGAAATATTTTTACAATCAAGGATTTTCAAACAAAAATAAAAAGAAATTGTCATCATCATCATCAATAAAAATAAAACAAATTATTTTTTTTTTATTTAATATAATAATAAAAAAAGAAGCAAATAAAAAAGTTAATAATAAAAACAAAAGAAGAAATCAAGATAAAAAAAATAATTGAATTGGGAAAATGGGGATAATTTTATTCTTCATGGTGTTATTACTGCACCAGTCAACAACACATCCTTCAATACAATCAGCAAATAATAAAGATATACGACGACAAACAACCGAACATGATGACATAAAGGATAAAGAAAATGGAAAACAAATAATTGGATCAAGGTAAAAATATTTTTATTATAATATTTATATTGGACAAATAAAATATAACATTATGTAATTTCTGCCATTATTTATGCATATACATACACACATATTTTACACAATATGCACTTATTATTAGGTAACAACACTGTATATGAGCGTAGATATAAAAAATGTCTACTTAAATTCATAATTCAATTTGAATTTTATGCACACATATTAAAAAATAAATAAATAATTTTATATAATTATTGTTATATTTCATTATAGGTATTTTGTGGAATTATCAGATAATTTAAGAATAAAATGTATTGATATATTACAATAAGTTTTATGAATTAAATTCCAAATAAATAATGCCATAACAAAAAATTTAATAAGTTCGGAAGTTTTCAGAATATCTTTATTAAACGTATTGCATACAACAAAGGAGGCTATTTCTAGCTCTATTGCTCCCTACAAAATATCTTAATAAAAAGTAAAACAATGTTGTTAATTCAAATTACATGTGATTGGCATGTTTAGAACTATTCGAACATTTCGGCTTTTTTCATTTACACAAAAATTTTTGACTAATTTAAAAATTAATTCTAGTATAAACCAATTTGTCAAATAAGAAAAATAGAAAACAAAAATTTTAATTTTTTTTTTAATTAAAATTTATTTTTTTCTAAATAAAAATTTGATCTAACGGAACAAAATTTCAAAACTACCCTTTATAATAATTATTCATTTGCAAAGGCAGAACTTTCACTTTTTTTACATTTTTCAAAACACAAGCAAAGTTGGTCCACTAGGACATGGCATCAAATAAATATTAATTTATTTATTTTTTAAATTTTGAGCTTATGTGCTATTTGGGACTTAGTTGACAGAAACTTCTCTAATACACATTGATATTGCAATTAAAAATTGATTTAATTATTTTATTTATTTCATAAATAGAACAAAAAATTTATTTTTTGCATTTTCATATTTAAATTTTATTTATATTTTGCGACCTATCGGTAAATTTTGTAAATTTTACTTAACACTTACTATGTGCATGAAAACCAAATTTTTTGTTGAATTTCAATCTCCATTTTGTTTTTCAATATTGTGTGTGCATACAATACAATTTACATAATTATTTGACTAATTCCAAAATAATCTAATTTAATGCCATAAAATTGATAATTCACGTCCATAAAATTGTTTTTTTTCTTGTCTCTCTCTCTCTTTCTAATTATAGTTGTCAACAATATTGTGTTTAGTGTAAATAATAGCTTTAGAGTGTTGTCAGGAAATGTTTGATGATTATTAATGCCAATATGGGTTTAAAATTATTTAAAACATTTTTATTAATATTAATCTCAGTGTGAAATTGTTAAAGCTTCTTTTTTATTTTAATTTAAATGGAAAGATTTTATAAGTTGATTGGATGAAGAATGCAATTTTCAGAAAGTAGAATAAAATTTTTGTACATAAGGGAAGAACATTATTTAAATTGGAATGCAACAAATTTAGCTTATAAAAGTACTTAGCTTCCCTTAAAAATTCTTCCTTTGTGTATTTGAAATGGAGAGGCGGCGTTCGGAGTGGTGGGAAGGCCTTCCGGAGCTTCGACAGGTCAAGCAGCTTCTGGGAGAAGGCAAACGCAGTATAGGAAAATCTTAGGGTTCGGCAAGAATCAGGTGAGAATTCGAACCGTATCTTGACGAAGCACTGTATTCTTAGGGTTACCCTAGGGGGCTGGGCCTAGAAAGTGGAGATATTTACAGATTTTGCTGGAAGAGCAAAGAAGCGACTCGAGGCCGGCAAGAGAAGAAAAATACTAGGAAACTGTGACTTCCAATGTCACTAAAATTCATCGGTAGGGTGGGTCGCGAGGTGGTGCTAGCTGCAAGAAATTTGCCAATCATGCTTTCATTCGTACCTTAGATATTATTTGAAAAGTTTTTGTCGAATGGTTTAACCGATTCGATTAACTGTCATACAACTTTAAAAACTAATTTTAAATATTAACTAGTTTTTATAGTCAAATTGTTGAGATGTAGGGCAATTCTTTTGGTTAGTTCCCACAAAAATGTTATTGATTCAGTTCGTTTTGAAACACAGGATTAATGTAATTAATTGTACTGTTCATCTCTAGTAACTTTTTTATATACAACCATGTGCTGTTGGTACACAAATTAGAATATTTTAACAAAAATGAAATATTGTAGAGGTGCATCAATTTATTCATTAGTTCATTGAACTCATTATTACAATATTGCGACTATATTATGCAAACTTTTTTTTACAAATTCTTCACCTCCTACAACACCAAAAACTAAAAAGAAAAAATTTATATTAATCAAATTTTTATAATTTATCGCTTATTTGAGCATAGAACTTTCACTGATTAAAATAAATTACAAACTAAATGAAAAAGAAATGAGATAAAGAAAAAAACTGAATGATCTTCAATAACCTGATCAAAGAAAATTAGAAATTATTTTTTTTTTGAGATCCACCAACTTCAATTTTACTTTGAAACCG
Organism: Condylostylus longicornis; assembly: GCF_029603195.1. Taxonomy (NCBI): domain Eukaryota; kingdom Metazoa; phylum Arthropoda; class Insecta; order Diptera; family Dolichopodidae; genus Condylostylus; species Condylostylus longicornis. Next base: position 7,790,522 of record NW_026578017.1, on the reverse strand, counting down.
TGCGGCGTTATAATATTTTTATGTTAATATTCTGTTTGATGATGAATTGATAAAACAAATTTTGTTTTCTAATTAATTACAATATTTTTAGCTCTCTATAATCACAAGAATTGATAATGAGTACGGAAACAAAAATTTTTCTTATAAAATTTTCAAAGATAAAAAAAAAGGTTACGATTGGAATTTTATTTTTTCGTTTCTCATTAAATTTATGAATGAAAATTTTTATTTATTTAAATGAGCCTCTTAATTCATGCAAATTTTCCTAAATTTAAAAAAAAAAATTTCATTATAAATCAAAAGATTTTACACGTTCTTAATTATTGTTTTTACATTTTGAGTGGAATTTTAAGTTGGGCACTGAGTGTTGTGATTTTATTTTTGATTTTGACAAACAATTTTGTATTTATTTCTATAAAGAAATTGTATAGCCATAGGTAAAATTAAAACAACTCTGGAAATAACTAAAACTAATAAACTTCACTAATTATTATTGTTAGGTAAATCATTAATAATTATTGTTAGCATAATTATCGTTATGCTATTATACTATATTATCGTTATAATATAGTATAATAGTATGACACTTATCTGAGAATTATTACAAAAGTATGATTTCTGCTCATGTAACATTGAAAGTTTGATATACTTATATTTTAGCTCTGGTGAGCGACCTTATTATTAGTTTGTTTTTCAGGTTATGCGATTCTTTGCCACAATATATCCACTTTTTATATTATTAAAACTTTAGAGGATTACAATATACCATTATTTACGCCACATACGATCAGATTTGATTTAAGGAAATTGTGAAAGGGCTGCATTGTTTTGTTGTTTCATTGTAAAAGTTCATTTAAATTACAAGTATTTTATGTTTATGTTCAGTGACTATCTAAATATCTATGTACATAAAGAGGGATCGCAATTTATAGTACATTGCTTTTTTCGGATGTCTTAATTTCAAAATATTTGGAATAACTAATTGTATTCTATTGCTATCCTTTCCTATCCCAAGCTTTTGTAAATCGCCAAATATTCTAAATGAAAATAACTCTATCACATTTGTAAACATTAATTTTTAAAAATTTTATTAATACTCTAATAATCCTTTAATTTTAAATTTTTTAATTTCTCCTTTGCAATGAATTTGAAAAGAAGCAGGAAACACAAATTGAGTTTCAATATTGCTATAAAAAAATCAGTAGGTAAATAATAAACTCGCTATATTTAAAAAACCACCATTTTCGTGATAAAACAAAATTTTTTACATACATAACATTTTTTGTTTTAACATTTTTACATCGTGTCTTTTTAATTTTTTTTTTTATCAATTTAATTGTTAACACCGCATGTTAATATTACGCGTATCAAACACAACAAATTTGGTCACAATGTACACAATGATATTGAAAAACATTAACTGGTCATCCTATCATCATTACACGTAAACAAATAATATTAAATTTTACCTTCATTGGTTATGGGCTTATAGAGTTTGATACCCGCTCATAAAAAACAAAACAAAAAAAAAACGTTAAGTTTTTGTAACCAATAAATAAACACACAAAAAAAAAAATAGCGGAAAAAGCACTAAAAAAAACCAATGAAAAAGAAATGAACACACAAAGAAATTATCAAAAGAAAAAACAACAAACAAAACCTAAGGAAACAGCAGAGAAAAAAGGTCAGTAAACAAAAATAGCCCTGAATGCGTTAATGACCATGATGACGAGCGTGAATTATTTTCGCTGTTTTTTACTCTGCGTTTCATGTTCTGTTTTTGTTTTTATATAGTTTTTTGGTTTTTATCTTTGATGGCTTACCGATGACCTTTACGTGTTTTTTCGGTTTTCAACAATTTCAAATTTTATAGTTCTTTTCTTCAATTTTGTCATGTGATTTTATTCTTTTGCTTTTATTTTTGCCATTTAGTGCTTTCGTTCTTTGGAAAATTTTTATTAATAATGGCATGTAAGTTATTTTCGTAATTGTTTTGGAATTTTTTTCATTTTTTTTTTACAAGTGTTAGTTGCCTTGCATATTCTTGTGATGGTCTAAAATTGTTAACCTCTCTCGAATCAGGGTGAAATTTAACCTCTTTAATTTTGGTTGAAAATTTGTATACATATACATTAAAATAAAAAAACGAAGAATGCGATTTACATATTTGCAGTGAAATTTGCATTTTGTACATTTCGTTGTTAAGAAATACAAACCAATTACAAAATTTTTATTATTCTTCAATCAAGAACAATAACGCTCTCAATTTTTCAATTAAAACGACAACATTTTATTATTTAGCGAAAATGATAAATCAAAAGAACTACATAATTATTTGGTACTAAAGACTTTATTGTAAATGTTACAATGATTTCAATTCAATAGGAATTTTCATATACAATTCTCAAAGACCCTTGTCGCTCATTTGAATGTGTCTGTCTCTTATCCTTTACTCTATGCGTATTGATCTACATTTAAATGAAATATTAATTTTTTTTAGTTAAAGTTTTCCTGTATATCGACTTCTTTCTTCCATTCAATTGCAGTGAATGTGATTGATAATTAGTTTTGTCGGAATCCCTTGCCCAAAATTCAATTTGTCTAAAATCGATTGATAATTTCAACTTCAATATCAAAAGATGATTTGCATATTGATATAATTGTTATAAATGTTGTAAATCTAATTTATTCTATATCAGAATTAATATACAGAATAATTAATATATGTGACTACCACCATTATGTTGAATGCCACTCCATTTACCTCGTATCCTTCAGAACTATAATTTTACATTTTCCATCGAAGACAATTTAAAATTTCAATACAAAAACCAATCTAACGAACAGCTTTATTATGTTAATAATTGCCCACATTTTTTTCATATCTGCGCTCACATTTTTTCATATTTGCGCCCAAAATTTTCATATTCACGCCCACATTTTTTTCATATCTATAACCTAAAATCAATAGTTTCCATTGCGAAATGTGCTTATTCACAAAACTAAATATTTATTTTACACTTTTTTAGCACTTTCGCAAAAAGCAGTGCTTATTAGTTTTACCCTGTCCATCCGTGCGCCCATCCGTCCGCCCATCTCTTCATCCGTCTGACTGTCCGTGTTTGTGTAAGGGAAAAGTGCTTCTTTACAAACCCATTGGTTTAATCAAACTTCATTTTAATTAAAATTGAATACCATATTGTTCATAGTATTGATTTGTTTATGTATAAAAGTTATAAGAATTCTCTTTCAATTTTTATAGTCACCATTCATTTAATAGTTCATTTTGTATATACAATAACTGTGTAATGACAGTGTAATGGATCATTTCATTTGATACTTTCTGTCATCATTAAATTGCATATTTGTGCTTACATACATATGTATATAGTGTTATGTATTAATATGCATATTCTTTAATGATTGGTTTTGTTGACGTAAACATAGATATGAGCATTGAACACAACATACCCATACGATTCCAGGATGCAACAGAAAATTTATAGTCTATTTTTTTTTGTTTTGGTGTGTGTTATTAATGTTAAAAAAAATAAATTAAATATATCGCGTAGTTATTGAATTCTTGCCCATAGATGAGATGGGTTCAATAGTAGAAATTCCTTTCATTTTTTTTAACTATCTTTTTTTTCGGTATGTAATGTACAAGCCATATTGGTTTTTTTTTTGCTATTTTTTTTTTTTTTTTGCATAAAACATTGTAAAATAAACCACCAATGACATTTAATTTTAATAAATCAAAATGAAAGAGAGAAAAAAAAAGGATATGAAAATTTTTGGTTTTTATCTAACTTTATAAAATATTGTTAGTGGGAATATAGTTTAAAGGTAAAAAAAGGAATTAAAATTAATAAAAATAAATGTGGTGAAATTCTAATGAAATTTAGCGGTCTGACAGGGTGTGAACGGATATCGGTAAATTATGTTTATACAAACACATATTACGTGTATAGAATTAAATAAATATTTCAATAAATTTTCTGTTTTCTCTTATTATAATTTTTTTTTTAAATATTTGCATAATTCCCGTGTCATGTTTTTATTTAAAATATTAATTTAAATATGTTTTGCTTAAATTTTTACATAATTTGTGTTAAATTTAATTTTAGTATAGAAAAATTGATAGAATATCCTTAATATTGAAATAAAATATTGCATTGCGGTAGCTAACCCTTTATAAATAATTGCAGATGACTGTGGAAAATTGTAGTAAAATTTAGATTTAACAAAAAAAAAATTTTACATTAAGCACGGAGTATACAAAATGAACATTCCTTTCCTGCAGCTTTTCTGTTCCATTTCTTGAAACTTTGAACAGTTTTCAACCTACTCAAGAGAGCTTTAATCATCGCTATTATCTCTTTTGTTATTTAGCTTAATTACGGTTGGAATTAGTTGATCTGCCCAGAGATCTATTCGATAAAACCAAAAAGGCTTAGTTATAAATTATAAAATTTGACTTCATTATTAATTTTGTTTGTTAAATTCAGCTTAAATTCTTCAAAACAAATACGGGCTAATTCATTAATTAGAGTTTTAACATGCGTCATTGTTAGGGGCGTCAAAAATAGGGAAAAAATTTTGTTTGAAACTATGTTCGAGTTTCAACGTTTCCTGAGACATGAGGGTTTTACAAAACTTCTACCTATTTAAAACTTTTATAATTTCCATTAAAATGAAGTGAAAAATAATTCTAAACAAATGGTTTTTGAAAGGGCTAGTTCAGAGCTTAAAATGGAAATGTTACTTTATTTAATATCTTATGTACTTCTGGAAATATAGTCATTGAACTTAAAAAAATACAATTTCTTCAATCCTTACATTTAGGAAATTTATCAAATTCATTTCGATTTGATTTCAAACAAAAGTTTTATATATTTTTGATCCTCTAACCGTCTAACCAATATTATATAACATGTTGTTGCAGACATTTCTAAAACACGCTGTATAAACAGAAAATTGATTAATTCAACAAAATGCTGAATATTAAGAAACGGTTCGCATTTAGGTTTAGAAGCATCCACGTGTACTACTTCTTCCCGTTGTCTGAGATAATAATGTGTACGTTAAAATTGTATGATGACTGTAATATTAGTAACAAAAGAAACCACAAATGCGTACAAAGAATTATAGCATATCTTATTTTAATTTCATCATTGTAAAAAGCATATTTTTGTAGGTACAATGCTTTTGATATAGAAACTAACCGCAAATGATATCTGATGACAACAACAATAGTACAAAATGATATTATTAATTTGTTAAACGCATTAAAAATTTTTACCTATAAATAGTCAATGAATATATATTTTTTATTGAACTTACTAAGAAAATAATTCTTACAAAAATACAAAGCCAAATGCAATATAATTCTTCTTATATGTATGCATGTGCCGGTGTATGACCTATGATCTTTAATATGAACGTAATTGGGCATTATTTGAAAAAGAATTCAATGAATTCAAATCTTAAAAGCAATTAATTATGACCATATTTTTTTTATTAACAATTTTTAGTTTACGTAGAATATTTCCGTATCGCACAAATTTCTCGCAGCAAATTTCTTCGAAATTTTCAAATTGATTTAAGAACAGGGCTCATTTTGGATTGAGTTCTGTGTAAATATCTATTATACAATAATCAAACTTATTAATATTATCAATACTTGTACTAATATCTTATATGAATTATAAAATGTAAACTGCTTCCGCAAAATTTTATTCAATCTTTTGAAACTCTTAAATGTCAAACACCTTTCATATAATAATATTACCTATAGGTCACGTGTGTAAAACATGCTTGTTAAAATGTACACACATAGACTCAAATTTAGGAATTCTACTTTCATTCTTTATTATATACCTGCTTACATACACCTAAACACATATAATTGTAGTAATAATTTATGTATATAATTTTACTGTTACTAAGGTTATTTTATGTAATACAATTTACTTGTTTATAACAGTAATAAAATAATGTTGTTATTTTTTATTACAATTTCTCTTTTATTCTTTGCTTTTGTCGTACTCAACTAACCTGGTATTAAAATTTTGTTCTGAATTTGAGCTTTTTTCAAGACTCCATCATCATCGCTTGTTGATAAATAAATTATGTAAATTGATAATGCATATTTGTTGTTGAAATATGTGAGAAATTTTTTGGTAAAATTTAAATTTATCTTTCTCTTTAGTTTGTTTATGATATTTTTATGTTTTTTTCTTCAATATTTTATCAAAAAATCGGGAAATAAATAAAAGTAAGTTCAAATCACCACCAATGTATGCGACGTCAAATATACAAATCAGATTCAATGGTCAGCGATACGAAACAATTTAAAAAGCATAACAAGAAAAGACTGAGTTGACCATGCCAACATTGAGTTTTTTTGCTAGTTTTGAAAGCAAGTTTTCTGATAGTTTTATTATATGTATATGTGTGAGCGGAAACAACTAGTAGCAATATTAACAGCAATATTAGTAAGTTGTAAAATTAGCCAAGCCACTCCAAACCAATTTGAATTACTATTGTGTATGCGGATATTAATATAAATACAATCTCATAGAGGCGAGATATAAAGATATTACACATATAATATAATATCTCGCATCTCTACTTTATAGCGTTGCAAACGAAGTGCTAAATTCACAATAAACTTTGAGCATAGGTTTGTTTGGATATGTATATAACAAATTTAATAAACATAATTGGAATAATTTGTATAGCTAAGTTTTGTCTCATTTGATATTTTGTATTTCACATTTTTTTACTGACTGTGCTGTACTCAACAAGGAAAGATTAGCCTTCGTATCGAATTTTAAATATATTTCGAGCTTTAAAGTGTATTACTTTAGGCAGTTGTGTTCGTTCGGCAGTTTTATTGCTTTGTATTTGTAAAAGTTTCAATTAAATTTTTTTTAATATACACACACATATAGGTACATCAATTTTCAAACCTTTGTGTCTTTCTTTTTGTTCTTATATCATTTCTAATACAAATTCAATACCAGATCATTTATTGTATTTGAAACCTCCGAACTAATATTGGAGTTTATTAAACTTTTTCTGGAAACGAAGATATTTTAATTTCCGTTCAAACTCTGCGAAAAGTCTCTCTTCCTTCAGTTTTGTAAACATCACTCAGTAAAATTTAAATGCTGACGTTAATAGGTGGTTCACACTGCATAATTTTTAATTTGAAAGCAGCGGAGATTTTCTTGTTTGTATCATTATCGCTGTTACGTTATTTTGGTTTACATTTTTGGAATTTTGTTAAATTTTTGGTGTTTATTAAATTTTGCAGTTTTTTTTAATAGAAAATTGGGTTATGAAGTAAATAAGAATTTTGAGTGTCCCAATTTCGGTTTTTTTTTACAGTTTTTCATTATTTTTTCTTTCAATGTTTATCATTTGAGTCTTAATAAAATGAAAATCTTATCCAACAGGTTATAATATTCAAAATTTGATGTTGGTGTCGACTATTATGATATTCACTTTAAAGTATGTATTATGTAGGTCTACAATATGCATTTAATTTTCGTTTTTATGGTAAATTGTCAGATCAGAAATTTCCACTTTTGTTGTGTCACTCTATTCAGTTTAAAAATTTCTTTCTATAATAAAATTTAATTTTTATTTTGTATGAATCATCCATGGCAAAGCATCATGCAGAGAAATATTAGAAAGCTGAATATTATAGCATGAAAAAATTATTTTTATAAATTATTACTACAAATATAACTCACCTAAACGGTATTCAAAATTTATGAACATTATAGGCGGAATCTAAATGCATAGTTACTGTAAGAGCGTCAGTTCATAAGATATGATTATTTTTTAATTTTTTATTGGTTTATGTAAATTGTAGGATTATTGAATTATTGATAATAAGTAAATTAGCTTTGCAAATAATTATTTAGGTGAACATTATAACCGAAGCATGTATAAATCACTTTTGATGCCAAATAAACTTTTATAAACTCAAATAATATTGTGGTTTGTTAGACCAGAAATTTTTCTGCATTACACTCCAAACTACGACTCTGGAGTATTATTTTTTTTTTTGATTTTAGTTAATATGCACACGAGTGTTATATTTTACAATGTAAATACTCTTGCAAAATTCTATCATAAATGTGTTTAAAAATTATTGTTTTTCATCAGGTTCTGTACATTTTTTAATCATAAAAAATTTGATAAAAGAATTAAGACTAATAAATTTAAAATATTTTTGTTCAGAAAAAGTTATTTTATCCCTTTCACAAAATTGTTATGTATTTTAAATCATGACACAAAACACCAATACCTGTGTTTAGAGAGTTAGTACCTGTGCAGTGTTGGGCAAAAAGCACTTATTATGATTAGTGAAGCGAATGAAATTTATTTGCGAGTATAAATTTTTGGTATTATGATTGACGAATTCGCCTAAATTTTAGGTAAATGAGCTGTCAAATCTTTCGAATCAAAATTCTGTAGGACAAGCTTGACGAATGAAACCAAAAATCAAAATAATAAATAAATGTTTTTTTTTAATTGGCTATTATTGCATTTATAGTGATATAATGGAAAAATCTAAGCTATCTCTACAAATTATTGTAAAAAAAATATTGATTGTTTAATATTAATTTAAGCGTGAAAAAAACGAACCAAAAACAATTCGAGCATTTAATTAAATTAATGGAGACCAACCCCGTAATTGCTAAAGATGGAAAATTCAATTGTTTTTGTAAAAAAGCAAAAAGGATGTGCATATGTGTGATGGTAACCTTATTAATTTAGATAGGTTTTTTGATATCCTGCGGTAGCAACATTGTGTATCTGGCTAATGAAAGCATTCGCAGATCATAATTTAAACTGCCATTCGATTCGCCTAGTCCATTCAACTCGCCTAGCCAGCCATTCGCTTCGCCGATCATAATAAAAGTACTCGTATATATATTATATTCTTAAAATGTAAAGAAAATAATATGTGCCTGGTGGGAGAAAAAGATATTATAATATTTAATGCTTAGTTGTCAAAAGACCATTGAATTTTTGGAAAAAAAAAGAGTTCTTACATAATATGTATTGTATTATCAGTGACCTACTTGCCTAGAAAACGGTTCGAGAAGAAAAATTTTTTGATTTTTTAGTCTTGACTCGTTGCTTGGATTACGTTATCCATCTGTTCTGCAGTTGTATGAAGGAAGTTCCCTTAATTTTTATTATAAGTGATTTTAAGTAGGTACATATATCTAATTATTATCCAATTTATTTAAGAAAATTCTAATTATTTAACTGAATAAATTCGAAGAATATTTTAAAGCTAAAAACCATCCACAGAAACGTATCATATTTGCGGTTTTGAACCGAATGATCATATTAGAATTATAATATTCAATAAAAACTTGCCCAAAATAGTGAATTCAAGTATTTTAAGAAATGCGTTTTAAACAAGAAATTTTTCAGAGTTTTTGAAAATTTTTCATATTAAAATACTTTTTGCTGTAAATTTGAGTTTTGTATATTTGAAATTTCAAACGATGACTATTCAGCACAATATTGAAAAAATATGAAAATATTTAAACTTTTAATTTATCAAGTAAATTATTTCTTTTAAGTCTTAAAGAATAATTACTAAGATTAAAGCTTATAAAATGTACCAAGTTATTAAAAAAATATTATTTCTTTATAACGTTTAGGAAAATATAAAAAACTTTTTTTTCCCAAAGTTGTTACTCCATAAATTTTTTTATTTAATTTAATCATTAACCAGCGTTGATGTCATACAATTTCACTTCAATACAATCGATGAATAAATTCAATTACCTTTGAATGATGTGGGTGCACAAATTGAGATGCGTCAGTAAATTATATTGCGCATAACGCAACATAGCACACAATAAAATCTAAAAAAATTTAAAAAAAAATGCGTCAGTTAATTTCATTTGTCTATTCGTTTGTTCGTTTATCTGTCTGTAAACAAAACTTCTATAAGATTTAAGTTAAGAAAAATTCAATTTTTTATAATAGTGAAGGCATTATTTTTCTAGGATCAAATTTTGTTGTTTTCCTCTACCCCAAATTATAGCTCACCAATGTATAGTGAAACTACAAGTTTTGATAAACTTCATCCAAATCAAAAGCAAATTAAATTTACAAATCTTAATAAACGCAGAATAGCCGTGAATCGATTACTCTATCATGAAAGACCGTAAAGAAATGTCAGATTTTCGACTTTGTAACCTTGGTTTTGATTATACAGTTTTTCAAACTGGTGTTTCGTAGCAATTTTTCTTCTAAATTTCTTTTTCACCAAAACAACATCTTGACAACCAAGAATCTGAATTTCTCACTCGCCTTTGGTACTGTGTATATAGGTTCTAACATAAGAGTGTTATTTCCTTTAATTCCACCTACAAGTACAAAATTAAAAGCCATGAGTTTGATCAACGTATTAAGTTGTTGATATTGTCTATAAAGTTCTTTAAAGGAAGCGAAGTACATTGGATGAGAATCAGTACTTTGCATGAGTGATTCGTCTTTAAAAATTTTTCAAAAATTATTTAAATTCTTTTTGTGTTATCCTTGTTTTTTATTGCTTTTGATGAATGATATGGGAATTTGTTTTTTTTTAAGGATTATTCTAAATTAAGAAGATAATTTTACTTTTTTCATCCATTTCGTTCTTTATTCTTTTCATTACTTTTATTTCAAGTAATTTAAAGAGAAAATTTAACTTTCAAAACCATTATCCATCTTGCGAGAATATGTTTGTTTTGAGCTTTTATTTTTATAAAATTTCACTCAACTTATTAAAGTTTTTTGTTTTTGTTTTGTGTTCTTCTATTTTACTTTTATGATTGGTGAAAGTCATTTTAAGTATAAAAATGTTTGATCTTTTAAAACGTGTTCAAGGCTATCCCATTATAACTAAAAAATATATGCAGTATGCGGTATAATCTTATATTAAATTTTCTTTTTTTATATTTTCTGTTTTTATATCCCTGTTTTTGCAATAGAACACAATTCTTTTAACACAGATAATCTTTAAAATAAACCGAAATATATGCAATCTTATAGAAGATAATATATGTATACTAAATCATAATAATAAGAAATGTTGTTGCGTAACAGAATCCCTGCAATTCAAGACAAATTAAAGTAAAAGTTCTCATGTAAAGTTTATGGAATAAAATTTTTATAAGAAAGTAAAAGAAAATGAAATAATGACAAAGACAGCGAGGTGTCATGAAAATATTTCTCGGGCGATAAGTTCAGACGATGTATTTTTTTTTAAATCCAATGATTTAGTCTATGATGTGGTTGCTAAACAACAACAACATTATAATGTAGTCGCTTTTGCTAAACAACAACAATAATATAATATTGTTTATGAGTTTGCGACCAATTTTACATATGAAGAAACTGTGAAAGCATACTAGTCTGGACTATACAAATGTAAAAAATTACCGGAAAATGCAGTTTGAGCGATTGCATTTCAAATGTTATTTCAGCAATCGATAAATTTTACTCTTATGTATTTTATTCTTTTAGCATAACTTAAGGTTTTTCCCCATGAAATTTTGAAAATCATTATCAAAAGTTTCAGAAAATTTCAATTCAATTTGTGAGTTGAATTAATAATGCAAACGGAGACAGCTGATGCCCGAAATAAATTCATAATGTTATTTTTTCTATGCAATATTTTTAGATTTTACACCTTGCATTAGTTAGCACTATTTACACTTGATATAAATTTTTATAAAAAATTTACATGGAAAAATGCATCATAACTTCTGATTATATTAATTGAGTTGTAAATGACATTATACAATTTAAATAAGATTGCAACAAAGTTTTTTTTATAATTTGCCATAATGTTTAGGAGTGTTTATTCAGTATTAGTTTACAAATTGCAAAGAATAAGTGAATGTGTAGAATATATTGTGGGTTATAAAGGAAATTATTGAAATATTGAAAATTTTAAAAAGATATTTGCCTTTCTTAATGGAGGTTTAGATATAACATCTAGCCATATTGTTGGTTTTACCGTAACATATTGTGTTGTGGAAAGAGTTACAAATTAATTTGCCATTGAAAACACTAATCATCAAACCGTCATTTAATCGTTATTCAATTAAACCAATAGTTTTTAAAATAGTAGTTGTTAAACAAATTTGGAAAATAGAAAAAAGCTAATTCGTTTAATCCCTATATTTGGAAAACATATTTTATAAAAAATAAAATAAGAACGATAAAATACGATATCATAATTTATTTACTGTTAACAGTTAAAGTATGAATCATACTTTGAAGCCTATAAAAATCTAATAAAAAATTAAATTAAAATATTTTTCTTGTATTATGAAATATAGAATTTTTATGGCAAGGAAACTTAATTTGCTATAAATGGAATATCAACTATATAACACAAACATATTCAAAGATCTTTGAGGATATACGAGTTTCTGAAAAAAAATATTCCATTTCTTTTTATACACCTGCAGTCATAATTTTGTTGGATTGTACGGTTTTAGTTAATATTAGAACTTCGTTGTCTGCAAAGATATATGAGAAAATCCTTTTAATTTAAACGATACGTATAAGGAAATGAAATATGATACCTACTGTTGAAAATTTCATATTAGATTTTTTATTAAAACATACATACATATGTATTAAAGGAATGTAAACTTTCTTGGATTCTTAACTTTGATCTCAAAAATGTGGTGAAAAATAATTTAAAAAAAAAAGAGTGTAAGAATTTAGATAAATTAATTTTTAGTGATGAATCTATTATTTGTTAACTGACGAATGGGCAAAGCCGTAATACTATTAGAACACAGGTCATGCGAATTACGACCTGATTACAATCAAAAGCTTGACTAATGAAATCAGTACATTAATATCAGTGTATTCCTAACTTACTGAAAATTATTGCTTTCAATAGTTGTCGACTGTCGGCAAATTTTTGGAGGAGCAAAAGTTTTCTTAAGATAGATTCGTTTCGAATTATTTATTGCACATATTATTACAATTAAGCTTCAAATGTTTATTTGAAATTCTTTTATTTAAAAGTGTATTATATGTTGTGTTTGCATAATAATTAATGAAATTGCTAATTACATGATTTAAGCTTATGGTTGATTAAAATACATATTTTTATCTGATTGCAATTTCTTTAAAGCATTTTCTCTACAAATTAAAAATATTATATTATAATTACATTAAATTTTATTTTCATATATTTTAGTAACGTTCCTCCATCTGTGTCAGTAATTTTAAATGGCGAAGAACCACAATTTACGGATGCAGTTGGTCAACCAATTCCAAAGCCTCAAATACCTCTACAAGTAGCTTCACCAATTAATTTACTGAATCCAGATCGATATGAATTTTATACTTTTGATGATAATGGCCAATTAGTAAAACGTTTGATGACAATAAAGGAAATTCAAAGTATTGTTGCCAATGGAGATGGAGAAGGTGCAACTGTGCTTCATAATTCAGAAATTGATGAGAGTGACCCAGAAAAAAATGTGCAAGATATTGTTGCTAGTGTTCAGCATGTTCTGCATAAACAGGTTGAAGAAAATAAGAATTCCTCGGAACAGCAACAACAAAGTATAATGCTAGATACACCTGATGTTTCTTCGTCATGGTCAATGATACTTCCAGCTATTTTTGGTAATACAGGTGGCGATATATTTCCACAAAATCGACCACAACAAGTTGTAATGACACCAGATTCAGACGTTGTTGAGCCTACTAAGCCATCAAAACGAAAACAGAAACCAAAACCAACCAAGCGAAAAACGACAACGACAACTGAAATACCTTCCTCCTCCTCCTCTCTGGAAAATGTAAACGAAGTGCCTGCATCAATCGCAATGGAAAATATTAAGCCATTATTCAATAGAAATGAAATGAAAACTGAATCTTCATCGACAGACAGCACTAAAACTTCAATAACAACTCAAAAAACGACCACCACATCAATATCTAGTACTTCAACAAAACGTAAAACTAAACCCAAACCTACGAAAACTCAAAATGTTCAAATTAATGAAACAACAACAAAAAAATCTAGTTCTAAAAGAAAGCCTACGACTACAAGAGAACCAACAGTAGTAACGACCAAAGATAGTGCAGTCACAATTCCCACGACCAAAAAGGCGACCACTAAACGTAAACATACTACCAAAACACCCTCCACTGTTACATTAGAATCAGCTGTATTAAACTCTCAACAACCAATAAATAAACATAAGACAAATGCGACTAGACTTCCTACAGTTTCTAATATGTCTCCAGGGAATAAATTAACTCAAACAGCACCAACAAAATCTCAAACTAAACGTAAACCTACTAAAACAACCTTGCGTCCAACATCCTCAAGTATTAGCATAACTAAATCTCAGCATTCAACAAGTGTTTCCGTTAGCTCAACTACATCCCATACCACTCAAAAAATTCAACCATCTTCGCTTAAAAAGAAAATACCAACAACAACCACTCTCCCAGTTGCTTATTCAGTATTATCAACAACTCCAAAAAAGAAAACCGTAACAAAAACTACAACTGCAGCAAATACTACAAAGAGAAATAAAAACAAAAATAAAATATCAACTACAGTGTCTCCCAATTTAGGTTCTCAATTCAATGACAGCCCTACAAAAGTAGTGAGTGACGTATCTCAAGCCATTAAATCAAAACCCACTGAAAAAATTTCAATTACATCGACAAGCACAAGTAATAACTTACCAGACACAAATGAAATACGTCAACCTTCATCATCAACTCCTTCCATATCTTATGATATGTTAAGTGGACAAGATGCCGCCACAACTTTAAGTTTAAACGCAATAATGAATTCCCTCACTCAACCTCAAAATGATATAAAAACACAATTATTGCTTGACAAATTAATGGATAGCTTAAAGGATGATGCCGCATTGGACCAGCAAATAAAAAATTTAACAAATAATAACGATATGGTAACTACAACTCATAAAGTTAGTCCAACTTCATCAACTCCAATGTCCGAATTTGAAACTACGACATTTAATTTCAAAGAAGAAACTACACCATATAGTGACGACCTGTATAAGGAGAAATCTAAAGACTCTACGACTATTTTACCAATATCATTAAATGAAAGTCTTGTTGAATTGCAAAATGGGGAAAATATTGTAAGAATCGAACCATTATTTGCGGAACTTCTAGATCCAATTCTGACAGATTTAACAACAACCGAAAATCCAGATTTAACCACTACTGAAAATATTTTGGGGTCAGATACAACCTCATATGAGTCACCTGAATACACAGAGTCCATTCAAGAAAATGATGCAACACGATTCGAAAATGTTAATAATTATGTTGAATCATCAACAGGGTCAAGTGAATTTTCGCAAAAGGTTGACGAATTTATAAATGAAAATCTGGACACAGCTGAGACTGGTGTACCAATCAAAGAATTCACTAATAAGTTATCAGACTCCCAAACTCTTACCCATTCTGATTCTAAATACGCTATGTCTGATTTCATTAAGGATGCTGCAACAGTTGCTTCAATTTTAGAAGATAATACTAAAAAACCTATTTTAGAGACAAGTAGCAGCAACGAGTTTAATAATTCGGAAGAAATTAAATCTCTTTTAACGGATGTTATTTCTCAAATGACAAATAATCCAACAATGACACGAACACCTTCAACATCAAAACCTATCAATTTTACAAGTCCAATATTTTACGCAAATCAACCACTAAATCAAAAGCAATCTTATATACAAAATAATAAGAATTCACTTAATATGGCTTTAGCATTAGAATCGGAAACAAATGAGCCACCGTCACAAGAATTAACCCCACAATCAAATTCCAATGACAAATTTCATGAAATGGAAACACTATCCTTGCAATTGAATAAACTGAGCAACGAAAGTAGAGAAAACTTCGATGAAAATATACATGATATGAATAATAATAACAAATTGCAAACAATTTCAACAACATCAATGGAAAATTCTGCCTTGAATGATGATGAAAATGACTCTGAGATTGATGTTGCAAATGATGCTAATAATTTAGATAACATTAAATTTCCAAATATAAAAAATACCACTTCTGATACAGTTACAGAAAATACTTTTAGTGAAAAATCTAAGGAGAATATAAATAAACCGTCAGATTTTACAAAACCAGATATTTTGTTGAGCACTCCAGTCACCACAAAGGATGATACAATTCTTATAACAACTCTTATGGCATCAATGGCTGCAGGTTCAGTTATGGCAACAACATCACCAATACCATTTGAAAATACTCAAATATCTGATAATATAACTGAAGCGTTCACTAATAAGGATAATCTTAACTCTTTAGAAATTTCGCAGCAAGATGCAAGTTTATTTAGCAAAGAAAAAGACATGACAACGGTACCAAGCTTTACGTTAGATGAAAATAGTTCTACAAGTACTGAAGTGGATAATAATAATAGTAGTGAAAGCAATATTAATGAAGAAGATAATAATGAGGGAGATGACGTTCCGACACAAAGTAATAGTTCAATAGAAGATAAAACTACAATGATGTTATCTCAAGATAATAATGTTAACATATTGCAAGAAACCACAGAGTTACCATTACATGTAACAACTATCTTTTATAGTGATGAAAGTACTGATTCATCAACAGAAACCAAAAATATATTGAAAGAACAAGATGATAAAGATGATAAAAGTCACGAAACGAATATTGACGAAAATATTACAATGAGACCCTCCACGTATTATAACGAAAGTGATGAAGATGTTATGATGAATAAAAGCAGCCCTGACGAAAGTGATGAGTCTTTAGAATATTCTAATGAAATGTCAACTATTAAAGTGGCTGATAATGATAGCATAGAAGCATCACTTGAATCTATAACTATAGCTGAAAATTTAGATGATGATAGTTCAGAAGTGTCAACAACTATTGAAAATAAAACGGAAAAAAATTCTGAAATAAATGATTTACTATCCAACACAATGATCCATATGGTATCACAGACACCAATAAAACCAACACTAGCGCAGAAACATTCAGAAACTGAAGAATCGTATGTGAAACTTGGTGAATCAACAAAACCTATGGAGGAAAAAGTTCAGGTAACCGAAAACCCAGAGCATAAACCATTAACAAATGATGCAGAATACAATAAATATGATAACATCATCCAGTCAACAACAAAACGTGTTCCAAGTACCTTGAAACCAGTTCATTATTTCAAACCTCCAATCACATCAACATCAGATCAAAAACACACATTGTATAATGCAACTCAACAACGACCTATTATAAGACCACCAGCTTTGAGTAATTTGAAAGTAACGCAACTAAGTCAAGTTACCCGACCTCCAGTGAAATTGGATCCAACACCAGAAAAATCACTTGGGTTAGAAGCAAGTGTAATGGATTTACAAGAAGATATTCAAGAATTTGCACGGCTATGTAATGAATTAGCTTTCAGTTACTGGAGATCCATAACATCTGAGAAAATCAGTTCTGCAAGAAGCCTTGTAATTTCACCGTTTGCCTTAACTTCGATGTTGTCTATGGTATTTTTAGGTGCACGGGGTAGTACTTCTGGAGAAATGAATGAAATTTTACGTCTTGATGACATGGTGACATTTAATCCCCATTTAGTTTTTAAAAATATAACAGAATCAGTTGAACGTGCTAAAGATAGTGGAATTGCTTCAAGTGCTTTTGTTCGTGAGCTTTTCAGTGATCGAAATAATGGGAAAATTTTACAATTCTTTAAAGACAAAGTACATCAATTCTATTCTGGTCATGTTGAAGAAGTGAACTTCAATGTTGTTAATGATATTATCCGTAGGAGAACAAATCTTTTAATAAAAAGACATGCCAATGGAAAAGTAATGGAATATCTTAGAACAAATAGCGTTTGGGTAAATGGACCTTTATCAACAGTCTCAGCTAATTTATTCCAAACTGATTGCTCTAAAGCATCAACAATTGATAGAGATGGAGAAATGTTTTTCCAAGTTAGTCCATCTGTTCGTCAAAGAAGGCTGATTCCTATTCCAGCAGTTGTTTACAGGAATGGTTTTACTGCTGGTTATGATTCTGAACTAGACGCAACTGCAGTTGCATTCGGTAGTGCAGATGAAACTGTAAGTACAATTTATGTAATGCCAGGTCAACACGGACTTGCTATGCCTGGTGATAATTTAGAACATTTGGAAAAAAATTTAATGACAAATGGAATTTCAAAAAATGCATGGACTCATTTATTAACTTCGTTAATGGAACGACCTGGATTAGAAATACAATTGCCGAGATTTTCACATAGATCATTCATAAATGCTTCCTTAGGATTACAAAAATTGGGGCTAAAGGCATTATTTAATTCAGATGAAGCAGATTTAAGAGGATTAACTGGATCATCACAAAAAGATATTCACTTGGCTGATATGATTCAAATAAATACATTTAGTACATGCGGTGAAGAAAAAATATCTGATCATCATCATATAGAAATGTATCCAGCTCCACCTTTACGTAAACGTAATTCTGATTTATCAGAATATGATTCAGATGATCAAGCTGCATTATCTGAAATGCACATTGATTTTGGATCAATTGTGCAAGATGCTGGACGTAGTTTATATGATGATTTATTAGATCCAAAATATTTAGAAGTTCCATTGCCATTAAGACCAAGGCAAGCCAGAATTCCAGATTCTCCACGGTTACGGCTTGATAAACCATTTATATATTTTGTTAGGCATAATCCAACTGGTATGATATTATTTATGGGCAGATTTAATCCACGATTACTACCGTAAAATTGAAGATTATTATATTAGGTTAGAAATTATAATATTTGTATTTAGTTTACGAAAACCTATTTTTAACTTTTACTTAGATAAAACTTAAAATGAAAACAAATAAATTTAAATTAAGTAAAAATAAGCTCAACTACTTATTCAATTAAAATTATCAATCAAATTTATGGAAGCTTAAATTATATGATAGGGACAGTATTACCCTCAAGGACTGATAAAATGTAAATAAGTTTCTACTTTTTCAATTTGTTCCGTTATTGTAGTATTATAAGTTTTATAGTTCTACTGCAATAAAATTATATCAAAGTAATGTTATAAATTTCAAAACCGATTTACGATAAACAAACAGACAGTTCAGACCATATTATGTTTATAAAATGTGGTCAAGGTGGTGTAACTAATTTAAAAATGTTCTCAATTCAATAAGGTCTAATTATAATATTTTTAAAGTTTTTAGCAATTTTCCAAAAATTTTTTGAAAAACAGTGCTTATTAGTTTCACTCTGTCCGTCCGTGGACATGTTTACAAAACTTCTACACCCTTGAAGATAGAAAGCTGAAATTAAATACGTACATGGATCTTTACTAGAAACTTATTTCCGTAGAACAAAATTTTTACCTATCTCCCCCCCTCTAGAAGTTATACCCCCCCAAAACCATTTGAATTTTTGACGCTTTACATTTTCGAAACCGCAAGTTTTTTCAAATTTCTATAAACGCAAAAAGCTAACGGTAAATTCCATGACATTAAAAAATATAATTATTTTTCATAACTCACGCAATTAACCCTTAAAAACGAGCATTAAGTTAACCCCACTTTGTATTAATTTTTGCTTTATTTGAAATACTGCATAAATCGTTCATCCTAAATATATGCAATCCTAGTTTCCTATGAATGAAAATAATTTTAATAGTGTGGTGGATATAAATAGACTGTATATTTTAAAAGCAGTATTTTCACTTGTTGAAGTGAAAAGTGCTGGAATACAAACCATTGGTTTGACCCAACTTTATTACCTTAAATTTCAATTCTTCATATAACTTTTATTTTGAAAACCATTTAATTACATTTATTAAATTTATATAAACAAAAATAAAAACTTAAAAAAGAAGGAGAGTTAAATATATGATATTTATTCAAAAATAGTTAATTTTGTCCAACTGGATGATAAACAGGTCAGCATTTTTATTTGCAAACGCAATGTATATTCGCATAATAAAAGTAATAATTAAGGTTTATTTTTAAAACTGACCTGAAAATAAAGTAAAGCTGAATAAAATTTGTTTATTTTTATTTTATCTCATTCTTGATTTACTTTGATAAATTTTTTTCGGAATACGTATTCGTAAATATTAATCTACATTTAAATATATCTATCATATCATTTTTAATTGATGATTGTAATAAAAGAAAAATAAGTGATATTTGCACGACGGTTGTTGTAATGAATGAATATTTTAATAATTTTAACTTGTGCTTTTATGTCGTTGCAACATTTAATTTAATAATGTCCCAGAATATTGTTACATTTCATAAATTTATTAGCGGTGTTATTCGGCTCCAAAAAAATTTTCTTTTTCGTTTTTTAAAATCACAACAAATTCAAAATTATTTGGAATAGGAAAAATAATGACTATCGAATTTTTAGATATAGATTATATCAGGCTACTAGTTTATTCTCGATATAAGATTCATAATTTTCGGAAAGAAGACTATTTCTGTTACATTTTTAACTTGCATAATTGCAATCTAGAAGAAATGAAAAACGCAACATTAACAAATTTTGAGAGATAAGAGGGTGAGAAATTAAAAAGATATTTTAATTTTATAAAATCATAAATTTGACTGCTAAAATTTTACACACATCTAAGTTGCAGAAAATTAAAAATTGTCTTTAGTTTGGTTTTATAGACATGATAAATTGTTAAAGAAAGCTTTCCAACTCGGAAAATTCTATATTTTTCTTTAGACTTGTACAAAAGCCACATCTTTTTTTCAAAACTTTTTTCAAAATACAATATTTTGTAAAAATGTTTTCAAATTCATTAAAATTTTTAAATTGATAGTATAAATATTAAAACTGATGAGTCGAAAAGGTTAATACGCAAAACTAAAAGATTCACTGAAAAATATTTGCTACAGCAAAGAAAAGTAATAAAACAATATTTTGTTCGTTTAAAAAAACAGATTCATTCAAATAATAAAACAATAACAAAAAAAACAGAACAGTAAAGGATACGTTGAGATTGAAGTAATTTTTTGTCATTCTCATTTTAATTTTTTGATTATTAAATATTTTTCATATTAATTTTTCCCTCCTTTTATTGTTGTTTTAATTATTTTAAATAAAAATACAATTTATTCTGTATTTTATCATATTTCGATTTTAATAATGCAGACTTTAAAATATGATGTTTACATTTACACTACTAGATAAAAGAAAAAGAACAGATTTCAAAATAATTTATAAATAATTTTATTAGAACAATACCAAATATTTTCAATCCGAGTTTTGAGTAGAGTTAGAACTAGTTAAAAATTTCTTCAGGCCATAGAAAATTATTTTCCTTTTTATTGTCTTTCTTAAAAATTTTGAATGTTATATACTGCTTTCACATAAAAGAATATTTAATGACATTACTATATGATATATTTTAAGACATTACACTACTACTAAAAGAATTTTCCCTGTGTGAAGTCGCAGGTAGCCCAAGATTTCTTTTGATTGCATTCACTGATTTCACATATACTATGTTACATACGGTGTAAATCCAATAATTTGCAAATTCCCTATATTAATTAATGAAAACCTATTCATTTGGACATTAATGTACTTTTTAAAAATGGAATAGTTTCATCAAGATATTGTAATTAATGAGCGTATAAATATTGGAAAAAATATTTATTCTTTTTTTATGACAATATTTTTACTCTGATATAGACATATCTGCTTTCTTTAATTGAATGTGTATTTAAATCATAAAGTTTAATTTATGATGTTAAATAAATCTGTAAAAATACGAGAATGAAACTTTCGAAAATATTAAAATTTGATTTAAAAAAATATATCAGTGTACATTTACACAAATTTTTATATTATTACATACGTACATATATTAATACAGATACGTCATATCTACTTTGACATCATTCGGAAGAGATCTTAATTTTTCCATGTTGAATCAATATAAAATGGTGACTGAATACGAATACGAGAAATTGGATTTTTCATATTTTCATTTATACTTCCTTTTGCTTTTATTATTATTTTATTAAAAAAATATCCGAAATAAGTTATAAGTCACCATATTTAAAAAATTAAAAATTATCAATTGTTTTCAATAAATTATTAAAAATTTAAAATATTTCACTGTTTTGTATGTGTTTATTAAATTATTTTTGTAATGGTAATCTTTAATTATAATGCTGTGAGAATCTGAAGATTTCGGAAGATAAGATGTGACTTATGACTGTTCTCTTTTTGTATTTAAATTTTTAATTATTCTTAATGATAACTTAAAGTATCTACTTCCACATTATTATAAATAAATTTTATTATATCATAAATTTATTACATATAAATATTCGCAAGTTACAGCAGTAAAAATTCATGCAGTAATTTACCAATATTTATATGTTATCATGAAGCCAATAAAAATATGTACATATACCAACTTACGGCTTAAAGAGAAATTTCATATGCTTCAAAATGAGTAGAACGAGCTAATTTCGTCTGCCATATTATCGAGTTATAAATAAGGAGTGTAAGAATTTGGGGGTTTTTCCAAACTTTAAATCATCGTCATTTAAATTTAGCCTCATAAATCAAAAAAGAGGACAAAACAGAACAATAATACTTGATTTTTTCTGTTATTCTATATGCATTCATGCAATTTGCTTCAGGATTTCCATCGTCCGAAATACAATCGTTTTTCGAACACCATGCACATCCTCTCCGAATACCTTTATCTTAATAGTCTAAATATATGCACTTATATACCATTAAAATTTAATAACAACGTATCATAACTCATCGATATTACAGTTTAAGGCTTTCCTGTTTTATATTTTTAATTTAAATGTGAAGCATATTAATAATAAAGTCAAAGTCTCTGAAAACTACTGAGAGGATATACTTTATTAGATTAAATTTTCTAATCAAATATTGAATGTTTACGGTAATCAGAAAAGTAACAATAAATGTACAATCAAGATACTAATTAAAGCTGGAACCTATCATGGGTCTTAAATAAGCATTTGTACTGCAATCGTAAAAAGTCACATCCTAAATATATGCAATTTTTTCGTTACAGCGGTAAAGCAGTAGTATTACCGGTAAAAATATAATTGAAGTGTTATACTCGTAGTTATGCCATAATATAAATACTACATAAGTATGCAAATGAGATATGGTTTCAGTTTACACTAAGCAAAGCGTGAATAATTATGTAATTTTTAATTAATGGAGCATTTCCATAAAGAAAAATAAATAAAGTTCGAACGTACGAATACTTTTTCTTTGTAATTAATATTAGTATCTAACTCCAGAATGAATTTCAAACATTGTACTAAAATCTGCATTTCGTTCAATAATTAATGTGCTGCCAGAAAAATATTTTCAAAAATTAGAACGTTCTTTCGTATACTTATATTAAAAACTAAGGCGGCAAACTAAATTTGAAAAAATAAGAAAGTGTCATTGCAGTTTTGCAGTTTTAATTTTACAATCACTTGAACTTTTCACTTACTTGGATAAATTAGAAATGCAAGCACAAGGAACTGTTTAAATTTTGTTTATAAAAAAATTTTTAAAATTAGTTTTACCAATATTTTTGGTTTATAACTTTTAAGATGATAGAAATTTGAGGTACCAAAATAATTTTTTATGCTTGCCTTCTTTTGTATATATTTAACTAATAGAATAATTTAGTTTGTATGCCATTTATAATATTAATCCATTATAAATATTCTCTATTTCTACTGTTTCTTTTATTAAGAAAACCCGAAGCTATTTTATGTCATCCCTTCCCGGCATATTCTTATAATTAATTCTTCCTTTAATTTCCTCATAGATAGCTTTTATAGCCTGTAAAAATTTATACCCCGCTACGAATGCTTTGATATTCTATAACCAATTTTATAAATTTTATATAAGTGTTTTGTTCATTTAATTGATATTTTGGCATTGAAATTTTTGGACTGCAAGCTGATTATATAAAAGGACCTAGTTACATTTCTTTTCGTAAAGAATTAAAATAAAAAAACAATATAAGATTATCTTCAATTTTTTTTATTATAATTATGCAATTCGTAAATTAGAACAAAAATTATTTTCAAGTTAAAGGGAAAGTTTTTTTAATGAAAATTTTAATTAACCTCAATTTTCTCAATGATTAAATTATTATTATATTACATAGGTAAGTAGAAAAAAATTAATAATTAAATTTTCTATACACAAATTTGTTTCACAAAGTATAAAAACTTATCAATTAAAATTTTCTTTAAGGACATTTGAATAAATTCAAAATAAAATTTATTTTTAAAAATATTGAAAGTAAAATTTTAACTTATTTCAATGTCTTTCATCTCTTTCATACTATTCAATTTTTTTTTTTTTAAAAAAGTTTTAAAATAATACGAAAGTAATTTTTTTATAAATTAATGTATAAAATTATTTCTATTACATAATATTTTTAATTTAAAAGTTTTATGGAAAAGTATAAAATTTTCTTGAAAATAATATTTACAATATATTCATTTTTAATTGGTGAATACAATGCACATATAATTTTAAGTCTGATCCTTGATTTTTTTAAAGTTTTCTCTTAAAAAGGAAAAAAAAATTGAGGAAATTTTCAATTTACTCTTCTAATTTATTCTAATTTTCATTTGTTTTTGTTTTACTTATATTTACTTTAAATTTTTGAATATAATTTCTATAAATTAGTTTTATTTGTTTAAATTATAATAAAGGATCCATTATTCGAAATATGTAAAAAATTGAACATGAATTTATGAAAAACATTATGAGATTCAAGTATAACTTTCACAAATTAATAACGTTATAACGGAATTTTCCCGTTCAGTAAAGTTTTGGTTTTAAATATCCAATAATTCATTTAAACCTAGGTACTCATCAATTTTTAACTATTTTCCAAATTATAAAAGAAGATTTGTTAATCTGTTTGACTGACTTATTTTAAATTTTCTAACATTCCTTGAGTAATATTCTCAAGTCATGGCCTTAATACAAAATTTTAAAATTAAATTCAAAATGTCGTAACAGATTTAAGTCAAAAAGAAAAATTTCTTATGTAATTTTAATTACTGAATTTATAAATCTTGGCTATAAATCAAAATCAGGTCTCTAACCTGTTGTGTCACTTTCGGAAAGAATGTTTTTATGTGATAAGATAGTTAAATTAAATGAGATATGGTAAAGTAAAATAAAAGGCTTGAAAATACTTTTTTGATTTGTAAATTGATCCATGTTTGTACGTTTAATTAAAATTCCCATATTGGAACGTATAAGAATAGATTTGTATTCAAAATGAGAATCTACTTGTACAATGTGTTTTTTATGTAGTTATTTCAGCTGACAAGATCAAAAAAATGAAATTCAAAAAGAACTATCTCATACCTTTCCCATACATTATGTCATACATAACATCGGGAATATGAAACAAAATTTATAATTTTACACACATACTTGTAAATTGTTTTGTAAGACATTCAACAGCAAAAGTGTTATAAATCGCATCAAGTTAATTTGTACAATTTTATAAAAAAAAATATAAAAATTTAACTTTCATAAATATTTTACTTTATTAGAACTGAAAATTCCTCCTTCTCTCAAAATATTTGTCAACAAATTTTGAAAAATGTCTGTATTCGGTCCCTTACTTCTTCTGTTGACCTAACTTGAAAAGATTGCTATATGAACTTAATTTTAATCTTTACACTAATATAATTTTCATAAAATTTACATTGCTTTAAAATAACTCCTAAATTTAGGCAAAATTTTATGATATTAAGAAAATTATTTTAACACAATATCGTTGTCACCGAAAGCTGTACGAATACATATTTTGAATTTAAATTGTTAATGGATAAGATGCTAATACTATGGTATTAATTGGTCTTCTACATTCTGATAAAAAGGATTTACAAGAATTTCTTAATGAAGTACACAAAATATAAAAATATAAATACATTTTAGATATTCCTTTTTGCAAGTTTGTATTGGGTTCATATGTGCACGTTTAGACATATATGCATACAGGATGTTCAGGATTTGACACCACTGTTGCAGCAAATCGATGGAATGGAACGAAAAAGAAGATAATAGAAAATATTTCTTGTTTTTCTTCCCCCTTCCCCACACATTAAATATTATGTCTCAAAGTTCTAAATCGTAAAGAAGCTTCTAAAATCTTTAAATTTTCTCTCATTTATAATTGGAAGTAGGATTCATTCATCCATTTTCGCGCTTCTCAAGATATTTCTAATATCTATAAATTTAATAATTATTACACCCTTAAATCAACTCTGCCAATCTGTGGCGAGAATACCATAATAGAGTATTGGCCATCCTGTATGCACATTGGTAAAGAAATGAAATAAAAATTTCCATATGAATTCCTGGTATCGAAAGGGTAAAAATATAAGGAAAGGTTCTTTATTTTTTAGTCTTTCATTTTTTTTTTCTTTCCTAAATGACTCACTAACAATATTAGGGCACTAATAAAAGACCTATTTGTACATGTATGTATGTGTGTACAATTTTTGAATATTACCTTTCTCTTTCCAACTATTTTGCTTTTTTTTTTTTTGGAAAATGTATTTTAAATACAAATTTGCAAAAAGTTTTTTTTTTTTTTTTGCTTATTATTATACCCAAAGGAAGATCAAAAAGATATTAAAAATATTTTTGTCTGTTTTCGTTTCGAATAACCATAAATTTTTTCTTTTTTGGGAAAGAGAGAAAAAAGAGAAATTTTTGCAATTTTGTTTTATTTTTCTTTTTTTTTTAAATTTTATATTATTCATCATAAAATTTTTAATAATTCCCAAAAGTGGATAATATTTTATTCATATTGTATAAATTATCCTTTTTTGCACTCTCCACACACCATATATAAAAAAAATATATAAAAAAAAATGCAAAAAATTTTCTAATGTGCTGTCGTTTTTTTTTTTTGTTGCTTGGTTTCTTGTTTTGGTTATTATTTTTACAAGGATGAACTTAAGTTTGATTAGGTTTGGGGTTTAAAATCACAAGTTACAATTCTTTCTTTCCTGTGTTTTTTTTTTTCCTTTTCTTGATGTACATTATGTAATATAAGGCAGGAAATTATACTTAATATGTAATACACACACACACAATATCATTAAAATTCTAGGCTTTATTATATATTTAAAATTCTATATCACATTCAAGTACGTAAGAGTGTGTTTGTATGTGAATTATATGTAAAAATTAAATTCGCAATTGAATCTTTTACCATCATCAGCAATAATAAAAAAAGAAAATGTAAAAAAAGTGAGTAATTCCCAATATAGTATTATATATAATCCTCTCACCGGAAAAGTAAAGTGAAAACTCTAAAGTGAATTTTCGTAGTTCATTAGTGATTTCTCTCAATGTTTTATTATCATTTTATGTAAAAATTATATGAGTATGTAAAATATATGAGTAGATCGTATTCATGTCAATATTATTTTACAATCACGAGTATTAAAGTTACTATTTGAGTGGAAAATTGTTGCTGAAAATGAATAAAAGCGAAATTTAATTCATAATTGAAAAATTTCATATTATATTAAAGTTAAAAATTTTAATTTTAATTTGAATTATTTTTTTATTAAAATATTAAACTATAATTTAAAACATATAAAAAAAAATTCTCGAAATTGCTCATCAGATGCAATGTTAACAACACACGTAAATAGAAATTGTAGATTTCAACCCAGAAATCAAATCGGTAATAATTTCTTCAATACCTCTGTAGCTCTGTTGGTAGAATGTCTCTCTACAAATGTCACTGGTTCGAGTTCGTTTCGAGGAGAAATATTCTAATTTTTTTTATTTTGACACGATCCTTTTAATTACGTCAATTATTTTTTTTGTGCACTTATTTATGATGAAAATTTTTTGTGTTTGCTTATGCAAAACAAAATTATATTTTAAATTTAATTATTGAACACTGAATATTGCTATTCAATACTATATCTATATTCTACTAAATCTATATAACAGCAGGATTCTTATTAAAATCAACCAGTTAAAAGATTTAACGCTCGATTTTATAAAGCCGAATGGAAATTTGAAAAATGCAGATCCAAAAAATAAACCTCTAACCAAATAAAGGATAGAATAACATTAATTATAAAACTGAAATAAATTAATGTAATACGAAACACTTCATCTTATAAAATTTTTGAATTTTAATATCAAATCGCATAACTTATTTAAATTATACAAAATCATAACGAAAAAAAGGTTTCACAAAGCCATATTTTGGTAGAGTTTCATTGGTTCCCCAATTTATTCGCCTGATTTCTGGAATTGATTTTCGAATTTAAGCTATAGCTGAGATCAAAAATGTCCGAGTAATGACCAATCACTTTTACAATTATTTAAAAATTTAAATAAATTTAATATTTCTTTAACAGTCCTTCACAATTTGTCAGATGAAGTTCACTGAACTGAAATTCAAATGAAATTTTCGTTCACTTAATTTAGGTGTGTATGTATTTTGTGATTTAAATGAGAAAATCATAAATATCAAAAACATCTTTAAATATCCTTAGAACATTATCTTAGTTACTGAGTTAACGTATTCTGACAGTAAATCGAATATAAGGTTTAAATGTGGAGAACTCAAAGACTTTTCGATTTCAACTTTTTTATTTTATTTGTATAATTATTTTGAAAGTCTCTTGAAGTATGGTCTAAGGTTTTTGGTAGAAAAAAGTTAATACTCGTAAATTATTCCTACATAGGCACATTACACATATGTATATTTTCACGTACTCAAAAGCTTCAGAAGTCTAAAGTTCATTTCTAAATTTGTCCAACATAGTTTTTGTCGTCAGCCACAATACAACGTTATATTATTCAATTAAGCTATCATCCATTTGGAAAAGATGATGATCGATTATCCTTATCATTTTATTACAAGTGCGTACAGAATCAAATAAATTATTTTTATAATTTATTATTATATTTTGAGTAGAATTTTTTCTATACATAAACAAGCCTAATACAATAATTCTAAAAATTTATGTAATTTCTAATAAGTTCATTGTACTGAAATTTCATAATTTAATGGTTCAAGAAAATGTGTGCGGCACATGTATACGCAAAATATTCAATAGGGAACACATTGAACCCTCTATATAAGGTATAGGATATTTTCGATTGCTATCCATTTGGTAAGATGATAAATGAACTAAATAATAAAACCATTTAGAATTTATCATAAGTGTGGCCATACAAATCCTTACGTTTAAGTGGTATTATAAATTTAGAATTTCATTTGTAAAACAAATAAATGTAAGCGATAGATCAAAAACTTATTGACCAAAATTTTCCATATGTTCTTAGAATACTAGGTTTCATATCCACGAGTCCGATTTCTTTTGGATTCGATTTAAACAATGGTATTAGTAGTATACTATTATATACGTAACTCTAAATGTAACTCGAAACCATGCTATATTTGTAAAAGTGTTGCTCAACCATACTTTTGTGATAAGTTCTGCTATTTAAAAATGGTTGTGTAAGTGCTGAGTGGTTGTATAGCTGCCAAACAATTAAAAAATAGATTAGTAATATTTTCGAAACTGAAAAGATTAAATTTTTGGTAGACCTTCTGGCACCAAAACTATAAAATATGATTTAAGTAAAATTTCATGAAAGTTTTTACAAAAATTCCCGTAGAATATTTAAACTAAAACATTTTGAATAAAAGCTGAAAAAAACTTTATTCACATCCCGTAAAAAAATAAATTCGCATCCCAAAACCGCATAAAAACCAGCATTTAAATTTTATAATAAACTACTTTAACAACCACGCCGCCAAATAAGTGTTGGTTAAGCGGCTAGAACAGAAACTCAATAACAGACCAAAACAACTTTTTGAGAACTAATAGAAATAAAAAACAGTTAAGAAATTTTTCGCGCTACAAACTCAGTAAAATTTTGTTTAGATTTTGATTTATTTTGCTTTTAGTTTTGGAGAATTGTATGAATTCTTTTCTTAGCTACCATCGAAATCATTTGCATGAATATCCCAAAGTGAACGCCATCTACGCTATTTTTTTTTTTTGACTTAAATTATTCTGTTGTAAGATTGATCGTCATCTTAATTTATGTTTTGCATGACTATATGCACGTATCCTCTTAAATTTCGATTGAGGTTAATGTTCTTAGTTGACAAATTCATATGATATAAATTTAACAGAATTTCTTATGGGAATTCTCTATTTTAATTCCTTATATAAGGATACTGTTCCTTTTAAATTAAAATACATTTCACGCAAATTGATAAATTATAATGTACCTACATCACATAAATGTATATATGATGATAAATAATATCAAAAGATGCAAATGTGCTTTTCTGAAAAGAAGTTTAGAAAAGTTTAAAATTAATTTGGCAATTATTTTTAATTTATGCACCAAAAAGTGTTGAAAATTTTACAAATGCATTTAATGTAAACTACAAAATTGCTAATTTAAGAGTGAAGGAAGAAATGTTATTTATGAAATTAAGTGAATTTTTGACTTCTAAGAGAAATTTTCCTACTTTAATTTTAATAAAATAATTTTCAATGGGGCTAATTGGTATTAATGTCCTTATTGGTAATATGCCGATTTGCGATAAACTTTTAATGTTAATAAAATTGAACTAGTTGCATTTATTATATCTCCTAAAAATTTTTAGTAAGCTTGAGTTGTCATTTGAGACGTCTTCTACTGCTACATTAACACGTTATGATAAAGTATTGTATATGATTGAAGCTTCGTTTGAACAGAAGTTCAGATTCCAAACCGCTCCGCAATTGTTAAGTTTTGTTTGTAAATCGTATGCTATTGAATATTTAACTTTTATTTCCCATTCAGCGACATCACGATATGTAACCTTTCTTAAGGTTAGGCTGGTCGTATAAGTAGGAATGCTACATATACATAAACTTATGCAAATGTGTCTAGAAAACTTTACGTGTATAATTTAATAAAAACGAAATTGGAACAGAACACAAAAATTATTAAAATACACGTAAAAAATACAAGTAGTTCGTTCGAAAAAGCTTTATTGTAGTAAAAATTGTTTCGCATAAGCAACAAAAGTTAAGTATTACACTCTTTAAATGTATTCCGTTGAACAAAAAATCAAAACGCGTTGCAAGTTGAACGTTATTTTAATGCTTGCTTGATCCAATTTAGTGTTAAGTCAATAGATAAGAGAATAACTGAAATTCCAAAATTAATAATGTCACATGTACCCTTGAGTAAATTATCAGTTTCAGAATAGTATGATGCTACTTATATGTTAGCTTTCTAAAAAAAAAAACTAGGAAAATTTCTAAAAATTTTACAACTAAGGACTAATGAAATTTATTGAAATACTCGTTTTTATACATTCTATTAAGATAAGCTTATGATTTTTTAGCTCAAGGAAATTTTTTAAAAAACCTTCAGAGGAATATCTATTTTCGGAAAATTAGAAAACATCGGTAATGTGACGTTACGAGTAGAATAAGGTATTGAAATTTTTTTTCAATGTTAAAAATTTTACATTATAATTAATACCCTTCATAAAATTTTTCATATCCAAAATAAAGTGTAAATTTTTTTAATTTCTGAAATTTTACTCAAATACATTAAAATTCTACATCCCGAATAACAATACTATGGCGGTAAAATGAATAAGAATAAAATTTAAACTGTCCAACCTACAAATAAAAGCAAAGTCGTTTAAAGTAGTTGTTTATGGCAGGAATTTTTTTTTATAATTTATTAATCTCTAAGAATGCTTAAACTACATAATCGGAGAAAAATTATATGAGGAGCTTCGTATTGAAAATATTAATTTTAAATTAGGAAATGTGATCACATCAAACATTAATAGAAAAATTACATAAAACTCTTTGTAGAACTTTTGCTCAAGAGTGCTGCAAGGCGAAGGCATTATTCCTATATTAAACTTGAAATAACGCGTTCGTCCTACATTATATTAGGAATAATGCCTAAGTATATATAATGGGTACATTTGGCAGACTTAAAATACGTCTGTTACACATACATTATTAATTATTACATTTATATGCTGTATAAATTTAATATCAGTTTTTATAGAAACTGATCATACACTTTAAAAGCTGAACCTGCCAAGTTATAGTGCTTACATATTGTATAAAGAGGATGAGGAGACCTTAATAAACTCTCTAGAGGGGTAGGGGCTCTTGCTCCCAGGAGAAGGGAAATACTGGTGAAACACATATTCACTGTGGCGGAGTTGCAGTCTGCCGGGCCTTAAGTTGTTCGAATTTTATAAGAGGCAGGGTCTAGTTCTTAAGAAAGTGGTATGTAAAAATTAATTTTTTTACTTTACATATTTTTGTTAGTATTGTTCCTTGTTTCTTCGCTTTTTACGAAAGCAAAAATTGTTGCATGGGAATTTAAATTTTCCGCTCAATTTTCCCTTTTACTGGGTTTCTAGTATATCAACATATTTTTGCACTTTTTACACCCTACTTCGTTATGCACACAAAAATTTCCTAAAATATGCGTTCTCCTCAAATTTAGCTCAAAGCAATTTGTAATGTTTTACATAAAAACGAAAAAATCATAATATATAAATAATAAATTTTCCACTAGATTTTTGAGTAATTATTATTTTTGTGTTATTTCCCAAAAAAAACGTTACCAAACAAATCATGGAAAGTGTCTGAATATTTAATGATTTTCAAAGATGATTCAACGCGTTCTAGTTTCCATTTCATGTTTTTAATGAGAATATCAAGAACAAAAAAAAAATGCTAACTAAAATTTGAATACTTTAAATACAAATCTGCACAATTAGCTGTCAACTGAAATACAAATACATAATTTTCTCTAAACATGCATAAAAGGATTTTTGTAAAATACAACTATGTTGGTAAATAAAGTAGAGAACAAAATGGATGAAAATAAAATGTAATTGGGGAACAAATTTTTTAAAACCAAAAAACAAACCAAATCAACTTGTTTTTCGTTTCTATTACAAAATTTTAGACACAGAATGCCTAAGCAATTTTACCAGTTCAGTTTTTACGTTCAGAGATTTTTACTTCTTTAAAGTTTTTTGACTTTTTTTACTTTTGCACTTAAGCGTTGGTACACCTATACCATTATGTAAAAATTTGAGCTTACAGTGTGTTATAAATATAGAAAAAATATGGAAAACAAATAAAGTGGCGACGAAGCCTTTGATATTTCAAATGTGTGCGGTTACCCTTTTTGAAAGAAATTTTGCGAAAAAAACATTATAAAGTTATGAGTAGACGCACTTATGAGTAGTCTCGAAAAAGAGCCTAAGTAATTCAAAATAATTAATTGTTTGGTAAAAACAAAAGAAGAAGGATTTAAAAGGATTTACTTATATTTTATCCTTTTATGTATAGTAAAAATAAATTTTTTAAATATAATGAATTTGTAATAAAAGAGCAAAGTAAATCTTGACTCTACTTCAAATTTAAAAAGAGTGCTACAAAATGAATTGAAATTATTTTTTTTAAAAACACTTTTTCTAAAAATTGTTAAAAAACTATTCCACTTAAACGGTGAATCACCTTTTAAATTACATCCAGTTGATTTGCCTTCCTCTATATTACAGATACCGTTGTCCTTCACTATTTTTTAATAAAATCATACATACCAATATAATAAAATTTTACAATCTGTTAAAAGAGATTAGAGTAATGTTAGGTGTACCTAAAAGAACATTTATTTATGTAAATGTTTTTATAATAGTAAGAATAAAAACGTTCCTGATCCAGAACTTTTATTTCAATTTCGTTTATAACACCCACACAACAAAAATTGTCATTTCTAGAACAGAACGTTCTTTGCACTGAATTTAAATAAAAAATTATATAAATAAAAATTCGTAATTATAGGTATGCATATTAAAAAAATGTTATTCAATCGTTTTTCTCATAAAAACCGCACCTGGGTCATTATATGAGGCCCAACACGATCATATATGACAATTCGAATCAAATCAAAATTCAAAAAGATTTAGTAAGATTTTACGAAAAACCATGTTCAATTATGTAATTACTAAAATTAAATCAGTTTCATGCTCCTCATTAGGAGTCAAGAAGGAAACAAAAATAAAGTGGACGAAACTGGCAGAGTTAACAGCTAGTATCACATTCATTGAGCTTTCTGCTTATTCTATCATGGTTTATTACACGTTATAACCCTTTAAACATCACTAGCAATGTAATTGTCTTGATTGGAACCACTGATATTCTATTTGAGTATGAAGATGTTCCGCCATCCGACCCACATTCTTATGAAAATAAAATGATCTTAGTGAAATTCATAAACAGCTTACATTAATGTTTATATTTGAAATTCAAAAATGGTGGCCCTATACATTGTATGTATTTTATCTTTGCCAATATTTCTATAAACTCAATAAGCCTTTACCTACAGTTTGCCTTTGCTTCCTATATTTATAGTAATAAAAAGTGCAGTTTGCGTATTTGTATTAGGCATAGTATTAAAGTTAAATACAATTCTCTTTGCCACGACGATTTTGTTCGTTGAATTACCAATTTACATGTTAACTACACTTATACATCTGTTCATTATGTATACTATACATATGTAATATTACACATTTTGTGTACTTACATATGTAATATTACATAGAAAGTAAAAAAAAAATATTTTCAAAATCTCTTTTACTATTTCAAAACTTTGTTAACATAATAATATGAGTGTAGTAAAATATTAAAACATTTATATTACTATACACAACAACTATTTAAATAAAATTTCATGTTCCTGAAATTGATTTAATGTAAAAGGATTAAAACTGCCAGAAAAGATTTATTTTACAAATTACAACTGTTCTAGATTACAACAAACTATTATAATTGTTGCCGTCGTACTATAAAAGCATATCATTTGTAAAACGAAAAAAAGAAGAACAAAAACGAATATTAAAACATTATGTAAATAAGTAAATAAACTCAACTCCTATACTCCACCTCTTTCCCTTCAACTAACTTTACTCTGTTTCGGGTCCTACTGAGAAAATATTTATTTGAGCACTTATAAAATGTGAATATGGTGTGTGTACAGAGCTTATGCAATATTTTTTTAACATACATTTTTTTTTTCTAATTCTATTTAATAATATAACAGAAAAAAATGTTCAAAGCTTTTCAAGTGTACTTTAGTCTTATAGCTGACGTTTGATCTGCAATATAAGAAGTAAATATGTAAGTAAACGTAAAATTGTCATTATGTAGATGCATGTTTGTACTCGTAAACCCTTTATCGTAACACAATAATTGTAGTTTCCTATTATTCTCGTCCTGACACATTAAAATATGTGCACGTACTCGTACAAATGTTCATTTAAAAAATACAAAGTAGTTTAAGGAGACTTTTAATTTAATATAAAAATATTTTTATGTCAAAACTATTTAAACAAAAAAAAAATATTAATTTTGAACAAAATAGATTATAATAGTTTTTGTAAGCAATTATTTTCAAGTTTTCGTTGTAGTCTTATTAAACAATAAGATTTCTCAATTAATATGTAGGAAAAGCATGTAAAATATGTCAAAAATTGTTATTAAAACGCAAAAGCAAAAAAAATATAAAATGTTTTATTCACTTCAGAACTTTACTGTAATTATTGTTATACGTATAAGATTAAATTAATCATTGTACTTCACATATTAAAAGTTATTTTAGCAAAAAAATATCAAAAAACTAAAACATATTTTGATGCAAAAGTCACGTTTCAAGTGAAAGACGTAAACGATTGACTTACGTTTATTTCAAATGATTGCCACAGAATTAACTCAAATATAATTAGATATTTTGATGAACACGAACATATTGTTAAAAAAAAATATTTTTAAAACTCTTAATTTAATTACAAATTGTGCATTCTTTGCAGCTTCATAATATCACAATATTTTGGTTAAGGTACTTTAAGTGATTGTTTTTTGGGAGCAATATTCACATTGAACTTGTTTAGATAAAGTATGATGCATTTGTTCAATTGTACAATGATGGATTAAATTGAAATACACTGCTTTTTAGCATTTTTTCAAAAAAAATTTGGAAAAGAAGTGCTTATTAGTTTCATTTGGCAGTCCGTTCGTCCGTTTGTGAATATGTTTTCAAAACCTTTACACCCTTGAAGAAAAAAAGGCAGAAATTTCCGCAAGAAAAATTTCTAAATTTCTGCCATGCTATTTTAAAAATATAATAATTTTTCTTAACTCACGCAATTTTACCCTTGAATTCGAGCATTACGTTAACGCCTCTTTCAGTTTGTTCTTTTGCCCCTAGAGTTATGCAATATTTGATACATTTTCATGTATGAATGAAAATGATTTTAACGTAGTTGATTGTTTTAAAAGCAGTATTTTCATTTTTTAAGGGAAAAATACAACTTTCCAGACCATTTGGAAAAGTGCAATACAGGTACTTACAGACTCCACAGGTTTGCTCCTACTTTATTTTATTTAATGTGCATGGTTTTTATTTTTTTAAACACAATTTCGAAACTAATTAATAATAATCTCCGAAAATCTTAAAAGTATTCTTTATTAAGATTAAATAGATTTCCTTGTATATGACAAATCCTCAAAAAATGTAAATGCTTGTATTTTTTCCGATATGTTAATTCAATAATGCACAATAAAAGTGATGAAATAAAATCTGTATTTTTTTGCAAAACTAAGTACCTATGTTTGATATATAATACGATTTTTTTTATATTTTTAAAAGTCTTCTTTTGTGAAGAGTTTGATTCACGATTCACAGCTAATTTTTAACTGGATTTAGCTAACTCTTTTTCCTCTTGACTCGGGATATAAACTATATACCTATACTCTATTATAGTCATGTAAATTTGTTTGTATAAATAAGGGACAACAGAAATATACAAATTATTTTCTTATTCGAATGCATATATTTTTTTTCAACTTGATGTTATTTTGAATTTTTGTAAGTTTGTACTAATTCAAGAAATTGTAAGCACATAGTAATAATGCATTAACAAATACAATCTAGCAGAAAGCGTTTTAATCAGCAGAAAGTGAAAAACACCCATTTGTGCTAACAAAAATGCTTATTTATGTCTAATAGTTTTCTAAGGGTAGATATTAATAAAAATTACCGAAAATGAACATTTTACAAGTTTTGAAGAATAATAACTCGCCTAAGAAGATTGTTTACAGCTTGAATAGTTTACAGTCTACTCTAAATTGCTTTGTTAGAGAAAAATTTCTTCAAAAATTAGCGAAAAATCAGCTTGAGGTAACAGTTAGTTTGATTTGTCAATTCGATAGTATGACATTTGATTATTATTTTTTATTGTGAAAAAAATAAAATCTTCATCTTTCCAATCTCAAAATATACTTATAGTTTTTACTTTAAATATAAAGTAAATGATCGAAATTAATAGTTTAAGAACTAAATTTGAAAGAAAGAGGAGATACTCAAAAAATTTTATAGAGAAATATTTTTATTGAGCAATTGGAGATTTCTATAATGAACGACTAAGATGAAGTCTTATGTACAGACTAGAAAATGGGAAGATGAAGTTAAGTTAGCAGAAATTGACTTTAAATCTTATTTTAATATTATTCTTAAACCACATAGATTAGTGCTTGTTAATCAATTGTAAGTGAAAAATTATAAATATTATGCCTTTTTACATGCTTGATAAGTAAAACCTACCACACAACATAGAATAAGCTGACAAACAACTAAAGTTGTAATACAAATTTTTGTTCTGATTTTTTCAATATTTCTTTCTTGCCTTTTAATTTAAAATGTTATACAATTAAAATATCTTTATTTGTATAAAATTTTTTTAATATTTGTAATATTCAAGTAAACAAAGTACAAATAAAATTAAAAATTAAAAAAAAGAAGCCTCACTACATTTCATTTTTTCTTTTCATTTCATTTCAATATTAAACTTATTTAGGCACGGCACTTTATTTATTTCAGGATATTAATGATTTTAACAATATTTATTATGTTACAAATGAAATTTTTCATTTAACACAAATTTCACTGACTTGGCACACTACATTTTGCAATACCAAACCATAAAGTATTATTGCATTTGTGACTTTGTTCCTGGGTTAATAATTTGAAATTATTACCTACGCTCCATTTAAAAAGCCTTTTCAAATAGGACCATGATGACCCAATGGTATTTTCCCTTAGAAAAGCTTGAAACTAAAAAGTTAGTTTACATGTAGTTTTAAGCTACCAATTTTGTTTTGTGCTGCCAATTCAAACAGTACTGTCGAATATAAATCAAATGCAATACTCAATAATATCTTAGAGTTTTATGTGTTACACTTTGCTTTTAGGTTTTTCTCCAGATATTTTTTTAACTCTTTTCATGTTAAATATTATAGCGATGGATGGTTGGATTATTTACGCTTCAAAATAGATTAAAAATCGTCTGCAGCTTAAAAATTACTTAAAAGCTTTTTAATTTCAAATAAAGATGAAGGGGTAAAAAATTATAAGAATATATACATACAAAATGTACAAAAAACTGAATCGGAAAAAAAAACGAGTGAGGAATAAGAAATCGTAAAAAAAAGGTAAAAAGAAAAATGTTCAAGGATTAAAGAGTTTAATTAACGAGCGTATCCTTTTTCTCAACTTTTTTACTTGTTTTTTTTTTCTTTATTTAAAGGTTTGTTTTCATTGTTTTCACGAAAAATAAAAAATAAAACAAATAAATAATTTTTTCTTTTTCTGATAATTTTAAAAAATTTTCAAAATGAATAAATAACATACACCCACACACGAACATCATATGTTATTTAAATTAATATTAAATGTATGAATGGAAATTTGTAATGTAAAAAGTGTCCCAAATTAACCGTAATCTTTTTAAAAAATGTCATGAACATTTGAACAGAAGCAAAGAACAAAAATTTTACATGATCATTCTAAAAATTATTTTCGAGGTGAAAAATTTCGTTCTGCAAAAAAACTGAAATTTCGTTTCACTTTTCAACTAAAACTTAAAACTCGTGAAATGTTACGGATATGTTTAAAATTTAGAAGTCATACGGATCTATAAGTCATATATATGCTACATAAGATCTTACATAATTTACTTTATTTATAAAGTTAAAAATATTTCCACATTTATCCAGCAATTATGTAAAGGGCAGTAAAGGAAATTTATATTATAATTTTTAAAATTCAAATGACAAATTTCAAAATTCTATTTACCTTATTCTTTCCAATGGATTTTCAACTAAGAATTGAGCTGATCCTTAGAATTGTAATTCCGCTTATATTTTTTTGAAAACTATATGCAACACAGTAACTAAATTTTTCAAAAAATCTTTAAAATCAGTTAAACCAGGATTTTCGTTTACATTGTATGTAGGCCAATTAATATAATATTGTTATCAGAGCCAAATCCACAGTTCCATACAAATATTACTTAAATATTCCTCTTTAAAATTTAAGACAAAAATTAATTACTTGTATTCCCAAAATTTTATCCTGGAAACTCTTGAAATAATTGATTGAGTTTAAATATAAAATATGACAAACTTTTATAGAACCTTAATTATAGTTTCGGACAATATTAACTATTATATTTTGGAATACCTTGTAGCTGTAATTGAGCAAACACATACACATATTTGAAATTTCACAAAAAAAAAAATTTTTGCTATTATAGATTTACTTGAAATTAAGAAAATTTTCAAACAAATTGCTTATGACAACAGAGGATTTTCCTTTTAAGAAAACAAAAAAAAAAAATAAAAGAAAGGCGGAAAATTCATAGAAATTTTTATGGATAAATTTATAGGTATACCTACATATTATATTTAATTTCTTTTCTTTTATTTTTCGTTATTTTATGAACTCAAACATACATACATAGAAAAAATTAAATTTAAATTAAGGAAACAAAATTTCAGTTATACTTTTACTTTCTTTTTATTTTAGTATACAAGTTACAGATAAATAATTTAAGTGTTATGATTGACGTTTGTTTATAAGGAATACATGTGTTATGTATCCTGAAAATAATTAATTTAGCGCTGGAAGGAAGAGGAATTTAAAGATGAAATATTTCATTCTATCTAATATTTTGATTCTTGAAATTGACTTAATTATCATGTTATACCTGACGTAATTAAAATTACAATTCCAGCGGAAAAAGAATTCAAACTACATATTTACATCTATGTACATACATATTAAGTGAACAGTATAATTATGACATATTAATATGCTTTCCAAGTAATGGAGGTTGACATTATATGAAAGGAATATTTATACTTTCTTTTGGTTTAGTGTAGTATTGGTGAAATGAAATGGGAATAATCAATGATCATTGCTTCATTTAACAATTGATATTTGTATGCTACATGGCTACTTTGTACTCAACGATAATTTATAGAAAAACATTATTTTCTAGACTCGTTTTTAATTTTGTGGCATTTCGTTTTGTTATGGGTATAGCTGTGAGCAGGCTATAATCCTTTCACCTAAATAAAGATACAAATTATTAATTTTTATATATTTCATATACCTAATACCACTGCAATTACGAAAAATTTCTAAAAAGACAAGATATGTAAAAATTATGTTCTTTTGGAAAATCGTAAAACATCGCTTTTATAATAGTCCTTTTGCATCAACCTCTTTTATTTTTATTCTTACATTTAATTTTTAACTTTTCGAAAAATATACAAATTTTTATTAATATAGCCCACTGGTGTTTTGACATTAGAAAATTCGCTAATTTATTGATCAATTTATTGAAAAAAGAGTAAAAAGAGGTTTGCTACAACAGAACCCAGAAGTTCTTTATTTCATTTTTTATTACAAATACGGATAGACATAATCTGGTAGTGCAAAGTTCTAACATTTGATTTTTATTTCATATTCCTGAATTTTTTTTCACTTTTGTAATCATCTTTGGATTGTTAACCGTTAATTACAAGAATGGTGTAATGTCAAGTTTTCCATTCAAAGATATCAATATATGATAATATTTGAGATCATTGAAATAAATTTTTCATATACAGCTTCTCTTAACCTCACGACAAAAGCAATTTATTAAAATTCTATTCAGATCGATTGATTTTCCTTAAATCCGTCAATACATGCGCATAAGTAATTAAAATTTTTGCAATACGTATCGAAATGTGTCTTTAATATGAACTAAATCAAAATACACCCTCATTTCAATATAAATCAGGGACCTAATAAAAAAAATCTAATTATAATGCTTTCATAAAAATTCTATTAAGGATTTTCAGTTTAGTAGCTCGCAAAATAGAAAAATGGTTTTTCAATTACATTTTCCTCATATTGTTAAAAAATTCTTTTGAATTATTGCGTATCAGTCCAGTGCATTCAATA
This sequence comes from Condylostylus longicornis, assembly GCF_029603195.1. NCBI lineage: Eukaryota > Metazoa > Arthropoda > Insecta > Diptera > Dolichopodidae > Condylostylus > Condylostylus longicornis. Next base: position 7,748,989 of record NW_026578017.1, on the reverse strand, counting down.
TTATTTTGTTAGTGTTCAAAATATACAACATGTAGTAGTATAACGTGCTTTTGTTCAGGAATCAGGACAATGAATAAAGTTGTAATAAGTAAATGTAAAACTGAGAGCATTTTAATACTTTCAACACTTTTATCTATTTCCTATAGGTACCATGTATCTAAATAAAAAATTAATTAGAATATTTATGAAGTTTCATTACGGAAACATGAGAAGTCTTTCAGATAACGTATACGTACATGAAATTGAACAACAATATAAGCAGCGGAAAATAAACGCAAAAACAAAAAATCAATGGTCTTTAAAGAGTTTTTTTTGAGTTTACTACAAAAAAAAAAGAAATGTAAGAGAATGAAGAGAAAAATTCCATTTCTGTTTTTTTTTTCTTTTTTTCTTCTTCCTTTACTTTTATTTTATTTTGAAAAATTTCAAAAAAACTCACATTAAAAGTTCATTAGAAATTTCTCAACTCTCTCACAGAATAAAAAACTTTTTCCCACTTTATTTTGTCTTCATTTTTTTTTCTCTCTTTTTTTTTTCAAAATGTAATTTTAAATTTATGTTTGTTGTTTGTTCTCTTTCTTTTTCATCCTTTTTTGCACATTTTCTTTTTATTATTGTATTTTTGAATGTGTTTTTGTTTTGTTTTTTGTTTTTTGAAATCGCAAATGTGAAAAGTCATCATCATATATTTAAAAAATATTAACACTACACCTTAATATTGATAAAGAGTATATAGCGGGTATAAAGTTGAAAAACGGGGCAAATATGTAACAAAGAAAAAAACCAAACCAAATGTGAATTAGAGCAAGAGGTAAGGACAAAGTGTTAATGGAATTTTGTATATTTTAAATACCAAGTACAGTCCAAAAATAATTAATTTGAATTTGTTGAAAAATTTTTATTCAGTGAATTGACGTTCTTAATATTTACGATATAAGATTTTTACGGTATTATTCTAACATTTTGCTTGTAATATATTTGGTGAGGTTTCTGTAATAACGTCTGTTTTGTTTAAAGTTAAAAGTAACATTATGTTACTCGTAACTGCAAAAACTTCATGACATTTTTTCTTCAATAGTTCGTATAATTTTCATTGTAAATGAAAATTGGATCGAACTCTTAGAAACATTTATGAACCAGAACCAAAACTACCACCGGAAATGAGATTTAAAACCATGAATGTAAAAGCCTTTTTTATGTAATCACAGAAAAGTCAACATAATTTTAACCTTGCTTAACACAATTGCTCCGTTATTGTTATTTTATTGGATCCTTCCACGATATTACTACAAAATATTTTGAACCAACTTTGAATATGTTATATTCTAATATTGGAGAGCTAATTACAATATTTTCAAACTTAATTTCAATTATCTTACATTTAACAAGAGTTTAATGATTTTTTTTAATTGAGACGTGTTGGTTTTAAAAGATATCTTAATTAAAAGCTATCGCGTTAAATCTTATGTTTATCGATACAATTTATCCTATAATATTAGTCTAATTGTAGCTGGTTTAAGTTCCGTCAAATATCTATTATGTATTAATCTCTATTAAAAGACTCTAGTTAAACAGTCCATATTAAATACTTGTTAAATTATTCAATAACTATTCTAGAAAAATTCATAAAAAAAACATTAATAATTTTATAATTACCTAAAAGTATGCAATAAATTGAGAATGATTTTTTCTGTAATAACTGGAATTTTCTCAATAACTCTTAAATTGACAATTTAACAGTTTTTTATTTTTCAATTTTATTTTTAAGTTTATTGCCCACTTATCATATCGCTGTAATAAAATACCGAATTACAAACTCGTAATACATATAAAGTGAATTACAAAAAAAACTAAATTTTTGCACATTTGTATACGTTGCCATACTGCAACACACTACTATTATTTTAGTATTCAACTCACCCTCTTATAATAATAAAGTCGTACCATTAACTTTAAAAAAAAAATTTTTATTTGATACTTGACCGAAAAAAAACTCATACAAAAAAAATTAAAAAAGAAAACCAACATTTTTTTTGGTCAAATAATGTTTGTGGTTCTGTTACCTGGTATATAGAAAAATAAAATGCCAATATATCTACCTACACGATGTTAACAACAAAGTATTTCAAAAATTGAACATTCTTGCATACATACCAGCGCTGATATGTAAGTAGATATACGGTACGAATGTATGTTTGTACTCATGTTTGTACATTTTGTAGAGCATAAAAAAATTTGAATAAAAGCAAAGATCAAAATAAATGCAAAAAAAGAAAAACGCAAAGAAAGTCCTTATTGCTGAGTTTATTAAAAATTTCATAAACCATAAATTAGAAATAAAAGGATAACAAAATAAGCAACAGAAAAATAACAACAATAACAAGAGAAAAAAAAAACAAAAAAAAAAAACACAAAGTAAAAGTGACCGAAAAAGAACAACTTTTTTTTCCATTGGGTGTAATTTCCAAATTCCCGATAGATATTTGGTTTTTCCTCTCGTTTTCATTTTTCATTCTTCTTTCATTTTTTCCATATGCGAAAGGTAAACTTATAAATTTCTGCATTTATACCCTTTTATTAGTCAGTTGGTAATCCAAAACTTTTCTAAGGTCCATTAAAAACTTTTCTTTTTTCTCATTTTTTTTTATTGTATTTTTTATGTTTTGTTGTTAAGGTTTTGAATTTCAATAACGTTGTTTTTTTTTTCTTTTTTTTTAATTTTCGATTCTTCCTTTCAGTTTTGTAAAATTTACTGACTGTTTAGTATTACCTGGTATTATCCATATATAAATGTTTTGAAATTATGAACTTTGAATAATAGCCATTTAAAGAATATTGTAAAATTAATTTGATAATTTAGAGAAAGAGAAATCGAATTAGCTTATTACTTAGTATTAGGAAATATTATTAAGCAAATTTAAGGGAGAACATAGAAAACCTTTACCAACTAGCCATACAGTAACCAATTAACTGAATCAATATGGGGATTGAACAAATAAATATTCGTACTTGCTAAAATGGTGTTCTTGAACGCAACTATGTATTAAGATTATAGTCAGTAAGCACTTATCAAAAGCATTTATAAAATTGTAAAAAAATATAAAACCAATATATGGAACAGTGCCTAAATTTTGATTTCTTTTATTCTATACTGATTTTAGCCAAATATAAGATGAATCTATGTAAGATTATTTACTTCATTTGGCAACCCAATGAGAATAACTAATTATATTAATTATAACATAGGTCAATTATAACATGAAAAATTTACACAAGGATCTCGTAAGCTTCTCATACCCCTTGATTTTTCCAATAATCGTGACACTATATTTTGTTATTTTTTTTTTGTTGAAATTATGTGTCCATACCAAAATTTTGCTCTAAAACACTCTTGAGCATATCAAGAGTACCTACGGAAATTATAATTATTAAATTATAATTTCTAGCAAAATATTGGCATGTTAATATGTAGAGTGTTTCATAGAAATGGTTCTTTGACACGTTTTACCTGCAAAACTATAAGAAATAGAAGAAAACTTAATATAAGTTAACTTTAAGCTCGCATTGTAGCGCATGGAAAAAAAAAATACAAATTTTCGAGTTTTTAAAAAAAATTGGAAAAAAATAACATTCTTAATTAACAGCTTTATCTCGAAAAATATGGTTGAAATCTAATTGATAGTAAGAAAAAAGAACAAAGAAATCATAGGCGGCTTATTTTACAAAAATCTGTAAAACAAATCTCCCATGGTTACTCTATGTCGCACGGTTTCGAAATTATACGCATTTAGTTTTTTGCAGGAAAAATCTGGTACCTTTTTTCAACAGGCTGGAGCTCGAAAATAAGTGTGTCTGCCCCCCCCCCCCCCCCCCAATATAATTTTTTGCTGGAAATTGATCAAAGAATCATCCTTGCAATTATTTGCCACCTTATGATATAAGAAGCTCACAACCGCATTTAATATTTTAAATAAATAAAAATCAATTCAAAAATTAACCAATATTCGAGTACCTTGGCAATTACCTTGAATAAACAGTAATAAAATTTGTTTCTGTTTATTTTTTTTTTTGTTTTTGGAAAATTTTACGTTTCAAGTTTCGACCGTTACAACTAGCTACGGGATTTTTTTATACTTTAAGTTCAGTTTGACAACGAAAATAAATTATAAAATTTTCCAACAAAGCAGATTACTCTCTATTATAAGAGCCCACTCCTATTTACACTAATTTAAAATTTAAAATATGCCTAAACTAATACCTACCGGAATTTCTAAATTAATAACATTCAGAAAACAAATATTGTTCTTCCGTTTAAATCTCGTTCTAATTTTCTTCAGGAACCTTGATAAAATATAAAACTTCTTTGTGAAAAAAATTTTGATATTTTCGAATACAATATTTTGACAATCTTAAATTCATAAAAAACATAAATTTTTATTATTTTTATACCCATACGAATGTATGTTCGAAGGGTATACTAAACTTGTTTTGCCGTTTGTAACGCTAAGACATAATGTTCTCAGATATCGACTCAAGTATATAATATGTTTTAATCAGTTTCGAATTGTAAGTCGTTTTGTCTGTCCGTCCGGCTGTCCATTCGTCCGTCCGTCCATCCGTCCGTCCGTTTGTCCCAACGATAACTCAAAAACTAGTTAAGCTAAGTTCATTAAATTTTTACAAATAAATTATTATAGTAAATGCCAGAACAATATTTGAATTGAATATGATCGAGGTCCTGGTTCGGGTAGTTGTAATACAACTTGAAAATTTATTTGAATATGTCTAAGAAATTGTAGAAGCTATAGTATTAAATTTCCGCGGAAGCGACTATATTAGTAGGACTATTATACTTGATAAAAGTCATTGAAATTACTTGGCTCCTTATGGTAGCTTCCATACAACTCCAAAAATTATTTAGCATTATCTCAGAAATTATTGGAGCTATAATATAGAAATTTTGTAAGAACAATTGTATTGCTAGGGCTATTATGTGTGATAAAAATCGTTGAAATTGCTTGGTTCCTTGCGGCAGCTTCCAAACAACTTCAATAGTAGTTTGATCATATCTTAGAAATTATTCAAATCACGGTACTGAAATTTTGCATAAATTAATATGGTAATACGGCAACTTAAAGTCATAGTATGTTGCGCAGTCAGCTATGTTCTAGCACATTTAATCGCACATAGAATCGTATATGCGTACAGATATCATAGAGTTGTCACGGTGAACTCTATTTTTAATAATTTCATCGTTTTTATGATTTTCTTTTTTCGAATTCTTACTCATATTGTTTGCTAAACTTACTATGTTTTCTATAGCCTTATTATGTTTAAGTAAAATCTTAAGGGTATATTTTCAATATTCTTGCAAATAGTAATATTTACTGTGCATATAAGTTTATTTTTTTTTTACTCCTTTTTATTATTGTTGAATATTAATAAACTGTAAGACTTGCTATAAGATTTTAGGTACTCGTTAAGAAGTATAGCAAAAATTTTATTTCCTTGATTTTTTTTCTTTGTTTTTTTTATTATTTTTTTTTATTCACAAATAAATATATTTGTGTATATTATGCATTTTTTACATCTGCACATTTTGTGTGCAATATATACGAAACAGGTATTGATAAAAATGTGTACTATTAAATTTACATGGTATACTCCGATATTGCTGTACGTCACATGAATATTTCAGAGAAAAAATTCCTTAAATCTCTAAATTTATATACAGGAACAAAACAAAATTTTGGAAATACTTTTAGTATACATGCATAAATACATATTAGTTAAAAGCTATTTTTCATGTTATTTAAAAAAAAAAACGACATTTTACTTTACATTTTATGTATTAAAATTTTATTTCGTTAATAGGATCAAATACAAAACACACACACATATATAAATAGTCCATAAAATTTAAGTTGTTGTTCATGTACAAATTGTGCATATAGAGCCAAGGTATACTTTACGAAGGATCAAAATGAAAGAAAGATACCTGAATTGTTAAATATTTAAATTATGTAAGTACATTTTACAAACTTCAAAATATTGTGGAGAAAAAAATTCTGCATTCTGCCAGCATCTGCAATAAGGGCTTAGAAGTTTCTTTAAATTCCACTTACATAGATTTAAAATTTTGATAAAATACTCCAATTACTTTATTTTAAATATTTTTCATCTTAATATTATCTAATATTAAAAATATTATTTTAATAGCAGTCTTAAGTAATCAAATCTAATTTATATGAAAGTTTTTTTTAATATTTTCAGAAATGTTGAATAAATTTTTTATATAGTCTTTTTGTGTATTAAACTATATAAATTAAAGTATTAATAACTGAAATCAAAATAAGTGTCATATTTTACGTCAAAAAATTTGATATAAAATTTAAGAAATGAAAAATTGAATTGATTAAAAATTTTCAAAATTTGAGAATATTTTTAGTTTGTTTTCCAATGTTTTCCAATTGAAAATCCGATACGGTCAAAACCCACACAGTATTTATTTTTAAAAAAATCATAAGAAATCTCTGTATACTATCAGATGATACAAAAATTGTGGAAAAGTACTTTACAAAATTCTCAAAATTATTGATAAGGTAGTAATTTTTGTAATAGTTAACGTTCTATTAATCTCTTAATAATATTAAGGATCTATTTCTAGAGTACAAATTTTTTAAAAGATGTTTTAATTAGTGTCCTTGTTTACTACAAACCCTTCTATGAAATAAATATGTCAGATATCTAACGACTGATATAATTAAATGTGATTCATTCAATTACATACAATTATTATATTATTAAAAACTATGCAAAGAAAAAATTTATTTACATTTCTTCAATTATTTGTCAAATTCTACTGAGCCTCATATACTATTTATCAAGTGGACATATTTCTTTTCTAATTTTATTTCTAATTAAAACTGGCCTTTGTTCGCCTGCTCAATTGTCTCACCTACACAGGCTAATAAAGTCTTCGATTTCCTTTACATATTACTATAACAGTCCGTTTATTCTTATTCTTTAACACTGTTCAAAAAACCGTCTGTGATATTGCAGTTCAACCTACTTCTTTTACATTTCTTCGTTTTGCATTAAAAATTGCTATCATGTTCTTTGATAAAATTTTGAACATATTAATGTTGTTATAATTAATAAACAATGAAAAAATATCACCCATCACTTACCAAGAGAACGAACATCAAAATCAGAAGAAACTGGTTTAGAGATTAAGTTGATTATTGCATTCCCTACAACATTAATAAAATTTAAAAAAAAAACAAAATTTTAACAATTTCATTATAGAAATTAAAAAATTTCGTTTTTTTTCCTTCAAAACCAAATTTAAGAAAGTGTCAGTTTCTCACAAAATTATATAAGTTATTTGAGTTAAAATATCAAATGTAGCTTTTACATACATGCATAATGGGATTCTAGAATTAATTTAAAACTTGTTTTAAACAGCAAAATAAAAAACAAAAATCTAAATTATAAAAAACAAACATGAATTATTTATAACAAAAGTTGAAAAGTTAAAGTAAGTACAGATATACCAGAGAGTAGCTATATTCACAATTGTACACCAAATATAAACAAAATACATAGTCACATACATACATTACATTTATCGTTCTTTATCATAGAACAAGTAAAAGAATAAAATTAAAATCTCATAAAAAATTGTTTAGATATTTTACACAAATTATACAGCAACTTAACTGGAAACTGCTGTCATCTACACCATAGATCCATAAAAAGAGGAAAAAAAACTTTTCCAATAAAATCCCAGAAAAATAAAGTCGAAGAAAACGCAACAAAACTTTTTATTTTAACTATGTACAACACTTTATGTGCTTTTTGTATTATACTTCATTGCATATATGTACATACGTAACAGTACCTGTTCTATATTATAACAGAAAATTCAAAAGACTAACAACTTAAGTAAAGGAATATTATATAGGAAGTTTGAATTTACAAGGACGAAGAAAAGAAAAAAAGTTATATGAAATTGTAATATCCATCATAAAGTATTAAAATAAAATACGTGTAACCTTTATTGCATAACAATTTTTTATTAACTTTGTATATTACAATTATACTGCCACATTGTATATAAATATACAGGGTAATTCAGAAAGGTATACAACAACATATACCATTGATCGAAAATGAGTAAAACTTTTATTCCGCACTGGATGCCAAATCTGAAAATTTTCCGAGTTCCAGGGATTTTAACGAATTTTCACGAAATTTTTAATTATTAAAGTTTTTTGGATTATAATTTCCATTCTGGAAAAAAGAGGAACTTCAAACAAACAGTTTCAGAAAGACCTAGTAGAGGGTTTAAAGTATTTGTCTGTATTTTATCTACCTTCGGAATACCAAGCATTCGAACTTTAGGGAAAATCAAGTTTTTCACTTGTTTATTTTTTCAATTTTTTCTAACTGGATAATTTCGTAAGAAACGTTTTAAAACCTTGATTTTTTTTATAGAATTTTCCCTAGTTGCTTAATGGTACATTAGATATAGCACAAAAACAACAAACATTGTGAATCACAAATTCAATTAAAATCAAACCAGATATTGATAAATCTAAAATTAAATTCAATTTAATATTACTTTATCCAAAAAATTTACAAATTTCTAAAAAAAAACACCAAATTCTCTCATCAAATTCACTCAATTCAGCAAAAATTTATGTTTTTCTTCTATCAAATCCATTTCTATTCAACTGCATATTTTAAATTATTTGTTTTACTGGAACTCCTCTTTAGCTTCATCAACCGTACACTAATTTTAGTTTTTTCTAGAAATATGTTTGAAATTTATTAATCCCATTAAATTATTTATTAATTATTTATTAGCTTCATAATGTTCATACAATATCATTTACAAACTCCATTTTGTTCAAAAAAATTAAATTTTAATATTGAAAATGAAAATTTTTTTTATTAAAATAAATGCCAAATTTGTATGGCATGTCTTTAAAAATTCCGTCCACATGGATAATTTTAATAACTTCAGATGCCAAATGGTGTCTAGATTTCGAAAATATTTTTTTCAAATTTTTAAATTGCACCCAATCTGAGAAAAATGCATTTAAAAATTTCAAACCATATAGGTACCATTTCTTATGAAAATTGGGAAAAATAAAAAACCTATCAATTTTTTTTACCAAGAAAAGTTTCGAAAAAAAATTTTTGGGTACTAGATTTTTTTTTGTTTTTTGTAATACAAAATTCTAGCTTTTTTTTTTTAATTTTTATTTGAAAAATAAAAATTTCAAATTTTTTAAAATCAATTTTTATTTTTCAAATTAAAAGTTTGTATGACATTTCGTTTCAATTTTGTTATTACTTGTTACATTTGAATAAAAACCTTAAAATTCAGATTTTTTATCGAAATAACGGCTCTTCAAAATGTCAACTGTGTTTTTTCGACTCTAGTCATCAAAAAGTAGTGATAGTTGATAATTACAGCGCTTAAAATCAATAAAAATAAAAATTAGTCAAAAATAAGACCTTTAAAATCTTCACTTAGAAATGCTTTTTGTGCTATACCTTCTGTACAATAAATTTTTTTTTCTAGTGTTTGAGAACATAAATTAAAGCTTAAGCAGCTGGGCAAAATTCTTTAAAAAAGAATTTCAAGATTTCGAAAATTTTTTACGAAATTATTCAATTAGAAAAAACAGGGGAAAATTTTGATTTTCCCTAAAGTTCGAATGGTATTCCGAAAGTATATAAAACGCAGAAAAATATTTTAAGCCTTTTACTAGATCTTTCAGAAACTGTTTGTTTGAAGTTGCTCTCTTTTTCAGAATGGAAGTTATAATCCAATAAAAACTCAAAAAGTAAAAATTCGTTAAAATTCCTGGAACTCGGAAAACTTTCAGATTTGACACGCAGTGCGAAATAAATTTTTTCTTATTTTCGATCCTCTAACCAATGGTATATGTTGTTGTATACCTTTCTAAATCACCCTGTATAATCTTAGTATCATTATTGAACGCGTGTAATGTAGAGAATTTATTGCACACAATTTATTTATGTTAAGGAAAGTATACAAAGAAAATACATTATTACATACACAGGCTCGGTACAGACTCATTTGTCCGTGGTCTTCGACGGATTTCAAAATATGGGCACCTTCCGCTTTCAAAACAAAATAGTATGCAATAAACATTGTGAATACTGAATGCAAAATTAGTTATAGAATTAAACTTTCTGTTTTGCAATGCTAGTGTATAGATTCGTTAATCTCGTTGTAAATAGCAAGAAACAAAGTTTTGGAAAACACGTAATGGAAAAATTTTTTTTTTGTTTTTCAGTTTTGAATGGCGTCCCTGTTTTCCGGCGCTCATTGAAAAATGCTTACTTTGCATATATAGTACATCCGGCGCTGTACGTACATCAAAATACTTAAAACAAAATTTTCTGTAGAGCTATTTGCAAAAAAAAATTCGTGAACTCGAGTTTAAAAAAATTCAAATTCTTCTTAATTTTTAATATTGGTTTTTCTCGAATTTATGGAAATACAGAAATCTTAAATCAAAATTTAAAATTTAATTTCTTCGAAATGCGACTGAATTTAAGCTATATTGATATATCCTATATTTAGTTGAACGGTTTTGAGTTTAACTATTTCATTTCACTTAATTCTCCGTTCTTTGTCGGAGTCAATATTCATAGGCTTTTGGTTTATATAGAAAATGTTTAACATTTAAATTGAATTGTCCCCCAAAATATTTAAAATTTTAAATTTCTCTACATTACGCTACACTATACACGCTTTTGTAGTACTCTTTCCTACTTTAGTAAGTAAAGGAGAAGGAAATTCTCCTTTAGTAAGTAAAGAGCATTTTATTATTGAAAGACTTTAGTTATCTAAATGTTACCAAATTGATTTTGAAGAGTAGGTTCAGATACTTTTTTAGGTGCAGTCATATAGGACTTTAAACATATTTATTCTTCAGCTTGTCAATATTTGTTCAACAATTACTTCTATTAAATTGTTCCACAGGGGAAACATCGGGTAATAATAGGTTGAAACCTTTACTTATTTTCAATGCCTAATGTAAAATTTGTACTTATTATCTACAATCATTAGTATATTAATTTAGATATTTTCCCGAACAAAAATCTATTCAAAAATTCTTCAGAGAAAAAGATAAGCAAGAGATCAGATTAATTGGGAAAATTGCTCATTATTATAAAGATTGGAAAAGGCCTTGTTTGCTTGTGGTGATACACTGTCATCTATAATTTACAATAGAATTTGTGTACTACACTTGTATTAAATGTTATGCATAAAACATTATAACCCCCGTGAACCCAAAAAAAAATCTGATCTCATCAATACATTCATAAAATAACGGTATATAACAAGAAGATTAAAATACAATATATATGTACATATCGTAAGGTAAACGACTGAAAGGCGGAAAAAATTTATTAACTTCATAAAACGGAAAATCAACATAAGTTTGTTTAGAGGAAACAATGCGTTTTAAGAAAATTCAAAAAAAAAATTTCTTATCTAATTGACTCTAGGATATTATAAGGAAACAAAAATATTTCATATTTGAATGGAAATACTTATAAATCGCAGGTTCGTTTCCAGGAAAAAGTATTTTAGATAGCGCATAATATTTTTGTAAAAAGAGTCTTTCTAACATAATGTTAGAAATTGAATCATATTGTATGGGCTAATTAAATTTGATTATGAATTTTATTAATTCACTGAAGGTTTAAATTTATATTTCATTTGTAATATGTGTTAAACAGTATGGATCACAGTCCGATACATTAACTTTTATATAATCCATATAAGTAATGAATAAATATTTTAAGTCGAAGTAGAGCTCATTTACAGCAGCCTCACAAATGCACTTTTATTAATTTTGTTCTAGTTCAATCATAAGAGGGTAATCATGTATTTCGTTTAGAAGTAGAGCTCATTCACCCAACAACCAGCTTTGTTTTTGTATTTTTTTCCCTATGAAATCGAAAGTGTTATAACACTCTTAGTAATAATGCCTGTTTTAAGTATAATTTAATGAAAAATTAGCAATTCGCTTTTTGATTAACTTAATATTTATTTTTCGCAAATTTACAATATTGCAATCACCATTTTTATAAAATAACTTTGCATTTTAATACTCCAAAAGCACTTTTCCTTCTTACACTTGAAAATGGATTCATCATTTAAGACGATAAAATGAAAATTTGAATGGATAATTTACTTTTGTAGTGCCAAAATACTTCGTAAAACTTGTATCTTTGTAAAACTGTAAATTTAACGGCAATAATTAAAGCAATTTTTTGTTTATCAATTTCTGTGACTTTAAAAATTGTCTTCTAAATGTAATTTAGACTGAAAAAGAAAGCACGTGATACTAAAATAAGAATAACAGAAGAAAAAAAAACCATAGTTATCGCATAGCGGACATTTAATGCTCTATATCCTGCTGCATGTCCTAGAATTACAATTTTTTTTGTATATAAAAATTATCTCAAAATTTCTTTTATCTTGTATTTGTATTTTTTTTTTATTTTCTAAACAGGATAATAATGCAAGGATCTGGTTTATATTATGATTTCTTTTTCTTTATTTCATCAGTTTAAATTGCCATTTTTTCCTTGTTCTTTTTTTTATTTTATCACTTTGCTATCCTTTAATGGTGACCAACAACATTATTACAATATAGCTAACAGGAAAACAACAGGAAAACACCCGCATGTCTAATAAAAATTTATTTTAAAGTTTTCTCTGTATACTAAAAATGACATCAATATGCCATTATTATAGTACATAAATGTGAAACAGGTGGCTTTAAATGTATATTACCTGCATATGGAGGTGAGATTTTGTTTTTTCTTTTACTCAAATCAAGGAAAAAAAATGGGATTGCCAGATTAAAAAAAAATGCTGTATTGATCTGTGCATCTTTCGTTTTCGTTTCAATAACTTTTTTCTTAACACGAATCGATGGTTGGCAAAATTGAACCTATTTTGTACGGAATAATAATTTGTTTAAGAGTACATTCATGAGTGCTTTCACTAATTCTGTTATCTAAGTATCTTGCACAAAAATATTCAGGTATAGTAATTTGTATTATATTGGATGAACCCCCTCAAAGAAGATTAGAAATAAAATTGGGTCAAACCAATGGTTTGTATTGTAGCACTTTTCCCTTCAAGGCATCAAGATACTGCTGTTAAAAACAATTTATGTGTATCTACCACACTATTAAAATTCTTTTCGTTCATATACGAAATTACTTTAGGATTGCATATACTTAGAATGAACGATTTATGCAGTCATTGAAATAAAGGAAAAACTAATTTAAAGATAGGTTAACATAATGCTCGATTTTAAGGGTTAATTGCATGAGTTAAGAAAAATAACTATACTTCTTAATGTTATGAAATTTACCGTTAGCTTTTTGCGTTTTTAGAAATTTGAAAAAGCTTGTGGTTCCGGGAACATAAGGCGTCAAAAATTCAAATTTTACAAATTTCAAGAGGCGATCCTACCACAACCTGGGGTCTAGAAGAAAAAAAAACATCAAAAATTTGGAAAAAACCGAATTTTAGATAACGGTAAATTCGAACGGCCATTTTGTTTTTTTAAAGTTTAACTATAGTATATCGCGATAGGAGAAGCAAGCCATTGTCTTTCGGCGTTTGCAAAATTTGAAAAATGCTTATGATTTCACTTCAATAAATAATCAAAAAATGGCATTTTTATGGTTTTGGGGGGTATAACCTCTAGGGGGCTGGGGGGAATTATAAAAATTTCTGCTACGGAAATAAGTTTCTAGTAAAGATCTATGTTAAAGTACGCATAAAATTTATTAATGGCCACAATGTTAAAAACCCAATATTAATTTTATAATAATATTATAAGCGATACCTGTATACCCGTAAATTACTTTCGTGATCTAACAAATGCCATTACGTCCATATAAAACAATAGTATAGAATGTAATCACAAAATCTACTTCATATGGTAACCTTTTCATTCAAAGTATTTGTAATAAAATCCTTTAACCTTGTCTTGTATAAAATAACTTTATGAATATTTTGTAACGATAAGTTCTTTTCATTTAAAATGCATTGAATTTACCCTTTTTTCTTTGCTCTCATTTTATTTTTTTATAATATTATATTTTTGATATACTAAAATGAATAGTATTTTATTTTAAGCTTAAACTCATATTATATAAATGAATTTTATTCTATATATAACTAATACTTTTAACCAAATCCTCCAGTCTTATTGTTATTCATCAGTATACATGTATGTAAGTTCCTATTTTATGTGTGGCATATGGTCTAGTAAATGCATCTGCATGAGTATATTTGACTATACCTAAACTTGTGCACAATATCATTTTATACTTCCGATCATAATAACACCAGTTGAAATTTATTTTTCAGAAAAGACAAGGCTATTTTGTGTGAAAAAATATTTTGATATCTAATATTACATTTGTTTTTGTTTTTAGATAAAAAGACTATGGTATTTAGTACCTCATATTATCCTTAAAATATTATATACATGATGGACAAGAAATTTGTGTGTGTATACTTATATTTATAAAAAAATTTTTTAATTTTCTATATTAAATTTTTTTTCTTTGAAAAAAAATATTGAGGAACAAAATAAAAAAAAGGAAAAAGGATTGTTTTACATTTTCATTAATTTTTAGTTGTAATCCTTTCCGACCACGTATGACCAATGGATTCAGGTTTTTAGTAAAAAAAAATTTTTTTGTTGTTTTTACTTTTAAAAAAATTTTAAATGATTTTCTGTATATTTAATATACACAAGGATTACGGTTTTGTCGTAATACTTTGATGATACCAAAAATAAACGAAGTAAAGCCTTTCAAGTTGAAATTAGAAAGTTTTTATTCTTCATGATTAATACGCTTTTTTACTTTTTAAGCTTTTGATGTTTTATGAGTGGGATGGAATGTTTTTCTTTAAATGAAAATGTCTAGACATTTTTTGCATTTTATTTAATAATTTTACTTGGTTAAAGTCTTAATTTGTCTTTTCTTGTTTTTAATTTTAACGTAATATTTTTATTTTCTTTTATTTTAGTTTGAAGTCTATATGCAGGATTTCGCGTTAAATTTCTAAAACTAACAATTGAATCGAAATAACACAGTTATTTGTAGTATAAGATGACAAGTGTGAATTGATAACTACAGTAATGTGTGGATTGTAATCTCGATGGGGTTTGTTAACATAGATTCTAAGATTAGACGTTCATATTGGTGCGCGAGTGCTTAAAATCATTTCAAATAATTTAAAAAAATGTATAAGTACTATGAGCCATTGTCATATTTCAAGTTCACAAAAAAAATAATTTGGTTTTCGACATTTTCACTTAAATTTTATTATTTTAATTCTAAAGTTAAAGTTATTTACCAATAACAGTTCGGTTCGTTATATAAGTACAGAGAGATTGGCGCTTGACAAACGATTTCAATATACTTAATTGTACATTTTTAACAAATACTCTAACGTTTTCCTTGGAGGCATGTGAAGTTTGTTGTTAATGTCGTACCAATTCGCGTTGATTAGAGCTGTAAAAACAATGATGAGCGTGTTATTGATATATACATAGCGCTCCTTGCCGATCGAAATGTATTAAAAAAATTGTTAAATATTGGACTCTCTCGAATGCACAAGCTAAAAAATTGTTATCGTAAAAAATATTTACGCGAAATAATGTTAAATAAATTTAGATCAAACCAATGATTTGTTTTTGAACAAATGATCTATAATTATTTTAATTTATATATTAATATATATATCTAATGAATAAAAGATAAATGATTTTGGAATACGACTCAAAATTTAAAGAAATGTCAGCATAGTAATCAGAATCGAAGTCTGAATATTAAATAGTTAGAATAAACAATTACGTTTTGCAACGGGAAGACTTAATCGCTAATTCTTCTATATAAATTCAGAAAAGCTTTAAAATAATAGCGAAAGAAGCGATTAGTTGAAATGGAAGGGAATTCAATATCTATGTACATGGTAATAAAAGACTTGGTTTTGAATAAATCATAGTTATTAATAATTTTTACTAATATTGTTAAAATTTTGAACTACTGGTTTTGGACCGGTTAAGGCAAAAATTATGTTAAAAAATTGTCAAAATCTAGTTTGTTTATAATTAAGATTTTCATGTATACAATATTTTATACGGTCGAGAAACCGAATTTCTATCTTTCTATAGTCTTTTCTGGAATTTATAGAATTAAATATATTAATATATATCGGATAGGATTAAAAGGATTAATGAATATGATCTGATCATTCACATATTTCAAATTTACATTCTGTTTTCAATTTTCTACATAATTTTTATAAAATTTTGTTATTTATAATTAAAATAATACTAATAAAGAAAAATAATAGCTTTGATAATAAAAACAATTTTAAGAATGAAAATTAAAATTATTTTCGAAAAACATTTTATAATTATATCGGATTTTATTTATAAAAAGCATGTTTCATAATTTTTCTAAATTTTCCTAGTATTTCAAAATTTCGGGTAGAACATTTTTTTTAAAAATT
Source organism: Condylostylus longicornis (assembly GCF_029603195.1). NCBI lineage: Eukaryota > Metazoa > Arthropoda > Insecta > Diptera > Dolichopodidae > Condylostylus > Condylostylus longicornis. The sequence continues at coordinate 7,732,377 of NW_026578017.1, read as the reverse complement.
CTTTAAAAATGTCATAAAATGTGTAAATGTGTTTTATTTTTAAACCGAAACTTTAAAGATTTCCTCTTTGTAGACGAACAAATAAATTGTCTATTTTTTGTTTTTTAAATTTTCATTCAAAATTTACAACAGTGTCTCATACTTTGATATCAGTCATTCTCCTTCTACATACAATTTAACATATGCGTACTGTAATTTTCACAAAAATTTTCCATTCCTTTAAAAAAAAAATATTTTAAAACTGAAAAATTTTATTATTTTTTTTTTTCTTTTTTTTTTAATAATAAATCTATAACATTACAAAGCAAACACGTCATTTTGACTTTATAAATTTTTCATTTTATTAAAACAATTTATAACATCCGTACAGGATAATTTGTCATGTCTTTTTTTCCTTTATTATGGATAAAAATTTATATACATATTTCCATTTTTATCAGAAGTTGCCACTATTACAGTTACAGAAGGACAAAAAAAAAATTGTTTTACGCATACCATGCGTTCCTTTTGTCTATTTGAGGAATATTTTAAGTTTCATTTCCTCTTTATCTCCTGATTTTCCTTTCTTTTTTTCTACTTTTCGTTCTTCTTTTTTTATGATTTAGTTTTTGTATCTATTTTTTTCTTATGGTTTTGGTAATTTTTGTAGGTTTTTTTTCATTCTTTTGTGTCTCTCTCCTACATCATTTTACTGCGTATAACAGCAACTGTATTGTACAGTGCACCATTCTTTTGTCAAGTTCTAGAATTATTCTTTCAGAATTATGATGACTTTTGATACTCAATGCAAAAAAGAAAAAAAAAAATAAAGGACCTTTTCGTATAAAATAGATCTCTTCTCTTTTTGGAATTTATAACAATGAAATATAATAAACAATTGCTTTCATATAACAACAAAAACATGTATAAATACAACGTTGTGTGTATTTACAGTTATGAAAAGTCAAGGATGATAACTGACATGTAAGCTCTTTACCCCAGACGTGATCTTCAAAATGAAAATGTTTCTTCATTTCTCTATTCTTTTTTTTTCTTTTATTTTTCTTATTATTTTATTATTCTCTTCGTTCCATTCAGCATAGTTGTATAATTTATTGGAGATGAGTTGCAAACCGGCACACTTTTCAAAATAAAAAGTCACAGTATTTAGAGGAGTGGTTACCTCTGTTATCAAAAAGGAAAAAAGACAAGATATCCAAAAAAAAAACTTAGTGACAAATTTCGCCTTTCACCCCTACCCCAAAAAATACAAAACAATAATAAAAATAATAACGAAAATATATGAAGAGAAAATATCATAGGATGATTTAAAACAATATTGCTGACCTAATAGCAGTCTAAAAAGTTATTAACCTCATTTAGATTTCATATAGAAATAATTTTTAAAGAAAAGAATATTTTGTTGAAAGAAAAAAACATAATAAAAACGAAATAAATAAAAAAAGTCTACTAACACAAAGAAAAAAATAAAGAAATTTCTACTAGAATTGGTTCATTTCCAAAAAAGGATATTTTTTTTATTTATTAATTTGGTATTCTATATTTTGAACACGAGAACTAAATTTACTTTGAATGAAAAGTAAATGGAAGTAATTCAATAGAGAATGTTCCGTTATACATTTCGCAATATTAAAGTATAAAGCAAATTTCACATAATTGTAAGGAAAAATTGCATACTTTACTCAACATAGATGCAATCTAGCTATATTCCATAAAAAGTTGCTATGCAAATAAAACCATTCGTTCTTACTTGTATTATAAATCGAAAATGGTACTTTAAAGGATAATAAATTTACATTTTTTGTACAAACCCTAGGTTTTTAGGTTTGTATCATTTTTCTTTAAGAGATAAAGTTGGGTCAAACCAATGGTATATTACAGCATTTTAACAAATGAAAAGACTGCTTTTAAAAACAGTGATAGCTATATACTAAACTATTAAAATTACTTTCATTCATATACGAATAATATATTTCAAAAATTGCAGGATGAAACAGGATGATCAATGTAAGCACTCTTTGAACTAAAAAAAAATTTAAAGAGACGTTGGTATAATGCTCGAATTTAAGGGTTAATTGCATGAGTTAAGAAAAATAATTATATTTTTTAATGGCGTGGAAATTATCGTTAGCATTTAACATTTATAAAAATTTGGAAAAGCATGCATTTTTGGAAATATATGGGCCAAAAATTCAAATTTTAGAAATTTTGAAAGGCGATAACTTGAGAACTATTTGAATTGCGAAATGAATAATTTATTAGTTCTCAAATTATCGCCTTTCGAAACTTCTAAAATTTGAATTTTCCACTCATATATTTCCAAAAACGCAAGCTCTTTCAATTTTCTACAAATGTAGAAATCTAACGGTAAATGCTATGATATTAAAAAATATAATTGTTTACGCAATTAACCTTTAAACGTGAGCATTATCTTAACGCGTCTTTCAATTTTCTTTTTGCTTCATCCTTAATGTATGCAATCTTTGAAATACTTCATACAACTGGTTTGAAAATTGTTGTGCCAAAGATGTACAAAGGATTAAAATCTCATTTTAATTAACGTATAATGTTTTCTTATTATTTAATGCCGTTTATTAGGTTCTTTAACTTTATTTTTAAAATAATATTTCACAAAAACGATTCAAAATTTGACAAACATAAAAAAAATGTGCAATTACTAAAATTTGAATAATTTCACTTAAATTTGGAAAACCTATCGATAAAATATTTCTTATGTATTAATAATTTTAATCAAATAAATGTTTTCCCTTTGTTCGGTTAATTTTCTTTCCTTTATTCTGACTAAAATTTTCTTTTTATACCCAAAACAAAAAATTTAATTTCTACTTGTCTAATTAAAAAAAAAAAGAAAATTCGTTTTTCTTTAAGCGATTAATTTAAAAAAAAATTCCTTTTTCTATATTTTTAATTTTTGCAAATTTGACAAAACTTAGGAAAAGGGAAAAATAAGGTTGTAATGTTAATGAATCTTGCTGGAAGCAATCAAAAGATGAAAAACCTTTAAAATGGGGGAACATTTCGCTAATTTTTACTTTCATGTTGTTATTTTTGTATTTCCTACTTCCAAAGTAAGAAGTGATAAAATGTTCGTCATAAAATAAATATAAAATTCTAGTAGCTAAAAGTAACTGATAATGCAATATGTATAAGAATGGTTTTTTTTTTAATTTGTTTCAATACCGTCCAAGATCAAAGATAAAGTTGGAACTGCCATCAACATTTCTGTTTTTGGTATTACGAGTACTACTAAGGACATCTCACTATAGTTTCATATATTTTTCATTCATGTAAGGCAATTACGCTTTTAAACTTTGTTATAACTCAAGCAATTAAAATCACACAATTTATTGAGATTCGTTTGAATTCGTTGAATATTAAAGTTTGAAATCATTTTATTCTTGAGGAACTTTATTCCAACAAATCTAAATAATTTTTAAAGAATTCTTTGCAATTTAGTCCAAACTAATTTGACTCTAAAATTTTAGAAGGATCCTTTTAAAAATCGCCTTTATTAAATTGTTGAGAAACTTTTGGTGTCAAATGACTTCCATTTCGAAAATATTGAAAGCAAATTTGAGATCACATAAAAACTAAATGAGTACATTACATAAATCTTTACAACCACCGATGTATTAACATTTTTTCTCCTTACCATGTAACATTCAAAATGAGACAAACAAGCAGAATATTTTGTAACTTAAAATTCTCCTAAAGAACGTTACAATAAAATTTTAGTTTACTATTGAAAAACAAATGTGCTTCACCACATCAGCTTGTTGTTATTATACCAAAATATATTATTATACGTCGAGTATTCAAATTGTTTAAATTATTCATGCATCCTAAAAACTTACAGCCCGGAAAGTGCAATCCACATACACATATACAGTGATAAGAAAAACTTTCCCATTAATGTTTACATTTTTGATGAGAACAATACGAAGCTCATGAAATGTTTTCTTTTATTTTCGTTCCAGTGTACGAACCCGATGTTTTTTACAATGATTCTTACGTTATTTATCAAACAAAAGTTGTTTGAACAAAATTTACTCTTCTTATATGCTTTCCTTGTCTTTATTACATTTATAAAGTTAAAGTTGACTTTTCTACAAAGGTAGATATTTTTAATGTCGCAAATTTTAAAATGTTTCATTAGAAATTGAATAAAATTGTAAAGCATATATGCGGGTATTTCGGGAAAAATTAAACGATATTCTAAAATAAAGTTTGTACTAATCTTTTATAAATCAAGAGTGGTGTAATATAGAGTGGTGGTGGTTAAGCTAACTCAGTAATTCGAACTATTTGGTATCCGAATATACAATTTTTATCAAATCTTATAGTTCTTCCATTATAGTTAAAATTAAGCACAATTAGATTATTCTCACACCCCATAAAGTAAAAAGCAACGCGTATAGCAAACGTAATAATTTATTACTTGGCCTTTACCTAGCTCTCAATTCTATTGAATATGAGAAATATTAAGCACTTTTGAAATAATCAAATAACCCATTTTGTTGTGTTCTTTTGAGCCACATTACTTGAGAGGAACTCCGCAGAGTCGCGTCTTTTTGGTTTTCTAGCATGAATCCCCAAGGGTTTTCTGTCTGTAGCAAAAACAACTCTAATTTGAATTTTAAATCAATATTCTAGCATATTATTATAAATGAGTTCAAAATTTCTTTCGCTAATATCTCCTGCTTGTATTCACCCTATGACACTCTATATGAAATGGTTAAAAATTAAATGATATTGCAATCGTAATAACTTTCGTAGTAACTTTTCTGCCTCTATCAGTAAAAAAACAATAAAATGTTCATTAAAACTAAAATTACATAATATTTACATTTTTACTAGGAAAATTTAAAAAAAAAAATTATGTAACAATATTCAAACCCTTCTCTCCAGAATTCTTTTAATTTTATCATTTTTTAATAATAATTGTCATATTTTTTTTCCCCCTGTTTCGAAAAACAAGTGGAGGAAGTTCTCATGAAAATTTTTTTTTGTAATATTTCACTTCATTTATTTTTCTTTTTCCCAGTTTTTACTATTTTTTTGTGTATTCTCTTTCTCTCTCAATGGCAGAAAAAAGTAAATTACATTAACAAGGAAAAGGTCCATTTTAATCATAATACTAAGATGGAAGGACTATAGGACATGCTTTGAAAATAAACAATAAAAAGTTAAAAATATCTACATGTCATGAGTGCACACACCATTATTATATACATTCATTTATGTACATATGAACTCTTGTATATAACAGTGTAAAAGTCGCTGACTTTACTATTATCATTAGCAGAGCAACACAACGCAAAACAAAAAGCAACAAAATAAAATACATAAATAAATTTAGGATGTCAAATAAAATAAAAATGAAAAACTTTGAAAAAATTAAAAGAGTTGAGGTCACAAGTACAACATACAACAAAAAGACGAAGACAAAGATTTTAAGTAAAAAAGTAAATAAAATAAAAACTGAAACAGTGTCAACTCATGAATTATTATTCATTGTTAATAGGAGAAGAAGGAAAATGGAAAAATTTACGAAAACAACAAAAATTCAAAGAAAAAGAAAATGATTTTCTTTAAATGGAAAACTTCAAGAATGCCGCTTACATTTTTACTTACTTTTGCCATACTTCTTTTTTATTGTAAAACACAAAAAGTAAATGCTTGTGAGTAGAAAAGAAAATTCAAAGTACTAAAATAGTAGGTAACAAAAAAGTAGAAATTACTTTACCAGTTTTGAATATAAAATTTTATAAAATAAAATTAAATTAGAAATTGTGTGCATAAAGCAGTTTGCATCCATTTTATTAATTTTTGGTATAAAAACGGACCTGCAATTAGTTTAAGGAAAACTCTTTCAATTATTATATTGTCATTGAATTTACTAAAATTTCTCTCTTTAAAATTCAATTTGTAAATTCCAGCTGTCATTTCTGTAGCCACAGTTGCTTTCAATATCTATGAAAAATAATAAAAACTACGAAATTTCATAATTTTTAATTTTTTTGTGTAACATTTGAAAAAAGTGCTAAGCCTCTCTTAATATGATATAGGTATCTATATTTTGAAGAAACTTAACAGAAATTTCTTAAGTTGATTCTCCACAAAACATTAGCGTATAGTCTGAAATGGTCAAATTATTGTCAATTTGATGACTAAAATATACCAAAGCCGACTGAAATCCTTTTAATAAAATGACTTATTTTGACCACGGTTTTTACTTCTTATTCTTTTATAACTAACTCAATTTTTTATGTCTAACTCAGGAAAAGTAATACTATGATGACACAAAACGTGTGGTAACATAAAAAACAAAATTTGAGACCCCATGAAATATACTTGTATTAATTCTTACTCAAATCGAATTTAAAGTACATATATTCCTATTTGTCCAATATCCGTCAGCGCATTTGTTGCTAATTCCCGCATTTAAGCACGAAAGGAACTGAAAATATGAATTTTGACCAAGTAAGCACAACCAACACCGCAGCAAGGTACGGGAGTTACTCCAAAAAATTAAAAAAATTATGGTATAATCGAAACTTTTGCTCAGTAACAAGTTAAAAATTAATTTTATGACCCTAAAGTTTTCGAAGTTCTTAATTTTCTTGTCTTAAGTATTTGAGAAAATTATTTCAACAAAGTTTATTTATGATATGTGAGTATTTTAATTTTGCGTATTATTCGGGAATTCTGAAAAGGTGCCAATTTAATTGAAATTTAATTTTCAAAAAATTTTTATTCACCATACAACTACAAAGATATGCTATAATGTCAAAATTTCTTGGAATCCTCAGAAGGGTTTACAAAATTTCGCGAAAGAAATTTTTTATCGTTATATTTTAATGGTAACAATTAACACTAAACGACTTGCAAAAAATATGCAATGCTATCTATAAAAGAAGGACACAAATTTTAGTGTTCACTAATTCGGCAAATTCTAAAATTCATCCTTCATTAACTCACAGATCGAATTTAGAAAAAACAAAAGGTGTTCTTACTTCTTTTCCATTATTATTCTGTTTGTCTTCAAATTATGAAAAAAAAATATTTTAAAACTCATTTTCGTATTTTGGGGTTTTAAAACTCCTTTTTAATTATTAAGAATTAATTGTATAAATATTAAATATAATAAAAACAGTTATAATTTTTCACTAGTAAATTCTTAATTAAAGGTTTTTTTTTTTAGTTTCCGAATAAATAATTCAATTCTCTATACAAACAAATTAATGAAGGAAACTAAACAAAAACTAACTGAAAAAATTACGAAATGAGAAAAAAAATCTAAAAGTATATTTTAATTTTTCAACTTAAAATAGTTTCCATTTTCTTTTTCATTATTATTATTATTTATAATCCTATTCTTATATAGAATATATTATAATCTACTAGCATATAGCATGTAGGTATGAAAATTTATGCAAATAATTTCTGGACATATGATTTATTTGCTTATTTTTAAATATCATTTTGAGATTTTGTACTGGTATTATGGACTCAGTTGCTGAGTTGTAATATACGTAAAATACTAAAATTAAAAACTCGTGTAGGAAATGAGTACAATAGTTTCAAAATGCGGTCTTTTATTTTTAAAGATTTTTTTGAAAAATAGTCCTGAACGGTTCGAATTCCTAAAATATAAATTCCTAAAAATTGATTATAAAGTAAAATTATACAATTTTTTCCTTACTGTTGCAATAAAACCTGACCGAAAACAAATTTAAAATTTTTTTCATTTCTTAAAACTTGTTCCCAGTTAGCTTGTTTTACAACTACCACACATTCATACAGTAAATTATTGATTTCATATACCGTGTGCTAAATTGAAATAAATAGAATTACTTAAACTTTTATAGGTAATAATTTTCAATAATATTTTCCTAAGACTTAACTTCTTAGAAAATTAAAAAAAACTGTTTTCATGTCTTATATCTTCGGCAGTTAAATTATTATAGTTATTAAATTACATGAGATTCGGGAATATCACATAGTATTACGTACACTGTAAATGATGAGTTGTTATTAATATTCTACAGTTGTTTGTTATGAATCCATAAAATTATTTTAATTAAAAATTTATTGAAAAAATATTATCATTTTGAAAAAAATGCAAATTTTCCATTACAAAATATGAAAAGCGCACGCAATTTTTACACTTCCCTCCTCATGCCGAATATTCATATTTGAATTTTTACTATAATTTTGAAAACCTCCATTTCACATTAATTTATAAAATAGAAATTTCCAGAATTTCGGTATTAATGTTTGTTGCTTAAACTTATCCTTCCTTATGCAGTGAATAGCAACATGTGGAGGCACACATTTAATCTAATCTATGCGTATTGTAGAATAAAAGACATAAAGTTAGTTAAAATTATGATTAAGGTTCCAAAATTACCTAATTTTGTACTCTAACTCCCAAACAATGGGGTAAAATTACAAAAATACGTAGTTAAAATTTGTAATATAAAATTACTTATAAGACTTCATTATTCATTTCACGTGGTTTCACAGAAGAAATTACGTCTTGGCTTAATAAGTGTAAAAAAATGATTGGTTTTACTAAAAATATCTAAAAACATTTTAACTTTCGAATATAAACTTTATCTCTGAACATAATAAAAAAGAAAGTTGAAATGAAATTTATTCATTTAAGGCAATGATTCCCAAAGTGGTCCATGAAGACCTGCTAGTGGTCTACGAAAAAATATGAATTTATTTAACTTTCTCACATCATAGATGTACCTTGCTAATGTTAGAAATTTAAATCTATCAAAAAAATTAGCAGGGGCCTTTCTAAAAATTGAAAAACACGACAAGGGGTCTACGACAGAAATAAGTTTGGGAACCTCTGATTTAAGGCTTAATTCAATTTCAAAAGCGTAGGTAACCACGTAAATATTATCAATGCAGGTGGCGCATCCGTATATTACTAAAATGTATCCCACAGTTGCTGGACAACACCATAATTATGCATTATCACCGTTGCCTCTTCTTAGTTTTTTTCTCGCAGTAGAAGTACAAGCAAAAATGAGAAATTTTTTTTTAGTAAAAGGAGAAAAGTTGTTCTTCATTTCTCCATTTTTAATTTACTAAAAATGTAATTTTCTTTCTCTTTCTCTTCTCAATTGCACAGTAATAGAACACTGTAAGTGTTTAAAAGATAAACTTCTGTTTTCTGGTCATACTTCTTAATAAAAACCGAAAATAAAAAAATAAAATAATAAAAAAAAGTCGCACAAAACAAACGCGATAAAAAAACTGAAAACTTTTAAATACTTCAATTATTCACTTTTCTTATTTTTTCTTGTTTTTGTTTTCTTTTTACTTTTAAACTTTTCTTTTCTATTTCCTAACACATTTTTTAAAGTTTGTTGTTTTTTTTTCCTTGATGGTATAATTGAGAAATCATGAATATAAAAATTTTCTCATTTAATTATAAATTCTATGGCACTAAATGAAAAAAAGAGAAAAATAAAAATTGATGGTCACCTTGAATGCTAATTAATAAAGAAATTTTTTTTTTAGAAATAAATCAAACGTAAACCACGAGAAAAATATGCTTTAAAGTTTTGAAAAAAATTTATAAAGTAAAGAGCAATTTTTTTGTTGTTTTTATCAACGTCTCTGCGAGGCTCTACTAAAAAGGAAAATTTAAATTTTCTCTATGAAAATCAAAAAAAAGCAAATTATAAGAAATGCTAGACGACTAAATTTGCTTCTAGATTAGATACTGCAAAAAATAAATCAAAATTCATTGAAAACGAATCGTAACGCTTACACTTTATTTTTGTTTGTGTATAAACTGAAAAAAATGGACCCTCTTTTGCTAGCCAAAAACATAACTACAACTTTACAGCTGAAATTACTAAAAGAATTACAAACTAAGCAATATTTTGCTTCCATGTGGAATACATAATTATACATAGCTGATTTGTGACACATAAAATGTAGTTAGATTTTATAAAGACATTTTCAAATGACCTTTAATGCTTAGTCAAATTACAGAGACTTGACAGAAATAAATAAATGTAATAAAACTTTCTGCTCTGAGTAACGAAAACGACTTGTATTTCTTAGCTTATAATGCTTTTAAAAAAATAGTAACTAATATTAACAATGCAGTGCAATAAAATATAGCAGAAAATGTTATTTTTTCACTCTATCCCCATTTCTACCAGTTTTTATCAATAGGAGCATGCAAAACTATGGCAGATGTAGTTATATTTTTTTTCCGAGTGTAATCTATGACGGGATTTATTTCAAAATAAGCCCTATGAAAAGGAAATATATAAGATAATTCTAGTAACAATGTTATTAGAGAAGTAGTTGCCAGGGATTAAGTTTGAGAGATTAGTTAGCGAATATTTTCATTGATATCGTGATACAGCACAAAACTACATATCAAAGTTAAATCAGATGAACTTATCAAAGAATTTTAATTTCGATGTTAATAAACTCGATAGTTCTAATATAGTTTTAGAATATTTTAAAACTTTACTTCCAACAGTATGAGTAAGGATATATGTTAACTCCCATTCAAAGAGCATATTGAAAAAATTTTAAGAAAAACTCTTTAATAATAATAATAAACCATCAAAAATATTAAGGTCCAATAATATTAAGGACCAAAAACTAATATCGTCTTTTTTTAAATATTAATATTTTTAAGAATGCAGCACAATTATATTAGGCCCCAAAAAATTTTATACATGTAAGACAATAATATTATTATTTGTTGTTTATAAGGTATTCGTTTCTCCTGTTTACTAGTATTACAATTAATTAAGAAGATAATTCGCATGTACAGCGACTGTAAATGAATGATTTTTATTACAATATACCAATATATACACACATTCTTCATTATATTAAATTTTAAATGAAATTCGAAAAGAAATATTTAATCATGGGAACTCTTTTCAGAGACGCTATAAAATATTTTAAAGGAGAATTGTTCGAAACATCTTGGGTTATTGAAATTTTGCTTAGTTTCTCATATAAAAAAATGCAAACCTTACCAGTATTTTATGCTTATAAATAGAGTTTTGTCTAAACGAGTGAAAATATTTATAATATTGTTAATAAAATTAATTTTAAGAATTTAATTTCAAAAGTTTCCTAATGACAATCTTTGATTTGTTTAAATTTACACACTTAAAATGCTTATAAAAAAATAACTAATATTGAGAATACAGTGCAATAAAATATGACAGAAAATGTTACTTTTTCAGAAAATGTTACTGTTAAATTTTAATTTAGAAGAGATTCTATTTTACAAAATCTTTCTTAACCAAGTAAACATTAAAAACAATTTCAAAAGCCTTACTATAAATATTTTTAACCAAATTAGTATTTTAAAGCACAGAAAGTTAAGCTGACCAATTCATTTTATAATAGGAAAAACAAAGAATAAAACTTAAATTGCAAATGCAATTTTTCTTTTAATTCCTCATTTTTTTTTTCAATTTATTTCAAATTTTCATCTTTTTATAACCATTATGGTCTACATTTTTTTTTTCTAAATTTCTCTTTTATTCATAGAGTTTACTTATGGGAAATTTATTTTTCTTTCACAGAACTATAAAGACTGGAAAATATCAAATGAGATAAATGAAGAAAAAAAAATAGACCATAGTAAAAAAAAATAAAGTTTTAAATTTCAAAGTCTTTTTTTCTTATTTTATAATTCTCTGAAGAGTGAGGCTTCAACCAAGATAAATTGTCTGCAATGTCTTTTGTTCCAAATCTTAAATGAAATTTGAATACTCCTAATGTAGTTTTGAATATGAATAATATACTGACGTTTTTTTTTTTCTTTATCCAACTTTTTATGTCTTTTCTTATCTTTTATGTAGTGTCTCTTGTGTAACTAAAATAAATTTTCAGTCATAATAAAGATGGTAACTTAACAACAATGCAATTAATTTTTCTTTCAATTTAATTGCATGCATTTTTTTTTATTTCTTCAATAAATCGTTATTTTCCCTGAAAATATGCAATTTTTTTTTTAATGGAATTTATATAAAAATTAAATGGTTTATTTAATGTTTTGTTTTCGTATCAAAATTCATTCACAGCGATTAGAATCACATTAATCCTATAAACATTTAAATTATATTAGTTTTGCATTTGGATTTCTGCGTTTCCAATGTATTCATATTGGAAATTATAAAATCATAGAAATTTTAATGGCAATGTCAGTAGTTAAACAGCAAGCTATTGATATTTTCACCATAAAGGAAATTTCATATACAACAAGAAAAATATTAACATCGTAAATCATATGATATACTGAAGGATGAACGCGATATCTAAATTTGTTATATTTGATAAAAGAAAAAGCTGGGAGAAAAAAGAAAAGCACTGCAGAAGCAATTCTGGAAATGTTTGTGGACATAAGTGCAAGGATAATTAAATTAAGAAGCATAAAATTAAGTTAGTGTTCAGTTGCTAAATTCAATCATATTACAATATGCCAAAATTTATTTTTACGGATTAATCAACTCTAAACGCCTAGTAAACTAAACCATCTGCATAATTGCACAAACACTTAAATTCGGGATGTTAAAACAATAAACTTACATGTTTTTAGAAAGATCAGAACTCGGAAACCGAACCAGAGGCCGATTTAAAATTTTTTACCATATTTCCAGAACGATGAATGGAATTGTTTTAGCAACAGAAAATCAATAAGCAGAAAATCGCATACTTGGTTCAATTCGCATTTCATAATTGGTTTGCTTCTATAATAAGATAAAAAAAATATTATTTTATTAAATGAAAATTCTAATTGTTGTGTGCACATTTGCATAAATAGTGCAATTTTCATTTTATTATAATTCAAATCTCTTTAATCAAAGACATTGTTTTTAAAGTCTTTGTTTTAATTCAAATTCATTGCGGATGCATGAGTTTTCGTTCATTCCGAGCATGAATAAGTGACCAGAAAGGCTCGGAATAAAAGGTAACCCTAAATTTTAAATTTTCTAATTAATTATTAATATAATTCTTTTGTTCTTTCCTGCACAAATTAAGAATGGTGAATTATGAAAATTAAAAAATTTTAATTTAAAATATGCAGACAATAAATTGTTGAATTGTTGAAAATACAATAATGAATTATTTTAAGCCACGCTAAAATATTGCCAAATACATTTTAAGATAACCGTATTACTTAACTAATTCAAGAAAAGTTTAATTTGTGTTCAGGTTGTCTACTTTTATTAAAATGAACTGAGTGAGATAAAAAAGTACGTTTTACTAAAATTAAAAAATAAATCAAATTTTTAGAACCTTTTTTCAGCATTTTCTCCTGCTTTGTGTTTTACATACAAGCACATAGCTAACCCACTTATAAATATACTTTCTAAATATTAAAATCTTATTACGTATAAAGAAAATGTGAACTTACAAAGAAAAATACTTTCATATTCGATATTTTAATATCGTTGTATGTGCTTTTAACAATGCATGTGTACTTTTCAGGTATAAAAGAATTAATGATGACAGGAATATATTGCTGTTAAGATCCTGTGGTGATAATAAAAAAATAGCAGCCAAGTATGAAATAATAACAAAAGTAGTAGTAATAGTCACAGAAAATGAAATAAGACTGGTAATGTTCTTAGAATCAACACTCTTTAAAAGTGCAAAAATAAAAATTTTTCAATTTCAGTTTTCTATTTTTAGATAGATTATTCTAAGTTATATAGTTCTATTTTCTTTCTTCTAAATTTCTACTGAAAACTACCTCAATATAGAAAATACGACAATGAAAATTTAAAATTTAACAATAGACAGACGAAGTGAATAAAAATTGAATGGAAATAATTTTGATGTTTTCCATTTTTTTCTGCTGTTTTTTAAGTAAATAAAATTTATTTCATCTCAAAGAGAAAATTTTTTCCTATTCTTTCTGTCTCGGAAAAATCAGACCGCAGTCACATTGAATTCGGAATTTTATTTAAAATATTAACCAATAAGCTGTCATGCAAAATGAACATTCGAAAAATTTTCAAATAAAAGACGAAATATTAGAAAAAGTGAATTAGTGCAATACTTAAAGTATAGAAAAAAAATTTATAATAGACAAAATTAAATGACAAACGAAATTCTAAATTGCTAAAGGAAATTTATTCGTTTAAAATTTGGTTTATTTACTCTAGTATTTCTGTGAAATTTGTCGAAAATTACAATATTCAAGTCTACTTGGAAAGGATAGTTCTGATATTGACAGTTCGATTTACCAAGTCGGGGGCTGTGAGAATGCCGCTAATGAATATTACACCCCCAAAATGCACTGTCCACAGACACACTGTTTTCTTGAAAATAAAGAGATACTTTTATTGAATAGTAATGTTTTCAAAAATTTGCAACTGCATTTTAGTGGTTCAATATTCATTTGCGGCCTCGGCCTCAGGAACGAGTTTTTTCCTAAAATTGTCCCGCCTTTCTACCCCCGAGAGATTATACCACGTTACAGGTTCAACATGTACAAGAATTTAAAATTATGAATACAGATTTATTTTTATAGTTGAGTTAATGTATCAGAAGAAAAACAAGAAATAACAGAAAAATTATGCCTTCCTTTAAAACTTTAAAGGCTTTAAAACTTTTCAAATTCAGTAAATTTCTTAAGGTTTTACCTTTCTTAAGGCTTTACCTTGAAAATTCAACATAATTCAGTTATTTTGTCGGAATATTTTAAAATAAATAGGATAGAAAATAAAGAATGCTTCAAAAATCATCAACTTGAGAATCCGTCAAAGAAATTTAAGTAATATTTACATAAATTTTCAAAATAACATATTACAGGGAGTAGATGATGTTAAATTTCTAGTTATAATATTTAATAAAAATTTAAATTGGTTTGCGCACGTGGAAACAATTAATGGTAAATTAAGTGCTTTTAATGGAATCATGTCTAGTATAAGAATAATATACCGGTATGTGTTAAAATTAAGATGTACTATGCTTTAGTTCATTCGATTTTGTCTTACGGTGCTATAGTTTGCGGACATGGTGCTAACAGAAGGCTACAGGTATTGCAGAATAAAATTTTAAAGAATATTCTAAACTTACTCTTGTTAGACAATACGTATAACTTGTATTCTTTGAATCGCGTTTTACCAGTAAATGGGATACATCAATTTCAACAAATTGTACGAATATACAAAATTTTAAATAACAATGGCCATACAAATATTTCTTCTCTTGCGAGATTTAATCATGAGTCATAACACTCGATATAGTTTATGTAATCAACTACCTGAGAACATAAAAATTTTACCTAATGTAAAAAACTTTAAAAAGAAGGTTAAAGAATTTTTGATATCGCCGAATTACTTGAATCTTGTATAATTAACGTCATTACTATATTCAAAATTGTAAGAAATTACATATGTATATATAAAAAAATCAATATCAATTGATCAATCAATTTTGTCAATTGTAATACAAGTATTACAATCAATTTGTAACACAAGTTTTACTTGACTATTTTATGTAAAAAAATTATTTTTAAGTTACACTTTAAGTAATGCCAGAAATGTAAATTTCTATAATTCCCAAAGCTTCCTTCATTAGGTGTAGGTACTGTGTTACACCCGTCTGTGCCTAATGCTGTGGTTTGCGGCATCATACAATCAAAGAATAGGTGATGATGGGCCTAACAAGCGCATACATAGTCACAGTGCTATTCTGGGACTCATGCCCCAGGTCCTACTAATAAAGCTGCTGCACGTCCATAAAACCGTTGCGGCCCTCCGATTATTCTGTCTATATGGATATTCCAGGAGAGGCGATCATCCGCGGTTACCCACGTACTTGACCTCCCTAGAGTACCCAATATGTTTATCAAACAGAATTAGGGTCGCTATTTTATCCCTGCTTCTACGTCTTGTGAAGGCAACCAAAGTACTTTTACTCGGATTTATATTTAAGCTAACGCATCTGCACCACCCTTCTGCAACACGTAAATTTTGCTGTAAAAGGTCAGAAATGCTACTCTTAAATTTGTCCCTTATATTGAAGGCCACCTAGTCAGTGTAGCCCGGAGTCCCTGAACGCGGTGATTAGATCATCCACTACAATGAACCACAGTAGGGGCGAAGAAACCCCGACCTACGGATATCCTTTTAAGGAGATAAAGATTGCATCATAAGCCAAAGTAGACTTAATGAGCTTATCCTGTTGGGTTTTTTTTAACAAGTAATTTTTGAAGTATTTTGTGTAGGAAAGTAAAATATCCTAATAATTTAGAAGTAATTTTGTTACTATGACTTCATTTTCCTTAATAAATTTCTATAAAACAAAATTTTATTTTTATCCTAGTCATGGAAATCTGTTATTTATCTATTGCTATTACAAACTTATCGTGAAAATTAGTCGATTAAAAACTACTTGCTTTTCAAAGTGTAAAAAAACTGTTATGAACTCAGTGAAGTAATATTTTAGAATAGGTTGCATAATTTGTTTCTTTTCTAAGTAATTTTTCTTTATAATTTATAAAACTCATAGTTAATGATAACAAATTCATGTAGCATAATAACATACAAAATAAAAATCTGATGTGAATACCTAACCGACCGCAATGTATATTGCCTAGTTTAGTATAACTGTTTCAGAAGATTATAAAAATGCCTTTTGAACACTCTTAGTAGAATGTCGCTCTATACCACCGGAATTCTGTGAAAACTTCACCAATTAAGTTCAGTAGGAACCAGAACTCAAATATCAAATTTCAAGAATTTTCATCTATCCGTTCCGTAAATATGGTAAAAAATATAAAATTGGCCCCAGTTCGGTTTCTTAGCCCTGATCATTCCAAAAAATTTATATGTTCATTGCATTAACTGAATTTAAATATTAAATTTGAGGAGAATTAGCTGATTATTTTTCTTTATATACACGGTCCCGAGGCCTGATTTATTCCAAAAGTTGATCAATTCGTTTGTGATTAACAGGTTGCTAAAAACAGTTTATTTACACTTCCCTACTATGGAGAAGTGCGTTTCCACCGAAAAACTCGATATGCAAAATTTGTTGCCACCACATGACCTACCTTATTGTACACACAATGCGATCGGTAATAAATAGTTATTGTCCCTAAATTACAAGGAGTTTAGAAAAACCACTATAAAATTATTTGAAGTTTAAAATTTAGAGTAAATTTTTATTGTTTTCCTTTTTCAATGACGTTTATTTTAGTGACAGCTTGATTTTCATTAGCACTTCAAAAGTTAAATTTTCGATAGTTTAATAATGATTTAAAGGCTCTTTAAAATTCTTATTACAAAATAAAAATATTTTGTCGTTTTTAGCATACTCCACTTATTTAAATCTCAAGTGGTTCGTTTTTTTGCGATAATTTACAATAATGCTATTTTAAAAATAAATTTTTCCCGTTTTTTGCTTGAAAACAATTTAAGATTGAAGTAAAATGAATTTTTATTATTAAAAAAACAAATACTGTTATAATATTATGACACATATAATGTGACCATTGAAAAAATGCATTTGCGTGCGTTATTACAGTTATTTAGATTTATCATAAATAATCTGGAGGAAGTAAGTTTTTTTTTATTTGAGGTTTTTAATTTTGAATTATTTTGACAATATTAAAACATTAATTTTAGCAAACTTGTCAGCAGCCTTTGGTTTATAATCTTATAATGTGATTCTGTTAAGAGTAAAGCAATTTTATGCCGCCGTAAATTTCCTAAACTGGGTTAAACAATGTTAAGTGTGTCACAAATACAATACCTAATATAAACTTTGTATTTCAAATCCAATTTATTGTCAATTTAGAAGCTCTACGAGGCAGTGATTTTGAAGTAATTTGTTGCGTGGCGAATTACATGAATGAACCAGTTCATTTTAAATATTAGTTAATGTTAATTAACCCTCAAATCTGTTGCATTTACTGCTACGATGATTCAGTAAATCTCTTCCTCAACCTTAGTATCATATTCTACAAGATGACAACAATAATTAAAGGATTTTATAATTTTTTTTTAATATTTTGTAAAAGGATATTTTAATATTTTTGTATTTTTAGCACTTTTCCAAAAAAATTTTGAAAAAAAGTGCTTATTAGTTTCACTCTGTCCGTCCGTCCGTCCGTCCGTCCGTCCGTCCGTCCGTCCGTCCGTCCGTCCGTCCGTCCGACCGTCCGTCCGTGTGTCTGTTTACAAAACTTCTACACCCTTGAAGATAGAAAGCTGAAATTTTGTACGTACATAGATCTTTACTAGAAACTTATTTCCGTAGAACAAAATTTTTACCTATCTCCCCCCCTCTAGAAGTTATACCCCCCCCAAAACCTTAAAAATGGCCATTTTTAACTATTTGTTGCAATGAAACCATAAGCATTTTTGAAATTTTGCAAACGCATAAAGGCAGCGGCTTGCTTCCCCTATCGGGATATACTATAGCTAAACTTTAGAAAAACAAAATGGCCGTTCAAATTTACCGTTATCTAAAGTCTTTTTTTTCCAAATTTTTGATTTCGTTTTTCTTCTAGACCCCAGCCTGTAGAAGCTTGAAGTTTTAGGGGCTTATACACATTAACAAATAGTTCATTTCGCTAGAAGAAAATTTTTTTCCATCTCCACGCCTTCTCAAGGTAGCGCCTCTTGAAATTTGTAAAATTTGAATTTTTGGCGCCTTATATTTCCAAAACCGCAAAAGTTTTCAAATTTCTATAAACATAAAAAGCTAGCGGTAAATTCCGTGACATTAAAAAATATAATTATTTTTCTTAACTCACACAATTAACCCTTAAAATCGAGCATTATGTTAACCCCTCTTTATATTAATTTTTGCTTTATTTCAAAGATTGCATGAATGCATCATCCTAAATATATGCAATCCTAGAAATAGTTAAATATGAATGAAAATAATTTTATAGTGTGATAGGTATGCATAGACTGTATTTAAAAGCAGAATTTTCACTTGTTGAAGGGAAAAGTGCTACAATACAAACCATTGGTTTGACCCAACTTTATTTAATCCATCGGTTTGATTGAGTACATTTTTCCCCTTATATATGTATGTATAATACTATTTTCTACGTACGTCTTGTTTACCTCACTCAAAAAATTTATTTATCAAAAAAAAATACAGTAAAAGTACCTACTTTTTTTGTATAGAAAAACAAATATTCGAATCCGAGTACTCCTCAACTTCTTCAAAACAAGCCAAACATAATAATATGAAAAGGACTATTAAAAATGTCAAAAAGTGAATCCTTCTTTGATAGATAAAGTAACAAAATAACAAAAATCAAAAAAAAACACGAAAACAAAATTTTTAATACCTACTTTTTGAATTGCAACAATCACGATAAAAAATACTTAGTAAGCTTCTTTTTGCGAACGTACCCTCTTATTTTCGTTTTTAGCACACAATTAAATAAATTCATTTGTTGAAAAATAAGCCATTGGCTGAAAAGCCTCCTCAGAAAGAAAGGAGAATCATTGCTGTACTTAACGGGAAAAAATAAAACGCAAATACATAAAATATTTTGCATTTAAAGGATAATAGAAAATATGCATACATAAAGAATTTCTAGGCTTAGAACCAGACAATTCCTTTGGGGAAACTTTTCATTCTCCATTTCACAGTCTTTAATATAAAAAAGGTTGCAAAGTCTAACACAAAATATGTTGCATAAAGAAAATAGGAACAGAATTATTCAAATTGACTGATCTATATTCACTTATACTTCATAATAAAATTACCTGAAGAAAATTCTTTATAATCGATATTATGACGTAACGTACTGTATTAAGCAATTCTTGAGTAATTGTCAGATGCTTATGAATTAGTGGAAAAACTTCTCCAAAGCTTAATGTGCTTGAAATTTAAAATTTGACATTGATTTTGTGGAAAATCCGTTGCAAATATTGATCGCAACACAATATGCAGACAGATATTTATTGGATTACGTCATGATTTAAACCGAGCTTCTCAATTACCCAAAATTTTATTAGTTACTTCCACTACAGAGTTAGAGTATTAACATTTAAACTTAAACATAACATTTCCATTATTTTTCTTCACTGTCAAAAAATTTTATTTCAGGCATTTAGTTTACCGGGCTTAAGTTGTGCGAAAAACTAGGTAAGTTATAAACAATTATTTATCTTTTGAATTGTGTACCTGGTATTAGGTTACTTTAATTTTTCAGTCAAAAACGGCAACAGATAATCTTAATTAGTCACAGTTTAATGAGCAAATTTTAGAAGAAAAGAAATTCATGAAATGCCTTGACTATTTCCTTGTATAGGTTGTTATTTAACACTTTTGAGGCTAACAGCGAATTATAAATACAATATGCAAATATTTTTAAAAATTTCTGCACTCGAATCTGAATTACATTCTTTACATTTCAGATTCGAAGCGATTAGTTTAATTTTTCCAAAAATTGACACATGAAATTTGATAGTACATCACTACACTCATTGTTATGTGACTCGATAAAGAGAGAAAACTAGCACACAAATAAAAGAACACAAAATGAAAGAAAATCATAAAATTTAAATAAAAACTATTGAAAGTCGCTATTAATTTTCTCAAACAAACTAAATGAAATTTTTATTGCATCCTTAAATTGTCCAGTTTGTTCCGAATTAAATCAAACAACGCCGCTATAAAAAAAAACAGAAGGAAAAAACTGAAAAAATCTCCCCTCGAAAAAAACAAAGAGGAAAATACAAAAAAGAAAAAAGTGATTCTTGAAATGTTTTTCCTGTCTTTTTTCTCTTTACCCCATTTAACGTTGCGCGCCAAATGACTTGTTGGTATATTCTTGAGGCCATCCTCAGAGAACCCTTATTTTCCATCAAATATTTGAAATATTCTCTTTTTTAATATTAAAGAGGACAATTGAGTCAATTTTGAAAATACTTTCTAAGTTTTTCTTTTTGTTTTTAAAAAACAAGAAAGGTAGCTGTACAAACAAATGAAGGACAAAAGTATTTTTGAGCTTAAATGCTAAATAAATACTAGAAACAAAATGGGTAGTTTGTTTTTTATTTTTATTTTTGTTTGAAAGGGTAATATGAAATAATAATAATATTCTCATTATTCTATGTTGCAATATATTAAAATCTATCAAAATGAATTGCTTGTTTTAGAAAAAATCTTCATTCAAAAGGGTTGGTTTTTGCATTTGTATAGAGAGAAAATGTATGAGTTTGTATATAAGATACAATAGAAATTAAATATTAAGTTTCAACATTGACTTTATTTCGGAAAATTTTCTATTAAACAATATTAATTTTTAAGAATCTTAAAATTATGAACTCCTAAATGTTAAAATATTCGTAGAATCGAGAAAAATGCGAAAAAGAAAACCTTGTTTTTAAGAATTTATAATTAATTTAAGACAAATTGTCACATTCATGAGATGTAGAAAAAAACCAGAGGGCTTGGTGGGTTGTATTATTCGCCTCATGATTATTTAAAAGAAAGCTATTTTGCCTTATAGATGTTCAGAACAAATGTCGTTTTTTTTGCTTTTATGTACGGAAAATGTAGGAAATTGGTATAGAATTTTACTAATATTTTACTGATATTTATTTCTATGCAAATTTATGTCTGTATAATTATAACTAATATAAAATAATATTTAATGGACTTATTTCAGTTTGTAGTAAATTGCTGTTTTGAGAAATTTGGTTCTTAGTACATCTTTACATTTTGGTGACAGATTTTGGCAAAATATTAAATATTTTTCTAAAAAGTATTAAAAACACTCCAAGTTTAATTAATTTATAATTTTTTAAACTCTCTTCAGATATAAAAGCTTACCGACCGTGAAACATCATATAGGAATTCAGAAATAATGTAGAAAATAAATGAATTACGGACTATATGTGCGTAAGCCATAATATCTGCTAATTATTATTTTTTATTATCCTATTAGTGTTTGAAAATATTATTTGGCACAAAAGCTGTAATGTCTAAATCAAAATTGATAAGTTTCCTTGTAAACTGAACAACAGTGTCTTTTGTCAAAAAAAAGTGAAAAAAGTTTCACCCTGAAGATGAATTATTTGCAAACCGAGATTTTTTCTTATTTTTCGTATAACAGTGACTTAAAAATTAAGTGGAAATTAGTAAGCTAAAAACCCCCTTTTTAAGATTTCAGTGCAATAAATATTCCACATGGCTTAGCATTAATTAAACTTAGTTCAACCTCGGTTATTTTATTACACAGCTTCCTAAACCCTTCATACAAATTTCTTTCAACTTTTTTGCTCCCTACTTTCCATTACTTCTAAAAACACAATATAACGCTTTTATATCCTGACAAACAATAATCTATGCACGCGTACATATCTTTGTATTTGAGTGCACATAGTAAAAATTAATTTCTTTTATTGGAATTTTCTTGTCCTCTTTTAATTGCTAATGGTTTTAAGTAAGTTCACCAGCACTTTGGTTTTATGTCATTTGTATAAAAATAATTTAATACTATAAAGACAAATAAGATTAATCACATATACATATACATAGATACTTCTAGGTTGTCCAGCACATAGATTTAAACAAATAATAATTTAGGAATAAATATTCGAAATGAACCAAAAAAATCCTATACATTTTTATTTTATTCATTCACTCCTTTCATTTTCCTTTGAGAATTAAAAAAATTCTTTCACAAAATTTAGTGGCAAATTTTAATGGAATATTTTAAGAGTGAATCACAGAAATAATGTAAAGAGAAAAATTAGAAAATTTTCTGATCTCAAAAAAATCTCTAAAAATTTTAATCACAAAATGGACAAAATTTTATCGTGGCGAGAAAGAGACAAATTGATAAAGTAGAATAACATAGTGACAACTATATAGTTATAAAAACTGAATAGAAGTAGATAGAGGAATGAAATATTATTTCACCGTTCTCTTAATAGTAGTTACAAAATTATTTTCAAATTTATCAAGATTTTTGTCGAAGACAAAATTCGAATGGATCGATTTGGGTTTTCACTCAAATTAGATTTATATTCTGTCTTTTTAGTTCTTAGTGTAAGTTCCCCAACACTTATTAGCATCTTGCATTTCTTTAAACCAATTCAATGTTGAAGTAGCGATGTTTTGTTATTTTTTATATTATAAATTTTAGCTACGAGTACTAACCAGCTACTAACTGCTTTATTTTCGTGGCAATTATTTTCCTTTGGTGTTATAATGAATTAGAATTTTTTACTCATTGTCTTACTTTTTAAATTTTTAATATTATATACTTTAAGCCCTTAAAGTAACGTTATATTATAAAAAATTTCTGACCAATTTCCCGCTGATTGATGTTTTACATTATGTCGATACTAGCTCATGTTTCGGTCCGTACTTTGATTTCTCCCCTTAAAATGACACAACATAAAATTTTTAACTTGTAATGCCTTACAATAAATAATTTAACAACAGAATTTGCTGCTTAAATTAATAGAAGGCTATTCAAATAGAAAATATTGCATAGACTGACAAAAAGTAAAATATCAAAATATCCTTTTTGAATATCCGTAAAAATAGAATAAGAGAAAAAGAATAAGTTAAATTGAAATTTAAATAAAAATGGAGGAAAGAAAAGCAGAAAGATTTTATATTGAAATTGAGGGCATTAATTGTCGACAGAGTAATTAATTTTTAAACTGTCTTTTTTGATTTCATTCAAAGTTTTATTGCATTTTCCATTTTTTTTTGCTTTTCATACTTTTATCTGCATTTAATCTCGCTGAAGAAAAAAAAATGGAAAAGAGGATTCTTAAATCAACTTTTTTTTAAATGTTCAAGTTAAAAAATTAAGCAAAATTTTTACTTTATTTTGAATTTCATTAAAAAGTTGACTTCTTAATTTTTTTATTTAATTAACTGTTTTGAGACTTCCAGTTTTTTGATTTAAATCAATTGAAAAAATAAATTAGTCATAGCGAATTAATTATTTAATTTAAGAATGTTGAATGTACCTAAGGAAAAGGTTAAGGTAAAGGATATTTGTTATTCTTACTAGCTTTATTTAAATTTGCAAGTATGTTACGCTTGATTGTTTTAAAAATTATGGTTAATGTCATCGTTAGCGAACAAAACGCAAGACATTGTGATAAAATCATATAATATACCTATTGATTTTCTGACATGACCGAATATCAAACGTTAATAACTGAATTAGAAAAAAATTGATAATTGATCTTGTATATTTGGCAAGACTTGCTCATTATCTTGTGGTAGAATTTAAAATTTTAATAAGGGGTACAATACATTTTATTTTACATTTGACTTTCTCTAAACTAAAAACTTTAAATTTTAAATTTTGACTTACTTTAAACTAAAACTATATTTAATCAAATAGAAAATTACAGATATTCTAAAATTACAATACACGTATGTATTAATAATTATATTGGAAAAAATTAACTATAGGCAAACAAGCGTGTCCTTTTTTAGTGTGAAATCAAGTGTGTTCTTGAACTTTTTACACAGATTCAACACTCTATTGACGGGTTCATACTTCCCATAATTATTGCTGTGAAATGGAAAATTCAAAAACTTTTTAAATGGCCGAAACTTTACTAACAGGACGATAGTTTACCACTTTATTTTTATTGCCCTTCTTATGGATCGTTCTAATAAAAGCTCCCTTCCAAATAAAAAAAAAAATTTCTAAGAACTAAGATTTATTGAAAATAAAATAATAGCGAGACCGCTAAGGAAGAACAGCACTTATTCAAAATTGGTTCAGGAATACCATCAGGTCTGGGTTAGAACCCAGTTATATATAATTATAATAATATAAATAACAAATCCTTCTATTTTTTCCGTCTCTTCCCTCTTCCTGCAAAATTCATTCTTATTTGTAAATTAAATTTGTTTATTTAGAAATCTGAAGATAATTGAAGCTACGAGAGATTTTAAGTTGTAAATTTTACAGATTTTAAGTTGTAACTGTGAAACAATAGGATTTTAGAATGTTAAAAAAAATTTATAGAAAGATAATCCTTAATTCACGTCATATATGGAATTAATTTACGAGTTAAAAAACTGACTATAAATGAATGTCGTTCCTTGAATGGAACTATCTCTAGAATAGAATTTAACCCTATGAAGTTAGTGTATCTTTTATAAAATTTAAAGTAAGTCTTTAAATTTTAAACTACATTTTCGTAATCACTAGCAAAACTTACACTAAAAACACAACGGAATTTTCAATAAAAGCGCACGGGAGTTTATATTGTACAGAAAATGTATGATCACATCCGATTTTTATAACTCATAATAAAATTATTGTTTTGCTAAAGTTTTTTTTGAACAAATCGCAAATAATTTTTTACATTCGTACGTCTAATGATATTATTATGGTAAATATCTTTTCCATGTCTAATTAAATTATGAGAATATTGAACGTCCTGTACGTTCACTAATATATATATACATTTAAATGTTATAAACATTGACACGCACACGTTGTTATTTTAAAATTATCTAATATTCTAAAAATACTCATATTAACAAATAAACAAGTATGTGGGTACACGTGTTGTATAAAATTAATAGTTTACAAATAATATTGTTTAATAGAAATTACAAAGTTTATACATTTACAAGCAATAATCCTTATTAGTTCAATTAAAATTGATAATATTGCTAAATTACTGAAATTATTCCATAATGTACGTGAGAATTATTTTAACAATATTTAGACAAAAACCTATAACAAAATGTTTGTATTGTTATTTTCTCATGATTATCATTGTTTTTAATATATCTAGTTAATTATGTTTTTTGATTGCTATATTCTATGTTTATTTGGTTGTCATTGACGCATTGAATTTAATTATAACTGTATTAGTCGTATAGTGTACAACAAATTATTATAAATGAATAAACAATGATGATTCTAAAATATTCGAAGCTTTTTACAATATTGTGTTTTTGTTACAAAAACACATCACAGCACGTATTCATTATTTTAAAATGTCAGACTAAAAACGAAATCTACACGTGTCATGTTGTTTTTTTTTTCCTTTTTGTTATATTTTTCTTATTGTTTTTTTTTCATGCATCATTTGCCTAAAAATAATTTTATATCGCAATTAATGATATTGTTGAAATTAAAATAATAAGGATTTTTATTTTTCTATACACACACACACATGATTCATTTTTTGCATTAAAAAAATTATGATTTTTTTTTTCTTAATAACATGCACGCATTGTTTAAATTCAGAGTACTTGATTTACATTGATTAAATAAAAGGATTCCCTAGTCAATTTTTTGGAAGAAGAGAAAGCCTATGAGTTTTAGTTTTTACACGTTTTTGCTTGATTTAATGTGGTATTAGTTAAGAAGTTGTAGAGCTGTGAAATAAAGTAAAAAAACAAAGGATGTGGGCAGCTTAATATTACCAACTGCATTGTATATCTTCTAAATTATATAAATTTCAATAAAACTATTATAAAATTTCTGTTATAAAAAAATTGTTATAAAAGAACTTTCATTCCAAATATCGAATTCGATTTTCTTCTTAAATTTTATTCTCACTAGAACGTGAACCTGATACTGCAACGTGATATTTTCTTAATTTTGAATTAACAGCTTTTAATCACTTGATGGATAAAAGATTAGGAAAGATCAATTATTTTGGCAACGAAATCCTAAGGTATGCAAGTACAAATATTTAAAAGCAAAATTTCACTGGCAACATGTTGAATTTTTCTAGAAATATAGTTGAACAGCAACGAAATTACAATAAGATAAATTAAAATAAAAAAAAGGTAAATATAAACTTAATTCCTGTAATGCAGGGTCGTGCATTCTAATTTGAATTAACACGTATCCTTATCATGCTTAACATGAGAAAAATAAAAAAAAATTGAATTTAGTATAAACATATTAATAATGCCCAAAAGTTCAAAATAATTTCAAATAGATAAAAAATTCTTCTCGTACCTATAAAAATTAAATTTTATCTATATAAATGTTACTTGCATAAAACAACCCAAAGGAAATTTGAAGTTGGATAAAACAGAAAAACAAAAGAATTATATTGGCACACTTCCATGATTTCATACGACATTTTTTCCTATTTGCATCTCTTCCTCAACCCTTTAACAATTGAGTTTTCTTTTGCCTTATATGGCAACTTTATTTTTTATCTACTTTAAATAAAACTGAACTTATAATACTATAGTTTTTATGTCACAAAATTATTTACAAATTGCTTTACTTAAAATAAATTGTGAATTAAAAAAATTTTTTTTGCCTACTGTGAGGTTTGAACTCACGACCCTTGGTTTACGAGACCAATGCTCTACCACTGAGCTAAACAGGCTTATAAAAATACAAAGACTTTTAATATTGAGAAAGAATATTATGTATGTATATATTTATAACAAATTAATAAAACCATACAACATTACTAACTTAAGTTCAAATGAATTAAATGGTGATTATGCAAAATAAAAAAAGAAACTATCAAACATTTTTTACAATTTCTTTATTGGTTTTTTAAACAAATAAAATAATTTAGTTTAATCACATAAAACTAAACTGAATTTAAAAATCGATGGCGGTAACAAAAATTTATGGAAATCAATTGTATAGTTTTGCGTATGCTCAATAATTTTATTAGAAGACAATCACCTCCATCTCAGAGGATCCTGAGATTCTGAGAATGAGAACACGGCAGTCATAATTAATTTAATTGTTCCTACATCGTTGAAGAAAAATACTGATCACACTAATAAATCACAGAAAAGCTGTGTTAACAATGCTAACGATTAAACAAGTTCGTTTTTTTATTACTGTTTTTTTATTAGAATGTGCTTTTTATAAACTAGCTATCTACATACTATCAAAATTATTAATTCATTAATATGCGAAAATATTATTTTATGCAACAAAAAAATTTTGCATACTTTTAGGGGAAAAAGAAAAAATTATAGAAAGCGTTAATATTTTTCTATAATTGGAAGAATTCAGCGGTCAATTGAAATAAATATGTAATTAAAAATTACTTTGTAACGAAAAGGAATAGAAATGGACAGTATTACAGCAAAAGTAACCTGAATAGTACTCGTAAATGTTGCATACTATTTAAGTCGAAAATTTCAATTTGAGTTTTCTAATTACTTTTGTCAATCTTAAAATTTTCTTTGCTTTTGGAATAATTTCTCTAATCAATGTATTTTGCGATAAGAATTATTTAAAATGGCACAACAATAACACACCACATGTTAAGGCTCATATTGCCTTAACAAATAATTTGATTTCTGTATCAATTATTGTCATCAAAATCAAAGTAAATACGGGATTCAATAATTTTACTTAGAATATTATGGGTTTGTAATTAAATCAATTTGTTTGATTTTTCCACCTCTTATATTTATTTAATAAAACCTTCAACATACATTCCAAATATTTTGTCATATTTATTATATAATTTTAATTTCGGTGAAAAGACTGAATATTGAGTAATCGTTTTTTTCAAAATAAAATGTCTTTTAAAGTAAAATTTCGTAAACCATTCGTACCACTCTTTTAATTGGGTTGAAATTAACTCATCTAAATTTGGTTTTAACTCATTTAGATCATTTCATATAATTCGACGCTGATTCATAATTTATTGAATGCATACTTTTAAATCCCAACAATAATCTATAAGGAAAACACTTCTTATGGGAAAATTTAATCAATTAATACGAACGGTGCAATACAATATTTTGCAGAATATACGCTTTAGAAAAAAATAAATTTTATGATAGGTGAAACTTTATACAAATTATTAGGTAAAAAAAGGTCATGTGTTATATTTAGAAACTGCTCATAAAATTTTATTTAAGACATGAAAGTCTTTCATTTTTAAAAGCAGATTTTTTTTTTATTATCAGCTACATACCTTAAAGAAGGAAGCGTAAAGTAACGAAGAATTTTATTATTCTAGTTTTTTTTATGTGCCGACATTTTATCAGTATGCACAGATACGTTATTAAAAAAAATAAGCGGTATTAAACTACACTTTATCATCGTATATTGTAGTAACATACAAAACATCGTGTACCATAAATAATTGAAGAATATTTTTGTTTTCTTTCTAAAATTTTGTCATCGCTGTAATGTATGAGGGTATTTTTTTGAAATAAAATAAAGTCAAAAACTTCACTTAAAAACTTTACTTATTAACATCATACAATAATGAAATGAAAGAAGGCGTAAAATACACATAGTTTTCAACTTTTTCCCGTCATTTCCCTCTTTTATTTAATCTTGCATGCTACAAAGATTATCTGAATGATGAGAAGCATCGTTTCGATTTGTTTAAATTTCGAGTGATTGAACACAGTGAGTACAGATCGATGCCAGACATATAGGTGGAAAAAATACAAATATATGTATTTCAACTTATATTTAGTAATATCCAATTTGTATATAGCGATTTTTAAATCATTGCATATGGCTGTTGTGTACTTTAAATTAATATGCTGAAGCCCTTTAAGTAACATTTTAGCAATAAATTTCGCACCAGTTTTCTTGTGCGGACTATTATGCAGATTGTAAGATTGATTATTATTTGAGACTTAAAAAAATCTTAATTTTTACATTTCTTAAATTATAACATTTTTTTTCCTTTTCTACATTTTCTCCCTTCGGGAGCATAGGACATCCACAAAGCTTCGCCATCTGACCCTGTTTTGGGCGCCTTTTATTACTTTTTCTACTGTTCTGCGCCATGCTTCTTTAGGTCTGGCTGCTTTTCTTTTAACTTTCATAGTCCATTCAAAGGCTTTTAATGGGATATTATTTACTAGCCTTCGGAGAGTGTGGCCAATCCAGCTCCACTTTCTTTTCTAATTTGGGTGCATACGGGTTCCTGTTCTGTCCGTTCCCAGAGATCTTTGTTGCTGATTATTCTTGGCCAGATGGATTTGATACAGGTATCGATTATTTTAATTTTGGTAACTCTTGGCAGGTGTAGCTGCCTCCAAACCGATCTTAGTTTTCCAAATGCCATTTTAGCAAGCTTAAATTCTATTTATCTTTCAGCACCGCGATCTATAGTAACTATACTACACAAGTAGCAGAACTCGGAGACATCCTCTATGATGTTGTTGTTTGTTCTTAGAGGACCGATGTTACTTGTATGTATTCTCAAGCATTGAAATTATAACATAAATTAACATAAAAAATAAAGGTCTATAATGGTCTGTATATCGCAATATCTCGATATTTTAAACGGATTCCAAACTTAATAATGCGTTTTTCGAATGCATTTAAAAAAAATACTTGTATATATGTTCAAAAATAAAAAAATGAAATTTTTATTATTAGTATGAAAATAAAATTATTTTTAAACAAAAATATAAATTTTATGCTCAATATTCCTTAACTTTAGTTAAGTGTATATTTATGGCTGTAAAATAATATTACAACTACATCAATTTTATACTTGACTAAAAATTTTCAAATATCTTCAAATAATAAAATTACATAAAGGTACATATATAAAATATACTTACTACCACATACTAGAATGTAATGGGAGCGTTCCTTCTAACATCTCCGAAACAGTTATGAGAAGATTGTACATGATATGAAGCAGTTCACATATTAGGCGTAAAAACTAACCTATAAATTTAAATATTAAGAATTTAGGAAGTTTATTTTCCATTCAAAAACGATTAAAAATGTGCATATCTGCTCATGTCAACTACTCCGATGTATGGGCATCATGTGTGGGAGTATTACACATTTAAGATTTTATGCGTACATGTAAAGTACAAAAGTAATATAAAAAGAAACTTAAAACAATTTTTATGATTTATATATTAACACCAAAAAATAGGACTCGAATTTACAGGGTGATTCAAAAATTTAGACAGTAATATACTATATTGGTTAGGTGAAGAAAAAATCGATAATGGTTTCGGGTACGAGTGACAAACCTCAATGGCTTCTGAGACACAGAGAGTTTTAATAAAAAATTCAGAAAATTTTTACAGCTCTAATGTTTTACTTATAGCTTCCGTTACGAAAATCTCTATATATAAATATATGTACATCTCTATAGTTAAGTAGTTTTTAATAAACATTTCTTAAGATTTTTATCATATCATAAATCTATACAATAAAAATAAATTCAATTAAAGTGAAAGGTGTTAGGTTTTAAAAAACTGCAATAGTCATGTGTACATTAAAATCGACATCTATATAAAAAGAACACATACATGCACATATGTGTTCAAAAGTATACCAATAAGAACTCAAATTCAAGTAACAAATGCTCATTATTTCCTGTCCAACCACAAAAACAAACAGATAGAATAACAAGCATTGTATACGTCTGTATTGTACAGAGACATAAAAATTAAAAATTATGTTACCCAAAGGAGCAATGAAAACTGGTAATAATTTTTACCACCACATTTATTATTCTATAAAAACTATGCATTAAAAATATGCGTTGAGTGTTAGAAAAATAATTATAGGGTGAAAATTCCTTAAAGAAAACTTAACTTAGAACAATATTGACGTGTTCCAAGCAAAAGATTCTTTCTCAAGTAATTTTTTGGGTTAAATTTTTTTGGTACGCTATTGATATTTTTAATATATAAATGAAATAAATAAAGTCATTGTTCGAGTCATTAGATATGGGCTAGTGAATAAAATGGATACATTTTTATTAATAGTTTTCGAATTTCAGAAAATTATGAATATCCTGAGTTAAAAGTTAATTCTATTATAAATTTTTTGGTGTACGCACTTTATGACATTTACACATAACGCCCTCCTGAAACTATTTAATATTTAAATAAATTTATACGACCATTTGCAAGAGGATTGCAAGGCCAAATTTTCTATCATATTTTAGATGATACTCCGTCTAGCTTCAATATTCTTATAGTCAAACATAATTTTTAGTAAAATCTATGTTGTTTATTTCACACTTAACCTCTCTTATATAGGTGCCTTCGAAGAATGCATAGTAAATTATGTACTTCTTGTTTAATACCTGATAATTACTTGGAGTGATTTTAAGTCGATTGAGTGGAATCGAAATTTGAACCCAAAGCAGTCAACAATTTAAAAATATGTAGAGTAAATAATAACAACTTTAACATGTTATGTTGATCCGTTAGAAAAATTACAGGATTATATAAAATAATTAGAATTATATGAAAGCCTACAAATCAGTGGAATTTACAAGAATAAATCTCATTAATAATTCAAGCTTAAGTTAGTGTATAATCTGTGTTTTATCAAAAATTTCTGGTTGTTTAAGTTAGGGCTGAAAATTTATAAAGCTATATAAAAAATTTATTATTTATTCAAAATCGAATATAAAATTCGTATCTAAATTACTTAAGTTTATCAGTTGAGGGTACAGAATTTCAATAAAAATCAACTATGTTAGTTTCCTATGCAACTTCTTAACGTAAAATTTTTTTTTCATATTATAAGGACTTTGTTATGTATCTCGTCGACTGAGAAGAAATTGGCCGGTAAAAATAGTAATCTTATTAAAAAATTGGTATAAACAATTAAACAAACTAGTTCCGATTTGAAAATAAAAAAAAACAGCAAATTAAAAGGTGAAACACCTAATCAGGCTTAAGATGATCGTATTATTTACATTTTTCATTATATTGCAGCAAGAATTGAGAAATTAAGCAAATTTTCTTTCGTTAATCATAATTTAACACCTCACATCTTAAAAATGCCTGCGACTTTGTTTATGTGATGTAATAAAGAATTTATTTAGTTCCTGTGTATCATTTTGGTCCTTTCATACATAACACATTTTCTTTTACTTTTAATATATTAAAGTACTTATATAAAACTTAAAGAACTGCTAATAAAGTCGGCATGGAAATCTCTATTTCTTTTCTGATATAACAATATTACAAAAATAATATCTTAGAACTCTGATCTTCTATGAATTTCTGAAATAAAATACATGATCTTTTTATTTTTAAAATTAAAAGAATCGAAATAAATTTTGAATTGTAATTGTACAAAAAATAAATCCTTAGAATTGCCTTCGAAAAATATTGAAATTAAATTAAAATGTACTACCTTACCGCCTTTAGAAATTGTTTTTCTTTTTTCTTTGTATCCAAATTGACAAAAAAATATAAAACATAAAAATAAGGATAATTAAATTTTATTCTTTGAATGAAAAAAAAAGAAAAATAAAAATGATGAATGTTCGTTTTCTAAAAATAGGAACACACACACACAAAATTTGCTGTAACTTGGCTCTATTACAATAGACAAGCAAAAGAATTAAATGTCCTTGAATTGAGACAAAAATATATTTAATTAAAAAAATTACACATACATACGAGTCAAGTGTATAGTTAAATGAAATTTAATCTTGAAATTGGAATCGATCGGAAATGATAAAAAAGAAAAATCTTATTTTGCTTCAAGAAATGAAATCCTTATATTGGATAATGTTTTTTACGCAGTTCCTGCTTTAAAATTTTAAAATGAAATACAAAAATCCCTTTTATTTGTATGCGATAAAATATTTGATTTCGCAACACATTTTTTAGTGAAATATTTTAGAATTTTTTAAAATTTCGTATTATAAATTGCAAAACAAGATTTTCAAATGAAGTGTCTACTACATTCAATGACTGCTTTCATAATTGTTTTGGAAAAAGATAGAGTTAGAGGAAGAGTATTTTCAAAAATCAAGTACGCAACTCATTTGAATCAGAATTACGCATTATATAGGATTTAAAGATTTCGGGTTGTACAAAAAATGAATTCAAAAATAGAACGGTCTATTAATAATTATAATATTGTTATGTAAGTGTTACAATAAATATTTTTTAATGTAATGCAAAAATGATTTATACAGTTTTCAATTTTAATTTAAAAAAAAATCAAGCGTAACAACGGTGCAACTATCTTAATGTTTCATTGTCGTCATTGTTAAATCGAATTTAATAACCCAAAAAAAAGCTTTAAATGCAATTAATTTCTAAATGTTTATCAATAATTAGTAATGAAGTTATTAAAGTAGAAGAATTATCATATTCAAAACATATACATCAAACCTGATTAACGCTCACATTGACTTATAAAAATTTATAACAGCGCAAACTTCTATCTATACATACAAAATGTAAGATTAGTCGTAATAATCCATAAAATTAATATTGCACGGTAGCAAATCTATATGGCATCTCTTCCTATCATTCGTGTAACCGTAAATAAACATTAGGAATATACGCACTAGTTCTACATAAAGAAAATTACAACTCCATAATTACTGATACGAGTACCTTTTCTTACCCTCTGCAGGTTTAAACTTTCGATCATCATCATGTTTATTGTTATATGCAATAATATTTATTATGATTTAATATTGTTATATTATTAATTTAATAATGAAAACGAAAAAAATTCGTCTGCATATTTAATAAATTAATGTTATTATTAATCTATGCCATTTCACTAAAATTTTGAGCATAATTTCTAAAATTTTTACTTTATAGCAAAAACTGAATTTCATTTGTAATTTTAAAGAGTTTCTAACTTCACATACAGGCCAAAAACTATTCAAACTATAATTAAATTGTTAATTGTGATAAATTCGAATTAAATTAATAAAAAAATTGTTTAGCAGTTTAAGACTCCTTTCCGCGAATACTTAAAATTAAATTCAATACAACTAGGTACTACTATCAATATATCAGTTACTATAACAATATTTTTGTAATATATACACTAAATATAACAAATACTGTAAATTAAATAGTAAGTTCTGAATAAAATTTCTGCTTCAGTAGAGTATAGCGCTACCATACCCTAAACAAAATATTAATTGCGTATTTAATCAAACACAAAATATTTTTACGCCATATTTACAAATTGTAGCCCCGAAAAACTAAAAGAAAAACAACTTCAAAATTTATGAATTTTCCTTTTTATTTTCAAGGAATTTTTTTTTCTTCAAAATTTATCTTATTTTTCATTTTTCTTTTTTATTAATTGAAATCCTACATGTTTCCTTTACATAAAATATTTTTTTTTTGCAAAATATTTTTAGTAAACTAAAAAAAAAATTTGTTAAAATTGAAGAAGAGTCGAACAATGAAAAACTCATTTTATTTTCATTTTCGTTTTACCCTCGAAATTATTCCGAACACCAACAATCAAACTACGCAATAATATTATAAGGATGTAATTGTGTACATAACATATTATATAATGTGTAATTGTTGTTGTTAATACAATATTAACAAGATTTCACACTAAATTCAATGAAAAAGAAAATTTTATTTTATTTCCCTAATTTTCCCTTTTTTTTTTTTGGTTTCTTAAACTTTTATTTCTCGTATTTTTTTTCTCGCTGTTGTTTTTATTGTGCGTGTACATTGAAATCTATCTTTCGACATAAACGACTTTTCAGGAGAAACTCATCTTCAAAATTTTTTAGCTCAGCCTATACATATGCAACGAATATAGAATTTTACAATTTCTAATGAAATATTTTCGAAGTTTTTCACTGAGTTAAAGGAAAATAATAAAAAAGAATAACAATTTTTTTGTTTTTTTTTTTTAGAAAGTGCCTTCAATTGAAAAATGAAGATGTACAAAAGATCTTATACATAATAATATTATGTATGTGTATATATAATTATAAAGAAACCTTATAGAATCATCAAAAAAGCAAAATCGAAAAAAATCATGAAAATAATATTAAGTTCCAGAAGGCTTTCACTCAACTAATATGAAGACCATTATAAATTAATGTAAATATCTTGGGAATTCTTAAAGTAAATTCAAAACATGCCATGTGTTTCTTTAAGATTTTCTTTCAAAACAAAAAAAAAACAACAGCCCATAAAAGTAAAATACCATAAGAAATGTATGTTAAGTATGATAACAGCTCCCAAACATACGAACGAATAATAAATATACATACATACATGGTACTCAAATTAATAAATAAGACTAGATCTACAAAATTAGTCTATGATGTTATTGTTATAAGTATTTGCACAAATCTATGTGTACAATATAATCGAAGTATATTATTGAAGACAATACAAAACACAATATGACATACCCACTTAACAAACAAACATGTGTACGTATTTTTAGTGTGTGATACGTGAACATACTCATTCAAAATGTTCTTTATAATACTAAAGAATTTTTTTTTTGGTTTTGTTTAAGTAAAATTGTAACTAGCATATGCATGGAGCTATAAACGCATGTTACTTACTAAATGATTATAAAAAGAAAAGAATAAAATAAATAAAGTAGAAATTGTCCAACTTTTTTATACTACTTTATATTAATGCATACATACATATGTACTGATGTACATGATAAATGTCTGTGTGTTTGTTTTTATAATTTGCCTTTACATTAAAGCTTTGATAAAGTACAATATGATAGAAAGAAAACATTTAAAAGAAAATTAGAGCAAAACAATCGTTATAAACATATAGAGGACAAAATTCTTAAAACAGAACAAAAGAATATTACAATAAATTGGAACGATAAGGAACAAGAGTATAAAAAATCCGGATCAAATTAATGGTCGCAAAAGCACATTTCCAACAGAAAACACTTTTCTGTTTTTAAACCAAGTTCCATATACGAATTTCTATTTTTACCTGGACATCATATTACATATGGCGCATGTCTTTACCCTGTGAACAAAACAAATTTTGTTTTTCACTTTTTCAGTCATCATTTTTAATCACTTTCAGTTTTAAATTCTAATTCTTGCAATAAGATTACCTATATTTTTCATAGGACTTTCTCATTTTGTCTCAATATTTTATGGAAAAATTTTAAAATATCGATTAAGCTTGTCACTTTCCAAAACGAAATGTTTAAAAAGTGACTGATTTTTAGTAAATATTTTGGAAAAAACAAGATGCACTATAGTACGCATAAATTCTTCTCACTTCAAAATTACATTGTAAATATGTACATATATGGTACTCTCCCATTCTTACTTAGCTAGTGACTTTAAAAAAAAACAAAACGAGGTCATAAAAGATGTCACGCGCGCATATCAAACAAATTTATAAAATGAATTGATGAATTTGGAGCAGCGATCAATTGCTTTTCATTTTAGTTACAATTTTGAAATAAATGCAAAACAAACATTAGATTTTGACATGTTATATCAGATAATTTCAGTCTAATAACAGTCATCAATCTGGCAAACAGGCATCACAATTTGTCATAAATTTAATCTTAAATTTTCTCGTCTATGTTAACGGTACCTTACTAATAGACTTTTATAGAAATATTAAACTAATTATTTATTATATGGTTAATATTAAATTTAAACAGGTTGCTAAAGTAGTTTTTCCATTTTAGACAGTGTATAAGTGTTTAAACAGACACAAGAACATACGAACGTCAGGACGGTCACAATGAAACTAAAAAGTACATTTTTATTTTAATTGGAAATGTACACTATATAAAAAGAAATAGGAATTATACTAAAATAATCCTACGTAAGACTTCTGTTTTTGCATGACTATTAAATTGGAATTGTTAGTGAACCTACGTAATGGAAATGTGTACATAAGCGTTTGTATATATATATAAATGAAAAAAATATACATATATTTTGGTATCAAATAATTATATTATTTAATTGTATATGTATGTATATATATATATAAGTCATTTTGTTACTAAATCTTATATTATTAGTCCAGCTCAGCTGGATGCCATACCGTCTACAGACATTATTTTTTTTTTATTCTATTTTTTTTTCTATTTTAATTTTATTTTGATCCTTAATTACCGACCGTATTGTGTAAACAATAGGTAGGTTATGTGATGGCAACAAATTTTGCATATCGAGTTTTCGGTGGGAACGTACTTCTCCATAGTAGGGAAGTGTAAATAAACTATTTTTAGCAACCTGTCGGTCTGTCGGTCTGTCGGTCTGTCGGTCTGTCGGTCTGTCGGTCTGTCGGTCTGTCGGTCTGTCGGTCTGTCCGTCTGTCGGTCTGTGTGTGCACGCGTGTATCTCAAGTTCGGCTGAACCGATTTTGATGAAATTTTATATGTAAGTTTATTTCCACCATGGCACGGATCGATCAACTTTTGGTATATATCAGGCCTCGGGAACTGCACTTTTTAGCGGGCCTGTTTTACATTTTTGAGCATATTGAAGAACATATTCAACCGATTTACTTGAAATTTCATATATAAGTTTTGCTCTACCGGCGATGAAACCTCCTAACTTTTGGAAGAAATCAGGCGTCAGCAACTGGACGTTTACTACGGGCCAAATATACATTTTTGTGTATATAAAGAGAAATAATTAACCGATTTCATTGAAATTTAATATGTGAATTCCTCGTATGAAAACTATGAACATATAAATTTTTTGGAAAGATCAGGGCTCGAAAACTGATTTGCGGGCCGATTTTACATTTGTCACCATATCTACGGAACGAATTGATGGAATTTCTTGAAATTTGATATTTGAGTTCTGGTTATTACCGAAACTAACTGACGAGCATTTCAGGGAGTTCGGATAGCACAAAGCGAAATTCTACTAAGAGCCAAATTTACATTTTTCTAGGTATGTTAACTATAAGCTTACTAATGTCCTAAAAATTGGAAAGAAGTATTTAACAGACATTTTTATAATATTCTGTAACACTTTCACTTAATTAGACAATACACATTGCGGTCGGTTATGTGCTGACCACATCAGATTTTTTTTTTTGTTATAATTACTGTTTATTATGACTGTATTATAGAGTAGAAAATTGTTATACAAAATTATACTAAAATTGTATATATGAACGATTTAAATGAGTTGTAATGAAATTGTATAATATTATTATTATTGTATACATTGTGTAGTTAGAGCGCACACATGCTATATTCATTTCTTTATCAGAATTTAACAAATCGAAATTTGAACAAATTGTAGCCAAGTCATATGAAATTCTAACTAGAATTGATTTGTTTACGATTTTTAAAATTAGAATCTAATTTTAAAAATTCCAAAGAGTTCTCTTTACTATACCGTAACCAATATGTATTTTAAATTTATTAATTATTTTCTATAATATTCTATATATTCAAATTAATTGCATAAAATTCATTATAATGGGATTTTTTGCAATTTCATATTAATCAGAATTTTTTGCTTATGTATAAAATTACAAAATTAAAATTCAAAAAATAAATGCAATGCAAGCTCATATTCATTAATATATTAAAAATAATTTATCTGGTTTTGTATTGAATAACTCTTTTATGAATAATGGAAAATATATTCAAAATTATTATTAATTACATACTTTCAAAGAAACCAAATTCTCTATAACTCTTGTAATGATATCAATTAAAAATTATATGCTACATATATACATACATATAGTATATGTTTACAATATTGACTAGACATAAAAAGGACATCTTTCAATAAAATATATAACTCATTAAAAATTATGAATCCTGTAGAAAATTTTATTGGCTAAATTATAAATTTGTCAGAAAATAAATAATATTTTATTATATTGTTTGGTGTAATTGTTTTTTTTTTTTTTATTATGTATTTGATTTATAGCATATTATAACAATATTTAAAAATCCATAAAATATAAATTTTATTTTTGAAATTTTAAGGATAAGAAAATTTTTTATATTATTTTAACATAATGGAAATTTTTTGTACAATCAAGGACATGCGATATTCCTTTTCTTTAATTTTATAAGTTTCTCTTTTGTGTCATTTTCAGTTTTCCATTTCAATAGTAATTTATTTTTTTATTACTTTAAGTCTTATATTGTAAATTATGTATTAATTTACCAGATAAAACTGAGTGAAATCAAATTTTAAAATATCATGTGGGAAGAAAATTGATTTGCTGCTAATAAAATAAAAATTGAAAACTAAGATTTAAATTTAGCTTACTAAACATAAACCCAGGCTATAAATATTAGTTACATAATATTATTTCAAAAGCAAGACCTCAAGCTATATATTCGCTGAAGAATGAAAAGCCTAATATTACAGTATTGCAGCATTGCTAAAATACGGAATATGTTTTCTCAAATTTTCTTCTAAAATATGAACCCATGGTAAGTGCACAAATGCATAAACGTCTCAGTGATATATGCACTTATCCGTCATGCAATATTGTAAAACACTGTTGGTAGAATGCTTAATTTATGTAACAAAAATACAAGCTTCATTTTACAAAGCCAAATGAAAAAGCTCTTGTTTTACCTCCTGTCAATTTATTTTAAATCAATGTCATTAGCAATATTTGAAATTGATTTTTTTGAGTATAAATTATGTGGTTCGAAAATTTTATTGGAAAACTAATGTGATTGCAATATCTGTTTTTAAATCGCCGACTTCCGAGATCGCTGAACAATTTTATTTCGTAAAAGAATGTTGAATTACACAAAATGTAATAAATGAGTAAATAAATAAAATATTTTTCAATTTAAAGTTAGTTTTCGAATTTAAATGAAGTAGTTTCGATTTAACGTAATTTCGATTTTGATTTTGATGCTATATTACAAATGGTTCCACACCATTTATTCACAATAATATTTTCTTTATATTATAAGAAAAATCAATATTCTATGACTAGAAAAACACCTTGTAATAATTGTAGGTATAAAAATTTTATATCTAATAAATTATTTAAGAAGAAGAAGAAAAAAAAATTAAGAATAATAGGCTAATATTTTTTTAACAAAATATCCTTGAAATCAGGATAAGCATATTTTTCATTCGTTCTTTGTATTTGCTAAAAATAATTATAATATTTATAGAACATTACAATTTGTAAACAACACACATACATACAAATGCAGATGTCAAACGGGACTGCGAATATCAAGTATAAAATTTTGCATTCAAAACAAACAATATTTTTTCTTCTTTTGCTTTCTTTCTTTTTCTTCTCTGTCTAATTGCATTTTTTATTTCCTTATACTCATTTTTCTCCTTTATTTTTTCGTTTTTCTGTTTTTAAGAAAATTTTTCTTATTTTCCTTATGTTCTCTTTAATGGAACTCATTTTAACTACTAACCTTTTTTTTTCTCTCTTCAATTTATTTTTTTATTTATTTTTTTTTTTATTGTGTAGGTACAGTTTGTGTATATTGTTTGCTTGTGTTCTGTGAATGGGTTGTCTTAAAGAGACATAAAATATTACTAAAATAATTTTCCATGACATTAAATTAATTAGTCCTTCTTTACAAGTTGTCACATGGTAAGTGGTTGTTACGAATCATTTTTAGTTTCTGTTTATATTATTTTTTTTGTTGTCTTTTTGTTGTTTTGCTCAATTTTGTTTGCTACAAATTATTTTATTTTAGTGTTTTACTTCTCTTCATTTAAGTGCTACAATATTATGTCAAGAAGAAAATAAACAAAAACAAAACCAAAACAATGCAATAAAAAAAAACAATTCCTTTAAGAAAAGGGAGCGACAAAAATATAAAATGTCATTGAATTACGCTAGAAAGAAACCGTGTTCATTGTAAAAAAAGAAAAACAAAAAATAGATAATGAGAAACAAAAAAAAAATAGAAGGACAATGAAGACAACCATGAAAAGAAATAATAGTAATTCATTAATAAAAGTGGCATTGTTCAAGAGATACAAAACAGGAGAACAAAAGACAAAAAATCTATCTATCAATAAAGTTAGAAAAGTAAAAGTAACAAAAATACAATGAGAAAAAGGTAGGTAACAAAAATGACTAGTATAAGAATAATATTGAAAAAAAATCTATTGGCATAATGTAAATATAAAATATGCAGTGAGAATTTAAAATTTCGAACAAAATTTTTCTATTAGGAAACACAAATTTCCTGTTAAATCCTTTAATAATATTTAATAAGCATTAATGGTTTAAAATCCTGAGTAATATTATTTGAATAAAAACAAAACTAATTTAATTTTTCGCACAATGAACCTATTCTTATCTTATATAAATTCATGCAACAGCATGCTTATTACTAGTTCTTGATAATATGACTAAATCATAGATTAGTTTTTAATATTATTTAATTTAATTTGCAAATTAGATTCTCTATCTTACTCTGGAAAGATCGGCAATCGGCAACCAATTACCCGCAGGTCAGGTAATAACCAAATTATGAGCGAATAACTCTACTACCCTAGAAATGAAATTTTGCGAAAAAAAAACTTTAAATTACAATTTCTTACGCTAAATTTTAAAATAATTTGCAACAGTAATTTAAAGTTATATGTTATATATTTTTCCGAAATGTCGAATACGCTATTTTTAAAAAATTTTTGCCATTTCATACGTAATTAACATATTTTTCAATTAGGTACCATGTATTTAAACATTAATATATAAAATTCATCTCGAATACGAAATTCATAGTAATTGAAGTATGAGTAACAGATGGAAAACGACAATTGTTAGAGAAAACTATATAATAATTGTTAAACCCCAGTTTTACTAAATTAGCAAAATGATTTCTGTTTTAATGAGAATAAAAGTATGTCTACTAGCAACTAAAATAGGCCTGTGCTATACCGAAAATAACTTTTTTTAACTAATTCTATCTGCTATGAATCGGACTGTATATTAAAGAAAAAACTGCTTTAAATAAAATTTTACCATTTTGCACAAGGTGCTAGAACAATTCAATGAGTATATACTTATACATATATATTTATATTAGAATTTTTCAGAACTACAAAAAAAAAAAACAGGGGAAAAAACATTTTTTCCTACTTTTTTGTTTGTTTTCTTTTATTTTTTTGTAGAATATTTACAATAAGTAAATTAACATTGAGATCATAAACTTGAAGAACTACGAAAAGTAATTGGTAATAATTAGTGACAAAGGTTAAATTTTTTTTTCATTTTGAGGTTACGGTAGAAGTTCTTTTATAAATATTGTAAAAAAAAGAAATTTAAGAGAACAAAAGGATTCTTTTACGTTTATAATAATAATTAAATCCTTTATATAGTGAAAAATGTAATCAATAGCTTTTTGTTTTTTTTCTCATTTTTTAACTCTACTTTTATTTTTATGGCTTTCTAGAAATTCTTTGAATTGATTGAAACAGAAAAACTTTTAATGGGGAAATCATAAATTAAGAAAAATAAAATATTCAACTTTAAATATTTTTTGATAGAAATTTTGAGTTCTTAATTATTTTGGTAGAAATATTTTGGTAATTTTATTTTACACAATATTTTCGTTGTAATTTTTTATCATAATTATTAAAGATTGATTTTTTTCAGTGATTTGAGGGATAAAATCCATAATTTTTCGCAAAAGGTATAAAATCTTTATTTTTGATATTGAATCGCAACTTCAATTGCAAATAAAGTAAGTTTCCAACAGCGCTCTGTCACTTACTTTAGTATGTATGTCAGGCAAACACTTTGTTCTTTAATTTAGTTAAAATTTTTCTAAATCATCGAATTAATCAATTGTTATTTGTCCGTGTTTATGTATTTGCTGAGGCATTAATATACAAATTGACATAGTAAAACAATTATTATAAAATTTATCTGGTGCAGAAGTTTTTTGTGATTAACCATTCTTGCCATATGGTGATATGAATAGCTTCAATGCCACAATTTATTTTCATTAAATTCGGTAGAATAAACATTGTGAATAATTTAGAATAATTATTTACATAATTATAATAAAATTTAACTTATAATATATTTTAACTTTATAATTCACACTA
The DNA here is from genome assembly GCF_029603195.1 of Condylostylus longicornis. Lineage (NCBI taxonomy): Eukaryota > Metazoa > Arthropoda > Insecta > Diptera > Dolichopodidae > Condylostylus > Condylostylus longicornis. The sequence continues at coordinate 7,688,614 of NW_026578017.1, read as the reverse complement.
TTAGAAATTAAAGAAACATTGTGTGACCCCATAGGAAATTGCGACGAATTAATCGAATTTGTCGTTTTTTTTCCTTTAAAAAATTCTAATATTTTGTAATTTGAATTTGAATTTAAAAATTTGTCCAATTATTTTTACCGACCGTATTTTGTATACAATAGGTAGGTTTAAGATGGCAACAAATTTTGCATATCGAGTTTTCGGTGGGAATGCTCAGTAGGGAAGTGTAAATAAACTATTTTTAGCAACCTGTCGGTCTGTCGATCTGTGTGTGCACGCGTGTATCTCAAGTTCTGCTGAACCGATTTTGATGAAATTTTATATGTAAGTTTATTTTCACCATGACACGGATTGATCAACTTTTGGGATATATCAGGCCTCGGGAACTCCACTTTTTAGCGGGTCTATTTTACATTTTTGAACATTTTGAAGAAAGTATTCAACCGATTTACTTAAAATTTCATATATGAGCTTTGCTCGACCGTACGCGAAAATTTCTAACTTTTGGAAGAAATCAGGCATCAGCAACTGGGCGTTTACTACGGGCCAAATATACATTTTTGTGTATATAAAGAGAAATAATCAACCGATTTCATTGAAATTTAATATATGAATTCCTCATATTAAAGTAATGAACATATAACTTTTTTGGAAAGATCAGGGCTCGAAAACTGATTTGCTGGCCGATTTTACATTTTTCACCATATCTACGGAACAAATTGATAGAATTTCTTGAAATTTGATATTTGAGTTCTGGTTGTTACCAAAACAAACTGGCGAGCATTTCAGAGAACTCGGGTAGCACAAAGCGAAACTCTACTAAGAGTCCAATTTACATTTTTCTAGGTATGTTAACAATATGCTTACTAATGTCCTAAAAATTGGAAAGAAGTATTTAATAGACATTTTTATAATATTCTGTAACACTTTCACTTAACTAGACAATACACAATGCGGTCGGTTATATGCTGACCACATCAGATTTTTTTGGTTTCATTTCATCTTACTACTTTTTATTCGCGAGTACTGTTAAAACAATAATGAGTTCGATAGAAAGTCAAAAATATTATGAGATTCTGATTTTATTGCTTTAATTAAGAATATCATTATAATTTCTGTTTTTTAAGGTTCTTAAAGTCTTTCATTTAAATATACAAGCAGAATACATTTCCAAAAAAATTACACATTTCTAAAAAAAAATTTCGTTTTTTATTGTCCGCCCGTCTGTTTGCAAAACTAGCTATAATGTTTACAGTGTACAAAAGAGAAAAATGAAATTTCGCTAACAGATTTTAGTGGAAACATCATTACTTTTAAATGAAATTTTTAAGTATTTTGTAAGTTAAATTTTAAAGTTCACTTAAATCACTTAAGTGTCGTAATAGTACAAGAATTTGAGAACCTATCAACCAGGAACCTTATTTGTAAATTATTTAAACGGTGAGAGAATGGCGGGCGGCTTTGTACAACAACACGGAGTGTGTGGCGTAAGAGGAATGGTTCAAGGATGAGAGAGCTGCTGTCATTGAGCAGAAGACACATTGTGACGTATTGTGGTTGCAACTATGACGGAACATTGTTTATTGGGAAAGATGGCTTGGAGGCTGGCCAATTCCTGATGGGATATTTGCCGGGGATATCAAGCTACCGAGGTGGTGAACGATGTGCATCACATAAGTTGCGAATGACCCTCTTTGGTACTGAGGAGGAGACACTTTTTGGGAGGATATCGTTTCGCGAATTGGAACAGTCTTTGAAATGAAGCAAATTATTTCGTGAGTTAAGAATATTAATTATATTTTTAAATGATATGAAATTTACCGTTAACTTTTTGCGTTTATGAAAATTTGGAAAAGTTTGCAGTTTCGGAGATTTTACAAATTCGAATTTTACAATTTTGAATTTTTTTTTGGGGTGGAGGTGGAAAAAATGATTCTTCTAACCAAATGAACTATTTATTAGTGTCTAAAAACTGTTAAAATTTTAAACTTCCACAACCGGTGGTCTAAGGGAAAAAGCCATCAAAAATTTGCAAAAATACAGATTTTAGCCAATGGTAGATTTTAACGTCCATTTTGCTTTTTTATGGTTCAAATATAGGACTCCGTAATAGAAGAAGCCAGTTACTTTTTTCTGCGTTTCCAAAATTTAAAAAATTCTTATGGTTTCACTGCAATAAATAGTTAAAATTGCTATTTATAGGGTTCTAACGGGTTATAACTTTTAGAAAGGGAGAGATAGGTAAAAATTTTGTCCTACGGAAAAAAGTTTCTAGTAAAAAAAGGTGCATATATAAAATTTCAGCTTCATATCTTCAAGGGTGTAGAAGCTTTGTAAACATGGCAACGGACGGATAGACAGAGTGAAACTTCTGTGCTAAAAAGTGCTAAAAATTTACGAGAAAAGTACGTAAATTTACATTAAAATTTGTATTTTATTTTTTGATGCATATTCCATTGATTCAAATATTTTCTCTTCATCCCATACAAAAATTATTAAAAGCAAAAAATTACAGCAATTTGCTTAACAAACTACTTACATTGTTTCCAAAAAATTCTTTCTTAAAAATATTTAATTCAGAAAAAAACAAGTGATGTGTAATCAAGTGATTAATTTATGAACGTATACACAACCATGTACAATATTCTCGAAATAAAGATAATAAAAGATGCATTAAATAAAATAACCGCTTTAAATAACTCATCAATCTTAAAAAATTTATTGAAAATTCTCAACAGCAATGTAAATAAAATAAAATAAAAAAATACCAAAAAAACCTCATGCAAATTAATTACTATATTTATCTTAATATTTATATCACAAAAAAGTACCATGTTAAAAAATTTTTATCATCTCCAACCCACTGGAAAGAAAAAACTAATTATTTTTAATGAAAAACATTTCCTCCTTTAAGCTTAAGACAATGAAGAATTTTTTTTAAACTAAAATATTTTCTTTATACCCTATAAGTTGCAACTATACAAGTTTTTTGGTAAAAAGAACAAAAATAGAGAAAATAAAAAATGAAAATAAAAAAAATTAGAAGGAGCGAAATTGCATTTTCCACTAAATAGATAAAAATTTAGCTTAAAAACCTTCAAGGATCCTTACAGGATATCCTTATATAATTTGTGTTATTTTTTTCCTTTTCTGTAATATTTTTTGCCGCTCCAGTGCCTTTAATGTTTTTAAACCATATTTGTAATGGTTTTTACTAAAGAATTTTTTTTTTTTAACTTGAGTTGAAAAACTAATAGAATCAACGCTTTAATTTTAATGCACTTTTGACATAAAAAAAAGGGATGAAAATGGAAGTATTTTAATAATGGATTGATGGTTTTATTTTAAAAATTTAATAGAAATAATAATATAATTATGCTTACTCGCAATTATAGATATAATTTTAATATTCTTGGAAGCCTTTACATTTATATTAAAAGAAAATTTTTAGCATTCATTTAGTCAGGAACTTTCAGTTTTACAATATTCAGTAAAATACATGTTACAGGCAGCTCAATTGATTATATCATAACATTCAAAATTTGCTATATGATTAAATGTAAAATAAATCACATTTAATTTAAGAATTTTTCGGATTCCAGATTTTATTTATCAAATAGTTCTGATCATCGTTGTTAATATTTTCCATGTAAAAATTTTTTTATTTTTCATATATTTCTTCTCCTAAAGTCTTAACTCTTTGAACCTAAAGTCTTAATGCTTTCATTACAAAGCTAAAATTGGTATTGAATGCTGCAATTTTAATTTTCAACTATACTCGCTTACAGTACTCGACCCTTAATTTGCAATTATTATAAATTTTTATTTTTAAAATAAAAAATTGTAATTAATTTATAATTTTTTGAACACACTAACTTTTACACGCACCACACGTTTTACGCTATTTAAACTTTTCATAACAGAAAACTATTGAATTTCAAAAAACAAAAAAAAAATTGTAACTCCTTTTTATAATTTTGTAGAAATTACATAAACTCCCTCTTCCTTGAAATGATCTCTTCTTTAAATTCTCCAACTCTCTCTCCTTTAAAATGATTACTTTTCAAATTTGGCAAAATTCCATTTTTCGGCTTCTAATTTTTCCTCAACTACAAGCCTTTCCAAATCTTATTTCATCACAAAATTTAACTATTAGGGCCTGATCGTTTAGCTATTTTATTCGGAAAGTGAGTGTATCGTTTTCTTCTAAAGTGGACACAAAATTTATTCACTTTGTTTTTGAAAGTCCAACTGAAAAATTAAATATCCTTTAGAAAATTCTGATTTGAAAGTGAATAAAGAAGCGAGATACACGATCAGGCTGTTAATCTTTATTAACAGAACGAATCTTCGAACACGACCATTATATTGATTCTTTCTTTTGCAAAAAGTTGTTTTCGTCCTAAACGTATGTAATAATTATGATATATTGTGAAATTGGAAATAGAATAATTTTGGTTAAAGAGAAAAACGTTACTTTACTCATTTAATTTAAATTTATTTGTTTATCTTTTCAGATATTTTTTAAAGGAGCAAAATCATAACGTTATAAATGTCAAAGAGCGAAACAATGAAGAATACTCACTGTTTTTGTTAACGGGCCAACTAAAATAGAAATCTAATATCAACAAAATAAAATAGAAATGAGAACAAAAAAGTTATTAAGGAATTAAGCCTTTTATAAAAGTTAAACTTCTCCTTCTTGACTAATTTTTCAGTACAATTATAAAATTTTTTATAGAGAAACTTCTATTGAATATTATTGAAGACTATAAAAATGTCCTTACTGCGTTTGTGACAATCTAAATGTTTACTATAAAATAAATAAAATCTTGTTTCGGTTCTTTCTAATCCATAGAAAAAATAGAAACAAAAAAAATCTCGAAAACTTCAACATTTCTTAGAATTTTTGATAAAACGTAAGATCTATTGTATGTCGAATTCCTTCTGCTTCTTTTTTTCTTCCTAAGAATTTTAAATCGTAAAGCCTCATAATGACGTAACTCAGCGAAATTCTCTAATATGATGCTGAATTCTAATTTTATATTCACTATGGTGAAGTTTTACAAACTCCCAGGTTCTTTTTTAACTTAATAGGAAAAAAAAACAAAACTTTTTGTTCAATTTTTGTGAAAATATCCCTGTTGTCAAACAATCGGATTAAACTATAAAACATTTTGCAAAAATACATACAGGAATAAGACAACTCTCTGAAGATGAGGAAGAACAACTTGAAAGAAAACTTATTGAAAAATTGTTGAGGCTCTCTTTATAATTTTTATAAAGTTGTTATTAAAGGGCTTATTTGAATTGAAGTAATAGTTTTCCTTTGTGTTTCTTTTATACTGTATAATGCATTTTAAATTACTCTTAATTTTTATACTATTAAAGACAATAAAATATCTAAGCAAAGGTTGCTGACAATTCTTAAAAAATTGAAAAGACAGTTCCTATACTCTTAACAGAACGGTTAGGAATTACTTTTTCTACCACAGTATCTGTCAGCCTGTTGAACTGGTCCTTATTTAATATTATCTTGAACCGATATTTCACTATATTTCCAAGTAATTTCCTTATTTGGAGTTACAGTACACCCAGATCAGTCTCATCATAAATGTGGATTAATATTTTATTTTTAATACTATAAAATTTCTTCATATATCCTTCCCCTCCCGAATAATCATCCCTCATAACAATTATCCGACACCACTAGCTCCACTGAACTTCTATAAAAGCAATACTTGCACTCGTAATAGCACACCCCCCTTATCTATGCAAATTTGCAATACATTTTAATCTTCATTTCACTATAAATTTTTTTAATGTATCTGTCAATCTGATTTAGATTTCATCTAAATTTACCCAATTTTCAATAAAATTTTTTTATTACTTGAATAATAATCAAATCATAATCAACTATAGACACCAAAACCTAAGTATACGGTTGTGCATATATTATTATAATTTTGTAACTAATAATTTCTGATAATTAATATCAAATGAAAATAATCGTTGCCCTCAACTCTTTCAAAGACTTTCAGGGTTCCCGCTCTATGTTGTCTTGTAAAAATGCTCTATGTTGTCTAAGTAAAAACATAAAAAATTAATGGTTATTGCCTGCGTGTTCATGTAGAAGAAACTCACTTTTAGAAACTTCCTATTTAAATTGCTATTTAAACTTTATTCATAAATTCATTCAAAATGTCATTTTTATTTCCATTCTATTGAAAAGTAATATGCAAATTATATAGGAATAAGTGCAAAATATCAACGAAATTTAATTGGAACTCGAATATTCAGAAGCAAAAGTTCTAAAATTCCAAAATATTTAAAATTTTTAAACTCAGGGAAATTACGAATTTAATTTCTTAGAAAACCTATTATAATTGTTATACCAGTAAAAGAGTGAAACAGTCTTATAACTCCAAAAACTGCTATAAAACCTGCTATGATTTTAAAAATCAATTATTTTATTTTCTTACAGTCGCTTTAATTAAAACATTGAATTTTGTTAGACTTTAATATGAAGCCCAAACTATAATTGGTAGTAAAATAAATTTACATGTGAATATTATTGTAGGGAAGTTATAAAATTTCCTGTGTTTTCGACATTAAACTAGAAAAAAATTAAAAAAAAACAAAAATGTTTGTATTTCTGGAATATTATTTTCCTCTCCTTTCACATTGAAATAGAGAAAATTCCTACTGAAAAAAAGTCAAAAAAGAATAAACAAAATAAAAAAAAAAGTTAATAAAATTTTCCAAAAGTTTTTATTTAGTTTTGTCTTATTCTGTTAACCATAAATCACCAAGTCCAAAAGAAAGAACAACAATTTTATATTTTCTTTTTACTCTTCAGTTCATGACTTTTTCAAATTTAGATAATAATGTATTTGTTACAAATACATACATATATGCATATATGCTTGTATGAATGCATGTGTGCAAGATATTTAAAATTTAAAACACGAAAATAAACAGCACCATCTATTGGATTAATTTAAGAAACTATCGCATTAGTTATTTGATTAGAGTGGAAGAAAAAGAGAAAAGGAGAGACAATTGAAAGCAACACTTACGCTAACATTCACACTTACATAAACAAAACAATCGAATAATAAATTTTCAATATTCCAATTCTTAAAAATTTTTAAGCAACTACTACGTACTGGTAGTAGTTGCTTAAAATGAACAGGTTCTATAACCTTATTGCCAATATTGAAGTAATTTTCAGGGTTTTTATACACACTTTTAGGGTAAGTGATAAAATTAAAGAAAATGTCATTTTATGTAATTTGGAAAACTGTAAAATCTTATTATTTAAGTATGTGAAAATTTATATTTTTATTTAAAATCAAAAAGGAGTGTCATAAAGCTTTCCTGGATCTCGAGTTTTCAAGAGTCAGTAAGTGCCTCCCAATGTACTATACAACATTCCTAAATTATAAGAATGTTAAAGTTTATTTGAATGACAAAATCATTTTACAATATAAATTAACAAGTCAAACCGCAATAAATTGAATATCAAGTGTAACCTTTATTAAGAATATAGCAAAAGCTATTATGTACCCACCGTATTCAAATCGGTTGTGGTTCAATTTATTGAATAAATAAGAAAAAATTATTCGATATTTCTTAAATACACGCCCAATGTTTTTTCAATAACGCAAATTCAGAGTTTCATTTTGTATACTCACCGCAGCTGTAAAGTATTTAAAACATCTGAGTGACTAAAGTTTCATATTTAAATAAGAATAATTAAAAATACACTCTTCTCACTTACAAACTCACTTATGACTTCATACTCACCTATTCACTTCATATTCAAGACCGACAGCCAGGAATTAATTACGTACTTTAAACAAAAAATAAATTTTACTCAGGCACTAAAACAAGGAGTCCTTGAAACAAAAATAATTATTATGATAACACTAAATGCATAATAATTTTAATTAATAAAAACTAGAGCGGATCACTAACCTAGCTATTATTTCTTAAAGTTATCACTGTTCGAAGGTATTCCATTCCTTCATCTTCTATATAACAACTATTCCGAGTTTTATCTGTTTCATTTTAAAAATAAAGGAAAGGAAAAAAATTATTCTTTTTATTTTTCTTTTGGGTCGAAGAAACTATTTAAAAAAAAAAACTATTATTACCACAACCGGAAGAAACTGTGTGACATTATTGTAATCGTTTGCTTTAAGTTTAAGTTGTCTTCTTCTTTTTTTTGTTTAGTTTCAATTTTCTATTATTTTAACCCTCAATTTTATCCTTTTTGCTAAGTTTTATTCAGAAAAATAAGTTTTATTTTTTAAATATTCTCTATACATACATAGATTATATTTATGTCTGTATGTTTTTGTTTGGTTTGTAATAAGCTTATATGGAAAAAGTTTCGCTAATCTGTTCTCAGTTATAGTTTAAAATTTTCTTTATAACAGAAATCTTTCTATGATTTTGCAAAGAAAGAATCTTTACAACAATTACAAGACGAATTTTTTATTTTATAGAGACACCTATACATTATTAAAGTGATATTTGCAAAATGGGCCAAAAATAATGATTTTGAAGGAGAACGTATCGGTATTTAATGATGTACACTGTACATGTTTTTTATTAAAGAATTTTTTGTAACAATTATCGTGAATAAACCTAGCCATTTGCAAAAACAGGCGATTTGTTTTAAATAATTTAACGGTATTTTATTAAAATTATTTATTTATAATATTGTTTTGTAATTGCATACATTTGGGATCAGAAAAATATTAGAAATATTGGAATAGTATGCATTGTAATTTTGAGTCATAGGAATAAGGTATTACAAAATTTTCTAAATTTTCGCAAAAATTTTTACTCACCGCAATTGTATAGTGTCCATGTGGATCTTGATTTTTTATGACAATTGAAATCCCAAAAAATCACTATACCCTCTAAGGTTCATGCTTTTTAGTATGCAATCTTCTTTCGTTGACACGTTAAATTACCCACACAAATAAATTAATGCATCCTATAAAATTTTCATTTGGTGACCTGTGGTCAAAAATACAACAAATAAAAATAGAAAAAAAAAATAAAAAAAAAAATAAAAAAAAAAGGATTTCCGTTCAAAACTTTTCTTCTAACTTGTAAAATTTTATGGAATCTTCTAAAAAATTTTCCTAAAAAGATTTACTTGTCGGTACGTAACCTAAAAAATGAAAAACCTAAAAAGTATAAAAAGCAAAACTTCGTAAAGAAACCTGAAAAAAAAATTCTTGTGTTTTTTGTATTTTCCTTAAAATTTCAAAGTTGAACAACAAACAACAAAACAAAATTTTTACTGTATTTGAAGATTTTCGTTTTTCTAGATTTTGTCCCTAAAATTTTTCTTAGAATACAAAAAAATTCTAAAGTTCAGAAAATGTTTTTCATTTTTTTTAAACTAGTGACAGCTTTTAACTGTCTTTTCTTATTTTATTTATTTTTTTTTCTGTTTCTGTTTTCTTTCTTTTGCTCTACACATACATATAGGTTAGTACAATTTTATTTGTGCCATTTATTCTTAAGCGTTTCATTTATTCTAAAGAAGAATTAAATTTAGTTTGTATTAAATCACATTTTTTGTAAGTCTATATAGAATTGTCTTTAAATAAAACTTCTTTACAAATTAAATATAAGCAATTCACAGTTAGTAACTTTCGTTTAGAAAATAATAATCAAAATATATATATATATAATGTATATATATATAACATTAGCAAGCTAATGTGCATGGAAATGTGCACATAAGTATGGGTACATATTTGATAAATTATTTAAAATAACAAGGATATTGAATAAGATGTTGAATGTTGTTGAATGTTAAAAGATCATTTACATTAAAATAAATTTAAAGATTGATAAAATTAAGGAGTAAAGTTCAGAGAAATATTTTAAGTAAGATAAACTGGCCAGCAATATTCAAATACCTCTTCTGTACACTAGATACAGAACCTAAAATATATTTAAACTTTAACTTTGGTTTGATAAATAAATTTAAATTATTCATATCGAAATTGCAAGATTTTCTATTACATTTCTGTAAGCAAAACTTAAAAGAAGTTGTAAATGAAAAACTGTACAGATTAAAAAAATATTTGCATTAATTAAAAGTGTTGCATGCAGTTTAAACAAAGAAATTTCGAAAATTATTCGAATTATACGAAAAAAAGTGTTAAAGACATAAAGGAAGGCTTCTATTAGTAGACATAAACCCTGTCACATTATATTTCAATCATATTATTAAATTGCCTTAGATTTTCATGTTACATGCTAATCAAGTACATTCATATATTGGAATACTAAGCAAGGCTCATTCTTTTAAAATTTTCTTAATTTTGTTTTTATTAAAATACTTTTTAGCAAGATTTGGTTACAGTAGCTATGTATATGCCATCTCTATAAAGGCAATTTTTTGTATGCACATTGCTAAATTACCAATTTAAATGAAAATTATAACGTTTAATAATAAAATCATACCAACTTCGAAGAACACCATCACCGTCTAACACTCTAATATTTTGTTATATCTACATAACAAAGAATAAAAAAAAATTTTCCTTTATTCTTGTTCGGAAATTGAATAGGTCTATTTTTTGTATGCTTACTTTTCTCTGTATTTTTTCCAAAATAAAGGCTCACCAATTTAAATTTATAATAAGGATTAAATTTTAAATTTATAATTTTAAATGGAAATTATGGATAAAACCCCAGTCTTCTTGAATTTCTCTTGAAAATAAGATCGGTTTCGTTTTAGCACATTTAATAAGCAAAATTTCAATTTCATTGTGAATTACGATTTTTTATTGGATATGTATTCTATAAGAAATTGATAACAATCTACATTGCTTTTGTTTCATATTCTCTTTTTTCATTTTTCTTATCGTTGGTGTAGCTCCCATACTCCTTTACTTAAATTCATTTATTACAGAGTCATATTAAATTACATTACACTTTATTATTGTATATATATATATGTATATACACAAATAGTTGTAAGAGCCGTAACAAAATCCAAAAAAATAAAAAATAATAGAAATTGCAAAAACAAAAACAAAACAAAAGGATAATCACCGTAAATACAATTCCAAAAAATTATAAAAATTATCAAGGCAAAGAACAAAAGGATAACAAATTCAACACAAAATGAAAAAAACTCCGAAACACAAACAAACAAACAAGTACACAAATTTGATATGTCTTGAAAGTTTTGTCATTTTATGTATGGTATAAGATTTAACTGCTGTATGGCGTTGCGTCTTGAATTTAAACCAAAAACAAAAAAAAAACAAAAATTTGTGTTATTAAATTTAAAAACAAAAATAAAAAAAAAGTAAAAGTAAGAAATGAAAAACGAGAAGCGAGCAAAAAGATTTGGAAAACGGTAAAAGGAACCAATCTGATATTTGTTTTTTTCTTTTGTTATTGGTTTTCTTTGAAGAATTTCGTTAGATCTTGGCAAACGAAACATAACGAAACCAATTCTATTATAATTTAATTTTTTTGTTGTTGTTTTACTCATTGTACTTACATACTCAATTACAATCACATATTGCATGACAATACGACAACAAAAAAAAATATTTTTTTTCTTTGTTCAAGCAAAATACTAAGCGTTAAGAAGCTAAAAATTCAAAGACGCTGAGCTTGCAACAAAAACGAAATTTATATTTCTTATATTTTTTCTTACAAATTGTAAACTTTTAATAAATAAGAAGCGATTTTTACAATACCGTTGACAAAATAACAGTATAAAGTTTATTTTCACAAGATAACAATATGTTTTAGGCCTAAAAATATGCAATTTTGAAAATTATTTTTGTATTTCAAATTTCATTTTATTTTTTGATTCAGAACGAAATTGGATAATAAATTCTTTTGTAATTTAATGAATATTGCCACTTAAATTATGTTAAAGAATGAAATTAATTTAAATATAACAATACAATTAATATTAATAAATTTCATAAACGAATTAAATCCAAATATTTGGTATTGCTATGCTTGGATAATTTTTGAGCCAGACAATTTGTGAGAGCAAATTCTCCTCAACACCAATAATTATTTTTTTTTAATTAATATTAAAAAAAAGAAGAATGATCAGCCACAAAAAAACCTGTTTAATTCGAAACTTAGTAGAAATTGTCATGTAGAATGTCGCTAATAAATCTTTTCCTGCAACTTTTGTTTTGTTGGTGGCCAGACTACTTTAAGAAAACTTAAGAGTAATATAGTTTCAAAAACAATGTGGTTTCTATGTGTAGCAAAAAATTATATAAAATAGAAACCCCCGACATACGTTATATAATCTAAATTCCTTCGTGTACATTATTTCATCCACGCCAAAGGTTCAATTAAAGGTTTCCATACAATATGATTGTACATAATATGCCAAAAATTAATACAAATGTGTCTAAAACCTTTCGCGTCATAATACCGCACCACGGACGGATTTAACATCTTGTTATTTCATATTTTAATTTCGTAGAAATCCACTAAAAAACTTAAACCGAACTTTTTAAAAAACCAAAAAATATTCAATACATTCAAAATATTACAAAAAAAATATATACAAAAATAAAACGTAATTAACAGATAGAAATCTTTTAACTGTTTATAACTGACAACAACAACAGCAACAAATAAATACTGTTATTTTAAAAATAAACGATTTTTCACTTGAACTTTTTCATTATTTTAATTTTTTTTTTGTTTTCATTTCTCTACCATCATTATTTTAAATGTTTTCCTCTCCCATGTTTTCCTTTTTTGTCTTATCGTTTTCTCTTTTGTTTTCTCTCTCTCTTCTACTCTCTTCTACTCTTTTTTAAATGTGAATTTACGCTATTGTTGTTATTGTTTTTTATATTTTTCTATTATTGTTTGTGTTTTTTAGTTTCTTTTCCTGGCTTTTCTAACTATCATTTAGAAATATAGTGTTCTTTCTTCATTTATTTTTTATTCTCATATTGTTAATTCTACTCGTATTGATGTTATTGTGGTATTTGTTGTTGTTTTACATCCTTGTGATTTTCTTTTACAAAGCATATTATCCATTTATCTAGTTAGATAGTAAAGCACTTAATTTTTGTCCTTTATGTCAAAAATACTACATATAGTGGTTATAGGTACATATAATATAAAATTAACCTGTACAAAGGAAAAACCGAAAGGAAAAACGTTAAAAGTTAAGCAAATTACATCAAATTATAAAATAGGGAGAGGGAGACGAATATGCAAGAGAAGAAAGAATCATATTTTTAAAATCAGAAATCCAAAATAATTTTACCGTTCAAACTTTTAAGTGAGAAAGTTGAAGAAATTGGGTAATTTAACAATAAAAAGATTTCTTTTCTATAATATTCTATATCAATTTTATAAATGTATATGTATATATGTACACATGATTTTATATGATATACTTCTAGTTATAAGACTTAGTATAACAAAGTAATGAAATTCAATTGTTTATCGATTTTCTTGCCTTATCTACGTTATATGACACATAAAGCAAAATATGTAGATAAATCATGTTTACTATGTTGTCAGACATTTTTGCTTTCATATTCTAGGTCATTTTAAAATTCCCTTAGGAAAATAATTTCCAATTTAATCTCAATTACGTATGTATATAACTCTTTAATTTAGGAAAATAAAATTGTATGCAAAATAAAAGTAAAATGATAAACAAATTGTCAATCAAAATAGAAAAATTGCTGTCATATTAATAAATATAACTAATAACACAAAAATAAAGACCAATACAAATATATTGTTCATCTACATATTGCGTATACATACATATATACATATTCGAAAATGAAAACATCAAACAAGAGGAAAAACGAGTTGTAATTGGATAACATAAACCTAACATTTTGCGTCATGGCCAAAAATATAATTTATTTACTTGTTGATTAAATTTTAAAACGAAAACTCTGGGTAATATGTAGATTTCGATAAAAAATTCGTATAATAATGGTAGTAAGCTTAATATTAATAATACTTTTAAAAAAGTTGTCATCGTTATAAAAATGCCTACAATACAAACATTGAACTAATTAAGAAGGCTACCGCTTCGATGAACCACAAAATGAATTGGACTAATTAAGAAGCTTCGATGAATCACTAAAGGAAAATCTTAGACTTGGCAGAATAAAACTAATCAAAGGTTGAAAATGTGAATCGAAAGTTAATACTTTGCTAAAATAGAATGAACCGGACACTAAATGGGGAATGAACCCGAAAACTTGTTTTCATTATAGTAATTGCATTGTTTTTGTTGTAGACATAATTACTTTAAAATCCACTTCTAAGGTTCTTTTGATTTTAATATGGTAGCATGTTCTTTAGGTGTTATTTTATTAAAAAATATATATGCTATTAGAAAAGATATACCAAGACGTCTCACGTGTCATGAAGCTCAATATAATGTAATTTATAAGCACATGTTATTATTTTGCAACGTTCAAATATGTTATGAATTGTTTATTAAGTAAATTAAATATTAAATTTTCACCAGAAAATTAAAAAAATGAAAAATAACGATTTCTTTAATATATATTTTCCCCCTCCTAATCAACTTTATAAAATTAAAGCCAATCAATTACAAATTAATTTCTTTTAAAATGTGAATTTTTTTTTCCTTGAGAAAAATGGCGCTCACAAAAAATGTAAATATTTCACTGTTATTGAAAAATTGTTGTTTTGAAGCAGGCATGTGCAAATTTAACCGGACTATAAAATATAACTAAAAGTTGAAAGTTTCCTTTGGTGGGATTACTTGAGCAATTAGGGAAATATTTCAACAAACCTATTCCAAAATGATTCAAAAATGTGGTGAGAAAATTCAAAAAAAAAGAAAAATTAACGATAGTGAAGTTCTAAAATTTGGCATTTTGTGTTCATTGAGTAAGTTGTAGCTATTTATAACACTTATAAAAGTGAATGAAAAATTTTTTTTTAATAATTTTTTGGATAGAGTAGAGAATATGAAAATGAGAATTGTTCTGAAAAATTTTCACAGTGTTTTCGTTCATTTTGGGTTTTTCATCCCTGATTTCAAGTATTTCTTCCATTATATACACGTGTTATCATTATATGAATGTTATATTATTATTGCCACGTGTATATTAGTATATATGATGCACATCAATCCTTTAAAATTTTATACCAACATGTTAAAATTTCAATTTAAAAATGAATATATTAAATTTTCATAATATTCTTAAGAACCTTGAAATGTTTTAGAAAATTTCCTATATTTTGCTAAAATTAATTTTAATT
Source organism: Condylostylus longicornis (assembly GCF_029603195.1). Lineage (NCBI taxonomy): Eukaryota > Metazoa > Arthropoda > Insecta > Diptera > Dolichopodidae > Condylostylus > Condylostylus longicornis. Next base: position 7,673,308 of record NW_026578017.1, on the reverse strand, counting down.
TTTTTACTTTACATTAAATTTCAGTGATTTTTGTTCTTACAGAAAGAATAGGTTCCTTCCTTTTTGAAAAGATGAGTAATGATCCTTATTTATTTCAGTTTATTGAAATTTTTTAAAAGTTGTTATAAAAAACAAATTTAAAAGGTAAAACTTATAAATAATTTTTATATTTATTTAATCTACAAAAAAATGTTGGAAAAATTCACCATTGAAAATATATTTTATTCGATTTCAATTTAATTTTGCAATTTCTTCGTTGTATGCCTACAAAATTCGTTCATACGAAATTATAATTTAGGCAACCATGATAATCAAGAAAAGGAATTTTTCTGGTCAACAAACAAAGCATTTTCGTGAATTTTAAAAGCAAAAATGATATTGAGGTAAATAAAATTTGTTCTAGAAACCTTATGGAATAATATCTCATATTTATATAAAAATCTATGAAAAATTACCTATAGTTGTACATGCCTGCAGTAACACTTCAATTTTTTTCAAGGTTTTTTCTTTCTAGAGTCACCTTTTTTCGTGTTTTGATAACTTTTAAGACTAATTTCTCAAAATTTTTTCAAAAAGATTTTTCATCAGCTTCATTTCTTCAGCTTATTTATTTATTTGAAAAACAAACTTATTTGAATTAACAAACTTATTCTTTAATTAAGATTAAATAGTAGGTTTTTAGGACATCATATGGCTAGAAGTCTATTAATCCCAATATATTCTTTAAGCTTCTTTTTCACATTCAAAATTATGATTACTTGAATCGAAAAAATTCAAAACTTCAGTAATTCAATAAAAAGATTTTAAGAAATTTCGAGAATTCTTTCAAACTTTTGAAATCAAAAATGCGCGTTTAACAGTACCGTTTTTGATTTCCATTGGTGGAAAATCTAAAAATAAATTTCATAAACTTCATAAAGTTGATTTTTGTTGCTCTTCTTTGAAAAATTTAACGATAATGATACAAAAAATTTATAAATAAGTTTATAATACCATTAAAATTTAAAAAGGAAATAAAAATTGGAAAAAAAATAAAAAGTGTATTTTTAAAAAAATTCCAAAAAATAATTTCAATTTGGAACATGCCACCATTATCATCACTTATAATTTTGAATTCTTCCCAATTAATGTCAAAGCATGGTTATTTTTAATAGAGTTATAAAATCAAAATTTATTCTTTCTCTTATTATAATAAACGTATATAAATGAATATATACATACATACATATGTAATATATTATATTTTTATATTATCAAAAATAATAAAAATAACAAAAAGTATACGAAAATATAACAGGCAATTCAAGGATATTACTATTACATGTTATGTATGTATAAAAAATTACTATCATGTATTCTAATAAAACCTTAAGCCTATACGAAAAAAAAGCATAATGTAGAGAGAGAGAGAGAGAGAAACGAAAAGAAAAAAATTATACACTAATAAAAAAATAACAATCTTTACCAAAAAGCACAAGAAAATTTACACAAATCCCATGTGTAATATAAGAAATCTGATAAATTTCATGTATAGATTCAAAATAGGTATAGAAGAGTTGTATATATGCACAGTTAAAGTATATATGCACATGCATGAGAAATATTGTATAAAAGTATATATACAAACTAACAACCCATCGTTATTCAATATATTATATGTGATTATTCATCCCTTTTTCTCATCATTACTGCTTTTGCCTGTTTTATTTAAAAAAATATAAAGAAAATTCAAGGTGAACAACAATAGCCTTAAAGAAATCCGACAGGTTTAGAAAGCATAAACTGTGGTTATTTCTTATTTGTACCGACTAATAAAGCCATTCAAACATAGTATACATATTATTATTTAACAATATTTGTACAATACGTATGTCTGTGTTTAGATATTCAAAAATAACATTATTGACATCATAATGCGGAGCCAAAAAAATATTATCGTAATATTATATGTGTGCGTGTGTGGAGAGAAGATAATATTATTTTCAACATAATTTTTCATTAAAATAATTCGAAAGGGAAAATTCTTAAAAATTATGTGTTCTTTCGTAAACACAAGAAGCAAAGTTAAAATGTCAAATTATTTTACGATAATATTTTTAGAACTTTTATCTTCCAAAAAAAAAAAAAATTTAATTTGTAATTCGATTTCGCAAATCATGGGTATTTTATCGAACAAATTTTTTTTATAATTCCAACATTTTGGTTTTAAGAATTTGAACTAATCTTATACCCATTATTTTGCCGTTTTATATGATATTTACCTGCTCATAATTTGAAAATAAAATATGTTTTTTATCAAAGTTTTCTACTTTTCTAAAATCCCTAAATAAAAATCCGTGAGAATAACACTAAGGGTATTAGACCGTATTAAATAAATTTGGTTTAAAAACTACTTTTTTCAAGTATTACTTCAAAACGAAGCACATTAGTTCGCACTTCTTTTCAAAGAGTTCTACAGTTAAATTCAATCTGGCCTCCAATCCCCAGAAAACAATATTGAAACGAATGAGCTCATGCTTCCTTTCCAGTGTTTTATCTCACAATTTACCATTTAAACAAAGTAGTGAACATCAGAGTTAAATTTTTTTTACTTCAAAGATTTTTTTACTTCAGAAATTTTCTGAAGAACTCTGAATTTTAAATAAGTTTTGGATGTAAGATTTTTGACATGAAACGTATATTTTATTAATATATAAAACCTATAGGATTTGATTTAATTATGCTATATTCTTAAGGATTCCGGTCTTTTGGTATGTCATGTTAGCGAAAATCTAACAATTCTGATTAGAAACGCATACATTTGTAATGCTTCTTACTTTAAATATACTTTTTCTTGAGAGTTTGGTAGCTTAGAAAAACCAAGTTCAATGTGGCGTATAGAAGAAACAAATAGGATTATTGAACTCGGGTATTGTATTTTACCAATTTTATATGCACCATAAGTCTCAATTGTTTAATAATGATTATCAAATGCGTTTAATTTTAAAATTGTAAAAATAAAATTCATGTTTTCAATTTACGTTGAGTGTATTCTTGTGTGAAAGAAATTTTTCACCTTTAGAGCTTAAGTTTTATTTGAATTTGCATAGCAGGACATAGAGAATGTAATATTAATATGCGTTCAAATTTATAGTTATTTTGTTTAAATGCATTTTCCTAGGAAGCTTACCAACTAACTTTAATTAAGATTTGAAATTTAATTATTCAAATAATGTAATAACATTGGTATAGTGAAAAATATTACTCAATTTCGTTCACACAAATAAATTTCCAACAAACCTTTTGATTTTCATACAAATTTGGAAATTATCGTTGATTTACTTTCCGAGCTAGGCGAGCGTAATCGCTTTTGGACAATTAGAGAACAAAAATTTTATGATATTGTAGCAGTTACCGGGCTTTCATATCAGGATTAGTTTTATTCAGACAAAATGAAATCAAATGGATTGCTAAAGTTAAATCGACTTGTATAGAAATAAAAAGAACCAAATTATGTATGTATTATAAAAAGAGCTCATCTGAAGCTAGAGAAAAATTCTAACTTTTATTTATTAAGATTATTAAGAATCAATTATTTTTAAAACTAACTTATTTAGTTTTCCCTGAAACAGAAAATTATCGTTCACTCTGGAATATTCTAAATGTACAAAAAAATGATTTTAATATTATAAAAAATTAGTCAAGGATGTTAGAGCTTATGAAGTAAAATCCCGAATAGAAATAGAAATAGTTAAAAATCTTTTATTAAATTTACTTTTCAAATTATTTAAGAAAATTTACCTTCTATACCTATTAATTTTCTTACTTTTACATTCATACAAAAAAAATTTGCCTTCGGTACAAGTAAAAAATTTCTTATATAAGTAGGTGTATATTATTCTGTGTATTGCATTTTGAGGTTTCAATAAAAATATTAATATCCTTACCATTCCCACATGATACACATACTTATAAGGGATGCCTATGAGAATGACAGTATCATGAATGTCGAGTGTTCCATAATACTTGTACATAACAAGAAAAATAGAAGACAATAATAACAAAGGCCAATAAGAAATTGGTTAACAAACTAAATTCTAACTATACAAAAGTCGAAACCAGTTCTTTGAGATCTAAAAGACTCTTTTAAAATATATACTCTTTAAGAATTAAAATATCAAAGTATTGTTGTGTATTTCACATGGTTGCGTTTACTGGAATTGCAATACGTTTACGTGAAAATTTTAAACAATTTTTATCTCTAAGAAAAATACGTTTAATTTTTTATGTAAAGTTTACGATCACGTATCAATTTATTTTACATACTTTTTATTGCTTTAGAAATTCAGGATTCCGAAAACTGTGCAGAGTAAACTGTTTCTTTGATTTAATATTTTGATCTCAATAACATTTCCAAAGGCTCTCACCTTACTCAAGTTAGATATTATTTCATTTATTTGGAATTTTCTTATTACCCTTCTTTCAAGGTTTAAACAATTATTTTTGCCACACTCTGTAAAACACATATATTTTTATATATTGCATACTATAAAAACATATTTAAGTGCACGTGCTTAATAGAAAATTAAATTAATTAAGACAATTTATGATAAATTGATAAAATAATACACGCAATTAAATGCATAAGAAAACCGCAAAACTAATAATAAATTGAGAATTTTTCTTATAAATCTACATAATTTTATTGTAAATTTTAATTGTAAATTTAGTGATATTTTAAAATTTTTTTAATGTGGTTATATGAAAGACGTTATTAGGTATGGGATGACTTTATTATTATAGATATAACGAGACAAATGGGGACAATTCTTAGATAAATTTTTCTCTCTCAAGTAAACAAGGAAATTTTTAAATTTTTTCTAAGCATGGTTATTATTAATTATTAGAGCTAGGCGATTTGTAGTTGCGTCATCGGTTTCATATGATACACATACCTTCAATATCTTAAAATTATTTTGTGAGTACTCAATAGAAATTTAAATTTTGTATTTGAAACGAAAAACACATATTTGGAGTTAAATAAAAAATTCTCAAACCTTCGAAATAAAAAAAATTAACACAAATTTGTAAATCTAGGATATTATTCCAATACAAATTTCATATTAAATGCAAAATTACTAATCAAAAAATAAATGCTATTTATTGCAAATTTTTCAATTACAAGTTAGATTGTTCGTGTTAAATTTTAGAAAAATTGCATTTTTAATATCAAAAATTTCTTTTATTCAAATTAGAATTTGCATAATCTTAATTCTTTTCTAAGATAATATAATATAAACTTTTAACAAAAATTAATACAATTCTGAAAAACAGAATGATAAACAAGTTTTTAAATTCTTAATAAATTTTATTTCAATAATAACTTTGCAAAATAAATAGAAAATATATTTTAAATTTTGTTTTTCTATTTTATTTGGAGTGTATTCAAATTTTTAAATTTATTTGCAAGAATTTAGCAAAATTACTAATATATAGTATACATTGCAAATATATTGAATGCATACTACTATAGACAAAATTGTGTGACAGAAAGCGTATTAAAAATTATGGTACTCTATAAATTTCAAAATATAACTTGACGCGTTCACCGGCACAGCATTTTCCTTAATTGGCCTAATACTTTATTACAATTAAACCAAATACTGTATCGAACCTATGCAATTTTGGAAAATTTAAGTTTAAAGTAAACTAAAGCCACTCTTCTCTTCTATCATTGTGTTCTAATTATAAGGACGTGAATTGACGTTTTTTAAAATGTGCCGCATTAAATTGCTACTAATTCGGACGTACGAGTTTTTGAAATCAGATTTTAATTAAATCAATTAATATGACAATATAATACTTTAATATAAAATTCATTTTCAGACTAGCTGTTTTAGATTAATATGAAAATATACAAGGTTTCAAAAATTAATGAAAAAGAATGAGAATGAAATCAAAGAAAAATCCTATTTTGATATTCAAGACCTGTAGAAATAATTTCTTTAAAATACCGTAACTCGCTTTATTGTTTAAAAAGTAGAGAATGCTAGAAGCGATCCTATAACTCTAAATTAGGCAGAATAACTGATTGTCTCAATTATTACAAACTTAAATTGTGAAACGTAAAAAGTATTAGCACCCCAAATTTACAAATCTATAAACTATGTACTGGTTTTCAACTCATTATTTTTCCAATTTTACTGCATAATGCTCCTAAGGTCACTTTTGTAGGACTTAACATTTCAAAGGACTTTATTGGCAAATATTATTTCACATATACATAATGTATACTTACTATACATTATACAAACTTACACACTAAAATGTATGCACATAAATATGATATATATGTACATACGTATGTATGTATGTTTTTGTGTATTTTAAATTTAAATAGAAATTTTAAAGTTTATTTCAATTTTTTTATTATTTACTTTTTAAGAACTTTGTCAGCAATATTAAACTTTTTCGAATAGAGACAAATTTTCATTTTAAATATTTTTAACTTTGATTTTTTTTGTTTTTTTTTTTAATTATCTTCTTTTAATATTATTCTATATTCTCTGACATTTCATGTCATCTTTAACAACATAAAATCTTAAAATAAGAAATTAATTTTCAATTAAATTTCAATTTTTTAAAAAATTTATTCAAATAATTTATATTTTATGACACTTTAAAATTTGTCAAATATTTTAACATATGAGAGACAATCAGAAACAAAAATGAATTTTAAAATGACATTTTTCCCTTTTTCTTTTATAAGAATATTTTGGAAAAACTAAATTTCAAAATGTTTAAACTTTCATTTTACTAAGTATAACATTTTAAATAATTTGAAAATGCATACTACTCGTATAATGTTATCGTACAGGAGAATTCACGAGAATTTAAAATATTCTGTATAAAAAAAATGTGTTGTTAATAAAATGTTAAAAAATAAGTGTTAAATGTGATTAGGAAAAAAATAATATGAATTCAAAAATAGAGTTTAGTCAAACCAATGGTTTGTATTGTAGCACTTTTCCCTTCAACAAAAGAAAATACTGTTTTTAAAAACCATCTATGTATACCTACGACACTATTAAAATTATTTTCATTCATTTTCAAAACTATTTCTAGGATTGCATACATTCAGGATGAACGATTTATGCAGTCTGAAATAAAGCAAAAATAAATTTAAAGAAGGGTATATAAGGGAAATATAAGGCGTCAAAAATTCATATTTTACAAATTTCAAGAGGCGATAACTTGAGAGGAGGTGGAGATGGAAAAAAATTTTCTTCTAACGGAATGAACTATTTGTTAGTGCCTAAAAGCTACTAAAATTCCTTGGGTCTTGGACAACATCCAAAATTTGAAAAAACGGATTTTATATAACGGCAAATTTTAACGGCCATTTTGTTTTTTTAAAGGTGAAGTATCTTGTGATAGAATAAGCAACCCACTACTTGTCTCCGTTTGCAAAATTTGAAAAATGCATATGGTTCCACTACAGTAAATAGTTGAAAAATGTCATTTTTAAAGTTTTGGGGAGGTATAACTTTTAGAAGGGGGGAGATAGGTTAAAATTATGTTCTACGAAATTAGTTTCTAGTAAAGATCTATGCACATGTAAAATTTCAGGTTTTTATCTTCAAGGGTGTAGAAATTTTGTAAACAGACACACGGACGGACAGACGGACTGACAGAGTGAAAATAAGAAGCGCTTTTTTTCGAAATTGGAAAAATGCCAACAAGGAAAAGCTGAGAGGATTTTAAATTGATTCCTCTTAAAAGGAAACCTGACCTCTTTGCCAGTTCATGTATGTATGTACTTTTGTGGTAATTCATTATTTCTTATCTAGTGTAAATTAATTAAGGAAAAAATCGTATCTTAGGGCTTGAACGTTAAAACCATAAATTTGCATTGTTGACTACAAAAATTAAAGAAATTTCGAAAATGAAACAGAAGGTTTTGAAGAAGAAGAATGACTCTCCACTTAATGTCATTGCTTTTAATTTTCACTAATGAAGCATTCTTCATATCATATATGACTTATAGTTATAGTTTATTATAGATTTATATAATATCACATAGCTATTACAATTTTTTATAAATAAAATGAGATGTGTTCTATTAGCAGATAGGTTGATTTCCAAACTGTATTTACAATACAGTGATAAGGGGTTTGTATGTTTAAAAGTTCGATGGGTAAATAAATTTGTGTATTTATATGTATATCCCCTAATATGAAATCAAATATTTAGCAAATTTAATTTTATGTTCAATGCAAACTCTTATTACAATTCAAGAATGTCTTCATTTAAGTTCCATATTTCTCACTAAAATATTATATCAGAATCAACCACTTCATTTGACCAAAATTTAATTCACTTAGTTTAACTAAATTACCATTCAAATATAAAATTATTTTCAATTAAGAAATTATTTTAAGATAACATACATAGCTGCACCCTTAATTCAATGAAATATTGATATATGAGGAGAAATTTTCATATATTATTTCAATCTTCAATCATTTGCAGATAAAATGTTTCGAATTATATAAGAAATTATTTAAACTGCAACAAGAATTTGAAAAAGAAAGTTAAACTGTTCCTGAAATTACATAGGGCGTTCAAAGAATAACTCTCACAAAATGCAGCTTAAATGATTAATGTGGCTCAAAAAAACATCCTTAATTTTTCATATTCGCAATTGGCTTTTCATTTAGATTCGTTGACTCAAATTTTATATTTCCTATAATAAAATAAATTTAAATTAATTAATGAAATTCGGCTAGTAAAATTGATATTTAAAATTTTTATCTATTTCCGTGAGACCTAGAACAAAAATATAGAAATTCAATTTTAACGCTTATAAAGATTAAAAACAAAAATTGTATTATTGCAAATAAATTGTTCAAAAAAAAAAAATCAACAAAACTTTGACGTGAAATATTTAAATTAAAATTGAAAACTTCTAAAACTATAAGCAATGCAGAATTTAGTTTATTATTATTGCAATTAATTTTTTTTTAATTAAATTTGAATTAAAAATTTAATTTTATGCTTCCGCTTTTTAATTTCAAAATATGCTAATCCCTTAGAATTTTTTTTTTGGTTTGGTACCCTTTACCTACTTATGAAAGAAGTTAAGAGCATTAACACTTTGGTATTTAGTTTTCAACCACTTGATATATATACAGTATTGGCCAAAACTAAAGCAACCCTCTACCACAATTTCTTATGTATAAATTTAAAAAATGATATATGTATATGTACATAGTTCTTGAGTTTAATATTTTTTTTAATAAACTAAATGGAGGCAATAGAAAAAATTAACATTTAGTCGCACTATTCATTAAAAAAACAAAAACGAAAAATAACTACTTAAAAAACTCAAAATTTGGACAAAGTTGGACAAAACGTTTTATTTGCTTTATAAAAGAACCAAAATTTTACGTTGATTTGCACATTTCCGTTTGATTAGACAAATTCGTACGACAACTTCAACAACACATACGATTATTTTATATGTGGTTTCATTAAACAACACAAAAAGACTATTTTAAAATGTTCAGGATTTGACTACGACTGTCATTTGAAGTAGTCGTACTTCAAATGACACTCAAGTAGTTTGTCATGAAGTAGTCGTATTTATTTTTCAAATAATATATTCTACTTGTTTTTGTGGAGTATCTTTTTCGTTTTGAATAGCAGTCGCAAGCCTTAAAAAGCAAATTTTCAATATTTAAGAATTCAAAGATTGTCATAGTGTAGGGTATAATTCATTCGGTTAATAAATTAACTAAAAATTTTTTTTTTATATGGAAATTTATTCTAATAACAGAAATTAAAACGAAATGAAATAATGAGCTACATTGCCATTTTTTCCAAAAGTTTAAATTTTACGATATATCAATGAAAGGATAAACAAATTATATAAAATGTCTTTTCTATTTATTTGCTCACTATCATGGCTTAATTCCGATATTTTTTTAAATGTTAGTATGACTACTTGTATAATAAGGTACCTACATAAATATTTTAGTATTAGTCGAAAATTATTGTACTTAATGCTGCACCGAGTCTAATATTATAAATTCGTATTCAAAAAATTTTTCCTTTAAAAAGATGTCAGAAAGTAGACAACTACCAGTAATTTTAACCGCCTTAGTGGCAAAGATATACTCAATGAGTTCCTATAAGTTCGAAACAAACAAAGATATTGAAACAATTTTTTGCATTCAAAATGGGTGCCTTACTGCATGTACTTTTAAATATTAAAAAATATTACAAAATCTCGTACACTCTACATATGTGTTTCTTTTTTTCAATTAAACATTGTAAATTGAAATACGAATTACTTACAAACGTAAGAGGAAAATGATATAGAAATAGAAGTTTTCATTTAAATAACTGAAAGTTTTAGTATCAATTAATAAATTAAAAAAAAACATACAATGTACTATGAATAAAACCGAAATAGAATAAAACCGAAATAGCTACAGAGAAATTCTATGAAAAATTTAAAAAAAAATTTTAAATAAATTCTGAAATCCTCTTTTTGCTTTGTTACAATAAATTAGTTTCTAAAATTGAAAAGGTAATTTAATTTGGTAAAATATTTTACTTTGATTAATTGCAACAATTAGCATTTGAACAAATTAAATTGCATTTTCGTTTCGATAGAATGAAATTTACTATAAGCTTAATTTTAAAACGCGACACTTTTTAAACAATTTATTTAGAAAAAAAAAAACAATTTTACCTCAGTGCTTTTTATATGAATTTGAAAAAATTTTACCGTACATATTGCATACAATAAGGGGGGTACCGTAATGAAATGAAATTTCGCATGTCAAGTTTTCATCTACACAACTATACCTTTACTGCAGCTATAAAATTTATACCCGGCATAAGTTGAATATTTTAAATTCATCAACTTTTCTTTAGGACAAATAACTAGAGCTTTTGTTTTAAAACCTCAAATAATATTTTTGCTCATATTTCAACTAATGATGCGCAGAGTTGCCATAAATTATGAGGGAAAATTATGAGGGAATTATTTTCTGAATTAAAGTGCTTGAAATAGACATTATTAGCAATTCTCATTTTACATTTTTAACGATATTAATTCAATAATGAACAGAATAATTTAAATTCTGTTCTTCAATTCTGTGGAAAATTGGCATTTAAAAAACTTAAGAACATTACAGAAATTGTATTTCTACTTAGCTCACTACCCAAACTGACGTAGGTGGTTAATGGATTTATTAGGACATAATATATACATACAAATTCCATTTTGGTTCATATACTATGCGATCAGTAATGAAATGTTCACATCACTATTCTTCAAATATATTGCAATGTATTTTTTATTTAATTTGACTATAGCCTTTGATCACTCAGGGAAAAAAGACAAATTTCCCTAAGCTTCAACTGTTCATTGAATCAATAAATAGACCTTGTATTAAATGACATTATTTATGTATAATAACAAAAATATAATTAAAGCATGTAGCCCGCTCGCTGAAACTGAAATTGAAAAATTTAATGAATAATCTAGATTGTTCTTTGTTGATTTTAAAGTAATTTGAAACTCGATTTAATATGAAACTCGATTTTTACGACGAAATTTAACTTATAATATTAACAATAAATTTTTTCCTTCAAAAAATATAGCATTGGAATTAAGTGGAATTACAATTTTACATCTTGAACATTACCAGAATTTTTTATTGTTACAATCTTTATTCTATATTCTAGCATTTAGCTTCGTAGGTGTGGCATTTCTAAACCATTGTTATACCTAATCTATATTATATTTTACAAGATTTTTCCAGTTCATGAACAGGTATACATATAATCTAATAAATAACAAAAACAAAGAAATGAAAATAGCAAAAGAGAATACTGGGTACATACATTACTCAATTGATTATACATACTGTAAAACAAAAACAAAAAATGAAAAGCGAAAAGCGAAAGAGAGTAAAAAAAGAGTAGTAATATTTTTTTTGTTTTTTTGCTTTACTACCATAAACAAAAATAAAAAGCAAAAGGAAGCGAAATATTTTAAATGAGTTAAGTAAGAGTAAAATAATTTTTTGTTGTTGTATTTAACATGGAATGGAATTAAAAAAAATAAAACTAAAAATTGTGAGAGATATAAGAACACGAATAACGTTACGTTACGTACTTATCTAGATAACGTTGTTTAGAAGGAAATTTTTCGTTCTTAATTGTTAACTAATTCTTAATTTGAATTTTAATCATATCTATGTAATTAACAGTGACACATATTACATCTTAAAATTTATTAAATTAAAAATATTTCCATTACTTTTATTTATCATTAGTATTCAAACCAATATGATATTTATGCATATACAAGTATATACCTGCATATGTATGCCATAATATGTACAAATTTTTCTAAACTTATTTTAAAATTGATTGCCACAATCCTGTTTTTACAACAGATAATACTGCTTATAAGCAAACCACAGGGGCCCCTAGTTTCCTTATATTACAATAAAAACAAAAAATAAAATAAAAAAAACAAAAAATTTAATGAATAATCTTCTAGATTGTTCTTTGTTGATTTTAAAGTAATTTTGTTTGTTCAGAGTTAAAGCCCAAAAATTGGATTCAACTTTGAAAATTTTAACGGTTTAGATTTAATTTTTAATATTAGTTACAAAAATTAACTAGCATAATGCTAATATATTTCTGTAATATTTTTAACTACTAGAAAAATGTAAAGATTTCAACTAAAATAATTATTTGAGCGCACTTTGTGTTTAGGAAAATTATTGAAATAGCTCATCCTTTGAAAAGGATTTCAGCTTAAAGGCAACCAAACTCGTGTACTTAAATAATTATCTTGTAGAGAATGGAAACTGCTGAAACTATTCAAAGTCAAATTTTTACTTTCTCTAATGAAATATGAAATCATCCAATATTCATTGGAATTCTTTTGAATAATTTACTGAAATAGTAAAACTAATTAAAAACACTTATATAAAAAATCTAAAAACTTTAACTAACTTTAACTAACAACTCAGAATTGTTTTCATAATCAATAATCTTTCCGATTTTATCAAATATCACAAAAAAACAAAAAAAATCAAAAATAAAAAAAGTTTTACTAGGACTTAAATTAGTCAAAAGTTGAAGAACAAAATGACATGCCAATTATTTGGAAGTTGTGTTAGTTCTATACGTCATGGCACAAAGGATAACAATAAAAGTAGAAAAACAAGAACAACCAAAAAATAATGACTTTCTTTCTATCAAAACAAGTCAACTTTTATTTGGAATAATTCTCAAAAATAGCTTAACAAAGTTTTTGAATTCTCATTTTAGTTTTTTTTTTACCCCCTAATACAATAATATTCAATATAGCACATATTACAGTGTTGTCAGAATAATGAAAATTTTCTTACTACAAAAAATTTTTAAAGCAATTTTAATATTATTTTGCTATTTCATGAGAATTTCTGAATCATTGAGAGTTAGTATGAAAAATGTATTTAATGCCACAAAAAATAAAAATGTAGAACTCCAGAAAAATTTCGTAGTTCACGACAACAACAAAGAAAAGTTATAAATAAACGAGAAAAAATAGAGTTTTCCTTGTCAACTCTGTGATACCTACGAATTTGCCATCCTATGTCCAAATAAATATACCATAGCTGACTATGGTATATTTATTTGGACTATTGCAATATTAATTCATTCCAAATTTCAATATTTTCAAAGATATGGCCGAACTACTACTGAAGTTGTATAACAGCTATTCATAGCAATTTCAACGAATTTTATCAAAAATCCTGGCCCTACTAATATATTCGTTTGTGTCAAATTTCAATATCATAGCTTTTATAGTTTCTAAGATATATTCAAATAAATTTTAAAGTTGTATGGCAGCTACCCGAGCTAATACCCCGACTATATCCAATTTAAATAGAGTTCTGGAATTTACTATAATAAATCATTTGTGAAAATTTCGTGCACTTAGCTCAATTAGTTTTTGGGTTATCGTTGGGACAGACCGACGGACAAACAAATAATATGAAACTCGATTTTTACGACGAAATTTAACTTATAATATTAACAATAAATTTTTTCCTTCAAAAAATATAACATTGGAATTAAGTGGAATTACAATTTACCAGAATTTTTTATTGTTACAATCTTTATTCTATATTCTAGCATTTAGCTTCGTAGGTGTGGCATTTCTAAACCATTGTTATACCTAATTTTCTTATATTACAATAAAAACAAAGAATAAAAATCTTGGGAAAAAATTAGATACTAAATAAAAAAATTGATTTTATTTTTTCTTTTTCGACTTTCTTTTACAGGAAAAAAATCACATTTTTTTTATATACATATACACATACAGAATAAGTACATACATACATACGCATGTGGTGCTCTTATTATCCATACATATGTGTGAGAAATGAGTTGAAAGAAAACAAAAATTTTGGTGGTAAAAATTATTCAAAGTGATAACTTTCACTTAACAATATTAGCCCCATTAGCACGGCGTAAAGGCAAAACCTTGTAAGTCAAAGTTATTAATTGTAGGTTTAAGAAATTAAATTTTTGAGAAAAATTGCTTGAAAGTTCGAAACCAAGTTTGTAGAATTTAGATCATTTTTTTTAGAATTAATTCAAATTTCTTTAAAACTAAACCAAATTACCGAAATCATAGAATAATTTTTTCCAACAACTAAGTAATGAAAAAGCTGACTTTTGAATAAGAGATTTCAGCCATATTCGAAATTTCCTATAAAAGTTGAAAAAATCCTACTCCACTACTCCTTAATAATTGACAATCAATGGATTCCTGTATCTTAGCTGCGATTGAAAATGGGAAAATTTTGTCATTGATGAAAATTTAATCTGAGATTAATTCATAAATGGGTTTATCAATTTATTACAATACAATTTGTAACAACTTTTTCGCTGATATCCAGAGAATTAGTTATGACAGCTTATTAATTACTTTTTTTACCACACTGCGCACAACAAGTGAAATATACTGTGATAGAATCAAAGGTCACATTTTAAATTGAGCTATAAACGAAGGGCATTATTTCATATTTGGAATTTACATTTAAGTTTGGATTTACTGAATTGAAAATTTTTGAAAATATGCTCCAGCAACTGATTTTTTACTGAGGGCCAATTTTGCATTTTTATTATTCTTAGTATAATATTTAAAATTTATGGAACTTTAAAGAGAAATAATTATTTAAGTCGTTTTCTTTACCTATTTCAAATAACTCATACAAACCAAAAATAGTTCTTAATCTAATCTGTGGAATATTTTTTACTTTATCATAGACATAGCTTTCACTCAAATTGTA
Source organism: Condylostylus longicornis (assembly GCF_029603195.1). Classification (NCBI taxonomy): domain Eukaryota; kingdom Metazoa; phylum Arthropoda; class Insecta; order Diptera; family Dolichopodidae; genus Condylostylus; species Condylostylus longicornis. The sequence goes on along the minus strand of NW_026578017.1, from coordinate 7,657,952 downwards.
ATTCAATAACTTAGTGAAAGGGAGTCTAAAGAAGTCTATTAATTTTTAATAAGAAATCTCGATTATTAAGCATTTAAGCCTTAGGTAATTGAATTTACGAATTAATCAAATTATAAAATAAAATTGTAAAGTAATTATGAAGTACACAATTTTGTCTTGCAACCTTGAAATTAAAAAAGAAAATGTGGGCAGCACATGCATTTACATAATGATGAATAAATTCTATGAATTTATGCGATAAATGTAATTATACTTCGTAGGCAAATTCTATTTCTCCATCTAATATTTTATTTAGAAAAAGTTGAAACTTGTTGCCATTTTGAAATTTGATGTGTCACTAATAATGTGTTGAAAAAACCAAACCAAAATTTTTTTTTTTATCTTTTTTCAAAAAAAAAATCGCCAATATAATTTTAAAGACTGAATAAACACTCCCGTATATCAATACAAATTATTAGCTAAATGGACCCGAACTCTCATAAATCACTAAATTTATTGTTTCTAAATAATTCTGCCGAAATGACTAATAATTTATTCTAGAAATTTTATTATTCATAAAAAGGAATGGAAGAAGGAAGAAATTTTTTTTCTACTTTTAATACGGTTCTCTATAATATAAAAATTCAATAAAACACGACCCTTCGTAAATGTAAACCAATACAAAGAAAAAAAATATAAAGAATACACCAAAAATATGAGAGAGGCAAAAAATAGCTTGCGTTTATTCAATTGTATTGTATTTTTGACTCCTGCCGAATATTCAATTTAACTTTTATTTTTCGTTTATCTTATCTACAAATGACACAGAGAAAAAGTTATGGTAAAGTAGATAATTTGGACGCTATTAGCGCTAATTGGGCATGTTTGCAATGGCGCTTTATATAAAATAAATTTTTTTAAATATTTCTCTTTTTCTCTATCCCTCATACCTGTCCGAACAATATTTGAAGATTGTTCAATATTAGATAATTCGTTTGTAATAGCAACAATTAAATGTGAGGATTAAAGGTTACATTTACATTTCCTCTATATCTACTGAACTACTATAAATTGCTTACCCTAAGAACGAATCATATACTATATACATGGTTTGCTCGTCAAAGAATGACATTCGTATAAAATATATTAATAAATTTTTTGTAGCATTTTTAGTTCTTGTCAATCGAAACACCGGCAATCAATTTACCTGGACTACTTGGAATTCATTTTGGAATTTTAAAAATTATTTAGAAGAAATTTAACTCTTTTCCGGAACATATAAAACAAAGTTATTCATAACAAAAAAATGATCCGAAGAAAAGTTTTTTTTTTACGTAACCAGCAACTACCCATAATACTTAAGATAGCCCTTTCATTTAAAATTATATAGACAAATTTCAATAAATAAAATTAGTTGCAACGTCGAATTTTAAATATACGTTACTTTACTTACATGAGAGTTCAAGTGAATAGTTATACAACTGTTTTTCTAATTTAACAACGAGATAAAATTTTCATATTGTTTGCACTTCATACAGCTTATAAATTCCAAACTCTTACATTTGCGTACCAACACGAACCAGGACCAAAGAAAACTGTGTTTTTATCTTTATTATTGTTTGTTTCTTATTTTGTTCTTCTCTTTCCGTCCCATCATTATACTGGAAAATATTTTAAAAACCATTTTTATTTTCGGCTATTTCGCTCCTTTTTATTTGTTATTGTTTGAGTTTCGAGTTTGTTAGAGGGTGTTTTGTTTTTAATATAAAAACCTAGTTGGGTCTTGCTAATATCAAATTAATTTATTATTCATTTTTTTGCGATACCGTGTACTAGCCATTCTTGAACTGAAGAAAAACAAAAAGTATAAAAATTTTTTAGATTAGGAATTAATAGAGACGGGAAAATAATGAACGTCTAGTTTTTTGTATAAACGAATTTTCTTTTTGTTTTATGGAAAAATTTTTTCTTTTTCATTGTTTTCTTTTATTTTCAATGATATTTTTCTTAAATTATTGTGAAAATTTCTATTGACCTCTGGTTTTTAATGTTATAGCAAGGTTTTTACCTACACAAATACTCTCATACACATATGTATGTATATTGCTTTCTTTTATAGATTTAAGGAGGCATATCAATTGTATTAGCGGTGCAGTAATTTGGTAAAAATCACTACAAAATAAAAATAAATTTCGTTATACGTATTAAAAGTTTGTTGGTATCTGAGGCTAAAAGTAAATTGAATTTAATTTTTTCTTTACTGTGAGTTTTTAATAATTTTTTATTTAAAATACAATTCCATTCTTTGGTATTCCAATTTAGTATGAGTAAAATTTATTTTACTCTTGTGTAATAAGCGTATTCCGTAAGAAAAATCCGAATTTTCGATCAATGTAAAATCAATTTTAGAGGAATCGTTTCGTCCAATAAAAATATTCCATTGAGAAGGGATTAAGGAATTTGTATAAAAAAGAGAAGAAGAATCTAAAATTTCGTTCTAGCTTATTGAGCCGCAAGTTTAACAGTTTTTCATTTTTTCATCAACGCCAATTGTGGAAAGTTTGCTGTATATTAATATTTATGGAATTTTTATTGATTCGATTATTTCCAGAAAATTTCTTGACTGTTTCATCACTCTATTGATACTCGGTACGTACTTAAAAGGAGATAAAATTTTTTTTATACGTGGACAATAAAATTAATTTCGAAATTTCTAGACATTACAAATCAAAAACTTTCTCTTTTATTATAATTAACTAATAAACTTCATGCATGCAAAGAGAAAATAAATTTAATTTATGAATTGTTTATTGCTCTATAGCAGTTCAAATTATATTTGTAGATACATGGTACGTACAAATTGTATTACCGAAAACACTTGTCTTGTCAATACAAATAAATTTTTAAAATATTCATGAAAGTTGAGTTTTATATTCCTTTAAACAGAAACATTTTAAGATATTTAAGATTTTTTAAAAATTCATAGGTAATTTGATTACAATACTTATAAATGTATGTCTTCAAATGCAGGCTGTGATTTGTGGTATATAAGATATAACGTTACATAATTACAAATGCCAAGAGTACTGTATAATAAGTATTTCCATATTTAATTTAACAGATTAAAAAATTGGGTATTTTTTATTTGCAGAAAAAAACTGGCACCTTTTTTCAACAGGTTGTAGCTCAAAAGTGAGTATATCTGCACCACCCTCCCCATCCCTGCTTGCCTCACAATTTTCCGCTGGAATTTGATCAAAGAATCATCCCTGAAATTAATTGCGAAGCTTTTCTTCCTAAATAGGTCTCTTAAATTAAACTAACAATCTCCTATAAGCAAATAATAAGTAAATAAACAAAAACTTTATTGATTTCAGAATTCTTACGCTTTATTTTATAGCCAATTCTTAAACTAAATAAAATAGTTAAAATTTTTCATACAGTAAATTATTAAGAATTGGACATAATTAATTTCTGTTACGTTTGGAGAACGTAAGAGAACGAAAACAAGATGCACTATACCAGGTAAATACCGAGTCAGGTCAAAAATTCTTGCCAGTAAAATTGAAAATTTCTGTTCTACAGCTTTCCGTTTCTGAAACGATCTTTCGTTTTATTAGTACTTATATCAGATTGGTTCAGAGACACTGACAAAAAGAATAAAATTCTCTATAGTGAACTTCTGTTTACGTATAAGTCTATGGTACTTATGTATATTTCAAAAACAAAATTTTAAGCCAAACATACTAACAAAAATGAAAAACGAAATGAAAAATTTTTTTACCTATAGAACAAATTTTTTTAATCTTTATTTCCCCATCATAAATGTCAGGGCTATTATTTTTTTAATTTATCGTTCAAATTTTGACCATTAAGTGCTTAAAAACCGTTTTGATTTGTAGACCTAATAAATTTTTATTTGTATTTTTTTCTCTATGCATATTCGCGAAAGTAAATATAGAAAGTAAAACCTTGTGTTAATTATTTCAAGACTGAAAACTTTTTAAATTAGAATCCTTTAGAAATGCATTTTACTTTACATAAAGTGAAAAAGCCTAGAAGAAAATGCGAATCAAAAAAAAGTGTTTTTATTTTCCAACTTAATTTATACTTAAGTAAAATTTATGTATAGGTATACTTTATGTGTACTTTAATGTTAATAGAACATTGAAAGAGAACAATTATATGAAGAAAAGTTTTTAATTTTTATAAGTTGAAATTTTCAAGATTTTTTAAGAATCCATTATGTTTATTTTAAAGAATTATACGGGCCTATACAATCTATAAAACGAAGCGCATAATTATGTGTTAGTGACCCATGAACCATTAAAGTTTATAGAGGTGCTAAATCAAATGTTAATTTCAATTTTACTAATTTATGGAAAAGAATATTTCTTGATTCAGTTAAAATAAACCTATGTAATAATTTGTTAAAAGCAAATTAATTTCAAGAATTTCTCTTTTAAACCATATTAAATTTTCCTCTCGTACGCATATTTGGCAATAGTATGATTCATGAAATTGTAATATTTTAAAGATCGTTTCCTAAATTAAAAGTTTAAAACAAAAGGACAATAATAGAATTATGAAAAACATTTTAAATTTGCCTTACCGTTTGTAACGCTAAGAAAAATACTCTTAGATATAGACTCAAGCAAATGTTTTTCTTCAGCATCGAATTCTAAGTCGATTTAGTTTTATCCGCCCGTCTGTCCGTCCGTTCCAATGATAACTGAAAAACTAATTGAGCTAAGTTCACCAAATTATTTTTTATTTATTATAGTAAATTCCAGAATCCTATTTAAATTGGATATGATCAGGGTACTGGTTCGGGAAGCTGCCATACAACTTCAAAGGTTATATGGTTATATCCAAGAAACTATAAAATGTGTTTGATTAAAGTCGTTGAAATTGCTTGGCTCTTTCTGGTAGCTGACATAAAACTTCAATAGTAGTTTGGCCATATCTTAGAAAATATTGGAAATACAGTACTTAAATTTTGCATAAATTAACATGGTAATATAGCAACTAAAAGTCATATAGTCTGTTTCATAGTCAGCTATGACATATTTATTGACACGGTTTGACACGGTTGACAACTCTGTTTATTCTCGCTTCTTTTAAATTTCAAAAAATTGTTAGCAAATTTTCAAATGCCAAGTTACCAAGGCAGAAGAAATTAATTCTCAAGTTTATAGAAAGTATTTCGACATTAATTATTATAAGAATGCTAAAATCAAATTCAAACTTTATGCAATATGGCCCGAAACTGGTGCTCTTACAAGACTATTTGCAAGAAATCTGTAATTCGTGCGTAAACAAATTTGTGAAAATCTTCCTGCTATTTAAATACATTCCCCTTATAAGAAATAGTGCTTATAGTAATATAAAGGCCTAATTGGGAGAATTTTTAAATTTTCTAAACAGGTCCATTGTGTTACATAGCCGATTCCAATACGGGTACGGGGTTAATTTTATTTTGATAAGCGCCCCCCCAATCACATAAGCCATACTGTAATTCCCTATAATACAACATTTTTATACATTTTGCTTAAGCAATGGAAACTGCTTACAGTATAATTTACTACATTGTACAATTTCCATAAGCGACATAAGATAAGTTTTCAAAGCAAATGTATGTTCTGATAAGCTCACATTAATATCAGTGATAACACCAAGGTATTTAAATTTTGTAACTACTTCAATGTGAAAACAAGATCCACTACAAGTTGTATTATGATCAAAGAACACTTGACTCGCGTTACTTAAAGTATAATTCGGACAATCAGTCGTATGAAAGGCAAATTTTGTACCAGGAGCCACTATGTGAGGATTGAAACTAAAGAACATTAATTTAGTTTTTTTTGCTTATTACCAACTTGTGATGCGCAAACCAATTTCTGCTAACTAAAAGTATAAGACACCGCAACTTCTCAATTCTTGATGGAATAATGGATTTTTAAGACATATTAAAAAAAGAATAGATCTGAACACTGAATCCTGCGGCAACTCCTAAATATCAACAATCACGCTGCCAATCTTTTTTTCTAAAAACCTTCAAACAATCACCCGGTGAAACTGCTAACCAGTTCAAGACCACGCTGTATATTTAAATAAGAAAAATCTTTTTAAATTTTCTTAAACTTTAATTCAATATTTTATCAATAAAATTAATATGAAATAAATTTTCAATTGTAAAATATTTAATTGAATTGAAAATTTTCGAACAATATGTGTGAAATTGCTTGTAACTACATACATTCATACATATAAAATTAAATTGATAAAAATGAAAAGATATTATAATTTTTCTTTTATAATTTTAAAAAGATAAGATTCGGAAACGAAATAAAAAATTAAGTCAATTCAGAAAATGTTGAATACCTAACTAACGAACGAAAGAACGAGATTGAAAATACAAAAAAAAAAATGTTATAAAATCATATGAATCCAATCAAAGTCAGATCTAAAATTCAAATAGTTCTTGGATCTATACTGTCTATGTAGGTACAACAACGTAAACCCTTTGTTATTCAAAAATAATATTAAATGAGATTTCCACCACAAAATCAGGCAAAATCTTTGTATTATGTACACACAAAAATATGCATGCAAATTTTTTTACACTTTTTTTCATTTAAGAATAAGGATATTTTATCATAAATTTGATAACAATTTTCCTTATAATAGATTAAAATAGAATTTAGAATGAATAGCAATGAAATACACAAATGATAACGAGTTTTGTTATAATTGAAGCAAACTTTTACAAGATTACAAAAGAAATTTACAAGATTTTATTAATGTATTCTAACATTGTATTTTATAATAGTATTATAACATTGTTAGAATTCAATTTTCCTCCTATAAATATGCACCTACAAGGTTTATAATTTACTATTGGAGGATATGCTGTAAACAACTTAAAATTTTTAACGATTTGTAAAGAAAATTTCCCAACATTCCGATTCAGTCAAAGATTTTTTCAAAAATATTCCAGAAAATGAAAAATTAATTTAAAAAAAAGTCAAGTGTTTTAATAGAATTTTGAAAAACTCAAAACAAGAAGACTTTAATTTATTAAGTTAATGGAGAGTTGTAAAATTTATTTACTGATTAAGTGTATGAAAACGTTGAAATTCAACACAAATAACCAAATATCAATTTAATTACGGAGTAAAATGTGTTAGTATTTATATTGAGTTTAAGCATTATCACAAAAGCAGCTTCACATTAGATTAATACCATAAATGTATTAAAAAATTTAATAAAATTTAAGATGTGGAAGAACAAGCAAAATCATACTTATGTGCGAATTAAAATTTTCTCGGATATTTAAAATCGCTATTAACTCAAAAAAGGAAATATTAAAAAATTTACAGTTCCTACCAAAATTTGTCCGTGTTTCCGTTTAAATAACTTGAGACATAAGTCTTTGAGATAAAAAGCTCAAATTTTATATATATAAGTAGATATTTAATAGAAAATTTATTTCCTTGGAAGAAGCTTTTTACCGAATCGCCTCCCCCCTCACCCGATAAAAGTTGTATTCCATGAAAGTCCCAAAAATGCCATTGCTTCACTACTTATTGCAACTAAATCACAAACATTTTTTAAATCCTGAAAACTGAAAAAGTAATGGTGAGTTTTCTTTACTGCGGTACAGCATTCAAACAAAACGCTTAGTTTTATTTAAACTTCGTTTAAATAAAACCATTATTTAAAGTTCGTTTTTTTGCCGCTTTTCTTCTATATGAAAACTGTAGGAATGTGAAGTTCTAACAAATCTCAGATACTAATAAAAAGTTAATTTTGCTATAGAAGAAAATATTTTTCTAATTCTATCACGTCCAAATTATGGTCCTCCGAAATTTGTAAAATTTAAAATTTCAACACCTTATATTATCTGGAACCCCTGGATATTCTGGAACAATTTTCCTAATTGATTTGAGTGCAGAACGCTAACGGTAAATATCATGCCATTAAAAATGATTATTATTTCCACCATTCAACCATTATGTTAATGTGTCTTTCGATTGTCTTTTTTTTACTCATCCTAAATGTATGCAATAGTTTAATATATAATTTTGGTACATAAATGTAATTTGCCTTTAGAAGCGGTATTTTCACAAATCATCCATAATAAAATTGGTTTGGTCAAATTTTATTAATATTTGCCGTAAACAGAAATGTTTAACTTCGTTGGTCGAGATGATATTGAGGTAAAATAATAAAATTTGAACGCATATTTGAATTTATAAAAAATTAGGAATTGGAGCATTAAATAATTTAAATTTTAAAATTTAATTTACGAGACACGTCGATTTGTATTTTCAATTGCTTCATACCTCATAGCTCATAAAAAAGAGGAGTACACACTGATTTTTTCATTTTCAATATTTCAATCATTTTAATTTTTACCGACCGTATTGTGTAAACAATAGGTAGGTTATGTGATGGCAACAAATTTTGCATATCGAGTTTTCGGTGGGAACGTACTTCTCCATAGTAGGGAAGTGTAAATAAACTATTTTTAGCAACCTGTCGGTCTGTCGGTCTGTCGGTCTGTCCGTCTCTCGGTCTGTCGGTCTGTCGGTCTGTGTGTGCACGCGTGTATCTCAAGTTCGGCTGAACCGATTTTGATGAAATTTTATATGTAAGTTTGTTTCCACCATGGCACGGATCGATCAACTTTTGGTATATATCAGGCCTCGGGAACTGCACTTTTTAGCGGGCCTGTTTTACATTTTTGAACATTTTGAAGAAAATATTCAACCGATTTACTTGAAATTTTATATATAAGCTTTGCTCGATCATATGCAAAAATTCCTAACTTTTGGAAAGATCAGGCATCGGCAACTAGGCGTTTACTACGGGCCAAACATACACTTTTGTGTATATAAAGAGAAATAATCAACCGATTTCATTGAAATTTAATATATGAGATCCCCGTATTAAAACAATGAACATGTAAATTTTTTGGAAAGATCAGGCATCGGCAACTAGGCGTTTAGTACGGGCCAAACATACACTTTTGTGTATATAAAGAGAAATAATCAACCGATTTCATTGAAATTTAATATATGAATTCCTCATATTAAAACAATGAACATATAAATTTTTTGGAAAGATCAGGGCTCGAAAACGGATTTTCGGGCCGATTTTACATTTTTCATCATTTTGAAGAAAGTATTCAACCGATTAACTTGAAATTTCATATATAAGCTTTGCTCGATCATACGCAAAAATTCCTAACTTTTGGAAGAAATCAGGCATCAGCAACTGGGCGTTTACTACGGGCCAAATATACATTTTTGTGTATATAAAGAGAAATAATCAACCGATTTCATTGAAATTTAATATATGAATTCCTCATATTAAAGTAATGAACATATAACTTTTTTGGAAAGATCAGGGCTCGAGAACTGATTTGCGGGCCAATTTTACATTTTTCACCATATCCACAGAACAAATTGATGGAATTTCTTGAAATTTGATATTTGAGTTCTGGTTGTTACCGAAACTAACTGGCGAGCATTTCAGGGAATTCGGATAGCACAAAGCGAAACTCTACTAAGACCAAATTTACATTTTTCTAAGTATGTTAACTATAAGCTTACTAATGTCCTAAAAATTGGAAAGAAGTATTTAACAGACATTTTTATAATATTCTGTAACATTTTCATTTAACTAGACAATACACAATGCGGTCGCTTATGTGCTGACCACATCAGATTTTTTTCATTTATTTGGGCATTTCGACCACTTTTCTGATCTGCTAAACGCATTCAAATTTTACCCACTTTGAACAAATTTTTGTGTAATGACTTGAAGAAAATATGTTCTTTTTTATAAGATTGCACTCTTTTCAGAAAAAGTTTGTTTTTATCTACAAGTCAAATATATTAAAACACAAATTTGAACCAGTATGTATGGTGTATTCACTTAAAAAAATGAGTTTAAGATTAAATTAAATACAATTTATTCATTTTCATATATAAATAGTACAAATTTAGTGCTTGCCATATAAAAATGAAAATATGATAAGATTATACGATAAAAACGCTCCAAAGATTAACGCGAATAAAGAAAATTATTATTTTTTTTTTTATTTTTATAATTTTTCTTTCTTTTGTAAATATTTTGCAGTAAAAACTAAGCAATAAAAGCGTGTGTCGTAAGTAAAAAGTAGAAAAAAAAATTATATAATTGAGCGAATATGACATTTTAGTACGATAAAACCTTATAATGTGGAAAATTACAGAAGAACAAGCGAAATATAGAGAAAAAAAGAAGATAGAAATCAAAAGAAAAAAGTAAATTAAATAGAAAAATGGAAAAACAAAACCATAGTGAGAATAAAAGAGATAGCAATGTTGTGTTTAATTTTTTTGTGTTTCTCTCAATTCGTGTTATACAAAGCCGTACATCTGGAAAGTTTTGAAAAAATTTCAGATGTTGCTCCTTTTCTTTGCAAAAAAGAAAATTAAAACTAAAATGAAATCTAACGAACCAGCAAATAATGCATTTTTTAACCGAAACGAACAAAAAATCACAACTGAACAAAAATTACTTTTTTTTGTTTTCTTTTTTTTGGTCCAATACTGCAACATAAATATTCATAAATCCTTTTTATGTTGAGTGCATGCATATAAAGTAAATGTATGTATACGTGTGTATATGGTTAGATCTAAATGTATAGAATCCTTAAATTACAATTGTAAATTCGGACTAAGTGACAATTTCTCTTTTTTTTTTGTATTAAAAGTTATTCAAGCGATTTGGGTCATAATATGATTATTGTAGTGTAATATTTTTTTAACACAGAGTTGACTGAAAGAATTGTTCTTCAAATTATATTTTCAACAATTTTCTAAAACTAAATTCTTATTTCATTTATGAGGTTTTTTTATTTGCCTATTGTTTTTTTTACGTAATCAATTAAAATTGGAAAAGAAAAACGCGTGAGTCTGATTTTGAAGGGGTTCATAATGTGCTCTACTGTTGTTAAATTAGAAGACATTTCGCCCCGCTAAAATATAAGTAAATGAGCGGCAGGTATTTTTCTTCATCTTTCTTCTACTAGCGTTTCATTATCTTGAAGTTTTTAGGCTGAAAACCGGGAAATTATTCCAAATCAACCAATAAAAAAAATTTTGCTTTGAAATAATTGTAATACTAATTTTTGATTCAAGGATGTAAAATCATCTTATAAATAATAATTCCAAGAGAAGAAAACTCTTTTAACTCTCATAAAGCTTCCTATATACTCGTAAATTATATGCAGTACACATTTTGTGTACGTGTAATACTTTTCTGTACAAAGCTATAATTAGAAATAAAGGTACATTGTATTTGGTAGCCAGTAATACTAATTTCAATTATATTGATAGATCTGATAAATTTTCATACTACATAGTTGTGTTACGTTTCGAAATTCTTTTCAAAATGTTAAAATGTTTCGATATTCTTAAAACCTCTATTTTAATCTCTTTTAAAACATGTCGATTTCATTATTTTGCAAAACAATTATCGAAATACAAAGCTATCTTTTATGAATATTGATACTCGTATTATAACATGACTTCGAAATTTTACTACAGCTTTAATTATCTAACACATCTGCTCTATATTAGAAAAAACCTGAAGATTTAAAACTCAAACTCTTTAGTATAACCGATTAAAAACGAGCTTTAATTTATTTAAGTGAATTCATTTTAGCAAAAAATATTAGGAGAATCACAGCTTTTAAATTTATTTTTTGAATAATAAAATTTATGTCAAACGAGAATATGTAGGTAGATAAGAGAATATTACTCAAGTCGTATTGCAGCTACCACAAGGAATCAAGAAATTTCAACTACTTTTATCTCACAGAACAGCCCCAGTAATATATTTGCTTGTGCCTAATTTCGATAATTTGCTTCATTAATTATTAGTTTGAATAATTTCTGAGATATATCCAAAAAACTGTTGAAGTTGTATGACAGCTACTTAAATCAATCCCTCAGTCACATTCAATTTAAATGACTTTCCGGCATTATAAATCATTTGTGAAAATTTGGTGAGTTTAGCCTTATTAGTTTTTGAGTTATCGTTGCGACGAACAAACGGAAAAACATGGCTAAAACGATTCAGAATTAGACGCTGATCAAAAACATACATTTTCAACATACATTGTCTATATGTCAAATTATTATTTCTTAACGTTCAAAAGAGTAAGGCAATGAATAATGAAAAAAGCCAACAAATTTACAACAATCATAAAAAAGCCTTAATATAACAAATTAAGGAACCTATAAAAATTTCAAAGCTGTGAATTCCCGCTGATCAAATTTGTTTACAAAGCTTCCAAATATTTCAGTATATATTCGCACAAACAAAAAATTTTCAAAAAATATTCAATATAACCTGGAGTAAACTTTTCTCATGCCTTGAATTCCAACCATTTACTTCGAGAATTGCTTTGACAATAACATTGAAACTAAACTTCTGTAAAGTGCAATTTTTTTAATATCATTAAAAAACAAAATATCTTAAATTTATGAATTAAAAAAAAATAATGATCACCTAAAATGTCTTCCTCAATCAAAAACTTTTTACAAATTATTATCCTGGTATTAAATTTTTTTTTAGTTTAAAATCTCTTTATGTTTCATGATTCCATAATATGTTTTCCTATTTAAATTCTAGTGATTCTCTTAAGGCTAACATTTCAACTAAAAAAAAAAAACTTAATTCATTTTCAAAAAACAGAATCTTCTCTTCTGCTTATTCTCGATAAAATTCAATAGGAAAAGAAACATTTAAGAAGTATCAAATATTTTTTCTATGTTCCTAAATTTTGTACATTAGTAAAAGAAACCAAAAGAGGTTTTAAAAGTTTAGAAATGGTTTTATAGGATTTATGATAAAAAAAATTTCTTTTATCATAAATTCCAAATTGCATATTCAAACCAAACATGAACTGCAACAAAAAATTCAACAAATTTTTATTCTGATCATTAATTTTTTGTCTTGTACAGAAGAATCTACATAGGAAATCTTAATATGGCATTGTTAAAATAATGATTTATTATTAAGGCAAGAGGGTTTATTAAAATTTCATTTTTTACATATCTTAATAATGAACCCTATAACTCCTATTATATTGCCAATTATAACAGCATAATTCTGGTTCCTCTGAATAACTTAAATTTGTAGCTAAAATTTTGTAGTCAAAAGATAAATAAGCACAGCGGTAAATTAAAATCTGAATAGCTTAAACACAAAACCGATTTTCAATTTAAATCTAAATATTTGTAAATTGTGAGTAAATATTTAAACGTGAAAAGGTCAAAAAATTATTTTGTTATTTTGAATTGAATATTCGACCGATTTTAAAAAATATACACCATTCTGGCTTAAATGTGCTGTCATGTTAATAATGCACTCAAAATTTCTTTCTCGAAGGTAAAGGCCATAAAATTGGTTTTGTTTTAGATTGAAATTATTGCTTAACACATTCAAAAATATTTCTAGTATTTAAATTTTAAAATGCTCTCAATTTATTGGTGCTTATGTCTTTCAAATTAATTCAATTCCCAATTAACGGTAATTAATATGCAAATTGCTTACATTTTAATCTATTTTTGAAAATTAAAAATTTTACAATTTTTATATAGTCTTAATAATTTTTATATAATCTTAATTTTATATAATTTTTAAATAATTTTAAAATTCGCATATTTTGAACCTTTAAGGGCAATATTGTCATATAAGCACTATTCACATTTTAAATAATATTTTATTGTTTCAGTTCTATATGATAAAAATCAGATAAAAAGAAAATTAAAAGATGCTTTACTGATTTATAATTCCATATTTTCTAATCTAGCGAATATTGCTAGTGCTATAGAGAAAGCAGTTATTATTCTTAATAATTTTCACTTATATAATTCTATTGTACCCACTTTTTTTATCAAACAAATATTTTTAAATGTTAATTCTACAGTGGTTACATAACGAACACACAAACATTCAGAATATATGAAATTCTAAAGTGAAAACATCAAGCTGAACGGAGGGCACATCAATATTTTCTTAAAAAATTAAAAAAAAAAAGAAAAACGTTCTAAGTACATTCGTTGTTCTTATCTTAATAAAATATGAATTTTTTTTCGTTTTTGTTTTGCAATTTATTTCTTTAATATAACATTATATTAGATATATGAAAGTGTATAATCTTAGATAATCCTTTTCTCCAAAAAAATATTTAACAAAGACTTAAAAAAGCTTAACAATATAGTGCAAAAGCCATATACATAATAATCTTATTGTACTTTGGCAACACCATAAATTTTTGTTTCCATAAATGCATGTGCAAATAGCATCATGCTCGTTTTAGATCACATATTTTCTTTAATAATATTAAAATTATATTTTTTTCTGTAATAGAAAGCATCACTCCTCCCTTGTCCCAAATATCGATAATGTATTCTTCCAATTCAGTCCACTAACAGCTGTCAAATTAAAATTACTTTAAATGAATAGAGGTCTTCCATTTTATTATGTTTAAATTACTAAACCGAATATACATATATCAAAAGTTAAACTTTATGAATGAAAAACAATCACATATTACTTGCAATATTACAAAATTGATTATCACATTATGAACAATAGGTTTAAGCTTCTTAAAATTTGCATTCAAAATCTGTAGTTCAAAAAATTATGATCCACTTGAAGTTTGAAGTAAAATTTGCTGCATATTCTCAGTAACTACATTAATTAAGCACTTCGGACCAAAATGGACCATTTTAAGGGCAACTTCAGACGTTCGTTTATTGTTTGGATCTAAATATTAGGACAGATTTTATTAATACTTTAATGATACAAGTAGTTGCTTAAAAAATTGGAAAAAAAATTAACCGCTGTATTAAGTCAACTAGGCACGGGAAATTTTATGAAATTTTCAAACTATTGTCGCAGGGAAGATTATGTGCCAATATAAATATTGGCAACAGCTTGCTCTGTATCGCACTAAGGTACAGTACCAAAATTCTAGAAGATATTAAAAATTTTAATAAATTCTCCATTTGTCTGATTCAAAATAATATTTTTAGTTCAACCTGTGTACGTGCATTTATAGAGTTTCATTTTGTTTTTTTTTTTCATTATTAATATTATTTGTGTGTATGTATAAGCTAAGTATATACAATAAATGTAGAATAATATTGCAGTCAAATCTATTATGTATTAAAGTTAAAAGTTTTCTTTTTCTTTTTTTTTTTGCTTGTATTTTTAATGTGCATGTGCATTCATTTATGCAACATAAAGTATAAGTTTAGACCTACATAGGTAGGTCATAAAGATATGATTTTTATTTTATATTGCTCTTTTTCCCCTTTTATTATTTTAATAAACTCAAAGTATATTTTAAGTTAACAAAAATTTGAAAAAAAAGATAAGTAAAGTTTCACTTTTACACAAAATATTAAAAATCTATGAAAAAAAAGAAAACAAATACAAAATGAAGTTCTATTTCACTTTTCATCTTTAATATAGAAAAATATTTTTAATACCTTACTCATAACTTATACTTTATATCAAAAATAAAATTTAAAGTTCATAATTATTATTCATTGTAATTTAAAAGTTTTTAGTTAGAAATACTTTAAAATACTTTAATTCACAGAATTTTTGAAAATTTCTAGTTAAGGTTTAGCATTATAATTTTTATTCTTACACAAATCATACTTTTCATTATATAGATTTCAGATATAGAGTATCACCTGGAGTATTCCAGATATTTACGAAATTTGAATAAAATTTGGCATTCATAATTAATTTATAGACATACAATTAAAATAAGTTTTCTATATTAGTTGTTATAAACTTTTTTAGACAATATTACATAACATTCTCTATATTATACGCTTTTTACGGAAACCTACGAATTAACATTTTTTATCAAATTGAAGCGATATTTATTTGATTTAAATTGAATTTATTTTTAAATTCACTCATTTTAGTCATATTCATATAAAAATTTAATTATAGAAAAGCATGAATCTAGTCGATCTCGTGGTGAAATTTCTAGAAATTACTATCTAACTATAGACTTAGTTCTTGGCTATAAAAAGCTCAAAAAATAATTGGATGACGAATAGACTAGAATTGAAATATAGAAATTTAGTGTTAACCTTTAACTTTATGTTTACCTTTAAATTTATGTTTAACATTTCAAAGAAAACCTTTTAAAATTTTTTTTTTAAATTGTATTTTTAAAAACAAGTTCAAACTTTTTCTTTAAAATGTTAATATTCTTTTATTATGTGCCTGTATCAATTAATAATAATTGGTGAGTGTTTCAAGCGCAGAACATTTTCCATTAGAAATTAATCACAACATCAAAAATTCGAGAAGAGTAAAATAGAATTAGTTATTCAAAAAGTGCTAATATAAGTTTTGAAATCATTTAAAGAATTACTTTTACATTTCTCACTAAGAAAATTGCATATCTGCAGGCGTTAAGGAAAGCACTTACATGCCAATATGAGATCTCAAAACTGAAAATCAGTTTGAAGCTTCGAATTTTTAATTTTATAGAAACTATTACAAATGTTAAATGTAGCTATTTGTTGTTTTTGTTTTTAATTTTTTTAGCGAAATTGCTTAAATTTTGTAAAATAAAACTTGGATATTTTCACGTGTAATTTTAACAAAAAAATATTTCTTGCGCTTTAATTACACATTTGGAATAGTTTTCAATTTTGAATAAATTTTAATTTTTTAAATTATTCAATGAAAAAATATGAATTAATAAGTGCCAATTGAAATTACTTAAATGGTAAAAATTAAAAATTGAATGTCATATGAACTTTGAATGGCATGGGCACTCCTTTATTTGAAATATTAAAATATTCTTCACAATAACATTCAGTAAGTATTAAACCAACTCATAACTACGTTATGTACTCGTATTATTATATTTATTTTAATAACCAAAATACCATAGTGGAATCCCTAATTTATGGATTTCTTTAATTTAAGTTAATCTTATTAAATATATATGAGATTATTTAAAAAATATTTCCACATTTCTCTACAATTTACATGCATAATGAATTTATTTTATAAACATAACATACATATAATATGTTCATTCATATATGGTAAATATACTTTATTATATATAATTGAATAATACATATATAAAGCAAATGTATGTATTTAGAATACCAAATGAACACTAATGCTTGAATTAAAATAAAAATAATATTAAAATTAATAATAATTACATTATTCTCTACTATATATGAATGTATGTATGCAGATATGCTATGGTCGCAAAAACCAATGTGTTTTAGATTTTATTCCGGGACTATCATAATTTATCATAAGATTCGCCGTCACATAAACCTTTTAACGGAAACTGAAATAAATCATAGGGAAAAATAAAATATTCCTACATGTAATTATATGCACGTGACAATTATTGTGTAACGTAATTCAACCAGGTGCTGAATAAAATAAATAAATATTTTATGAAGCGTAAAAAAAAAAAATAAAAATATTAAATTCAAATTTCTTGTATATAAATGTATGACTAAACAAAACCTAGATTTGAATGCCATAAAGTTGCGTTCCTCAATCCTCATCACACACAAACCTAGTACATAAAATGGCGTAAAATTTATTATTTATTTATTTATAAAAATCTCCGCACTTGTGACTTGTTTTTTTTTGTATGTATTTTTTTTTATTTTTTTTAAATATTGTTCATGCATACTACACCATGGATGCATGAATTTACTCACATAATTGAATTTTAATAATAGCGCTGTTGAGAAAAAAATTACAATAAAATTATTGAAGTTTTCAAGGATTGAACGTGTGTTTAATGTTTTTCTGTGTTTTTTTTTTAATAATTTTAAATGTTCGGATGTTCTAGGTACTAAGGATTTTAAATAATACAAAAAACATTATTTTTGCTTTTTGCGAAGAAAAGTAATGAAATAATTCACTCTAAAATTCACTATATTGCAAATATTGAACACTACTTGTTTATCCTTTGAATTAAATTTTATCTACTCTAATAAAACATTCTATTAGTAGATGTCCGAACAAAAAATCAAAAACTTAAGGAATCTTTTAAAATCTTTATTTTATTTCTTTTTAAATATTCTTTTTTGATTTTCGTACTTTTTTATGTTGAAAATATAAGCAGTTGGCAAGGTATTGCATTTAAATTGTTCTATCAATAATTTAAAAATTGAAAAATTTTTAATTTTTCCAATTAAATGAGCTTTATGTATGAGATTTATTATATTAAAATATAATAAAATCTCATACACAAAATTCATAGCTTAACTTAATGCTAAGTTCGATAGTAGCTATAAAAGTATTAATTCAAAAATTATTATGTAAAATTTTATGATAAAAATCACTGCCCTGGACAATGTAAGTCCATCGCGTAGAGAGAACAACTCTCATTTTCTTTTTATGGATATGAAAAAGTGTATAGGGTTTATATGAAGGAAAACATACTTTACCGTCCTTTTTTATACCCTGCACTTCGTGAAGGGTATATTAACTTTGGTATGGAGTTTGTAACTACTTGAAGGAGTCATCTGCTGTATGGACATATATATATATTCTTGTTCAGCGTAAAATTTTGCGTGGATTTAGACATGTCAGTCCGTCCGTCAGATCGCACGATAACTCAAAAACGAATAACGCAATCGACACCAAACTTTCACAAGTTTTTTCTTTTGTGCCAAGGACGAACCCTGTTGTTATTGGACCAGTTCGGACAACGGGTTCGGGTAGCTGCCATACAAGTCAAAGAGTTTATTTTAAATTTTTCAAAAACTAATAAAGGTACAAATATAGAATTTTGTATACATGTGTCCAATTATATTCTACATATGGTCTAAAAATTATAATGGGATAGCTGCACCGGTTCGGGTGGCTGCCATACAACTCCAACAGCAAATTTTTTATATTCAGCAAAATAATAAAGTGAGATTCATGAAACTTGGCAGTCGGATGTCCAATTATAGGCCAGACATGTCCGTGAAGTTTCTATAGAATGATTTCACAGGTTCGAGTAATTGCTACACAATAACGAAAGGTGCAGGGTATAATATTCAATCGGTTTATACCGACTGAAACATTTTTACTTGTTTTAAGTCATTTGCATCTAAAAATACCTACAGAGATTTTTTATATAAATAAATTTTGGAGTTTTATTTTCATACTTGCAAAAAAAATTGCGAAAAGGTTTCATTTAAAATAAATGTTATCAAAAACATATTTGCTAAAGATTATAGAAATTCAATAGATGCACATCATCCTGATTGCCATTTCAAAAGGCACTGAGTTAAATTACAGAAAAAAATTGTAATAAAATTTTCATAGGGTAAATTCACTAAACTCTAAGCATATTTTCCTTTGATTACAAAACTTTACTGGAAAAATAGAGTATCTGATGTACGTTCGAAAATCATAGCATGTCTAAGCTTCCAAAGCGTTATAAAAATTTTGTTTATATGCTACAAATATCGAAGTTGACCAAATTGAAGCAGAATTGAAGATAATTTCTATGCGGTGGCATTGCTGCTAGTATAAGGCCCCTGCATTAAAAATTTTCTATGCTTTAACGCTTTTTCTTAATTTTTTTTGCATAAATATTTAAGCCCTGAAAAGGCCTATTTAATGACTAATTCAAGATTTTTCTTAATTTGCATTAGACAATATACATAAAATAGCTATATTATAAGTAATTCGGAGAATGCAGTTTCGAAACGTTTTTTAAAACGGTACAACGTACAATTTTGAATTTAAATTTATTTAGTTTTTAAGCAATTATAGATTTACACTTTCTCTATTTCTAAGAATGAAAAATATTTTCATCTATTTTTCTCTATTTTATGAATTTAATTTTTGGATAATTTTCATATGGACTAAGGAAAAAAGTTCTCGCTCGGGACACAAAATTTCCTTACTAGAAAAATTCTTGGTAGAAAATTAAATGTATTCAATGAAAATTGGTATAACAGAGCTCTTACTGTTATACCGTACATGAAAGCTTTATATTTTTCTAAAATTACTATGAATAATCATTGCGGTTAATATAATAACAATATAATAGTGAAAATTCTTACTGAAACTCAAATTATGGAACCAAGACTGCAATATTATCCCACATAAATGTACATTTGTAACTACTTATGTATTTTTTTTTACTTGACTGATTATTTTTTCTTCATTGTAATCAAGATGAGTGCATTAATTAATCATAAAAATATTTATGTAGTTATATAAAAAAAAAATCACAAATCATAACTCATGTATTTATTTTTGCAAACGAATTAAAAAATTACAGAAAATAAAATGCACTAATTAATTAAATCATGTTTATTATTTATAATTAACAGTTAATTATTATCAATATATAACATTGAAATTTGAAACAATCGAAAAATATTATTTCTCAAAATTCGAAATTACACAAGTTCGTTACTCATACCAATTTACATGTACATATGCACAAATATAATTTCGGTATTATTCCGTATTTATAATTCCGCTTCCACTACAGCCAGTAACAACACAGTATATTTTGAAGTTCCAGTTGAGTGACCGATTTAAATCGAAAAGAGCATTTAATTGTACAAACATAAACTTGTCTTCAGATTATATTTAACCCTTGTAGCTGTATGGAAATTTATATTGACCAATTGTAGCTATCTGCCAGATGAAAAGCCTGATCTCGGTTTTTTACTCATTTTTTATTCATTTTCAAATCAGAATTCACAGAATATAAAGGTAAATGATAGTTAGTCATTTTCTTTTCACTTTTCGAGTAAAATAACGGGAAAGACGATCAGGCCCTAAGTATCACTTTTCTGCAAAAGCTTATAAAATATTCTATTAGAATTAGATCTATTTTCCAACAAATTGATTCTTTTTATTTTATTGAGAAATCCGCTCAAATACAAAATATTCTTTTTCATAGAAATTTACATTTATAACAAGTAGCTTAGAGTAGATGAACTACATGTTTGTAGTTCTCAATACAAATTAATTATGTATATTGCATTGATTTCAATAAATTATTTTCTGATAAAATTTGTAAAAAAGACAAAATAAAATACTCTAATTATCCGACATTCCAAAATCACAATAATTAGTAAATTTCTTTTGCTTTACATTTTATTTTTAAATTTATTTGAGTATTACCAAAATTACAGCAGTTATGTCCAATTATTTAATTTAATTAAATTTCATAATGATACCAAATTAACATTATTTGATAATAATTTAAAATCTATTTGTTTATGCCATGTAACTTGGTCTTTATAACAAAATTTGTACAACTCAATATCACAATATGTTTTCGAGAAATTTAAAACAAATTTTTACGAATAACGTCCAATAAATATTATCGAATTCAAAGGCTCGAATTTTATTGTGGATTATTCAAAGTATACAGTTCTTTAAAATTAAATATATATGTGAATTAGCCTTTTATATAAGGGTTTTTACAATTTGTACTCTTAGAGTGTTTAACAGATTGCCACTTATGTTATGACATTAGATGAATTAGAATTTGTAAAACATTCTTAGCTAGTCATAGTAAGTAATTTGGTTCTACGACTCTTGAACATTCATATCAAACAAATTGTTTGCACTGATACTTCTTCCTTATTCGTTTTGTATACAGTATATTTATATTGCACCCCGACATATCTATTTTTACTTATATTTAATTTATATATTATAATTTTTTAGATGGTTTTCGGTGTTAGTCCTCTACTTCTACGGACTATAGAATACTCTTACTTATTTCAAATTTTGAGTATTTTAGCGATATTGTATGAAATTCACTTGGTGTTGCGTTTATATCATTATTATTATTAATAAAATGTATGTACATAATGTAGTGCTGAGTCAGCTTTGGTGTGTATACATAAATACATACATTCTTGTAATTATTTTAAATTTGAATTTTGGAATAAAGATTTATTGAATTGAAATTGAATTGAAATTGAAAATTTCAATGAAAAGTTTCTCGTAATATCCACTCACATTAAAGATTGGAGGCTTTAAACCCTAAAATATTTCAAAAGTCCTTCAAAAATGAATTTATAAACAAGTCATTGGATAATTTTTTTTTTCGTAAAAGGTGACATAAAATCCCTGTAGGCCCCATAATGATAATATTGTAAATGTGTACTCCTCATATAAATGAACAATTATTTTTAAATTGAAAAGTAAAATGCAACTCATTTTAATTGGGAATATAAAAAGAAATTATTTGAAAAATTCGTTTGTGATTATTTTGTTTTTTTTAATTATATTTGATTTTGTAATAAATTAATAATCTACAATGAAATAATTTATATAATTTTAATTTATTTGAAAATTTTTTTTTAAATCTGCAATAACAACAAAATCTACAATAACATCAATTTATTTTTTCACTTTTCTATATATATGTGTATATATATATATATATATATAATATATGCGACAATATTTAATAATTAAATAAAATATGTATTTTGAATAATAAATTACTATTAATTAACCAATATTTACATTAATATTTATTATTTATTTTTAAATTTCAGATATTTTTAAAATTAATGAGTTTGTAACAATGAAGTTTGTAACTACTTTTCTCAATGAAGAACTCTTTTATAATTTATATTAAAATATTACTTTTCTATTTAAAAATAAAAATAGAATAGTAAATTTTATCTCATCTTTTCATCAGAAATAATAGTTTTGTTACTAATACAGTTCAGGTAAAATTGAACTGCTGCAGGTTCAATATTTTCAGAGATTTTATAAAATTATTACTAAAATTATCTCGCTTTAATATTAACGCTCAATAATTTTAAAACATATTTAAGTTCTTCAATTTAAACAATAAATTCAAAAAACCAAATTTATGTTCAAATCCTTCTTTTTAAACTACATCTTTCCCTATGGCACTTTTCCCTCTAACAGATGAAAATACTGCTTTTAAAAAGAATGTACTATTAAAATGATTTTCATTCATATATCAAAAAATTTCAAAAATTGCATACATTTCGAATAAGCACAGTGTGCAATGTCTAAAACAATTGGCATGTTATTTTCCTTTAGCTTTTTGTATTTATAGAAGTTTGCAAAAACTTACAATTTCGGAAATATTCAAATTTTCTAAATTCCGATAGGCGATAACTTTAGAGGAGCTAGATAAAAAATTTCTTCTAACAAAATAAACGATTTACTAGTTTCTTAAAGCTTCTAAAATTTTAGACGTTTACAAGCTACCGATTAGAAAAACAACGGTATCAAAAATTTTGGAAAAACAGATTTTAGAGAACTGTAAATTTTAACGACCGATATATTTACTTGAAAAATAGCATTTTGAAGATTTGATGGATAGACAGATGACGTGAAACTAATAAGTACTTTTTTACAAAATTCTTTTAAAAAGTGCTAAAAAGTGATGATTTAACAGAATATCGTTATTTTTTATGAATAAATAATCTCAAACTCTTGGTTTAAGGTCGAAGCTATTTCAGCAATTTTCTCGACAAGAAATAGGTAAAACGAAGCGGAACTTTAATGTGCTGGCTGAATTTTATTTTCATACAATAAAATTACTGTATCACTTGAAACTAACTCTCAAATGTCGTTTCCAACTCTTTTTCCAATATTCGCATGTTAGCCTGAGCCACTCCAAATAATGATTCAAAGTTACGTTTCTAGGAATTTTAATAAACTGTTTATTGGCAAACTTTTTTTTCGACAGGCAACACACTCACGTTACCACAATATAAACCGAATTTTTTGGTTTAAGTGAAATTTTAAAAACTCATTAAACATTTGTGCATAAGATACAGAAAGTAATAAGATTTTATCATTCATTATTATTTAAAAAAACTTGTCTTTTTGCTTTAAATTAAATGAAAAAAAAATTCAACAAAAAATAACAATAAACACTTAAATGAGAATAAAAAGGATTTTTATCTTTATTGCACTTATCTTTTTCCATTCTAAACTTTTTAAGTTTTATTTTTTATTTTTAGCGCAGTCATGTGTTTATTTTTTTATTTTAAACTTTTCTGAGAAAACAAACTATGAAGAAAATTTCAAATTGAACAATTTAATTTTTCTACTAAATATTTGTTGTTTTAATTACTTTACACTTTACTGAAATATTCCGGATTTAAATCTTAAGTAACAAAACAAGCAAAAAATTATTCCAGTAAAATAATTATAGTACAACAAAATTAATGAAAAATATGAAAAATTTTATTAAGAGTAAAATAATATTATTTTTAATGAAATACAAAAATAAGTTTTAGGAAAATTATGTTACATAGATAAGCTAAAGCTACTTAATATGTAACACTAAAATGGTAAAATTTGCATATGTTACGGCGAACACACAACACGTATTAGGCTGATTTTTTGTGTTAATATTATATGGGTGCCAAATTCTAATGAAATTAAAAAAAATTTAAATCGGAATTCACCAGTATAAAGAGACTTTGAGATAATGCGAGGCCTCAACCAATAATTAAAATATGTCTTTGACCATAATCAAGATAAGAATAAACAAATTGACTTGAATTGAAATTTATCGTATGCTGACCTAAAACATATGTTGGAGATTTATTTCAGCCCTTATATATCAAAAGAAGATGTGTAATGTAATAAGCTTTCTGTCAAGGAGCGAGTTCAGTGAACTGAAACCTTAATTCTATTAGAAAAATCAGGTAGATTTTGCGGTTCAGAGGAAAAATATCGTTTCTATATCTAATTTATTATAGTAAATCAACTTGTTTAAAATTTTTAAATTAGTTCTCCTCATTCTCCTCATTAATACCAAATACATAATTAAAAACAACAATAAAATATTGAAGTGCGTTCTTCTGTAATCCTAATGCGATTTAGTATGCAAAATTGTATGGAAATAAAAAAATTATTCATGATTAAGTATACGTTTAAAACAAGGACTTTTAATTTATTTTCATATTACTTTTAAAAAGCACATACATATATACTGTAAATAATTTTATGTAAAATATGAAAGAATCACTTCCCATCTGGAAATTTCTTGAAAAAAGCATCAAAATTAAAATGAACATAATTATAAAAAAAATGAACAAAACAAACGAATTATTTTCTACTTATATTTTGAAAAAATAAAAACAAGAAAATAATCCTTCTCCTACTACAATAGATTCATTAAAGAAATATATAAACATATGTGCATACATACATACACAATATGTGCAAATTAGAATTTTGTAAAATACTGTAATTAAAAGTAAACAAAATACAATTTATAAAAAACATATTTTTAATTTCAAAATAAATTATTATACGCGTAGACAAACATGTAAAAAAATCACACATGCACTTACACATACATATATACATATTTACCCAAAAAAAAAATTTCTATGATTATCTTCCAAAAAAATATTATTCCAGACTACGTTCAGTTAGACGCTAAGTGCTGCTTCATAATTATTACAATAATCATTTTTTTTATATTCAAAATAAAAGTAAATTGTATGTTGTCCTTGATAGGAAGATTTTTATTTGTATTTTACCTTTATTTAGATTGTTATATTTTACATACACGTTTCAAATGTATAAAAAAACAGGCTCTTCAAAAAATAAGTAGAAACAGCTTTTTATGTAAGAAAATAAAATTTCTCTTTGATAATTGTTTAAATTATGATTTAAAACATGTTTATATGAAACGTGTGAAATTCTAATTGGTTGATCCTCTATTATGAAAGATATTTAAAAGTATTTGAGAGTTTTCTTTCTACTTAAGCATTAGTGCGAGAAAATTTTTGTAAAAATTATTTAAGTAGAAAACTTATTCACATGAATTTTTAAAAATTTTTTCTTTCTTAAAAAATTAATTGTGATAACTCATAAAAAATATAAAAACGGACCACACAGTTCGATTTTCGAACACAAAAATATTTTCTCAAAAAATTTTTATATTCATTTTTAGCACTTTTCCAAAAAATTTTTTGAAAAAAGTGCTTATTAGTTTCACTCTGTCCGTCCGTCCGTCCGTGGACACTTTTTTTGTTTACAAAACTTCTACACCCTTGAAGATAGAAAGCTGAAATTTTATATGTACATAGATCTTTACTAGAAACTTACTTCCGTAGAACAAAATTTTTACCTATCTCCCCCCCTCTAGAAGTTATACCCCCCAAAACCTAAAAAATGGCCTTTTTTAACTATTTGTTGCAATGAAACCATAAGCATTTTTGAAATTTTGCAAACGCAGAAAGGCAGCGGCTTGCTTTCCCTAACGCGGTATACTACAGTTAAACTTTAGAAAAACAAAATGGCCGCTCAAATTTACCGTTATCTAAAGTCCTTTTTTTCCAAATTTTTGATGTCGTTTTTCTTCTAGATCCCAGCCTGTAGAAGCTTGAAATTTTAGAGACTTTTAGACATTAAGAAATAGTTCATTTCGTTAGAAGAAAATTTTTTTCACCCCCTCTCAAGTTATCGCCCCTTGAAATTTGTAAAATTTGAATTTTTGACACCTTATATTTCCGAAATCGCACGTTTTTTCAAATTTCTATAAACGCAAAAATTTAACGGTAAATTCCATGACATTAAAAAATATAACTATTTTCCTTAACTCACACAATTAATCCTTAAAATCGAGCATTATGTTAACCCCTTTTTATATTAATTTTTGCTTTATT
The DNA here is from genome assembly GCF_029603195.1 of Condylostylus longicornis. Classification (NCBI taxonomy): domain Eukaryota; kingdom Metazoa; phylum Arthropoda; class Insecta; order Diptera; family Dolichopodidae; genus Condylostylus; species Condylostylus longicornis. The sequence goes on along the minus strand of NW_026578017.1, from coordinate 7,631,232 downwards.
TCAAAGACTGCATAAATCGTTCATCCTAAAAATATGCAATCCTAGAAAGAGTTTTGTATATGAATGAAAATAATTTTAATAGTGTGATAGGTATACATAGACTGTATTTAAAAGCAGAATTTTCACTTGTTGAAGGGAAAAGTGCTACAATACAAACCATTGGTTTGACCCAACTTTATTTTAAAATTACTTTGTTTTGACACTCTTGAATTGTATATTTGGCTTTCTTGAATTTTAATATAAAATTTCAAGAAAATTGGTTGATTTTTTTTTTTTATATACTGAAAAATGTACATTTAGCCCGTAGTAAAAGTCCAATTGCTGACTTCCCGAGTTCTTCCTAAAACGCGCTTTCTTTTACCATCAAACGAAACTCATACATAAAACTCCAGGAAAACAGCTAGACAGACCGATATCTCTCTAAAAATGGTTTATTTACGCTTCCGTGCAAAACAGAAGGTGAAAACTCGACATGGAAAATTTAATGCCTTAATTGCAGTCGGTAATTTTCTAGAGAATTCAGATTACGTAAACATTTCAGAGAATTCAGAAAGTGAAACTCTATTAAAAGCCAAGAGATACAGATTTAATTGAAATCATGCAATGCAATACTTAATTTGAAATTATTTTTCAGTTTAGTCTCACGTTCGTTTTCTACAAGTTTAACTGTAAATTTTCATATTGCCTCTAAAAAAAAAATAAAATCCTTTTACGAATTATTATTTTAAATTTTTCAATATTGTGTACAAAATTATTATTTAATTTTTATTAATCAAAAAATTAATTTACCCTAGTTTACTAATAGTAAGTATAACAGTATTAAGACAAAATGCAAACATTATTAATTTTTCTTATTTTTTATCTCAAATTCTAATTAAGTGTCAAAATTATTTCTAAATCAACATAATATGTACGTTCTGTAAGAATAATTTTCTAAAATTAATTTATATCACGCATATATTTACAAATGTGCAAAACATTATGTACAAGTTACATTGCGTACATGTATGAGTTACGTATTCCTTTAATTTAAGATTTAATTTCAAAGCTATTAAATTGTTATAAAAAGCTATGTCATCTTTACTAGTATTTATATATATCAAAAAACATAATTATATGTATACCATTGATATACACTGTACATGAAATTGTATCTGAAAGTATAGTGTAAGAAAGGAAAACATAGAAACAAAATTTTTTACAATTTTGAATATCCTTAAACTAAAATTCATTCTTGCAAACATAAATTCATTTTAAACAGATGAATAAGCAAATAAATCTTACAATTTGTTGAACAATTTAGGATATACGATTGAGTTAAGAAACATAGAAAATATAAGCAAATAAAAATCACATAATGGTATACACACATATATATATGTACATGCATATGAGAATGAAAAATACTATCAACGTCATAGATTAATTTAGAAAACTTATTTTACATAGTATTATTTCTGAAAACAGTAAAACCTAAGAAACAAAAATAGCCAACTTGTCCGTGAGACTTTCAGATAAAACTTTATTACTCATATAAGCAGTTAACTAAAACATAGTTATCATAAAATTACACTCAAATGCTTCTCGCGATATATTCTAAATATAAGGTGATATTAAATTTTTAAATTACATATTTTGTTTTAATATAAAAACTATTTCCAGCAGCATATTTCAAAACTAGATTTTCTTTTTCAACCAAAACAAACACTTACTGCTTAAATTCAAATTCTTAATTCTGTAGCTTATTTTTTTTTTCAAATAATAAATTTTTGCACAAAACAGCAGCATGCTTCTTTCCAAAATTCATTACAACTTCAATTCATAACTCAAATTTTAAGAATAATTAATAAATTTCTGATTTAATTTTGAGTGCACAATGGGACGGTATTCAAGCAAGACTTTAATTTTATTTAGATACAATTGAGTAAAAAACAAATTTCGTTGAATTGAAGCTTTATAGGCTCTTTCAAAATGTTGACCGAGATTACTTGAGAAGGTCTTGCGTAAATAATAAGCACATGTGCCTTGCTTTTAACCAGCCAAGACCCCAAGTTTTCCATTTCTAACCTAAATTAGCAATAAGCTAGGAAGAAATGTGCGCAAGCCTTAATTCTTATGTTTATATTAGAAAAGAATCTACTATTGCATTTGCAGCGTTACTTAGTTAAACCTTTGGAAGTCGAGGTTCTGGTTTTCCAGCGGAACAAATTTTTGTAAAATAATAGTGAAGCAACAAATGTCACACAAATAGTAAATTATCAAAGTAAGATTTAGCAAGCTGTAATTTATTTTAATTGTTCATTAACCTTAACAATGAAACCGTATTGAACGATATTATTTTTCCCAGAGTGAGATTTTTGAAAAATAAAATTTTCAAATTGTGAACTATGATTTCTACGGTTACCCTTAGTTGAATACAAACATTAAAATTACTCGTGAACTAAAGAAAAATATGGCTGTCGTAATTTGATTTATGGTCATATTTCAAAATTAATGAAAAATAGATAAAATTAATAAAAATTTAAAAAAGTTAAAAAAAAAAGCATGTAAGAAAATTCAGATGACATCACGCTACTACGCTGTCTGTCATATACATCACATACTTATAAAATTTATTACTAAAATTTCATAATTTTTACAAACAAAACAGCAATAAAATTAAAATTTTCCTTGTTATACCCTACACCTTAGTCAAGGGTGTATTAACTTTGGTATGAAATTTGAAGCCACTTGAAGGAGTCGTGTTCACAGTGAACATTTATATTCTTGTGGAGGATGACTCTTAGTAATTCAACCAACGGTTTCGGTTAGGTGCCATACAACTCAAAAAGGTTATTCTAAATATTTCAAAAACTAATAAAGCTAGCTGCATGAAATTTGGCAATCATATATCTAATTGTAGCTCAAATACATTCCAGAAGCCAAATAATTGCTTACACACGCCTTAAACATTTTGATTCAGGTAGTCAATTAAGTTTGCAATTTAAAATCAAACAGTCAGAGTTTAGTTTAGGGTATAAGACTGTTAACTAAGGTCGACTAAAACATCTTTCCTTGTTTTGGTTCAAATCAAATCAAACCGCCATGGTTAACATTGTTGTTGGTTCAAAACTGAAATCTACTTTTAAAGATTCTGAATATCTTTTCTTTTAAAAACTCCATTCGTATTTAATGTAATAGGAAACTGTGTACATATAGATTTAAAAAAAATTTGTTTGAATCAACTGGATGTGTTCCATTTTAATTCTCTTATTTACACATCGTATGTTGTGCTACTTAATAAAAAATACGCGTATACAATCTTAACACATCCGTATCCTTCAGCCTATCTGTATATACAAATATTAATTTCATATATAAATAATATGCATGCATTATATTTGTAGAACATTTTGTTACAAGCCAGAGGCTAAACTTAACAGATTTCACTGTTTCTTTATAGTAATTTATAAGGATTTTGTAAATAGAATTTTATTTTTTGTTTTGGTAATGATATATGTAATAAAAATATGCAAAGGGAAAATACGAAAAAACAAAAAAACAAAATGTTAAAAAATTCATTCCTGATGTTTCCGGGAAGTTTTGAATCCCTTTTTCTTTTATTTCTGTTTTTCTTTTTGTAAGTTTTATATTTTCGATGTCCCAATCTTTTCAATTCAGTCAACATCGTTTGCATTGAGTTTATTAAAAAAAATAACTATACACGTTTATATCTACATGTACATATGAAAAATTTATGCCATATACAAAGTAAGTATTCTAATGACGCTTAAAAGTAGAACTAAATATAATAACAAAAATATAAGAAAACTTATAGGAAATTAAAAGAAAAAAAAATAGTAATAACAATAACAATATAATACAAGTATTGAGTCACCCTTTTATTGAGAATTTAACCATTACAGATTTAGTTTTGCTTTCCTTTTCTTTCTGACTGATTTTTTACTCTTGATTCGCCACAAGAAAAAGAAATAGAATAGACCCCAGGAGCAGGAAACGAAGAACTTCTTTCTTTTTATTCTTATTTTTTTTATCCTATATCTTTCTCTTCCTAATGTATTTCATATGGATTTATGTTATAGATAGGATACGGATTTTGGTTTTAATTTTTTTTTCTTTCCATATACCCTTAGAAAGAGATAAAAATGAGAAAAATAAACAAAAAAAGAGAAAACTCTATAAATGGATAAATATTAAAACTACAAATCACGTACTGCATTTACGAACTGAAGAAAAAAAAGTAGCAAAAACGAAACACAAAAGAATAATACAAAATAATATAAGATAGTTTAAAAGAGAGAAAGAGTAAGAGAAATAAGTCGAAATGAAATAAAGTGAATTTATCTCATGAGATATTTTTGTTTTTGATTTTTTTTTTGATTTCATGTTCTATTCCTGTTATGTTTCCATACAAAGTTTCTCTCTTTAATATTTTTGTTATTTTATCGACTGGTTGTGTTGTGATCGTTAGAGAAACTTAAATAAATAATTTCCATGTAGACGCACCACGAAATCTAAATTCGAGCTTAGTCGATTTCTATGAAATTTTATAAAGAGGTTCCTGTAAGTGCTATTTATTGCTGCCTAAATCCTCATGAGTACGAAATATCTTTTACGTGAAGCTAGTTTTCATAGCTCAAGAAGTTTAGAGATACACGGGTGATTAATCGATTTCGACTGTTTTTTTTTTATTGATTCTTTTGTAATTTTGTGTATAACTTGATGCGATTGCTAAAATGTAGGCCTTTTTAATATTGAGTAAAACTTCATTTGTGTAAAGCTTTGAGTCACAGCAATTTAAACTGAACTTTAGTAAATATTTGTTCTTGCTAAGGTTACAAATTATGAATTTAAATTAAAACTACAAAGTGTCTTCGTAAAATTGTCAAGATTTTCAATTACGTCAGGAAATACCCAATACTATCGACTATGTGCTGGCCACATCCAATTTTCTCTTATATTTCTTTTGTTATAATTTTTTTTTTCTTTTAAGTTAATGCTATCATAAAAGCATTCATGTTGGTTACATAAAAATAAAATAATAAAAAAGAAAAACAAAAATAAATAACTAAGTGTGCTGTGTAATATATGAAATAAAAAGAAAATGTACCTCTTCTAATATCTTAGTTTTGTTTGAAAGAGAAACAAAATAAAGAGTATATATGTACGTAGTTTTTAACAATAGAAGAAGAAAACCCTCTGTTTATTTTCTGCTTTTTTTTTCACATATAATCTACAAATATACAATCATTTCAATAAACTAATGCATATATATTGTATTATACACATAAGTATGTGTGCATGATTACCAAGAAGGAAAATAAAGTAATAAGAATTTCAATAACATATACAATAGGAAAATAAATTGTGTTGGACAAAAATGTTTAAAATTAAGGATACGATGTATGCATTAAAACCGAAGATAGAATATCAACCATAAGATGTAAACTACACTTTACGAAGTTTTTAAGTCTCGGAAATGGAATCACTGATGAAGAAGCTTATAATATGGAAGAAGTCAAATGTAGATTTTGCTGTTAGTGGTTCACTTAACTTTTTACTGGGAAAATTTCAATAGAATTTATTAAGTGTAAAGCCTCAAAACAAATGTTTCGAAAATAAGTTAAGTAAAAAAGTATTTAGTAATACATCAGATTCTAGTTAAATTTTGGATTCATAATAAATATATAGGGGTCATTTATATAAGAATATTTATAAAATTGAAATTTTAAAGTAATTTTTAAATTACATTCCAAATGATGATTCCGAATGAACATTATTCTCTTCAACTTATTATTAAGCCTAACTATAATATCGTTTATTCGAATTTAGCCAATAATTATGCAATTTCGAAGTTTTCATAATTAATCGTATTGTTTTTATTTAAATTTCTCCAGTAATATTATAAATTTTCTAGGGCTTCATAAGTACTTGATCCGTTAATTTTTATGATTTTGTTACATATTCGAAAAATTAAATTTGTCCGAAATTTTTTGTCAAATAATTGTACGCGTAAATTTATCAACATTGTTTCTATTCAAAGTAATAATAAAAGTTAAAACAAAATATAAACAAAAAAATAAAAAATCGTAAATTCTTTACAGATCTTTATTAACACAAAGGGTTATAAAGACGTGATTGTAAAAAAAAAGGATATGTCAAGTTCCATTTGATACCGCCATCCTCACTTTTATTTCACAAAAGAAAAGTGACAACAGAAATGACATCTAATGATTTAAGGAATTGGTTATGATGCATTTTATTTTCTAAGAGTAAATTAATACTTTTAAGTTAAATAAATTAAAGTAAAGAGGTCTTGATATTTAACACCCACTTAAAATATATTTTATGGTAAATCTTTATGTGCATTAACATAAGATCTTTTAATCTCCTTTATTCTTACTTGATTTAATTGGATTTAATGCCATTTGGGTCATTTTAAAAATAATTTCAAGTAAAAGTAAAATTTAAAATATTAAAATAAGTTCTTTGTAATTTAACATGAACTAGAGGCAACTAATGCTATATCCTAATTAAGAGACAAAATTAAGATACTAGCAGTAAAATTTATAGTGTTAAATAGGAAATTAATTAATACACACTATTTGAATGGAAGGAAATTTTGTAAATGTTATATAAACAAATTTTCTAAAATGGACAAGTTTGCAACAAATTCAAAGATCTAAGGTTATTTTTTATAATTATAAAAATCTCATATTCTAGCTTAATTAAAATTTGTGAATCTTATAAGTTAATATACACATGGTCTTTATAGAAAGTAAAAATTTTGTGACGCTTTTCTCACTTTGATTGTTTCAAATTAGAAATTTCCGAAATTGAATTACATCGCTTTTGTACTCAATCAACTCAGTTGGTTATGATTTGGTGTCAGAAATACTGAAATAAAAAATTTTCCATTTTAACAAACGAAGCCCTATAAATATCGTACATAATTGTAAAGACAAATGTAGTAATTTTGGTTAATATGTAATAGAGTTTTCAATTGATATCAATGGCTAATTTAATCTTACTCTAAAAGAATATGAAGTCGATAATAAACCGGAATTTTTGAGTAAGTTTAATCTTTTTATTCGATGGTACTTTAATGGTTTAATTACAACAAATATTTTCAAGTTTGTATAGTTTATCACCTTTGGATAAGCTTTCATATAACTTCAGTCCAGTACTTTAGAACTCAATATTCATATATAATCTTAATTTAAGGTAAAAGCGCTTCTATTATCTAAATCAGGACGAATAAAAAAAATGCTTATTTAAGAATATTATTTTACTAATTGTAAAATTTCAATTGAAATAAAATCCTAATGATAACTTTAATTATTTAAAATTATATTTTTTTATAATTTTTGAAATATGACTTGTAGGAATTTTATAATTAATTAAAATTTTGTAATTTCATTTAAATTTTTTAATTAATATTAAAATCAAATTATCATATAGATTTGTGCAATTAGTTTATAGGAATTTATAGGTAATATACACCTCAAATATAGAAAATCACTTACTATTCTAAGTAAATTGATATTATTTTCATATTAATTAAAAATTCTTGCAAATTTCATATTACATTTTGTTTTTCTTATGAATATTTTAATTATTATCATGTACATATATTTTCTCTGACGAATGGTTCAATGGAATTGAAAGTGGTTCAATGATAATACAAAACTATACCAATGCACACTATAAATAAATATTTCTAAAAGTTTCTTTGTTAAAAAGTCATTCACTTAAAAACAAGTTAACAAAAATTTTTCTCTCAATACACTCAAATTAAAACCATGCGATCAATTACAAAAATAAAATTGTATACCCTCGAAATTTGTACATACCTTCCAGATTTTTTTTAAAGTTAAAATATTCAATCTCATTCAATCAGAACATTAAATCAATTTACAACAATTTTTGAAATCTAATTGCTATTACTAAATTAATTTTTCACATTTTTTTATTTTTTATTTTTCCTTTTCAATTTTCCAGTACTTTACCCAAAAAAAAAAAATAAATCTAAAGTCGTAATACAATTTTTGCTTCCGAAAATAGAAGCAAAAGACAAAAGGAAAAAATTTTGTTTTGGTACACCCTTTTTGTTTTGTTTTTGTTTTTTTTTCTGCAAAAATAAAATTCAAAACGGACTTCTCTTAAAACAAATCAAACACAACTTGAGTGAAATAAAATCTATAATAAAATATTTAAAAAAAAATAACTTTCATAATTGTTCCAGATTCCCTTTCGAAAAACAAGCAAAACAACAAAAAAGAGAAAAAAAGTTTCCAATCCTTTTTTGACTCAATTTTTGTAAGTTTAAAAATAACATAAAAATGAAAGAATGAAATTTGGTATGAAAATTTCTGTGAACAACGTGAAAAACATCAAACTATAAATTATGACTTCTAGCCTTCTAGGCTCAATATGTCGGACAAGAATTTGGGTTTGACATTAACAACAATATGCAATTAGAAATAAATAAAAGCTAAAGTTAATTAAAGTTAAGTCGGTCACAAATACATAACTTACTATTGTTTACTTCAAGTATTCAAAATTCAGGAAAGCAAAGCAAGCTAGAGCACCTTAAGATTCATTTAAAAAAATAAGGCTTAAAATAAGAATAATAACAAAAATTTCTGAAATATTGAACAAGTTCCTTCCTAAAAATGAGGTACGTGAATAAAAGATCCTGTTTCAAATAAATATTCTAATTGTAATGTTGACAAAGTAATAGGCACAAAATCACTTTTTCAAAATCTTTTTCATTTCATAAAAATAAGTTGTATGATGTGCATAAAATCCTAATTTTTCAAAATCAAATAGAAAATTTTAAGAAAGCTGCAAAAAATTATTTAACCCCTTTTACTTTTTTTCCAACACATTTGAAATTTCAGGGTTAAAATTATTTCGAATTGATTATTTGTTTAAAGCGTAGAATTCACAGTTGATTCTAAATGGTACAACTTTCATAAATTTGGGGTTCTCTGATTTATGCATCTTGTACAAATGTGCTTTACGTTATCTTTCTTTATAAATTTCATGCGAAAATTATTATATAACTTTGTAACATTATAAATTTCGCACATTATGATTTTTTACTAAATATTTAATTGCACACTTAATTGAAATTGAATGTGAAAATTTCATTATTTCTAATATTACTGATAAATTATTGCAAGTATAACATTAAAAGCAGCATTTAATTTGATCTAAAATGTTTTTATTATTTGACAATACCAATAAATTCTTAAAAAAATGAATATTTGCAGTCAAGGAAAGCACAAATTTTCTGTGATTTCCATATTACTGGCGGAATGTCGCTTTTAAATCGAATTCAGCTTAGGCATATAAATTACTGAATTCATCTTAAGCATTAAATTCTGAGTTGAATTTAAAAGTTATATCTTACGCAAGTCGAGGTGTACCAATTTTGCAATCAATTTAAATTAGTCTTACAATTTTATTTAAACCACACTGTTTGTAGGTTTGATCTTAGAATGAATTTTATGTTAAATTTTGTTATAAAATAATGAAATAAATTCGTAGAACATTCGCAAATAAAAATATCGCGGAATTATACGAAAGCCTTAGCCTATACTAAAATATCTTTATTGTCAAAACTTTTTCCTTAAAAATTTCCAATCTATTGATTTAGAAAATTTCCAATGAAAGTCAAATATAATGTAAAAACTGCTTGTTTTATTCTATTAAAAACTTTTTGTTGCTCGTATTTCCCTTTTATTTTTGAATAATTTTAATTTGTTTTTTACTTTCGTTTTGATTTTGTAGCGCTGTAAAAAAAGAGGAAAGAAAAATAATAAATTGAAAATATATTCCAAAAATCATCCATCAGCATAATTAATACACAGAAAGGATTAAAAAATTGAATTTATTTTCTCTTTATAAACCTTCCATATCCTTCCTCACTCCACACCACACCATATCATCATACAACTTTACACTCTCTTCTTTCTCTTCTATTTTCACAAATCTCCGGTTTTATTCTTCCCACTTTTTTCTGTTTATTTTTTTTTATTTTTGTTTTTATTATTTCGTCATTGTCCTTCTTTTTTGTATTTGCTTTCATTTGTATTTTTAAATATAGCTACCTTTCATTTTCCGATTTCGAATTCTCAAATGAAATAAAAAGAAAATAAAATAGAAAAAGAAGAAGAAGAAAAAAATCATTCACCCAGTTTAAAAAAAAATGGAGGAAATAAAATAAAATAAAGTAAAGAACAACACTAAAGGAAAATTCACACAAAATTGTTTGCTTTTGAATATTTTAAAAATGTGTTGTACCGTGTTTTTGGAATTGAATGAATCAACAGTATAAAAAATTAAAACTACAAAAATTTTTCAACCAAAGGAAAAACAAAAATTCTCTTCTGTGAAAATCAATCAACGAAAAAACTTTTCGCTAAATTTCCTAAAACATTTTCAGAAATTCAAAAAAAAAAGAGAAAATAGCAAAAGAGAAAAAAAATTAAAAAATCAACAAATTGTTTTTTTTTTTTCAAAGAGGTTTTCTGAATTTTTTCTCATTCCTTCAATATTCATACTGGTCTTCGGAATATTAAATTTTTTACAAAGATGAATTCCACAAACCAAAATTTGTATAACGAGTGTTACTATTTTAATGCTTTCACCACAAAGGTGAATTAAAGGTGGATACATTTATATTGTATTTCCTTGTTTTATACCTCTAAAGAGCTTATAAAAAATCACTTTACTATTAAATTTCGTTAATTTCAATTATAGGCACTAATATTGACGGCACAAACGCATATCCTTAAAGTTACTCTAATACTTACTAATACAATGGTGTTAGATGTCTGTCAACATATCAAATTCAACGATTTTAATGAAATTTTCAAATAATTTCACATCCCTGCGGTAACTTAGCTAGCAAATTACCAAAATGTTATTTTCAGTCAATAGCTCATTGAAAAATTTATTGAAAATATTCCACAATTTTTATTCAGGTGAAAATAATTTTATTTTTTAAATTTTTATATCAGTAAATTCTTAATTAGTATTTAGAGAATTCTACTATTAAGATATAGATTTATATCAGTGGCCTCAAACACAAACCGCCTAACTCGAGTTAAGACAAAAATGAGATAATGTTTACCAGTGAACTTTCCGTATTGAGTTTCATATGCTCACAAAATTTGGTGGTTATTGCCAAATTGAAGCCGGAGTTATTGACAAATTCACACACGACCTAACTCGAAATGGTAACTATGTGCAAACCTAAAACCTTAAGCATTATTTTTGGCATAGTATTCAATAATCTTTTGCATTATGGCAATTTCATTTGGAATATTCTTATACAGTATATAATAGTATACTGTATACGAATATTCCAACTATATACCTGTATAATATCTTATAATAATAATTTATCGCTCAAAAATGCCCTTGATCTACAAGCATACGAAATCAATACTGTGAATCAAATATAATACTTGTGTATTATATAGAAACTATCAAATCTTAATAGACTATTGCAATAAATCAAGTTAATCAAAAAATATCTTAATTTGCAGCAGATATCCTTATATAAGTGGTACATATCCTTTTAACTAAGGATATAAAATAACAATACCACAAGTATATAAGAACCATAAAAATTGTACAAAATGCAATCAACTTCATCGCATCGAACAAATTTCTAAAAATATAAATTTTTAAAATAAAAATTTAAGATCAAATTAAAATGACAAAAATAAAAATTATTTTCGAAACCGCGATTTTTTAAATTAAAAAAAAAAAAAACATGGAAAAAAATAATCTAAACAAGAATTGGCTTTTGTCCTTAGGGAAAAAGTAAAAATTTCTGCAAAATAATGAAAAAGAAGTAAAAAATTTTGAATTTTCAATTCATTATTTATTTCTACTTTTATTTTTTACTTCTTTTATGTACATTTTATTTTTTCATTCGCTTTGATTACATCAAAAATTCTTTTGTTATATAGAACCACATTGAAAATTAGCCGTCTTCAGCATTTTTATGAATCGATACTCCTCTAGTTTCTATATCTACAATCTACCTAACAGGATATTTATTTTGTCATCAATTTATAACATAGGCTAAATTGAACAACCTAAAAGAAATGAGAAAAATTTCGAATAGAAAATATAAGAAACAAAACAAAATTTATAAAATCAACAGAAATGGGGAAAAAAAATGTGCACAATAGTGGATTTTAGATTTTTTTTCAGATATTTGGTGGTATTTTCTAGGACAAATAAATTGCATCGTTTCATGTTATCTTTACGAACATACACACATATCATTGCCATTCAATTCAATTACAAAAGTAAATTCACTTATCTGTCAGAATTTTTTTTTTTTCATAAAACAAAATTGAAGGCTAAACAAATTAGTATTGAAGTAATGGAATTGTATTGAACACATTTTCTAAAATTTGTCTTTATAATAGGATTTTTTTAATGTGAAAAAATTTATTCATTTTATATAAAATAACACTATTCAATAATTAAGAGACTGTTAAATTCAAAAGTTGAAATTCATTCAGTTATAGTAAACTTGAATATAAAATTTGAATAAAATTTGAGCTCGCACTGCTTCAATTTTAACCGATTTGAGGTATTCTGGAATTTGATTTAACCCTTTCCTTTCAGCCAGTCTATCCCGGCACTTATACCAGTGAAGTCCAAAAGTCCGTAATAGTTAAAAATGGCATTGAATTTGGTTCAATGTTGTATCATTTCGTTTTTTCATGATTCGAGACAGTAAATTTTAACGTGATTTTTGTCGTAACAGACAGCTTGTTTTATATAAAAGCAATAGATCCCACATGAGAAACATGTACTAATAACGCTATTCAAAAGATGGGTCGAAAGTCGGAGAATGCGATAAATTGCATCCAAGAGAAATAAACAATATGTGATATTCTACTGTAACGTTTTCTATGGTTGGAATTTCTGAAAAACCGTAAAATTTTCAAATTTTAAGCGGTAATTCGGGAAATGTGATATGCAAGGTCAATTAGTATACTCGAACCGCATTTTATCATTTTCAAATATTAACAAAATTTGAAGAAAAGTTTGCAGTTACTATTCGTAGATACTTAAAATTACTTGAAATTTTATAAAAATTGGACTGACAAAAACATAAAAAAAAATCTCAATCTTCTCATCGAATTTGAAAATTCCAATGAAAACTGTTATGGTTATTCATCATATTGAAGATTTGTAATCAAATTTTAACGTCATGATATTGAAATTTTTTTTTCAAATACTTTTCGCTTTTAAATATTATATTTGTTCAGATATATGTATGTATAAATTTACGACAACAAACCCATACTTCTTTTACTTGTTATACATAAAATATTTCCAAAAAAAAAATGCAATTTCTGGTAAACTGCGGCAATGAAACACAATAAATTTGTTTTGATATTTAGATAAATGCCTGTCAGCATAGTTATTTTTTCACAATTACAAATATAGGATTGCGGTGATAAACTTTTTAGTACATACACATATTGAAATTGAAAAATGCTATTCAAACGGAACAGCTGATAGCACCAATATCAAGGGGAAAAAAAGGACAAATATGTTGTAAATGTATAATGGTTTCCACTAGAGTGAAAATATTAAATGAAATCTTTTTTTTTGTTTAATTTTTTTAATCATCAAAATTTAAGCTGCATTAGAAAAGCCAATATTAAAGGCCAACGTTTAATTAATAAAATAAATAGAAATATTGTAATGGTAATTCAATATTATACAAACTATTAAATTTTGCAGTTACTAAATTAAAATTGGTGGCTGATTTGGAAAAATTTTGCAAATGCAAAAGTATTGAATGGAAACTGTTTGAAAAAATATTCGTGTATGAATCTATTTATTGGGATTATCAGCCCATTTTGCGGAATGCAGGTGCTACAGATTCTTTTTAGCACTTTTCCAAAAAATTTTTGAAAAAAGTGGTTGTTAGTTGCCATTTCTTAACTATTTATTGAAATGAAACCATAAGCATTTTTCAAATTTTGTAAACGAAGCAAAAGCAGTGGTTTGCTTCTTCTATCGCGGCATACTATAGTTAAGCTTTAAAAAAACAAAATGGCGGTTCATATTTACCGTTATCTAAAATCCGTTTATTCCAAATTTTTGATGTCATTTTTCTTCTAGACCCCAGATGGTAGGAGCCTGAAGTTTAGCTTTTAGACACTAGCAAATAGTTTATTTCGTTAGAAAAAAATTTTTTCCACCCCTTTCAAGTTATCACCTCTAGAAACTTGTAAAATTTGAATATTTGGCACCTTATATTGGCAAAACCTCAAGCTTTTTCAAATTTCTATGAACGCAGAAATCTAACGGTAAATCCCATGCAATTAAAATGTATAATTATTTTTCTTAGCTCACGCAATTAACCCTTAAAATCGAGCATTATGTTAACACCTCTTTAAATTAATTTTGCTCTATTTCAAAGACTGCACAAATCGATCATCCTAAATGTATGCAATTCTTAAAATAATTTCGTATATGCATAAAAGTAATTTTAATAGTGTGGTAGATATGCATAGACTGTATATAAAAGCAGTATTTTCACTTGTTGAAGGGAAAAGCGCTATAATACAAACCCATTGGTTTGACCCAACTTTATTAAGCATTATTTTTACACATCAAGATCGAATTTGACAAGTTCTCATCTACATATCGGAAAATAAGCGAACTAGGTAACTCAAAGGTTATTCTTACTTGTAATAATCCAACTAAATCAAGATATATATTAGACCACCAAGCTCAAAGAGGATATCAATCATAATTTCCAAAATTTTTTGCAACAATTGATAATAAAATAATTTCAGCATGGATGGCCTAATAGATTTGGCTTTACTCACTAATTAATATAAAAATTGATATATTTATGTTTCAATGCCCCACTGTCTTAATTAAAATACGATTGTTTACGATTACTTAATATATAACAACCATTACTAAGATTCCTCTCAATTCAAGGCCAAAAAAAATGGTGACATATAGAATATTGGCGCTGCTTAACTATTTTCAAATTTCTAATTTCCTCTTTGACAAATCAGGTAAAAGAAATACACAATTTTCAATTTAGAATTTAAGGCTAAACACTTTTCAAATATGTTTGTCCTGTACTTTTATTTTTCCTTAAATTTACAGTTAACTGCTTTTCATTCAACCCTGCTTTTTTTTTAATTAAATTTCTATGTTTAGTCTTCCCGTCTTAATATTTTATACGGTACTTCAAAGCAGAAGCTTTCTTGTTTTCTCTATAACATCCACAAATTTAATATTTTCTAATGGATGGTCACATAAAGAACACATTTGAATAATATTATCACTAATAGCATTTGTAAGGTTTTCTTTTAGAAATTTCCTTAAAATTCAATTTACCTAATAGAAAACATAGTAACTCTTTTGGTCTCTTTTATATTTCTAGTAATTCTCATACCTAAGGCAGGATTACTTTTTGTATTTTAGCCACACATTCATTCAAACATTGTCTCTTTTCATCTTTTTACTTAAATATTACAAAACTGGCTTTGTTTCTCATTTATTCTCTATTTAATTTTTTCTATATTTTTGGCCTTCATACGCTTCTTTTCAATTTTAAAAATTACATGCGTTCGTTTATTGCTTGTTTTTATTTTCATTACATCTTTCGCCGCCAAAAACAAAAGTATATTATTACAAATAGGCTGTTTTTGTGTCAATTGTTGGAGTTTTTACTTAAAATAGAAATGTGAAAAAAAATCAATTTAATTTTTTTGCACACTTTTTTCGCTTTCTATTATTTAGCCTAGTCTCTTTGTCCATCCAATATTCACGGCTCTTTAAATAGCCAGAGCATTACTAGAAAAATTGAAAATAAAAATATTACAAAATTACACTATATACGAAAGTAAAAAATGCAAAGGAAAAACTATCTAGGACCAGCACATAATCGACTCTCTCTATCTTTTTAGAAAATTCTATATTAATTCTGTTTATAAATGATTTAATCTATTAGTAACGAAAATTTTTGTCATTTGTAATTTTAAAATTTTACACAGTTTTATTAAAAATTGTGACCAGATTTTTATTAAGCCATTTATTTCGTGTTTTTTGTTCAACACGTTGAATATGTTCAGCACTCAAGAATTTTTGCTTTTAACCTTGAACTATTAATGTTTTTCAATTAAAAATATAAAGATAGTCTGAACTTGTTCACATCAATTGAAGTAATTACTTGCTAGAAGTTACATTGACATGTTTTCTGACATTTCGTGTCGACCTTCATTCAATCTTTCGTGCATTTTCGCCTTTAAAACCGAACATTTGTAAAGTAAAAATTCTTAAAATTAACTTTTTAAAAAAAAAAATTTTGAACTCGACACTAGGCAGTGATTACAAGAAGGCAACTATAAATTCAGCCACACATTAGTTCAAATAACAATAAGTTGCTTTACATGCGTAGACACCTATTAAAAAATATGGTACTAAAATAATACCTTCCATAAAGTAAACTATACGTTTAGTAAAAAATTTTATCTGTAAGCTTAAATAAATCAAAAAAACGAGAGAAAATGTACGAGAAAAAACAAATAAAAGATCTAGGGCAATATGGTAAAATACGATGTAAAATTTGTAAACAGACAATGCGGACGCCTATTTCAAAAAACCATCATTCGACGCATATCTTTTCAAAATAATTCGTTACTTTTGTTTTGTTTCTTTTTTGGTAAAAAAAAAAAATAAGAGAATAAAAAAGAATTGAAAATATTTTAAAAATTGAAATGGCAATGCTTAAAAACTCGAGGATACCAAGATCGCAAAAATCAATTTGATTATTGGAAAAAGAAGAGAACTAAAAATTTAATTTTAATTAGGCTGTCACTCAAGTAGTGGTAGGCATTTGGAGGTCATTTCAGAGTATAAACTGAAAAGTTTAATAGTGTAAGAATTCTTGCTTATTGAATAATAAGTATCTTTGCATTAAGGGTTATATTGGCGGGTATTATTTATCAATGAACATCAAATTTGTATTCAGAAATCTTAGCATCTTTTTGTGCAGAAATATATTTTTTATCCTATAAATTTTTCTTAATAAATTTTTATAAAGTAACTTTTCATCTTAACATTGAAGACAATCACTGGTAGATAAATCAATTGGAAATCTTTCAATACCTTGGTATGCATGATTTACTAACTTAAAAATTCACATGCTGCATAGCTTATATTGAGAAAATCAGATTTTTTGTAAATTTCTGTATATTCTTGTTCAATTTGAGTAATGGGGTACTTTCGTAGAAATTTCAAAGACTGCTCTTGTATAAAAATCTGTCGCTAATTTTTCCGGAAAAATTTTCAATTTTAATTTTTCTCATATTCACTCTTAGGTATAGTGTTATAAACAGAATTAAAAATTTCAATACCCTTTAAGGATATTTTCAGTTAATCTTATAATATGTAAAGAAAGGTTTTAATTAAAATGTGATGGACATAAAACAAAAATAAAGTTGGGTCAAACCAATGGTTTGTATTGTAGCACTTTTCCCTTCAACAAGTGAAACTTCTGCTTTTAAATACAGTCTACGTATCACTCTATTAAAATTATTTTCATTCATATTTAACTATTTCTAGGATTGCATATATTTAGGATGATGCATTCATGCAGTCTTTGAAATAAAGCAAAAATTAATATAAAGAGGGGTTAACATAATGCTCGATTTTAAGGGTTAATTGTGTGAGTTAAGAAAAATAATTATATTTTTTAATGTCATGGAATTTACCGCTAGCTTTTTATGTTTATAGAAATTTGAAAACGTTTGCGGTTTCGGAAATATAAGGCACCAAAAATTCAAATTTTACAAATTTCAAGAGGCAATAACTTGAGAGGGGGTGGAGATGAAAAAAAATTTTCTTCTAACGAAATGAACTCTTTGTTAATGTCTATAAGCCCCTAAAATTTTAAGCTTCTACAAGCTGGGGTCTAGAAGAAAAACGAAATCAAAAATTTGGAAAAAAAAGACTTTAGATAACGGTAAATTTGAACGGCCATTTTGTTTTTCTCAAGTTTAACTGTAGTACACCGCACTAGGGTGTGCGGTGTACTACAGTTAAACTTTCTGCGTTTGCAAAATTTCAAAAATGCTTATGGTTTCATTGCAACAAATAGTTAAAAAAGGCCATTTTTAGGGTTTTGGGGGGGTATAACTTCTAGAGGAGGGGAGATAGGTAAAAATTTTGTTCTACGGAAATAAGTTCCTAGTAAAGATCTATATACGTACAAAATTTCAGCTTTCTATCTTCAAGGGTGTAGAAGTTTTGTAAACAGACACACGGACAGACGGACGGACGGACGGACGGACGGACGGACGGACGGTCGGACGGACGGACGGACGGACGGACGGACAGAGTGAAACTAATAAGCACTTTTTTTCAAAATTTTTTTGAAAAAGTGCTAAAAAAGAACAAAAAAATGTAAAAAAACAAGGTAAACAAATAAACAAGTGAACAAACAAACAAGTGAATAAACATAGCAAAGAAATAAAAGATGGCAATGAAATTTCTAGGATTAAAAATGTTTGTATGTATGAATAAAATGGAAAATGATTTTTTTTTATACAGAAAATAACTGAACATATATAACGGTATTATAAATTATACAAGTTGATATTTTTGTTATTATTGCCATGCCATTTACTACCACAACGTCAGCATTTATTTGTTATTTTCCTTTTATTATTTTGTTGTTGTTGTAAACCATTTACTGGAGCCGTTATTGTAATTTTAAAATACTGCTGTAACATGTTTTCTTTTTTTTTTGTTACTTTTAATTCAAAAGAAAGAAAAAACCTAAAAAATTAACGCTGTTACAATTACAATAACACAATAAAATAAAAAGAAGAAAAAATAAAAAAAAAAAAAATAATAAAGAAAATAGAAGGAAAGGAAGGCTTTAGGCTTAATTAAATTTAAAACAGAATTTAATTTTAATTATTACTCTTTTTTTTTTAACATGTTATTGTGTGTTTTTCTGATGATAACGGGGGAAACAACCAACAAAAAATCATAATGAATGCAAATAACACAAAAAAAAATTTATTGAAAAGGATTAGTACACTCAGATTAATGTTTGTATGGCTAGGATATTAAGGCTTTAAATTTATTATCAGATATATATAGAATGTACGGCATATAAAGCTCATAAAAGAGCGCATATTTTGTATATAGACAGCTATTGGCATACATATGTGAATTAACATTTTTTTTATTTGCTTTCATATTTGTTATACAATACCATTCGAAGAGTATAGATGAAGAGTGTTCCATTACGAAGCAATTGGCATAATAATATATGCAAATGGATCAAAGTGATTGAAATCTGACAAGGGTCCCCAATCAAAAATATTGTATTAATTTAAATGAGAGTGACTGCTCCGAACAAAAACGTAACAATTTTTATGTTGTGAAACTTTTCAAGAAATCATGCAAAATTTGAAAACTGGACTATGATTGTTTGAAATACATTTTGGAATTAAGCATTCCTCGTCAAGGTTTCCTCAAAATTTACAAACATATTATAACGAAACAAAAATATATTGGTAAAATTTCTAATTTACTTTAAATTAATTTGAATTCTAAATTAGTTTCGAAAAACCCAATTAGAATTAAAGCACTTCAACTATTGAATAACTTTCTCAATTTATAAATCAAAAAATAAAAAAAAATATTTTTTTTAAAATAAATGCGAATAATTAATAATTTTAAAAATAATAAACTTCCATTCCCTAAATCCTTATATTAATTATAAAGGTTAATAGATTTCTGATTTTCCATTAATCAATATGTTAAAAATATAGGTATACAGAGATATTACATGCTCTTACAAATTTATTCCAATTCTGTATTTGTGGAGTCATCAAAAAATTCTCTCAAACCATAAAAAATATTTAGAACAAAACTTTCGGAGTTTTTTTCTTTTGTAGTGATAACATTAGTATAAAAAGTGTTTCAATTTATCAACCAAATTCCAAAATTTTACTCTTCATATTTTAAAACTTAAATGAAACTAAAATATTAGAAAGATAAGCTGTGAAAAATAATTTGAACTTTTTTGCAAAATTTAACAGGAAAGAATTCAAAGAATTAAATCTAATTTTTCGAAACTTGTACGCTAACCCCTCCGAAAATATGTAAGACTCAAAGTAAGGCAGCAACTTAATATTAAACCCTTGATTAATAGAAAATAGAAATTTTTCCAAATTTTCTTGAAATTATTCCAAATTTACTCGGCATCTATTGAAATTTAACATCAACTTTTAAACAAACGCCTTACTCAGTTTTCTAAACGATGGAATATTATTTATATAACACTGTATTCTTTACAAAAACCATTTTCGAACTTTAATTTATTGTCATTGTTTTAAACAAAAAGTCAGAGCTCTTGTGAAAATGTTTCACATAAAACTTCTGTTATTCAAGTATCTTACTCATTTCATTGATTTTTATTAATGCAAATTGAATTAAAAAGTTTTATCATAGCTGGTAAGGGGGTAAAATTAATTTACCCCCTTAAAGCATTTCCAATTACGTAATGTATTTTTAAAATTATAGCCGCGAACCAAAAAAAAAATACTTGTTAAACAGTTTAATTTTAACATATCCATTTTACTATTCCGATGCTTGAGTAACCATCCTTTAATTCTTAGAATAGAGTTTTGCATCAAAAGTTTTTAATTGTTGATGAATACAAAAATTATGTATTCAATTTAATAGTAAAACGCTTAAATTTTAGTGTTAACGTTTTACACAAATAACAGTTTTGTAAACATAGGTAGAATTTATTTTGAAAATTCCTAATATATTTTTACATATATTAAAAAACTTTCTTATACATTATTCGAATTCAGTGTGAATTTGAAAGACCAAAGCATTTTGAAGAATCTAACCAGTCTCGCTGTGTTGCGATGTTCATTATGAAGAAAAGGCTGCTTTTTATTAAGATAATTCATTTTACATGATTATACCAAAATTTTATATATATTTACGATTGCAGGTGATGTTAAGGAATTCCCGTTAATAATTTTTAAACTTTCGAGCCTTTCAAAACATAGGTTGAAGACGAGGTTCTTTGTTATACCCATATAAATACAAGATTTGGAAAGTCATATGAGATTACCAGTTTAGCAACATTTAGATTACAATTTTTTTTTTGTTTTAAACATTTAGTCTCTTTAGCTCTTGAGTTATATTAGATATAGCAGCAGACAGGGAAACATGTCTGATTTGAATATCTTCTCTATGCTACAAGCGGATTATATAATTAACAATTTAGTACGAAGGAGGTATAAATATAATTACTTGAAAATTATTTTGTCTATTTAATTCTTCAGAAGACCTTGAAAACGCATTAATTCTCATTTTTGTTTCAAATGAATTTACATAACCGAAACTTTTTCTTTGGTACACAAATTTTTGTCATACAAGTTGAAAATTAAAGCTGAACAATGAATTTTCCAACAAATGAGTTTTGAAAACATTTTAAAACGCGAAATTTTTAAAGAAACAAGACAAGTTTGAGAAGTACACCCCACAATATTCTATAATTTCAAAAAAGAAACCTTTTTAAAAATTAAAAGTTCTCAAAAAAATTAACTTGATTTTTTGTTTTCTTTGTTTTTAATTGCAATCACAATTCTTTATAGAATTTTCTTTTTCCACCAAATCAAACAAATTTTCTTTTTTGTAACTTTCTTTTTACATTTCAATAATTTTTAGATAAAATAAAATCCAAATTTTTCATTCGAAATGAGAATGTGTAATTTAAAAACAATATGGAAGCTTGGCTGTTCATTCCAAATCACTTTTGAAAATGTTTCCTTGACAAAAGTGAATGAAATACTCTTGAAAACTTAAACTTTGTTTATTCTTAAAGATTTGACAAAAAAAAATTTAAAGGATTCTTTTGCTTTATTAGAAAAAAAGGGAAAATACTGCATTTATAAAAGACTCGTAATAGCAACAACAGAAGGCAAAACAAAATTGAAGAAAAAGAAATTTTCATGTTTCAAATTCATTTTTTAGACAATTCTATTGAAATGAAAATTTCAAAATGTCACATCGAAAAAAAAGGAATTGTTCCCATTTTTTTTATTTTTTCCGTTCTTTTCTTTTCTAATACTCAAAAATAATTCTTTTTCATACAGCCATCTCATCATCAAAAGTATAAAATAAGTAAATGCTCTGCATAGTTGTCCCGTCAACCTTAGTGTATTGTTAGCGAAAGTAATAACACTTACCAGTTTTCCATTGAAACTTGCTCTCTGTAGTCTGGAGTACCGCAATATTACGATAATAATATAAGGAAAAAGCCGGTTTTACTACGTCCCAGATCCTAGATTAATGAAATTTTCGGAATTATGTTTTCCTGGACGAAAATGCGTGCAGTGTTAAAATGCGAATTATAAAGGATTGCCATGTTGTTAAGTGATAGGAATTTAGAAAAAGAATGCCATATTGATAATTTGTATCATATGAACATAAATGAATGTGACTGGAACGGTTTAGAACAGAAACCGACTTAATAAAAGAAAACAATAAAATAATTTTGAAACTTGCAAATAATTTTGAAACTTGGAATACCTTTAAAAGTTCCTTAGCCATTTTAGTGCCTAATTGAAAATCAATTGAATTTAAAATATTTTATATGCGTTTTTCTAAACCCACCGATATTTGGGAAATTAAATGTGTTAAAGTGTTAAGCCCCAAACACATCTGTATACTTCCCATTAGAAATTTTTGCTAACATATATTAAAAAGCTTCATAGAATAAAAAAAATGTAAGCCCCCTTTATTATCTTCTCATTTTATTAAAAAAAAAATTGCATATGTTTAGGAGCCTTCGTATTTCTTTAAAATGGAATTTAACGTACTTAAATATAATATTTGCGTGAATAAAAGTGCTTGACCTTCTTGACTTCTTCTAATTTGTTATTATCTAACAAATCTATAAATTAGAATATTGGAAATTGAATTATTAAGACTTGCGCTTAAAACTTCATTTACTTATATGATTGAATTCCTTTACCACCCTTATTCTAAATGAAAATTTAATAACATCATAATTTTACTATTCCAGTTCTTGTGTCAGTACCGTAAAATAAGAAATAATCAAAAAAAAACTAAACCAAATATAAACACGTAACAAAAAAAAAAGTCTCAGTCATCATCTTCTAAAGCCAAAAATATAATTGTTTGACTACGATGTCTCGATGACTATACAGCATCCTAGTCTTTCTCCGTTGTTTTTTTCTTTGTTTTGTGTACAAGTAAACAAAATGAAAGAATCTCATTTTTACAAAGAAATAAAAAATATGTAAAAAAAAATGTTACATGAGAATGAAAGATGGTGAAAGATGATGTAATGACAGGAGGCGAGAGGGTGAAAGAACCACATAAAATAAAAAAAAAATGAAACAAAGAATAAAATTAATCCTGCATCCTTGATTTTGCCACTGAGTATCTTTAAATTTTTTTTTCATTTCCTCCATTTTTCTTTTTTAAGAATTATTCACATAAAATAGAAAAGATGATTTGAAAATTTTAAAATGACTGTGTTGTTAATAGACCCTACCTCAATAAATGAGATGTTGAGAAAAATTAAAAAAAAAATACAAAGAAAATCAACTTTTTTATTTCTTTTTATGCTGTACACGCCATTTTGATAATTTTGCTTTTTATTTAATCATGTTTTCAATCGAAAATCATTCACCGATGTTTTTATTGAAGATCAAATCGTAAAAAACTTTTAAAATTTTTATTTTTTCTATTTGATTCTAAATTAAATTTATAATAAGCTTAATTTGAAATTGAAAAATTTAGTAAGAAAAAAATAATTTTGTTGTAAAATAGTCACAGCAATTGAGCTGTTTTTTAGTGGGACTTTAAAAAATTTCCAATAAATTAATAAATTTGAGGTTCGTTCTAAAGTTAAAAAATTAACCTTCAACTAGTCTTGTTACTTCACTGAATTTTTTCTGTAGAGCTAATCGAAAAGAAATGAAACAAAAATTTGTTACTCAAATTTTTATGCACTAAATTGACCTTTTCCAAAAGTAACACTAAAATGTAATCAGAAGAAATCGCTCTGAAGGTATAGATACTTAAATTATATTTCTAAGATTTCGATGAAAACTATATTTAAAAAAATAGTTTCGATTTGAAACAGATCAGTTATTTCGCCAAACCTCTTATCAAAGTTATCATCATCGATTTGCTACGTCATCGATCTGTTCTGCAGTTGTATGAAAAAATTTTCTCTCTTTATTAACCCCAAATCAAAAACAAATTTTCATATCATAAGTAAAAAAATACCTTTACAAAAATATAGGAAGTACAAGGGTTTGAAGCAAGTATTTTAACTACCTGACATTCTTTGAAAATATATAAGGTACCAAAGATATAGCAACAATTTCTGGATTAAAACTAATTTTATGGAGCCCATAATCATGTATTCATTTCATTTTCATATACCATGTATAAAGTAAAGGATTTTATCTACGTTCCCTAAAATTTTGAAACATTACTAAAAGAAAATGTGAAAAAAATTCAAGTCTTACAAAAAAAAATCTGAAAAACTTTTCCAGTATATTATTTAAATCCTATCCAGCTTCAATTATTCCCTAATTATTTTAATTGTTAATTTAAAAAAAAATAAATATGTACAGAAAAATTTTCAATTGAACTTTTTTGTCTTTCTTTAATTATTAAAGCGAAATTATTTTCACAACACGATTCAAAGTTTTAATTGTTCATCCAGTAAGTTTAATGCCTACCCTAAAGAACATAATTTTAAAAATAAATCGTTTAGCTTTATTGCGTACCATTTGACTACATAAATTATATACATAAAATATAGGTATATACAGTAAAACTCAACACAACGAGCCACCTGTTCAGTAAACTTTTCTATTTAGCAAATAATTATTGTAACTTCGTCAAATTTTCTCGAGTAAAAATGTTTCTGGAGAATACAACAAAATTTCAACATTCTATAATAAGGCAAGTTATCTTATGACGAACCGTTGTTTAAATATCGTACTACTGTACTCGCATTTCTTGTTAGAAGTTTGTCATTGCAACAGATGTCAAATTCAAATTTAATTCATTTAATCAAAGGAATCCCAGTTAGCATGTAGAGTGCTTTGAGCAAATTATGCTAGTATATATATATTTTTTTTTTCAATTCTCTATTTAACGAAATAATTCTCTATATTGCAAGTACAATATTTGGGCTTAGGTGATTCATTATGTAGAAGTTTTACTGTAATTTATTTTGTAATTCGTTTATTTTCATATGTGCGCACATACAATATTTTGTATGAAAAAATCTTTTATATTTTATATTTAAATTTGTTATGCATTATATTACAGTAAAATTATATATATGCGATATATTAAATAGTAAATCTCATAAAGATCATGGGATTTTTTTATTATTTTCAACATTAAATCAATACCGAAAAAAAAGAACATGATTTAACTGAAAAACTGATCTCAAATTAAAATTTTTGGAATAGCGATTGAAAAAATCGTACTAAAATTTCATTTTAAATTTCATAATTTTAAAACTTTTATTGCACTACAGCAGATATTTACACCATAATATTACGAAACGATTGCATACTTTTAGGGAGGCGTAATTAGCCTAAGATTTTGTATTTAAACTAATTTTCTAAACACTTTTGATTTTGATACCAAAAAAGTATGTGAATTTTTAAATGAAGGAGTCTTTAACATATAATTGGAATATACAACTTGAAGAATATAGTGCACAACTTGCTTACGGTATTATAACAACCGAAATTATTTCTGAAAGAAATAAAATATTAAATCTGAAGAGTTCGGAAACCCCTTGAAATATCTCCCACAACTCATAAATTTTAAAATTATACTGATAAAAACAGTATGATTTAGAAAAGTTATCAAAAATTTTAATCCAATCGATTTCGAAATCCACTCAAAAACTAAATATCTATACATATAAAATATAAAATACTATTGACCCAAATTTAACAAAATAATAGGATTATGCCTCACAATAAATGTAAAATGCAATTAAAACTTTACACATTTTTCTTAGTTTATACTATTAACATTTTGTCTAAGTAAACTGTATGGGAATTTGATTTATTTAAGATTGCAATTCTTTCATGTAACAAAAGTTGCTATTCTCAAAAAATAAATTGCAATGTCAAATGAATCGAACTATTTAAAACAAAAAGAGAAATAATTATTTTTTCTTCAATCTTGTACAAATTCATCATTTCATACCACACACACACACACAATAAGCCTCTAAACGCATCTCTATATAAAACCTAATATGGTTATATGCACAAATTCTTAAAGAAAGACAAATAAAAAGAACAAATCGTCTTCTAACCTGAGCATTCACTTTTCATTTTTTTTTGTGTTCATTTATTATTGTGCCCTCCCTCCCTCTCCATATAAATACATTTGTATTTGTATACGTATGACTACATAGAAAAGGTTAAGTTCTTAAAGATTAAAGTAGGTATATGTTAGTACAATATTTAAAAAAAAAAATAGAAAACTATGAGTAGATCTGTACATTCTTACAAAAACAAGACATATAAAAATCGACAACAAAAAAAAAGATCTTCCAATATTTGAATTAATCCTTTCATTTCTCACTGTAAAAACAAGATAAAATTGCCAATTTATCTTGGCATTAAAAGATATACAAGTATTTGTAAAATACTTAATATTGATTTGACTTTATACGTATAAGTATAGGAGAAATAGAGTGAAACAAAATAGAGAAGCAGAAGAATAAAAAAAGAAAAAAAAAATTGTTAAGGTCGAAGAAAGTTTTTTGTTTTTTTTTAATTTTCTCAACAATTTTAATTTGAAATTGAAATGAAAAATTGAGAAAAGGAAAACAAAAAAGGTGATTTTTTTTTATATTCCAATTTTCCTTATAAATCAGGACAATATTTCAAGCATTAAGAAAATTTTTAAAACGCCGATCCTTTAAAGAAAATCAAAACATTTATTTTTTCTTCACTTTCCTTGCCAGAGCATATGAGAGCTATATAGAATTTTTCGTTTGAAATTCTAGTGGGTATGTTTGTAGGAATTATTATTGAAATATGTAGAAAAGATCTAATTTTAAAGATAAGCAGTTATATTAGTTCCAATTCATCTATGAAAAAAAAAAAAATAAATTCATTTTATTATAAAGAATTTCAATATTTTTACTCTATACAAGTATATAACATATTGAAAGTCATATATTATGATATCCTGTGCAAGGAAGTTTCAACATAAAAAGCACATAATATTAAACTTGTAGTAAAAGAAAAAATTAATAGCTTGGAAATGTATTTTGCCAGAACTAAAAAAAAATCATCATATTATAGGTAAAATTCATTATTATATATAGCAAATCAATAAAAATTCTTTGATATAAGTACATACTGTTATAATATACGAGTATGTGTGCATATGTATCGTGTTCTGTAGCCTACAATTTTAATGTGGATTAAAATAATATATTACTGCTGATCCGGAAATTGTAATATATAAAATGACACTATCGATTTGGCAGCAAATTGTTTTTCAGTTCATAATTTCAATTATTTTATCAATATATTTATGTATGTATGTGTAGGTAAGTACTTTGAATGAATTAAAGGATAAATTTTTTTTTTGAATTTAAAATAAATTAATTTGACAAAAACGAACAAAAAGTGCTAAAATTTTTTAATCATTTAAAAATCATTACTTGATTTTTGATATTGAACAAGATTATCCTTTAAGAGGTGAATAAAATTCATGTTGTATTTGAATAAATACAAAATATGTAAATAACGTTGAATCAAACCAATGGTTTGTAAAGCAGCCCCTTTCTTACATACATTATTAAAATTGTTTTAATTCATAATATGCACACGTTACCATAATATATCAAATTATTGCATACATTTAGGATTAGCAAAAAAAAAATTAAAAAATTGATTGTCAAATTCGACGACAAAGTAACTGAGTTGAGTCAGATAGTTATAGCTTTTGATATCATGGGATTTTTGACATAGCTGGAGAAGGAATGGAGTTCGAAAGCGATTTTCGTCTAAAAGGACGAAATTGACGTTTAACCTTCTAAATAGACATTGAAAATTATCTTACTGTATGAACGAACTACGGCTTATAGCAAATTATTTATTTATAGCTTAGCATGATACAGGCCAAATTCCTTCTTATTTTTATTAGTTCTTTAGTTCTTATTAATGTCTTTAAATCCATTGGAATTTTTTCTTTGAATATTAGATTGCCGGATGTTTTGCGAGCGGTGGAACCTCTTATTGCTTTAAAATATTCCAAAAGTTAAATCTGCTACAGTTACCATCTTCATTACAGTAAAATTTGAAAATACGCTTAAATTAACAAGTAAAAATATTGTTAAATAGCTTGGTATACTAAAATTTGAAGCTTCCACATAAAATTAATCTAAGTAAATTCTAAATTTTTATTCTACTACAGACACATTCATAAATAAATACTTTATTTCCAATAAACCTTGTAAAATTCTCTATTATATTCAGCTCTTAAAATTTATATTCAATACGAATTTGCAAAATGTATTTTATTTTGCCAAATTCACTATAATGTGCAAGTATTATAAAAATTTATTCGAAACTTTTAATATTTTGCATTTAAATAGGCTTCATTAAAAAATCAACTTTTATAAAATTTTAAAATTCCTTTTTTTTTTTAAACTTACATTAATTTATTTAAGCCTCAAATAATTTTCATTTCGATATTATTAAATCGCTTAAATAAATACCAACTACACCGCACAGTATACTCATATTGCAGCACGTATTTCATATGTACGTTTTACGATATATGAAAAACTCGACATTGAAATTTAATTTTAAATTTCATTTTCAATCCTCTACCCACCCCCCACCCTTCCTACTTACAATTTTTCTACTTTTAGTCGAAAGAGAGAAAAAAAAATCATTTTTAAGTTAAAAAAAAATACAAAAAAAAAAAATTTTTTTTCCATCTCCAAAATAGCTTTTCTATATCATCTTAAAAACCAAGTACATAATAAATAAAATGAAAAAAAAAATATCAGCATAAATGAAAATTGCGTTGCACTTAACAACATTTTCCAGCAACATTCATACTGACATACAATGAAATAATCAAAAAATGTATTAATATACATACTAACATCTACACATACTATATAGGAAACCAAAATGAAAACATCTCATCAAATATTGGAAGCGATAAACTAAAATTGGGTATGAAATAATGGTATTGATCTATAGTTTATTTGAATATGTGTACATTATTTCGTGTATACATGCACATACCACGCTTTTTCACATGTAAATACAAAAATTATATACATACATACATTGGGAACGAGTAATTGTAATGGTAATGATGATATGATTTTTTCTTGTTGTTGTTGTTGTTGTATTTACTTCTTAAATGTATAGTTTTCGTTTATAGTTTTCCGAAGCAATTTTGGAAAAGCAATATTTTATGTGTTAGGGCGAGAAACGAATCAATTTTATAGAAGCATATAACTTTTTCAATAGAATAATTTTTTTTTCATCCCATGGGAGTTTTTGTTATCAAATTTATGTACAAACATTTGTACATATGTTTATTATGTTCGTATGTTCATTTATAATTTATAAATTAAAGAGGTTGACTTAAAGCCCATTTAAAAATCAAATAATATAAATGAAAATTCTAAAGAAAATTTGATATTTGTGATTGAATTAAAGAAAGTTTTTTTTTTAAACAAATTTCATTTGAAGACAATTAAATTCGTGCAATAATTAAAGTCTATAGAGTATAAATGAAATTAAGATCGAAAATCTTATGGTATTTTCAAATGATTACTAATTATGCAATTAGCAATCATTTTTGGATTAGATTGCTACTTGCTAGTTGTATAAAGTGATTTATGTTCTTGTTTAATTCTTTTTTCTTCTTAATTCTTTTAGAAATTAATCGATGTTTTAATTGGACTTCATTACGGGACCAAGTACGCAAAAATCACATGTAAGTTTATTGTTTTTTTATAATTTTGTTAAAAACCAAATATTTATTTATCATGTCTAACTTAAGTGAATACCAGGATATTTGTTGTGGATATTATGATAAAACCAAATAAATTAAGAGACAACAAGCGACACTTAAAAAATTTATATTAATAAAATTATTTTGCATGTTAAATGCCCTTAAAAAGAGAAACCAATATATTGAGCCTTCTTCGAAATACCTTAATAATAAAGAAATTTAAAGTTAACCATATAACAGGATGGTTTCAATATAGATAATTTATTATCTATACAACTGCACAATTTAACCACAATTAGTTTTGTTGCAAGAAAGTAATAGTTCAATGGCCCAATAATTCGAATTAGAGTGTTAGACAGATTTGGATGGTCAATGACAGATGGTCACTGATCATTTGAATCAACAAATCAATCAACAAATGCTCATTATTTTTTTAAAAATTACACATAAAAAGTACCTCGAATTTAATCATCATTTCGTAGTAGTTCGTACATATTCAAAAAAATTACAGTAGATTATAAAATTTCATTTTTTTTTTCATGGTAGCTCTAAAATTTCTTTTAGGTGTCATATTTAAATGTTTGTATATTTGGATCACTTAGCAAAATCTTTCATAACTCATCTCCTATAATTACAAAATTCCATATTTGTGAATTTTATATTTTGAGCAATTCCAATTTGACTTATGCAAAGTCATTTAACACAAAAGAAATAAAAACATATCGCGAAATTTAAATAAAGAAAAACTTGCAAAATAATTGAAATTGCAGCTACTCTTTCCCAAAGTTTAAACAATACATACGGTTTTAAAAGTTAATTTAAATAATTTTAATATGCTAGAGTCCTTTTAATAGTTGGTTTTATTATATGAATGTCTTTATTTTTTTAAGAATCACCAACAAAAATAATAATGTCAGTGGATTGTTCTACCATTGAAATTTAATTGTTTTAAATCTCCTCGAAATTTTTTATGACAAAACTTAAATTGTTCTAACACCATTAGAATTCATCCAATATAAAATGAAATATAAAAAATTTCGAAAGTCATGAGATAATAAAAAAAAAATAAACATAAATTTTACGAGTTATTACGAAAAAACATTTTTTCAAGTACGCACACATCCTGTATATAAATATTTTACATGAATTTCGGTGACCTTCAAAATACATTCAATCAACTAATCCACCTACGTGATAGGTATATGAAATGTGATATTTGACATTCGCGAATTTAGAATAACCTTTAAACCATCAACACTTGCGAAAATTAAATTTTTAAAACATGTTTTCCATTTCTCAATGAAAATTTATATTGCCATTCACACAGGAAAATTCTAAAAATTCAGTCAATTTTTTTTTTTTTGTCAATTTAATAATTCAACTTTTCATATAAATTTTTTAAAAGAAACCAAGCGTTTTATTTTTAAAAGGAAATCGAATAAAAATAAATTCAAAAATAAAAATGTCCTTTCATTTCGATCCTTTTCGCTAAATTGAAAATTAAAAATAAATTCAATTTTTTTTTCATATTCTTATACGGACAGCATTGCATACAATAAGGTACACAAATTTCGCATATAAAGTTTTTGACGGAAACAAACTTCTCTATTTTAGAGAAGCGTAAATAAACTATTTTTGGTGAAGTGTCGGTCTGCTATGTGTACCTGTGTATCTCAATTTTGGCTGAGTCCATTTTGATGAAACTTATATCCGAGCTCACTTTGAAGTGTCAACAACTCGACAGGTACTGATCCAGGTGAAATTGTTGCCCATATACAAAAAAATACAATCAAACAACCTCTTTGAAATTCATTATTTCAGACACAGAGTGTTAAAACACTCTTAATATCAGGGATCGGAAACCGAATTTTCGCTTTGAGCCGATTTTACCTTTTTTACCATATCTGAAAATTAAATTACCGATTCCACCAAAATTAATTAAGAAATTTTTCAAAAATTCGTTCGTCATAAATTAAAACCTCTATTAAGAGCGAAATTAAAATTTTTCGGCATCTATCATAACAAAAAACTCACTCATGATCGTCAGTAACATGATGACCACATAGATTTTTTATTTTGCAAACGATTTTCTTTTAAAAAATTCATAATTATTATTTGCTCTCAATCAAATAAAGAAGAAGAAAAAAATTAAGAAAAAGTCAATGTAAAATTTAATTAGGACTTTTTATAGTTTTTCGCTTTATTCTTTATTTTTTTCATTTTTCATTAAGTTTTTGCAAATAATTTACATAATACGAGTATTAAAAAAAAACTTTTGTCTGTTAAGATATTGCTAATTTTAAAATTCAATTAAGAATATTTTTTTGTACAATCAGGATTCCTTTATCCCTCTTTATTATAGTATTTTTTCTAACTGCTCTGTTAACAATGTAGTGGCCCCTACTATTTTAACTCAAAAATTTTAAAGTTTCTAAAGAAGTGAAATTTCATGACAAAATCATTTAAAATATGTGTTTGCCAAACGACTGTATTGATTTTATGAATAATAAAGAAATTTTGCTACTAAATTTTATTATACAAATCTTACCTGATAATTAGAAAATAATCATAATCGAAAGATCTTATAAATGAGGTCTTTTCCGTTTATTTTCAGTAAAAATTTATGATTAATCTTGTTACAAAATTTTAAGCTTGTCTATTTTTGCTTTTTGTCTAACCCGAACAATTCTTGCAGTGATACCAAAAAATATTTCACCCTTTTATCTGTAGGGCAAATTTAATTTCAGCTGAAAAAGTATTTTAATTCTTAAAAATTGGCAAGTTCAAGTCCACCTAAGTTTGAAATGCTGATTCTAAATTATGCTTATTTATATACTACATTTCAATTAATTTTTATTTATTGAATTACGTATAACACTAGTGGCATTTCATTTAAGTATTTGGAAGATTATTAAGTTAACGTAATAACGATTAGCAATTTTTCATGCCTACAATAAAATGTGCTCAAACATTGCTAAGATGCTATCTTAACCCTAAAACCTATTCCGTCCTATTAACTCTAAGAATTTTTACAACCGAGAAAATTAATATTTTGAAGTGTCACATTAACAACCTACAATAATATTCGGAAGCAACTCAAATCAAATATAATTTTCACTGTATTTTTTGTTAAAAAATTAAATTAATATTTTTTTAATATTATTTTTCTTAACAAGTCAATTTTAATTTTTCATAAATTTAATAACCATATATTAAATATATACACATTTTGGCTCGCTTACTGCTCAATGGTTTAATCAAAAAATAAATTTTTGACTTATATTAGTCAATTCTAGATTTTACAATACTGCAAAATCATAGCAGTTTTTATCCTAAAATTTTTTCTAGTTTAGAATAAATCAAGATTTCTGCTCAGCTCCAGCATGCATATTCCAAGCATATGAAGCAATATTTCAAGTAACTTTAATTCAAATAACTTATTTTGAATGGTTGTTTTGTAACTAACTAGCAGAATATTCCCAATTAATCCATGTGAGTCGTAATGCATTCTTATTCCAATATGAAATGTACAATATACAATTAGACCTACATATATATTACAATATATAAAAGCAGAAATGATGAAACTACTATAATGTCATGATATTATTATTACTATAATAAGAAATTGAGTTATAGTAAATCAACTCCTTTCTGCTTTACATTACTACTATAATTTTAATTGTTATCTTTTTTCTCTACATATTTTATTTCAATTTAATCACAATGCGAATTACTTTTAGTAAACAAAAAAAAATTTATTTAAATCAACTAAAATAAATTAAAAAAAATAGATAGAAAAACAGTAATTCTACATAAAAAAAAAATTATTTTATAGAGGAGAAACGCAAATAAAATATAGGATGAAAAAAAAGGATACAGGAAAAGACCGTTATTGTTAGTTCTCTTTTTTCGTCCTTTTTTTTTGTTTTTGTTGTGTTCATTGTATTGCAATTCATTGAATTTTATTGCATTAAATGATGATCTGTTTTTGTTTGTGCCTTGAGTTTTTAATGTCATCTGAAGGATATACAAAAACGCGCTTCTGTTGCTCTGCTCCTATTGTGTTTTTGTTTCTGCTCTTGCATTCTTTTTCTAAAAGTTTTTCTTTACTCTTTTTTATTATCTTCATTTTACTTTTGTACTTATATTTAGTTTTCTTTTTTATTGTGTTTTCGCTTAAAATTTTTTTTCTTGTTTTATTTTAAGTACATTTTGTTTAACGATTGGTAGTTTTTAATGATCTGAAAATGTGTATATATATAACTATGGGGAAAAGCAATTGAATTAAATTGTTTAAAATTAAAATTATTTTTAAAATTGAAACAAATAATTATTTCGAGGATTTGACAAATATCTTGGGATAATTTAATGCTCCAATCGTTTTAAATTTATAAACTGATTTCTATCTCTTTCACGTTGCGGTTTTTTTTTATATTTTGTTCTTTCTTTTGATTTTTTCATCCAATACTGCATTTATGCAATGAAAAAAAAATTATTTTGGAATAAATCACATTGAACAAATTTTATATTAGGGATGGTTTTAAAAACGAATAATTGACACAAATGGGGCTCTAAATTTAATTGTATTAAAGAGTTTAATAAATAGCATCAAAAATTTGGAATTAAAAAAATAAGATTTTTTAAAACAAATTCTGCAAACCACAAAAAAAATTCTGTACTATAGGATAAAATGTTATTCTAATGTCACTTGAAACTGATTGAAAATTCAATATCAAATAAAGCATGAAAAATTGATTCGTAAGACGACAAAATCAATTTAATCTCATTGTATAATGAAATTTTTTTTTTAATTTTAGAAATCAAATTCAAAAGCTCATTCTTCAGAGGATTTATTCAAAAATTAAATAAAAAAAATTATTTATTTTATTTTTAAGAAAATGAAAAGAGCAAAATAATTGAGCTTAATAACTTTAAAGATTATTTTACTAATTATTTAAATTTCAATAACAATTATTGTCAAAAATTCGCAAACAGTTGAATTTTCGAAAACTAAAATCAAATACGTAAGATTCGAAATTTGCAAGTAATTTTTTTAAAATTAAGCCGCTTTAATTTTTAATCTGTTTCATTTGTGAAATTTCATTAATGTAAAGAATATTTTTAATCACTTTTTTTGCAGAATTTAAAGCACAGGTCTCATAAGAGCATAAGGCTTACGTACTTTGTACTCATTCAATTATTTTTAACAATTTTTCATTACGAAAATGCCAGAAAAAATTTACTAGACTAAACATAACAATTTCTACTGAATACTGGTTATAATACCAGCCCATGTAGATTAGCATTCCATTAAACCGATGTTTTTATTACCGTTGAGTAACAGCTCTTTAATTTCAAACGATTCGAAATGTAAGTATCTGTATTTTTTTAATACGGAATTTATACAATTTTAAGGCACTATAACCTAATATTGCACGCAAATATTTCATGACCACAGTATTGTTGAGTTTCAACAAGACCGCAGTAATTGATGAGTCATGAATCTCGGATTAGTTCTAACATCTGAAATCTACTATCATTTTATAAGCAATATGAAAACGGCAGCATACAAAGGTTAAATTTGAATTATATTTTTTCGAAATCTGTATAACAGAAAGTTTTATAAAAAACAATACTATACCTCACATATAATAAGAATGTAATTTAGTCTGGCTTTTACAGTAAAAGGCTCATTCAAACTTAATTTCATCAATAAATCTCTGTGCCTTTGTAATAAAACGAAAATTATAACTTCAAAATTACTTCAATATTAATTTCAATTGTAAACATGTAAACCGTTGTAAGTACAAAACTGATTGTTTTTCATTATTTTTCCTATTCAACTTGAATTTTTAATAATACTTTCTTCAAGAAATTCAACTTTAACACTCTTTAAATTCCACTTTATATTAAATTTTCCCCAATGGGTTTAAAAAATTTTCCATTCCAAACAAATACCAAACATTTATTTCCAATTCTATGTCGATTCCTGATGGAGAAGAAAAATGTTTTTTAATTTTTGAGGTTACAAAGGTCAAAATTTTAAATAATGATAATTATGTGTTACATACATGTTTCTTGTTAAATTCTTCTTCTTCTGTACTTAAGAGCCCATCAATTTAAATTTTCGTAAACATTCTAGGGTATTTTACCCTTTATTGTGCACAAAAAAACAACATACAAGTAAAAAATAAAGTTGGGTCAAACCAATGGTTTGTATTGTAGCACTTTTCCCTTCAACAAGTGAAAATTCTGCTTTTAAATACAGTTTATTTGTACCTACCACACTATTAAAATTATTTTCATTCATATACAAAACTATTTCTAGGATTGCATATATTTAGGATGACGCATATATGCAGTCTTTGAAATAAAGCAAAACTTAATATAAAAAGGGGTTAACATAATGCTCGATTTTAAGGGTTAATTGTGTGAGTTAAGAAAAATTATTATATTTTTTAATTTCACGGAATTTACCGTTAGCTTTTTGCGTTTATAAAAATTTGGAAAAACTTGCGGTTTCGGAAATATAAGGTGTCAAAAATTCAAATTTTACGAATTTCAAGAGGTAATAACTTGAGAGGGGGTGGAGATGGAAAAAAATTTTCTTCTAACGAAATGAACTATTTGTTAATATCTAAAAGCTCCTAAAATTTCAAGCTTCTACAGTCTGGGGTCTAGAAGAAAAACGACATCAAAAATTTGGAAAAAAATTACTTTAAATAACGGTAAATTTGAGCGCCATTTTGTTTTTCTTAAGTTGAACTATAGTATACCGCGCAAGGGGAAGCAAGCCACTGCCTTTCTGCGTTTGCAAAATTTCAAAAATGCTTATGGTTTCATTGCAACAAATATTTAAAAAAGGCCATTTTTAGGGTTTTGGGGGGGTATAACTTCTAGAGGGGGGGAGATAGGTAAAAATTTTGTTCTACGGAAATAAGTTTCTAGTGAAGATCTATGTACGTATTAAATTTCAGCTTTCTATCTTTAAAGGTGTAGAAGTTTTGTAAACAGACACACGGACAGACGGACGGACACACGGACAGACGGACGGACGGACGGACAGACGGACGGACGGACGGACGGACGGACGGACGGACGGACGGACGGACGGACGGACGGACGGACGGACGGACGGACGGACGGACGGACGGACGGACAGAGTGAAACTAATAAGCACTTTTTTCAAAAAATTTTTTGGAAAAGTGCTAAAAAGAACAAGAAAACAAATTTCCTAAAAAAATTCAAAACAGTCTTAACTCATGTATTACATTTTATGTATGTATGTACTTATGTATAGGGTTATTAAGGAACCCATGGTTACTTAATAGCAAAAATATTTATATTGTATAATAAAATGAACATATTATATATATATATAAAATGCTATTTTTTCCAAACAAATTCTAAAGAAGGCAAAAAAACTCAAAGTTGAAAGGCATTTCAAGATAAATGTCCTACACACAAGGGCAGCGAAGAAGGAAAAAAAAGGAAATGTTCATGAATTTTTCATAAAATTCAAATGAGTGAAAGAATGAATAAGAATGAAAAAAATAGCATTTTTCCATTTCTACAATATTTTTTCCCATTGATTTTTCCTCAAATTTCAAATGAATATCCAATCACTGAAATTTTCTTAACCATTTCTTCTGAAAAACTTTGCTCTTCTTCAGAATAATTTACTGAATTTTTTACAAATTTATCAGGTATTTTAAATCTCCATTACGATTTAGAAAGTTAAAAAATGCAATATTATTCAAAAATTTTAGAGTTGCATAAGATTTCGTAAATTTCAAAATAAAATGCTAACTTTATGGTATTATACACGTTCCGATAATTAGGTGATTTAAATGATTATTCTTTTTCATGGTGTCGGCTTTCTACTTTATAATCTCAACAATTTATTTTTATAATCACACTGAAATATCAAAGCTGAATGACATTTTGCACAGGATTAAATTTGATTAGAAAACGCATATCATTTCAAAAATCGACATTAGATTATAAGAAATATTAACATTTTAAATAACTTAGTGCTAAGTTTGGGATCTGTTTGCCAAGGAAGAGCAAAATAGAGCAATATAGTAAAAAATATTAAAATACTTTCTTAGTTCATTTGAACCAAAATCATTTAATATGCGCTTATACCTAATAAGAAATTTGACTTTAAAATTTTCTATACTATATGTTCAATATTTTATTGACAATTTCTTATATAACGCAATCTTGTTAATCTTGTCGAAAGGCATGCGGCACAATAGTTTAAAAACACGGGTTTAGAGAGTTGTTAACATTATTGCAGAATGTTAGAATCCAGCAGGAAATTAGAAATACAGATGCAAATTACTTTATAAACAACACCAATATTTTTTCTTTTAAAACTTCTCATTGCATTGCTGCCCGTCCATCTAATATAATGAATATTCTCATTTCGATATCTTCGAGTTGGTGTTAACAACCTTATATGTCGTTTTATTATTAATTTTTTACCGTTCCAAGTTTTTTTTTCAGCAAATTTAACTTAAAGCCCATAAACTTAAAATAAAATAAAAACACAAAAATTAACAATTTAACACACATGTGTGTATTAAAAAATGTACGTACATTTCCAAATTAA
Organism: Condylostylus longicornis; assembly: GCF_029603195.1. NCBI lineage: Eukaryota > Metazoa > Arthropoda > Insecta > Diptera > Dolichopodidae > Condylostylus > Condylostylus longicornis. The sequence goes on along the minus strand of NW_026578017.1, from coordinate 7,592,477 downwards.
GAAAAAGAAAAGCAAAAAAAAATAGACAAGAAAAGGAGGTGTGCAGCTATAAGTGAAAATATTCTCCCCCTATTATTTTCCAAGAATTTATTAACAAAAATTTAAGGCTGACTGAAAAATAAATATCGACTTCAAGAAATTATCTGTTCCAAATGAATCAAGGATGAATTTAAGTTTTCTTTTTACTTTTTAGGTTTTTCTTTTGCTGCTCTGCCTTTTCTATAATATATTTTTCTCCTTTTTTTGCTGTTTTTTCTTGGCTATTATTGGATAAAACTTCCCATGACAGGAAATAGGTGGAATATAAAATGTGATGAATCAATAAATCATCATACATACAATAAAAAGTAAAATATGAGTACAAAAGAAATGAGAATACATGAAAAAAAATGTATTGATGAAAAAGAAGAAGATGAAGAAAGAGAAATAGCTCTGAATATCCCTTTTTAATCTATTATATTGAAAGAACTGGACAAGATGCTTGTCTTAAAATGATCATTTTAATTTAATATAACAGTTGTGGCAGGGTGACTTTCTGCTAATTACCTTTTGCTAGAGAAAGAATCTATTACTATTCAAATTTTAATAGTAAATTATGAATACGTTGAACCGGAATCACATAATTCGCCTTTCGTTATAGAGTTTAACGGTTAATCTTGTAAAAATTAACCTCAACAAAGTTTGGTTTCAACTAGGTTTTCGTAAAATATACGAGTAACAAAACATTGAACGCACGAAAACAAAAAAAAAACCGCAAAAAGAATTGACACTTCAAACTGCTCCATAGAGAAATTGAGAAACCTTCATGCATAAAAATTCTGTCACAAAGGAGTAAAAACTAATCTTTAAATTGAAATTTTAAAGATTCTGTTAAAATTAAATTGTATGATCAAATGTTAATGAAACACTCTAGTATAACTCAAATAACGCTATCGGCAATATTAAATATAAAGAAGGGAAATATAGATAGTGTTCTTGAAAACAGAATTCCCATTCTAAATAAATACATTATATATACCATAAGGATTATAAGGCAGGCTAACTATATACCCTCTATGTTCGAATATTCTAAGTATATCATGTATAATAATTACATTCACACAATTCAGATTTATTTGATGCCAAGAAACGTACGAGAATATTATGTTTCCATTATATGTGAATATAAGTGTCATTGTAAATATTGTATCCGAAAATATTTACATATCACATGTTGGTATATACATAGTTTAGTTTTTTTTTAAGGATTTAGTTCATTTAATACATAAGCCAACATATGCATACACAAAGCATAATATTATATAAATAATTGAACATATGTGATTTTTAGCTCCAGCTAATGCAATAAGAAAATAAAAAATTCGTCTAAATTTATAGATTAAAGAGAGAGAGAAAGAGAGCTAAAAAAAGCCAAGAATTACTGGCATTTTAAAGGGGAAAAGAAGAAAAGAAAAGAAAGAGTCCTTTTTTTAATTTTTTTGGTTTTTTTTTTTAAATCGAAATCATTTCATTTGTGAAAATTTATGAAATCATTAAGGAAATTTGTTGACAGATTTTCTCCTCATTTTAATTTTTTTTTTATTTTTATTTCTTTTTTTTTTAGGAATGATATGAAAACTGCAATGCAATGATATTGATAGCAAAAAAGAAAGAGATAACAAATATTGACAGTTATTAAAATGAAAGGATATGAATTGAATTATAATTTTACGCATCAAAAATTTGACAAAATAAAAAATGCAAGGCTGCTTGTTATTCTGCTACTCTAATGAGATCATTGAATCGATATTATTTTCTATTGGTATTAAAATAAAATTTTAAAATTTTAATTTTAAATACTAATTATTTCGATAATGATTTTCAAATTTAATCAAGATTGAAAAATAAAGTAGAAATTATATAATTTGTAAAATTCAAATTCTGAAGGATTTAATCCTTTTTTAATAAATTTTTTTTAAATTAAAGTGAATTAATAAAACGACAAATTTCAGTATAGGAATAAATTTTAAAATAAAAATGTTTTATGAGAATAAAATGGTGACCTATTTTATAAAGCAACAACAATTTCCGAAAAAATTTTGGAATATTTTTATAGTTTCCTAACCATTTTAGGTGTTTTTCTCCGGTTTTCTTAACTTCGTTTCTTCGTTTTTTGTATGGAAATCAGATATAATTGAATATTTTAGAAATTCAAATTCTAATAACTCAGGTCTCAGATGACCTACCGGGCTAATTGGAAAGGTTTCGATAATTATATTGGACCCTAAACAACCATTTCAGTCCCTTTTCTTTCCCAAAGTAAACTAAAGGCTCCTAAATATTGTCAAGTGGGGTATTGTTGAAAAGGTCTCAACATTCTCTATTAATTTTGTTCGAGGAACCCCCTAAAAATATATTCTGCTAGGGTCCAGGCCCTAAAAATAGATCCTAAAAAGACAAGAAAATTATAATTGTGGTCATGCAACATATACTCGTAAGCTCTACAATTGTTTTTTTTTTTTTGAAAAATAAGATCGCTGGTCTTGGGAAACGTTCCGGGAAGGGCCTGTAACATAAAACATCTATGTCATATTGCAAAAAAGGTTTTTGAAAAATTCTACAAGTTTTATTAGAAAACTTTTTTGAAGGTGATCATCACGAAACCGTAGATCCCGTAGAAATCCCGAGAAAATCTAAATTCTTATAGTCATGTGGCATATTGTAGAAAAGATCTTGAAGAGTTCTAAAAGTTTTGTTGTTAAACTTTTTTTGATCTAAGCGGGTCCTTTAAATTCCGAATAAATTTGGAATATAATTTCTATTGTAATGATTTCAAGATAATTATAAAATTTCCTCTTTTACAAAAACAAATAAAATATTGACTTTTAATAAAAAATCTGTTCAATTTAATAAAAAATCTTAATGAATTCATTTTAATTTTAAGACTAAATAAAGTTGGGTCAAACCAATGGTTTGTATTGTAGCACTTTTCCCTTCAACAAGTGAAAATTCTGCTTTTAAATACAGTCTATGTATAGCTATCACACTATTAAAATTATTTTCATTCATATACAAAACTATTTCTAGGATTGCATATATTTAGGATGAACCATTTATGCAGGCTTTGAAATAAAGCAAAAATTAATATAAAAAGGGGTTAACATAATGCTCGATTTTAAGGGTTAATTGTGTGAGTTAAGAAAAATAATTACATTTTTTAATTTCATGGAATTTACCGTTAGCTTTTTGCGTTTATAAAAATTTGGAAAAGCTTGCGGTTTCGGAAATATAAGGTGTCAAAAATTCAAATTTTACGAATTTCAAGAGGTGATAACTTGAGAGGGAGTGGAGATGGAAAAAAATTTTCTTCTAACAAAATGAACTATTTATTAATATCTAAAAGCTCCTAAAATTTCAAGATTCTACAGTCTGGGGTCTAGAAGAAAAACGACATCAAAAATTTGGAAAAAAAGGACTTTAAATAACGGTAAATTTGAGCAGCCATTTTGTTTTTCTTAAGTTGAACTATAGTATACCGCACAAAGGGAAGCAAGCCACTGCCTTTCTGCGTTTGCAAAATTTCAAAAATGCTTATGGTTTCATTGCAACAAATATTTAAAAAAGGCCTTTTTTAGGGTTTTGGGGGGGTATAACTTCTAGAGGGAGGGAGATAGGTAAAAATTTTGTTCTACGGAAATAAGTTTCTAGTGAAGATCTATGTACGTATTAAATTTCAGCTTTTTATCTTCAAAGGTGTAGAAGTTTTGTAAACAGACACACGGACAGACGGACGGACGGACGGACGGACGGACACACGGACAGACGGACGGACGGACGGACAGACGGACGGACGGACGGACGGACGGACGGACGGACGGACGGACGGACGGACGGACGGACGGACGGACGGACGGACGGACGGACGGACGGACGGACGGACGGACGGACGGACAGAGTGAAACTAATAAGCACTTTTTTCAAAAATTTTTTTGGAAAAGTGCTAAAAATTAAAACAATGTAGAATAAAGAAACTAAGCTGTGCTGACGGATTAAGAAAATATTTTTTTTCTTAGCCTAGTCTGGATTAGACTTTTTATATTAGATTCATAAACTAAAAAAATATTCCTTCTCATCATAAATTTAAGTAACATATTTTAAAACTCAAAACGTTTGTATTGTCAGTGCAACTACAGACTTATTTGACCGAAGCTTATCACTTAAACCTTTCATACTTTATGTGTAGCTTAAACTAAAACTGCATTTTATTTTCAAAATAAGTCTGACATAAGTAAAATTTGTTAAACAAAAATATGCTATTGGCCCTTTAAAAACTCAAAGTAAGCAATTTCTTTCCTATATGTTTGAAACATCAATTAAAAAGTGATTTACATCAATTCAGTGCAAAACTCTTTATATTTTCAAGAAGTCGCAATATCACATAATAAAATAATGAACCATAATAATACAAATAAAATCTACAATTTTTACATAAACTTAAAGTAAGAGCGAGTTTAATATTAGTAATATTGGCTTATCTTGTACGATCAGATAAAAAATTACGACCAAATCAAAATCTCATGTTACAACACCATCTATAACAATTTTTTATTTAAAATATTTTCATTAAAAGTAAAATTTTACATAACTTGCCTCACATATAAAAATTCACTCACATGTATGAACAAAACTTTAGCTAGGCTCTTTTGATTATCCTTAAAATAAAATATTACATAAATAACCAAAATATGAGAAAAATTTGGAAATAATTCTTAAATGAGTACAAAATGATTGAAGAAGAAAAATAAAAATCACGTGTAAGACATGCCATCAAATTAAGTGGTTGTTTTTCAAAATCGTACCCTTTTCGTTGAAAAATCCATTATTTCAAGTCTCTCACAAAAGTTCTTCAGAGGTCAAATTTGAAATTTATGAAATTCTATACAACCTTCCAAATTTCTATTATTTTGTATTTTAAACAGTCGTTGAAGCATAAGAATATAAGATTACATTGAACTTAGTTACTCATCCTCATATAAGATCTAAAAATTTATAACCAAAGGGTGCCCAATTTTTTAATAATATAATCAAAAACAAAACTGCAGGCGGTAATTTCTATCATAATCTTATATATTGTTATTTTTTATAGGCATTTTTTTTTAATGATTTATGTTTACACAAAAGTATATTAAGTACAACCCTAAATAATACAATTTAGCCCTAAAATATTAGGGGCGTTTATTTAGAAATTTATATTTTAAACCAGGTTAAAGAATTTGGTATGATATTAATTAAGAGTAAGATAAACTTGACCACTCTATGATTCTTCCAAAGCGATTGGATTTTATACAAGCAGTATAAAATGTAATGCAATTTGTGAAAGGCATGTACTTTAAGAGCCGGTACATACAATTGTCGCAATAAACTGCAACACTATATGTATCCGGTAGAAATACTAACTGCCATTAAGTGTTTCCAATGTTTTAAGTAAATTTTTATTTTCAATTTCAAGTTACAACTGGCAACTGAAGCACGGTTAACAAAAATACCTAAATATACTGTATTACACAACTGAATCTGGAAAATTTTAATAAACACAACTGAATCTGAAAAGGTTTAAATTTTTCTTTAAATTGTTTTGGTATTTTCATACTTGTCTGAAAAAGAAAATTAAACACATTTTTCATTATATTTTTCTTAAATAAATTATTTTGAATTTTATTAAACATGTGTGGTTTAATATTATTTTGAAATCTTGAGGTTTCACTATAGAAAAACCAAACAAATTTCAATTTTTCGGGGTTAAGAAAATTTTTGTCATGTCATTTATTTTGTAAGACCAAATTAAGTTTTAAGAAAAATTATAAAATTTTATGCTTTAAGAATTGAAATTCTCTTTTATCAAAAGGATGTTAGATAATTATTTAATACACACGGTGCACCGTAACTCGAGAGTTTGATTCTTTGCGGTTTCAGAAACTGTTTTGTGGTTCGAACTCGAAAGTATTAGGAAAATCGGATTAAAAAAAGATCTGTCTGACAATAATATATGCAACAATTTCGAAACTGTTGAACCTATATCACAACGTTTTTTCACTGTAACAAAAATTTCAATAGCTGAAGCCAGACTTATTGTTTTAGTGCAATAGCTACTCAAATATAAAATTCGAACATAGAAAACTGAAAATATAAAAAAAATCCAGTATTTCAAAATGTTAGCTTTTCTATACTGGGCTGCATCCGATCTTTTACTGCTTAGTCATTCCTATTTGTCACACATACGGTTTGTCAAGTACCGTTTTTAAGTTTAATCTCAGTATTTTTATAAAATTTTTAATGACAAAATATGCATGACATCAAAATTGTTACAATACTGTTTTGTTATACGTTTCAGCGACTACAACTCATAAGTTATACCGTATATATGAATAATGTATCACTGCAGTTATGAAATCACAATTCAGTTAAGTACGTGTGTTTTGTTAATGCTGGCAAATAGATGAGAATTTTCATAAAATTTCAACTTTAAACAATTTATATTTATTAATTCATTCTCTAAATTTGGAAATATTAGAAATAAAATGTAAAAATAGTTTTTTTTTTAAAAATACTATTATTTGTTCAGAATAACATAATATCGTAAAAACTGAAATCGAAAATGGTTCTTTAAACAAATTAAATTTATTCAAGCAACTATAAAAATTTAGAAAAAAACAAAATCTGCATCGTCAACATAATATTCCAAATAATAAAATGAAATTTGGTATACAAGCATGTATTTGTGTATCTATGTAATTTTATCTAAAATGAATGACCGTATTCACATATTTAAATACTTAAATATACCTATGTAAATTTTAACAGATAAATTTAAAAAGTCATGTACATATTCGAATATAAAATTAATAATAGTTATGATCCTAATATTGATCCTTTTTTTCTTTTCGTTTTTTTTTCTTCCTTGACAAATACTCAAATTCGAACGTATTTCTAAATTGAAACGTCCCAATCTTAAGTTTCTTTCCAATATATTTTGAATAATATTAATAGACATACTTACTTATTTTGTATACGTGTATCATGTAAATTTTTATTAAATTTAGGCACGTTATCAAATGACTAAGTCCAGGGATAACCAACTTTTCACAATTTCTGAAACACTCCCCTTTACTACACGTGTGTATCATACGCTAGACTATCCAATATCCAATACATTGTGTCGCATCATACCGATACGTGATTCAATATTTTTTTTTAAATAAAACGTGCTTCAGTTCATCTGAAGTATAGGTCTGTACTTTAAAAATATTATAATTAAATAATTAAATATTAATTTTGTTTGAATAATACTTATAAATATCTGATAAAGAAAGCCTTTGTTATGAAACGAGAGGCACATATATGTTAGATAATTTCTTTGATAATTTAATTCAGACGACAACAGAAATGTTCACGTATAAGAAATGTAACGATGTAAGAAATGAAGTGACCGGTATAATATTGGACATTAAAAATTCACTCCATAAGTTGATAAAATTGTCTGCAGTTAAACAAAAAAAAACTCAGTTGCATTATTGTAATATTACAATAATTTTTCAAAGCCCAATTAATTAAATTGAATAACACTAAAATTCCAATAAAACCCGTAACTCTTTCCACTATAAAAAAGTAAATAATCAGGCACGACCTAGCTCTATCTATGAGGGGAATTATGTGTTAATGGAGAAGATGGCACGCGACTGTCACAATTTCAAATTACTGCTTATCTTTATGTTATACTACTAAAAACACATTTTAAAAAGATATTAAAATAAAAATCTTTATATTTGAAATTATAATCTTCTACTCTATTTAAATTTATACGTATTTAAGGGTGAAAAACAAATTTAAATCTTAACATAAAAAGGTGTTAACAAAGTCTATATATAATGTATAATTATTATGCATTTATGTATACTTATGTGTTATTTTAATAACAAGGGCCAAAGATTCCAATATCCACGTTCTATGAAAAAAAACATGTATATATAATATTTGAGAAACATGTAAACTCTTTTGGGTCATTATTAAACTTATAAATTTCTAGAAATGAATACATTTTTTCTATAATATGTTAAGAAAATTTCAATTGGAATTTACTATATACAAAAGGTACGACAAATTTTCCATACAAGTAAAAAATAAAAATGTAAGTAAATAAATAATATAAGCATATTCAAAATACTCCTATATATACATATATACATGCATGGCAACACAAGTATTTAAAGAAAATGAATAAAAAAAAAAGAAAAAGGAAAATTTAACTTACTTGTGCAAGAGAAATAGAAAATTAATATGAATTTTGTCAGGATATTGACATGAAGCAATAAATAAATTATTATTTTTTTTTTGGGGAAAAATATCCCAAAAAAGTAGGTGGATAGCAATTTAAGGGATTGTTTTTGGTTTGCCCAATAAAAAAACTTAATATACGTACATATTTATATATCTATTATTATTTATTATATTACTAAACACTTATAAGAAATGATCAAATAGATAATTTTTGGGGAGAAAAAAAGGACATACCGCTATATACATACATATGTAATGTAATATAGTTAAATTTTTATTATGGTATGAGTCTAATGACTTGTTATTAAAATCAAAAAAATATTCTCATTATTCATTTTCCTACAGTTTCTTTACATTTTTTCACGTTATTATTATAAGTAATTTAATGAAGAATAAATATGAAAGGTTTGATGAATTTATGTGGATAATATATTACCTATATTGAAGAACAAAAGCATGAATAGGCCATATAAGCAAGAAATATAATAAAAAACCTTAAAAATTTATTTTTATATGAAAACGAATCTCTCCCATGATATTTTACTGGGTGCGACCAAAAATTTTCTTTTTATGTTGTATAACTTTGAGGCAATATTTTCCTTTAAAGTTCACATTCATGAATATTCTTATTATAGAATTTTCATCAAAAATAACGCACGATAGTGTTTGAGCACTAAATTACAAACACTCAATCTTAGGAAAGCTTTTATAATTAAAAAACTTTTTATTACAATACATCTTAACTTACGAGTATCATAGTGAATTTAGAAATAAATATCGCAATGAAAGTGAAACTGAATCCATCAAGGAAATTTGATGATTTAATTTCGGTTCCGGTTTTCCAAATCAATTACATATAATTAAAGAAGTCTATGTTATTTCTTTCATTCAAAAACTATGATAGTGATAAAATAATTGTGTTTTTAATTGCATTCAATTAATAAAAAATTTTCAGAAATAATGTTTATAATATTGAATTCAATTGAGCTTTTTGATGTTCATCTCCAGGCAGCGCTGGATTTACCATAATTTTTTTTAAAAACTTAAAATTTTTTCAAATTTTTTATTATTTATAGGAAAATTACTATGATTTTAGCATTCAGCATGATGTAGTTACAAAAAATTGATTAATTATGCGCAAAGTGCAATGCTTATTGCATATTGTTCATTGCTTCGAAAAGAGGATAGGAGCGCATTTCTTTCAAACTTTGTAGGAACCAAAGTTCTGATCGAACAAGTTAGAACCGAGCCTGTCTACAGGTTATACCAGGGACGGTAGATACAAGCCAATAACTAGAGTATTAGGTTTTTTTTTAACATAAAATTTTCTCTTCTACTATAGTAAGATAACTCTTAATAATTCGTTTCCTATATACATAAGTTATACAATTAAATGAAAGTATGTATTACAACAAATTCATGGAGCATAACCTACGTTAAGTATATAAAATCAAGACTTCTTCAATATGTGAGTTCGCTATTGATTGTAACTCTATGCCAAATTTTAATTTTTAATAAAGAGGTACTCGTAAAATAAATTTAAAATAAGAAAGAAAAAATTTAAAATTAAATTAAAATTTAGTTTATTTAAATTCATTTAGATTAATGGATGCAATGAGTAAATTTTTAAATAATATCAACTTACTCTTTAATCGAATAGAAATTAAAAATGGAAATTTCCTTTTATTAAACCGAAATATAAGGTCATGAAATTTAATTAGTGTCCTAATTTAATTATCACTGATTTCTCTCTTAATCGCTAAGCAAAAATTCATTTCAATAAAACTTTAACTTCCATGCATGTCTACTAATACACTGCAATGGTCGCATCAATATTTTTCAGCTATATTGAGCTTAGCACTATTAAGAGTAGCGCAATTATTACATTCAATTTACATTTTCTCCGATTACATTTTCCGTAGATTTGTTCACATATTGTAAGACTGACATTATAAAAAAGTTGAAAATATAAAACAATTTTTTACTTTTCTTATTTTAATTTTTTATACTTTTGAAGACACAACAATTGTTTTGTCTCATAAACTTTGAACATTAGATGAATTTCTTTCAAGTTTCTCGTAATGTGTCTCAGTTTTCATTCTTATTTTTGGAACAGATTTAAAAAAAAATTTCATTATACATAATATTTTATTATTGTAATACATACACCTACATACATATCGAAAAAATAAAAAGAACTTAAATCAGTTAGTCCTCATTGTTCTTGTAATAAATGTCTGGGTGTAGTAATAATAATGAAATATTATGACTTTTTCTATATGATTTTATATTGAAAAGTATGAAAAGGAGTAGAAAATTTATTGTTTGATAATAATTTTTTGCTCCTTTGCAGTATAACAAGAAAAAAGAAACAAAACAAAAACTTTTTGTTTTACAGAAAATTTATGACAAAAAAAAATTCAAGAGCTTATTATTAAATACAATCATTTTGTTTTCTTATCAGGGGTCCCAACTTTATACTAAATTAAATAGAACTATTTACTTAGTTGTCTTATCTACTTACAATTTTAATGAATGAAAATTTTATATGTATTCCACCACATAATTTTTTAATGTATTAAAAAATTCGATATCAAATTATTCAAAACCGTCGGAATTATCAATAACCAACGACAGATCAACAAATAACCTATTTATTAAGCAAAAATTATTTATTAAACAAAATTCGAGAATAACGTTTTATGTGCAAACGTTGGCTAAGCATGTACTCAAATCAAGTTAATTCCAATGTAATCACTGCCGAATCTACACTGACTATTATGCAAACTAAAAATTTCTAATAAGCGCTGAAAAGCCAGAGACACCATTGAAAACTAACAAAATACATAAATTTTAATATATAAAAATTTTTTCCATTCTATCTCTTTCTATTTCCTGCGCAATTAACATGTAGTTACCTTTACACAAACATTACAAAACAAAAAGCTCAAAGTTTCATTTTAGGCTTAAATACCATGACTAATCTTGCATTCTGCATGATAAAACTATAAGAAAGCGACTTATTATGCGCTATGTGCAATGTTTACTGAATTTTATTTATTACTTTGAAAGCGTGGGTCGGATTTTCCTGATTTTTCTAGTGCATGGTGTGCCTGTATATTATTTTATATAAACGTTTATGCTCACTTTTAAGTTCTATTAAAATAATTTTGTGATATACCATTTACAACAAAACTGAATATGAATAATATACTTAATTCTGCTTACTTGTACTAATATTAACTTAATTTTCTCTACTTTTGTTATTAAAAAACAACTTAATATAATATACTTTTCGAGTTGGGACTCTTGTTTATTATTACTCCAAACTAGTCATTCAACTTTTCTTAATCTCTCCCTTCTCCCCATTGAACATGAAAATCGAATATTAACATTAAATTTCAGTCAAAAATGTTTTAAAAATTTCTATTTGAATCTGTTTAAATTTTCGTCCTTGCTTTTTTTTTTATTATAAAAAATTACGTTAATTATACATTCTCATTACTGGTGTATCATCTATTTTATTATGATTATACAATAATTGATTTTAAATTTTGTGAAAATTATTTATAAAGTGCATGCGAGTACACACACTTCCAATTAAATTTTTTTTAAAAGCAAAGAGATATGCAAAATTTTAGATCAATGCTTTCACGTTTTGAATCTAGTCTTATCAATTATTAACTAGATCCTTTTTATCCTTTTAGAATACTGACATATAAAATAGTCAGAACAAAACTTTTGTGCATATATTAAATTTACTAATTGATTAAAATATTAATGATTATTTAAATATTTATTTGACACTTTAAATAAATTGTTCAATAATTTTTCAACATCTATATTCATTAAAATATTATCCATAAATTGAAAAATTTTATATGTGTTTTTGTAATAAAATTAAAGCTACAACAAATAAACAATCAAAATCGCACACAAAATAAAGACATGAAACACTAACTACACATTTTAACACCAGAAATTATAGAAAATTATGTTGAGAATATAAAATGCAAATTACACATGAAATTATTTTATAAAAAAAATGATTTTCTATAAAATTTAAATTCCATTGAATCAAACTAAACGTTTTATATATAGTTAAGGAGCGTACGTAAATATTATATTGTATTGTGGAACAATGAATTTCCATTGATGACAGTAACAAGTTTACAATCTTTTATAATAGCATAATAACCGCATGATATTCATTTTATTTTCTCTCTGTACAACTTACATTTTAGTTAAAATTAAAGATTTTATAATAATAACATACATTGTTATACTATGACTAACATCACATGGTATGGAGAAATGTTATATTATAAAAGATTTATAAAATTCATTAACAATACCAACATTTACTTAACCATCAACTATGAAATAATTTTTTACTTGTTTTTGATTACAATAAAACAAAAATATGTATATATATATTTTCCAGAGCAATTAAATCGTTGAATACCCATAAAATGTTCTATTAAGTTTCGTTTATAGCATTTTGATTAAAATGTACACATAACTACACTATATGACTTCCCATTGGTACTAAATTATGATTTTACATTGGTACTAAAGCGGAATATGTGTTTTTTCTACACGATTCTGAATATATTTTGAAAACATACTATGAATAAAGTAATGCAATGTGTGTTTGTTACCATTTATACTTTTTAAGCACAAGTATAAATATTTAAAAGTTTTCTTTATAGTTTTTAAATTATACTTTCAATAACAAAGTTGTGCTTTTAACAGAACATATTGCATAAAACAAGGGAGATTATGTGATGGCAACAAATTTCGAATTTGCCTCAAGGAAGCGTAAATCCAAAAGGAATTCTTCGGAAACTGGAATTTTTCGGGGAGAAATAATCAACCAATTTTCTTGAAATTTAATATTTAAGTTCGGACATTAAAACAATGAAACCATAAAGTTTTTGGAAAGATAAGAGCTCGGTAACCGGATGTTTTAAATTTCTTACAATATCGACGGATCTGATTGATGGGTTTCTTAAAATTTAATATTATTTTGAGTTCATGATGTTATCAAATTGGTAAACTTTCCAGGATATTTGGGTGGAACAAAGCAAAATTCTGCTAAGAGCCAAATTTACACTTTTCTAGGTATATTAACTAAAAGCCTACTAACTTCCTTAGAATTTGAAGGAATTGTTACAAATGCATTTTCATAATCTTCTATCATACTTTAAATAAACTATACAATCCGATCGGTTATGTGCCGACCACACCAGATTTTTTATTATATAGTTCATTCTTTTTTTATCTTTGAAACCGAAATTTTAAACAATTTCCTTTTTTTTATATATTTTTGAACAATATATCATGAAAATTAATATATAGACATGAACATCCATATGAACGTTCTCAAACATCCACAATATGGGCTTTTATTATTATGTTGGTAAAATTTTTTAACTCACACCTCAAATATGTATATTGAATTTATTGACTTTATCATTCATTGAAATTTTTTCTTTTAAATTTCAGAATTGATTTACTAGCTTTGATTCCGAACATATTTCGGTGTATATAAGAATCGTATTGCATATTGGATGTAAGAATCTATTTTAATACAAAATGTGTTGTAGATATTAACTTATCCAATATAAAAAATTAAATTGCGGCACAAAAGCTAAAATATTCTGCCAATTAAGGAAAATTTTCAATTTTGGATATACATAGTTCATTTTCACTTTTTGTGTGTATTGGTACTCTACGTTAGTAACAGCGAAAGATACGTACACTCCACTATACAAACTAATATATTCTGTACTATAATCTTAACACTTACCAATCAAAGTCACATGTTCTAAACATTATGTACGCATAAAGTATAAACATTATGTTCCCGAAAATACTTTAAATTATTATTTCAGATTATATTCACCAAAATTATGGTTCCACTAAAACTTTTGCCACCACTAAGTTTTATCTAATGAATAACATTATGTTACTTAACTTTTATAAATTCTACGAGAATAAATATGTTTAGGAGAAACCAAATCGAAGAGAATAAATTTAGAGCTTCAAGTATATCTTTGATAGTTCAATTCCACTTTTTTTCCTACCTGAGTTAGTACGATTCATTTGTAACACGTTCTTCATAAACATTTTGTGAAGTACGTCTATATGTTTTCGTAATTTATTATATTTAGAAACTTATTTGTTATTCGATTTTCAAGTTAATTGGGAGGATTCGTTTGATTGTTTCACTCATAACTAATACTCAAGAATCTTAATTCTTAGGTTGTCAAGTTTTCATGAGCCTTAAATATAATCAACTTATATACGATAGAAACAGTAGTTGCAATATAATTGTCATATATAAAACTTCAAAATAAGTATCTCATTTCAGAACACATTTCTGCTACAATTATTTGTAAATAATTTGTTTTCTCGTCCTCTCCTCCATTATTACCTATGAAAATTAACAATACTAATGTATTTCCGCTAAATATTTCTTTCAAATTGCAAGCATTTTAAAATATGTACAGAAGAAGAGAAGCAACTGCTAATGTGACGTTATCAGGATTTTAAAACAACTTCATAGCCAATAAAGTTTTTGTTCCCCTGAAATTATGCAATAATAATAATTTATATAATATTTTTAAAAAATAATGTCGACAAAACATAGTTTTCAATATTTTTATTTTTTTAATTTTCCAAAAATAAATTCAACCTTTTATCTGTATTTATTATAATCAAAAGACCTTTACGCTTTAACACTTATTTTGATGAAAACTAAATACGATGTAGTAAAGTATATTATTTTCCAAAATGACAAAGTATTTTCCTGTTGTCATTTATACCTGTTACAGGAAAACGCAAAATCGCTGATTGCGATTCTATTCCAGAAGCAATTGAATATATTCTAGAAAAAAATTTAATTTTGTACTATAAGTCGTCGAAATGAAAAATATATTACGAGTATTATTCATATATACTACGCAGATGAATATAGTATGAATTTTAGTGATTGGATCTGGCACAAATTAAATTATTAAATTTGGACCAAATTCATCTATAAAAATATCCAAAAAGAACCAAATTTATCTATACAAATATGACTACACACATTGGTATATGTTGACACTTAAAAGAAAGTAAAAATATATACAAAAGGAAAAACAAGAACAGGTTATAGATTTTACAACATATTGAATTAGTTGTTAAATTATAGAATGCTAAATTACAGAAGTTTTATAGAATAGTTCTAAAATGGAGTATGGTATGAGGAGGGAGTGTTCGAAAAGGAATCGCATACCGTTTCAATATATCAATATTTAATGTGTGTAGATTATGTTGAAAAGTTATTCAAAATGTTGTTAGTTTAATGACGATATCGAATTGATTCGATTGAATCGCTATAATGGAAAAAGTTTTTAGTTCAATTGCCATTAAAGCTGATTGGAAGATTTTAATTTTTTTCGCCATGTTTTCTTTTATTTTTCCCTTCTTCTGTTTTATTACATGTGTACATTTTGTTTTATTTTTTTTTTTCATTTTTATTTGATTTTATCTTTTTGGCTTTCTTTTTTGTTCTTGAACTGCTTTCATTTTATTTTTATGAGTTCAAAATACACACATAGTAAAAAAGTTCTAAATGAAATTATGGTCAAGTTTATTATATTTTTTCTGCTTTATTCAGTGGAGTTTTCCATTTGTTTCCTTTTAAATATAACGGTTTTTTATTATCTCCTTTCCGATTTTTCCTTATTTTTGGGTTTCCTTTTTTTCTGATTTTTTGTCCTTTTATCATTTTCTAACTATTTCTATTGTTTTTTCTTACATATTATGTAAAAGTTATCAGTGTTATTGTTCCTCTGAATATAATTTTTGTTATTGTTGCTGATATTTTTTATTAGTTTTTATTTGTATTTTTGTTTGTGTTCAATAATACCATGTTAATCATTTGTTGTTGAAACAGATTCATACCTCATATTCT
This sequence comes from Condylostylus longicornis, assembly GCF_029603195.1. Lineage (NCBI taxonomy): Eukaryota > Metazoa > Arthropoda > Insecta > Diptera > Dolichopodidae > Condylostylus > Condylostylus longicornis. Next base: position 7,576,198 of record NW_026578017.1, on the reverse strand, counting down.
CCTTTGTTTCTAGTGCAGTGGTGGTGAAAAATGTAACGAAATGAAAAATTTTATGTAACGCTATTGAATAATTCTTGTTTTCGTGCGATGATCACATATGTGCGCGTGTTATAAATACATCCTAGTAAAACAAATCAAAGCCGGAAACAAAAGAACAAAAACAAATTTTATTTGTATAGCAAAATAAAACAAAAATGAAATGAAGAGGCAGAAAAACAAATAAACAGGAAAACGCAAAAATTCTAACCATTAAAACAAAAATCAATTGTTTACGTATACACAGATGTTTGAAATGCTCAGCACACTACTACGGTTAAAATTCCGGGAGAGAGATAGTCAAGAGAAAGCAAAAGCAAAAGAGCAAAGCATAGGTAAATATGCCGGTTAATTGGTTTCAAATCTTTTCATTATCATTTTTTGTCTTTTCTACATTTGTTGTTTCATTGTCATAACACTTACATTTATTAATTCTCATTTTTTCGTTTATATGATGACAATATTGATTATTTTATTTTTTTCTCTTTTTGTTGTTAGTTTTTACAGAGAATTTTATGATTTTTTTTTATGAAATTTTCATTTCACAATGTATGTAGTATGACAATTTATTTTGTTATGTGGTTAGAGGTCAAAAACTTACATTGTATATAATGAGGTAATAACAACATGTTATTAGTATAAAAGTTATATGATTAAAAAAAGCTTAAAAAATTCTTAACTTGTTTCGAGAAAAAAAGACAAAGACAAGAAAAACAAAACAGGAAAAAATTTCCTCTCTTTGTATAATTTCTTGTCGTTCACTTTTGATTATAATTCTGTTTAAAAGGATCAAATTGGATTTTAAGGAATTTTCATGTTGGTAATAATCGTTGTATTAAAAAGTTAAAAATATTTTTCAACTTTAATCTTTTTCTAGTTTTCTTTATAAAGTATTATGGTTTTTTACAAAAAGCATTTTAAAGGAACACACAAGAAAATCATAGAGAAGGTTGTTTGGTAGTGAAGAATGATGAAGCAGATTTGAAAAAAGTTTAGAAAATTTTCTTATAAAAGAAAACCCATATTAATATTTAAAAAAAAAAAAAAAGAGTTAGATATTTTTTTTTGTTTGCTCCTTTAATGTACATACATACAAACATACACAGAAGAAAACTTTAAGAAATTTTAAATCTTAATAGTTTAAAATTATTTAAAAGTTTATGTGTGTTTTTATTAAAGTTTAATATTATACAAGAATCTCATGAAATATTAAAATTTTATTTGTGTATAAATTGAATGTATATTTAAAATACGAAAAAGAAAACATTTTTTTCATTATAAATTATAAATAATTTTTGTATAGAAATTCTTATTGTACTCGTGCAAGTCTATTATTTAAATTTTATTAAAAATTTAATAAATATCTTTTAAATTGAATTAGAAAACAAAAAGACTTTAATCTTTAAAAATTTCATTTTTCGAATAATAAGATTTAAATTTTAAATTATTTTTGATCTTGAAATCAATTGCAACTGATTTGATAATCGAAAACGTTCGTAAGTTTAAATATTAAGTGCAATAATATACAAAATAATAATAGTTATCGTATAGAGTAATAGGAGTGAATTTATACACAATTTGGTATAGGTATGCAAAAAAGAATACCTTTCGAGCCATTTTTCTTAAATAAAAGTTTTCTTTTATTTGAAAAACTATATACGATCCAGTCTTTATCGACCGCATTGCATAAAATGAAGAGGTATTGTGACTAGCTTTATTCGAGAAGCTGTTGTAAATTATTGTTTTTAGTGTTATATTTATTGATCTGCTTGCTCATCAGGAATCTGCTTGCATTCTGAAGGTCAGTTCATCGGTAAATTGATCTGCCTATATATTAAATCTGCAATTCAATTTTATCTAATTCAGTTTTCACGAAGATTCATACTATAGTTTAGTCCTCTTGTAATATGGAGGAGTTTATCAAATTTTTGGAGTAAGCCAAGTTTTAACCAGTAAATTTTTATATTTATTTAAGTAACGACTTTATAATTTTAATAATTTCAAAAAAAAAAAACTTAACAAGCTCCTTTAAAACATCGTAATCATATAAGACTTATCCAACAGAGGAATTACCAAAAATATTGAAATTGTTGTCTTTAAACTTTAAATTGACCTAAATTAAATATTAAGCATATGATTTTTGTATATAAGGAACATTCAAAAATTGTATAGTAATTTTATAGTTCATCTGTCATTATCAGCCGAAGGTTGCCAAAAAAAGATTGACACGAAAGCAAATTATGGGGTATATTAACAAAAAGCTAATAGGATTAATATGGGATCATTTGTTATTTTAAAATTAAATCATTTTTGTAGACATTTGGCGATTTGTTCCAGCTATAGCAAACTAATCAAATAAAATAAATAAATCGAATCAGAAAATTTCTATATCTTAGTCAATTATTTCTCCTTAATGTGGAAAATTCCCAAAAGTTATATTAAATATCTGTTAAAAATAATTCCATTGAAAATATTTACATTTGGTGATACTTTTTACATTCTATTACCGAATTCTATTATGCAAAACCATAAATTCATTTCAGCTACCTAACAAAATTTTTTAATTATTGCAATAAAATTCATTTATATTGATGCATTTTGTTACATTTTTAAGAACTTTTATGCAATTCAATTATAAAAATGATAGCAAATCCTAAAGAACCATCCATATACGTTTTCATAAATTAAACAAAATCAAATTCGAATCATACCAATAGTTTAGAGAGAAGCACATATCTATTAAACAATTTATGTTGTTGAAAAATATTTGGAAAAACTGGGTTGCAAAAGTTGTAAATCTATATAGAAATAGTTGTATAATTTGCAAATAATAGGAAAATACCAACATCATGTCAGGATTTTTTTTAAATTTCTGACTTATCTAGCTTATTAGAATTTGATTTAACATGGTGATTATTTATTTAGCGCATGGTGATTACTTCAGCAATTATTTTCTCTTAGTGTGGTTTATCTACACCATTTTGGAATGGGAAACGGGAACTTGGAATGGGAATACAATTCCCATTTGGGATTAAAGAAAAATTGCGATTTGAACACAGTAATATAACGAAAATAGGAATATTAAACAAGGAATGTTGATAGGACATGTCATTTAGAAAAAAAATTTCACAAAAATTTGTGTACATCGCTGCACGTATGAAGGGATAGACGTACGAAAGGACAATATTTTTTTGTCATTTTTATTGAAAAAGAAAAACCAAAAATCCCTTACAGATTAAATAAATTTTGATATATTTTGCATTAAAGTATGTGCATATGTCACATAAATGTTATTTCTAAAAAAAATATTTTATTAAATTTAGTAAAATCTATTATACTTATATAAACTTATTTCTTTCTTTCCTTGAAATTTATATAATAAACTCCATAATGTAAAATATATTTCATGAATGTATTTCTATTTCATTCCGGAACAAAATTTACTCTGAGAATAGTTTCAGTTTTTTTTCTTATTTAATTTTTGTTACAATATTATGCATATTTATTAGGAATATTATTTATTGATACTGTTGGGTAAAGATATAAAATTTATAAGATCATTTTTAGATAATTTAAAAATGTATTGATTTTCTTAAAAATTTTACAATAGAACAAAATCTCTAGAAATCTTAAACAATAGGAAAATTATTATAAACAGTCGCTCTTACCTAACCTTTATAAAAAAATTTTATAATTGTACGAAAAATCTAACGAATTTTCATTTTTATACGCAAGCTTTTCAAAAACTTCATATCAATTATTTGAAACCCATTACAAATATTTTTTTCAGAGATTTTTGAGGCTTCGAACGTTTTCTATGTGAATTGGAACTGCATTCTTTTGTTGCTCATCCACCTATCCGTGTGTCAGTTTACAAAACTTCTACACCCTTTAAGATAAAAAATTGAAATTGTATATAAACAAATCTTCACCAGAAGTTTACCAGAAAGTCATTTCACTCGAAGAAAACTTTGACTTTTATTCCGTCTTATTTAAGTTTTAGACGCTCAAACACCTAGAAATAATATTTCTTGACTTTCTGATTTATTTATTGTGTTCAAACCACAAACATTTTTTAAGTTCTACAGAAAAGTAGTAGCACGTTTTTTCCACCGCGGCATAGCATTGTTGAGCATGGAAAAGGCAAAATGGTTGTTAAAATTATTATTTGTTAATTGAAACCTGTTTTTGATATAGTTTCTGTCCTAGATGACAAGTTGTAGGAATCTAAAATTATAACAGCTTTTAAACACTAAAAAATAGTTTATTTCGACCAAATTGTGGAATTTTGAGTTTTCTGTTCCTTATATTTCTGAAATTGCAAGCTTTTCCAAATTTATATAAAAACAAAACGTTAACGGACAGTGCCATGTCACCAAAAATTATAATTATTTATCTTAACTCACTTGCTTAACCGTTCAATTCAACCATTATGTTAATACTTCTTCAATTTTTTTTTCTTTTCCTCATCCTAAATGTATGCAATAATTCGATAATATTTTGGAATACGAATGAAAATAATTCAAATAATGAGTGATTGTTTTTAATAGCAGTGCATTTTCACTTGTTTGAGGAAATGGTTCACTAATTTAACAAATAACAGCAAATTTAACTGATATTTGCCTATAATCCCTCATGTACTCATTTAAGTAATACATAGGAAATATTTTAAATTATTTTTTTTCAATTTTTAGTTTGTACATACATAAATAATAAAATATTATACAATTGAGAGTTTCAATATAATCAAAAATGTCACAAGTTTTATAAAAAATTAATTTCAAAAAATAAATTTTTTTAATTCTATAATAAAATTTTAGAAAATTCTAAATAATATCCGAGTATAAAAATTTTCCTAAGCATATTTTTCTTCACGTGCGTATGGCATGTGCATTGTTCGTTTAAATTAAATTTTGTATATTATAGAGAAAAAAATATTATTTATTATTTTATGTAAAAATTCCAAAATATTAGAAAAAAAAATAATCTTAAATGATATTTGTTGTATAAATCTAGTATTTTAATAAACACTCTTATTGCATAATATTATATGGATTTTTTTTTACATAATAAACACAAGAAAAAATTTTTTAAATTAAAATTAAAATCTGAATGAATCATAGTGTTTCGAATTTCTAACAGAATACTTTGAATTTTTTAATACTTTTTGCTAATACTTTCAATTTATTTTTGTCCTTATTTTGTACTTCCTTCAAATTGGTCAGTATTACTTACTTATATTTACAAATATATAAAATTTTTTGAAACGATTTTAAAATTTTCAAATAAATTCAAATTTTACGAACGAATTGTATTAAAACTATTTCTATTATTCTAAGAGGTAACTGGTTTTTTGGAATTTGATGAAATTAAATCATTATGGTCAATGGTATTAAAAAATTTTCAAATTAAGAAAATGCTATTTAAAATTATTTCTCATTAAATTCCTATATATTTTAAAATAAGACCATCATAGCTACATCCACACTGCTTCGTCCTTGGGTTAAATTTTATTTTAAATCTTTTGTAAGATATTAAAATTACTATTACCGACAAAAAAAACCATACAAAAAATTAAATAAAAAAATAATAGAATTATAAAATTTTCTCTTTGATTTCCAGTTTTTCCAAACAAATTTTCTTTAATTTACAAAAATATTTACAAAAATTATCTTTTGATAAAAATTCATGCTCGAAGATGCAAATTAAAGATTTTATTATATAAAATATGCAATTATAAAATAATTTCAATAACAACAAAAATAAATAACTAATTCCTTTTTTAAGAAAATTCTTTTTTTAGGAAAAACTTTCAATTAAAAATTGCAAATTTTCTAGAAAAGAATTAATAAATAATAAATCTGTTCAGTTATATAGTAGAATACAGTGGCGATGTGTAACGTATAAGGTATGAAAATAAAATTTTAAAATAATACAAAACATAAAAATATTTTCTTGTGCCTGATGGTAACCTTAACGTATTAATATTACGTTTTTCGACCCACGTTTCTATAAATCAATTTTGACATCAAAAGCAAAGCTCTACTTTCCGTAACCTCAAAAATTAAAATTTAATTACAACCGGCAAGCTAATAAATTAACGTTTTCGAATTTCCTATAACTCAATAAAATTTTAACATAATTTTTACAGTATGTTGAGTTTTAGTTAACTATTTACGAATGTATTTAATGAGTGTCTTTAAAATATATTTCTCAAACTAAATTTAAAACCCATAGTTTGTATAAAAACATTTCATAATTAAATTTAAAATTAAGATTTACTCATGTAACTTTACGTATAAAAAAAGAAGGCAATGCTACCATAAATAGATTTGTGTACGTTTTGGATAAATCATAATAATTGGAATAATAAACGATCTACTATAATACGAAGTTAAATTAGAGGTCAAACTAAATTACAAAAGACTTAAAAAAAATCCTTATACCTTTACATAAACTCGAAAAACTTATGGTTTCTTGTGATCGAAAATAGAAAATTTTTCAAAGTTTGAGGTGGACAGAAGATAGAAAAAATTTTGCTCTAAAGAAATAATTGTTCACACTGTCTACTTCGCAGCAAAATTTCGGTTTTTATCGTAAAGGAATGAATGTTTTATAACCTGATAAACATACAAATAAGTGGGCTGGAAGACTGGGTGACAACCGAAGTGCCACATCCAATTTTCATAATTTTTTTCAATTGAATTTTTCTTTTCAAGCAAAAAACGAATTGCAAAGTTCACAATTTCAAAATCATTAATGGCATATCGTCCCTGGCGTAATAGATTTAAAGATATACACTAAATCATAATTTAAAAACTAAGTTTTTTTTTACTTTTATTCTCAATTCATATAATTTTCAATTAAAAGTCGTTTACTAGGGCAAAAATTAAACTATTTTAATAATCTTCTATTATATATACGTATATACGTTTTAAACAGGTTTATATTATAATAGGTGCATTTGATGAACTATATCTCATAAGTATTACTTAAAACTTCTAGATTTTTGATATTAAATTACATGGGAATTTCGATTTTCAAAAGAATTTTGTAAATTTAAATGTAAATTTGCACACACATATGAAACTAATACAACTAATTGCAATATAAAACAAAAGTTAATTTATCTTGCCCACCACTTTACGTTAATTTTTAAAACTTACGTTTTTCATTAATATTTGAATTAAAAAAGCAATCCACAAATACATGAAGGAATATAAGCGGCATTTTAATGCCAAACATTACGTTCATTCATAGGCATACTACATTTACCAGATAGCTACTATTTATAACTTCACCTCTTAACGGTATTAACATCTATACGAAAAAAATAATTTACAAAAATAATCAATTTTCAATTGAATCAAGTCGGTATGATTATCATTTCAGCTAAAAAATCCAATTATAAAATTTTGAAACAAAAATTTTAATTTCATTTTAAAAATTTCTTAATAAAAATTCTAAAATGAAATGTACTTAATTTAGTTCAAAATAAATGCCAAAATAAGATTATCGATCAACGATTGAACATAATACCAAAATTTTTTTAACTAAAAATTTTACAACTAAACATATGAGTATAACTAACGTACTAAAAAAATGTAGTTAACAGTTGTTAAAATCTCAAGAAAAACTATACAAATACTCTATATACACTTTTTAATTACATTCTGTAAATTTTTCTGTTAATCCTCCACCGTATTTTTTATTGAAAGCTCACACAAAATATTGAGAATCGCATCATAAAATAACAAAAGTAACATAATCAACCGAACTTCTACACTCTTCAACAAAATATTTCATACACTATGAAGTTCTCCTTAATCTTCTTTATTATATACAGTAGATGTTATATAAACTAAGCACACATTTCTCATTTAAAACATTTAGAAAAAATTTTTTAATGAAATTCCAGTGGAGAATTTAACAAACAAATAAAAATCCCAAAGTACCAATGAATAGTACCGAAAAAAAAGTGGAAAAATGTAACTCCCAAAATTAATCCATAAGGAAAAATTTCGATAGTATTAGATGTTTACGTATACACAAGTACATATTTTAAAAATTGAATATTTCTACAGAATCATAGAGACGTTAATCCCTTTCAATGTACCTCAGTATATAACTGTAAAACTAATTATTTCCTTTATTATATTTTAATACGGATGATAACAGAACTCTTTCATTGCACATGAAAGAGAATTAAAACAACATCGTATAAGCAAAGAAACAAAAAAAGGCAAGGCATAACAAAAAAAAAAACAAAAAATAAAAAGATTTTTCCAATCGGATTATTTCAGCAAAAGTAAATTTTACCGTTACACAAAGTAACAAAAACAATATGGGAAAATGAACAAAAAAAAATATGTATTGCATTTTCCTATTGAAATATCATTGGGATCCCCTTATACTCGTACACACATAATGTATACACATATAATATGTTCATGCAAAAGTACAAGAAAGAATTCTAAAAAAAAAATAGAAAATAAAATATTGAATGTGGCAAAGTACAATTTGAAAGAGAGAATAGTAAATAACAGAATAGAATCATCAAGACTTAATCGCGCCATCACCATCCATGTCATTCGAAATGAAATCTAAATTAAACTACAGAAGAAATATTTTATATGTTTGTATACATATATATGTATATTTATTACAGAAAAATGTAAAGATATATCTTTTTTCTCAATGACTATACTGTTACTATGTAAATAAATATCATCCTTGAACACAAATTTCAATAAATGAGAAAATATGTTTGGTTGGTCAGTATTGTATAGGTATTTGTATTGTTTGCGTATGTTATTTAGAAAATATATTAGTAAACACAATTTAATATCAACGTACATATAATGTACCCTCCATATCATGAAAATCTCGAACATTTGGCGGACAATTTGTTTAATATTACGTAAAAATTTTTTAATTATGAGAATTTTGTGTGATTTGAATGTTCATTATGTAGAGACTCTACTGTATATATAGCATATACTGTATATGAGTTTGAAATGGTTTGGAATTGAATTGCTGTAATGGTTATTTATTAATTCATTCATTACCTTATTCTATTAACATTTTTTTGTGTGTCAGAAGAGAATTTTCACATTAAACATTAGGTACTGTTAAATTGTTTCATAATATTCGTAGATTCGTAGATTCGTAGATTCTAAGGGAACCGAGTGGGGCAGGAGCATCCCCCCAAGCCACCGCAGCCATTTTTTGACTTATTGTAGCCACCCCACTCTCCCGTGTATAATATCCCCGTCCCAATCACAAAGCCGGCGATATCCCTAAGGGAGTTGGACAATAGTTCCCGAACACTTAGGGACCCATGTCCAAGACAATTGCGGCGCCGAACAGCCAGTGCCGGACAGTCGCAGAGAATGTGCACGGCGGTCTCATCGCCACCCCCACAAAATCTGCACAGGGGGGAGCCCGACTTCCCCAGCCTATGCAGGTGGTATTTCACCGGGCAGTGCCCCGTGAAGAAATTCGCAATAGTGCGAACCCGGCTCCTGCTCATCCCCAGCAACTCCGCAGCGAATCCGCCGGAGCACGCCGGAACAAACACCTTCGCATGACGGCACCCCTTCGTGTCCCGCCAGTGACGACTGCATTCCGCCGCGAGTAGGCAGGCAAGCCTGGCCCCCACGGCGGAAGAAGGCAGACCACAGAAAGGCAGCGGCTGCACAAAGGCAGCCCCAGATCCCCTCCGCGCCAACTCATCGGCAACTTCGTTGCCCGCATGGCCACTATGGCCCGGCACCCAAATGAGCATCACTCTGTTTTCCGATGCCAATTCCATAAGTGCAGCAAGGCAGCTCCAGACCAGCTTGGATGTAACCTGAGCTGAACGGAGCGCCAGCAGTGCAGCCCTGCTGTCTGAGAACACATAGATGGTGCGGTTTCTATACCCCCTTTCCAAATTGATTCTCAGACAGATTTCTATTGCATGTATTTCGGCCTGGAACACTGTGCAATACGAGTCAAGGGTTGCATATACACGCGTGTCCGGGCGGACACCGTATACGCCCGAGCCCACCCCCGACTCCGTTTTGGACCCGTCCGCATACCACACGCTCGAACCCGACCTAAGTACCGGACCACCCCGATCCCACGTCCATCGATCAGGAAACAGAACCCTGTACTTGTGGTCGAAGTTGTACCGCGGCAGACAGGTATCTGACATGGTTATCCTTAGAATCGGATCGCCCTCAATGAAGTCTCTGTGAGTTCTGTGGGCCAACTTTAGCCCTGCCCCGTCCTCGCCAGAGAGAAGTCGGTAAGTCACCAGCCGAGCTTCCTTCAATATATGGAGGTGCAGTGGCGGCAATCCGATCATCACCTCCAATGCAGCGGTGGGAGCCGTCCGCATCGCCCCGGTCACTCCCAGGCAGGCCAGCCTCTGTAGCTTTTCTAGCTTGGCCCGCACACCCGCCTGCTGAGCCTTACGGCACCATACAATCGACGCATAGGTGACGATGGGCCTAGCAAGGGCCGTATATAGCCACAGTGCTATTCTGGGACCAATTCCCCAGGTCCCCCCGATGAAACTCCTACACGTCCACAAGGCCGCCGTAGCTCTCCCGATAACTCTATCGATATGGGTATTCCAAGAGAGACGATCATCCAGGGTTACCCCCAGATACTTCACCTCCCTCGAGTAACTAATACTTTCACCAAACAGAATTGGGCTCGTTAACCTGTCCCTGCTTCTGCGTCTGGTGAAGGCGACCAAAGTGCTCTTGCTTGGATTTATATTTAACTCAACGCCTTTGCACCACCTTTCCACAACACGTAAATTTTGCTGTAGAAGATCAGAAATAGTGCTCTCAAATTTTCCCCGCACGACGAAGGCCACATCGTCAGCGTATCCCCAGACACGCGCCCCGGAGCCCCTGAGAGCAGCTATTAGATCATCCACTACAATGGACCACAGGAGGGGCGAAAGAACCCCGCCCTGCGGACATCCTTTTGCAGCGGAGATGAAGAGTATATCGTCAGCTATGGTGGACTTAATAATCCTATCCTGTAGCATCCGATTGACCCATCTGCTAGTCGTCGCATCAATCCCTCGTTTGTGCAACGACTCACAGATGACATGATATGGGGTGTTGTCAAAAGCTCCCTCTATATCAAGGAAGCAGCCAACTGCTACCTCCCGCACCTCCAGTGAGTTTTCAAGGACCCCCACCAGACTCTGCAGAGCGAGTACAGTAGACCTTCCCGACTGATAGGCGTATTGAGATTCATGCAAGGGATTGCTTCCCAGTGCACCGTCCCGTATAAATCTATCAATCACTTTTTCCATTGCTTTCAATAGAAAAGAAGTAAGGCTGATTGGACGGAAAGACCTTGGGTGGTTGCTTGGTCGCTTACCCACCTTCGGAATATACGTCACTTTAGCCACCCTCCATGCCTGAGGGATGTAACCCCACGCATAGCTGGCGCGAAAAATTCCCAACAGTGCTCTAGCGATATGTTGGAAACCCCTCTGCAAAAATGCAGGATATATCCCGTCATCACCTGGAGATTTGAAGGGCCTGAAAGAGAAAACAGCCCATCTAATCCTGCCCATCGTGAAGACTAGACGGGATCGTTGCCAGTCATCCCTCCTGGGCCAGGGTGCCCCCGGTTCGATGACTGCATTTGAGTGATTCCGGAGAATCTCCGAGTCAGGAAAGTGCGTTGACGCCATAAGCTCCAACGTCTGCCTTCCGTTCTCAGTCATGGAGCCATCAGGACGTTCCATTAGGCCCAACCTGCTAGCATACTTTTTGGAAAGCACCCTGTGAAGACGCGCACTGCTGGGGAGTTCATCAATGCCCTTGCAGAACGCCCTCCACGAGATTCTCTTCGCTTTCCTAATTTCCTTATTGTATTTTGTGAGTGAGTCCTTATACTCTTCCCACGAACCTGACGCTTTGGCCTTATTGAATAGCTTCCTGGTCTTTAGTCTAAGCCTTGAAAGCTCCTCATTCCACCACGGGCACTTCCTATTGCTCCGCCTCGGCTTAGCACGGCAGCTCCCGTGATAGGCATTAGTAATAGCCGCCGTCAGGGCCTCGCTGGCCAGTTCGATATCCATCACCGTTCTGACAGAAGCAGGAACGGATCTAATCCCATCCATGAGGAGCGTTTCGAATTGACTCCAATCTGTGGATTGGGGCACCCGATAAATTTCTTCTGCCAGGCCTCCGGAGACCATGATATCAAACCTAATCTGCCTATGATCGGACATGGATGTCTCATTTGAGACATGCCATCCACCAACCCTACTGCCGATAAATTCAGTGCAAAGGGTGATGTCAAGGACCTCTTCCCTAATTGCATTTATGAATGTCGGCCTATTGCCTTCATTCATAATCATTAATTTATTGCTATATATAAATTCAAGTAGGCACTCACCTCTTTTGTTTATATTGCTGCTTCCCCAGACGGTGTGGTGGGCATTGGCATCACTTCCTATTATAAGTTGGAAGTTCCTCCTTCCACAAAAGTCCACTAGATCCTTCAGTTGCTCGTCCGGGTGGGCACAGTCCCCCGGGAGGTAGGATGAGCACACAATGAACTCTGTCCAGCCCCCGCAGGACTTCACCTTCACCAACGCAGCTACCTGATCCTTAGAACAGTAATCTGGAATGGGAAAATACGTTAGCTTTTTACTAAACAAGATGCAAGCCCTAGGCCTGCCCCCAATTGTATTATCATACAATAGCTCACCTGTTAGGCCCTTAACCTGATCCTTCACTATGTAAGGCTCTTGGATAAGGGCGATATCGAGGTGATCCTTCATAAATCTATGAGCCAGAACATCAGTAGATGCCCTAGCATGCTGTAGATTTATTTGGATGCACCTCACAGCCATATTATTTCCTCCGGCTCTTGTCTATGGGCTTTGGCCCTTTAGACAAAGGCTTTACATGAGCCTTACCTCCCATTGTCGCCTTTTTACCCATCTTGGTGGGCGCCTGCCCTGCCACAGCCTCTTTTGCCGCCCCAGGTGCCACGCTAGCCCCTCCAACAGCAAATACCGAAGCATTTCCGGGCTTCCCAATGGGCTTGAGCCCTTTTGGTTCCCCCGGGACGCTTGTATTTGGCGTGCTGGTCGATGGTCCTTCCGTTTCCCTTGCCGCCATTTTCGGAGCGACTTCAGACTTTCCAATGAGTTTTGGCTCTTTTGGTTGGCCTGAAGTGCTCGTCGTTGTTGCGGTGGGCACTGGTTTTTTATTTTGTCCTGCCCTGCCGCCAGCACCTTGAGAGGATTTTCTTCCTTTAACCCGAACGGTAACACGGAAGAAATTCAGGAAAAGTCGGAACTCCGCTTTCCGTAGATCTTCCAATCCGGAATCATCCACGGAAAAGGTGATGGAGCAGCCCCCGTCCTTTTCCTTATCCATCCTCAGCACCCTCCAGGAACCTATCTTGAGGCTGGGATTTTGCTTCCCTATCCTACTTAGAAATTTGTCCCTGGAGAGACTGACGGTTGTCTCGTCCTTTGGTACGTAGGTGACGCAGACATGCTGTTTGGGCATGCTGTCGCCATCCAGTACCACGACATCGCAACCGTCCCAAGGCTTTATTTTCCTGCAGACACTGGTTATCCACTCCCTGGTGTTTTGATTGTTGCATGTTACGGATATCCATCCGTCCCTTTGCAACGCTGCAGTGAATTGTGGATGAGAGTCCACAACCCTATCCATTTCATCCATGATGGCTACTTTGATTTTCCCCATCTGGACTTCGGATAGCCTTTCCTCTGGATGCAGTCTATGAGTGATGGCCACCTTGACCTGTGCTACTGCATCCCGATAAGAAGTCATTTTCGGGTTTTGTTGAGGAATGTTCCCAGGGACCTTTTCCTCAACATTGCCCTTCATCGACCTCTTCTTTGAGGGCCCTGCATCAGGGGTGTTGCTTTCCGACCTTTCCCTCTTTTGGGGATGGTCGGCCACAACAACCGATCCGCAGGCCTTCAGCTTTTCCAGCCTTTCTTTCTCGTATCTGCGAGCTTCCTCTGGGGACATGCCATCCCTGATATAAGCCGCGATACGCCGCTTGGATGCACCAGAGAAATATTGTTTTTTTCCCCTGATGTCCAACCTTTTCAGGTCCTCCTCAGTTTTTTGGATAATAGGTCCAAGAGGATCCTGATTATCCGTCTCCATCGGAGGCGCCGCCTTTTCCTCCACTGGCGTGAGAAGGAGTTCCTCCTCTGCGTCAGTTAAGAGAAGCTCTGGTTCCGAAGACCCTTGAGCATTAAGTGGTTGTATGTTGTCCTTAGTGTCGTTGTTGTTGTTGTCACTGTTGTTATTTGTCTTGTTGTTGTTGTTGTTATGTTCCATTTCTTGTCCCACGAGTAGCGCGGGAAAGTAAAGTCACCCATGGCAGAGCCCGGCATACCATGGGAAGGCTCATTTAAACTGGAGGGCGCCTGGTATCCAGAGTCCGCATACTAACGACTAAGCTCCCCCTTAGCCACGCAGTCATCGGTATATGCTGTTCCACCTTGACTTGGGACGCCTGTCGTCAGCTGACGTATAGATATAGGGCTGAAACTCACAAAGCAAGAGGCTCGCCGCGAGACATGACCACGACACGAACGTAACTTTGATCGTTTCAATCACCCCTTTATCATCCGCCATTACCGGGGCCCACCACTAGGAGGTGACAGTGCGGTTTTGGGCCCCTGTTTCATAATATAAATGCATATTGTATTAAAATGTTGCATAACTTCGGGCACAATAATTTTGAATCTTATTTAAACCATTTCTTCTCATCTTTAATTAAACTGTCAAAATTCTCATTTCTTCTTATAATGTCATTTAAAAAATAATTTCAAAATAGATAATAATTATTAAATTTTAAAATCTTATATCGTATATATATACTATTTTATAAAACTATTTTATATACAGTATTTTGATTTAAGGTGCAAGGGAACATAATTACCTATAGCATCAATAATAATTAGCAAACGAAAATACTATCATTATAAATTCTTAAAAATCATAAAACTTATGAAACCTTCAGTAACAAACGTATATAGTATAATACTTATATAAACAATTATACATCTATTCAAAATCAATATACCAGCACAAGCATAGTTTAATTACAACTATAAAATACATAATGGTAGTAAATTTACACTATGCATTGCAAATACACATACATACCATATATAGATAGACAAGATGGACGTTGTAATAATTTTTATTTCTTTTGTTTTTATAAATTACAGAAAACGGATCAGTGTGTTTTTAAATTATATTAAGAATTCTTTTGATATTTTCATCTCTTATATATTAATACAAATAGCTACTATCCATACAAATATACGCATATATATTGTACTCTTTTCATACTCATCTCATTCATTTTATAGAGAAATGCGCTTTTTTACACTATTGTAAATTCTTTGTTTAGTGAGCGGTGGTCGTCATTTACTGATTATACCATAAAATGATAGAAAATTTATTAATTTTTTTTTCTACTTCTTTTTTTTTTCTTTTTTCTTTTTCATTCTATTCGTACTTTATTTATAAATATACTTACTTATACTGCTGATTGCATTGTTATACTATATTGTTAAAATATTTAGAATCCTAGTCAGGGAGCATTTATGAGTAATGAGTTTTATGGCGTCAGCTGTAGTCAATCATAATTTTTTTTCTATAGAACTTACTAAATTATTAAGTATAAGTATATTTCTACGACGTGTTTTGTTATTCACATATATATAGAGGTATATATATATATATATGTATATGTGAATAACAATTTATGTTGTATACAATCTTATAATGTACATATTTTATACGTACATAGTAGAAGTATTAACATGAACTATACGTAGGATATTGCAAAATGTAAACTATAGTAAGAAATTTTCTTTTGTTTTTCATGAAAATATTACACAGAAATGAGTGGGTAAATTATGTATATATTCATGTTTTCAAATATATATACATATATGTATATACTTTTTATACATTTGCTAAAATATAATATACATATACATATTTAAAACTATTAAAACCGCGTCTGTAAATGGATGATTATGGGTAATGGTTTTGGTTTGTTGCTTTTTACAACTTTTAATATTTCATTCAACTTGTAGAAGGAAATCTTTAAAATGTTTTATATTATGTATATTTAATAGTTAAAATGAATGGTTTATAGCCAAAAGGAATCGTAGTTGAACAAAAAGAAAAAAAAAAATTAAATAAAATGCAGCGAAATAATGTATAACAAAAAATACATTCGAATATAACAAGGATCAAACATCAAGTACAACTAGAAAGTAAATTATAATCTGATGATATATAGGTATCCTATGTTTTAACACAGTAATATATTACTCATTTAATATCTATATATTTATCATTAATATATAAAGCAAGATATCGGAGAGAATTATAAACATCAACAGAAAAATCGAGAAGAGAGTGATAGAAAATTATAGAAAATTTTTTATTTTTTTGAGAATTGTTGTTTTTGGGATAATTTTCAAAAGATTAGAAGATAAATAATGATAAAAAATGGCGTTCCACTTAATAGTTTTTTATACGGTGTTGTTTCTACTACTACTATGCTACTGCTGTTGTCTCTTAATATTGCTGTTGCTCTTTTCAGATCTCCATTCGAATCTATACTTTTCTGGTTTTATTTTAAAATTTTCCGCTTCTTCATTTCATAATCTGACATTTTTAAAAAGGAAAACTATAACTCTATACGTACATACATATATAGAAAAGTGAAAATATAACAGAAAAAATAAATATGTAGGTAATTCTGTTCAATTTCAAATTTAAATAGAAAGTGTATAGTTACAGGGGAAAACTATAATATTGTAACTAGATTTATTTACTTGATTTCGGGTTATATGTATATGTACATTAAAAATGGAAATGAGAATAAAACTTTATTATAAAAGAGAAATTATGGGCTACTTAAAAATTTACAATAACAGTTATTTTGTGGTAATTACTATAAAAAGTAATAAAGTTTCTCATTAGTTTTTCTTTTACAGTTTCATTTCTTTCTTTTTCTTAAATAAATTTTTACAAACAGTTATTATAAAATTGTTGGATATTAAAAATTTTAAAAAGGTTAAAAAGCAAAATATTAAAAATTATGTAAATTTAAATTCTTTTAATAATTGCAAGGATGGCAACAAATTTTGCATATCGAGTTTTCGATGGGAACGTACTTCTCCATAGCAGGGACGTGTAAATAAATTATTTTTAGCAACCTGTCGGTCTGTCGGTTTGTGTGTGCAGGCGTGTATCTCAAGTTCGG
Organism: Condylostylus longicornis; assembly: GCF_029603195.1. Classification (NCBI taxonomy): domain Eukaryota; kingdom Metazoa; phylum Arthropoda; class Insecta; order Diptera; family Dolichopodidae; genus Condylostylus; species Condylostylus longicornis. The sequence goes on along the minus strand of NW_026578017.1, from coordinate 7,558,849 downwards.
CTGAATCGATTTTGATGAAAAAGTTTATTTCGACTGTGGCACGGATTGAGCAACTTTTAAGACATATCAGGCCTCGGGAACTGCACTTTTTAGAAGGCCTGTTTTACATTTTTGGCCATTTTGAAGAAAATATTCAACCGATTTACTTGAAATTTCACATATAAGCCTTGCTCAACCTCCAAATTTTTGAAAGAAATCAGGAACTGGGTATTTTTGCGTATATAAAGAGAAACAATCAACCGATTTCATTGAAATTTAATATTTAAATTTTTCGTATTGAAACAATGAACATATAAATGTTTTGGAAAGATCAGATCTCGAAAACTGATTTGCGTGCCGATTTTACATTTTTCAGCATATCTACGGAACGGATTGATGGAACTTCTTGAAATTTGATATTTGAGTTCTGGTTGTTACCGAAACTAACAAAAGTAAAGTTGGATCAAACCAATGGTTTGTATTGTAGCACTTTCCCTTCAACAAGTGAAAATTATGCTTTTAAAACAGTCTATCTATACCTGTCACACTCTTAAAATTATTTTCATTCATATACAAAACTCTTTCTAGGATTGCATGTATTTAGGATGAACGATTTATGCAGTCTTTGAAATAAAGCAAAATTAATATAAAGAGAGGTTAACATAATGCTCGATTTTAAGGTTTAATTGTGGGAGTTAAGAAAAATAATTATATTTTTTAATGTCATGGAATTTACCGCTAGCTTTTTGCTTCTATAGAAATTTGAAAAAGCTTGCGGTTTCGGAAGTAAAAGGTGTCAAAAATTCAAATTTTACAAATTTCAAGCTTCGATAACTTGAGAGGGGTGGAGATGGAAAAAAATTTGTTAATGTCTAAAAGCCCCTAATATTTCAAGCTTCTACAGGCTGGGGTCTAGAAGAAAAACGACATCAAAAATTTGGAAAAAAAGAACTTTAGATAACGGTAAATTTGAACGGCCATTTTGTTTTTCTAAAGTTTAACTATAGTATACCGCGCTAGGGGAAACAAGCCGCTGCCTTTCTGCGTTTGCAAAATTTCAAAAATGCTTATGGTTTCATTGCAACAAATAGTTAAAAAAGGCCATTTTTAGGGTTTTGGGGGGGTATAACTTCAAAAGGGTAGAAGATTTTGTTCTACGAAAGTAAGTTTCTAGTAAAAATCTATGTACATATAAACATTTCATCTATGTACACAGTACATTTCAGCTTTCTATCTTCTAGAGGATGTAGAAGTTTTGTAAACAAAAAAGTGTCCACGGACGGACAGACGGGCGGAAAGAGTATAACTAATAAACACTTTTTTTCAAAAAATTTTTGGAAAAGTGCTAAAAATGGCGAGCATTTCAGGGAATTCGGGTAGCACAAAGTGAAACTCTACTAAGAGCCTAACTTACATTTTTCTATTTAACAGTCATTTTTATAATATTCCGTAACACTTTCACTTAACTAGACAATACGCATTGGTCGGTTATGTGCAGACCACATCAGATTTTTTATTATTTTTACAATTTTTATGGAACTTTTGTTCCATAATATTCTAATTTTGCAAAAAAAAAGAAATTAGAACAAGAAATGTAAATCAAAAATTGACATTTTGCAGACAAAAAAGATTCGTTCAGTTGAATTGGTGTTGCCGCATGGTAAAATCGACCAAAATAAATCATCTCAGCGATTTGTCAAGTGTAGTGGAGTGAAATAAAAAAGAGCGAGCGAATGAAATGAAAAATATATGAGAAATAGAAGAAACGGTGTATATAAAATTACATTGTATATTTTTAAGTTCAGTGAACTGAGTCATCTGTTCTATATACAAGAAAACGTTATCAACCAAAAAAGTGGGATTGGCTAGGTGTGTCACAGTTGCACAAACGTTTTAATAAATCTTTTCTGGATTTATAAATAGGATGGAAAATTCCAGATTGAGAGAAATCAGTATTAGAAAAACCGTCGCATCGAGCTTATACATTTAAATTTTATGTTGAAATTATATACTTAGTTTATATAAAGTCATAGTCAAAGAAGTTATAGTCATAGTTAATGGAATCAATAAATTGTTAACATATGAATTGAAAAGAAAAAAAGGGAAATTGTTTTTTTTTTTTATAATTATTCTACATAAAAAAAAGGAAAATAATAATTTGTGCTTGGAAAGAGGCAATAAAAATATTTATTGCTTTATTGGTGGTTATTGTGTACAAATGTTAGCGAAAATCGCCGCCTAACATTTTTTGGTCCTTCGAGCTGGATATATTAAAAATTCGCGGAACTAGAAAAAAACAAAGAGAAGCAACACAAAAAAAACAGGAACATAGGGTAGTGTAGTGTAAAAAAACTTAGTTTATATAAAAGAAAAGGATTTAGTGAAACAAACTAAAAGACATATAACAAATTGCTAAACAAATTGTATGAAATATTGAATAGACTAGTGGTGGAATTTCTTGAGTAAAAAGAAAAAAAGAGAAAACTATAATATATTTGGTGTAGAACATTAAAAGAAGAAGAGAAAACTTTGAACAATTTTTTTTTATTTTGTAGTGTAAGGGTGAAAAGCGGTTTCGGTATCGGTTTCGCGACTCGCCAATTGGAAACAAGGATTGAACCTAGAAAGGAGGAAAAAAGAGATTATGGTGAGTTCGTTCCATTTTTTCTATTATTTCTTTTATATTACATGCAGAGTTTAACTGGAGATTTTTGAATATACGGATTTCTTTCTTTCTGGAAATATTTTGGTTTAAATTTTTTTGAAACAAATCTTGGTAGCGGATTTGATTTCACTGGATCTTTCTAAAATAATTTTTTTTTGGCGGTTTAAATAGAGTTTGAAAAGAAGAAATTTGATGGTAGACGATTGGAATGAAAGTTTTTTGTAACTAAATTTTTTTTTAATACATTTTTGTCCCCTTCTTAAGTGCTTTAATAATATTTTTAAAAAAAAAAAAATTCTCTGAACATAAGAAAGTATTATAAATAAGTTTTTAGTGAAAGAAAAAGAAAAAAATATTGAAGATTTTTCAACAAACACTTGCACGGGGTTTTGCAAATAAAACTTTGCAATTGGCGGATAAGTTCCTGATAGAGGAGATAGTGACTCATTTTTCTAGGGACAAAAGAACGCAGAGAGCGCGAAGTGTCCGTTCCTCGAGAGTGACGTGTTTAATGAAATAAGACGCTCTTCCAAACTAGTCATCAGTCTATAGAAGCTGAAATGGTCGAAAGGTTTCCTAACAAGGAGTCGGACTTGAAAGTGGATCCGAACCATAGCATAAGTATGAGAAAGAAGATTTCAAGTGTGGCGATAAACCTGCCAAAGATAACGCTGGCAAAATTTGATGGTGATTTCCAGAAACGGCCTTTCTTTTACGACTTTTTGGGTCCCTGGTTCAATATAATGAAACTCTTACGGCAGTACAAAAATTACAATATCTAAAGTTGCATCTTTCTGGGGAGCCCGAACAATTGCTGAGAGTTTTTTAGGTAACAGAGGACAACTATATGGCTGCATTAAATATGCTAAAGGAGCGTTACGACAAAAAGCGGGTACTGGTAAACACGCTATTTAAACGGCTGCTTGGCCAGGGGATCGTGCACCAGGAATCAGCCATTGCTATAAAGAAGCTTTTAGACAAAACTAATGAATGCTTACAGGCCCTCACAAATCTACAAATTGATGTGGAAGGCTGGGATCTAATTACAGTGTACCTCATATTCCAGAAGCTACCAATGGAAACGCATCAGTGTCGAAAAGCAGCTACCAACTTGGCGACAGCTAGAAATTTTTTTAGAAACAAGGTTCCGCACATTGGAGGCCATAGCAGCTAGAAAATTATTTGCAGGTTCAAGGAGTCAAGTACAGAATGATTCAACCAGGAATATAAACAGCACTTCATTTCGTGTTGCTACATCTGGGTCAACGAGTAATGTGCTTCATGTCCATTTTATCGAGCCGCACATACTGTAAGAAAGTGTAAAGCCCTTTCAAGATTGGGTCAAATTAAGCGATTGGAGGCAGTAAAAACTTGGGGGCTTTGCATAAATTGTTCGAAGCTTGGACACATGATGACCATTTGACCGAGCCAGCAGAGCTGTCACCAACGTCACCATACGTTACTACACCGAGAGGGTGAAGGAGAGCGAACCTCATCACGAAGTATAAGTGCACCACAAGTACATGCGCAGCACGCCGCACATAATCCACAGCAAGCAGCAGCGGTGGCACCAGAGTTGCCCACCGATTGCCCAGAATACGATTTTCGGCTGGATCCTGTCCGGAACTGTAAAGCTACAAGATGTTCCAGCAATAATAATAAACAACTTCCACATACAGTCGGATTTAAATGAAACTCTGATAAGGTTCTAAGGAACTTGAGGAAATATCGAAATATAAAATGATGACTGAAGAGCAGCTAGCATGCGAGAAATATACCAGGTAGAGTTACCACTTATGGAAGAAGACCTAATTGAGATTGGAAGTTCGAGACACATTGCAGTTGCCAGACTCTTCGGTATGAAAAAGCAGTTCTGCAAAAATCAGCAATTCCAAGAGGACTATATCAAATGTATTAATGAGCATAGCAAAATAAACCACATGCAAAAGATGGAATCAATCGAGTTGAGAAATGAAAATCAAAAGGTCATTTCCAATTATTTGCCACATCACGGTGTCATCAAGGAGAGTAGTTCCACCACGAAATTAAGATTTGTTTTCGATGCGTCGCGACCTACATCCGATGGCTCATCCTCTAATGACAAGATGATGAAGGGCTCAGACATCCAAGACGACTTGGCCACTCTTTTGCTCCGATTCCGAAATTATAAGGTTGCCATTACAGCCGACCTCGAAAAAATGTATAGGCAAATCAAACCTGCACCTAAACACAATGATTATCAGCGAATAGTTTGGTCGGAAATCACCTAGACAACCTATTTGTAATTATAAATTAAGTACCATGACTTTTGGCACTAAATCCGCACACTTTTTTGCTACGCGAGTGGTAAAGCAGCTTGCTCCAGTTGAAAGGATCAGAAATCCTTTGGCATCGCAGGCATCATTAGAGTCATTTTATGTTGACGTCCTTTTATGGCAAATAAGGAAATTGCGAAATAACATAAAGAAATGCTACAGCAATTAAATGGAGAGTTGGCGCAGTCGCACGAAAATGAAGGTAGCATTCCATTATATACCACCGGGCTCACCTCATTTCGGCGGTTTGTGGGAGGCTGGAATACGATCTACCAAGCAACACTTAGGGAGAGTACTCGGCAATATTAAATTAACTTATGAAGAATTGACAACTGTTCTAGCTCAAATTGAAGCCTGTCTAAACTTTAGGCCTTTATGCGAAATCAGCAGAAATCCTGAAGATTATGCGGCTCTAACACCTAGGCATTTTTTGATTGGCGACGTTATTGTTACACTACCTGAACCTTCAATCTTAGATCTTGCTGAAAATCGGCTGAACAAATAGCAACTGCTTAAAAGGCCGCGAATATTTGTGCAGATTGCAACAACGTCCAAAATGGACTAAAAGGCATAACAACATGCAGTTGGGAGACTTAGTCCTCTTAAGAGATGAAAATTTACCACCAAGCAGATGGCTGATGGGTCGCATCATCGAAACTCATCCCGGTCCAGATGGACTAGTTCGAGTGGTTACAATCAAGACGAAGAATGGAATACTAAAACGTTCAATAGTGAAGATTTGCCTACTACCAATACATTCAAGGGCGAACGAAACTGAAACATCGTATCGATCTATCGAAAATATAAACTATGCACCTACACTATATTGAAATTATGTACCTACGCACCCACACTATATCGAAATCATGTAATGTACCTATACACTATATCGAAATTACATATCTGCACTATATGTGAACTATGTGTTTACATTATAACGTACTATATATACACTACCTACGTCGTATACTACACTTAATATTGGGGGAACACCTAATACAAAATTTGCGAATCTACACTTAAATATATCTATATACATATTTAATTTTAATTAATAATTTTTTTGATTTGATCAAAAATTTCCGATTATTAATTGATTTTTTTTCTTTTACCCCAATTCCACATCCGGAAAGCAAACTCAGGCGCTATAACCTGAGGCGCTATATCCTTCTTTTGTTCTCTACTTACAGATGTTAGAACCTAAAAATCTAAAAGGCTGCTAGTTTATAATATGGAAAACAGTTATATTCAAAGCATTGTCGATTAGAAATGATACACTTACCGATTACCATTACAACATGGATAACTTTAGAAAAATATCAACACATCGTTTTGTCATCTTCAGCCACAGATGCCAAGGCCGGGAGAGTGTTCCGTCATGAAAAAGTGGGACTGGCTAGGTACATCAACGTTGCACAAGCGTTTGGATAAATCTTTTCTGGATCTATAAATGAGGGGCTCAGAAGCAGAGTGGCATATGCCACATTCACATTATTTTGCAGAAAATGCAATTGAAAAAAACGAAATTTAAGGAGCCAGTAAAATCAGTAGTACAGCTGTATCGATTTAAAACTATATATTATTATTCTTAATTTTTTCGTACTTTAGCTTATTACTATTTTACTCTAACTTTAAAAAAAACGTTTTTTTTGTGGGTTACGCCACTTTGGCATTGCATATAAATGAAAATATTAAAAAATTTGTGGGTTATTCCAATTGTTTTTTTATAATACTAAACATATTTCTTATTATAATATCACAAAATTAAATTTTATTCTTAAAAATAATTAATTTAAAAAAAATGCATTCAAAAATTATTTCATTAATCATTTTCCGAATCTAATGTATAAATAATTTCATTGACGAGATTTGTGCTTTTAAGATTTTCATAGTATGCGTGATGTATTCGGGGAATAAATTTTGATAATTCCAGTAAATCTTTCTTCTTTTCCGCAGATATTTTTCGCCCGTTTGGATTTGATAAAATTTGGTTTTTCAATATTTAAAACGGAAAAAGAATTTTCTGAGGTAAAAGAATATTTAAAAAATATTTTACACGGAAAATCTTTTTCATATTTTAGATATTGAATTTTATGCCAATTTACACTATCTTTATTTTCATCTTTTGTTCTACGTGTTGTAGAATTTTCCATCGGTTTAGATGAAAAACAAATTTCATTCGTCATTTCGACAACAAAAGTTGGCGGTTGTTAGCACCTCCTTCCAATCGGAAGGTACAAAAATGTGTTTGACAAATTTCTTGTTTTTTTTCAATTAAACCAAAATCTTGGTCGCACCGCAAATATTAATGGCCAGAAACAAGAAATTTGTGTTAAATTTTTTTTACTGTAAAATTTTCGTTCAGTACCATTTTTAAGCAATTTTGGGACATCTTAAAATTTTTATTTTGACCGCCGCATTGATCTGAGTACATAACTAAGTTACTAGTTGTTACATTTTCTTTTATGTAATGCAAAAGACAACTAGCAACATCATCAGCACCCCTTGAAGCAATAGTTTCATCCCATATATACATTGAAGCACGGTTATCGCCTGCAAAAATAATATTTTAAATTTGTGTAAGGATGAATGTTTTCTTAAACAATCTAATGTATTTTTATGTATCTAGGTGTAAGAGATAAAGCAAATAACTTAATTTACCTAAATTATGTACACCGAGGCAATATATCCATAATTGTCGCTTATAATAACAAATATTATTGTTGTAAGAATGGGCGTAGGAAGTGTTTTCATGAGATCGAAAACAATAACCGTAAGATCATTACTCATAATTTTTGCTTTTTCAGTATCGGTATTCAATTCTTCTCTAGCCTTTTCAGCGTTCAACAAATGTTGATTTTTTTCTTCTTCTGCTTGTACCTTTTCTTCTTCGCTACTAGGAATTTTTATTTTATTATTTAAAAAATCGCAACTTTTACACGAATCACTTGTTGGTGGGTGAAAATTTAAAGTAAATTTTGTACTAAAAACTTCACTAAACACGTATTTGGATACGTAATTTTCAGTCTCAGATTTGTATAATTCATACAGTTTGTTAATATTTAAATGAGGTGATAAATATTTCCTATTCGCGTTAGAACTTCTACTATAATGAGAATGATATGAAGGAATTTTCTTAATAAAATCTATAACTTTTTCTATTTTTTCAAGAGGTGTTTTATTTTTTTGTGGATGTTTTCCTCTTTGATCAACTGGTGCTACAGTTTCTCCGTCAATTTGCTTATTATTTATGGCTCTAGCAATTCTTCCGTCACTTACTTGTAAAGTAAGTTTGAAAAATTGCTGGCATACCTTAACATCAGCTCCATTTTTTTTAAAAAAATAATTTCTAGTAAATTTTCTTTTACTATCATTATTTTTTATGTAAACTCGTTTAGGTTTAAAAATTTTAATTGAACCAAAAAGAAAGGCGGTTTGCAAATTAAAATTTTCAAGCTCATAATATTTTTTAAAAATATCCTGCTGCTCTTCAGTTGAAAATTTTTCGGAACAATTATTTTTGCATCCACAGATTACTCTTTTAAATATTTTTTTACAAACAAGGACCCCATTAGAATTTTTATATTCTTTACCAGAATATCTATTATTTTTTCTGATGTTTCTAATCCAATTTTCTCTATTTCTTTTCCTTTTTCTTGTTTTCTCGTGCTGTACATTTTCGTCATTAGTTAACAAGGATACAGGACTACCTAAACGATACTAATTCTAGTAAAAAAATTTTTATTATAACTTTCGGACAATTCACCTTGTCTAGAATTAGTTAATGATGGAACAGGCTGGTACTGATATTGAAATAAAGAAATTTCCGATGGTACACAATCAGATTCAGATTACATAAAAATATCTTAATTAGAAATTGTTACAATAATTATAAAGATTTCAAATTTTCCAAAATATATTCAAAAAAAATTCAAAAACAAACCTGAAGAACTCATTTTTAACACTTTTAACTCAAAATTGTGTGCACTTTTAAATTAAACTATATTCTAAATTTCTTACTTTGAAATTTCGAAACTATGCTCAAATTATTGAAATGAACTACTCGACTGAAAGAAAGTCATTAATAAATTTCTTAATTGTAAATATCCACATTAATATTTTAAATTTGAATGCTTTTGCAAAATTGATGCAAAATATACCTGTGGCATTTAATTTTACTTGATCTTCTGAGTAGTAAAATTTTTTGATCAGGTAAAAATTATTTGAATTATAATTCAATTAATTGTAATACTTGAATTGTATGGAAGAGAAATAAAATTGGATCAAACCAATGGTTTGTAATGCAGTACTTTTCCCATCAACAAAGGAAAATATTGCTTGCTAGAACGATCTAAGAATGTACTACATTATTAAAATTATTCTCGTTCATATACAAATATACTTAAAAAATTTCATACAGTAAGGATGAAAAATATATATGTAGTCTTTGAAATAAGGCTAAGAAAAAATTTAAAGAGGCCTTAACATAAGGCTTAAGGGTAAATTGTGTGAGTTAAGAAAAATAATCATATTTTTTAATGTCATGAAATTCACCGTTATCTTCCTGCGTTTTCAAAATTAAAAGAATGCTTACGGTTTTACTATAATAAAAAGTTGAAAAAAAGGCATTTTTAGGGCCATGTTGTGCTACAATTTTTAAAGGAGAGAAAATAGGTAAAAGTTTTGTTGTACGGAAATAAGTTTCTCACCAAGATCTATGTACATATAAAATTTCAAGTTTCTATCTTCAAGAATGTTGAAGTTAGATAAACATGTCCACGGACAATCGGATGGACGAACGGACATGTTTACGTAACTTAGGATTTTTATTTCCGATTTTTTTTTGTAAAAATGCTAAAAACAAGTGTTAATAAGTGGTATATGTACATCTGTTAATTTATAAGAACACCAAAAAATAATAAAAATAATAATTACGTTAAATTAAGGGCCAAAATCAATAATATAAATTTATTTAAATTTAACACGAAAGTTAAGTGTAGATTAATCAGGTCAATTAATAGACTAAAATTTTTAAATCAAGGTAATTTTATTCATTCATTTATTCATTATTCTCTCATTTTTGTGGTAATGCTTAAATTAAAAGCTAAAAATTAATAGGAAATATTTTTATGTTTTTATCATAAAATATAAAAATAAACTATTTTAATTTAAAAGCTGCATAATTTCTTCCCAAATAGCTTATATTCTTCCAAAAACACAAATAAACTCAAAGCAATTAGTAAAAAAGTTGTATACCATTCATAAAAAAGTTCTGATATTTTTCAAAAGCAAAGTGGCGTAAGCCACAATGTGGGTTATGCCACTTTGCTTTTGAAAAATCAGAAAATTTTTACAAAAGCAAAAGTACTTTTGTGAAAAATAAATAGGATAAAAATTTTTTGGAAACTGGAAACTAATATCACTGATTCTAGAAGGTGTACATAACCGATTGCAGCAAAAGAAAAAATTTTTTTATTTGTGGCTTACGCCACTCTGCTTCTCAGCCCCTCAAATAGGATGAAAAATTCCAGATCGAGACCACAGTGTTAGAAAAACCGTCACATCGAGCTTATACATTTAAATTTTATATTGACATTATATACTTAGTTTATATAAAGTCATAGTCAAAGAAAGTTAAATTTTGTTAATGGAATCAATAAATTGTTAACATGTGAACTGAAAAGAAAAAAATCTGATGTGGTCACCATGTAACCGACCGCAAAATGTATTGTCTAGTTAAATGAAAATGTTACAGAATATTATAAAAATGTCTGTTAAGTACTTCTTTCCAATTTTTAGGACATTAGTAGAGTTTCGCTTTGTGCTACCCGAATTCACTGAAATGCTCGCCAGCTAGTTTCGGTAACAACCAGAACTCAAATATCAAATTTCAAGAAATTCCATCAATTCGTTCCGTAGATATGGTGAAAAATGTAAAACCGGCCAGCAGATCAGTTTTCGAGCCTTGATCTTTCCAAAAAATTTACATGTTCATTGTTTTAATACGAAGAATTTAAATATTAAATTAAGTAGGGCAATGAAATCGGTTGGTTATTTCTCTTTATATATGCAAAAATGTATATTTGGCCCGTAGTAAACGTCTAATTGCCGACTCCTGATTTTTTCCAAAAGTCAGGAGGCCTCGCGGACGGTCGAGCTGAGCTTATATATGAAATTTCAAGTAAATTGGTTGAATATTTTCTTCAAAATGTTAAAAAATGTAAAAAAGGCCCGCTAAAAAGTGCAGTTCCCGAGGCCTGATATATCCCAAAAGCTGATAATTCCGTGCCGCAGTCGAAATAAACTTACATATAAAATTTCATCAAAATCGGTTCAGTCGAACTTGAGTTACACGCGTACACAGACCGACAGACCGACAAGTTGCTAAAAATAGTTTATTTACACATCCCTACTATGGAGAAGTGCATTCCCACCGAAAACTCGATATGCAAATACACAATATTCTATACACAATACGGTCGGTAAGAAGGAAAATAATAATTTGTACTTGGAAAGAGGCAAAAATTAAAATTTTTATTGGTTTGTATTGATGGTTCTTGTGTATAAATGTTAGCGCAAATCGCTACCCAACAAGTAGTAAAGATTTAGATTTTTCTATACCGAGAGGACTTTATGCCAAGGATTACAGCTGTATTTAATTTTAACAGAAATTAAAATTTTATAGTTATAAAATTCATGTATAGATGAAAAATTTGGCATTGGTAAATATAAGTTCAAGTATATGATTGGATCAAAGCAAAAAATCAATTGTTGGAATTAATACGGTATCAATGCAACATAATACCAAACAAATACATGTTCCGATTAACAACTCTTCATTTGACTTAAACCATTATCACTTAATGTCAGTTTCCTATATATTTGTAAAATAAAGTTTGAAAATTTAAATAAAATAAATTTCTTTGATGAAAATATTTAATTTCCTACAATTTTAAACGCAACCAGTTTAATGTAATGCAATGGTTGAAGAAACATAATGAATAAGTACATAAAAAATCAAATCAGTATATCATTTTTAGAGACATTTATTTTAAAGAAATAACTAATGAAGATTTCTGCATACAACTGCAGAACAGATGGATGATGTATTAAAAGCTATGTGAAAAACAATTTACTGACCATTTATTTCTTCATAACTCTGTAGCTGAGTTGGTATAGAGCGTCTACCTAGGTATATCACTAGTTCCAATCCAGTTCGAGGAGACAAATTTTTTTAATAAATTTTTCTGCCCTGACTCGTTCATTTGATTACGTCATCCATCTGTTCTACAGCTGTATGAAAAAATTTCCATTAGTTACTCTTAAAAAAAAATAATAATAAAAATAAAAACAAGTACATGTTGTATTGGCAATTTGTAATTTATTGCATAGTTTGGCATCTATGACAGTAACATGAGCATTAATTTTTTAAAAAGAATATGTAAAAATGTTCATATTTACGCCTCATAATAATTATTTTGATATAATGAACTTGATTTTTATCATAAAATCAAAACAATGCTTTACAATATAATAATCATAATTAAATATTAATTTTACCACACTTAAAACATTCTTATATGACCACAGCTATTTTATCTTCATCTTATACATACATAAATATTGGCCTCATAATATTCACATCGATATTTATCTTTTATCCTTTAAAACATATACAAATATCTACATAAATTGTAGTTCTTATAAGTAACCTTTTTCCCTCACATTACCTTGTATATTTTATTAATATACTATTCTATCTTGTATATAAAAAATTACAACATATCATCAGTAAATATAAATTCATCATTGCACATGAGTAAATATTTGTATTAATATTAAATTTTACTAATATCCTGATAGAAAGGAAAAATTGGAAAGAAAAAATTATGGGGAAAAGAAACTTTAAAATAAATTTCCCTTAAAATTCACATGTCAATTTTAATTTAAAAAGAATTATATTAAAGAGAAAATATATGTACATAATGTAGGAAAGAATTTTCTATGTATAGACGACGTATAAGAATAAAGATAATGATAAAAAATATCCTTTTTGTCATTATCTAATTTCATGTACAAAATTTATATTTTTGACATATTTTTCTCTCGTTTTTCTTTATCAATAAAAGCTATATATTTCCGGCAAAAAAAAAAAAACACTTCGACGACAACAAACTATAGAGGAAGACAACAACATAATCGCAACAAAAATAAAAACAAGCAAGCATGAGAGTTTAATTTTTAGGTTAAAAAATAAATTTTCTGTTCGGAGAATATTTTTACCGCCTTCCCAAAATATAAAATGTAAAAGAAAAAACAAAAACAAAAAATGGATTTTTTATTCTCATTTTAAAATTCACCAACAAAACTTCCTCAATAATTCAAGAAAATTGCTTAAGGGTCCTAGTAAAACGAAAAAAATAAGAAAAAAAAACTCTTCATCTTTTTCATTCCTCTATCATATGTTTACATCTTATCTCACTTAATTTTTAAGAAAATCCTTTTTTTTTTGTTTTTTTTTTTTTTTGTGTTTCACTTTTTCCTTTTGATGTTATTATGGAGCAGTATTGAGAAGAGTAAAACCTTTTTCACGCCATTTAAATATATTTTCCTTTGACACTCCTTTCAATACAAATAATGTTGAAAATAACTTTACATATAGCTATTTGTATGTGAAGATTTTATATTAATGCTTACATTTGTTTGTAATTTTGTATACACAAATTGTTTATACAGTCAAACTATATTAACTCGAACTATTTATCAATTTGAAAACGAATTATAAAAAAATTCATTTAAATTATTTTTATTTACTCAATATTTTATTTATACTTGGATTTACTTAGTCTTTAAATTTAAAATCTCTGTAATTTAAATTTTTCACTTACTGCGTCCCATATGCCACTATTACAAAATGTATAAGTGAATATGTTGAGCTATATCTATATACTAAAAATTATTTGGAGATTCCCAACGCGCGATGGAGCATGGTTGTATTATACTTTGAATTTCTAATTTGTAATCTATATAAAATTTCAAATATAAGCCTACATATAGAGTAAATTTAAATATGTATTTTCATGAAAATTTCAGTTGAAATTGAGATGCACAAGTCCACACAGACAAATCTACAGATTTTGGCTTCACGTAACATAAAGAAGTGCATTCCTGCTGAAAATCACACATGCGAAATTTAGTTTCATCTCATAATATACCTGTTTTTAGGTAATGCAGTCGGCAGAAATATGTATGATCTCTTAAACACGAGTTCGAAATATTTTCTAAAGAAAACTTACGTAAATATCGAATTTTTTCATCATTCAATGAAAGCTTAACCGTTTAGAGCTTATTTCGAGCAAATACAAGTGGTTTCAACATATGGAAACTTTACTGTATTGCAAGACGTATTATTATATCGGTGTGCAAGAAACCTATCTATGCGTTGTATATTATATAATATATTAAGGATATCAAAAATTTTCTTAATACTTTTTAATATATATATGATAAGATTACCATTCTTATAAAATTATTTTCAAAAAAGAAAAATAATAATAAATTTTACAATCTTACTTGTTTCAGTTTTTTAAATTTTCCCATAACATAAGTAGATCACTTTCACATTTAATATTATTAGTGCATCAAATAATATTATTGTAAAACCGAAAGTTCCCTATATGTTTCATTTTAAATTCTTAGTGCCTTTTCGATTGCAATTAAATTATTACTCTGGCTTCGAAGTTATTAAAAAAAAGCAGTTTTCCAACCTTTAAACATTAACCTTTAAATATTACTATTTTTACTTAAACGCAGCATAACAAAAGATTTGTAGAGTATTGTCTTTAAAATGTTGAACGACTTTAAAATTAAGTAGTATTTGTTGACATCAAATGCATCTAACTTCAAAGACAAAGTTCTGAAAGTTTGCGAAAAGCACCATTATGTTGATTTTCGAGGCACCATTCTGTTTTTTTCTGCGCATGGTTATTATACCATATGGAACTCGATGGTTTCGTTAAAAATTTTTCATAAGCAATATGTATGAGGAAACTTCGCCTAAGTTAGTGCAGGTTTTAACTATGCAAAATTTATATTTGTTATATCAGCAAAAAATATGATAGCTATGTAGATAGCTTTAAGCTTAAATAAAAATAACGAACTATAAGAAAAATTTTCTTGTTATAACTTCAACTAATGTTATCATGTATAATTTCATATATCAGACGACTGCTAAGTAATGCATACTAATGCTTTACAAGCATTTAGTATGGCAAAATAACTAGTATTGCCATCTTATTAATAGAAAGGGAAAGGAAAAGGAAAAAAAAAATTAGTTGTATGAAACTGATATTAATATGTTAAATGTTATAAATTAAAAGCTAAAAAACGAAAACCAAACATATGCACCTACTGAACGCGGCACGATACCGACAACAAGTCGATGAATGAATACTATATCATAAACCGTCCTGTGACAACGAAGCGACCTTAAGTCTAAAAGCTGAAATCTACTTTCATAAGCAAAATAAACAAATAAAAAAATAAATAAAGAAGGAGACAATTTAAATGAATTCTATCCTCTGCAGTTTTAGTACGATCTAAGTCAACATTACGAAAAGGACACCAGACTTTAAGTGCGTACTTCAAAATTTTCCTCACGAAAACAGTATAAAGATATTTCGCTACAAAAGGATCATTAAATTTGTCTTTACATATAGGATAAATTTATGCGACATAGAATGCGAAAGAACAATTTCTTGAGGACAATTTTTCTTTTTGCAAGTGTTTTAAATAAAAAGAGATAAATCGCTACAACTTCGAAATTATATCTAGAAGAATGACAGATGCAAAGAGTTGTCCTTTGTGTCGAAATACTAGACGGTCAATCTTTTCAAATTTTAAAAATATTTTGGAAAAAATGTTTATTATTTTTTATTTCATCTATCGTCTATATGTAGGTCTTTCTGTCAATGTGTACACCAATAGTATAGTTTAGTATAGTACTATTGGAAGACGAATATATTCTAAAGCAAAAATTATTTCCGTAGAAAAATTATAGAAATCTCCTGATGAACAAATCTTTCTCCTGCTGTAAAGGAAAATCATAAAAAAACTAGTTAGAATTTAAGCAAAAAAAAAACTTTTCCTTTTTTCTTAGATTTACAATAATACGGTAATCTTAAATTTCTCAAATTTTTCTATATAATATATGAAAGTAGTTGTGATATTGAAACGCTAGATCTATTTCTCATACAATAATGTGATACCATATTATACGTTTTGATTTTAATTTTCATCTAAAACATTATAAGGAAATATCCTGATCCTGACTATAATAGCAAAACATTATAACTTTTTGAATTTTTCCTTGTGCACATACATAATACATATGTATGTATACATATGTATATAAGTGCGATTGTGTATGTGGGGAAAACTGTTAAGAATAAATAGTTTGAATTTTTTCCTATTTTGTTTTCTTCTTATTTTCTTAATACTTTTGTATTATCCTTTACTTTTTTTTCTTGTATTTTAATATGATTTTACTTTTTTTTCGATTTTA
Source organism: Condylostylus longicornis (assembly GCF_029603195.1). Taxonomy (NCBI): domain Eukaryota; kingdom Metazoa; phylum Arthropoda; class Insecta; order Diptera; family Dolichopodidae; genus Condylostylus; species Condylostylus longicornis. Next base: position 7,542,327 of record NW_026578017.1, on the reverse strand, counting down.
AGATTTTTGATTTCATTGCATTAATTTTATTGCTTCATACTTGGTTTTTTTTGTCTTCATTTTTCTACTTATCGTTTTCATTTTATATTTTTTTTTTCGTTAAAATAAAGTCCCAAAAATCTAAGATGACATATCGAATTGAAAGTAATGTTCATCTTTAATATATTCTTATATATATATACATTATGTAAGTATGTATATCTAGATGCATATCACAATTTACATAATAGGTGTATGTATGTTCGCTACACATACATATATGTACATATGTACATGACTACAAGTATAATTTTGTGTATGTGTAGTTCTTTTTTCAACAAATTTATTAAATGTATAAAATAATAGAGGAAAAAGGATCAATTTGATAGTATATTGAAGTAGATTAGAACGATAAAATTTGACATATATGAAAATGACAGCAAATAACAGAAAAAAAAGCAAGAGAAAAAACAAATAAAATTGTAAGGAAACGAAGAATAAAATAAAGAAAAAAACAAACTAGGAAAAAATAAAGCATAAAATTTAAATCCGAATAGATTAAATTGATTTGAAATTTAAAAAAATTTCGAAATACTTAGAAGTTTTGGTCAGTTTTTGTGCACATTCAATAGAAATTTGCTTAAAAAAATTCACACAAAAAAATTCAAAATTATTTTTTATTATTACTATTATTTTATTTTTATATATTTTTCGATATTTTTAGAAAGTAGACATTAAAAAGAAGTTGAATAATAAAATTAATATTATGATCAAAAGTTGAAAAGAAGAAAAGGGAAAAAATTTCGAAAAACTTTTTATACTGCCTTATTTTTTGCTCTATTATTGCTTTTTAAATAAGCCTTTTACAATATCTGATGATAAATTTTAATGCCAAAGCAAGGAATAATCTTTAGAATTTTTGCATTTATACAATAAAATAAATAAATTGTTTATCACAGTCGTAATATTAATTACTTAACATCTTAATTTAGAAAAATTGTATCACATCGCAACAAATAACCATGACTCACCTAAGGAAGCGCAGTTACCGTCATCATATCAGAAAAGTCAGGATATTGACAGAAAATAACTAGTATGCCAAAAAATTTTGACTATTACAGAATCTATTGATTATTACAGAATCTTTTCACTATTATAGAATATCTTTCTTCAGATATTATTATAACCAATACAGGATCTCTATATTCAACACTTTATACGACTATTCCTCTGGTAGACATCTTTGGCAACAATAAAAAGTGTCTCAATAGTCAAGTTGAGAAAAAGTAATTTTAAAATTTCAGTATATTTTTATCCTCACAATTTCAGCTACTTTTTTCTTTCTTATAACAAAATATTTTTTTTCGCACTACTTTAATTATGAGTAATTAAAAGAGAATAATGAAAGTAGTTTACAATGTCGACTTATAACCTATTCTTTATTGTGGCCACAGATATTGTTTTGTTAACAAATGTTATACAATTTCAATACAGAACAATTAAAGAAGCAATCCATTACCTATTATAATTATGTTATTTTAGAATTTTAGAATTTTTTTATTTCCATTCTTAAATTTCACGCAAGTTGAATCGTGTGTCTGAAGATATCATTTCGAAGTATCAAAGAGCACAACTAAACGTTTTTAAAACTGCATACAGTGTTTATAGTTTTAGAACCATTAAGAACTCATTTTGATCATAAAACATACATTATTATGTTCCTTAACCGTCATATACATCAAGCAAAATTTCTAATACATAGGAAGGGCAACAATATAATTTTATTATGTAGGATAGGGAAGAGTTTTCCAACATTATCAAATTTTGTGCTCAAATTACCTTTTTTTAAAAAAAAGTGGAATTGATAAGGTTTTAAAAATTTCATAGTCATTCTCAATATTAAAAATGTTCAGTCAGCCACTTTTCGCTCAGTCACATATGTACTGAGCCAGTCACATATGTATATTACATTATTTGTATAGGATCTCATTTGTATTTTCAACGAAATTTTAATACTCTTAAAAAATCTATTTAAACTTTAAGGTCATATGATTCTAAAATCTTGGAAGGTGACGACTAATGCAGGTATATTCATTAGAAAGCTCTTATTCATCAAAAATCTCTGAGGTTTGATTTTATAAATCCCTGTCATTCTGACCTTGTTGAGCTGTGAGGATTACCATCTTACAAAAATTTGCAAGCAGTGCACTCCAATACGAGGCACCCTGTATATACTCATAATAAATTTAAATATATTTTTTCGTCGCACTGGTGCATTAAGTTCCCAATATAATATCGAATTGGTAAAGAAAATTGATAAGTTCTGCGAATTATTCAACTTTTATCCACTTTTAATAGCTTGATATGCTTATAATCTCTTATGTGAGAAACCAAGCTATCAAAAGCGAATATTAGATTAAAATATACTATATGGGAACATTCATTGTATTTATACTTCATGTCTTTCAATATTTTGATTTAGCACAAAGATATTTTCGTTTCTTTTTGTATTTGAAAATCTTTTGGAAAAAATTTTAAGAACTTAATCCAAAATAAGCCGCGTCAAAAATTGATAAAATTTACAAAAGAAACTGTATATTGCGTTGATATTAAAAATCGTATATTTTTCACCAAGCTTTTTGTAGCAGAAATTGTATTTTTTGTATTGATTTGAACAAAACAATCCTTCTTTGTATCCCACGATATTAATCCCGACTAGAAGACGGTTTAAATTACATGTGTTTGTGTATTGTATAAAATATACTCCAATATAACAAATGAATATGCATTTTTTTAATAAGAACGATGAAGATAACCAAAAATTCTTTTATACAGAATAGTTTTTAATTCAGTAGCGGAGCATTTTAATAATTAACTGCTATAATTTTCTAAATATATTGCGAAACTAAAATAAGTTTAGGCGGAAATATAAAATTAATTATAAATTATCAACTATAATGAAAAACTCAAAAAAAAACAAAAATTAACCTGCATTCAATTTTAATTTTAACAAATCTATTCAAGCGAAATTTAAAAGCATACGTTCGGGTTTTAGAATATTTGTTCATGCAAGAACCAATTGTGCAATAATTTGAGCACAATTTTTTTATGGTATGGTTGCCATTACATGTTGGAAATGCTGGAACAAATTTTTGACGGCCATTTGAAATTAATTCTATAGGCAAATATTTCTATATTAATTTTTTCATCAAGTACTAAATATTAATTATACTTGCGTATCATGATTAGAATTTAAACCCGAGAGCATTCCATTAAAATGTCAGTGCCACGATTCATCGAATTCAAAATTTCAATTTCTAAAAAAATCGAAAAGGCGCTCCTCAATTAACTCAAAATATTACTGAATTCCTATTTTACCATTTTTACTTTGTTTTCTACTTTTAAATTCATTAAACCAACTGTACATCATCTATAGTTTTCCAATTTGGAAGAAAATTATTTTTTCAATTATCAACCAAAGAAACCATTTAAAATGCTGAAATTACAATTCATTGTGCATTGACCAAAAAAAAAAAAATTTCAATATTTTCTTGCAAATTCAACTTAAATTAAAAATTGGTGGACCAAAATGTAACACAGAACTTGTGAAATAAGAAAAAAAAATACTCAAATTTCAAATCTCTGAATGAAAATCCCAAAAAAAATTTTCCTGTTTAGATTAAATTCCAAAAAAAAAAAAAGAAAATGTCATCTATGAATAATTTATTAAAAAAAAAGAAGAAAAAAAACCAAAAACTTAAAAAGCACGCACAAAATTTTTTTTTAGGAGTTTAATATCCTTGAATAAACCGATAATTTTAATAGGTCAATAGTTTTTAATATGCCAGAGAGAATTAAAGGAAAAACCAAAAAAAAAAATATCCAAATCAATTTCCATTTCACTATTTTCCAAAAATATATTAGATATATGTGGGTATTAAATAATATTTATAAAAGGAGCAAAAATATCAAAGAAAAATCACCCACAGGAAGTTGATTTATTTTTAGTGTAATAAATTTTACTATAGTTAGCTATTAATATTCAAGAAAATCAGAACAACAACAATATTATACAAGAACACAAAGTAAATAAGAAAAATAAATAATAATAAAAATATTACAACTGTATAAAGAAAATTATAAAAACCACATTATGGTCAACACACATCTTAAACATGGTAAATTGTACTCGTAACATAAAAATCGAATCGAAAAGGAATTGGAAAAGGAATTGAAATTTTTTTTTATAAATTTTTATAATAGAAATGTTCTTATATAATATTTCTTACATCATTGATTACAATAGAAATATGTACACACTTTAATTGTATAAAATAATAAATATTATAACTACAGTATCAAAAGTACAGGATGTTTTAAAAAAACATTCATGATATGCTTAAAGAAGGTTTGAGAAAAAAAGAATAAGATTTTTGGCTTGTACGCAATTTAGATCTTAATTATCGTAAAGCAATTGTAAATACCCTACACGAAATATTGTTTCTTTTCTTTTAAAGGAAAATAAAATTTCAAATTACATGTGAAGTCAGTACAGAAGTTAAAATTATAATTTAAATAATTCGAAAGCCTTTCTGTGTACGGGAATTTTATTATACAAAAGCAAAAAATTAATCTAAAAGTTGAAATATTCAGGATGTGAGAATTATTTTTAATCTAAAATTGTAAAGCCATTTAAAACCGATAAAACTCTATGAGCGGATTAAGCTCAATGTCGTTGTATTTTTATTGGTTTTAAAATTCACAATTTTCTTGTATAAATTTGTATATTAAATTTAGACCATAAAGGTTGTTAATAGAATGAAGAGTACAAATTTGCAGTATCAAAAAATTCAATAGTTTCGAAATATTTTGAATACAAAGAATAAATTGCAAACCAAATACGCCTCGCATATAAAATGTGTACAACAATAAAAACCCTAGGAATTTTATATAAGTTGTAATCCAGTTTTGTTATAGAAACTGTAAATAAACGTCAGTATAACTGTGATACCACATAACTAGCATTTTAAAGATTGTAACTTACGTTGTATCAAAATCGACGATATACGATTAAAATAAATAAAATTTCAATATACTACAGAGCATTGCTGTCCTTCCAAATGTGACAAAAATTTTATTTTTCTACTTTTTTATTTTCTTATCCTTTATTTTTCCAACATTTAATTATGTAGTCTTCAAATTTTTTCAAAATCAACTTGGCCACCTTTAACCTTTCTTTTTCTGTCTTCTGCTACTCAAACACCCTGCTGCACACGTTCTTAAAAGTGTAACAAATATTAGAGCATGTAGACTTGCTGTATTTTTTGTCCATTTTTTTTCTTCTTAATTTTTTTTTTTTACAAGATGCTACTGAACCAAAAAGATAAAACTATATATGGGTTTTGCTTTACTCTCCTTTTTTTTTGCTTTGCGAATTTCGGAAGGGCAACAGTAGAAACTATCATAATTTTCTTGTTTTTTTTTTTTTTTTCTTTAAAATATTACTTAGGATATTCTTAAATGATATCTTAAAAAGGGAATCTTTATGCTGCAATAACAATTTCCGTTTTTTGTCAAGTAAAACGATTTTCTTAATTTTTTTTTTTGCTTCTTGGGTTTTATTTTAAATTTTTTCCTTCTTTTTTTTTTAAGTTTTTGTATAGTTTTTACAAGAATTTTCCATTCTAAAATTTTGCATCTTATAGCAGCATTTCTTCGTCATCGGGTTTTTTTTTGCTATCTTCTCTGCTGTGCTCTTTATTCAACATGCTCTTACAAATTATTTTTTTATTTTTCTTTTAATTTTTCTTATTTTTCTTGTTTTTTATGATTTATACCGCACTTGCATATTATTTTTATATTTCTTTTTGATTTTTGTTATTCTTCTTTTCTTGTCATTTCATTTTAGAGGTTATGGAAATTGCCAATCACTCAAGCGTGAACTAAAGAAGCTGAAACTATAAAAAAACTAAGTAAGTAAAAAGTTAAAGGAAAAAAGATAAAATGTAAATTTTTAAAAATGACAACTATAAGATTGTACTTTAATTTTTTGTGTATTGAATTGCATAAAATACAAAAATTATTTAGGATTACAATAATCTTTGTCAATAGTCATAATAAAAATCACGTTAACGCTAAAAAAAAATCCAAAAAAAATTTATCACATTCCAAAATTCGAACTAGGAATTTTGTATAAATGTTTTTTTTTACATTATACGAGTACGTAGCAGAAAATTTTACAATCTTTGGAATTAAAGAAATTTTAACTTTTGCTACAAATTGAAAATTCTGTGGCCAAACAGCAAATTGAAATAATTCATAACTAATTTACATAGCTTCAAGTAATTTAAATTTGAAGGCTTACAGTAATTTCATAAAGTTTTAGGGACTTTTGTTCCAGAAAAAAATTTTCCAAATTTTTAACCAAATTTTTTGAGGGCTGTTTTGAATTTTATCAAATTTTCCTGGAGTATAAATTTTAAAATGAAGAATTCAAATATTGTTATAATATCTTGCTTTTTTGCTACTTCAAGAAATACTCTTCTGCCTTATGCCGCAACATTGGAATAAATTAAATATATATGTATTCTTAAATACTATGACTATCAGTTCGGTATTGCCATAAATTCTAATAAATTTACAATGATCTCTTTCTTTTTTTTAATTCTCATATATAATTTAGAATAATAAGTTTAAAGAGCATGTCTAGGTTGTTTAGAAAAATTTGAGAAGTTGATTTCGGGTCAGTATAGCTTTGAAATACTATTTTAGGAATATTTTTAAATAATTATTAACACATGCCTTTTTAATGTAATTGAAAATAGATTGGGCGCTTTAAATTGCTTTCTTAAATTAAACATTTTATTTACTTTCGGTAAATGAACGCCACTCAACAAAATTTCGACTTCAAATTATGAATACACCATGAAAACAAATTAAATTCTAAGTATCAAACGCCACTGATTGACCTAAATATCGTATTCTGAAACAATAGTTTTAAAAATTAATCCATACTACATTAAATTAAACGAATAAACCTAGAAACTTGGTCCTTTTTCATCACTAACGAAATAACAAATTCAGAATAAATTTTTCTATTTTCAAAATTTTAGAAATAAAAAATCTAAAAAGGATTTTGTAAAAAAAAAAAGTTAGAAAAAAAATATATGCAAATATCCTTTTCAAAGGAACAAGACCAGAATTTTTTTTTTCTTAAAACTATTATCTCTGTATAGTAGAAGATAGAAAAAATTGAAAATTGATCGTCTATAAATAATATCGGGATCTATCTAATATATAAATGCGGTTGGGCATTGTCATTTCTTTCTTGCGACATTCTTCTCTTTTTTGTTTTTTCTCTGATACTTTCATTTTTAAAGGGAATTTGTACTGTGACATAATGCATCAGCAAAAATTGAAATCTGAAATCCTTTAGTATTACAAAAAAAAAATTTTTTTACATTTGTGTTACATAATATCTCTATTTTCAATATCTTGATTTTAAAGATTAACCAAGAAAAACTTTAATATTTTTAAAACATTTTTCTTTTTTAACAAAATTTTCAATTGCATTTTAGTAATTTAAAATTGATTTTTTTTTTCAATAAGAATTTCTCTTATTGCTTACTGCTTTAAATTTTCTAGTACTACAATACCTTTATATTATTAATAAATTACGTTAGAAGTTTCAATCGACGTGATTTCATATTACATGAAGACGCAAGTCTATATATAGGGATAAGGGAAAAAAGACGTGCAATTCAAAAACAACTTAGTATAAAAAATTTGGAATTTCAATGCAATTTAATTTTGATTTCAAATAAGATATAAGGAATTATAAAATAAACAATATTAGGTCATTATAATTTTTAAGCTCAGATCAAGGAATTTAAGTAGACATACAGTCTATTAAGAGTAGCCACTTATTCCTTAACCAGTTTTTTCTTATAAAATTTAATTGGAATCTTGGAAAAGTTATAAACATAAGCCTTATACCTTTTTTGGAACATAAAGTTACTTGTTTCAGTAAGGCATTTTGTAGTAAGGGATTGAAAATGTCTGTCCTGGTTCATCTGGAAATAGACATGATATTTCAGAATTTAAACAAAATTTAAAGTAATGCTAATATTGAATTTATAGTGAATGAAAAAAAATTATATTGTAAAATCAAAATTTTCCATTAAAATTTCTTTGGAATACCAAAACAAATATAGAAAATTTTATAAAATTCTATAATTTTTCATAAAAAAAATATTTAAATAAATTATTAATAAAATTTTTTGAACAATTTTTATAATTTAATCAGTTCGAATATTTCAGGAAATCTATAACAAATTAATGGTTTTTTATCATTAATTATTTAAAAGAATTAATTTGTGTATTTAATAAAAAATTGTAATTTTTGAGTATTAAAATTTACTGGTCTGAATAGTTCGAATTTAATTTTACTTATATATTTTTATGAAATCATTCACAATAGCTACATATATTTAATAAATAATTATTCATTAAATTAAGCCAAATTACTGCAAAATAGTTTTGTAAAATAATTTAAATAGAAAAAAAAATATTTTTTTATTTCATTATTTCTGTGAAATGTGCAAATACATGAATTTCAGAAAAAAAATCAGAGTCACAAAATGACTATAGAAAATTTATGACTTTTAAATTAATAGAGTCGAATTCAGTAATGTATACAAATACAAACTGACAGTCTCAGTTTCAAATGTTTCTCATAAAGCTTAAAAAAGTTCAATCTTGTTCAAAGAACAACAAGTTTTGATAAATAGCCGTTATTTGAAACTGCACAGGGATGGATTTCTAGAGGCATACAATTTTATGTTTTTTTTAAATATAACTTGAAAATACATACTTGAAAATATAAACTTGAAAAAAAAGGAAATTTAAAAAAGACAATTTCACTGTTAATAACAAAAATTCCTGTTAATAACAGTCTGAACAAGTTTGTAATAAAAATGCATTCATTCACTAATATTTTTTGAAGAAGAGAAAAACACAATTAAATCAACGTTACTCCAAATAATGAGAGTAACAATCAATAAAAATTTTATAAACATAACAATATGAGTTGCTCCAACGGTTTATTGCATTTAAGCCAATCTAAATCTAAACGGTCCATTCATTCACTTCAATTAAAATGTTATGGTCGAAATCCATTGACGAATTCTATAAATTAGTTGAAATAACTATTTTAAATGTATTATGACTATTTTCTATAAACTATTTTTCTTGTACGTGAATTAATTCAAAAGTTTCACAAATCTAGAAAAATTTGTTCGAATCCTATAATTTTTCACAACAAATCTCACTACCATTAAACGGAATACTTTATTAAATCTGTAGCCTCGAAAATTTAAATGATCTAACTGTAAGAAAAAATTGAATTTGCTGGAAAAAATCTGCTTGTGAGCTTGTTCCAGCAAATCCTTCTTTGTCATTATGGCTTTTTTAAACTTAAATCCGCTCTTCTCATTTATGTAAATTATTACATTTATAATAAATATTTATATAGTAATTATTTCAATAATAATGTTGATTTTTTTTTATTCTCGTATTGTAATTATTTTAATGCAATTATCAATTGAATAACATCAATCTAATTTTACCCCTCACAGGATAATTTAAAATATTTAAAAAAAAAATAACAAAAACAAGTGAAATTAATAAAAAAAAATTCAACATAAAATTTTTTTTTTAAAAAATTGTTTTGTTGATGTAAAACTTTTTTGGTCTCCTCCATACTGTTGCCTAAGTACATGCACAATATTATGTACTTATGTAGATATTCTCTGTACAGCTTAGTATTTTGGTTTTCATCGCATATTCAAATTGAATTGCAATATTTTTTTCAAAATGCCACAACTAAAGTGAACAAAAATGTAAGCGCAACTGGAAAATTAAAGGAATTTATTGACATTCCAATGAATTTTATTTGAAACAAAAAATTTAAATTCCTTGCGGGTTATGAAATGTTAATATTTTTTTTTTAATATTTACTTACATAATGCAAGCTACTTTTAAGGTGCTTTAAAATGAATTCCTATAGCGTGTCTCACACTTTTTAGAAATGGAAACTTATTCTAAAATTATTATAATATTATAAATTTATGGGACTCGTTTAAGACTCATAAAATAAGATAAAGAAGAATTTTTTTTAAAAACAGAAAAATATTTCAAAAGACCTTTTCATATGCACATTATAACGCGATATACATATGTATATATATCAATTGGAAACTGCGCTATATTTTTGTTCATAAAAAAATATGTAAGTCCATTACTAATCATTAGAATTGCTCATTATTGGAATTATTGCATATTCACTACATTATTGCACTTGCAGTATTGCATTGTGCAGTTATTGTGTATGAAAATTTCTAAAAATTTTTCCAAAAATGCAGACAAATTATAAAATTCGAAAATCTCAGAAATTATCGAATTATCACATAAGGATCAATGTTATTTCTAAGATGAAAAGAGCAAAAGCTTAGGTTTTTTTCCAACCAAAGGCGTATTTCGAAAAAAAAGAGTGGAACAAAGAAATAAATGGACTGAACATGTTATTATTGTTTTGAGTAGAAGATGCCATTGCATATGCAAAGCAATTTCTTCCAAATAAGAATGCAATCATGTAGAAGTAAATTATACTTGTTGCAATATATTGCAAATATTTAAATTTTCCTAAAATAGGCAAATTATACAAGAAATAATACAACTCATTCGAAATAGTTTTTCTTTTCCTACCCCCTTATAGGAAGAGCGTAGAAGAGCACAGGGCTGGTACATGATATCATATTCATGCCTCAGTTTCATTTCATCATTGAGTTTCAACGAGGTAGTAACCTGAATAGGGTTTAAACCTGATTTTATTTAATCAATTTCGGTTAAAGGCCTAGTGCCATACTCATTGCGTCATTGGTCAGGTATCGAAATAGTCTAATGGTCAAAAACTTTTTAAAGCACAGTAATTTTTAAGAACTTTTTTATAGTATTTCAAACGTAATATAAAAAATTTAAAAACCTTCAAACTGTGAAAAAAAAATTATTTTCAACAAAATAAAAAAGTAAGAAATCATGTTACAACAGTGGTTTCCAAAAATAACAAAATACAATTCAAATTAAACAACAAAAAAAAAGTTGTATTATTTAATTTACTTTTTCATTTTAATAATAACAAATTATATTCAGATAAATTGATTTTATGTACATTATAAATTAGAGATGCATTCACTAAAAATTAAATTCAGTTTTGTACAAATGTTGGTTAATGTATAAAATTAAGGATACTTAATGCTGACTTCTGATAAATTTTCATTCATATAATTATATAGCGTACATACGTACGTATATGTTTTATAATTCATGTACATATACAGACACAAATATTAAATTCCCCTATATTACTACACAAGCGAATCGATATTATTATATTTTTCGACTATAATATAGAATAGTTAATTAATTTAACAAATGCTATCAAATTAATCTCAACAGAATTGTACACTGAACTCAATATAACCCGATTTTTAGAAATAAAATATGAATACAAAATAATTTAAAATATATATTGCATACATGCAACATAGTTACCTTACACAGTTACATATATTTACAGAATTTAAAAATACATATATGGAATTAAGGAAATTTTAGTGAATATATACACTTATCAGATTTAATCATGAAAACAAATCATGAATTTAAGAGTACCTTATAGTAAAAACCAACACAAGTATCGAATAATTTTGTAAAATGAGCTAGTAAACAATTTGTGGAATATTTAAAGTGGTCACAAAAACAAGAGAAATTGAAAATAAACTATAAAATTTGAAAATAAATCGAAAATTTAAATAGTACTTTGTGGAAAATTGAAATATGTAAATAACTTTAAATTTAATGCCCTAGAAAAGGCAATACTATTGGTATCGATTCCATTGTTAATTAATGTAGCATAAGATTATAAGAATGTTTCTTAAACACGTATTTCAAATTGTGTGAAAGATAGTAAGTAACCTTTTAGTTGCTAAGACTATAGGAAAGACAATTTTCTGGGAATCTTTTCTAGAATTTTTAAAGTTAGAACGTAAAGATTGCGAGGCTTCATGGGCAAATATAATGTAGAAAATTGCTAAATTTTGAAAAGGTCGTCTAAATAGCTACGTTAAAAGGGTAAGGTATAGGTAATGCACTTTATTGGCAAAATCTATAGGTCAATCTGCTTTATCCTTTATTAATTTTCTGTAAGCATATAGAATTTTCACATAGCTTTCGATCGCACTCAGAAAGACAATTGGATAGGCCGACATCTCGTTAAAAATAGTTTATTTCCGTTAACATTTAAGTAAACACAAACAAAAACTTCCTTATTATAACCTAGTTTGTAGACTACGTGATTTTTTCCTTTTAATAAGAAAAAAATAAAAACAAGTAAAAACGTTTCAGTCGGTATAAACCGACTAAACAATACCCTACGCTTCTGACAATCTGAGTTTAAAAAATTGCTTTTGAAATATTTAGAAATAACGTTGATTGCTAAATGGCAATAACTTGAATCTGTCAAACCACTCAATAGAAACTTCACGGATATTAGGTCTGACCTATAAGTCAGACACACACGACGGCCGATTTCCATGAATCTACTCGTAGCATTAATATTTCATTAGGCTTTAATATTTTTCCAAATATTTAAACTTAACTTTCAAAAACTTTTTAAAAGTTGTATGGCAGCTACTCCTTCAAGTGGCTACAAACTCCATACCAAGTGAATATACCCTTCACGAAGTGCATGGTATAAAAAAGCAATGAATTAGTTTTATATGAAATTTACATGCCTGAACAATTTTAGTTTAATAGCAGAGTTTTCAATCTAAAATTGAAGTTGATTATTCAATCTAATATTCTACATTAGTTTCTACATTCCAATGAAAATTTGAAAAAAGTGCTTAATAGTTTTACTCTGTTCGGTCGCCCGTCCGTTTGTCCGTGTGTCTGTTTACAAATCTTGTACACCCTTGAAGACAGAAAGCTGAAGTTTCATATGTACATAGAATAAATTTTTTTTTTTTAACTGATGCAATTAACCTTTGAATTCAGACATTATGTAAATGCTTCCCTAATTTTTTTTTATTTCAAAGATTACACACATTACTCATCCTAAATATATGCAATTCTTAAAAATTTTCGCGTATTAATGCAAGTAATTTAAATGATATAATTGATTGTTTTTAAAAGCAGTACTTCCCCTTGTTGAAGGAAAAAGCGCTACATTACAAACCATTAGTTTCGCCCAACTTTATTGATTACACCTCACAAACAAATTTTTGCATATAAAATAATTGGAATGCACTCATACTGCGTACTCATACATATTTGTACCGAATTTTCACCCTCATTTATGAAATGGTGATAAAAACAAAAACAGATGTTACACGTGATTTTATTTCGAAAGCAAATAAATCATTTAAAAATATTTCGTAAAATTCATATTATTTACAAAAATACAAAATATGTAGTGCATTATGTAAGACTGTCTAAGTAAGAGTCCATTTTATGTCCATTCCATATTTCTATTCTTTCATTTAATAATAACAAAATTTTTAAGTTAAGAAACGAATAAAATAAATCATTAAGATCAAACTTGGCTTTTTCGTAAAATAATTGTGACTTCAATTTCAAATTTTTAACCCTTCCAAAGAATTTATCCCCATATGAAGACAAAATTTTAATTTTTCAATATCCACGCAAATTTATATGGAAATATAATGTTAGCTTTTCTATAATCAACTTTTTTATTCTTCTTAGGTAAACTTCAAAAATTTATGAGAATTAAGAATCGTTGTCAAAGCATTACACTAGTAAAATGTTAGATGAAAACCTGTTACAACTAAGTTTGCCTTGAATTTTGAAAGGACGAGCAAAAAAAAATATATTTTATCTTCCTGTAAATATAAAAAGAAATATCAAAAGTTTCTAAGATAAAAATATGTGAATCTACCACTTCCGGTTAGGATAACGTAAGTATGGTAGATTCGTGTATTTTACAGGGTTAAAATAATTTTAACAGAAATAATATTATTCGTATATGTTATGTTAATGGCCTAAGAACACAAAAGCAAAGCAATCACGTACATTTCAATTTTATTGTTACCATACTCAAATTTAATTCGAAACACAAATATTTAAATAATATTTTTATATTACCTTTTACATTATTTTAAAACCCTAAAATTTTAATTTTTATGTATTGCAAATTTGTAAATATTTACAATTTTTCATTTTATATATGAATTTTAAATGGTTTTACAAGAGTTGGAAGTTATTTACTTTATTGAATGAAAATTATAATAATGCCAATGCCTATCATATTCAACCACATATTATTAGTAATATAAAAGATTTAGTTGATTTTAAAAATTTTATGCATAAAACAAAAAATTTCCATTATAGAACACTTTCGGTGAGATACCATTTTGTAAAGTGATGAATTTTATTTTTAAAGCAGCACATGTTTGCATATATGTTTTATCACATTTGGGTTACTTTGTAGGTTTGAAATTTTTGGCTTCATGTACGATTATGATAATTTCCTTTATTTTCCATAACACATGTAAATTTTTTATGTAAATGGAAAAATTATAAATTTTTTATAATAATTTAAAATTCAATTCATTTTAATACATTTTCGGGTGTGTTTAAAATACTATGAATTATTTTTAATATTACAAAAACATACGCAAGAAAAACCATGGAAAAGCCTAAAATAGACAGTAAGTAATAGTAAGTAAAATTAGTATATTCAGCCATCCACTTTTATATAGCGGTGTTGAAAAAACCTATAATTTTTCTCCCTTGACGATATCACATTTTATATACCAAAATTAATATCTTCTTACATTTTATACGTTATAACATAACATTTATGCTACGTTATAAAATTCTTTGTGAAATGTGCCATAAATCAGTGTCATACATTGGGTTACGTGCTATTATTATAGATATCAGAATTACAACAAATAAGAGTAAATTTTTAATTACACATGCACTTTAAAAGTTATTGGAATCCATGTATGCAGAGTGATTCTGAAAGGTACACAACAACATATACCATTAATTAGAGGATAGAAAATGGGTGAAACTTGCGTTCCAGACTAGATGTTAAATCTCAAGGGTTCCCGAGTTCCAGGGATTTTAACGAATTTTCACGAAATTTTTACTTATCCAAGGTTTTTGGATTATAACTATCATTCTGAAAAAGGTAGGAACTTCAAACAAACAGTTTCTGAAAGGCTTAGTAAAGTACTTAAAATAAACATGTTGCTTGATTCTGTATTTAACGTACTTTCGGAATACCAAGCATTCGAAAGATGAAGATACTTTAAGAAAATTAAATTTTTCCCTTGATTTTTTCAGTTTTTTCTAGTTAGATAATTTCATACAAAATTTTTTCAATCCTTGAAATTTTTTTTTATAAAATTTTGCCCAGCTGCTTAAGCTTTAATTTAAGTCCTCAAACGTTAAAAAAATTTTTATATTACAGATGATGTAGCACAAAAACCATTTCAATGTCAAGATTTTAAAGACCCTTAAAGGCAAGCCTAATAATTATTAACTACCATCGAGACACTCGAAAAAACAGTTGACATTTTGACGAGCCGTTATTTTGATAAAGAATTTGAATTTTAATGTTTTTATTGAAATGTAACAAATAACAACAAAATTGAAATTTTATACAAACTTTTAATTTGAAAAACAAAAATAGATTTTAAAAAATTTGAAATTTTTGAAAAAAAAAACTAGAATTTTGTATTACGAAAAACAAAAAAAAATCTAGTAATCAAAAAATTTTTTTTCGAAACTTTTCTTGGTAAAGAAAATTGATAGGTTTTTTATTTTTCCCAATTTTTGTAAGAAATGGTACCTATATGGTTTGGAATTTTTAAATGCATTTTTCTCAGATTGGGTGCAATTTAAAAATTTGAAAAAAATATTTTCGAAATCTGGGCACAATTTGGCATCTGAAGTTATTAAAATTAACCAGCTGGAGCGAATTTTTGAAGACATGCCATATAAATTTTGACATTTATTTGGAAAAAAAATTTTTTTTATAGGAAAATTTAATTTTTTTACAAAATGGAGTTTGTAAATGATATTGTATGAACATGTGAAGCTAATAAATAATTTAATCGGATTAATAAATTTCAAAGATATTTCTACAAAAACTAAAATTGGCTTATGGTTGCTGCAACTAAAGAGGTATTCCAGTAAGGCAATTAATTTAAAACATGCGATTGAATAGAAATAGATTTGAAAGAAGAAAAGCATAAAGTTTTGCCGAATTAGGTGAGTTTCATAGAAAAATTTAAAGTTTGTTTTGAGAAAATTCTGAAAATTTTTGGATAAAGCAATATTAAATTGAATTTAATTTTAGTTGATTTTAATTGAATTTGTGGCTCACAATCTTTTTTTTATAACAATTTTTTTTGTGCTATATCTTCTGTACCATAAAAATTTTTTTAATATTTGAGGACTTAAATTAAAGCTTAAGCAGCTGGAAAAATTCTATAAAAAAAATTTCAAGACTTCAAAAAATTTCTCCTGAAATTATCAAGTTAAAAAACTGAAAAAATTAAACAAGAGAAAAATTTGATTTTCCCTAAAGTTCGAATGCTATTTTAAGCCACAACCTTGCATAAGTAAAAATTTCGTAAAAATTTGTTAAAATCCCTGGGGATTGAAAGCCTTTGAGATTTGGCGCCAATTTCGAAACAAATATTTTATCCATTTTCGATCCTCTAAACAATGGTATTCGTATATATTGTCGTATATCTTTCAGAATCACCCTGTATAAGCATACAAATAATTAAAAACTTTTAAGAATTTCGGTAAACGCAATAAAATTTTTAAGTTGACATTTTATTATAGAACAAGAACCGAAAAAATTTCATGCTGTGTTGCAGGGAAAGATAAACCATTCTCAAGTCGGTCTATGAGGTAGCTATCACGGAATCGATAATTTTTCAAAAAAAAAGAATATTTAGCAAAAAAAAAATTACAAGCCCAAAATAGTTTTTATGCACCTTATTTAAGATTCAAGAACATTGACAAACTATTAATGAAAGTGCATTCGATCATATCAAAAATTAAAATTTGCCGAAAACCAATTTCACAAACTAAATTTTCCTAATAAATCTATGTATACTCTTTATACCCTAAATTTATCACTTTAATGAATTGAAATCGGATAACTATAGCTAAATAAATAAATTCAGAATAAAAGTATAAGTCGGTAGAAACAAACAGAAAAGCAATGAACCAGCTAAAAATAATTTTTTTTTGTCATTTCCCCAGTACCGAAAATCATCGAAGGTTAGGCGCCGAAATTATGAATTTAATATTAAATTGAACTAACGCCGAGATTTACCCTACATAAACAATGGTAAAACACGGCGTTAAAATTTTTTTAACTTTAAAATTTCATGGACTCAATACAAACAAACTTGGGTAATACATATACAATGTTGTAAAAATACAAACCTTTACAAACAAGGGTCTAAAAATTTATTACGCTCAAAATTCCATAAAACAGGCCTTTCTATTGGCCATTAATTATGATTAATTATTTCCTTTAAGGACCAACAAGTTGGGTTCTAACTAAATGGGCTTTGTTTCAAGTTTTATAAAATACAACTCTTATCTATAATAATCAATTACCAATATTTGGTAATAGAGTGAAGTAATAAACGAAGTATTTTTCGACTCTTCTGTACCTATAAAATTTTTTTATATAATTTTTAAAAATCATTACTTAACCCCTGCTCTACTCTCCATATAATACTAATGAAACTCATTCATTATTTGTTGTAAATTTTTGGAATTCACTTGTTAAATAACTATTATAAAATTTTTCATTTTATATTACACAAAAATTATTACAAATAACTTAATACTTTTTGCATTCTATTTTTTAACCAAATAGTAAATTTTTGTTTAAAAAAAAATGAATTTACATGAATATTGGTTTTTAATAATAAATGATAATTATTTTTCGGTTTTTATTTATTCGATTTTGTAAGAATTTAAATAAACATTTCAAATAATATTTCAAATAATTTTGTAAAATAATTTAATTAAAATGCATATAAATTGATAATTATTAATCCCTATATGTATATATGGTAATAATGATAAATCGGTTCTAAAAATTTATGAAAAAAATTTAATATAAAATTTTAAGATACAAAATAAATATTTTTTATAGAAGCTTTTATTATTTATTTAGTAAAAAAACAATGTTATTTGGGTTTTGGTGAAGGGAAAATCGCAATTCATAAAATCTTTTTTTAATATAATATGTGAAATAGTAAAAAATTCAAAAGAATCGATAGAGCGGAGATATCCTTAGATCCGCTCGGTATAAATAAGGATTTCCAAAAAATTTCTTCATACATGTTCACTGAAAGAAAAACACATTAAGAATTTCATGAAATTTAAGAATATAATGAACATATTTCAATACTTCTCATAGCAAAATGCGCTACGTTCAAATTATTTCAATTAAATGGATAAAATAAAACTAAAAAAAGTACTAGAATATATTTCAATTTCGTAGATAATCCAATTTTGATCTATGAATGTTGTAATAAAGATCGGATATAGTTTCGGATATAGCTCTTTAGACAAAAGCCCTTTTTTGTTATTCAACATAAAATGTAGCAGAATAAAAAACGTTGTGATGGACGAATTTTCAAAAAACATTATCAGAAAGAATATTAATTTATTTGCAACATGACTATATTTCTCAATTCCTCGAACAATATTTTGATTTTGGCTACAAAATATACTCGTACTTAAAATTGTTGTAGCCTAATCAGAAATTTAGTTTATTCCAAATAGATAATTTGTATTTTCATGAATGAAAAAGAGAACTAATTTAAAAACATTATATTTCTAAAACAGTTTTAAATTATATTCAAAATAAAAATAAAGCGGTAAAAAGTAAAGTTTGTGCGAAAATTAGCTTTATAGTACGATTTTCATAATTTCGGATATGGTTTCTAACTGTTCTGTTAAAAAAATATGTAATTTAGATAAAAGTTTTCTCAGTGTATATACATAAAGGCGTGTGTCGCGCTTTCTAACAAAAATCGTAACAAAAGATCAACATGCAATTCAATTAGCAATCGTTTTAAGACTACAACTTTATATATAATTTATAAAATTAGATAAAATAAAATAATTCCATGAATTTAACAATATTTAATGCTTACTTTTAATTTGAAATTTTATTTTTTCACCATACTTGGGGTATATTACAAATTTCAGTGAAATTTTCAATATGCCCAAGTCATTTTTCGTATATTACTTGAAAGCATGTTTGGAAGTTTTACTTTAAATTTCCAATCAGCTTTCAATTTTAATTTCTTTTGAAATTTCACATTTGAAATATGAGTAAGTGCTATTGGGACATAGCACAATTTAGCATGAGACATTGCAAAAATTGAAATTCTTTTTAATAAAATTTTTCATATAAGAAAATATTAAATTCTTTTGTGGCAAAATTTAATATATTTTTTACGAAAATTAGCTATAAGCTATAAATTATGCTTTAATGTAAAGATACCGCCAAAATAGCAATTTCACCTGGCAAATTTGGTAATGTTATAAAGCTTAAATTAACAATAATATTTGGAAAAGTTAATATTTTCCCTGTGAGCTTTTTTAACTTTTCTTGATATCATTTAATATAAAATTTGCAGATATTGTCTTGGAAAATAAAAATATATTATTTCTTATATGTCAATATTTTTAATGTAATTTATAGCAGAATTTGATATGACATATATCATAATTTGAAAGAAACGTTGCAAAATTCCTTATATTATAAGAGAATTCAGCACATTTTCTACTTGGAATTTTTAAAATAATTTTAAGTTATAAATTATAGCAAAATCCAATATTTAACGCCACTATCCCGATATGACTTATTTTTTTTTCCAAATAACATGGCAAGAATATGTTTTTGCTATGCTATTTGTTTTGTTGCTGCGGCAATGTTTTTTTTCCATTTTACGTTAGTAATATATGGACATATTATATGAGTAGATATATGTGTGACACTATTCGTATTATATACATACTCGTATATACATATATATATATTTTAAATATGTTACAATTATAATAATTATATGCTCACCATTCAATATTCAATAAACTTACTTTTTTTACTTAACAAGAAGACGACCGAATTCGTTTATTTATTTATGACTCTTAAATTTCGAAACCATAAGTTATTCAGAAAGTACATTGCCAATTTTAAAATTTATTTCTTTATATTATAATACCTTCTCCTGGTAAACTATTTGAAATATAATAGAAAACTTATCTTACTGAATACTGATGGATCAATGCACATTTCCGTTTTTGACTATCAAATAGTATTTAATAATGAAGTACAAGAAGGGTGTAATAAAAGCCGTACGAATTAATACACAACATACAGCAACATAATCGTATGTATGTGCTCGCAATTTCTGTAAAATTAAATTTTAAATTTCGAAAAGAAAAGAACGCAGTTTTTTACATAACGGAGAAACAATGTGTAAATTAAAATATCTAAAAAGTGATAACCATACTTAAGCAACATTAATTTAACACATGGAAAAAAAAACATTTTGCTCTGATTTAATATTACCAAATCCCAAAATAAATTTTAACTATGGACTCATTAAAAGACTATTATGTGCACGGTACCAGGATTTTATTTTACTTCTTTATGTCAATATATACGATTGTAATTAAATTCTTTAGAAATTTTCCATCAAAAATATTAAAACTAAACTGTTGCAATTTTTTCTTGTTGTTACCACTGTAGTAATGCAATTATGCACATAGTTTTGCAGGTATTTATACACATACAAATTAAACTTATATAAATATAAAATTGTAATAACCCACTTTTATAATAAAATACACACCCATGATAGTAAATCAAGATATTTTAACAAAATTATAGTGTTGCTATAAAAAGAAGAAACCTATAATAATTTTAACATATAAAAACAAAGTTTCAATCACATGAATGCGGTTTGCCACAAAAATCACATTTTGTCTTTTCTTTATTTGATGTTTGGTAATGATGATTTTCAGAAATGGCAATGAACAAAAATAAAATAAAAATATTTCGTAAAATTAAAAGTAAATTTAAATGAAAAATGAATTTTTAAAGTGCCAATGCATTCAGGATTCATATACGAGAACAAAAAATAGCTATGTATATTATTAGTTAAAGAAAGTTAATTCAATCTGTCACGACGTATGTGACACCAAAAAGAAAACTTTTGTGATCACATAATTAAAGTATATATAAATTCTTGCTCAGAATCAAATTCTTAGTATGTCTAGCTATGTTCTTCCATCGATCTATTGTGACTCCATTTCAGAATACAAAGAGTTAAAGATTGGAAAATTGTTTACAGATGCATATTTTTGCAGATCGCTATTGAAAATGATCAACATTAGCCCACTGGAACTGGTGACGCAGGGTCACAGCTTCGGCAGGGATTTGATAGAAAAATTCACCAAATGTGGTCATGCGGCATATCGTTTCTGCAACTTTTGCTCAACAACAACTTTTGATTATCAGTTTAACATTATTCCAGGTTTTGCGAAAGTATTTTTAAAACATTAGGCTAATGTGGTCATGCCGCATATAGTTGCAAAGGCTTTAAAATCTAAGTTTATAGGTAAAATGATCACTCTAAACCTTTAATAAACGGGTATTTAATTTCGGAAAACATAAAAATTTTGATGCAGTCGTAAAAATCTACATAGTTATTATGTCGAGAACAACCCTTTAAAGAGAATAACAAAACACCACTACCCATTTTCGAAAAATTTCATTTTGGATATTGGTGACTAAACCGGATATTGACATTAGCCCTAATCCAACATCATTCTACTAGAGTAATGATCGAATATTACTAAATGCAGTTTAGAACATAAAAATTCATAAAATAGTATACTTGCTACTTTCTCCAACTAAATTGACCTCTTTAAAAATATAGAGCAAAAAATATTGATTCAAGGATCCGAATCAAAACATATATTGATTTTTAGAAAGCTATACGCTACCATATACAATAATTAAGTAGAAAATTTCCAATAAGAAAACATGTTACGTGATTTTTAATAATAATGAATAATTTGAAATTAATAAAGTAGGCAAATTCTTCATCAAATTGCAATAGAGTGGAATTTCAGTTAGTTTGAGTGAGTCCAATTGGTACAGTGTGTGTTCAAACTGGTTCGATTCCAATTTGGAGATCAAATTAAAATTTTTTAATAACAATCGGGGTAAGACTTGTTCTTTTACTTCCGACTGTTTTTAAATAGAATTAAATCCTACCCGCAAAAACTATTTATTTTAAGTTTTTAAAATTTATTACCTTTTCTTTGCTAAATAGCACTCCTTTCAAAGCAAACAATTTATAACAAGTAAAAAGTTTTTTTGCTTTTCTTATATTTTTTCTTTAACAAGCATTTTTTGTATTTGCAATATGATTTAACTAAGGAGCAATACAACGAACTTAAAGAGAGAGAAAGAAATTAAATAACAAAATGGTCTTTAATATAATAAAAGTCAAATAATTAAACTTAAGAAGAGAAAAACTTCTAAAAAGGGGTCCTCTGACCTATTCAAACGTCAAAACCTTTTATTTTTTCCTTTCGATTTTCTTTTTTATGTCCGCAAAGAGAGCGAATTTTAATATTAAAATAGCAAATAAATAAGAATTGTCCTTCTAAAATTTAATTTCTCTCTTACTTTTTTATTTTTTTTATTAATTTTGTTTTTAATACTCAAAACGTATTTTATCCATTTTTTTTTTGGGTGAGTTTTTTAGACGATTTTCTTACACAATATAAAAAACATCAAAGGGAATTTGTTCTATTATTTTTTGTTTATTCAAATTTTATTAAATAATAAAATTTTTATATATAAAGCTATACGTTTTTCCCTATTTTCATAAAAAAAACAGGGTGTCCTTAAAACTAATAAACAAAGTTTTAATTGATTTCATTCATATTCTCAATTAGGAATTGATTTCTTTGAATTTTCTGGAAAAAGAAAAAATAAATTTTCAAGGAAAAAATACTCAAACACATAAAAATTAACAAAATTTTTAATTTAAACATTTCAAATTTATAAAATTCCCTTTATTTGTTAAAAAAAATTCAGATTAAGTACAATATTTTAAGGATTTAAGACTGAAATATTTCTAAAGAGCTGATTATGTAATTACTTTCTTTGCTGATTGCTTGTTTGCTGCAAAACTAACGTAACTTAAAATTTTTCCATTTGATAAAAGTTTTATAGCTTAATTTTTTTCAACTTATACTCGTAACATTGTTGTATTATTTATTGGGTGAGTAATAATTTGCATAGAGAATGGCATTTTTCCATAAAATAGCAATGTTTAAAATGCCTATTCCTGTATAAATCAAAAATCGTATTTTATTAAGAGTTAAATATGTCACTGTTGCAGCAAATATACAAATGAGTGAAACAATGTGATTTTATTGTCATGGACTATTGCATAGATTCTTAATACCTATGAGTGCAATTAATTAAGACAGAGAAATTGTTATGAGTAGTGTTAAATCATTTATGAACAATTTTGCTTGTAAAGAACACATGCGTTTGCGATAATCTCTTTCATTCTCAAATCAATAATTGCACATAAACTTACACCATACTATTTCAAAAAATAAATGTTTTTCTCAAAAAAGTGTTGAAACTGCAAAAATATTCTATTGCTGCACAATTCAGCAACTACGATTTATAATCTAAATTATAAAAATAACTTTATTTCTATAAATTTTGAAGTCAAGGGGACTTGACTGGGAGGGATTTAGCTGTACCCTTTATTATTCGGGAGATATTTTTACTAAATCTAAAAATGTGTTTTAATTTAACTACAAAATTAATAAACTTTTAATTCATTGATTTACTTAATTTTCATCGGTTACTTTTTCTCTAGTCAATTCAAGTAGTTTTTTCCAAAACTTTTAATTATTGTAAAAATCCGCCATTAAACTTGTTATCATAAAAATTTGTTTTGAAAATTGTAGGAAATCAAATGGTAATTTGATATTTCACTTGTAATGAGGTGTTTCAAACAGTATTCTAAATTTCTCT
Organism: Condylostylus longicornis; assembly: GCF_029603195.1. Classification (NCBI taxonomy): domain Eukaryota; kingdom Metazoa; phylum Arthropoda; class Insecta; order Diptera; family Dolichopodidae; genus Condylostylus; species Condylostylus longicornis. Next base: position 7,518,131 of record NW_026578017.1, on the reverse strand, counting down.
ATAACTCTAACTATAATTCAATATAGGAAGCAACAATTTACATACATTCAACTCTATATACTTATAGTTTAACTCTTTATTGTCTTTTATAGAATCGTTTATAGACTATTTTAAAATAAGTTTTTGAATGAACTCGGAATAAAAAAATCCAAAAAATAAAATAAATTTTTTTTTCTCCTATTTTATATTAAAGGAAATGAAATTAAATAAAGAAAAAAAAAAAAAAAAAGTTGTCTTGCATTTCCTTGCTTTTGAAATACTTATAATCGGCTATTTGTTTAAATTTGGAGTCAAGTTCTTAGTCTTTTTAACCGGATTCATTAATGCACAAACCAATCGACAATAATTCAAATGAACTGAATTAATTTAAAAATTTAATGAATTCGATTAAAGAAATCGATTTGTTCGAATTCAATGAATTAATTTAATTTTAGTGAATTCGAAAATCTAAAATTTCGAAAATTTTATTTATCTAAACTTGCAAAAACGGTGTTTCACTAGACTGACTGCAATTGTTTCTACAAAATAAGCTAGAAAATTAAAGCTAAGCGTATATAGATTCAACTCTACTCTGTACGCTCACTCTTGTCCCCCTTATATAATACAATTTACAATATAAATTTAATGTTATAATACAAAAGAGTGTATAAAATATTCTAGATATAGTAAGTATAAAGTGTTGTGCCACTTGGACAATTCACAGTCCAAGCAATAAGTAAAAAATATAGAACAGAGAAACTACTGAAAAAAAGTCAAACAATTAAAAGAAAAAAATTACAAAATGCTTTTTTAAAACTCTTCTTTTTTTTAGTAGAATTTTTAGAAAATTCGGATTCAATTAAGTAATTAAAAACTGAAAAAATACAAAGGAACAAAGAAAATTTTCTTCATTTGTTGATAATTTTCACTTTTATTAGTTGACTAAAACAATATGCTTTTTTCTATACATTTAAGTATATTAAATGTATACTACAGTATATATATATATATATATATATACTACAGTGTAATACTATATATATATATATATATATATACTACAGTGTAATATATTTTAAGCTATTCAATTAAATAAAACAATAAACTGTGCATCCAATTCTTATTTGTTATATTATAATGTTGAAAGTTACATACAGATATTTATTACGTAATATCGTAAATGTTTGGATCGTAAATGCAATAATGCTGTAAATTTTATTTTGCTTAATTGTGGATAAATGTTATAATGAATTGAAACTCCTAGTCAAATCTTCAAAACATTTTCAAAATATTGAAATACTTAATTAATGTCAATTTTTAAACTTCTCCTGAAAGCAGAACAAAAGCTTGAGTAAAATTATCGAATAGCTTAGTTACGCAACTTCGATTTGTATAGTTACAGTGCAACCACCAATAGAATTAATTTATAATTGAAGATATTACCAGGGATTCTGTACAATTTTCGGTAATCTTTGTTTTGCATTAAGAAAAACCAATTAGGAATACGGATAAAAAAGGAATATCTGCATTTTCTATATGGAGAAATCATACACTTTTAATATTAATTAGGGAGCCATCCTGCACGTTTAAAAATGCTCCCACAGTTTAATATGTTATTGTACATACCAACAATTTATAAGGCAACCATTATTATAATTTGTTTTTGTTGCAACAAAATATTTTTCATAACGAAAAATTTTAAACTTAAAGCACTCAATATAAATTCCTGTTGTTTAGTATAACATTTATGCATTTGTTTCACATACGTGTACATATTGATTTCCCAATTTATAAGATACATGATTGTACCATAGTAATTAAGTAAGATATCTTAATAGAACTATCTGAGTCACCCAACACTTTTGAAGTAATTGAAACAGCAATGAATTTTCGTTTGCAAAGTAAATACGATAAATCAAACTGGTCGCTGTAATATTGGAACACAGCCATATCTGCAATACCAGGCGTTTTTTTTTTAAAACATTTCATTGCTTCGTTTTAGAATATTGCATGGCGGTTGGAACAATCAAAAATCTTTTTTTCAAGAAAGCAACCAGTATTTCTTATTAAAGGTTACAATAAAATAATTTTTTTATATTTTTTTAACAATAAAGAAAGGTTATAAACTTTTTATAATTATTTTTTTTACTATATTAACTATGACTTGAATAATAATTTGAATTAATCTTTTTATATTCTAAATTCTCTTCAAGTTATAAATAAATATTTTAAGCACATGCTCTGTTATAAAATAAATTTGTGAAAATTTATAGAACACTTAAAAAGGAGCTTTTATTTTTCCACAAAAAATTTAATTTTTATTTTAACATTGAATAGAAAAAAAATTAGAACCTTTTATTGTCCTTTTGAACTGCGAAGAAAAAAATAAAGTAGTTTTTCATTGTTAAATTTAAATTTAAGAAGAAAATAGGATAATAAAAGTTTTTAAATAGTTTTTCTTGCAATTTATCATATTATTTATTTTCTTCTTCCTTCCACTTTTGTAATACTTCCTTTTCTTCGGAAGAGCGTCTATATATTACCCCCTTATATAGTTTTCATACTTAAAACTGAACTATCATATGTCAGTGCTAAGTATAATAATTGAATAACAGATTTGAGAATTAGATTATAGTGTTGGTATATAAATTAAACCTCTCCATAGCTCATAGATAATATATTTTGTTAAATGAATTCTATAATTTTAAAATTAATTAAAAAATTTGATTTTAATATTTCAAAATTTTCAAAAATCTGCCATATAAGGTAATTATAGTTGATTAAATAACTTAACTTATACTAACATTACCAGTTGATAGGATACGAGAATAAATTCTACACTTCTAGTTAGTATAAGAGAAAAACAAAATTATAAATTGCTTCTCTCGCTAAATGTGCACAAATCACACAAAATTTTGCCATAAATTTATGTTTAGGACTTTTCCAAAAACTTTTTGGAAAAACGTGTTTACTATAGTTTACCGTCTTACCGGGTGTCTGTTTACCGTACAAGATGGCCGTTAAGAGTAACTGTCACCTAAAATCAAGTTTTGTCAAAATTTTGATACCGTTTTCCTTCTACACGACAAGCTTGCTTTCAGATATCAATAAATATTTTATTTTCATAAATAAAAAATCATAATTTTTTTTCTATCTCGATCCCTCTTCAAGTTATTGGCTCTCGAAATTCGTAAAATTCGGGTATTCGGCATTTTAGCCGAAACTACAAACTTTTCCAAATTTCTGTAAATTTAGAACACTAACTGTAAATGTCGTGTCATCTAAAAATATAAAATTTTTTTCTTGCTCATCCTCAATATATGCAATCGTTTTATATATGTACAATTTTATCTACATATTAACGAAACTAATAAAGAAGCTAAATTTCATTTCGAAGCAGTAATTTTCATTTTTTGGAGAGAAAATTGCTTTTTTACAAACCATTTCTATGTTTGACCCAACTTTATTAATATGTGTTGCCATTTTTAAAAAGGATAAGCTACAATTCTGGACCAAAAACTATTTGACATAATAAGGTTTAAGAAATAATATCCAAACTCTAAATGGTACCAGAAGAATTCTTCTTTTCAAATATCAAATAACCACCCCAGGCCATTAGCTGTCAATTACTATAAAAAATATAAATGAATGGATTTAGATAATATTTTGTTCGTCATTCGCCAAACAACTTTTCGATACTTTTTCAAATAAATGGACGTATAGGTACCTACATTTTTAATACTAACTAATAATTTATAACTCGAAAATCATAATCTTCCAAATATTAAAGCAAAACTATTATAAATATTTTACTAAAAATTTAATAGTACCTAACTTTGATCCAAATGAAATAATGCAAAAATTCAATTGAATTTTGACTCTATTTTTACTTTTCCAGATAATTATTGTGAAAGACAAAAATTTGAAAAATGAAAAAGTTTATGAACTTTTACAAAATTTAACTTAGATTTTTCACTCACTCATTTTAATAATGGAAAATTTCCCTTTAAAAAACATTTCTCAGAATTAAGAAAATTTATTGACCAAAAAATCAAAAAAAAAAAGAATTGACAATATTAATTCTGAAGAAGAGAAAACTTAAAAAGTAACCAAAAAGAAAACTCTTAATTAAAATCATAATTGAAAATATGAAGAAAATGTGGATTTTATGAATTTTTCCAAAAATTCTTTCTAAATATAGAAAAACTAAAGATAACCGTAATACTTGATTCCTTAATTAATGGGTAATCATTGATGTGAACTGTAATTTATTTAGCAGAATATCTTAAATTTGAAATACTCGAAATGAAATGAGGATATTAGAAAAACTATAGTTTTCTAGTATTTCAACAGTATGTGCAAGATCTTTCAGTAATGATTTTTTAAAATTTCCATTCTAAATTTGTTTAACTAACAACCTTATCAGGTTTGATAATAATTTTCGATTGAATATTTTAAAAAACACAGTCCCTATAGTTGGAGATAATTTAATAGTGGTTAAGTATAAGAAATTTGTGCAGACAACCCATTTTTCTGCACAAATGGGTTGATTCAGGAACAAAGGAATTGAATTATTTCATTAAATTGTTTAAATATATTTAGCTTTAGAAATAGCTTTGCAAATTTTCTTCTAAAATTAGGTTTCAAAGTGAACGAAATTAAAACAGAATAAATTTGTACAATCTAAAATTTTAACAAATTTCAAAATTATATTCATATTTAAAATTTTAAAACACTTCAGATGTTTTTGTTTTTTTTTTGATTTTCATAGAAAAATGATGAAGTATGAAAATGTATTCGAATAAGACCTTGAGAAGGCAATAATACAGTTGAGAGGTATGCAGGTAATAATTGTCATCTGAGAGGTATGCAATCATGTATATGGGGGTTCCAGATATAAGTGTCATCCTGGACGTATGCAATGATTAATATGGTTGTTGTCTTGGGTCATGTTGTTGTTATCTTGGGTAAAAGGAAGCGAGAGTGTCGCCCTAAGCGTATGCAATGATGAAAATGAAAGTAAGCTTTTTGAAGTATGCAATATTGAAAATGAAGTATTAGAGGGGTTGTTGTATTGGTTAAAAGTAGGTAAAATTGTAAGTTTTTGTTACAAGTTGAACAAGTTAAATTTAAAAACTTGCAAAAATTTGAAAAAATTTATGTAATATTTTAAGCTTTTTGTCTTGATTAAAAGGAAAGCCGTTAATTTTAACCAATCACATCCACCACCCAAGACAACAACCATAATACATCATTGCATAGCTCAAGGATGACACTCATATCTAGAACCGAACCCCCATATTCTAACTACTCATGTATAAGTACAATTTAGGACTCATTTAAAAATTTAAAATAAAATTCTTTAACTTTTAAAAACCGAGACCACACTTAACATTTTAACTTTTAAATTATAAAGATTTCATGAAATTTGAATATTTTGATTAGAAAATTTCGTTTTTAATAAACTAAATTTGATATTTTTTTTACAAAAAAAAATTTTATTTATTAATATCAAAAAAACAAGAAATAGCATTGATTTTAAGGAAATTAGAAAGCCATAATTGGGAACCATTAAAAGTACACATTAAAATTTTTTTTTTCCATTTGATGAAAAACAAAATTATTTCCTCGTTTATTTTATTTTTTCTCTTATTTATTCCTCTCTTACAATATTTTCTTCTTTCTTTTTTCGTATTTCTCTTAATTGAATTTCTAGATTTTTAATTAATAAAGCCCATTCTTTTATATTCCCGTATACATAGAGTAACATTGAATGAAAATAGAAAAAATATAAGAAAAAACCAAAAAAAAAAAAAAGATTTAATCGCTTTTCAAAAATTTAATCTGGGTTAAACTCGATTGAAAAATTCTCAAAACAAAAAATTTCTCGTGCATGTTGTGTAACCCTTTTGTGAATAGAATTTTCTAAATCAAAACCTTCTTTCTACATTTCTCTATAAACCGTTTTTGTTTTTGCTCTTTTTTTCTCGTTTCTTATATTGCTTTTTTTCTAGCTTTGGTTTGTTGTAGAGGCAGAGAAAAAAAAACATCTTATCTTTTATTAAACATTTAATCATTCTCACTAAGGATTTAATCCTAGATATCAGTATTATTTTGCTTTTCATTTTTTTTTGTGTTTTATGGAAAACGTACATAAGCGAAGAATACAAACAGAAAAAAAATGATTTTTCAGACTACAAAGTGGCTCAGAGTATCAAAATTGGTTTAAGTAGTTTTTCTTGTTTTTCTTTTATAAAAGTTATTCTAAGTTCATAATTTTATAGTTTACGCCCTTTTAAGAATTTAAACGCAAAATGGCAACTTATAACTAGAGGCTTTTTATCAATTTTCAAAATTTCAGTAGTTTTATAAACTTTTAAATTTCACAAAATTTGTGCCTTTAATATGATGGAAAAGTCTACTGCCACTTATTTTGAGTTCTAATTCATATTTCTAACTAATCTGGCACATTATCACTAATTATTAAAAAGTGAAATTGTAAATGCATTTTTCATATAATTTTTCAATTACAATTTATTAAAATTTTCTTATTATTACAATTTATTTTTTAGAGAAAATTATTTAGAAATATTTTAATTCATTTTCTAATCAATAAGAAAATTAGTTTGCTCAAGAAAATTTAAAATATGTTTCAATACGATTAATTTATGCAATTAACTACTACTAAATTAATTATTAATTAGAATTGAAGTATCTAGTGTGCAGAAATCATGGTAACTTTTTCCACCACATATGGTTGCTAATTAAGTGGTGATTTTTTCCTATTGATTCTAACTAACTCTCTTCGCAATTGGGAAATTTCTAACCAGCTTAAAACAATGCTTAAAAAAATAAGACCCGGATCGTGATAGTTTTTGTTCTCTGCAAGATTTGCATTAATTATCTAAAATAGAAAATGGAAAAATTCGTTTTGAATCTTTTTAAATCTTTTAATTCAACTAAAATCAGCAATTTAAATAAAATCAATATTTAAAATCTAAGATGTTATTATATGGGGTTATAAGCTTATAAAAACAAGTTTCCCGTACATAAAACAATTACCAATTTAGGGAAATAATAATAATATCGATAACTTGACGCAATTAAATTCTCTTCTTCAATTCACATTTCTCTAAACAAAAAATTGCAACAAAATAAAAAATAATGCCTCCAAAAGCTTACGAAAATATTAATAAGTTTTGTAGTTTCTCAGCTAATTTTACATGGAAGAATTTATAGGTTTTGCATACTTTTTAAACTGCAACTGAAATTATTAAAGTTGTTATCTAAAAATTGTGTTATTACCATACAATGCATAAAATGTTTTCATAAATTTGCTATATACACACACACTTACTCGATTATTTAAGGTTTACTTTAAAAAATATTAAAAATAATTTAATTGTGGGTTTTCGGACACAATTTTTGAATATATTTGTTTATCTTCAATTCAAAAATTTAAATAAACTCAAAAATTTTAAATAATTAATATTGAAAAAAGTATTACTTATAGTAAATTCATTCATATAGCTTGTTTGTAGCAAATCAGCTGGACCCTACAGTTTGTAACAAATCTGGGCCGTATAACCATTTTTGCATTCTTTTTTATCAGTTAATTCAAAATATTTGCAAAAACTCTGTTACACCATGAATTAATATACTAATGAGCTATACAAATAAAATAACGTACTTTATGTAAATGGAAAAGTAAAAGCAAAAGTATTTGGTGCAATAGGACCCAATCTACGTGAATCTTGTATCCGAGACAATTTATAGAATATTCAAATATCAAGGTTCCATTCATAAAGCCTATATTTTCAAATATACAACAATAATAATTGTATATAAAGACATCCGTCCAAAAAAGGATAAAGAACACTTCATCGTCCTTTAATAATATAATAAAAACCAAAAAAAAAGAGAAAAACACAAAAAATAAAAACAAAAGAAAGGAACAGAAATAATTACTTTTCTATTTTTGTTCTTGTTTTTTGTTGTTGTTTGTTTCCTTATCTCTTCTGTTATATGATAGAGGAGTGGCTAATGAATGAAATTGTATTACTGTATTTTTACATTAAAATAAAAAGAAAGTAGATTTTCCATTGAAATTCCTTTATTTTCAATTAAACTTTTCCTCAATTTTATTTTCAAAATAACTGCTCACTAATTTTTTCTTTTCTTCTTTTTCTTATTTTTTTTTATTTCTTACTTTCGTTCCTTTATATTTTTATTTCTCTAGGGAAAATTAGTTTTCGCGAATTATTGTCATTTGTTTCACAATTATTTTATTATTTTTTCTTTTGCTACTCTTTTTTTTTAAACATTAAGTGGGGGCATCAAAAGAATATAAAAAAGAAAGAAAATATACATATGAAAATTTAAAAGTTGTAGAGGAGAAAAAAGGAGAATATAAAACACGAAAAAAAAACAATAAATAAAGTTGGGATGGTCAACTTTAAGAACATTTTTCTTTGTTATTGATCTAAAAGAATTTTGATTTAATTGACCTTTGCCACTAATAATAAAATTGAAAACTGATAAGAAGAAATCAAAAATGCACAAATTTACAAAAAGGTTTTTAAGTATAACAGAAATTTTATTTGAAAATAATCAAAATCAAAAATTTATAATAATCAAAAAAAAAATAAATTGTGGAATGAAAATGTGGAAAGGTACTCGTAACCTTTGTAAAATTGTTAATAATCTATGGTGCTGTGTTAATAGATCAATTATAAAATCTTGGAATAAGCATTGCATATACAAACACTACTCGTTCTATGGTATTGAATGACAGTATATTTAATGGAATTTTAACGACCAATATTTTTTTAATTGCGTACATACAAGTCTTGCTATTTAAAATATGTTGATATTTATCGAGTCCCAAGAGAAAATATGTCCTTTTTATTAATATTAGATTCTATATCACATGATTCGATAGGTCAATATTACTTCAACCGTAGAAAATCCATAAAAATTCCATAATTTCAAATTTTGTATAATAATTTTTACTACTTTATACATTAACACCAATATACAGTTTCACTTAAAATAATATCTCCTAAATAATTTATCAAATTAAAATACGAATATTACAGTTTCGATTCCCGATTTTTTCGATTTCTTAATATTTTACTGATTCTAAGATAATCAAAATCTAACTTTTACCTTCTAATTTAGAATTGAAAAATCCTATATTACTGCACAATAATACTGCATTTTTGCAAAATAAATAATGAATATAAAAAAATATGGATCGGATTGGAAAGTCAAATCATGTTTATGCGATAAATAAAAAACACTTGCGATAAATAACAAGTCATCTTAACTAAAAAGAATTAAAAATAAAGTTGAGACAAACCAATGCTTTGTAAAGTAAAACTTTTCTCTTCAATAAGTGAAAATACTACTTTTAAAAACTATTTAGTAGGGATTAGTCAAATTAGTTTCATTCATTAAAAATATATTTATATATTTCAAAGATTGCATATATTTAGGGTGAGTAATGAATGCAATTCTTAAAATAAAACAAAAAAAAATTTAAAGAAGTTATTCAGGTTTAATTGCGCGAGTTGAAAGAAAATAATATATATATTTTTTAGTGTAGTATTTGGCGTTAGCTTTCTGCATTCATAGAAACTTGGAAAAGCTTTCAAATTCAAATATAAGGTACCGAAAATTCAAATTTTGCTATTGAATGAACTATTTTTTAGCTACTAAAATTTCAGGCTCTAAAAAAGATATCAAAAATTTGGAAAAAACGGATTTTAGATAATGGTAAATTTGAAAAGACATTTTGTTTTTTAAAGTTCAATGTACCAGTATTCCGCGGTAGCACAGTCCAGCCATTCTCGGCGTTTGCAAAATTTAAAAAATGGGACTTGGGATTTTGAGAAGCCTTAACTTTTAGACGGGCGGAGATAAGTAAAAATTTTCTTGTACGAAAATAAGTTTCCAGTAAAAATTTCAGCTTCTATCTTTTGGGGTACAGAAGTTTTGTGAACATGTCGACGGACGGACGGACAGAGTGATAGTACCTTTTTTTAAAAAGATTTTGGAAAGCGCTAAAAAAGTAACATAGTAAAAGTTAAAATTCTACCATTTGAAGAAAACATCTTTAATATAGTTTTAGCGTTGAAGTGTGTTTGATAATTAAGAATATATAAAAGCAGCTGACGAAAGGGATTATACAGAAACACAACACAATTTGATATTTTTATGTCATTCGCGCAAATGTTTCAACAAATATCAAGCATACAATTTGGAAAGGCATATTTCTCTAATGTTAAAATTAATGGAGTTCAAAAAGGGAAATGTGAAGGTAAAATATATAATCAAAAGCAGTCAATTAGTTTTTATATTATTTCACTTCATTTAAATTGAAAAATTCGTTTGAGCATACAATATTACACTGCTCATATCACTTAAACGTAAGGTCTTTGTTTCTTTATTCAATTTTAGTTTTTATGCTATTAAAAATATTTTATAGATAAGCACGAAGGTATTACAAACTTATCATGATTTATTAGGATTTCCACAATTTTTATATATTGTATTAGAAATCTTGAATTGAAAATATTGCTTTCTCCTTTTACAGATTATTATTATATTATTCTTTGTCTTTCATTAGGATGAGCGGCGATAAGTCAAAAATAATTTTTGTTAATGTTGTCATTAGTGTTTATTGGCGTGATAATTTTCTTTCTTTTAATGAAAATTTGTAACAGTTTGAAAAGTTATTTTAATTTTTATTTGGTATTTTCAATTTAAATTACAAACAGACTATCAGACATACCGTAGATAAATGAAAGAAGAATTAAAATGTTGAAGTACTTTTTAGTCCTTACAACACATACAGGTGGGTAGAAAGTGTATTAACAGATTTAAAAATTAACAGAATTGTCATAATTATTTCTATTATATATATCACTCTTTTAGCTTCATAAAACTAAAATTTTTTACAGAATAATGGAGTATGCGATTTTGAAATTTCCTTTCATCCTATACAATCTTAAATTATAAAATGTCTTATCTTTGAAGAAAATTAATAGCATTTGACAATATTAAATAACAAAATGTTCGTGTTTTCCAATATTTTAAAGTTCGATAATCTAATTTTACAATTTTGAATAAAATTTTAGCAAAATTCGTATACTATTTTCTTATTGAACTTAGACTAATAAGTAAATACAAAACAAATGGGCAGTCTCGTAGATCCAACCAATTTTTCCACTTAGAAAAATTTTTGTTATGATTTACCAAAATAAAAATTTTCTATTTAAAACACTAAATTTTAATTATTTGGTGCTAGCAATGTTAAAAACTATTGGAATTTTTCTCAATTAAATTTTTTTTATGAGAAATTACGTAACGCTTTCGATGTCACTTGAATGAACAAACTCAAAAACAATTTTTTTAACAAACTGTACATTGTGTGAATGTGTAATATTGATGTAATTGTAAAGTTAATAATGTCAAGATCTTTATTATTTAAAGGAAATTTTATTGCTAGCAATTAATTTTATCTTTTTAAACAAGTTAAATTAAAAAACAAAAAAATAACATAGTTGTGTAGTTAGAGTAATAAATAAAATGTTCAAAAATAATTTTTTCTACTTACACATACATATATGTATACATACATGTACGAGTGAAAGTTAATAACAAAATCAAGTAATAATTTACTTATCGAATATTTTGTTACGACTTTTTAAATTTTTACGTTGAATTTATTTTATGTAGTAAAAATATTGAAAAAAAAAACTTGAATAAATTATAAAGTCTCGCGAAAATTATTAAACAAACAAGAATATATAGAGTTGTCCATGTAAACTCTGTGATAACCATACGAATGAGTGGTTTTAAGAATTGTTTGTTTGATAATTGACACCTTTTTTATACGACCTCTTGATAAGTTTGGTGCTTATTTTATATACATATGTAAAATAGTGCCATTTTATATACATATGTATATACTCCTGCCATTTATTTGTGGCCACTTGTTTGTGATATTTCTCTATTTCAGCACTGTAGTTTCAATTGTTTCTCTAATATTTTTAAACTATAATAATATACAATAAGTCGACAAATTTAAATAGCTTTTATCGAACACAGCTTCCGAATAATAATATTCAGTTACCTGAGTTTTCAACACTATATAGACTTTAACAATTATAACTGAAATATAGGCAAATAACACTTAAAATTGTATGGCAGCTACCCGAAAAATTGTCTGGATCATATCCACTTTAAATATGATTCTGGTGTTTACTAATCATTTATGAAAACTTAGTAAATTTAACTTATTCAGTTTGAGAGTTATCACTAGAACAATTAGACAGACGGACAGACATGGATAAATTGGGAATTCAACGGTTTATCAAAAACATGTACATATACTTTCGTTTAGATTAATTAACAGATTTTTGGATTGTGTTTTATGATGAATGATAAAATGGTATAAGTAGGCCTTACTTACAAAATGCAGCAATATACATGGTATTAATACAAAATTCAGCTATCCACACGGTTCCAACTTGTGTTAATATACAATTCAAAAACTGCAACTAGTGAAACTGCCTTTCTAAATGTTAATAACACTATACTACCCTATCAAACATTATTATCTCTTCTTTGATTTATCCAATGGCAATAATCAATAATTTAATATGTATGTATATTAAACGTATAAATATTGTTTTATTTAATTCAGCAATTACCACATTTTCTTACAACAAATTTAAATTGTGTTTTAATACGTACAATATTCCTGCAATTCCGATTTCAGTTGTGATAGTATAAAAAAATTACAATTGTAACAACAAACCACCTAAGTTCCACCCTTAATTATAGCCTACTTCTAGTTAATTCACCAATTCAAATTTCATTGCTAATAAGGCCAAATTAACGTTAAATTTCAATTTTAGTAAGTGCTCTTCACTTTATTGCTGAAACTAAAAATATATAACACATAGTTTTTTCAACTACTTATTTAGAAATGCGGATCATCCTTTTTATCCTGCTTATTTTTAAATTACTCTTATAAAACAAGTTATAAATAACTGCAATTAAAATGCATATTTTAAATTTTGTACTAAAAAGAAAAATTTATCGTTTCATTACAGTTTATACACAAACCGAAACGAATTGAAACTCACCATAGAAAACATTTTTCGAATATTTCATTTTTCTACAAATTTTGTTTCTCCGAACAGCTGACAGATACTCACCAAAAGGTAGGAATAATAGAAAACGAAATGCCTTGTTACAAATTGTTTACATTTTTATGTAAATAAATACTTCACTACAATCAATTGCACAAACATTCTCATTGAAATTTGACATTTCACCTGTTTGTTTTCATTCATAAAGTTAAAAATATAACAACAAAGCTCGATGAGCTAAATTTTATTTTGTTTTTTTTTTTTGTTTTTCTCTCAAATTAGATACAATTTGACAATGACATTTGAATTACATATTTCGTTTTGGTTTTATTTTATTTCTTTTCTTAACTAGTACAAGACATACCGAATACAAAAAAAAAACGTATTGATCAAATTGGCTATATCAACCTTCTAGTTATGTGATATTTTAACTCCGGAGCCCTTAAGAGAAAATCAAAATTTTTTATGTTAATTTAATTACCTATATTTACATATTTTTTTATTAAAATGTTGCGTTTGTTAATTTCGAACTGTGGAAAAAACGAGATTCATAGGTAAGTTACATCATAAGTGTATTTATTATCTTTAAGTTTAACACAAATAAGGTAATTATGTCATCAATGCTGTGAATTGATTTTAAAAATTATTTTGGTATATGCTTATTACAAAGTTCAAACTGATATTAACATGAAGCTATTTACTTTTCGCTTTTTCTTTTAGGACAATACTGAATATATCCAGATTTCCTAGTAATAATTTACCTAACACTGCCAAAGATATAATTAAATCATTTAAAATAAACAAAAATTTTACAAAAAATATAAAAAATCGTAAAAATACAGAGAATGTTGGACGATCGAATACGAAACAAATACTTTTAAGTGGATTCGGTATTTCCCTTGGGCTAGGTGCCAAGGTTGGAAACAGATTTTTTGTACATTGTGAAGCAGATCGTTTATCTGGTTAATACAATTTGAAATAGTGTATATTATTGTATTTTAATTAGTAAATATGCATTGTAATTAGGTGTCATACAGACTGGAATTGATGAACATAAGGATGTTAAATTTGATTGGAAAAAATTTTGGGAATATTTAAAGCCATATTTTTGGGAATTACTTGGAGCTATACTTGTATGTGCATGATAAACGAAAGCAATAAAAATATTTTGCTAATATAAAAATTATTAATTTTTTAGTCAGCTTTAGCTGTAGCATACTTTAACATTAAAATACCGAACCTATTGGGAGATCTTATCAATACATTAGCAAAATATGCTAACACATTCGTAAAAGATCCGCATTCTAATACATTCCTTAGTGATGTTAGTCGCCCAGCAGCTAATTTACTTGGCATATATGTTTTGCAATCATCTTTTACATTTTTATATATTTTATTACTGAGCAGAATAGGGGAAAAAATGGCTGCAAAAATACGTCAAGATTTATTCAAACAAATCATCATTCAGGGTAGGCACCTGAAAATTAATTAAATGTTTTTTAATTTAATACATAACATTGAATTTACTCTTTTTTTAGATTTAAGTTTTTTCGATAAGAATAGAACTGGTGAACTAGTGAATCGACTTACGGCTGATGTTCAGGATTTCAAATCAAGTTTTAAACAATTCATATCTCAAGGTCTTCGAAGTGCTGCTCAATTAATTGGAGGTGGTGTTTCATTATTTCTTATATCACCCCATATGGCTTTTATTGCTATAGCATCTGTGCCATTAGTGGTAACTTTTATGACTTATCTAGGTAGAAAGCTTCGAGAGTTAAGTAAAAAATCACAGGCCCAAGTAAGTTAATTTGAAAATATTCCACAATTAAAAAAATAAAATGTGTCCTATCTGAAGTCGGAACGCGCAACATCAGTTTGTGAAGAAGCTCTATCAAATATTAGAACTGTAAGAGCTTGCGCATCGGAATTCACTGAATGTGAATTATTTAATAGAGAAACTAATAATGCTGCCGAGCTATCGCAACAATTAGGTTACGGTATTGCAATATTTCAAGGTTTAACTAATTTCTTCTTAAACAGGTAAAGAAAATTATATAAGGTATTAAAATTATATTACTAATTAGAAATTCTAATCTGAAATCAAAAATTCACTAATTTTAGTATGGTTTTAACAACTTTATTTTTGGGTGGTCACTTAATGTCAACAGATAGTCTAACGCCAGGACAACTGATGGCATTTCTTGTTGCCACTCAAGGGGTACAACGATCTTTATCACAAGGATCTATTTTATTAGGTACAATGGTCCGAGGGATGACAGCTGGCAATAGAATATTTGAAGTATGTATTAATGTTATCCAAATTTTATTTAAGATATTTTGTACGTTGTATTCCTTATAGTATTTAGCTGTACAACCCGAAATTGATATAGTTAAGGGTTACACAATTCCACCTGATAATTTAAAAGGAGAAATTAAATTTGAAAATGTGTCATTTTATTATCCTACAAGAAGTGATCAACTTATATTAAAAGATTTTAATTTAACATTAAAACCTGGTGAAACAATAGCTTTAGTTGGTGCTAGCGGCTCTGGAAAATCCACAATAGCTGCCCTTTTAGAAAGATTTTATGAACCAACTGGTGGAACAATAAAAATTGATGGCTATAACATAAAATACATATCTCCGTACTGGTTAAGAACAGAAGTTATTGGTTTCATAGAACAGCAACCTGTTTTATTTGCAACTTCAGTACTTGAAAATATTCGATATAGCCGTCCTAAATCTACTGAAGAGGAGGTTATTTAAAATTAGTTTTTTTTTAAATATGGCTAGAGATTATAAATTCTTATTTTAGGTTATGGAAGCAGCGAAACTTTCACAATGTCATGATTTTGTAAGTTCTTTACCTGACGGATACGATACAAATGTTGGTGAACGTGGTATTCAAATGAGTGGAGGCCAACGACAAAGAATAGCTATTGCTCGTGCTCTAGTTAAAGAACCAAAAGTATTAATTTTAGATGAAGCAACAAGCGCTTTAGATGCTTCAAGCGAAGCTGAAGTACAAAAAGCTTTAGATTCAGCTATTATTAATAGAACTACATTAGTTATTGCTCATAGGCTTTCGACAATAAGAAATGCAGATTTGATTGTTGTACTAGATAAAGGAAAAGTTGTGGAGGTATTTTTTTTTTTCGAATTTAAAACTTTATATCTAAGTACAGAAGAACTTACAAATTATTTTTTTTAAGATGGGAAAACATGATGAATTAATGTTAAAAAGAGGATTATATTACGATTTAGTTAGACAACAGGAAAAACAAGAGAAGAAGGAAAATAAAATCGAAAATGTTACCACTAATATTTTGCCACCACAAAATGATGATATTAACAGAGAAAATCGACAACAAGGGTGAAATTTTAACAAAGCTTTAATAAAAATTGTTTAAGAAATAATTTAATTGTATTAAGTTAAAAGTTTTTTTTACATTTTAAAAAAATAATTTACTTTGTACATAAGTAATACTTACATGTACTGAAGTGGTCAATTTTGAATATTTAAATTTGCTGTAAATAAATAAATAGGTACAAAGTACATAAAAAAAAAATATATTGTATAATAAGGTGTAAACCTACATAGTTATATAAATGTGTTATATTTTATTATCAAACCTTTTGAATGACTTTCTTATTAATGAGAAATATTTGCAGATTTCGTACTGGTTAGTAAAAAATGAATCAGAATTTATTGCACATGCCATATTTAAATAACAACACTCAAAGTTAAAAGTTTCATATTCCTTTAAATTTAACACAGAACATGCAAGACTCTTCAGTTCTTAAGCACAGTTTACTTAGATGGTTCTTAAACCTGCAGTATATCGTTAGGAAACCACATGCATGTTACATATGCATACATAGGAATGAAAAAAAAAAACAATCCAGCGGTATACAAAAAATTTTTAGCATTTTTGATTTACCTTACATTAAATTTTTCACAATTTAACAAAAATTTACTTTCCTAATACAGTTTCTGTCTCATACACTTGAACTATCTTGAATTTTTAACGTCTTTACTTAAACACTTTTTCTTCAGTAAAAGTTACGGTTAATCACTCAGCCTTATTCAAACAAATTTGCTACTTTATGTACGCGGGTTTCAATATTTTGTCTCAAAAAGCGTCTATAATGTTATTTTACTAGACGTACTTTTGAAAATTGCCATATTTTAAAGAGATATAAAAAAGTTGCTAAAAAATCAAATTTAAAGAAAATGGAGAAGATATAAGTATAATTAAATATTTTAATAGCAATATTGAGTTATTTGATTAATTTCAGTGTAAAAATAAATCGACAGTAATTTCAAATTTTAATAGAGTTAATGGAAAATTTATTTTCCTAATTTTCTTCATCACTTTGCTTCTGCTTTTACCCAAAACCGAGAAAAGATCGAAAATATTTTTCTTTTTCTAATTTACTATTTGTTACTTATAGTTTTTTATACTTTTATTTAGAAAACAATTTTCTAACTTTTTTAACATCAAAAAATTTGGAGTTCCGCTTCTTCTGCCACATTACATTTCGCGCCCAGTAGAATAGCAAAAAAAGTGCGATGAGACAAAAAAACTTCACAACTTTGACGCGTCTAGTAGAATAAGGTTTTATTAATGAATTTTTAATTCTCGCGATTTTGGAATAGTTATAATATTGTTTTTTAATCCCTTCCAGTTTGAATTTTTGAAATAAAACAAAATTTCTATTTTATGACTTAAGTTTTTTTCCGAAATTTTATTCGAATATCACCTTATTTTGTGAGGATCAAGGGCTCCACCATGTAAAAATGAGCATCGCCAATCTGTGCGCATCAGAGTTGCAATGCATAAATAAATGGCACCTTGCAATAAATGTGCACAAAAATATAGTTGCTAACGCAGATACGTTTTTTAACTAGCATTTACTAAAATATTTGACAATTCTACAAAATTAAAATATAAAAGTGAAGGATTCAGTGTACTTATTATTTAAAAAAGTAAAAAGTTGTATGCACAGCATTATATTTAAGCAACAGTGATGATTTTAAATTGTGAGGGTTTTTGGTTTACTTAGAACTGAAAGTTTTGAAAAAAAAAACAAAATAAATCAATTTATAGGAAATAAATAATAAATTTCAATAAAAATTTTTGAATTTCAATAAAATTTAATTTTCCATAAAATTTATTGAAACACCATTCGCAAACAAATTATTTAACAATTGAAGTTTATCGAAAAATCGACGCAAGTATTAGCGAATTTGTGATTTGCATCTTAAATGGTATAGAAAAACATTCTCGGGGCCCAGGAACATACCTACTGTCACACTTTGTAGGTTGCGTTTTTTTTTAAATTTCATTGAAATGTAAAACAGAATAATATTGATTTATCAGCGCTGTCTACTTGACACTTAATGACAAGTAAATGAATAATTTTGTTTTGATTGCACATCTAATTTCGTAGAATATTTAAAATTAATTTTATTTTAACTCTTAATTAATTTAACTGAAAATTGTAATATAAAAATGAATTCTTGCACTGACAATGAGGCTATCAGCAAGGATGATAAAAAAGAAAAATTCTATGTTATAAAAAATATGAAAAAGTTGAAAGAAATGGATTACAAAGAAATTATCGATTATGTGAAAAATTTGCACAAATTTGTAGAAAAAAGAGAAAAAAAGTTAAAAAAGTATAAAGAAAAAGTTAAAATATGGGTAAATGATGGTTCCTGAGCCAGTTTAGAAAATTTCAAACCTAACCTCAAATTATTTTTAGCAAAAAAAATACAGAAAAATTAAAAAAGGCTTTACAGGAGCAAATTTCAATGAATCCGATTCGTCATTTGTGTCAAGCAAAAATTCAGAGAAAGAATTAACTAAAAAAGAAAATGGTATTTAGACATTTTTAAATATGATTTTATGCTAAAATTAAATTATTTTAGAAAAATTGAATGATAATGTAAACTTTATTGATGAAATCCGACAAGTAGCAGAAACAACACAAAATGAAAATGGTTTTGTTTATGAACCCACTTCTGGTTTATACTATGATCAAAAGACTGGTTATTACTACAATGCAGTAAGAGCTATTTATACATATTAAACGTGTCCAATTTCGATAGTATTTTTGATATGGGTGATTGAAACCCGAAAAAAAATGGTTAAGATTCGAAATCATGTTAGTTTTAAAATTGGTTTAGGTTAACTTTCAATTCATGCTTTAAACATAATAAGCGATAGTTTAATAAAATTTACTAAAGTAATTGAGTAATATAACTAGCATAACTAATTTAGCAAAATATTTTGTAACTATAGTAATATCTATGAAACATAAATAATCATGTTAGCAAAATACAGTTCAAATCAAATATTTATTGCACAAAATAATCACTTTTTAAATGATTTACAAGAAACACAATGCATGTTATGGACACTTGTTTCTTAAGTTACAAAAAAAAAAAATAAATAAAAATTATTTTGTTTCAGGAATATGGTTTATATTATGATGGAAATACTGGTTGTTATTATAAATTTAATCAAGATAAAAATGAATTTGAATTTCATTCTCAAATTCATCCTCAAAGCAGCAAAATAGATCAGGTACATATTTTTTTTTTATGTTTTTCTTTAATAATAATCTTTATATTTTAATTTTAGGTTCATGAAAATACTTTAAATCAATTTATAAATGAATTCTCTCAACTAAATTTAAATAAAATGCGTTCAAACGCATTAGGTAAGCTATAAAACTGCTACCAAAGATGAAAACGCGGATTTCTTTAACAATTCCAGGCTCAACAACAAAATGATGATTACAATAGAAACTATCACGGTGATGAAAGGATAGTAAACGATGGAGAACAAGATTTTTTACTAAGTAAATCCAATAGGCGAGGTTTGAAACGGAAGCCAAACAAAAGACGAAAAATTTACAGAAGTGAAGATGACTCTGACGACTTTATTGTGCCAGAAAATAGGGAAGATGGGGAGATTTCTTCCTCTGATAGTGAAAAAGATAATGTTCAAAATTATGACATAGCACACATTCAAGGTAAAGAAATTATTTTGCTTAAAGCATATGTATAAAGAAATCCGCTTTTTCAAAATCATTAATTTTTGCAATAACAGAAACAATGGTATGAATTTTTTTTTAATTTTTTTTAATTAAAAATTAATTTCACAGATATCGCGAAAAAATATCCGCCTTCTTTACGTATTATTGTTCAAGAGACTAATTTAGACAAAATAAAAGTTGGAACATTATATATAGTAACATTTAAAGGCGGAACCTTGGGGAGAGAAGGGAATCACGATGTTGTGTTGCCAGACATAAATATTTCTAAGGTATACTTAATTTAAATTATAAAAAAATTTTGCATACTTACAATACAATTAAATTTACTTTATAGTTTCATTTGAAATTTTCTTATGATGAAAAGAAAGAGATTTATCAATGTGTAGATTTGGGCTCGAGAAATGGAACCCTTTTAAACGGAAGGCGTATTTCATCAGCTAAGCAAGAAAGCGAATTGACTGATATTACTCACGGCAGTATTTTACAGATATCTCAAACAAAACTTATGTGTCATATTCATTCTGGTAATACAACATGTGGCCTTTGTGAGCCTGGCCTTCTAATAGAAACAAGGGATGTTGAAAAAATGGAATTGTTAAGCCACAAACAACAATTAAAAAAATTGCAAAAGCGTTATGGGTTAGAAAACGAAAGTATGTTAATTTTATTAAATATTTTATTTTTTTTTTGGATGAACTTTATTCCATAAAATTTTTTTCATATAGAATATACGGAAAAAAAATCAAATCTATCTGAAAAATATAAAGATCGAGCTTCAGATCGAAGGGCAAAAGTGGGAAGTTCAAGCCAACATGAAAAAACTGAAATAGCCTCAACAGAAACGTAAGTTCAAATTTCAATACTAACCTATGTTTTGTTTCAAGTAGAATTAATAATTTTAGACAAATTGCTAATACAAACAAAGGCTTTAAATTACTTTCTAAACTTGGATGGAAGGAGGGTGAAAGTCTGGGAAAAGATAAAGATGGATTAGTGGAGCCTGTAATTAATTGATTCAGAAATTCGAATTTACTTTTAATAAGATGTAATAATTCTTTTTTGATTCTAGATTAAAGTAGTTGCGAATGAAGGTACTATTGGTTTAGGTTGTAAAGAAGTTAATTATCCTGTTTTGTCACAAACCAAAATAAAAAAAGTTAATCAGTGGAAAAAAGTTCAAGAAAGATATAACAACATTTCTAAAGCAGATATTTTTTGTGATAGTAAGAGTAGCAGTGATAGTGCATAAATACCAATTTTGTTTTAAAAATTTGTATTTTTAATTGTGAAAAAATATTGCAATATTTTATATTGTCATTATAAAAATGTTTGTGTAAACGCCATATTACCATGTGAAATAAATTGTAATTTATATTGTAATAATTAATATAATGTAGATACAATAGTTAAATACAATGTTTATAAATAATTGTTACTTCTTTAATTCTTGATTAATTCAATTTTTAAAATCTTTCTTTTAATTAACAACATTTAACGTTTTTCTTTTGAAACTAGTTTTAAAAAAACTGAAAATTTAAAATGTTCATAATTTCGATGATGAATCAAAACCTGCTAATTTTTAGAAGCAAAACTTACATTTTTAATAGCAATAATCAACTTTAATAATTATACATATTTCAGGATTTTTAGTATGTGAAAAAATGTAACTGCTTCGTAGAGAATAAAGTATAATATTCTTAATAGCCATAATTTTGAGAATATAAATTGAAAAGCTAAGTAAATTTTGAAATAGATTTTCAAAAAGATAAGAAAAAAGAAACAAAATATGTTATTACACATATTTTCCTATTTTACTCAAGTACACTTACACTAATTTTTAAAAAATAAGTTGCAAACGTGCTTTCGAGCCGTATACTTAAAATTCAATTGATATATTCGAATTCTAAATACTTCTGAAAGTAAAAGAAGAATCTTACTAGTCCTTGTATATGTACATTGTTATAAAAGAAAATTGGCATTCCGTGGGTTACAGAATATCAGAAATATATTAAGATCTGTATACGTTTTTTAAGGGATACAGAACTCAATACTATGGCGAATATAAATAAAAATGAAATGATTTAAAAGATAAATAAGATAGGTTTTTACCATAATGATAATTTTTTCTCAAAAACTATTAAAATATGTAGAAACTACTCACTATTACATGTTTCAAGCACTCACTATTATGTTTTTTTATTAACAAACAGCTGAGAATCATGTTTTAGCGCTAAATTGATAATGCTTAGTAGAATAATTCGAATATAATAAAAAAGTCCTCCAAAAGTGTAGCTTCAGTTGTTCTGAATTTAAGAATTTTTATTTATTTGAAAATGGATTTAGCTATATTAGATACAGAGATTACGATAGATGCTCAACATAAACAGTATTGCTTTTTATTAGGACTTCCTTATGCAATATTGATGCTTTATGTATAAATAATGGGCGCCTGTATTATTCTTTACTAACTATTGTAGTATGAGGATTAAGGTTTTTATTGGTTATGTACAATATGTTCGCCATTTTTTAATTGATATTCTTTCAAGACAAAATTCCAATACCAGAAGGTACGTGTTCCAGTTACAATATAAAATATTTTCATTCTAAGCCTTTACGTTTCTATCAATTCAAAATTCCAAAAACTTTTAAAACAGCACATTTTTCGTAAACAGAAAATTTAAACAAGCACAAAAATTATACGAGTACCAATTTAGTATTAAAGTAGGCTGATTACTATCATTCATAGGAACTAAAGGTAAGTATTGATTATTTAAATAAAGGAACTAAATCAAGTTTTGTGTATTCTGATGAAAAAACTATTTGTAAGATAATTTTGTATAGACAGTGTTGGATAATATTTTTTTATTAAAATTATGTAAAAACGTGATTAATAAAAGTTTAACATCGATCGTACTTCGAAAATTATAGTTCTTTCCATTAGGCAATAATTTACCCAGAATATTTTATTTTTATTGCATTTTGATTCTAGAAATATTTTAGAAAAAAGTACTTTCAAATAATTTTTTTTGTATTTCATTTTACTAGTACTATATTTCATTTGTTTAAATAATAATTATACCACAAATTTTTAGTATCTTAAGGTATTCAGTCAAAATCATATCTTATTGATCAAATCAGAAACTGATGAGCTGAAAGAAAAACGAGTCCAATTAAATTATATTAGTATTGTGACGTCCTATTGTACGAAGTTATAGGTATTGTTATTCTTGCAATTATTTCAATATCTTTATTTTTCTTTCATGATATTGTAGTTAATCAAAGTATGATTTAATTTTATGAATGAATACAGCAATTTCGTATAATTGTTTTTTTTTCACACATCGTCAAATCTAGCTGATATGATTTGCGTACTTACGTATTTTATCTGACTGTTTCAATTCTTAAAAAGAATTCATAAAAATTAGAATTTTAATAAAAATAATTTCTTGTACTTAAGTTAAGGAACTCAACATTTAAAGGGTTTTGAAGTTTAAAAGTGTTCCACATATAAATTTTCTTGAAAAATTTCAATTATTATTTACATTGAAATATAAAATATCTGTGTGGTCTTTTTATTGAATTTAAAAGAAAGTTTTAATTAGCTCAAACTGGATTGTGGATAAAATTTACTTGTTCCTGACTGAATGCTATCATATAGTTCAAAGTCATGAATGATTTAGTAAATTTATCTGACATCTACAATATGCATACATACATACATATGTAAATCATACCCAAGTGTTCTCTGGACATAATTTTATTGTCTCTTTATGGTTCACCTCAAAAGGATTTTCAAAGTGAAGAATGAGCTGTGTCGCCTCTGTTTGGAAGAAAATAAGACAGCAAAACATTTGCTATGTGGCTGTGAGGTTGTGAGCCGCTTAATGCTAACCTGCTTGGGCGAGGCTTTGCGAGCTCTGCAGAGGGTTACGTAATAGTGATCAGGGGCCTAGCAATAATGCTCATGTAAGTTGATCAAGAGTAACAAAAACTCGTATGAAAGAGTTGTTTGTTTGAGAAAAATTTTTAATTTTAAAGGTTTATTTGAATTATTAAATAGAATAAGAATTTTTTTCTTTACAAATAAATAAAAGGTGAAGCTAAAGGTAATAGCTGGTAGAATAATAGGTCTATTCTATGTGGATTGTGAAAATCGGCTTAAATTATTTAATATCATTTTAAACAGAAAAAATTATAATTTAGGTTATTAATTTAATTTATGCGACTCCTACATAGCAATTGATAAAGTAAAGGGGACCTGACATTAAATGCATGAAGATTAAATGAAATCCCAAATTTTTTAAATTATGAACTTTTTCCATTTCACTCTTTTCTCAACATTAAATAATTTCTTAAAATTTCATTTGCTAATATGTTATTGCTAAGACACCATATTCTTCCCAACAATGTACATACATACACACATTAGATTCCATCTACTAATTCTTACACTAAAAAAGTTTTTTTTAAATATCGATGCCAAGGTGATTTCTCTTAATTATAAATTTTTAAGTATAAATATAGTACCTATATACATACATATGCATTTTCAAAGAATAATGTAAAAATCAAAATATTACTAAATTATATCTAAAAATCTCATGATCACCAACATAATTAAAATTTAATTTATACATCCTTTGAATAAATTATCAAAGTGAATAATATTAAAATTCCAAATTTCTAAAGTAATAATTTTCTCAAAATATGGGGCGAAGACAGAAAAATTAAAAATATTGTCTCAAGTTGTAATACAAAGCAAAAAATTACTATTTAATCAAGAAGAGGATGCATTGCAATCTGAATGCTGCTTGTATGTCTTCTTTCCTCAAAAAACAAAAAAAAAGAAAACAAAATCGATAGTCTCAAATATTCAAAAATATAATTTCAAACGCTTTTGAGTGCACTGTGTACATATGTATATATATGTATATATATAATATTATGTATATTTTTGCTTCCTCTCATCTATAGAATCAAAATGTTTTAAACTTTCTTTGACTTTTTTTTCATCTTTTATTTGTGTTCAATTCACATTTTTTAAATATTAAAGCTCCATTTCAAAGGAAATTTTTTTCGACACAATAATTTTTAATTATAGCGCCACAATCAAAGTAGAACTATTCTAATATTATTACATACCTATTTATACATATTGGAAATGCAATTAAGAGTTGCCGAATAATCATTTATTTTTTGGTTTTTATGAAACTTTTTTAGTCTTTTAGGATTAAAATCTAAAAACAATAATTTTAAAAGATTAAAAAATCATTAATATCTTTTAAATAAAAAATTAAAAAATTCCAAAATCTCACATGGTTTAAAATTAAATGTATCAGTAGAACTACAAGTATATGTATATGGTGTAGTTCAACATTATATAAATTATACCCATGGTATTGTTTCACATTAAATTTAACAAATATAAATATAAGAAAATTAGAGTAAGAAAATACAAAATGGTAATATTTGACGATTAAACAAAAAATTTAATCTGAAAATAGGGTCATAAAGCTCTTAAAGTATTACTATTTATAGCCTATTTTATTGTATTGCTCTTAAAGTATTACTATTTATAGCCTATTTTATTGTATTGCTGTGAAATATGAAAGCCTAAGCAAGGAAATAACAAATTAACGAAAATATATAGACCTTTAAATTAAGGTCTTTAGAAAATTAAAACCGTTATCTTTTAATTTTATTGAAAGAGAAACTTGAGAATTTCATAGGGAAACTTAAGAATTTCGAAAACTTGGAATTTAATTTCTTATTGCGCTTTATATAACCTTTTACACTAAACCATTACTGTTGGAAAAACGTATACTAGAAAAACTATGCTAATATTAAACCAATTTCAATAAATTTGAATAAAATTCAATCAAGAGATTTAGAGCTCAGTGGGACATTTAATTTTTAGTTTTACAACTGTTTAATTTTTATACAAGCACGAACACATGCAACAGTGTATAATCACATTCAATTAAGCAATCAAACAATTTTTAATTTTTTACAAACTGATTGTAATTTTTAATTTTAAGTTTGCATTTACGAATTAGTTTAGTTTCTTTTATGTACGCACAACGATTTTATAAAACTAAAAATTGTATATCTGCCTGAGACACAAAAATTCTAAAAAACAATTAAATCGGTAAGACTAATTTTTTAAATGAAAAAAAAAAAAAATTAGTGAATACCCAAAAATTTTTTCATTTCTAAATATTTTTCATCTATTTTTAAAATTAAAGATGAATTCCTTTACATTTTTATTATTAATGAATGTTTCAGATCAATTACTGATTTACCAATCAGAATCACTTATATAAAACGGAAATGCTCTTCAAATGACGAAAACTATTTTTGAGAATTAATGAAAAATTGAAACGTGAGAATTTTAAAAGCTTCCTTTTTATATAGTTCTTTTTTTTTCATGTTCTTACAATATTTTTTTTAATTTTTTTTTTTTTTTGGAAAAATTTCAATGAAATTGAATTTTATAAAATTGCATTCATTCATTTTAAAAACTTCATTCATTCAGAAAAAAAAAACAATTTTAATTGAATTTTTACGAAAATTCCAAAAGTGTGTATAAGTAGTATTCTTAGTATTATTTTAAAATATAAAAAAATTTTAATTTCTTGTCATACTTTTGTGATTTATTTCACGTTTATTCAATTCATATAATTTTAAAGAATCACAAAAAATTCCAATAAAATTAAGGAAGCTTTAATTATTTGAAAATGAAATAGAATTTAAGAATGACTCACAAAAAAAAAAATATAAGATTGTTGCAATTTTTTGTTATTTTCGGAAGGAAATAATTCATTAATTTAGTTAGAAAATGTTCCGATATTTTCGAAAAATTTAAATTAGAAAATGACTTATGTATGTATAGCAACATTTTTAGATAACCAGAAACGTAAACTATAAGCGTATAGTATAATTTTGATCCATATAATACGAGTCTATTAAAATTTAACGGAAATTAAATTATGAAAGTTATTATATGAAAATATTCGTGCCTTTATCTTCGAAATGATTAATTTTATTGCACTTTACTATTTCACGAATTAAATCCTAGGTATAGGCTAAATCTACTAATATTGATTACATGTAGACGTACATATGTTAATGGTAATTTTTATCACAACATTTTTATTGCTTACTGAAATATTCTATATGGATGCAATAACGCTGAGGCTGCAATCTCATATTTTTATATTATCAGCTTCTATATTTAAAATTTGCTGTTATTTTCTATCTTAATTTTATTTCTTAGAACGAACATTTTATAATATACGAAAAACAATGGAATAGACTACATACAGATATACCTACTTATTATACCTTCTTTAAAAAATTGATACAGTTACTACGATACGCGTCATTTATCAATCAGCCATCAGCAATTTTATTTTATTATACAACTAGGTACCGGGATAAATTTGATTTTTATTTAATTTTTCTAGAAAAACAAGCACAAAAATAATATTTTCTCTTCTATTATTGCAATTTTTTTTGCATATTTTCTATATTTTCAGTATGTGTGTACTTTAATAATGGAGAAATTTTTAAAGATCATTGATTGAAAATACCCAAGATTAGGATTAGGATGGTTCATTATTTTGTTTTATATTGTAGCCTTCATATTATAAGTCGTTAGAAATCTTTAGCCATTTTATTTTGTTACTTTAATGGTCTCGGATTTGTTGAGATTATAATTGTCTTGTAAAAAAAAATTTTTTTCCCATATACGAGTACCACAACAAAAACAAAAAACGAAAAAAGGAAATTTCAATGTCAGACAAAGAAGGATTTGTCTGTAAATTTTCCGGGTTATTTTATTTTTTTTTTTTTAATGAAAAATAAAATTTTTGAGAAGAAAAGTAAAAAAAAAAACGAAAATCGTAGCATGTGTTAGAATTTAAATTTTTTTTCCTTGTTGTTTTTTAAGCGAAAAATTATTTTGTATGAGTAAATAAGGTCTTTTTAAGGAAATACATAATTCATATTTAATAAAGGATGAAGAATTTCAAGGATAAAAGATATTCATTAATTATTAAATTTTTTTTTGATAGAGATCCGAACAGATTGAAAATTAAAAATTTCACTTTAAAAAAGAGATCAGTTAACATTTTTGATTAGTAACTTTTCCAAAAAAAAATTGGAAAAGAAGGTGCTAATTAGCACTGCCTGTCCATTTATCCGTTCGCGTGTCTGTTTAGAAAACTTCTATATCATTTAATATAGGAAGCTAAAATTTTATACACAAATAGATCTTTAGCAGAAACTTATGTCTATGGAAAAAAAAATTTACCCATATCCTCCCCTCCTTCTCTGCAAAAGTTATAGCTCCTCAAAGACTTAAAAATACAATTTTTGACTATTAGTTGGAACGAAATCACAAACATTTTTTAAATTCCGCAAACGCAAAAAGATACCGACATGCTTTTTTTTTGCCATGGCATATCATAAATTAACCGTTATCAAAAATGTTCTTTTTTCTTTATTTTGTTTTGTTAGTAGAAAATATTTTTCCACCTCCGCACCCACTCTTCTAAGTTGTAGTCTGACGAAATTTGTAAAATTTGAATTTTCGACAACCAATATTTCAAATTTCAATATAAACTCATTTACTTAACAGCCCAATTTAACTATTATGTTAATGCTTCTTTCAATTTTGTTTTTGCTCATTCTAATTGTATGGAAAAATTTCATATACTCATAGACAGTATTATTTTGGTATATGAACGAAATAATTTTAATATGAAGTAAATTGCTTTTAAAAGCAGTGTATTTTCTACTTGTTGAAGGGAAAAGTGCTACTTTACAAACCATTGTTTTGACTCAACTATATTTAGTCTAATTTCAGCATTGAAAAATTATTAGCGTATTGCCCTTTTACTTGATCTTTAATTAAATTATGATTTTTTAACAGAAATACTACATTTAATTTGTTTATGTACGAGTACATGTGTACATATATTCAACATAGTACAATATTTGCGTATGCAATTAGCATAATTATAGAATATTTAGTTTGCAGGATTATTTTGAAAATAGTTTCACCGTATTCTATCCCGATTTTCGATTAAATTTCAAAACGAAACATTTATTGAGCTGATACCAATTTTAGTAAGAACACTATTGTGTTTTAAATTAAATAACGATGTTATATATTAAAGAACGTACTCTTGCCCCTCCTTTTCTGTCAAAAATAATTATTGCTGAAATTTTTATAAATTTGTAAATTTTTTTTTTTTTAATTATAAATTTCCGTTTTCAATTTCAAAAAAATTCCTTGAAATATTGAGATTGATAAAATTTTTAAAAAAGGCTTTTCTTTGTAGCTTTTATATTGAACGACTATTAAATCTTTATAGAAAATGTTTTAAGTGCAAGGTCCGTCGTTTTTTTCTCAGTTAACAAATTATAAGAGAAACAATTATTTGTTATTAAGATTTTTTATATAATATTAAAAATAATTGAGAAAAAAGCATCTTCTATTAACAATATTGTGTAATAAATTCAATTGTACACGGTAATCGTACTGCTATATACTGCCAATAATTTGGGCATTGTATACTAATATAATGTAGATAAAATAATATACAAATAAAATTATGTATGTTGCACATGCATAATACTCTCATATTACTTACATATAAAACAGAAAATATTGCGCATAGTTTTAGTTTGGATTTTTTTGTAATAGGGAAGAAAAAAATGCTATTAAATGTTTCTTTCTTCACCTAAGACAAAAACATAGTTGAAAATTAGCCTCAGAGTTTTTGAAATAATTTATGTATATGTACATATATTGTGTATGTATATATGGTGGTAGATTAATGATTATTTATGAAACGTTTATGTTAAATAATTTTTATGATATCCTCAATGAAATCTATGTACTCGTACGTTACATACGTAAATATATTATACCTCATATATCATTGTTGCTTCGCTAAAGTAATTCTAAACACAATACTATTGTATTGTGTTAAAAATATATTGGAAACTAAATAATTACGGCCTGCTATTAACATTTGTAAATTTATTATGTAAAAAGATGAATTCATGTAAGTCGCCATGACTATTGTAAGTCGCCAAATTATATATTTTTTAAAATTTTCCTTACTCTCCATTCATTCTACATGAATCCCAGCGAGAGCACATTGGTTGCCTTCACAAAATATAGGAGCAGAGAACGATTAACGAGTCCCACTCTGATTGATGAACGCATTGTGTACTCCAGGGAGGTTAAGAATTTGGAGGTAACTCTGGATGCTCGTATCTCCTGGAATACTAATATAGACAGGATCATCGAAAGAGCAACAGCGGCTTTTTGAGAACCTGTATGCATCTTGGGGCATTAGTCCAAGACTTGAGCACTGAGGTTATACGCAGGCCTTACTTGGGCAATTATTGCCTATGCGTCTGCGGTGTGGTGCCGCAAGGTGGAACAAGTGGGCGTACAAACCTAGATGGCAAGGCTTCAAAGGTTGGTTTGTCTGCGGGAGTTATTGAGGTAATGCGGAGGCATTCGTTGGACTGCCAACGTTGCACCTCTACATCGTGCGGGACTACCGACTTTTTACTGACGATAATGTAGCGATAAGAAATTGATCCACGACACTCATTAGGCTTTCGTTGATAGCGATCCATTTCTAGTGATAGCCATCCCGGGCATTTGTCTCCTGCGGTGTAACTTCTATACAGAAGTATTATCTCCTAAACAACTCTTAGTGTCTGGTACACTGATGGGTCTAAAATGAACACAGGGGTGGGGCCGGACGTGTACTCAGTTCGGCCATATCTCTCTTCAGCAATAAAAGTAGAATACTATCCACACTGTTATTATCGAATATTGGCATCATTTTAGCTTCTCTAAAAAAAATATATGCGTTTTAAAAAACCAGTCCAATTTCTATGGCATTTATGTTAGACCAAATTCATAAGGACTAATTAATTATAATACAAGATATAATTTGTAACAACTTAATCACTTAACTCAATTAAAAAATTTAAACACTTTGTATTAAGCGAAATTATTTTATTGCCATATCACACCCTATACTTGTAAGTGTTTATTTTCGATAGCAAAATGAATTTAACAAAATGAAATTTATTTAAGTGAGTAGTAAAAATATTTTTTTAATTTACTATTCACGACTTTTGCTCTAAATGAAAACCTGATGGGCATATATAGACCTGCTTTATTCTTTTATAATTTCACGTTTCTTTAATTTTTTTTTTTTGGTTTTTGCTTTTTGAAGTTTAAAAGAACCAGTTGTAAGTACTTTAAGATTTCAAAATACCATATAATCGTATCCATCAATTGGTTGTTCTAATAAACCTATAACTCTTATTTTTATCTTTTTTTTGTATATACGTATATGTTGTAAGCAACACCTTTTAGCAGTTAGCAGTTTTCTTTAGGTCAATTTAAAGTAAAATTTTTTAGATACAATTTTGTTAACAATATTTATAAGTATTGCATATTTCCACAAACACATAATGTATATGGTAGTACTTAATATAATAAATATGAAAATAATTATGAATGTTTGATGCATTTATATGAAATATATTATATACAATATAAGCGCATATTCTTAAGAGAGTAGATAAGTTGAAAATTTCAATCACGACCACACAAATTATATAATATGATTTCCTTTGTAATAAAAATAGATTGAAGCATATATTATTGCAACATTTTATACAAGATGTTTTCAATAAAAAACCATTCACTATACACTTACAGTGAACAGCAACTAATTAGCACACTATGCAAAATTTGTAAAACAACGTATATTTGACTTTGAAAATTGGGGATTTTTATCCATTTTTTTTATTTTTTAAAAACTTCAATAGATGCTAAATAAATAAAAAGAAAATTATTTTCATAAATTTTGAAAAATTCAATATAACAACTCATTTATATCAAAAATTAAGAATATTCAACCCGCAGCTAATTAGCACACTTAAAAAGAAACGCATTTTTAACCACTGTGATGTGCTATTCAAATATTAACAAATAAATATTTAGTAGGGTAGCCTTTGTCCTTTATAACTTCGGCAAGTCGTGTGAGCCAGCTTTCCACCAACCGGTGGCACATTTGAGCAGGAGTCGCTTTCAAACCTTTCTGAACTTCTTCAAATAATTCTCGTAAATTTTTAACTTCTTTCTGTTTTACAATCTTGTCAACATCATTCCACAAATTCTCAATGAGATTGAGGTCGAGGCTTTGTGGGAAGCCAATTCAAAGGATTTATTTTTTCATCTTTTAACAATCTTTTTACTGACCTTGCCGGATGTTTTGTGTCGTTGTCATGCATTAAGGTCCAGGACATCGACATTTCTTCATCTACCTGATTTACCATCGTATTTTTCGAAATTTCCAACTACAAATATTGAGTTAAATTTTACTTAATGTATACATTTGGATTTGTACCGCATCGTGGCACACAATCCCAAACTTTAGCATTTCCACTCCAATGCTTTATTGTTTTTGCTGTATATTTTGGGTTAAGCTCACAAGCCTTAAAACGCCATACAGCTACTTTTCGGTTTGAACCCATTCTGTTGAACTTGCTTTCGACTTACCATAACACTTTCTTCCAAAATGAAAGGGGTTCATCGATATGCTACTCCGCAAAACTTAATCTCTTTAAACAGTTCTTTTTTTAATACAAAAGTCTTTTGTTTTGAAACATAACATTTTATTCCACCATCATGAAATCGTCATCTAGTAGTATCTTGCCAATTTCAACTCGATAAGAACTTTTTTAAGACTCTTTGAATTTAAGAGGCGGAGCGACAATGGTTTCCTTTTACATATCTCACTATTATTCTATCTTAAAGTGCAGTAGTTTTCTTCGGCCACAGTTTTCTCTTCTGATTTTCATAAGAAATATGTATGTTAACATGTTTAATCGCATTATAAATCATTTTTCTAGCAAGCTTAAGCATTTTTGATATTTCTGAAACATTAAAACCTTCTTCTTTTAATTTACATATAGTCTTTCTTTGCTCAGGTCTACAACTTTTCGACTTACCCATTTCATTCCAAATAACTACAGAAGTTTTGAAATTATTTTTCTTTTTATCACTCAAATTAGATTTGTAGTAATCCAACTGAACCAAAATGTCGAAATTATCACTTAAAAATTTTAAGAACCACGTTGATTTTGCAAAATTATAAAGTGTGCTAATTAGTTGCGGCTCAAAAATAAGAACGTAAACAAATAATCTAATTTTTTTCTAAAAATTGAAGGCGCTAGTTTATAAAATGTAACAAAATTTGTTGCAACATATTATAAAGAGTCATTATGCTCATCATAAGATATAATACCAGAAAACGGAAACGAACAGAACGCAAATGATTTAAAGATTTTGTATGTGTGCTAATTAGTTGCTGTCCACATATATATATATATGTGTATAAAATATACAAGGTGTTTCGCATAAAGTGGCAAATACGTAATTTTATGGATGATTCTTTCATCAATTTCCAGCAAAAAACTGTGTGGAGGTGGGGAGAAAGCACCCGCCTATTGGTTACTCTATGTCGCATGGTTCCGAATCTGGAATCTTTTTGCATATGTGCATCCTCCCTTCCAACCATATAAGTTTTTGCTGAAAATCGATCAAAGAATTATTACTGAAATATTTTGTCACCTTATGCGAAGCACCCAGTATACTTATGTTAACTATCTACTTATTTAAAAATTTTTTTTTAAATTTTCATCAGTTTAATGAAAAACAAGAAAAGCATAGTTGAATTTTCATTATGACGATAATATTCTTATAAATTTTCTTAGGTTATGGTGCTGTAAGTTAAAATAAATTTAAGTATTAATAAAAACAAAAAACAACAAAATTCTTTTGTAATTTTTACCATATCTGATTCCGTCATTAATTTTAAGACAAAGACTTTAAGTTCCTTTTAAAATTCCAGTTATTTTATTAGTTATGTTTTTGGTATCTACTATTTTTCCTATATATTTAGGTATGTTAGCATTATAAGCAAGTCTCATTATCTATGTTGTGTAATTTACTATTGTTCTCAAAATATTCTTTCTTTCTATTTTTTCTTCTTTTTTCATTATTAGATTACATTAATGAGATTTGTAGAAAAAATATTTATCAAATTCTTGTCTAAAATAGCTTTAAAATTGAATAAGTATATGAATTTAAACTTACGGACTCCAACCAAGTGTACTATACAAAAGTAATAAACTAAAAATAGGAGATTTCAAATAATTGTAATAAAACTAACATTGAAATATATCTATGTACGAGTAGAATATATGAGCCGATCAGTTCAAATCGATCGCATTCTGTATTTCCTTTATAGAGTTTCCAAATCGATTTCAAAGAAAATCTGGAAAATTTCGTCAAGAAATCTGAAAAATGAAAAAATTCATTATTTTGTTGGTTAATTATTTTTAAAATAAAGATAATTTTTGAATTTTTTAACTATTCTCCATTTCACTTGTGTGCCCGTAATAAAATAATCAGCCTTACTGCACAAACAATATTAAAATATCAAAATCACTATTCGGTTAGTCAAGTAATCAGTCACTGTCAATCGGAATTCAGAATAATATAATTATTATCCAGCTTCAGTGTTACCTTATTAGTCGTCAATTTATTTAAAATAAATTTTTTGATATATTGATTTTTGAAATATTGTATTACCGTAATTATAATTCGCCGTAATAAGAAATTTAAAGTGATTGTAAACTTTGAAATCAGGCAAAGTAAAAAAATGTGGCATTTTGGGTAAGAAATCTGTAATAAGAAATTATCTTGTAGACCTTTCAAAAATTTGAAAAATCAAATAAGTCTGCTAATACATGAGTACGCTGTTCTTTTATAATATGTAGAAATTTCAAAGCAAAATTGTAGAAATTTTAAGAAAACTGTAAATTTTGTATTTTGGTAGATTTTTACTTTTTGCAAATTAAATTTTAGGGAAAAGTTGGTTGGTTAGATTAATTGGAAAACAGTTTTGAATTCAATAACTCAGAAATTCTGATTTTATTAAATTCAATAAAATCAGAAAAATAAATCTTTCTTAAATTCAAATTAATTTGAACTTCGTCATTAGTACATAACTTCGTGGTGGACAAGGTTATTTACTAATTACGCTTGTTGTAATCAGTACGATTTGAATTTATGTCAATATTTGCTTAAAATAAAAATGGTAATTTTTATTGTAGTTTCACACAAAGGCTTCGGATGTTAGTGGTATTTATTTATTACAATAAAACATAGTTAAAATCATAATATAATGGACGCTATTATTGTATCACCCTTAACTAAAATACACCAAAAATTGAATAATTCCAATACAATTCTAAAATATTATTAAAATGAAAACTTCGTTATACAATATGTATTCATAATATGCACGTAGATGAGGAAATATAGAGAAACACACATTTTCAGTACAAATTTAGGCGTAAGAGCACGCACAATTGATTGCAATCAAATTATCCTTATAAAGTTGTCATTGAATTTTTAATAAAGTATCCTTAAAAATCCGTTAATAATGTAGATTTTCTTTTACACGTGCAATTATACATGCGGCACATTTATGCTAATTGAGGTGCGGTGGATCTGCTGCACCAACCATGTCAACAAACCAATAAAAATTATTTGTGTAATTTTATGGGCGAATATATGAAAGTTTAAAATTTTTTTTTCCATTCCAAAATTGTAATTTGCAAATAATTCGCAAATCTTTTTCTGAAGAAGTAAATTATGTATTAACTACATATTAATGAATTATGTACCTAATTTAAGCAATTTTTTTTGGTTAAAAAATTTACAAACTTTATTATTTGTTACTTAGATAACAAATAATAAGTGCGTTGTACTGTTGTGGTTGTAAAATTGGCCGCAGTATAAACATTAACTTTACTAAATTAAAACTTTTGTTCGGGATTGGGTGCCAGTTTTTAATGGTTTCCGAGTTCCAGGGGTTTTAACGAATTTTCACGAAATTTTTACTTTACCAAGGTTTTTGTATTAAAATCCATTTTGAAAAAGATAGGAACTTCAAACAAAAAGTTTCTGGAAGGCCTTGTAAAGGGTTTATAATATTTGTCTGCATTTTATCTACCTTCGGAATACCAAACATTCGAACTTTAGAGAAAATCAAATTTTCCCCTGTTTTAATTTTTCAGTTTTTTCTAACTGGATAATTTCGTAAGAAATGTTTTAAAACATTGAATTTTGTTTTTTAATAGAGTTTTCCCTAGTTGCTTAAACCTTAATTTAAGTCTTCAGACATTATAAAATTTTTTATAGTACAGAAGATATAGTACAAAAACCACAAACTAAAATTAAATTCAATTTAATATTTCTTATTCAAAAAATTTAAGTTTTTCTAGAAATATGTTTAAAATTTACTAATCCCATTAAATTATTTACTAATTATTTATTAGCTTTATAATTTTCATACAATATCATTTACAAACTCCATTTTGTAAAAAAAATTAAATTTTCCTATAAAAAAATTTTTTCTTCAAAATTTATATGGCATGTCTTCAAAAATTCGCTCCAGCTGGATAATTTTAATAACTTCAGATGCCAAATGGTGTCTAGATTCCTAAAATATTTTTTTCAAATTTTTAAATTGCACCCAACGTGAGAAAAATGCATTTAAAAATTTCAAACCATATAGGTACCATTTCTTACAAAAATTGGGAAAAATAAAAAACCTATCAATTTTCTTTACCAAGAAAAGTTTCGAAAAAAAATTTTTGGGTACTAGATTTTTTTTTTGTTTTTCGTAATACAAAATTCTAGTTTTTCTTTTCAAAAATTTTAAATTTTTTAAAATCAATTTTTGTTTTTCAAGTTAAAAGTTTGTATAAAATTTCGTTTCAATTTTATTATTACTTGTTACATTTGAATAAAAACCTTAAAATTCAGATTTTTTATCGAAATAACGGCTCTTCAAAATGTCAACTGTGTTTCTTCGAGTGACTCTAGTCATCAAAAAATAATTGTAGTTGCTAATTACAGCGCTTAAAATCAATAAAAATAAAAATTAGTGAAAAATAAGGCCTTAAAATTTTCACTTAGAAATGCTTTTTGTGCTATATTTAATTTTAATGCTTGAGAACTTAAATTAAAGCTAAAGCAGCTAGGCAAAATTGTATACAGATATACAGAATCGAATGTATAAAAAATACAGAATCGAGCAACATGTTTATTTTACGCCCTTTACTAGGCCTCTCAGAAACCCTTTGTTTGAAGTTCCTATCTTTTTCAGAATTGATTTTAATACAAAAACCTTGGATAAGTAAAAATTTCGTGAAAATTCGTTAAAACCCCTGGAACTCGGAAACCATTGAGATCTGGTACCCAGTTTGCTGGCACAAAAGTTTTACCAATTTCCTATCTTCTAACCAATGATATATGTTGTTGTATAGCTTTCTGAATCACCCTATATATTCTGGCTCACAGAGCGCAAATTTTTGTTCGTTCTCACAATAACACAATAATGAGCATTCGGGTAGCTATCATTCAATTAAAAAAAGATTTTTTTAAATATTTCAAAGCTTAATAAAACTAGCTGAGAGTTATGTCTTAAAAAACACTCCAATAATAGATAAGTTTGGGAAACGATCCATCAAACAAACATTTGAAAAACTGATTGAATTAACTCCATAAAATTTACTGAGAAAATGCTGAATTTCATCAGGTTTTGTTTTTATAATCAAATTGTCGTGGAGAAATTCAATCGACATATGTAAGTTGACTGAAACTTTTTTACTTCAAATGTATATAAAAGCAGAATTTCTACATCATAAACTCTGCAAATGTCGGAAATAAGTTCGAGCTAGGTAGAGATATTCGCTTTAGTAAACTAAAGCAGAAATATGAAAAAATATTCTGAAACGCTAACCGAAAAATATATAGTTCGAGTTACAAGATTATAGAGGGTACGAGATAGATAAATTTGAGTGTAAACTAGCTGAGCTCATATACTTATATTGTAATAATCGTAAATAAAACGATCGTTATAATTCATCGGCATTTTTGACCAGCTAAATATTTTAATCTTAATGGGAAATGTGTGTTTCGCAAGTAAGCCATACAAACTAAGAGATGACAGACATATTTCTTAATTTCCCAGTGTTTTTAATTTAAAATTTGTTTCCATGTTAGGAAACAAATTTTTTCCAAAGGAAATCCAATTTCTATCCGAATATTTTTTAGTTTCTAGTTTTAATTAAAATTGCAAAATTGCCTGTCAATGGTCACAAATCAATTATTACGTATGACGGAAATACTTGCCATAATACAAAATTTTACAATTTGTTTTACGACGAATATCAACGTAAGAAACGGGGTTAACTGACTAAATGTGGTTACAAAATGAAGTATTTTTACGAGTACTATTAAAGATTTAGTTCCTCTGTTATAGATTCAATTAAATTTATTTTTACGTTCAACAAAATGTTTAGCAATAAAGCAGATTCTGCCTTTAAATTATATTCTTTGTATAGACCCGATTGTAACTAATCAAATCCGGATTGAAATATAATGAATAGTACAATTCCATTTTATTATTTTGAACAGTTTGGAATTAAAGGAAAATATTTTAGACTTTTTATATATGTATACTAGTATAATAATAAATCTTACTCTAATTGGCAATTAAAATATAAACATTTTGTACACAATGGTTAACCATATGAAGCATTTGTGTGTACGAAATGCATACTTACATACATACATGCGTTTAATATTGTTCTATTCACTTTGAGGGATTGCAATACGATACAAATATAAATTGCAAGTTTGTTATTTACTGCTTGTGTATAGAAGAAATCTTTTAAAAAAGATTCAAACAAAACTTTTTTCTTGTATCTTTTATAATAAAATTTCACTATGAAGAAATTTAAAGAGAAAATTCAAAAGTTTTATGATTAGAAATAATGTTAGTAACATTTTTGCCTTAATTGCTAACATTTTAACTATACATTGCAATTAAATTATGATATTGACATTAAAATTTATATAAACATCTATATATATCGGAAAGCCATATGTGCGCCTTTTAGTATGAATGTACAGACTTGCATTTGAAGGATATTTAATAAGTTTTTCTCTTAAATACTCATAATGCAATCTGTGAAAACTTTTACATAAATCTGAAAAGAAATTGTTGCCAAAGTTATTGTTTTTGAGTAAAGGAATAACATTTGGAATATTTTTTAGTTTACATATGTGTATGTGCGTATATATACCTTCTCAAATGTTTAAAATATGTACATATGTAAGTTTCCATATAGGTTTTAGAATCTGTTGATGATTTCTGGATTTATTTAAAAACAATGTTTAACAAAAAACTCAAATTTAAACTAGCTATTTTAAATGAATAAAGATATTCTAGAAATTCCAATCATAATATTGTTAATCGATATTACATTTTTTTACCATATCTTATAAAATAATATCCATATCTAGCTGTATAAATCTTATACAGCTAGATATGGATATCTGCTTATAATATCCATATCTTATAAAATAATATCCATCTGAATTTACCATATCTAGCTTCGGATTTTTTCGATTTAAAGTGTCTAACTTCGAATAACATACGAGTATAAAGTGAATTGCTTTTAGCAAAACTACAAATTTAGAAGTGTGCCCAAAATTTGATAGGGATCAAGGATAATTTTCAAAGTGCATTTTATAGTCTATTTTTCTTTTTCATACTGGTTGTAAGATAGGCTGCAAATACTAATACGATAGGAAATAACTTTATGTGAATGGGTGGAATATGGAGCCGGAAATCAAAAAAAATATTCAAGTTATTGCTGTTTATTAGACGAATTTCTTAGTCCAAACATTAATTATCATGTATATTAATATAGCACGAAAGAGCTAAAACAATTATCATTTAGACCCACAAAATGCAGATTTCTATAATGACCAAGCAAAATCGTTAAGTCACTTGATGAGAACGGAAAAGGAAATTAATAAAATTTTATTTATATTTAAATAAAACTATTAAACAGATTTGTAACTTTTGGAACTAAAAAAAAAATAGTAACCTGAGTGGAGGGTGCCGTAATATTACTCAAAGCAATCTCACATTTCCTCTCACTTTACATATGCACATGGGATTTAGCAATTATTTGGGAAAAAATATGGACAAAATATTCTTGCATTTCCTACATTTTAAAATTTTTTTCTTTTTTTTTTGAGTACACTAAATGACATAAAATGTTTGTACGAGCATTAAATCGTTGCAATTTTTAAAACTTTACTTAATTTTTTATTTTATATGAACATACTATATAAATGCAAGAGCTTGAAATGTGGTGCAATACATGAGAAAAGAATGCATTATACTGTAACAAGATTTGTGACATTTCTCAGAAAAAGAAAAAGTTTAAAGGATTTAAATT
This sequence comes from Condylostylus longicornis, assembly GCF_029603195.1. Taxonomy (NCBI): domain Eukaryota; kingdom Metazoa; phylum Arthropoda; class Insecta; order Diptera; family Dolichopodidae; genus Condylostylus; species Condylostylus longicornis. The sequence continues at coordinate 7,477,475 of NW_026578017.1, read as the reverse complement.
TGGGTATTTCATATCTCAAAATGTATTCGCATATATACGTACATTATTTGAACATTTGTTTTGAAAAGAAAAGTAAAATTTTTTTTAACTAAGTACAGGACTCTTTATTGGTATGTATAGTTCTCTTTTATATATTCTTTCTAAATGTAATATTGAATTTTCTTCTTAATTTCAATGAATTTACCGCACCATAATTTCTCATATTTACATAATTGTGGAAGTAAGAAATAACAAAAATAAGAGTTCTATTTTCTGGCGCGAGCAATGTTTTAAAAATATTTAAAATGCGTAGGATTACAATAATAGCATATTTTTTGAAATTAATTTGTAAAAATTATCATAAAAATTTGTAATAATTTCTGTTCAGTTTCAGCATCATTCGAAATAATATTAAAATTTCAATTGACCCATATTGCAGTACGCGTTTGGTCACCTTATCATGATATTGGTAATGTTTAGGGTGGAATCTATTCAAAATAGTTTGCTTAGGGCTTCGTTTCGCATTACTAAGGCTACAATTTTATACACATACATAGACTATTATTGCAAACGTTACGCTTCGCTAAGGTAATCATTAAATACAGTTTTTATTTATTAACTTGTTAGCTTAATGGTAGGATTGAGGTAATGATTTATAGGGTATTGCGTGCCTTATATTAGTTCTGTTTGTTTTCATCTTTGCGTAAATAAAGGTGGTCTAGTCTGTATGTAATTTCTGATCATTTAAATCATGTTTAGTTATAATTTATAGAATAATATTTTGTATTGTATGTGTTGTAAAGCCTCACTTATGGTTTTCTGTTTTGTTCATACTTAAGCTAAAAATTTTGTGTCTCTCATATTAAAAAACTCCTCTTCACAAATTCAATTTGCTTTCTCATCATTAAATGATGATGATTTTTCTTGACCATCATAGATGACTTTTGTGCGTCTGAATGATGATTATTTTTGCTCTTTTGTTCAATGTTAATTTGCGCAATAGTTAATGCTTGTTCTAACTATAATTAAATGGAATGCCACAAATAATAAGAAACCGACCAATTCTTCTTAAACCTATTTCTTATACTAGTTGTACAAATAATTTCTTTAACGCAAATGAAAATTTTTGGTTAGGATTAGAGACAACAAATGGATGGTCATGTATGCATAATTTTGCTCTACCAAAATAAATTATTTTGTATGATGACACGAAAAAACTTACATTTTACGAAAAAATTTACATTTTTTAAACATTAAACTTTAAGAAAATGCTTGTACTATGAAATGACAACTTAAAATACAAATTTTTTTTTATACATGCATACAGATTAAATTTAAAGTCTTATTCGTTAAGGTAAGAGACTTTAGTCATCAATAATGTTAGTTAGAAATAATGTTAATGCTGCTGGTACTATGAATTTTATATCAAGGTAAAATATACGACAATATTAAAAATTTAAATTTAGAAAAAACAAAAAATAAAATAAAATACTTAGTTTAAAATTTTCATAGCATTTTTAAGACAATGATGTGAATAAGGCATTAAGATTTTCTAAAATCAATTGAAAATTTTTCCATCTATTTTTTTTTTGTCTTTTCGCCATTTAAAACCCTACTAAATTCCTTCGATGTCATGCTTCAAATCAATTGAAGAGTGAGCAAAAAATAGAAGACAAAAACAAAAATCTGAATAATAAAAGATCATTAGATTCTATTGCATATTGTGTTCGACAATTGAATTGCATAGGATTTCATTTTCATCTATAAATGCATTTAATACCAATTTTGGGCTTGTTATTTGCAACATTTTATTTGAAACATTTCATTAGAAGTTGTAGATGTCAGTTGTTTTCATTGTAATTTTATTTCTATAAGTATTTCAATGATGACTTGCATATATTTACGTTATATGACGATATGTCGCATCTACAGAATAATTCTGTTAAATATCAAAAATTTATGCTATGAGATTTTCAAGTTTAAAATTCATTAAAAGTTACTAAGAATACTACGTAATTAAAAATTTTGTTAAACATATTCGGGTTTTAAAGCATTGAATTAACTAAAATATTAGATGAAGACCGTAAAAATTCAAAATTTTTAATCTCTAGAGCTGGCAGGTGAAGATTAGTGGGAGCAATTTAAGAAGTAGTAAATTAAAAAGTAGAATGGATTTGCATTCACATAATTTGATCGCAACCATTTCTAAGCAGACAAATAAATTCCTTATGAAATTGAATTTGGGAAATTATTTCATGAAATTCACAAATATTATAGCAAAACCAGTTAGCTTGATCATCTTGAAATAAAGAAGTTTAAGGGATACTATATTGTGGTACAATTATTTCATCTTTCAATCTTTCGTCTTGTAGGAATTTTATTCTATCGACTCAAAATGGTATTATGACAATAGATTTTAATGTCTACTGCAAAATCAATAACGTTTAATTGAATGTCGAATTTTTCACGATAATTTTCTTTTTATTTATTCGCTAAGCTTGAGTTCTTTTTCAAGAATACAATAGGTGCTTAAAATTTAGAATAAACTTTTTATTCCTTATATATATAATTACATTATTGCATGCAATCACTAAAGTATTGATGTCAAATTAAAAGATTTGACTTTAATATTCATTCAAAATTCAAAAATTTATTAAGATTTGACTTTATAGATTTTTGAATAATATAAAAAAAACGACTGCTTTTAATCAAACCCAAAGTATAACTTTGAATCTTGCTTAGAATATTAAGAAAATATGAAAGAAATATGTTATGAATTGATGAATGTCCTGTTCCCCAGCCAATATAACAATATTGTAATGTGGATTCAAAATCAGATCTTAAAAGCAGTACACCAAAAGTCGCACGATTAACAAATTTTTAAAATATTTTATTATCATATTGGAAATTGGCAAATATGATCTTCTTCAGCCAATAAAATGAAATATTTTGTCTCGTATCACCGCATTAACATAAATTAAGATAATTACTTGGTTACTACTTAATATTGAAAGAAATAGCTGCTATTCTTAGAATACTTGTCAATTTAAAGCCTATATATTATTAGCTTTTACAATGGACTTTTAATATAGTATTATAAAAAAATAAAGTTGGGCCAAACCAATGGTTTGCATTGCAGCACTTTTCACCTCAAAAGTGGAAATACTGCGTTTAAATACGGTCTATGCATACCTAGTACACTATTAAAATTATTTACATTCATATACGAAACTATTTATAGGATTACATATATTTAGGATGATGCATACACGCAGTCTTTGAAATAGAGCAAAAATTAATATAAAGTGGGGTTAATATAATGCTCGATTTTAAGGGTTAATTGTGTGAGTTAAGAAAAATAATTATATTTTTTAATGCCATGGAATTTACCGTTAGCTTTTTGCACTTACAGAAATTTGAAAAAGCTTACGGTTTTGGAAATATAAGGCGACAAAAATTCAAATTTTACAAATTTCAAGATCCGATAAGTTGAGAGGGGGTGGAGATGAAAAAAAATTTTCTTCTAACGAAATGAACTATTTGTTATAGAGCCTAAAAGCTGCTTTTTTAAAATTTCAAAAACGGTAAATTTTAGCGGTCGTTTTGTTTTTTTAAAGTTTAATTATAGTATGCCGCCATAGGAGAAGCAAGCCACTGCCTTTCTGCGTATGCAAAATTTGAAAAATGCTTATGGCTTCACTGCAATAAATAGTTAAAAAACAGCATTTTTAGGGCTTTGGGGGGGTATAACTTCTAGAGGGGGGGAGGATAAGTAAAAATTTTGTTCTATGAAAATAAGTTTCTAGTAAAGGTCTACGTACATATAAAATTTCAGCTTTTTATCTTCAAGGGTGTAGAAGTTTTGTAAACATGTCCATGGATGGACGGACGACGGACAGAGTGAAACTGATAAGCACTTTTTTTAAAAAAAATTTTGGAAATAGTGAATAGAAAATGAATTGTGTAAGGTCGTTCTTCAACTTCCTTTCTTAATTTTTTTAAAAAAATTAAAAAAATTTTGCTGTTGATGCTATAAAAATAATTTGTTAAAAATGACATTTTGTTTGCAAATTTGTTCCAAAATCGAAAAACTGGCAGTAAATCGCAATGTCCGAAGCGTAGTATAAACTTGCCTTATCGTTTGTAATGCTAAGAAGAACCTATGCCGGAACTCTATTAGATGCGATTGACCCAGAGGCTCGGCCAGCTGCTCTACAACTTCAAGAGCTATGTGATTATACCTTACAAATTATTGAAGCTACTTTTGGCACAACCGAATATATTATTGGGGCTGTTATATTTAATAAAGCAAATTGAAATTTCATGACTTGTGTTGGTACCTGCTATACAATTGCGAAAGTCATCTAACTTACATTATAGGAACTATAGAAATTACAATTGTGAAATTTTGTCATAAACGATAATCTGTAATCTTTTTAGTTTTTATAATGAGTAAGAATGAAATTCAATTGAGCCTATAAAGGAAGTCATTTTGTCTGCTTTTTAATTTCAATTAGAAAAAAAATTATGTATGCATTTCATAAAATTTTATGACTTTTTGTACAACATAAAAATGCGTTCATTAATAATTGTAGTTACCACGCCGCTTCCTAATTTTCGGTATATATATGTGTTATACCTATATTGCCCAAAAGCAGTCATTTTAACTGCTAGTGAAACTTAAAATAATCAAATGACTTATTATTGAACTGAGTAAATTTGTTATATGACCGGGGCTCTGTATTGAAATAATATTTATTTCGATCACCGTTAAATAATTGCATGCAAGTATATGATAAATTGTCGATTTGAACCTGCTCTAACTAGATAACTTGCCGTGGCTCAACAATTATTCTTCGTATCCTTCGTAAGGATAAATAAAATTGCTAAACAACATTCATCAAATTTTTTTATTTTTTGGCCATAAGGTAGACATGATTTCAAAACATCGCTGTTGGTACATACCCAATATAATAAATATCGATTATAATTGTTAAACAAGTAGTTAATTAATATAGAATTTAAACATAATTATATAGACTTAATTTGTTAGAAAAAATAAAGCAAAAAGAATGAAAACGCAGAAAAAAAATAGCCAATAAAAATATTTTAATATCCTTTACACCTTCAAGAAATTATTGAATACTTGAAACGATTAATTTTTCAAAAACAAAACTGTACAAATTCTTGTGCTTATACTAATACACAATATACACTCTTGTATACTCATATAAAGTTAAAGGCATAAGAAAACGTTTTGTATGCTCACAGGGCTGCTTGTTACCATAAACCCTTTCAAATTGTATCGATTTTACATAAAATGCACACATATACACTTGCATATACAAATATGCAATTTTCTTTATTTTTACTGTTCTTTTGGTAAAAAAAAAATAATTTTTTTTAACTTTTAATCCCGTCAAAGAGTCCGGCATTTCAATTTAAAATTGAAACCGAAGTACAAAAAAAAAATAAAAAAAAAGTGAGAAAAAAACGAATTTGTTTTTGTCTTATACTCTCCCGCATACTCTTATGTGACTGCACAAATATGTAAAAGTTTTTCCGAATGACGAAATTTTCCTTCTAAAAACATTAAATACGAAAAAAAACAAAAAAATATGTCAAAAAGAAAACTTTCTTCTGCAGCTAATTCAATATGCGTCTGGTTCATTTTTTTTATTTAAATTCTACCACCATCAATATCATAACTCATGTTACAATAATACAAACCAATAACAAGACAAAAAAAAATTGGGAAAAAAGGAGGTACAGAAATTCTTTTGATTAACTTTTTGATACTGGTTGTCCTGTTCATTGTAGTTGATTTTTTAAAGAAAGTGTGAAAACTGCTGATTTTTCTCTAACCGCAGGTCTACGTATAAAGTGCATTACTACTATGCTTGCGGGAATAAGTTATGTTGTAAATGCTTGTATTTACCTGGTGCCTATGTCAAAATTTTTTATTTATGCATGTGTGTCGCGCTGTCACATTTCATTCATTTATAATTCCGCCATTCTAAAAATCTAAAGACTTGTCATAAAAAATTAAATTGGGGTGGCATGTTGAATGACACATACGTAAAATTTGACGCTTTTCGACTTATTGTGACCATAAGGTACTTCTTTTCAAATGATGCCGTTTTAATTAAAAGGTATCGATAAGTTTTAAAACTTTTATATAAGCAATTTTTTAGGGTTTCGAATTGCTAGAATAGACTTAAAAGGTGAGCTTCTTCGAAGAGTCACGGTATAAAACCTATAGGTTGGTATAGGTTTTGTATAAAAGATTCTTGGAATTATAGGAAATTAATATAACACGACGAAGCTTCGAAAGTTTACAAAACATTTAATGATTTTTTGAGTAATTCTTAAAGTGCATAAGTTTCAATATCTTTTATATTGTGTTGCCATGTTCACTCGTTTCACTTTCACTATTTGTTTTTGCATTGAACAAGGAAAAAAAATTTTTCCGAATATTTTCAAAAAAGAATTTTTATTTGTTTTTTTTTTTTTTAAAATATTCAATAAAATGGTCTAGAAAATTTCTCTAGTTGTTTTGTTCTACCCGTCCTTGAATTGTTCTACGTCCTTGAATCAAAATTTTAATTTTCGGATGCTCATTAAATTTTCAGCTTTGAAACTGCATAAAAACTTTATCGAATTTCTATGAAAGCAAATAAGGAATGGTAAATGGCTTTAAGATGATCCGATTAATTACATATATACATAATTCCATGAATTTGTTACAGCTTGTTTATTTACTACGGCCTGAAAGTATGCAATAATTCTGATGTATTAATATGATATTAAGAACACAATGTAAACATGTAGAAACACAATGTAAATTTCTTTGTTAACTGTTTTTTCTTGGGAATCGAGGACATATGGACATATGGAAATCGAGGACATCAAAACTTAAAATCAAACTACCAGGTGGCTTCTTTTATATTATTTGTTATTATTCAAATTCCTTGTTATTGTTTTAATATTTATAAACATTTTGTACTGCTTCAAAAGATTAAACGTCCTTAAAATAAAAATATTGAAACTTTCCATTTATAACTTTGACAAAGGACAATAAATTTTTTTCAAAATTTCCTCCAGTCGCCGTCGCGGCAAGTGAAAATTGCTGCTTTCATTAACCTTTAATTTAATTTAAACTAGTTTTTTCTTTAATTCTTAAAAGAAGAACACAAAAAAAGAAAAATAAAGATAAAACACCCAATTTTACTAAACTAAAAGGAACATGGAATCCAGACAGCCAGACACCAAAACAAAGGCCTATAAAAAAAATTACATATTCCGAAAAGACAAAAATACAAGTAAAAAAAAAACAAAAAAGAACAAAAAAACAAAAAACTCATAATCAAATGAATTTTAAAACCATGGACAAAAATATCGGAGGGAAAAGCAAGATGATTTTTTTTTAATGTTTGAGAATTTACAAAAAGGCATTCTAAAATAACTTTAAGAAGATAACCGAAAAGACAAAAGCATATTTTATTTCAGATTATGATATGCAATATTTAAAAGCAACAATAACAACAAGAACAGAAAAGAATATGAAAGAACAAAACAAAAATGGTAACAAATAACCACTGACGAAGTCATTTGGTTCGCTGGATTCCGACTATGCCGAAACCAATTGATTTCTTTTGATGAGACGACATAAAGTCGGCCAACATAATTTGCAGTCACTCAATCTTTTAGGGTTGATTGGTAATGGTTTTTAACTGTTTTTTTGTTTTCCTTTTCTTTTCTTTTGTGTTAATAATAGACAATGCCTGTATACTATGAGAATAGTGTTATAGTAAGTTTGATTATTTTATTTTTGTTTTTTGATTTTCTGTTAATTTATTATGTTATTTGTTTGTGTATTTGTTTATTGAATATAGTGACCAAAGTAAATATTCAATATTATAATAAAGATATTTTATACACAATATTAAAAATTGGTATGAGTTTTAATAATGATGAAAATGAGAACTAAAACAAGAATAGAAGAAGAAGAAGCAAAAAAAAAAATTTCCTGTTGCATATCTGGTTATACTGTCTAGCCAACTTTAAGTGTTTGGATAATAGTGAAAGACAAAAAAAAAGAGGGTTGTTTCTTGTTATGTGTTGTATATTGTTTCCACTGCTCTATTTACAAGTGTACATACAAACATTATTATTGTGTGTATAGTTATTTTTAATAAATACGTAAGTTTTACTATATAGACCTGCACATAATATATGTAAGTATGTATGTGCTTTACTCTTTTGTTATTTTTACTTTTATATTGGAAAATTTCAAACCACTTGAATGAATAATTTTGATATTGTTAAACTTGCAGGCACGTACATACATACATATTTCATTATAATATATGCACAAAGTAAATTGTATTCTTGTACATATATACGTATGTCTGCATACGTTAATATGTATTCACATACATACATATATAGACCTATAATTGTACTTGAATGGATTTCGATGAATTTGAAAAACACGCATGTTGAACTTGAGTTTAAATTTTATTGAAATAACAGAGACGGATTTTTTTTTGTGCTGAAAGACGAAGATTCATAGAGGGAATTAAAGTAACATCACTATATTTCAAACATTATAATATAATATACAAAATTTTAACTCTTTAGTTATATAATTTATTAGCTATATAATTTAAATTTGATATTGATTTTAAATTGCAAACTAATTGAATTCTGCTAGAAAAACTTCCACAATCGAATTTGTGTAAGTTCGAAATTGTGTTCTACCATATTTGGACAAAATGTCTTAAGAAAAAGGGACCTTGAAAAATAAAATTTTAAAAAGCTTATTATGCTTTTTTTAAATTATCGGATTTTTCAAAGTCAACCGAAGGTCAAATTAAAGATTTAAAAGTTATCTTTCATAACGTGAGCTCATATTAACAGCGACCAGTTACACATTAGCTTCATTAATATATTTTTTTCCCGATAACACAAAGTATGTGTACAAAATATGTAACACCGGATTTCAATCGAATTACATACTCTGTACTAATATCTCATAGCTAGGATAATACAAAGGTTTATGTTTTGGAAAAATCCCTCCTTTGAGATTTTTATTATAGAAAAATTTAAACTTTAGTTTTTCTTCATAAATTATTTGTAGTACTCAAATGGACTGTTTCCTGTTCGTGTTCCAATACAAAAAAAAAGTTTAATTTTCTTTTATTTCTTCTTCAAAAAAGACAGACAATTTGAATTAGTTCAGGTAAAATCTAAGATGAGCAATGAAAAATCTGTAAATTTTGATGAGCTTACAAGCAGATCCGACAAAGTGTTTGATAATTTCAGTTGAAAAAAGGAAGAAATATAAATAGAGAACTGAAATGGTTCAATAAGGAAATTTAATTCTGTAAAATCCGAAGGAATCTGAGTTTCCATAACAATGTTTCCATAAAATGTGTACAACTGCAGTTGAATTAGCAAAAATTCGATGTAATTCTCATTAAAATTTCAATTAAATTAATAAATTTTTCAGTATAACGCACTATAAGTAACTTTATTTCTATTATATAGAAAGACTCTTGAGGAATTAATCTCAAACTAAAGCGTCACTGCTATTGAATATAAAAATTAACACTCTCTTTAGTCGCATGAAATGACAAATTTTTTTCAGCATCGTAATGCATATGAGTATTTCGTTTTTAACATAGTAATCAATCTTAGTCCGTCGCTGCGTTTACAAAATTTTAAATCTCATAAAGTTAAATCGTTAGAAAATAAGATAAATTAATAGAAAAGAATAAAGATAAAACGAATTTAGTAATGTAATAAAAACAAAGAAATCAACTGTTAATTCTTTTTGTTTTTCTCCTTTAAAAAAAAAAAACAAAACAACGGAAGCCCTAGGTAAAGTTTTCATTATTCGCATTTATATTTGTTCATTTTTTTTTATTTATTTATAGAATTACATGATATTATTATTAAATTATACGTGTACACATGATTTATTAAAATGAGGGCTAACATATATTGAGTTTTTAATTGGAGGGATACTCTGCTTATGTGTCCGGTCAAAATTTCTTCGCTTTTAGGAATTTTTTTTCTGAAAATATTATTCTTATTTGATAAACATACGGTATTTGCCGACTTTAAAATCAAATATCTCTTCCTCATAAATGTATTAACTCAGTTCTCATTGACCTAATCACACAACTAAATTCAACTATGCAAGTATAAAATTTTGAATTTTTGCTCTCCACCAAGAAGTATTCAATAAAATTTATATTGAAATTATTTTAGATTGATTTGATTTGTTTTAATCTTTACCTGCCATATTTCCGAAGGTGACATCGAAGAGTAATATAAAAAGAGGTGCTATCTTTTAAATAATTTTTTTAATTTAATGCTAAAACCATTCTACTATACTCAGCTTCTTAAATACCGTCTGCTCTAAGACACCATTTGTTTCATTATACCCAGCATTCCATTATACTTTGACTTGTCCTGTTGGGGAATAAATTGTAATTGGTTACTTTAAAAATAAATTTTTATTTACAAAATAACAATGCATTTACTGTGTTTTGCTTATTATCTTAAAAGAATATTTTCATAATTAAACAGTAACTCTGAAATGTTAGAACTAGCTTTGCAGTAAAAGATTTTATGTTTTTTATGAAAATGGTTTTGTAAGTTTTGAATTTCTTGAATAACAATTCAAATTTTATGTGATACTTGCATATTTTTAGAAGTACAAAATTATATTTTCCCTCTTTATGGTAAATAAATTATTCTACTTGAGTGTTAGACCCTGCAGGAGGTATTTTGCTTGTTAAAAACTTCATTTTATAATTGTTAATGAACAACAAAACTATTTATATTATTAAGAAGCATTCTTATGGGAAGGAAAATAATAAACATTATTAAAGAAATGAGGATATTTGAAACTTTCAGACATCTTAGCAAAAAAATATTAAATTTTAGGTAATATAAAACATTTTACTTGTTTAAATTGCTATTGAAAATAAACACGACATGCATTTGGATTTAAGGATATCCAGGCCTTTTAAGGTCCTTTTTACGCAGCTATTGGATACATTTTTTCGATTTGGTTTTTGAAATTTGATGTGATCACAATTGTTTTTAAAAGATTTAATTTTCATCTAAAGAAAGTGCAATTCAATAGCATGTCAATGCATATTTGTTTCTTCAAATCTGTTTTAGAATCCGTGCACATCGTTTTTTTTTCAAATAGCCGACTTAAAAATTCTAAACAATTTTAAAGAAGTTTAAATGTAAGCATTAAATTTTTCATCAGTCTCTAATTGCTAAATAGTGTCATTTTTTTAATCATTTGTGCCTTTTAGTGTGTTGATTCGCGTAAGTACTTTTTTAATCAAGGCTGCTAATCTCTTCAAATATTAAAAAAATTGCAAGACTTTTTTTTTATTTTAATTCACAAGAAGAATATAGACTCATCCTGTTTTACAAAAAGTTTGAAAAACACTGTCTTAAGGTATTTAAAGAAAAATTAAAATTTTCTTCTTGCTTTTTCTTTTTTTTTTGTTGTTAGTTATTTATTCTACCGCATAAATCGATATCAGTTTTATCGGAAAATCTCTTTGAAATGAAAAACTTACCTTTTCCTTTTGTTTTTTCTTTTTATGCTTTTTTTATTTTTTTTGTCTAAGTTAAAGATTGTGCATTTTTAAGAGGCTTATAATATCAAGCGGGCGAAAATGACAATGCCGGCGGCTAACTTTCTTTTTTTTTTTTACTTTTTGATTTTCACATAATATTTGCGTTACTTTTCCTTTTTGTTTTGTTAATTTTGTTTTTTATTTTATCAAAAGAATTATAATATGAGACCAGTCAGCCAGACTATTTAGCAACTAAGAAAAAATTTAAAAATATAAACGTATATAATGAAAAACCATAAATAGAAAACAAGAAAAGCAAAAAATATAAGGAACAATAAAGAAAAAAGGTAAATTTTAACAATGAGAAGACAATAAAATCGAACTTTGGGCCATTTAATCTAAAAAAAAATGTAACAGCCTACCTTTAAACATCAAAAAGATTTGAGACTCCTTTTTCCTCCTTATAAGTTATATCACTCTAATAACTATTATATGCTCATTGTATAATAAAGACAAGCGAAATATGTGAAAAGTGATTCAAACAATTGTGAGTGTCTACATAGAGGTAGCAGTCATTATTTCGGTGTTTGGAAATTTAATAAAAAAAAAACTCTTGTATTCAAAATCCCGACATCAAAAACGACTTTTACAAATAAAAATAACCGAATCACATACGTTGATTTTTAAATTACGCCGGACATTTACCGAATCTTAGCGAGGATTAGATTTTAAAACATTTCAAATCATTCATCTGTATTCTTGTCCATAATTCGATATCAACTATAATGTGACACTCCTCTATTTTTAGTAAAATTTGTCCTTCGAGGGGTCCTTCCGCGGAATCGAACCACTGTTCGTTGGGAAATGACAAAAGGAATCAGAGGTTACCGCTGAAAGAGCTCCAGGAAGAAACGATTTTTAAATTCCTTATAATTTTTTAAATCGCTCCATATGGGAAACGATTTAAAAAAATTATAGGGTTGGGTAAGATTCAGGTACGAATTCTCATCGGGGTCTTGTCGGGGCCCTACAGACGTAGGGGCACGTGCTAGATCTGGAAAGTTGGGAGACTTGTAAATTCTGTGGGATGAATGAAGTAAGATCACCACACCTTGTAGAAAAGTGGGATATTTTCGCCCCTATTAGAAAGGAAATACTGGGGGGTTTTGCTCTTACGGCGGTAGAGATACTTTCTTCCGGGCTTCATATGGTCTTCGAATTTATCAGTTTTGCATACCTGCACTTAGGGGGAAAAACAATAGATTGAACACTGTAGCAGATCCCGGATGTACAAATCTACAACTCTACACTGTAAGCAAATCTTATGTGTGTAGGTCTTTTTAGCTACGTAAGTAATTATGTATGTAAATAATACTTACTGTTAAAAACAAGATGTGTAGACCTGAAATTATATTTTTAATTTTTTTTATTTACATATTATTATGTATGAAAATTGTAAAGATAGAAATAAAATAAGGTCCCGTTTATCACTCTTATCTTTATTAAACTTATAACTGCAGCAAATTATTAATCACATTAATGACAATGGATTTAGAATTCAATGATACACTTTTAGATTCTCGTAATGCAAAATTATTTTTGCAAAGTCTCTTTACCAGGACGTTTGGTATTTATCTAAAATGAATCACTCTTTAAATTATCCTTTTAATACTTATTAGATTCTTGTGTTTTTCAAAGCTTTTCAAAAAAAAAAGTGCTTATTAATTTCGCTCTGTCCGTTCGGCAGTGGGTATGTTTATAATAAAGCTAACGGGAAATGCCATGACATTAAAAAATGTAATTGTTTTTTTTTACTAACTTATTCAAACGCCGTTGACCGTATTATTAAATAATCATCCAAGGTATATGCAATCATTTGAAATATTTTGGTATTATTGGAAAAAAATTTATCTAAGTTGTTTTAGAAAAGCATTTTCAATTATTCAAGGAGAAAGTGCCTCTTCACAGACTTCTTCTTTAGTTTGATCCGAAAATGTGTTTTGTTAATTTTAACATTTTTGATAGAAAAGAAAAAAACATAAAGATAACAAAAAAAAGCACGAAACATAAAAAAAATTAATGAGAGGAAAAGTTAGAGTATAGGGGTGGAATTGAGAAGTTTTTATATAAAAATTAATTTTCTCTTTTATTTTGCTTGTTGCTTTTCAATTCTATATTGTTTAGTTGCTGTTTAAATTGTTAATTTGATTTTTAAGCTCTTATTCATGTCTTTATAAAGTTTTTTCCTTTTGAATTGACCACATTCTTTAATTATCTATGCCTTTTATGAGACCTGTGTTTGTATAGTGTTATATATTAGTACATGTATCTAATAAAATTTCTTTGATGTTCAGGATTTTTCATTTGAGCCTCAATAAGTTTCTTTCTCTATAATAATTACACTAATAAAAATAATAATCACTTGACAATGAAAAACATTTGAAAAGCGTTTGATTTAATCTTGATCTTTTTGTTTTAAAGTTGAAAAAAGAAAGCAAAAAAAGTTTCAAGAACGAGCAGTTAAGCTCGTTTAACAGAAAAACACAAAATCGAAAAGTTTTTTACGCAGACAAAAGAGTTTTTTCATAATTTTTTATAAGTGTATTATTGGATTATGCGGGAAATTAATTATTTTGTTTTATATTATTAAAATGAAAAGGTATACAAAAAAATGGCTGAGCGCGTATTAAGAAAATTATGATGAAATGAGATATTAAAGTAAAAAAACCCTAATGCCTTTCTAATTTTCGCATTTCAAAAACTTTTTTCAAGAAATTTACCAATTCTTTTGTGTGTGATTTCTTTTTATTTAAATTTTTTGTTTTTATAGAAGTCAAAGTCAAGTTTGACAAAAGAAATTTTAAAGGTCAAAATCAACTTTATTCCTTATTCACCCTTTGTGAAAACTTTTTTTTGCTAGTTTTTCTAATTCGTTGTATTTGGAACTTATTTGAAGACGCTTTGGTACTCGTAATTTAATGATTTTTAAAATATTTTATTTTACATATGTAGAGGCCACAAAAACTTTTGATGTATGATGAAAAACACGAAATACACAAAATAGAATTTTAAAATTTTGCATGTAACTTTATTAATTTTGGAAAACAAAGAAGAGTCGTTGAAAGCTTATAATATGAAAAATGGGGGAATGAATTTTATAAACGATAACAGGATATTTGATTGAGAAGTGTGAATTTTTCCAATATGGATTAAATTTTTCAATCACTAATATTTCCGAAGTAAATTTAAATTTACATTCTCATTATTCAATAAGCAATTTTGATTTAGAACTCTTTCATTATAGAAGTGAAATCCATCTTATACACCTGATCCATCTTATACGGCCTGAAATATTACTCGAATATTAATCGAATATAAGAAAAAATTTCTTAGACCCAAGGTTTAATTATTATAGGAAAGGAAACTATATATGAAAGCATAAACAGAAGTAATGGAAAAGGAAATCACACCAAAAACGTTTCTTATAGAAATGGTACAGAGTTGATATGAATTTTTACTACAAACTACATTTCACCCCTTTTAAAAATTTAGAAAATTGGTAGTTGTAAAATATACATAATTTTATGGAATCTGGAGAATCAAGAATTTAAAGATTTTGCGACCCGAATCGAATTCTAAGTCGATCTAGTCATATCAGTGTGCAGATTTAATGTTGCTTCCCATAAACTTTGTTTAAATGATCATATACACACATTATTTATCATACGCTGTTCGTAGGTAAATAGTTCTGTATCCGGGACAGCGATCAACACTGAAGTTGCTTTTCAACATCTAGGCTGAAGTTGCTTTTCAATGTGTGTTTCGATATATAAGAAGATATATAAGAAAAACTAGAGTCTATTTCATTATAAGAATGTCCGGCTCTAAGCCGGCCGGATTGATCAAGCTCACTCTGAGCCGCGTAAGTGTGGCGGACTAACCGAGTCATCGAAGAATAATAAGGAGTATTTAGACAAATTACTCAAAATACATGACTTTTGTCTAGGCCAAACATATGTTGGCAGACCATCAGGTTGTTAATCAAACGGTATATTTGTGTTAATTGGGGTGCGGCTGACCCTTTGCATCGGCAACATCAACTAACAACTACTTCAAACTATGCTCAACAACTTTTTTGAAAATCACTCCTGAAAGGTCCCAGGTCCAAAAAAAATTTAATTGACTTTTTGAAAATTAATCAAACAAGTTGCTAGATCCTACAAAAATTCTTAATAAAGGCACAAAGAAATTTATTTTATTATAAGCTTTATGAATTAAATTGTCATTGGAAAGGCTCGAAAAGGTCTACAAGTTTTGTTTGTGGCATATGTAAAATTATTCTTATGACAATTTGAATAGACCAGTATTTCAATTTTTTTTGCTGTAATAGACCAATATTTTGTTATCGTAATTTTAATATTGCAATACGTTTTTATTAAAAAAAGAAAAAACAAATGGAAGAAGCTTTAAGGAGAATCAAATCAAAAAATTTTTCTTCAAAAATTTTTTTTAACAAATTTAATTTAAGAATTATTTTAGAGTACGAATTTTTTTTTTTAATAAATTGAACAGTGCACTTGGTACAATACAACTGTATAGTCCACAACACATGACTAAACAATAATTTGAAAATCATCAATTAAAGTATGTATGCATTTCCTTTCTATTCTATCTTGCATATGAGTATGAAAACAAGGTCTATATTTCTTGTAGCAACAAAGTAATAAATGAAGTTCAACTGAATTCGGTTGTAGTCATAACCAACTCGGTCAACTAAGTCCGATATTGTGTGTATTTTATACATAACCCATTCTAACTTCAATCTAAACAATAAAACAAGTATGTGTATGTATGTAAATGAATAACTACAATACAAGAAATAAAAATTGACATAATTATATCGCCAAGAAATATGCAAAATTTTTGTTTTGTTATTTACTACTTATGTGGTGTAAAATTTAAAGTAATTTTTCCGTATTTGTGTGTTTTAAATTCCCAAATTAAAGGAAATGGTAACTTTTTCAAAAGTTTATACCAAAAATATTTTTTGTGTTCTTGTTTTTTGAAAAATTTCGTGATTTACCACTTTCTGCAAGGATTATAATATTAGTCCGTTACCATATTAATTGTATTTATATGTATGTGTACTACTTGTATATATGTAAGTAGCTACGCGTGAAATTTTTACCAAAAAAAAAAGGAAAATGGAAAAACTGTTCAATACTTAAATAATGGTAGTATTTTTACGCAACAAAATATTTTCCGCCTAATTCTCGTCTACACAACAAACAAAAATTTTCTTCAATTTTTATATAGGAAGGAGGAAATCGCTTATACATAGTCTGTCAAAATTTTTGTTCTGTTTTTTTTTCTTTTCTTTCCACATATTTATTTGATGATGATGATGTAACGAATTTGTTGTTAGGAAAGATCAAGGAATCCCCTTTAACAGGAAAAATTCTGGTTAAAAAAGATTTTTTCTTTCATTTTTTGTTTATCCTTATACGACTACATAGATTTAATATACATAATAGGAACAGAGAGTTTAATATACTCATACATACATATATAAGCATACGACTATGTATACGTACGTAAAGTAAATGGAATTACGGAAAGCATGAAGGATATGATTTACTTGAGTACAGATTAATTTTTTTCTTTTTTATTATTCTGATTTTGTTTTCTTTTTGCTCGCATTACTTTTGAGTGCGGGTATTTGTATAATCGCCTGAATACATGGAAATAGATACGCATATACATATGTATGTGTAGATATATATATATAAACGTATAGACGATATCCTTGACTTATGTTAGGATTATTTTGTTTATGTCTTGTATATTTTGAAATTCTATTGCTTTTATGCTTTTTCGGTGTACTTTGCCGCTTTGAAAATTTGACTTTGAAAATTAATGTGCCGACACGTCTTCTCTTCTTCCTTGTTGAAAGGTTTTTGCTATATATATATATATATTTTTGTTTTTTGCCTTTATACTTTTATAATTACGTACTCTTGTACTAAATGCATGCACGGTTTGTGTGTATTATTTTGAAATTTCCTAAACTCTCTCAATAACATTTCTTTACAAAGTTTTATGATGGAAATGATAAATTTTTTATGTTTTTTTTTTGTTGAAGAGTTTTTAATTAGAATATCGGCTTTTGGGATGCAAATTTTTTTAATTTAAATTGTAATTCTAATTTGATGTATAAGTAACTATATTGGTAATTTACTTAAAGTTAATTATGTTAATATCAATATTTTAGCGTAATTATACCTGTACGAATGTATGTTTGCAGGGTATACTAAATTTGCCTTACCCAGTTTTCACAAATGATTTATTGTAGTAAGTGCCGGAACCCTATTTAAATTGGACATGATCCGGGTATTGGTTCGCATAGCTGCCATAGAACTTTAAAATTTATTTTGCATTATCTCAGAAATTATTGGAATTATAATATATGAATCTCGTGAAAACAAGTGTATTATTAGGCCTATTATGTGTGATAAAAATTATGGTAGCAACTTTGACAGTAGATTGGCCATATTAAATATTGAAAACCCAGCACTAAAATTTTGCATAAATTAATATAGTATTACGGCAACTTATTCGCACATTCATACGGGTATCACAGAGTTGACACGGTCAACTCTATTTTTTCTCGTTTTACTATTCAAAAAAATCAAATTTGAAATTTATGAGAATGGCCTATATGTGAACGAATTATTCAATTCGAGTACTTTCCAAAAGTGTTAACAAGTTGTATGTGTACGGAATATAAAGATACTAGCATATTCTGAATAAGAAACTCATTTAGTATAATAAAAATTTACATTGTAATTTGAAAAAGAAAACTGCATTCTTTCAATTATAATATATTCTATTAGTTTATTCTGAAGATGTGAATAGTTTCAAAAATTCTAAGTAGATCAAATGACACATTTAATTCGGAATGTATAAATTTTGTCTTTTATTTTACAATAAAAGGTTTTTATAAACCAATAAAATTCTTATTCGAAAAATTGTATTAACACATAAGAATGAAATTCTCTAGCAGAAAAAAAAGGATAATCAATAGCAGAAACTCATATTATTTCTCATCCGTTCTTTCTATAATAATTATTCCTTCTTTTAGAAGAAATCTAAAATGTACAAAAATTTTAGCTAGACATTTAGAAATCTAGTCTAATCTAATTAAAATTAGAAATTTAATTCATCTAAAGACTTTATAATCAAAAAATTATTTTTTATTGCATAAACTAAGGAACTTAAATTTGCAACTTGATCAAAGGATTATGTGCGTCTCACAATCGATTGTTATGTGCGATGATCCTTTTCTAATTATATTGCCATTTACAGTTTCATTCATTTACAGTTTATGTGCTGCTAAAACTTTTGTATTGGTCGAATAGTCGCAGTACAATGGGTTACAAGGTATAGGTTAACATTTTTGAATATAGCTTCGTTTTTGTATAAGAATATGATTAAATATGAGTAGATTAAATATAGTAGCAATATTATTATAAAAAGTATACAAAGACGCATTTAGTTTATGGAAAATTCAAACAAATTTGGAAAATATTACACTATTTAAATCAACGGCTCAGTTTTCGTGGCATTAAAAATGAAAACGTTTTTTAAAATTAAAAACTTAAAATTTAAAACTTTTTCAACTGTGACGGATTTGATTCCGAGAATTTTGAAAAAATGTAGCTGCAATGAAATTGACTTTGAATATAAAACTATAATTTACTCATACTTTAAGGGGCTATGTTTGAATTTACTCGTAAGGCGCTTTGGAATACATGAGCTCATTGAGAAAGTGACAACTTTGCACATCAGCTATGCAATTTAGCTTTAACTTTTGAAAGATTGAATTGTTACTATGAAATTGTTTTTTAAATATGTAAGTTACAAACCTAATTTCTATTATTTGAACATGAGCAAGTGTGGGGGGGGATGAGTTCTGAGTCTTTTAGAAAATTTCATTTAGGTAGATACTCTTCTGAATAAAATTTTAATTGTAATGCAAAACATTCGTAAATTAATAAGTTATTTTGAAAGCAAAATTTCTAAAATATAATTTTATAAAGCAGAAAATTAAATTTAATAACAATTTTTTGTTGTTTGAAATTTTAGTTGACTTTTTCTCTAGAATTTTTTTCTTTTATGAACGCTTTTTATTATAAATTTTAGTTAAGCTATCATCATATTATTTCGTACGCTATAAAATTTAGTTCCTTGATGTTGTGATATTATATTCTTTAGAAATTAAGGGCAGAGATAACGAACCATTTTCGTCACATAATAGCATTCATGTCAAAATAAACAAATATAATTTTTAACTGATGTAGGTGTAGAAAAATGAAATTTTTGAATTAAAAAGAGCTGAATGAAATATTTTTCAAAATATTTATACTAACATAAAAATTGAATCGTTTTCAAGTTTAAGTAGGAGTTTTCATTTTGTTTTCCCATAGATGTTTTGAGTGGCTCGAAAATAGATGTTTTGATAGATGTTTTGAGTGGTTTTGAAAATATTGCACAGATACGAGTACTAGTACGGTCAAGCGATGATGTACAAAAAAATATTGCTTTAAAAGGAAATCCGAGTTGAAAAATGATACTTTAATTTTAAAATCCATAATTTTTTTTTATAATTTATTTTCAAAGAGAAATTGTCTTCGATTTGAATACAAAATTTATTAAAAATTTGAATTTTCAGTATTTTAAAGAAGTATGATCGGCAGGCATAAGAAGAAACTATTCTACAAAAATATTGCATTGAATAAAATTTACTTGTGCACAATTTTCTATCCATTATTTTCTTTCTTGAACGGTGTAGAAGTTTTCTAAATAAATGGACAGAATGAGACCTATAAATATTTCCAAAATTATATCTACGCATATCAAAAATTTTTCAGAAATTTCCCAATAAGCAGTAAAATGTAACATACAACGATGTGGCGAAATATTTTTTAAATAAGTATATTTCAATTAATAGAAAATATTTTAGTCAACCAATTATGCACGTACGGTGCAAACCCGATTCGCATAAGTTCGTATGATGCAATTAATATTGAGTAAAATCTTAACATCTTTAATAATTCCCATTGCATTTATGTTTATGTCGAACTGTAAAAATGTTGGGAGAATTACCATAGTTACACTTCACTTCATATTTCCGCCAAATCTAACTTAGAAACAGCCTTTGTTCTCAGACTAGCCGTTTTTATTTTGTCATAAATTTTCGGTCATATTATTATTTGGGTTGAATTATGACTATTCAATTTATACGATTTCAACTCTCTTTTGCAGTATGTTAGCTGACATAATTTTATTTAAAGATAAAAGTTCTATTAGTGTAAATTTTTTCGACAAACAGAAGTATAAATATTAGTTTAAAATATTTTAATGAGATAGCCCGGTACTGGCTGTCCGGCGCCGCAATTGCTTGGGGCAGAGTTTTCTGATCGTCCGGGAATTGCAGTCTAGTTCCCTTGGGAATATCTCCAGTTTTATACTTAGAACGGGGATATTATAGGGGGAGCAGAGGGAGGCTACAATAAGTCGCAAATGGTTGCGGTGGCCCAGATGACTACTAAAACTGGATACTAGATAGACGAATGGGCGAAAAATAACAAATGCATTCCACCGTAGATTTGTTTCCGTACCGTAGATTCGTTATACCTGGCATAGAGGATACGATTCAAAAAAGAAAATCTCTCATAAGAGTTTTATACGATTTTTTTCTTTCCCTTAATTTTTTTTTTTGAATATCTTTTTAATGCTCTAATTGTTTTTTAATCTCAAAAATTTTGTAAATTTGCACCAACATGTATAAAATAAGTTCTAATTAGCTAAAAAACCGTAAATATAAAAACTTAAAATTCAACCATATGCAATTGCATATTATGAAAAAGAGCCAAAAAAAAAATGTAGGAAAAAAAATAATAATTATTTTTGGTAAGCACACACTTTATGGTATTCAAATTTTTAATTCTCTAAAATAAAGTTTTCCTTTTAGAGTGCCATAAACTTTTCTTTCTATATTTTTTCTTTTTTTTACATATTATTAACTTTATGTATAACACGATAACTTTTCTTTAGTTTTTGATATTTCCTCCATAATTTATGTACTTTATATATAAAAAAAAAACTATACCAAATTATATGCTTATGTACATTTGTATGTATGTTTAATTTTATGTATATTTATGTATCTTTTCATTTATAGAGTGCATGTACAATTCTTCTATCCTAAACAACGTATGTAATTAATTTTAATACATTTATAGTGGTGGTAAAATGTTAATGTATGTCTGATTTTTCCAAGGAAATAATTGACGTCATTAAAAAATAATTTTTTTGGGAATTTTAGTTTTTTATTTTATAACATAATTTTTTTTTTTGTTTTTGATATTCTTAAACACTTAACCGTTTACTTGCCTTAAAATTTAAGCAAATAAGAGTTGCCAAAAAAAAGAAAAACCTAAATGTAATTTACGTTGATGTTGATGACAAGAATGAAAAAAAGATCCAAAAAAAAAAAATAAATAGGTAAGAATAGCTCTTAAAGGTGGCAATATATGCACTTTAAAAGTTTTAACCCCACTTATAATAATTATCAACAAGTTTTAATATCCTTAAAATGCATTCAACTGTGCTATAATATTTGTGTGTACTAGAAAATTTTTTGTGAATTAGAGGCATAGAATCTATTGATATTGCATACTTGTATTTTTAACAGTTATTTTGAGATGCGATTCAATTTGGTTTGGTTCAAGAGAAGAATCTTGATTCTCTGGTTTTTTTGTATATTTTTCACGTTTGAACATTTAAGAGTATTAGATCTCAAAAAGTTTTATAAATCCACTTTGCAAATCTATATACTTGCCTTAAATTAATGACGAAAAATTTTAATATTTTATAAAAGGTGTTTATTTCATACAGAAAATTAAAAATGAAAAAAAAAAATGAATAATTTGTAAAAATGTTTACTAATTTTGTAATCTTATAGTCTATAAAATATTTCTGATTAATTAATGTGAGAGCTGTAAAGAGTACAGTGAGACAAATTTTTGTCTAAATTTAGAAACATACTATTTTCAAATTAGTTATGCTTTTGAGCCCTTTATAAAAACAAATTATTTAGTTAGAATAAAAAAAATTCTGAATGGGCTATAGTAATCGGCTTTGCAGTCAAATTGAAAATATTTTTCGGAAAATTGAGAAATTATAGTTAAAATAAATTATTTCTGACTTGGTAATTATTTGAATACCGATAAACTTGTGTCCCAAAAAAAATGTTTCTTATTCAGCTACATTTTATTTTACAAAACACAGAACGACTATTGCCAAACAGCTATTTATATAGCTTTATTACAACATCAAAATAATTTTTGCTTATTAGCTTATTAATATATTTTAATAACTTATTCAGCATATATCAAAATTGGATATCATATGGAAAAAAAATATCATATATGATTCATCATATCACTCATATATTAAAAATATCCCTTTTAGTTTTATTTTATCCATATAATTGAAATAATTTTAGCGCGTTTAACTATAAGAAGCATTGAAATATATTTATTTTATATAAGGATAAAATTTTTCATTTTATGGCCTATTTTTCTTATTTCTATTTACAGTATAAGAATGCTACGAGCTGAGTTTAGAATCTGAATTTGATAATAAATGTAGTTATTTAACAGTATGGAGTATAAGTAAAATGACTGAAATATAAATAAAATAACGAAAAAGTGTTACACAGAGTCAAAATTTTTTTCTAAACACAAATCCTTTATTCGATGAGCAAGAAACGTATACCATTCTGATTGAAAAATATACAAAACTTTGAAATTTACAAATGCTTCAACGCGTATTTAAGGCGAAAGGAAGTATATAGATATGTATTACTCAATACTAAACAGTGTTCCCAGTCAGTAAAAATAAAATGTATCCAATTTCGAGAATAAAGTGTATTCAAAATATATTGAGCTTCTTAAAGTAAAATTATTACCTACTAAGCCGTCTTATTTTGTACAAATAAACTCATAATTAATTATAATTTCCTATATTCAACAATGTTACTTTTGCTATTTATAGAAAATTTTACTTTTAATTTAGAATTTACTAATTACTATAACTTACTATAAATTTAGAATTTACTATAAATTCTATACGCAACTTCTATTGCATTTGAAATGTAAAAGTTAAGGTCATAAATGGTATGTTCTGTAGCTGTTAAACTATGCAGTAAAGACGATTCACCATGAAAATGGAGCAATTTTAAAAAATATGTACAGCCAATGCATTTTCTGTTCCACTTAGCTTACACCAAAATATTTCTGGCACGTTTTTGTCTACTTCTACATCTTTCTTACTTTCTCCTAACAAATTTGGAAATCTGCTTAGTAAAATTAGCCAATAACATTTTTTTGAAGGTAAACAAATTTCGCGATTTAGTATTAGCAGCATTTTAACACTTTTGTAATATTTATTTAGTGTTTGAGAAAGAATTCTCAAAATATTGAATAACGCAATGCGGTTCGACAATGTTATTTGCATTTTTAAATTTTAAGAACATTTCCAACAAAAATGAAAACAAAATATGCTAATTATTAATTTAAATTTGTCCGATCGTAATCCAGTCCATTAGTCCGTCCAGGCCTTAGTTTCTGCGTATAACAAGTAATTACTCTTGTTACGTTACTGCTATTTTCCTCTTCAATATTTAATTTTCACTGAAGTACATGTTATAAGAATTAATTTTCATATAATCACCGGGAGACAGCCTATATACTTTTTAGTTATTTTTAATTTTATTATTGTTCCACTGTTATTTTATAAAAAGTTGAGCTGGTCAGCTACATAAAATTCATATATAGCAAATATTATTGTTTTATTTTTCCTCATTTCAACTACATACATATACATATTTATATATTATTTTCAAAATCAACTTATGCTATACAAGACTTTATATAATATAAAAAACCTATATATTTAAGTACTTATATGAATATTGTATAGATTTTAATTGTATATAAAAAAGATTTATAAAAATATCAAGCTACTTGTCAATGCATTACTGATTTCTTTGAGATAAATTATTGTTTTGTTTTCTATACTATAGAAATATATTGTAAAAAAAAGAAAGAAAACAATATAATTATGGTTCTTCTTATAGTAGATATTACATACATACATGAATGTACCTAAGAGGATATAAGCGTAATGTATATATATATGTATGTTTACATGTGTGTATATGCATACGTAATATAAGAATTCCCTTCTTTAAAAATTTGTAAATCCTTTATGTTATAATTTTATGTTCATATATTATGTATATTGTATATTGATATTCTATATATATATTTTATTTTACATGCATGCATGTATGTATACATTAATATAATAATGTTCAACAGTTAGTACTACACCAGATCCAGACAATGGTACTACAATTTTTATTATTTTTTATTGTTATTTCTTTTTTCTTATTATTATTATCATAAAATATTATACAATATGAGTTTATATATATGTATATAATGTATATAATTATATTTATATAATAATATTGTTTATAAATTGTAAAAATATATGTTTGTATATATGTATATAAGGAAAACAAAAAAAAAACATCAACAAGTGAATTTTCAACTTGCATGTCTGATATTTTTTTATTTTTTGTTTTTCCTGTTCTTTTTTTTCTTCTTTCCTATACATATTATTATTATTATTGCACTCATTCAAAGATTGCATTGTTTTTACTGTTATTTTACCACTTAATCATGTATAAAAGGACTCGTCATGTCTAAATGGTTAAATAAAATTTTCTGTTATACAATTAAAATGATTTTATTTTGCAATAAAAATAATATAAAAAAGAAAAAATAATAAATAATAAAAATATTAACATTAAAATTTTATAAAAAAAAAAAAATAAATAAATAAATAAATAAAGGAAAAGATATTGCGGGAGGAAAACAAAAAAAAACAAAAAAAACAACAGAAAGCGTTGAAGGGTCAATACTCGCAAATCAGTTGAAAAGAAAAGAAAAGGAAAGAAAACCAAAAAAATAAGAAGAAAAGAAAAACAAAATTATTTTTTAATGATTTCAAAAAGGGTTAAGAAAGGCATTCTTAAAATTGTTGAACTCATAAGATATTTCAAATTAATTTTAAGAATAACAGTAAATATTACATACTCTATACCTATATCATTCATATTATACATATATGTATATAAAAATATACAATATAGGTACACATGTGGGGATAACTTACCTCAGATAAGTAAGAATAATATGAAAATAAGAAAATTAGCATTAAAAATAATAAAAAGGTTTAATTTTTTGTCCTCATGATTACAAATTTGAAAATATTCTAAAGATTTTTTTTTTTAAAAGTCACAGGAAAAATAAATTAAAGAAATATCATTTTACGATTCCAAAAAAAATTTCTCACTAACTATGCATTAGGCACATAATTATGAGCATAAGTTTCTGGTGTCTTTTTTGTTATATAAAGAACCTTCATTTAAACAAAGTATCAGTTTCCATAGCATTTTTATAGCATATAGCAATTTTGGCGAAATAATCTATTCCACATCCTATTTAAAATGTTTATTTATTTTATTCGAATAATATTATAACCTAATATACTAAAACATTTTGGAAAATTCAAAAATATATTATTACAATTTATTTTGTTAATTTTTTTGTATTAGCATAGGTGGTCCCCAATTTTCAATTTTCATGTACATATTATATAAATTTTAAATGAATATTAAGATTGATAAGAAATAGGACGCCTCCCAAAATGCAAATGTAACGTGAACTTAACTTATTTAGCAAAACAATTTTAATATTTAAATAATATCTATATCCTTTGGCTGACGACTATGTATTCGAAACATTGTTACTACCCGCTGTTCCTGTAAGCGTCATCTTAGTTATCCGTAGGTGAATAAATTTCACTCTGAACAAAAACGAAAACTAAAATTTCAAAAATCGCAATTAGAAAAATATTTCAAACTTTTCAAATAATTGATTTCAAAATTTGCAATTCCGTACCGGAATTTTTTCAATAATATCCCATCATCTAAAGTGATGCGATTAATATATACTCTGGGTGAATATATAAAATAAATCTCCTTCTCTAATGTGCCTATCCATTTCATGTTAGCGGTCATATGCCGTCGACGATTGCTGTTGTTGTTATATTCTTGTAACGATGTCATTGTACTCTTCACGGTTCGCCACCACATGCAGTAAGTCGCCTATGTTTGAAATGCCAGTTCAATTCCTGATGTTTCTCAACCATGATAACTGTTTTCTTCCAATACCTCTATGTTGCCTTCAATTCCTTTTGAACTATCAGTTGTAGAAGCTCGTATTTTTCGCCATGCATTATATGTCCGAAATACGCCGTTTTTCTTCTTTTTATATTTGATAATATAGTTAAAATTAATACAATTCAAAATTTAGTGTGATTTTTGTTTTAATAAAACTAACTAGAGTAAACCTTATAGAAACTACAACATTTCTCTCTTAAAAATTTTGGGAAAATTCTCAGTATGCTGGTCATTATTAGTTTCTTTAGATGCTAATGTGATATTAGTTTTTTTTTGCTAATGTAGTTATTGTAAAAGCTTGGTTTTTGGTAACGAACTTGTGAAAATTTTACTCGTACTTTAGCGCATGATATCGGTTACTTATCATGAATTAAGGCTTTATTTTAAGGTCTTAATGAAAAATTTACTCGTAATTTCTGTTAATATTTTTAAGCAACTTCTTTAATATTTCCTAAGCAACTTCTTGGTTAACAAAAAAATACTTGAAAATAAAAGTATATGACCATGTAAGAAAAAATATTTGGGGAAAGATCTACACATCTAACATATGCCTATAAATTAAAATTACTCTTAAATTTAAAATATTTGTGTATTAGCTTTATTTATTATCAATTACTATTAACAGCCTATTATAATTTATATACAATTAATTGAACAAACAGTATGTTTATATAAATATATTAAAATATCGATTTGTCACTAAATCGAAAAAATTTAATCGCAACAATTTAACAATAACAAGGTAATTAAAAAAAGAACTGTTGAAAGTATTGCAATCATCATTATAACTGCATGTCGGCTAGCTGTTGTTGGCATACAAATTTGTGTTATCTAGATATACTTACATAAGTAATTACTATTAAATGACGAAAACCACCATAAATTGAAATTAAATGTTTAAAATAATTCAAAAATACTTGCTTTGGTTATAAAGCATTTATCAAAAATTGCTAACAGAACCCATTACAATTTTTATCTTATACATACATGTATATATATACATCTTTTCACATTAAAATTGTAGCAATAAAAATCGAAAATTCTATAAGCATTCTTTACAATTCTGTCTGAATGCGTTTTAAACTAATTTCAATATTTTTAATTGATGCACATGCCAATAAAGTAATTGTTGATAATAAAATTCAAATATGAAAATATGCATGTACGTATACATTCATATAAGTATCTACAAAGTCATATGTGTAATTAATTATGTTCCTTGCATATATACATCCCTATATAACCATACTTATTGGAAGTTTCGCATGTATTTTTATATTGAATTTTCATCTCTTATATTATTAAAAACTGTCACGAATTTATGCAGAGTATCATATACAAAAATAAATAAAAAAAATCGGAAAATTAAATCAAAATATAATTTGTCGCCTCTTAATGTATAACAAAGTAATACACATGTAAATATAAATATAAAAATTATTACATATTTAAAATTATATTAAATGTGCAACTTCAATAATATGAACGTATAAAATAATTTTTATATCTTTATAATGCAAATTATTTAATGGGAATAAAAACTGAAAAGAAAAATCTCTGCCAGACAGTAAAGTGAAATTTTTGTAATAATTCTTAATAAATTTGTAATAAAAATATACATTACAAATTTAACATGCATAAAAGTAATTCATATACAGTAGCATATAGATGCTGTCGCTCAAAAGTATGTTATTGCAAACAAATTGTTTTCTGTTAAAAATTTTCTTTCTGTTAAAAATTGTTAAAAATTAAATCGTTCAATTCATGGGTATATTTTAGAATTTACCATACCTCTTTCCTTACGAAATGATCAATCAAAAATAAGATGGCGGTTTTCAGCTCTGTGGTACACTGGGTCCTGATCAATTGAAAAACTTAAACTAGTAGAGAACTTTATATCAGGCAGAGCAATTAAAATTTTATGTTATCAGTTTTACAGAGAAGAAGAAAAAAATTTAACAGATTGCTGGATTTTTAAGGAATATCATAGGTACATCTAATATATGATAAACATTCAATCATTTTAATAAGCAGATGGCTATGAAAATGTAAAGACCAGAACCAAATACATGTCATATGCCAAATTTTATGTTCCCTATATGCACAAATATTGAATCAGCATTTGAATGAAGTAAAACGAGTAAATAGTTAAGCAGTTCAATGGAGTTTTGAATCTATGTTTGTAAACTTATATGAAACAGATGACACGACAGTAGAACATAATAGCAGATGGAAATGCATTTCTTCGTATTGCATGGAACCGTTTCAAAAAATTATTTTTAAGATATAAGATCTATTTGCCTGTGCTGAAATATTTTCAATCGCTATTGTTTATCCTTAAAAATATGATATGTGTATTATTTGTTATGGAATTGACAGTCAATTGTTTTTTAATTTATCAACAACTATTGACTAACAGCGAGTATCATATATGCATTGATGTAATTACAACATTGTTATAGACAATTCTTCAATTATAATGTTGTATCAGTACATTGATTGAATCATTTAATTTGATATTTTATTACGAGAACAGACGATTTATTGAATACAATGTATAATGTATACAACAAACTATAGAGTAGTTGTATATTTATGCAATTATGTGTATATGAAAGCACATCGTGTATTATGCATTTTACACAGCTTAAATTATAAAATCAAACGAAAACTGTTTAATAGTGCACATTATATAAAAATAAACCTAAATATTTTTAAAAATATTTGAAATATGCGTTAGAAATAAAATTAACAAAAATCGTAAATAAGTAAGGTTGGGTCAAACCAATGGTTTATAATGTAGCACTTTCCCATTCAACAAGTGAAAATACTGCTTTCTTGTTTACTTGAAACAATCGGGTTATGTACTAAACTATTAAAATTACTTTCATTCATATACGAAACTATTTCATGGATTGCATATATTTAGGATGAGCAATGTAAGCAATGTTTGAAACAAAACAAAAAAAAAAAACGAGAAAAAATACAGTTGACCCTGTCAACTACCAGAAAGAGCCAAGCAATTTCAACGACTCTCAACAAGCACATTGGCCCTACTAATAATTTTACTTTTGCGAAATTTTAATACCAAAGCTCTTATAGTTTCTAAGGTGTAGTCAAATGAATTTTGAAGTTGTATGGCAGTTACCCGAACCAGTAGTTCGATCATATCAAATTTAAATGGAGTTCTGACAAGCGATGACATTATTATAATGAACTATTTGTGAAAATTATCTCAATTAGTTCTTGCGTTATCGTTGGGACGGACGGGCAGACGGACGGACCGCCAGATAGACAAAACTAAATCAGGAGGGAGATAGGTAAAAATTTTTTTCTAAGTTTCTGGAAAGATTTCAGCTTTCTATCTGCTAGGGTGTAGAAGTTTTGTAAACAAACGCACGGACAGATGGACGGACGGAAGGACGGAGCAAAACTAATAAGCACTTTTTTTCAAGTTTTTTTGGTGCTAAAATCAAAGTTGTTAATTGAATAGACCTTGTTTTACATTTATGCTTGAATTATGCGTTTAAAAACATCAAGAGCAGAAAATTATTTTATTTTATCATGCGGCAGGTTGATTAAGCTAATTGGGTAAAAATTTTTCAGAAAAATTCTAAATATTTTAAAAATTAAGATCGTTCTGTATTCTATATGCATATTTACATGATATAATTATTGCATACATTTAGGATGAAAACAAAATTATAAGCTGCCAAAAATTTACCAAAAATTGAAATTTTTTGTTAATTTTTAGAAGTGATAACTCGGGAGGACGAAGGAAGTAAAAAATGTTCCTTTTATCCATCATTTTCTAAAAGCTTTTAATAATTCAAATTCCTATAATTTACTGGATTAGAAAAACGATGTTAAAAAAATCTGAACTGAACGAATTTAAGAGTTATTTTTATTGTCCGTTTTGTCATTGCAATGCTTGCTTATTCTTTTTTCGACTTGTCAAAAAATTACCAAAAAATTATAAAGTTTTTTTAAAGAGCGCTGAGAAGTTATAAAAAGTTTCTTCAACAAACTAACATTCCTGGGTTTTTTTCACTTTACTTTTTTCCCATACATTGTCAATAAATTCATCACAAATTTTTTATAAAATTTTCCACGTAGAAATATTTCGTGTTATTATGATTTTGTGATACAGTCTACGGAATTGAGGATTTAATTTGCGCTGTTTTCTCTGAAACTATTACTGCGACGAATTTAGAATGCGACGGTGGTGGTACTTTACCAAATTAACTTTACCAATTTTCTTGGTAAATGGCGATTTTCTTAATCCACTATTCGTTTTGATTCCATAGATGATTGATAGATAAGAATTTTTTTACAATATAATATGTAAAACTTTCAAAGAACTTGAAATATGTAGTTTCAAATAGTTTAGCAAGTTCTGTAGTTAAGGTTGCACAAAATGAAATTAAAAAAACACAATTTTACAAAAAAAACGTAAACATTACGTAATTGTTCACCTGTTTCAATCATTATCATTAATTCATATCACATAATCATTAATTAATACTCGAACAATAATAATAATCCAAATGTGTAAAATTTTAAAAACGTAGCACTTTCCATATTATACAAAGAAGTAGTTGCAAGATTCAAGTAGTTATGCACATTAATATCGTGTCACATTACTTATCAAATGAATTCCATTATTATTTAAATTTATATCTTAGGTTCTACTCCTACTATAACAGAATCAAATCCAAATTATTATCCAGAGTAATAAATGTAGTCTGATTTTTTGTTAATAAGGACTCAACCAGTGCCTACAATCGCGTATTATATAATGTATGTATACCATATATAATTATCTATTAAAATGTGTCCTTGAATTGTATTTTCAAATATATTTACATATATTCAAGTATTATTAAGAAATTTCTGAAAATAAACTTTACAATTGATTTTCATTACAAATGGCCGCTTAATAATTGATTTTAATTAAAAATTTTGGAAACAAAATATAATTAACATATCCTCTTTATTATCGCTATATAAGCATATTTGATATGTTATAGACAAATTTCCTTCAACTATATCTAAAATCTAAATTTAATTATACAGCTGGCTAGTATCATTATTATTATATTCAATTAAAATATAAAAACATTTAATTTATATACAAAATTATGAACACCTACAAAACCCTCTTGGAAAGTCATCCAAAAAAAAAACTTTTGTATTTTTTTTTTGTTTTCGGAAGTTCCTTATTAAATAAAATTACATGTATGTATATCTGAAAATGCATACATATTTACATTTATATTTACATAATATGCACAAAAGGAAGTATATAATAAATACATATATATATATACATATAATATTAATAAACATATTTACTGGCTATAATTATTTATTGTATCCAAAATTCAAGAAGGAAATACAAGAACATACAAAGTGAAGAAAAACAAAATCTTTAATCATTCAAGCACATTATGTGTACATTTTACCTATATAAATATATACTGTATATGTATGTATACATATGAACTTAAAGTAGGTGTCTAAAATATTTTAAGTAAACTAAATTACACGTGGCTTATCTTGAAACTACAAAATCAGTGTCATCTATTATTCAGAGCATCATTTAAATTAACCTAATTTTTTTTTACATTTTACCAACCACAACAAGAAACTTAAAAAAGTGACTAAAAAAAACATAAAAAGTTCGTTCATTTTTTGTTTTTTTTTTTCTTTTTTTTTTCAAAATTATACCAACATTCTTATATTTCGAGGAAAAAACTTTTTCTTGTGTTTTTTACACAAAAAATATAGTAAAAAAACATACATATATGTATGTACATAGTTATAAATGTGTATAATGTTTGTGTTCCGCTGTATATATAAGACTAGTTTTCCATATTATTATAACCGTAATAGGTTAATATACAAACGTATTTTACCTGTATACCTACAAAAACAAATACCTTATACCAAACAACTAAACATAATATTTAAAGTTGTATAAAAAGTGTAGGTTCCTATTTATACAATAATAATAATATTATGTATATAGGTACATCCATACGTACATATTTTGTTATACCCAGTGGTAAGATGAAATTTTGAATAAAAACAAAAAAAAAAAAACATATAAATTTATTTTTTAAAGGCAACCAACTTTTCTTCATTTTCCCAAAAGATAATCTTTTTGCCCACAAAAATCCTTTTGTGCTCACCTTAAACAAAATTCTCTCTTAAAAAATATACAAAAACAAAACAAAAAATAATCTTAAAAATACTATAAAAAAAAAGTACCTACCTTCCTTCCTATCTACCTACCCATCTTCAAGAAAACAAACGGTACAAGTATATATTCTTTCCTTCCATTTACATTTCTACCTCTGTTATACATCTACATACGTACATACATATGTACATGAACGGAATAAATGTATGTATTTCCTATATATTTTGTATTTATTTATTTATTTTTTATTTTGTTATTCTCTGTATACCCGTCAGTTTAATTTTTTTGTTTTATTTTACTTATATATTTTTTTTTTCTTGTTGTTTTCCTTTTTTTGCTTATTTTTTTCTCATTTAAGTTCCTTTTATTTTGCTGTTGTTTTTTTTTTGGTTTTCGTTTTTCATTAGGATTACTATATACCTACTGTGTATTAAGCGTATGTATAATATTATATAGTGAAGTGCAATACATACAATATATTGTTGGTTTTAGTATACATATATTAAATAGATAGTGTAATTCGGCAATCCTTTTACTTCATTAATTATTCATTACATCCGACCTCGAAATGAAAATTTTCTACTTTTCTTTTTTTTTAATATTGCATAAATAGCCAGCCTTTTTCTTCCATATTATGTACATACCTGCTATACATAAATACGTATTTGTTATACATTAAAATGTAAAATATTATTTCTAGTAACCGTAGATATGACATACATACCTATATATGTATATAGTTTTAATATTATAAAATATTATTTTGAGATATAAAATTATTTTAATATTTTTTTTTCCTCCACCAAATAAAACAAAATGAATAAGTAGAAGAGCTAAAGTAAATAAAAATAAAAAAAAAATTCATAATTTTATAGGAGAAGAGAAGAGTAGGTGTACAATGAGAAAAGAAGAAGAAGAATAAGGTGAGATAACGAATAAACTTTTATTTAATATTAAATCCTTTAGTTGTTTGCTAAAAAAATAAAACAAATAATAAAATTTTTCTTTTTCTTTTTTGTTTTTCATTATTAAATCAATTTTGTTTTTTAATATAAATTAAAATTAAAATTTTTGTTTTATAGTATCTACAGATACATATAATAACACATCCGGTAAAATATACACATATAAAAATTTGAAAATAACTTAAATTAAATAAAAAAGAAATTATAATAATTAAAGCATATATGTTTATATAAATATGTGTTATATATCTCATACATATATGTTTAAATAACGTACATTCACATAAAATAACAAAATGAACTTATTTGTACTTATGTATATGAAAAATTATTACAAGAACGATAGTAATAAATAATAATCATAAAATAATAAAATATAGTAAAATAATATTGCAACAATAGAATTATGTATAATATACATTATGTATATAAACAAAATGCATTCATATGCATAAAATGTCGAGCAGAGCAACAAATTATAATAAAAACGATTGCCGTCAAAGTAAAAAGTTATTGTAATAATCTTACGTATATTTACTAGTTATATGCATAAATATATATGTGGATATACATATATTATATAAGTATATAATAATATGTAATGCATAATATGTGCATATACTCATGATATAATCCTATATACATATACATATATATGTAATTTATCAAAAAGTTCAGATTTTACTATGTATACATATATAGTATACACGTATATTTTGAATAATTCCTTATATATCACATAATATGGTTAGGTATATGATATATATACATATATATATATGATATGTATGTACATATATATGTATATATAGAAATGCATGCATATTTTTGATAGATTCATTCTAAAAATAAAATTTAATACGTCCTCCTTTTTATATAACAAAATAATATTTTTTTTTTCTTTTTCTACTTCTTAAATTTCTTATATAATTCATTTACAATATGCATACAAACTCATAAGTAAGCATGCATTTCATATACTATATAAATACATATACATATATAATATGTTTAGCACATGTAAATACATACATACACTTTGATAATATTATTGTTTAGCGCTTCCTTTGAATTTTTTTTCTTATTTTCTTTTCATTATTGCTATTATTATTTTTTTTTGAACGACTCAATTTCAATATTCGTAGACTTGCTGTCGTCATCATGACTGTGTTATTCGTTATTCTATATATTATGCACATGCATACATACACACGTTTTGTTTTTTTTTTTGTTATCTTTTTTATTTTAAAAAATAGAGAAAAAAAAGCAAATTATGTTTTTTTTGTTTTTGTTCAGAAATAAAAATCGTTAGGAACATTTTAGTTATAGTTCAGGTAAAATAAAGTACGAGCAGTGTCGCTGTGTGGTTATTTGTTGAATATAAAAACCATTAGTATTAAAATGTTAATAACTTGTTCTTATTCAAATGTTTATAAACATTGTTTTTATCTAAATCTTAGCAATATTTTAATACATGCAAATAAGACCAATACATTTTGAATGTAAATGTTTTAAAGTAAATATTATTACTGTTGTGACAGTAAAGTGCAGTAGCATTATGATGTAAACAAAAAAAAAATGAAGAACAACTGAAAAAAAAATTAAAATATTTTTTTTTTCTGTTTATATTTGCTTTTCTTCTTTTTTTTGTTTTATTTTGAATGCATTTTTGTAATTTTTCGTTTGTTGCTGTTGTTATTATGCCATTTTTTTTTTGTTAGTGACGAAAATTAAGTTTAAATTGAGTCAAAATTCTGTGGCAGTGATGTTGTATGATTTTAACAAAAAGGTATTTATTTAATTTATGTATGTAATATGGTTTAAGTATAGTAAATGTAATATTTGTGTATTGTGTGTAATATCATATACAGATAAATATGGGTGTTTAATAAAACTACATTTACTTAATATATAGTATGTTTGAATCAATAGAGTTAGATTTCACAAATAATTATTAAATACTAAGTTAATATTATAAAAAAATTTAAGTTGAATTGTTTTCAAAAATGGCAATATTTTCAATATGTATGCCAGTAAGTGAATGTTTACACAATATTTTTTCCTATACCTTAAATTTTGTATGTTGTTATTGGCTTTTAAAGAATTTTGTAAAACCAGTGTTCCTTACAGATTACCGTTATGTATTTGACTCAATTATAGTTACTTAACATGCAAGTAACTTCTGAACAGTTTTTAATTGTTTTTATAAAACTAGAGAATTTTATTTTGCTTCATATAACATGCTTTTTAAAATCATTTCAAAAAATTGAAAACGAAAGGTTCGTGAGATTAAAAATTAAAATAAAGTTAAAATTAAATGGCTCTAAAGGGTTAAATATACTAGTTCATATACAAGAATATGAATTCTGTACTATATAATATAAAACATATTTCTCAATGCATTATGAATTTAAAATATCAAAATTTTTAAAATAAAGTTATTCTCCCACAATTTTTCCAAATTTATAATTTAAATAGATCTACCCTTATTTCAAAATTTATAACCAAAAAGAAATAATAAAAATTAAATTTTCCTTAGAATCATTTTCTTAATGTCACTGAAAAATAATATAAAAATATGAAAAAAGAAATGTAAGTCAAGAATAAACTAAAAAATAATACAAGAAAAAAAGAAAGGAAAAACAAAAGTGCATTGCTTTATCTCAACACTGACAAACAATATTTTCTCGCTTTTGAAATTCGTTTTTTCTATACGTTACTTTCCACAATAAATTGTATGCATATATATACATACATATGTATATGATCATGTACATATGTACATAATATTATGTATTTACTTATGTTCTCGTTGTTTTAATCATCTAGCAACATATGTGTTTATGCACTTTTTAACAACATTAACTAATTTGTATGCAAAATACATACACATAAACATTCCTTTATATACATACCTTTTACATATACATATGCATGAATATAACATTATAACATAACAGGAAAAACAAAATTTATTTAGAAGAAATACAGCAGGTACACATGTGCATAATGCACAAATAAATACATACATACAAATTCGTATTTGTATAAATGTATCGTATAAATAACGTACATAATAAGTTTGGTACACAATATATGCATACTCATTTTAAATGTTATAAAAAACAGCATAAAATAAATAACAAAATCACTGCAACAGTTTGTTGTTCCTGTTTTCCTTAAGGACAATATTTCTTTTTTGTCAACAACATCGACAATAATATCAATTATTATCATTGATTCGGCATCATTATTATTATTATCACTAAAGTTATTATTATTATTATTGTTGTTCTTTTTTTATTTTTATTTTTTTAACGGTTTTGTTCCTCATATTGCAAACATACAGAAAGAAGAATCAAAATATAAACAAATAAGTATGTATAAGAAAATAACACACATTTTATAATTTGTTCTTTTTTTTTTTTTTTGTTGCTAAGCAGTTTTCTTTGCAGCCTAATTGTTTTTGTTCAGTGTACTTCTTCAAATTACTTACAAACATATATATATTTATTGCAGTTAATTGCTTGTTTTGCACATGCATTAAACGCACACATAAAAAAATATTATGATTAAAATATGAAATGTGTTGTAAATGGTACGTATACAAAAAACATATTGTATTTTTGTTGCAATTCTGAAATTAAGATTCTTTTTCTGATTGTTCTTCTTTTACACGTATGATTGTGTTCAGCAACATAATATTCTTATAAGCAACAAAAATGTATATTGAATATATACGTAACAAGTATGAAATGTATACAATACAAATCATAAAAATAAAAACAAAAATGAAATAAACAGTAGAAGTAAGTAAAGTAGTTCTATGCTCTATGTTGACTTTGCTGTGTTTTGAACATTTGCTGTTATTGTTATATTTTTTTTTTGTTTTCGTTTTCTGCACCTCTTTTTGTTGTTTTCATTATTCAGGAAAGGTAATAATAATAATAATATTGTAAAGTACACATAAAATAAATGTGTGTGTATGTGTGTGTGCTTGGATGTGGTAAAAAGAAGACATGAAATGAAAAATTTTTAAAATTTCGTTGCTTCAGTTTGTTGCTGAACTTTGAAAACAACGAATGTGTTTTCTTAAGAATAAAAATAACTGAAAAAAAGCAATTCAATTTGTTGTTAGTTTTTTTTTTGTTTGTTTATTTTTATTATTTTGAAATATAAAATTAAGATAGAGAAGTAAAAACAAAAAAAAATTTAAGAATTAAAAGAAAATCTGACAAAAACAGAGAAGGAAAAAAAACAAAAATTCGTTGCAAATATAAATACATATATACATATGTATGTACATGTATACAAATTTAATGATACTGTTATGCCAGTAAGGTGCAATAATACTAATTTAAATTAAAGAAAAAAAGAAAAAAAATTCATAAAGTAAAAGAAAAAAATTATTATAAAAGGAAATAACATAGAACGGAATCGCTTATTTTATATTCATTATTTGAATTGTGAATTTTAAAAATTTTTCGAAAAAAAAAATATCAGTGAAAATTTTAAGAAAATTATTTTTAAATTTAAAATAAAAAAAAAAAAAATTTTAAAATTTATTTATAAAAACTTAAAATTTATATTTATTAAAAATTATTTAAGAAAATACTCCCGAGTATTTATGAATGCAAGTGTTTGCAAAAAAAAAATATAAAAAATAAATTATATTTTAAATATTTAAAAAATTAAATTCCGTGTAAATGTACTTCAATAAAATTTAAAATTTAATTATGATTAAATAAATAAAAACTTAAATGTAAATAAAATTAAAAATAAATTTGAATGAGATTAAAAAATATTAAATAAGCAAAAAATTAAAATCAAAATTAATTTGCTAATTTAAAATTATTTCAAAAGTTTTAATAACTGTAAACTTAATAGAAATTTTCTACTTTATTTAAGCATCAAAAAATTAATCTTAAATTAAGAAATTATTTTAAATTTTTTGGGAAATACTTAAATTACTTACCGCTAACAATTAATGACAGACAAGAAATTAAAAAGGAAGAATTTTAATATTAATATTTTAGTGTTTAAGTTTAATTAAATTGCCAATAAGAAATTTTTACAAATTACAAAAAAAGAGAAAGAAAATTTTTCAAAAATCCTTTTTTACTTTGATTTCAATTGATATTTTATTTCTTGAATGTGCATTTTTGTTTGATTTTCCAATAATTAAAAAGTGTAATTAAATTCTTATAAGATAAAATAAAAATGCACTTTTAATCTTACTTATATAATACTGTAAAAAAACAGTGAAAACTCATTTAAAAAAAACTTTTAATTGTTGTTTTGTATTTTGATGTGAATTGTAATAAAATAAAAATAAAAATATAAAAAAAATTAAAAAAAAAAAGGAAAATAACGTATAAAATGAAATTATGTCAAACGCACGTGCATTAAACTTGTTGAAAAGTCCATATAAGTAATAAAAAATGAAAAATATAAAAAATAAACAACACTGATAAAAAATAAAACAGAAAAAAGAATTAAACAAAAATAAAGAAAACAGGTAAGCAATGAAAAAAATAATAATAATAAAATAAGTAGCTAGTGTAGTACTTATGTAAGTAATTTATAAAAAAAGAAGAAAAGAATGAATGAAAAAATAGGAACGTTTACGAGCACTTACTTGCACTTTGAATTATGTATGTATGTGCCTACATACTTATGTGAGTTTGTAGGATAAAATATTATGTTTTATGTAATTTTTGAATTAATTGAAATTAATTTGAAGAAAACTTTTATTTGTAAGGCTTTTATAATTTTAAATGCAAAATTATAATTACATTCCACTTCCAACTTGAGGTTTTCCTCAAGTTAGTTCGTCAAATTAATTGTATTCAATTAGAATACAATTTCAATAAAATATTGAAAAAATATATTTCAATAAAATATTGAAAATCCATTGAATTAAACTGTGTTTTGAAAAGTGATTTTAGGGCTTTAGGCTTTAGAAATGGCCATTAGAATCTAAGATTTGAATAGAAAAGATCATTTCGTTCAATCCGAAATTCCTTTACATAATTATTCTAAATGTTTTCTAAAATTCAGAATTATATAGTATATTGACATTCAAAACAGAATTTCATATTTTGTACAAGCTACATACATATATATTAAATGAGGCTTTGTTTAAAAAAGTGAAACTATAATTTTTCAAAAAATTTTTTAATGGCAATTCTTATTAATTGTTACAAAAACAAAAACAGAAATCATTCATTCATGAATATTTAGAAATTTAATATCCATTCCTTAATTTGTATGAATTTAATAATTTTAGATTTAGATGCTACAATAAATTTTTAACAATTAGTAATTCTTAATGATAAAAGTATATGACTATGACTTTTATAATAATTATTTAAAAAATATTTAAGCCGTTATATAAGTTTGTACTTAGCCTTAATTTTGGCATACTAGATTTTTCAATCTATAGTACCTTTTTTTGAAAAGTGCGAAAATAACTTTATTCTTTGTGAAATATAAAATATTGGTTAGAATTTTGAAAGTGTTTGAAAAGTTCTGACGTTTTATTTAATTTTATTAGGTATGTACGTTTGTTAATTAATCTGAAAATATTTGAAAGATCGTCATAAAAGCGTTCGCCATACAGAGTGTATTATATCGTCGGTTAAGAAGCAGAAAGCATTAAGTCAGGAAACCGTGTTTTGAGTAAATTCAATTTGAAAAAAACGTAAAATTGTAAAATTAATCAATTAGTGTAATGGGATCGGTCCCTTTAATTTCTAAGCTATATTCTGGATTTGCATGATTTTTTACCGCAACAAAGAATATATTTTTCTGATTTAATTCATCTGGATAATTCGAATTCTCAAAAAATGCACCTAGTGCTTTCTGCCTTTTAACCGACGATATTTTCAATAAAATGTCATATTGTGCAATATTTGAAGCCTTATCTATCGAAAGCACCATTCAATATTTATTTTTAAAGTCGCAAGGGAGTCTCACTTATTTCTATAAACGATTACTCATGAAAATTTTACATAATTCTTTTAAGATAGTCCAGTTGCTTTATGTTACAGCTTTCTGGTGGCCAACTTTAAGTTGAATTTCCCTAGATAATCAGTTCACTAAATTTTCCAAGCAACACAGCTTTGCAGTAAAAGACGGTAATGCTTTCTCCCTTCTCTCTTTAAAATTAATAAAAACTAATAAACTCGCTTTGATACAGGGCACATCAAATGCCATAAATTGACAATAATCTCTATTACATAGTTGCGATAACTGAATGATTTTGACAAAATAATTGAACGATACATCTTTCCACATGATATACTAATAAACTTTGATAAACAAAACTAATGATAACAAATTGTTTCCAATAACTTGAAATATTTAAAGTTCTTTATAAGCAAATTTTATAAATATTTGTTTAATAACTTGAATTGCAAGCAAAATTAAGTTTTTTTATTTATATTGTTTATTCACTCATACTTAATTGATTCAGTTATAATATAAATGTCATAACATATTAAAACGCTAAACGCATTTGCATTGCAACGAACTACAAGCTATAAGTATGCTGTTGCAAAAATTTTATTTAAATTTGTGTTTTGTATAAGAAATCTATTATTTGCATCATTGTTTGTTTCAATTTACGGGATTAATAAATTGAAGTCTTTATGGTTTTAATCCAATAATTTTATTTTTATTAAGCTAAGCTTCATTAAGTTTTGTAGAAAAATTCATGTTTTGAGGAAAATAGCAATGTTTTAGAAAATGTTTTATGTTCACTTTAAATTTGGCATTAAAAAAAATTTAAAAAATAATATTATTATTGAAATTACCATAAAATAGAATTCTAATTTAGATTTGAGAATTGTAAATTAAGAAATGCATATAACATAATAATTCTAAGTAATAATTTCTAATTGATTTAAAAATTCTAACCATCAGATTATTAAAATTTCAAATATTTAATTTCAATTTACTTACTCATATCTTACATAAAACCAAATATTATCGTATATTGCACGTATAAACTATTAATTCTATTCTACTTCTATTTTCACATTAAAAATTACAAAAAATCAAAAAGTCCTTTTATAAAAGGATGAAGTTGTAAAACTAAATTTTATGATTTTAAATAAAAATTCAAATGTTAGCATAATCAAAATTAATTTTTAGAGAAAATTTATACATATTAACTAAATACGTATGTTTAAGCAATGTAATTTACATAATGCATGTACTATAAATTGTAAGAATATTGTAATTTTATTTAATTAAGGATTTGCATATGAAATAATTGATAAATATTTAAAAATTTAGATAAAGTAAATTGCAAGAAAAGAAGTAAATATATAAGTAATTTCAAAATAATTATAAAATTTGCATAAAATTTGGAATTATTTTAATTATTTATGCAATGATTGCTTGCTTGATATTAGAGTATACAATTATATTATGATCTCTACAAGTGTATGTACTAATATTAACTTATTATAATTTTATGCACGACTTACTTGTGTACTAAGTATATTATCTATGCATGTAGATCTTACTGAATTATCCAAATTGTTTAATTAATTGTTATTTAATTCTATTTTACATAAAAGATACATTTTAGGAATAATTAAATAATAATTATTTTCTTTACTTGCTAAATATGCTAAAAAAGAAAATTAATAAATCGGTCTTGTAAATGAAATTACAGACAAATATTTTTTGATTTTAAAATAATTGCGAATCGTGTTGTTGGAAATATTTTCAATAATTTCATGCGACATAGTTTCATTTCCTGGTACTTTGGGTTGATTTACAGACACAATTTATGAAAAAACGGGTTTCAATTCTTATTCTTACTCAAGATCTAACTCTGAATTTTCATAGAAATGCATTTAGAGAGTTAGAGATTAGATAATTGTTAAGATTAATTTATGAAGATTTTAATGGTCTGTTATAAGGTAGATAGGTCTTTTGATTATTTTGAAGTTCGAATTTTCTAAAGAATATATGTGCTTAAGTAAATAAAATTATTTAGTTGCAATGATAGTTTGAAAGTTGTCGAAACAGGCTTTTTTGTTTTAAAATCCTAAATCATTGCCATGGAAAATGTCTGAATTTCATAAAATTGCAATTTTTTCCTATTCCAAATAATTATTGCTTTTATATTACTATAAATGAATATTAAATTATTTCCAAAGTAATTAGTTTTTTGCTTTAAAAAATATACAAAATTATATTAGTTTACTTAAACACAATTGAGTTTAAAAGGCTGAGTAGTCGCTGTTATGTGCATTCGAATTTTTTGAGATTAAAAGGAACGTAAGTCAAAGACCTAGGCTTTGATTATTGTCTCTAATCCATTTGGGAGCATTTCGGCCTTACACTTAAATTTAAGCTTCAGTTTCACAAATCTTTGAGTTAAAACTAGGCGAATTACCAGTCGTCGAAGTTGTTTTCTCAATATTAAATATTGAATTTATGTTGATATTTATTATTTATTCTTGTTTGTACTTATTCAAATATCGAATATATTGAGTAATCACTTTTATTTTAACATTTTATTTTATAATATTGTACATATATTAAGCTAAGTATATAATATTGATTTATATATAGTGTACTTACTCCTGAACACCTGCACCTCCGTATTCGTCAGAATTGATTTTTAATATCCACAAAATAACCTTCAATTCCCAATCGCCCTCTTTAAATCAAACTCAGCTCATAAATAAACTGTTGAATTTATAGTTTTCGGAATAGAATTTAAATACCGCATTATACTCCATTTTTGAAATCAAGGTAAATCTTTTAATGAAATTAGTTTTTATCCCTTTTTTTTCTTCTTTTTAAAAGAATTGAATTCTAAATTTATGAATTCTAATGCAAAAATAATGTTTCCATTATTATTTTTACAAAAAAAAAATCTCTTCTATCATCATTACAATAAAATAGAGAAAATCATTATACTATGGAAACTTTAAAAAAAAAAAAGAAAAGTAAATTAAAAAAGTTTCTTTTTTTTTCTATACCATTTCCATTTCCGTACTCTTTCAATATATTTTTAATGAATTCCATATCAGATAACTAGCTAGTATACTTTATAAATGCATTATTCAAACTTTATAGTAGACTTTTAATTTCCTTTTACAAAGACTATGGAAAAATAAACATATAGAAAAAGTAGTAAAAAATCCAGAGGACTTTTTTTTTTTGCTTAATGTCATCGATAGATTCCTTCTTTTTGGTTTTTATTTATTTTATTTATATAACATTCGATTATATTTATTCGACATTAGGTATAGTTCAATGTCATATGATTCATAATATTAAAATTTTTGAAATCTAAATATTAGTTTAAATGTCCTGCTGGAAAAATCCCGTTGTACACACACAAATACAATCCTTTTTGTTCCCAGTTTTATGATAAATTGTGGTATACATGTAAAGAATAAAAATTTATTTAATAAATTATGATTGTGATATTCTATAATACAAAAGGTAGATGGACTGGTAATATTTTCATTATATAGGAAATTTTATTTGAGTTTTTTTTTTACAATCATGAATTTTATGAAACCAATCTAGTGTAAACATTTCTTAATTGACTTCATTTGGCAACGATCTTATGATTCTATTCCATTCAAATATTTCAGTTAAAATAATATCATTATTTTCTTTTTTAATTAACAATTTAGAATATTTGGTATTGTAATAAACCAGACTAAAAATATTTTAAAAATGTCTACAAAATTTTGCCAATATTTATTTTTTAATGATTGTAAATTTAAGTTAAAAAAATTTTTTTCTTTTATTTATTTTTCCGA
The DNA here is from genome assembly GCF_029603195.1 of Condylostylus longicornis. Classification (NCBI taxonomy): domain Eukaryota; kingdom Metazoa; phylum Arthropoda; class Insecta; order Diptera; family Dolichopodidae; genus Condylostylus; species Condylostylus longicornis. The sequence goes on along the minus strand of NW_026578017.1, from coordinate 7,432,530 downwards.
TTAGTTTGTTTGTAATCGTTTGAATCATGATTCTTCCTTAGCATATAACAAATATTTTCCTATTTTTCCTATAATTTTGTAATATTAAAAATGTTATACTAAAAATGCATTAATTATTTATTAAAATTAATTATTAAAATATCTCTAATTATTAAGAAGATCTGCGAGACAAATATTCATTAAAGTTTTAATAAATATTTGAACTTATACTTATACTTAATTAATATTTTCTATCTAATACGATTCTAACACAATAAACATTATTTCATGGCTATCAAACCACCAAAGATACAATAATGAACCAGTATATATGAGCAATAAATGTATCCTGATGCATATAGAGAAATTTTTCAGGCACAAATCATAAATCTGAATTTCAATATTCAAATAATAATAAATTTGAGCATAAAACCGTAGTACCTTCAAGGTTAAGATTGCAATCGATATCAAATATATCGATTTCTATCTTATGCAGTTTGATGAAATCTTATTTTGTATTTGATACGCACATTTCATTGAAAAAACTTTAAATTTTTGAAAATTTCAAAATTACATTTCAATTTTTAACTTCGATTTAAAAGTGTCCATATTTGATCTAATAAAAATTTTGGAAAAGTTCGGCGTTTAAACCTTCGAGGATTATGTTTGATGCAAAAAATTGAAAACCATCCAGTTATTGTTAAACAAAATCCATAACAGAGTAATTAATACTTTTCTGTCTACCTAACTATACAGGAAGACATTTGCATACTTTTTTTGATTTCCAGAGTCTATTTCATTTTTTTGACAGATTTCATGTAAAAGTGGAAGGATATATTAAAATGGTATGAAAAGCATTAAAATTATAAGAAAGAATTTTATGGAAAATTTAAGTTTTAAACAATATAAAGAAACAAATTGAATAAAAACATGTGCACTAGTAAATATTCATGATCGCATGACTTTTTTCGCATGATTTTGTTGCAACCGAATTTACTAACCATTTCAATTCTTCAATTTTTAATAAAATTGGGGTACACTTTAATTGATCATGATTATATTCGATTATTATGATGAAAACTGATAATAAAGTAATCTTGACTACACTCACATTCAACCTTCATCGTTTGCACAAAGATAGCGCAAAAATAGAAGATGGAAGCTCTCCTCATCTTCAATATCACTCAATATAGAAAAAATGGTTTATTTATGTGATATGACTTATACAAGAGTAAGCAGCAAATGTCAAGATTACATTGGAGTCAAGACATTTACACTGGATCCTTCTGCAAAAAACTTAGAATTTATATTGTTCTTCTTGAATTTCAACCTCAATAATTTTGAGAATTTTTATCAATTTTTATATTTATTTTAATTTAATATTTTTACTTTATTATTGAATATCAAATAAGAAAATCTTTTAATAATTTTCTTTTTTTTTTAATAAAAATCTAGTTTTTTACTACTTACTTATTTTTTTTGATTATTTTTTTTGTAAACTTCTTCGGCATTATTATTGCATTTCTTATGCATTTTATTAGAAATTTTTAATTTAAAACTTCAATTACATATAGTCGTTATAACTATATTTACTTATTTGTTTTCTTTATTTTTTTTTATTTTATTAATTTTAAATTTAAATTTATTCAGGTCACAAATAAAATTCTGTATTCTTATGTCATTTTTATTGAATATTGAATGAAATTATTTGATGTTGTTATTATTTGTAGAAGTGCAAATATACTTATATACATTTATATATTATATAATATGTATATAAACAGAATTGGAATAAGAAGAAGTATGAAAGTATAGAGAGTAAACCTAGTTACAAGTTAAATTGAATAGATTCATATTTATTTTAAAGCTAGTAATTTGCATTCAAAAAGGGTTATCGATTTTATAATTTTTAGTTTTGATAGTTTGATTAGAATTATTTTTTTTTATTAAATTCTTCTTTATTAATTTATTTGTGATGTTATTTTTAATATTTTTATTTAATATTTTGTCATATTATTTTTATAAATGGTCATTCACGTGATAATAAATTTTTTTATATTTCAATTTATTGAATATTAAAATATAGGCTGATTATAATTTTACAATGTAATAATAAAATGATCTGTGTTTGTGTATGTTTGTGTTTATATATGTAGTTATTTTTTAATTTACTTAAGATTTTATTTATAATTACGTTATATATACATTTTTCATTTGTATTGTAGTGGTATTGCCGTAGAATGACTTACATTTTCCATTAAATATCCTGTTCCTTGAATATATTTTTTTAAAATAAATTTTTTTGCATTCAAGGGATTTAATTGAAAATTTTTTAGATATTGTATTATATTGTCACTTAATGAAGTACATAAATTTATACACTCATCAAGTTCTGAATAGTTGCTTTTTTTGGATTGTAACTTTTATTTAATAAAATTGGATTAAAGCAAAGGTTTCTTAAGAAGCACTTTTGCCTTAAATAATTAATAAACTTTAAAAATAGTTTACTGAATTACTTTATTATTTTATTGAATATTATTTATTACTGAATTACAACATTATTTAAATTACTTTTATTTATATACAAAAATATATTAATTATTCGCATACGTTTATAGGATGAGCAAAAGCAAAAAAGTTGAAAGAAGAGGTTTCATAATACTTGAATTGGACGAGAAAAACGATATCTCTACGGTCTCTAACGGACATTTTGTTATTTTAATGTTCAAAATATCAAGAGCCGCTATTTCCTTGTTTGCGAAATGTTTGTTGTTTCGAAATGAGATTTTTCGAGCTTTGAAGTTTATAATTTTTTGAGGGTTAAAAATTTTTTTTAACAGAAATTCCTGGAAAGATCTATTTTCTTGCAAAGATCTATTTTCGTACAAAGATCAAGTTTTGTTTCAGCTTTCTATCTTAAATGGTGGAGAAGTTTTGTAAACAGATGCACAGAGAAAAGATCAGACGAATGGTCAGAATAAAATGAGAACTTAGTACTAAGAATATTAAATATTGTACTAAGGATGTGTTAGATTTAATACTAACAAGTACCTCAATAGAGAAGTTTTACAGAAATTCTAAGGGATTTCTATTGACAATCTTTTAAGAAATTTTTAAGCTCAAAATTAAATAATAAAAATTATTAACTTGTGAGTTTTTGTAATTTATTATCAGAATACTCAAAAGGCGATCGAATAAAAAATGTTCTCTTTAAGAAGAGTCTTCAATACGTCCAAAGAATGTTATACGTATATAGGTTCTAAAGTTGAACACAATGTTTATAACAGTATTTCCATTTGTTCAATTGAAAAGTGCTACTTTAGAAACCATTTTTTACCACTGCCATTCTTAAACTTGCGTTTGTGTACATTCAAAATATTTTCCGTAGTTCAAAATGCAAGAATGCCGTAAATATTGTTTCAAATCCAAGAAAATTATTGACGATTTTTATTTGAGTATCTTCTAGTTAAGAGTATTAAAGTTGTCTAATATTAATTTTTCATTTTTTAAAATCATTGTGTTATAAAATCTTATCAACAAAAAACAATTGAAAATTTGAGACAAAATTCCAAAGAGTCATGTGTTATTTATAGTGTTTTTCATTTATTTATATTACTGTTATCATCATACACACATATAGGGAAAAATATTCTATACAGCTTATATTTTTTTCTAAATATTAAATGACAAACTAAAATATTTGTTATTCTTACATTAAATAAATGTTAACGTAAATAAAAATATAAGAAGAATTCTAAAAATAAAAAAAAATTCGTAAAGTTTTTAATAATTTTTCTTTTTTGCTATGGTTTTGTTTTGCCTTTTTTGATTTTCAAATCTATGTCTAAATCTCCACTACATCACCCAAACATATCCATCATTTATTATAACATGCATTTATGCTAGCCGTTTTTACTTTTATTTTGCATACCATTTTTATTTTTTATTGTTAAATTTTGTACCGTACTTGGTTTTTTGGTTTTTTCTCAAAATAAATTTAAAATAAAAGCTTTTTATTACTCGATACTCGCATTAATAATTCGTGATTTTATTTTTTGTTTTTCTTTTTTATATTTTCGTCTCATTTTAACGGCAAAATCGTCATACAGGGCTAAAATTGTGCATTTTATACGAATAACAATATAAGTACAATATTTATGAGAACGCGTCAAAATTTTAAAGAAAAATTGTAAACAATCTCTTTACGAAAATACACAACAATGCTACACACATATACTTGTATAAACGTATGCATACAAATGGACAAACATACACACATATTTTTGCATACTTACTTATTTAACTAAAAATGTTTGCATATTTTTTTCAGATTTTTTATAAAAAAAAAATATAGTAAGGATTGCCATCCCGTGTTACAAATGATTGAATTGATGAATTTATTGGAGTGCGTTCTATACATTACTTATGTCAATTCTAAAAAAAAGAGTTTAAATGTCTTATTCAAAAAATGCTGTCATAAAACCATAAAAATGATATTGAAATCCGTACCATTTTTAAGTGTTATAGGAAGTCAAGGTACAGTATTTTGCTTCCTACATTCCGAGAAATTTGATTTAAAAAATATAGAACTTTGATTAGATATTTAAACATTAATTTTGTTATTTTCAATAATTAGGGTTAAAGAAATGAATTGTGTATGTTGTAAGACCAATGAACATTTTAAACGAAACATGTTTCGCTTTTTTAAAATATTTGGTATTGGTCAATAAATTTACGTAGCTGCTAAGAAATCGATATCGTAGTTTTGTACAATATTAAAATGCAGTTTATGTACATATTTAAATTTGTTCTTATTCTCAGAAATCGGTTTACTAATTCTTTGCTCTTCACTTTTAAAATTAGGAACTTTTTAAAGAATATCCTATGTTCGAGGGTCAGAATTCAATCAGTGCAAGTCATTGTCTTATTAAAATAGTGTAACAATTTATTTGAGCAAACAAATTATTTACTTAAATAAATGTTTTCTATATAACAATTTTTGTTTTCAAAACTTATATTTTCTGATTTGTAGTGATTTCAAGCCCCCCTTAAAAATGTCCGGCGTTTATGTTTTAAGTCGAAAACAGAAGAATAGCGATTTTCTGCAATGAAATGTCAGAATTTATATAGAATATACATAGAATTGTCCAGATTACAAACAAAATTACCGCTGCGAATTTCAACGCCGGCGATTTTTTTGACATTATCTGTTTGCGTGTGTGTTCCGGTGTTGTTCTGGGTTAAAAGCAAAATCGTCCATCGTTGATGCTCATCGCTTTAGTTATGTTTTTACATATATTTATTATTAATCTTGTAATTTACTACAAATAGTATTTTAATACTTTCTTAGAATGGCAATCCTACACTTACAGAAATAAAATGTAAAATAAAATAAAAGTAAGGCCAAAAATTACGAAAAAAAAAGAAAAAAATTTTCATGACTGAGTCAAGAATAATTTGAGTAATTCAGTGTGTTGTTCTCTTTGGTTTGTTTGGAACCAAATAAATACTTTTTCTTGTATTAAAAATTGTTATTAAACAAGAATAGCAAAAACGGAAAATAAAGTATTGTGCCAGTGACGATGCTAGCTAGTGTCAGTGCAATGTCATTTATAAAATATTTCGTTTATTTTTCAAATATAACATTGTAAGTATTTGTGTTTTTTTTTATTTCTTTGTAATTTTCCTGCAATTTTTTTTTGATTGTTTTATATTTTATTTTACATGTTCATATACGTATGTGTATATATATATTGTATATATTTATATGCATATATAATATGGCAAATTTTTATTTCATTTTAATTTTATTATTATTATTTTATGCGTCTCAAATTTCACTGACTAGTCCATTGACCCATAATACACATAATATACCTACGTACATATTATACACGTACATATATACATATTTTATGCTTATTTACTTGAATTTTTTATATGATTTTGCTGCGATTGAAATTTTAGAATGAACGATGTTTATTTACAAGTACATTATTTGTTATTTATTTATTTAATATTTACATATAATTACTTACTATATTGGATATTTGAAAAAATTAGATAGATGAAAAAGAAATACCTACACAATTAAGTATATTATGTATTTACCAACACAGGTACATATGCATGGAATAAAGGTATGAGATTCAAGGCGGATTACTTTAAATTTCCGAAAAGTAGAATTACAATGAATCCAGTCAGTCTTTAATGTAAATAAAACAAAACCCTAAAAATGATATTATATTAAAGGCGAATAAAGTATGTGTGAGGTTAATGAGAAACCGACTCCATCGACACATAATTTGCAATAATATCTGAAAATTTCTCGAAATATCTTTCCTAACAGATTTTGAAAATTTTTAAATTTTGAATACGTATTTAGTTACCGATTAAGACGCATTCAATCCATATCATATGCGGTGGTTTCCAAATCAGTTTTTAAACCACCTTTGAACATATTAAAAATTTATTATTTTTATTTTAATATATCATGGAACAAATTTGAAAATCAAATTGTCAAAATCGTGTGTTTTGATAATTCGCATAAGATTTTAATGTTTAACAACTTCCCTTAAAATTACGAACTTTGTTACAATTTATGTTGGTGGAAAATGACAACACTGCATTCTGAAAGTTTAAACAGATTTTCAAGTATGGTATTGAATGCTTCGTCAAATTTTCTGCATAAACAATATAGAAGGCGATATTTTGGCAGAGTTGATGAAAATTTTTATACGATATGAAAGTCACTATATTGTATTTTTAATTTGAGGCAGATTTTCATAAATTACGAATCAGACAAATTAATTTTTGGCTTTTGAAACTTTGGTAGACTTACGTATGTGTATATATACAAAAATACATATGTCTACTTAAATTATTTTTAAAATTAACTAATTTTTGACCGAGAAGTTTAAGAAATGTAAATATTAATAAAGTTATTTTGTATGTCAAATTAAACACAACACCCTATGGCCATACGGTGCAGTATATTTTTTTTGCGATTGTAAGTTATTTTTTAAAAAAAAAAATTGTCCTATTTTTAAAATGTTATTAAAATTTCAAAGAATAAAAATTTTTTTTTTTGCTAATTTCATAGTTTTGATATTAATTTTCTTTTTGTCACCTACCCTATACACCTCCTCAAATACTGTCACATATTCATGTTTTTTACACAGACACTTCATTTATTTTTTTGTAATTTTTTATACATACATATGTATACATATTTATATGTGTACATATGTATATCAGTATATTGTTATTGCTAGCTTTCTTTGAAAATAATTCTAGAAAAATTAAATATTTTTATTAAAGTCATATTGAATACTAGAAAAATAATTGAATATAGAGAGCGTAGTGCAGTACGTAAACAAGAAAATCTGGATTTTAACGCACTCTTAGATAAATTGCATAAAGACTTTCAATACTTCAATACTGTGACACTTAATAATTGCTACATTTTGTAATTTTAAGAACGCCAAAATCTCCTGATTAAATGATTGTCGTATATGGCAATTATAATGTGTGACAGCTGAATGCATTTACTTACATATGTACTAATTAATTTTTTTGTATTTGTTAATGTTTGAAATTTTACTAGGAAATCACGTTTACAATCATGTGATTTTTTAATGCTATTATTGTTGTCATACGATACGCTTTAAATGTTGTATCATGATTTATGAATGGATGAAATTCTTTGAAGAAAAACCGAAAAAAAATATTTCTATGAAATTTCAAAATATTTATAGCAATGAATTATAAATACAACTATTCCCAATGTTTCGTTTATTAATTCATTTACTTATTTAATTAAGTACCTATTTGAACAAACTTTTTGAAAATTATTTTTAATGTTAAATTTACAACCTTTAAAATTTGAACCTTAAAATAAGTTGTATGATTGGAAACTAAATTTAAAGATTAATTAAAGAGTTTGAAAATTATGTAGCCCAGATATACTTTAATCTATTTATGAGAATTAAAATGTTAACAGTTTTAATTAAGAATTTGTAAATAGTACGTAGTAATTTCCCAAAAAAATAAACAAGAAAACAAATTTTAGACAAAAATCTGTGGCACATTTTGGATTTTTCGAAATAATTCTCAACTTGGTGAACTGAGACGCTACAAAAGCTTTACTGACCAAACTAAACAATTGACCAATTTCTTTAAGAAACAGAATTGTAACGCAATCTGTTAGAAATGGTTTGGAAATTAATAAAAGGAGCTGAACAGTTTATCAAAAACATTGGCATTTGAACTAATTAAAATCGAATTTAAAACAATAATTTACAATGCTATTATTAAATTTTTACTCTTTTACAATTTTAAATGCATTCTTCGTTTCTTTGAACTTACAAAGCTAGAAAAGGAAAAACACTAAGTAGTACGAGTACATAATTTTCTTTTTTTTTTTTTACATTTTCTTTGTAAAATAAATGACATTTATTTAGTATGAATTTATATAGGAAATTAATTAGACTTAAGCACGAACTGGAAAACTCTAATTTTCAAAAAGAAAATTACTACATATGTTTTATAAAATAGTTCAAATAACTATAGGATACTTAGTTTTTGTTTGTTTGGCACTTTATCTTAAATCACTTATAGAAATAAATTAAGTTGCATATATTTAGGTGCAATCTGAACAAGTCTTAATCAAATAATTTTGCTAAAACCTTATTATATAAATTTTTAGATTTCAGAACATAAATTATAAAGTTTTCTGTATTAATTCATTTTTGAATGCCTTAGTAATTCCAAAATATTTTTAGGAAATTGTTTTAAATTTAAATTAGTGCGATTTATTATTTGTTATGTTCTTAATTATTCAAAGACAAGTTTGAGAAGGAAATTTTGGTTAAATTCGACGTTTAATAATATTTTATTCGGACAATGAAGTAATTTGAACTAATTACAATATTAAAAAAGTAATCAAATGGTATACTTTGAATTTTTACAATAAATAAAGCGAAATTTTACGTATTGTTGTAATTCATTGCCGGAGCTTATGCAATTAGTAAATTTAATAAAATTTTGTGGCAAGAAGTAATTAAAATTGACTTCACTAAAGATTACAGGAAAAGAAATTCCAAATCATTGTAGCAAAATTGGATTTACCAGATCATTTGAGAGGTAATATGGAAAATTTCAAATAATCGGAATATGAAATTAGAAATACTTACAAATAATTGGAAAAAATTTTCAATTACAATTAAAAAGTATTAAAGCGTTCAATGTAGGGTTCTGATGAAGCTTTATATTTTAATTTTTTACTTTTCTTTTTTTTTAAATTTAATGAGTTTAAATGTTTTTCTCATGCATTTTTGTTTTCTTTTTTCTATTTTTCGCATTTCATTTTACTTTTTTGTAAGTTATAGCGAAAAAAATGACCTTTCTGGTTATTAACTGCGCTTTTATAATATAAGTAGGTGTGCATTGTGCATCGTACGTACTTTATTTGTGTGTGTATTTTATGCATAATATGTAGCTTTTAATGCTGCAGGTGTCAAATAACGTCTGAAACTTTTACAATGTGACTGACTTTTGACTTTCTTTTCATTCCTTATGAATGTTTTTTTTTAAACTGATTTGTGATTTTTTAATTTTTTACATAATTTTTATATGAAATAAGAGTATTGCATATACACTTATAGCGATTGTTATCTATGATTGTGGTCATAGTACAAATACACCGTCCATATATAGATATACTTATATATATATACATATATATATTTATATAAGTATTTTAACATTATTTTAATGATTTTTTAATGTTGAAAAGAAAAATTGAAAAAAAAAAAAAATAAATAAAAGAAAAATATTAAAAAATTTTATGTGGTCGATTTAGTCATGACACTTTACCTTTCATTTAATATTTTAGATGAACTTTCATATTCGTGTATTTATGTGCAATATAGAAACTACTTACATATGTACTTGCTTATAAGTGCATTATATGCACATTCATATGACATGTTTGAATTAAAATTTTGTAATTTAGGGTTTCCTCTCAAACTAAAATTGAATTTATTTCTTCTGCTTTACAATGTTATTTTATAAATACATTGTTTAAGTAATGCTATTTTAAAAGTATTGGTTCAAGTATTTTGTGTACTAATTTTTTTTGTACACTGTTTTTTCTTGCGTTATAATGCCCCATACTTTAATATGTTCATTTACATTTTATGTGCTATTTAGTATAAAAAATTTTCATTACTTATAAAGTTATAAGCTATTATACACAAATGTTTTATGGACATTTGTTTTTCAATTTACAGGCAAGCAAAAAAATTATACAATTTTTTATTGGTACTAAATTTGTTACGTATTTAATGTACGATTTCACACGGTTTTCAAATAATTTCAAGAATTTAGAAAAAAATAGCTTTAAGCCTAATTAAGTAATAAAAAATTGAAATTTGAGGTGATCCTTAAATAAACTAAATGTAAATTTTTAATTAATTAACGATATTTAATTTTGTATGTAAACGAAAATAGGTAGGGTTGATCGTCCTAATTTAGTGATTCTTTTATGTAACGAAACAAATAAGAATTCACACCACTTGGAATATTTGTTTTTCGAAAAACCTCCTGTTTTTACCTGAATTTTTTTACCTGATCTTTTTTTGGATCGCACTCAAATCAAATAAAGTTTTGCCGTAATTCGAAATCGTCATACATATACAGCTTGAAATTACTATACAAGATAAGCTACCAACTTTATCATAGGTATAAATTTATTTTTTAAATTGTATAAAAATTAAAAATTTTTATGCTGTATAACAATTAAAAGGTTTGTACTTGTTAGGATAAAGTGATTAAATTTTTGCATAATTTTCGAAGCATAATGCTGAATTGGTATAATTAGGCTGAATTGAGATAAATGATTATATTTTATGTTCGAAAGACATTTACCGTTATCTTATGGTCATTATAAAAATTTAAAATAGTTTGCTGTTTCAAAAAAAAAAGAAAATATTTGTAAACTGTTAAAAACTTGGACTTGCATACGGTTCCTTCCATACGGAATGAAACCGGTATAGGATATCGATTAATTCCAGCGGCTATTTTGCCATTGTAATATTTGCCTGTACTGTTCAGCAGTAAAAGGTAAATGGTTGTTTTCCTGTGATTGTGGAAATTAAAAAAATATTTGTAGCTTCGACATAAATTGTCAAAATATGACATTTTAGGTTATGTTATTTAGGATGTATAACAGGTAAGTTAAAAATTATATTGAAAACAAATAGGTTATCGCATTTATGTTTCTATATAAAATATCATTTATTGTCTCAAAAAGTCAAGATGCCGGCGTCAAATTGAAACCAATAAGAGCATTTTTGCAACTTTGTTGGAAATGTACAAAAAATGTTTATTTATTATTTTAGGTTTTTTGAAATTAAAGAGAAATTAAAGTTTTGATTGTCCTTCTTTAAAATTATTGTTCTCCGACTTCTCTCCGTACAATTGTACAAATTAACAATTTTTTAATCGGACGGAATTTTTCCTTTAAAACGCTTTATAGTTCTAGAACTAAACCAAAATCACAAAGTTATTTGCACTGTGACTGTAGTCTTATAGCAAGTATAAATCAAATAAAAAATGTCTTTATAAAACCTAGAAGTCTCATTACATATTGTGCAATATTCCTGGTTGCATGCCACAATCTCTTTAACGATTTTAAATTGTATGAGAACATCTAGCTTTCTTTTTTTCTTTTTTGTAAGGATTCGCTGCTGTGTTTTCTGATAATTAACTTTGTTGCTGTGTTAGCATGTTTATCACAATTTTATAATTTTTTCATTGTAAAATTTTCCCATTTGATATAAATCTAATAAAATAGTCTTATGCACGTATGAATATGTACATAAACTTATGTACTTTGATATGTAGATGAAATATGTGTCTACAATATTAGCCATCAAATAAATTTTGAAATTCAAAAAAAAAAGAGCATTTTTTTTTATTTTTCACAATTGATTTGTTATTGCAAGTCAATGAATTTTCATTACTTTTCTTTTACCCTTTCTTTACAGCCGTCTTTTTCCTTTCATTTTTTTTATTGTGCATCGCTAGTTACAATGTTTTGCTTTAAGTTATAAATTTACAAAATGTATTAATGTATGTTTTGGTATATTTGTGAGTGTATATGCGTTATTAAGTATAGTAAGACCTCTTTAACAAGTCTGCTATACTTTTGTTGTTCTTGTACTCCATTCTTCCATATAGGATTCCATATAGGTATTATTGAATATGGGAACACACACACACAAATAAATTATGTACTTAAGAATCAAATATAAGTATATACGTATGTATGTATATGAATGTAACCAAACATATTGAATAGTTTGTAAAGTTTATTGCACGGTTAGCGTAAAAAGAAAAGCAACAGTTGAATTTTTTACTTTTTTTCTGTTTGAAATTGTTGAATCGGCGCGTACCAAATCAATGGGCTGTTGTGTTGCTTTGTTTTTGTAAATTTACATTGAATATAATTGTCTTCACTATATTATATACTTGCATACAAAATTATCATATAGGTGACTATGAAATTACATACACATGTATGTGTGTATACATTTAAGTTATTAAAAATAATTATTTAATATTACTTTATTTGTGTAAAGTTTCCTACAATTTTTTTTAATTCCTATATCAAACAATTATGCTGAATTTGTTAAAATATTGATTTTACACAGAGAAAACCAATAAAAAAAATCAAAGTTTCCGATGACTTCCGATATTTTCTTCAGTGTATTGCTAAAAAAGCTTTAGGTAACGTTCAAAAATTTTATAGTCATCTGGTAGTGTTTAATCATACACCTTTCCAGACTGGCTGACGCACGCCAATCAACATTAAATTACTTAGCAACATTCAAGGCAAATTGACTCTATTCAAGGCAAATTTATAACGCAGCGTTTGTTCACCAACCTCACACCGCTATTTATGCATATTATATTTATATTCCGTGCTAAATACTTTCAATATCCATAGGTTTTTAACAATGGCACTTAAGCATTCAGCCAGTGATTGATTCTCCCTCATTCTGGTATTTGTCTGATGATATGTGATGTTCGATTTGCGGAAAACTGTACAATTAAATTTTTTACAGACACCGAAAAATTCGGAATGTCATAAAAATATAGAAATAGAAACTTTATGTGTTGGTTCACTCTAATTCCAAGGCACTATAATTGTTACTGTGAAATACTGAGTAATATAAAAAACTGTTGAATATTGTTAAAATCTTTCATTAAAAAATTCTAAAAAATCATTCCTGTTATAATTATACTATGTTCCATATTACTCCTTTGAAAAAATTCAATTGATTTGTTTGATAGTCTATCTAAGGAGAACTAATTAATAATATATGTATATGTACTATTTTCTCAACGTATGGTTCATTACAAAGAAACATAAATGAAGCAAGAAAAAAATAAATTGGAAAGCGAAAATAATTATTTTTAACAATAGTTTTGATATAAGCAATACAGACTGATTTAGCAAATTAATTAATATTGTTTAGAAAATTATTATTATATAAGTATAAGTAAAAACAAATCCACACACCCATATTTATGCTCAATATGTACCTAATGTTTGCATAAACATACACATTTACATGTATAATTATTTAAAGCAAAGTGCAATGAGCCAGTTAGCCGACCAGTCATTCAATCAGCCAACAAGCCAACCAGTCAGCCAGTTTTTGTACAGATTGCATAAAAAAAAAACTTTACCCCTACAGAGTGTATCAGTATTGAGTACAAAATTATACACAGACCATCATTTTAAGAGAATCAAAAAAGGGTGACATTTTTTTTTCAGAAGTTAGTATCAGAACTTGTTGAGAATTTTAAGGATATTTGATCAAATTGTTGTTGGCCAATATGTTTTCGCTTATAACTTTCATGGTAATGCTGATAAATCACTTGAAATCGCTATATTGCTGGACTTTGTATTTCATGTACTTTTGGAATACCAAGCTCTCTAATTAAGTACAAAAAAATTTTTTCCCTTTGAAAAAAAAAAAACATTTGACTTTCAATATTTTGAAGGCATAATTAAAAAGTACAAACTGAATATTGAAATTGCAATCAAATAATTGGCACTATTTTTGCATTTTATTAATTTTAAGTGGCATAATTCTCAGCTGTTAATGTTAATACAAGAAATTTACAGTAAAATTTCTATGATCAATAAGAAATTATCGAAATCAGATATTCGTGCTCGTTACTGAATCACCCTCTATGCATACATACATTAAATATGATAACAAAAATATAAGAAATTTTTCAAAAAACAATTCTTTTGGTCTTCTTCCGATATACTTGATTTGTTTCTTGATTCTTTCTGATTTCTACTTGAACTTTTTGTTGTTGTCATTCAGTTGTTACTTTGATTCTTTTTTTTTTTGAAATTCGTACTTCTTTTCAACTTTTGACTTTTTTTTTGCTTTGCTTTTTTCTGTCTGGAAAATAAGAATTGCAATCATGCAGTCCTCTTTTTCAAAGTAAAAGTTCACAAAATTGAATAGCTATCTATAAGATATCAGTAAATTTTATATCTAAAAATACTTACATACACACGTTCCCATGCGTATATACGTGTACATGTGTGTATAAAGGATGAAAGAAAGAGAGATATATACATATGTATATGAGTATATCTATTTACAGATAAAGTGTATAGAGTGGTAAAAAAGAAAAAAACAATTTATTATGAATAGCAAAAAAAAAAGAACAAAAAGAAAAAGCACTTGTTGAACGCGCCAGCCGCGTACCACGTTTCCTTTTACAATTTTTTTTTGTTTCCTTTTTTTTTCTCTTATGATTCTTTTCTGTTTTTTTTTTTATTTTTCTTCTTTTTATGATTTTTCGCGTACAACTCTTATATTTTTTTTTTGCATATATAAAAATTAACGCAGAAGTATTGATACAAACACACACGCACACAAATTTTCTTTTTTTATTCCGTTCTTCTTTCGGTTGGAAAGTTTTGGTTATACTTTGGCTTTCTTTGCGAAATTATTTTGATTTTTATTGTTTGTTGCATTTTAATTGCACACAGTTTATACTTGTGTATGTTGGTAAATATAGAATTATGCATGAATAAACTATGTAATCATTTTATCTTCAAAAACTTGGGTGAGAAAGGTCAAATAGGAAATGCAATATAGTATATAAAAAATTTCCAAATTTGTTGAAGAAAAATTATAACTAATACTTGCTAAAATTTTGATTGAAATTGCTATTTGTAATTATTCTGAGTCAAATGAGAATTTTAATAAATTTTCTCTCGTCTTGAGTTTCTTATAGCGTTGACAGGGCAAGGCGCGAGCTTATTGTATTAAAAGTAATAGCATAATTTACCAGAATCTTGTTTTATTTCTTGTTACAAGAGGTTTAATATTGAATATGCTTATGTATTTTAAATAAAAATTTCATTCACAAATTTGACTTTATGAAAATGAAGCTATTAGTATGCTTCTAATGAAATATTTAAAGTAAATTTTTTAGGTTTGGTATGGGACTCATTGTAATATTTTTGCGAACCGATCGTCATTCACATGATTAATGGTAACACCGGAAAAAGCAATTACAATCAGGAGCGTAATATCGTTCTTGTTGAGATATCTAGTCGAGTTAATTATGCTAGATTATGCGAAATATGATACCATTCTATGTCAAATATTAAACACTTGATAATTCAAATGTATTTTTTATTTAATTAAATGTGTGTAACTGTTGCTTTGAGTAGGCAGTTGTAGTTGGGATTATTATGCTCGGGAGTTTTCTACTTTTCGAGTGTTATACACTCCTGTAAAAGGAACTAAGCAAATATTTCTCTTATTACTTTAATTATAGCTTAATAATTTAACACGTGACACAAGAGTGTCATTACATGCAAACACATTTTTTGATATTCATATTGGATTAAAATTGGTTACCAACAAAAACTAATCCATTCAATAATTATCAAAGTAGTCTTAAAAATGCAATTCTTTACTATATTACGTATAAAAATTTTGATATTGCCTTCATATAAGAATTTTCTTAAAATTTCACTACCATTTAATTTTGGGAAATTCAAATATTTTTTATGCTCTCTTTTTTTTTTAATTTTACTCAATAAGCCCATACCATATGGTACTAAAAGAGTACAAAATAATGTTTTCTCTTCTGAAATGTGGTATTAAACTAAACTTTTGTATATGTGCATAAATAAATGTAGAGCTTGAAAAATTTGATTACCTTTTCATACACGAAAATAAATGTTTATTTAAAAAAAGTTTATTGTAATGTATTTTAGTGTGGTTATGTAGTGTAATTTAGTGTACAGTAATTATAATGTATATATGTATATATATCAGTACATACCAATTGAAATACGATCTTATACAGTTCTGTATTTGGAGCTGTTTGCTCTTAAATAAAATATTAAATTCACTGACATATACTTGGGTTTGATGTACATTAGATAAGCATAGATACATGCATATTCCTTTACAGTATATACGATTGTGTATTTGTGGAACTGCTCGTATCTTCATTCATTCGCTCTATAATATGACATTATGTATGAAAAAATGTAATTCTATGCTATTTATATGTTTACTCTATATTTTCGCATAATTTACTACATTGTTCTCTTATATATGCATACATATATAAAAGTAATTTAAAACGTTTTTGTTTTGTTCATTCAAAATACCGACTAGAACGATAACAATGTGAATTTTTTACATTAATGCTCCTTTGGTTCACTTATTTCCATAAAGACTTGACAATTTTATGTATTAAGATTGAAGTATAGTGCACCACATTGCATTTGAATTTTATTATAAATTATAATATGCTGGCGTTTCATATATAATATTACAGTAAGTAATTGTAGAATATTTTAATTGTTTATAGTGCCATACATATATAGTTAAAACTATTAAGATTAAATAGATAAATGATTTTATTCATTCATTATGTTATAAAAACACATTGAATACAATGTTGCATATTATAGTTTATTATTTCTCTTATAGAACAAAAACAAAAAGGTATAAATTTTATGTTATATACTCAGGTAATTAGAGTATATATAAGTATATAATAATATTTTGTTGAAAATATCCGAAATATAACTAAATTTATTTTATAAATCTTGAGATTTCGAGATATTAGAAAGGTATTTTAAATTGTTTCAGATCTTCATTGTTATTAATGATGTAGTTAAATTTGGTTATTCAATGATGAAAACATTAAGCTTAAGAAATAAATTGTGATAAAGGAAAGTTGATTTAGATATAGGCAGCGAAAAAACTTCTTGCAGTATATTTTTAAAATTTTAGATTTATAATTTAAGGAAACTGTGACGAAAAATTAAAATACACCCCTTGTAATAATCAGAATCCCTTAGACTTTCACAGCGAACGCTCTGAAATAAATTAAAAGAGTTATTTTTACATTTTTTTTTCAAAGCCTTAAACATTTAATCGTCTATGGTTAAAAGGTTCGTAAGAGCTCAGGTGATATTTTTTTCAAAAAAAATTATTTTTTGTTTTGCTCATCTTAATTTGGGCCATTTGGGTATATGAATGAAGGAATTTATTTGACGCAGTTTCTGAAAACAGCACTTTTATTTGTTAAACAAAATAGTTCTTCTTTACAAACCATTAATTTAATTCAGCTTTATTTAGTTAAGAACACATTTATATCGTTATTAGCTGCGTTTAAAATTTACTCTCACATATAACAGTTGTGTGCATACAAATTTTAAAAAAATTTCACAAGCTTTGAAAATGAATTTGAAGAGACTAGCACTTTCTGTTGGGACGAAGAAGTAGAAGGGTTTCTTTTTATAAAATTACTGTTTAGCAAAAATTTTGCTAATTATTTGTGTTTATAGAACTTAATTTATGGGAGAAACCAAAAAAAAAAAATTTAATATTTGTGATATTGGTGAATTTGACTGTAAGGATGTTAACTGCCTTTGAAAAAAAATTTTTTTTAGAAAAGTGCTAAATATACAAGAACAGGCAGTTAAATTATTAATTTATTAAAACACCAGAAATTATTAATTTCACTCTGTCCGTCTGTTCGTCCATCCCTCGGTCCGTGTGTTTTTTAAGTTTTTTACGATCTCGATCCCTTCTCAAGTTATTGCCTCTTGAAATCGTAAAATTTGAATTTTCATCACCTTATTTTTCCGGAATTGCAAACTTTTCCAAAATTCTTTAAATTTTTCAAAATGCTAACGGTAAATGTTTTAACATCAAAAAATGTAATTATTTTTCTTAACTCATTTGCTAAACCGTCCAATTCAACCATTACGTTAGTGTTTTTTTTCAATTTTTTCTTTGGTCTCCTAAATGTATGCAATAGTTTTATATATATAATATGATATATTGAAACTAATTAAAATAATGTTAAAAAATTGTTTTTAGAAGCAATTGCTGAAGGGAGAAAACCTTTTTTACGAACCATTGGTTTGGCCCAACTTTATTTTATTCTCTTAATTCTTTATAAATTGTTTTTTTTTTAAATAAAAACAAGGTGACACCACTTTTGAAAAACTGAACATTTTTAATTTGGTATCAAAATCATTCCAGATATCTATTGCATGAATTGAAAAACGTCATATCAGGTACGGGTTAAGTCAGAAAGTTTATTTTATATATGATGTAGTTGTATCGCATTCAAATCATAATTTTTTAAAATTTTGAGAGGCTTGAATACTAAAAATTGTTTTATTATGTCACAGCCAGTTGTTTTATTATGTCACAGCTAAGTTGCAGCCAAAATTTGATTTTTGTGCTAGTTATATGCGGTGTTGTATGCAACACTACAATATTACAAACTGAATTTTCATACAGCTCTTGAACTAAGAAAAATTTGCACAAAACAAAAAAAAAGAAGTTAAAAATAGAAAACGATTTTTGTTTTTCTTTTTTTAGTTTACATTTTTTTCCTTTACTAATATTTTTTTTATTTTTTTTTGGAAACCTGCATTAGAAATTTTTTATTTCGTTTTCTTTTTATTGCTTTCTTTTTTTTTAGTTGCCCGATACTAGTTGTTGCATCTTTTTTTTTTTTAGTGCCAAGTTACATAAGAACTTCTTATACAATTTTAAGGAAGAAAAATAGCGAAAATACCAAAAATAAAAGAAGAACATTGTAGGTATATAAACAGAAAACTGGGTACATAAGAACGAAAATAAAAAACTAAAATGAAAATAGTCTTTAAGAATAGTAAATATTTGAAAGGTTCATAGTTAAAAAAACAACAAAAGGCACAAAAAAAATAAAGGAAAAAAGTAACTTACCTTCTTCTTTAGATAGTAAGCATTCTAACTATAATAATAATTTCTGCATAAAATATACAGCAACAATAACAACAACAGCTAGTATGTTTAAAACTTTATAGTTAAAAGAAAGTTAAAAATAATAATAATGAAGACGATGAGATCTTATGGCTGATGGGTAGTAAAAAAAAACAAATTTTGTTTTTTAGTTTATTCTTATCTAGAGGAGATTTTCTAGAAAATGTAGAATGGGGAAAAAAGGAAAATAAAACGAAATCTTTATACTTTTTGTATATTTGCTCTTAAAGTCTAAAAAAAAACTACAACTATGTAGTACCAAATTATATACATAATGCATAAAAAAAGTACATAATGTACATTTCATGTATCTACATAATGTACATAACGAAAATTAAAATTTTTAGTAGGTATATAAAAAAAAAAACAAAATGAATTCAAGAATTATTTTGAATTTTTATTTTGTATATTCTACTGGGTCTATCTGCTATGATTGCGGTGCCCTACAGGGCAACAGGTGAATCAACTCTTTCACTAAACGAATGTACATATTTATATACATACTTCAGCACATACATACATATATAAGTATATAAATACAATAAAATGCTTGTGTATTGCGAATATTGTAGTCGCCATTGTTAATAGTTTGTTTTTTTTTTACTTAAGAAAAACTAATAAAAAAAAAGTTAAATAAATTTTGTTTAAAAAGAAAATTTTCAATAGAAGACTTTCTAAAATAAAAGTTATTTTTTACAAAATACAAACATATTGTATGAATTTTTTGTTTTTTTTTGTTTTTCACAAGTTGTTTAAGTAATAGAGCATAATATATTTTAAATTTATCAAAGGTAATGTTAAAAAAAAGTGTATTTAGTTAAGGTGCTTTAGATCAATATATAGAGAAAGAGAGAGTATCTCAAACATTTTCAAAATGTGTCAAATTTTTAATTAAAAGCACTAAGTATTTGTTTCAAGTTTACAAATTGGTTTATTAAAACAATCGAATGAAGAGCCACGTAAGGTAAATATAAAATTATGGTTAAATATACGCATTCCCTGACAAATTCAAACTATATAAGTAGTAGGAGTATAATCTCTTAACAAAACAATTACCTATCAAAATGAAGGTTTATCTTTTATTTATTACAAAAACAATTATTAGACCATTGTGGCTTCATTTTCAATTTATTAATGGCTTAACAATATTCTTTGCGTAACTTTGAAATAATTTCTTTCCTTAAAAAAATATTTAATTCAAAACCGAACAAAATCACATATGTGGAAACAAATGTGGAAATCATGCATCTTTATAAAATTTGAATGAATTTTCTCCGGTATTCCAGCTTTTTAATGCTGAACCTGACAAAAGTATCTTTTTTTGTAAAATAATTGGCAAATTTGAATTTTTGTCTCACGACTCAATTCGAATAACTCAAAAGAAAATACCAATGAATGCCGTGAAAATGTTATTTTAATTAAGAGAAGCACATACCTCATTTGTTTTATATTTACAATTTGAGAAACAATGATCTTTATAATGTGCTTTCGATTTTGGTCCCAGGATAGTTATAATGTTTGTTGCCTTTTTCTTTGAAACAGGAAATGCTTCTTTCTAATTCTTATTCTTTTATTTTTCAACTACGTTTTTTAATCATTTTTACTTTTGTTAGACGAAACGAAAAATAAGAAAAAAAAAATCAAATAAATTTTTTAGACTTTGAAATTGAACGGTTGAATAAAACTTCAAATAGATTTGAGTGTTTTCTTAGTTGTATCGAAAATTCAATATTTTTAAATATTGAGAAGATATTATTCGCATGAAGTTTTCTTCGCAATGGCAGAACGAATAAGGTAACATTTGGAAATTTAATTTAATTGAATGATAAATAATAATGAGGTAATGGGGGGCAATACGTACCTTTTAATAGGTAAATAGCCTTTACTCGTGTCAAAATGTGGGAAATTGTTATTCCGAAATTATAATTGCAAATTTGTAATTCAACTACAATGGCTTATGTTTAGATTCAACTACAATGATATGTTTATTATGCTTTTATAAATTGAATGAAGGACAATTTTGTATTAAAAAATATTTATTGCAAAAAGTTTACTGAGTGAGTTGAGATAAAACAAGTAAAAGGGCAATGAATTCCATCGTGACTTAAATTTGCTTTAACATTGCAAGAAAGGAGAAAATATACATACTTATAAAACAAAGCAGAATAATAAAAGTGAAAGAATATGCATTTTAATAATATTTACAATAGGCTTTTCAATTTAGAATAATTTTGCTCATTTCACATAATATGAAAAGTTCATTACAAGCCAAATCTTTCACTGAATTTTTATCAACAGCAGATGAGAATATTAATTTTTGAGAATATTTTGCATTCCTATCTATAGTTTCACTTGAAGGTCTAACTGAGTTAATACGTCTACAATCCAAATAAGAATATCACTTAGCTCATTTTTAGTATCTTAACAGTGGCCATAATTATACGAGCCTTAATTTTTATTTCGCGAATGACAAAAGCGGCGCTTAGATACTGCCGGTATTGGGATAATTAAGGCCGCAAATAGAATTCTTTTTTCTTATACACTGATATAGACAATATTTTTATAAGAGTTGGCAATACAATTTTCACATTTGGGTATTTATATTATTTCTTATTATAATAACAATTATATTTTAAAATTAAAAAATTATTTACTTTATATTTTATAATTTCGCGCGTATTTTCTTCTTTTTAATTGTATTTCAATTGATGCGGCGCACTATTATAGACGCCATTCTCCAAATCGTTATAAATGCATTAACTATACCAGACGTATTATATCTAGGTGATATGCATCTATCTAAATATATATGTATCGTTCACCTTGCTGTGTTATAGCTAAGTAATATGGCTAAGTAACATCCATATACCGCAGATGAAGATTGAAAAATGCATTTTATTTTATACAATTTCTTTTCCTATATATAAAAATATATAATAAATATAGAAGTAATAATAACAATAATCATGATGTAGTAAAAACTAGAAACCTGATGGTTCTCAATGATCAGAATTTTTTTTTAAGTTTCAACTTTTTCAAAAAAGAATTTTGATATAAGAATATATTCGCGTTGTAATATGTAAGTAAAAACCGGAAAATGTTTAAATTTTTCAGATGTTCGAATATGTACTTGTATAGCGATTCATAAAACTACATTAAAAAAGGAAATATGAAGTAAAAAATAAAGAATCTTAAGGTTATCTTTCGTCAATATTGCGCCACAATAACAATTGAACTATCATCGAATGTCATAGACAGTACGCAATTTAATATATGAGAATAGTTACAATACAATAAAATGCTCCCAAGCTTGTTAATTTAAGGCTAATTACAAAAAAATATTTTGTTTCAAAGTATTTTTTTTAAAGTTCCTGTATAAATTTATTTATTGTGAATACGTGAGAACTCTGCTCGATAATTACACAAATGATAATTTATTTTTATAAGCAATTTTCTGATTTACCAAAAAATTTTACGGAAATATCGCAATGCAATTATCTACTATAAAGCTAATTATATTTTCTTATTTATTTTAATTTTGAACCTCCGTACATAGTATGAGAAAAATTTTGATAGATGTCAAAAAACTAAAATATTTTTCAAAACACTAAAGTTTTTGTCAAAAATTGTCAAAACACTTTAAAGTTTTGTACGATTTTTACGCTCCCAATTGCAATGTCTAATTGAAATTTTATAAATTTTATCAACTCTTATTTCTGTTGCATCAAAAATTGAGAACCAAATATATTTTAATTTATGCATAAACTATTAGTATACAAATAAAACAGGTGATAAATTTAAGACTATTTGACATTACAAATGGATTTGTATCTCATTAATATTAATTAATTTGAAAACTGTGGGTATTGCAATCTGCAGACAATTTTAAACAAAAACAGAAAATTTAACATAAAAAGGAGAGACAAAATAACTAACAATAAAAAGTAAAAGAAACAATGCGAAAAGAGAGGCGAAACAAAAAAGAGACAAGCGAGAAAATGAAAAAAAAAAACGAAGAATTTTAACTTGCGATGACATAATAATAAAATTACGCGAATGTATGTATTTTGTTTTTATTATTAAGTAATAAGGAAATATCAGTATATTTCGTGCTTTAACCGGCACATACACACTCACGCAACACCTAGGTTACGGAGACGATCCGATCGAAGTTTAAGTTTTTTTTTTTTTTAAATAGAAGCCTTAATATTAAAGAATGCTACCGGCGTTTCCTGAAATTGCATTAAAAAAGAAATAAAAATTAAAATGAAACATATGAAAAATTAAAATATAAACACACATCCATAAACATCCAGTCAAAGCACCTATTCATATCAACTTACGCTAAACATAAATGGAAGTTGTATAAACATAAGAGAAAGAGAGGGAAAAAAGCAAAAAACTTCGGTAATTAAAAAAAGGGTAAAACACGAATTTTGTTTTTTGTTGCATTTTTTTCTTATCCTATTTTCCCTTTTTTTTATTTGGTTGTTGTTTTGCTTGAGGAATGATTGAATAATATTGAAAAAATGATCTAAGTTGATGATGTTGATGATAATAATTATAATTGAAAGAATACAACAGTAGACAAAGGTAACAACGTCATTTTGTCTTCAATGTTGTCAATTTTTGACATTTTTTGTATTATTTTCTCTTTTTTTAAATTTTCGTTTCTCTTCTCTATTGTTGAATTAAATGTTGTTAAAAAGCGAAAATAAAGAAAAACTAAAAATTTATGTACGTTAAAGAGAACTTCGTGTGAGGTATGGATGAGTACAAGACGAGTACTTAATTTATGTGGAAAATCACTATTTTTTACTTTTTAGAGACAATTAAGAGAAATTATACTATTTTTAAAATGAAATTAGTTATCTTATTTATCTTTTTACACATACATGTCTTTTTTCTTAAATATTAGTTAATTAACATAAAAATATTAATGTTATGCTACTGGTCTTGAATTTTTATATTCTTATAAAGTCATTAAATAATTTTTCTTAAGAAAGAATGTAATTTTATGATTCCATGAAGAAAGTTGGGGCATTGTAGTATTTTAAGGCTATATTGCAACATAACTTAATTTGCAATACAAAGTGATATACCTACCTATAGCATATAGTGAAACATACATTTATGCTTATATGCACATATAAATGTGTGTATAATTTGGAATTGTGAATACACTATGTTTATTGAAAATTATGTTTGTGTAACCTTCCTTAACTTAAATATAGTGAAAAACATATAAAAATTCTCAAAAGTCTAAGGGCAAAGTGATTATAGAACAAAACATACGTTTTAAAAACAACTTACGGTACGGTCTTAACTTAAATCTTTCCAAAAAATATTCCAAGTGGTTGTGGAAAAATAAATCTAGTGAAAAAACCAAAATAAAATGTTGCTATAAAATCATTAGGAGGCTAGAATGAATAATGCTTAGTTAAAATTTATTTGTTTAAGATAAAAACAAGAAGTTTTGCATTGAATCTCGTTGAACTCGTTAAAAATTTCTCGGTGGCGGCTTCAATCCTACTGAGCGTAAGTGTGTCGGCATTTGCCTTTAACAACTATCGTTACAATTGGTTATTATAATACAAAATACAATATTTTCTACAAAATACACATTTGGTACATGTGTGCACATGAGTTTTACATAAATAAAATATAAAAAATAAGGTGACTGAATTAATGACCTTTGTGGAAACTGTCGTTAAAATTTTGTTTACTAAATTTAATGTTTTTTCTAAATGTTCTGTCATCAAAAATAATTTCTAAATATTAGTAAATTAAAAGAAATATTTATTAAATTTTGCGTAGATTTATATTTAAAATTTAAGAGGCATTTTCCTAAAATTAATTTGACATTAATTTATTGTCTTATGATTCATAGAAATATTTATGCATACATACATACATGTCTATATGTTGATTATATACACATAAAGAATAGTATGTACATACATATGTATAAACTTATACAAATTTAAATAAATTTTTATTCATATACAACGAAATATGCCTAATATCGACCACATTGTCTACGATAAGGAAGGTTATGTGATCAGATCAAATTTTTTATACTAAGTTTTCAGTGGAAACACACTTCTTTATTGTACAGAAGCGTAAATAAAATATTTTTGGAACTTAATTCTTGCTCTGTCGGCTTGTTTATGGTAGTAAGTTTATTTTAAACTATGGCAAGATTGATTAACCTTGAGATATGTCAGGAACTGAATCTTTTTACGAGCCGGTTTAACATGTTTGATACTTTTGAAGAAAGTATTCAACAGATTACCCTGAAATTTTATATATAAGTTTCTATCAACAGTATAGGAGAGATAACTTGACTTTTGAAAGGTGTCAGCAATCGGGCGTTTGCTACGAACCAAATGTACATTTTTGCGCATGCGAGGAGGAATAATCAAACGATTACATTGAAATTTAATATGTGAGTTCCAGGTGTTAAAACAATGAACCTATAAAATTTTTAGAAAATTCAGTTTTTAAAAATTTTATAGGTTCAGACTTTGTTGAAATTTAATATTTGAGTTCAGTTTGCAACAGTAAGTCACCGATAAATTTTTCAGAGTGTTCGGATGGCACAGAGTTAAACTCTATTAAAAACATTTTTCTAGGCGTGTTAACTAAAAGCTATCTGGTGTCCTTAAAGAGAAGAAGTTAGTAAGGGAAGAAGAAATTTTTGACTTTAAAAGAAGTATTTAAAAGAACTCACTAAACTAGACAATACACAATGCGGCCGGTTATGTGCTGATCACATCAGATTGTTTTTTTATTTTGTTATTTAAATATTTAATTTAATATAATTTATTTTGATCTTTATAAATTCATTGATATCTTCCATAAAAAACTATCAAAATATTTTTTTCTTTATAAATTTATTTGAATTTAATTATAAATATTTATTTTAAACTTATTTTTTTTGAGATCATAAACACACCCACAATATCAATGTGGTCAGGCGCCATTGTGGAATTTTTGAGTATATACCTATGTACATATATGCACGTGTGCTTATATATAGATGTAAATACATTCAGTATTTTTATAAAATATGTTATAAGTAACTATATTGTGGGCTATGATCAACATTCTAAACATAGAAAAGTGACATGAAATGAAGAGAGAAAAAAACAAAATTATTGGGGCATATACCCTAATTTGTAAGTGATTTGATGATTTCATAAATGAAGCGTTCCAAAGAAAAATTCCTTGTCTTAACATATTAAATAATGCAAAAAATTATGCAATTATGAAAAGAAAATATTAGCACTTATTACGATGACCTTCCAAAATTTATATATTAATAGGGTTACGAGTAAATATTATAAAACATTGTATACGAGTGTTAAAATGAAGTAAAAATTTTTGAACATTACAAAAAGTTTTAGTTTTAGAACTCTAGCTTAGTTCATCATTAGATCACAGAATAATGATGTTACTAA
Source organism: Condylostylus longicornis (assembly GCF_029603195.1). Taxonomy (NCBI): domain Eukaryota; kingdom Metazoa; phylum Arthropoda; class Insecta; order Diptera; family Dolichopodidae; genus Condylostylus; species Condylostylus longicornis. The sequence continues at coordinate 7,405,694 of NW_026578017.1, read as the reverse complement.
AGATGAACTAAAACAAGAATCAAATAAACGATTCCAAACCATAACCATATAGCCTCCAAATCAATTCTAAACCATTAACATGATTCACCTGTAATATGAAAACCTGAGACACAAATATTATTCACGAGAGGTCTATTAAAAATAACAAAAAATCTTCAATGACATAGTTTCCCTAGTAACCAATTATATGATTAGTTTATATGGATAAGAATATTTGCAGAAAGGAATTGTATATGATTGCATTCAATTAAGGAAGGTTCAATTTCTAGAAATTTGATTTTGACGAGAAAATTAGTTTATTTAATTGAAATTCAATGAAAAGAACTCGAATATGAACTTCATTGATTACATTGCCTTAAATATTGGCAGAAATAAACAATCGACTAACATTTATAATTTAATGCAACCGTGGTATCATCCTTGTCGTATATGCAATACGACTCATGAAAACATACAATATTACTCGTATATGAAAATATTGAATGAAGTATTGTGCAATTATTTTTGGCTATCATTTAAGTACTAATGGATAAATAAATTATTTTTTTTTGGAAAGTTAATTTAGATCTCTGGTAGCCTTGCCTGGATATCGTTACTCTACAATGTCAGCGAAAATAGGATGAAATGAAATTGAAATGGAACGAAATGGAGAGAAATTATGTCCCAATTTTGAGTTTATCATTTTTATTATTACATCATCATTGTCATTTTTGTTATTGTACATTTCTCTAATACAATTTCTACCAATTTGATCATCAATATTTGCGAAATAATTTCGGTAAAGTAAAGAATATCACCCGATGGTGTATAAAAAAAAAATACTTTAAAAATTTATTACGTGAGTAAAACTCCACAGTTGCATATAGTTACACGCACATTCTTATGTAAGCAAGTGTAAATGAACTAAATACGGCCAATATTTTCTCTTTTTTTACTCGAAAATTTGCATTTCGCACACTACACTTACATACATATTGGTTTTAGTTAAAAGTAAACCACCATGTCTAGCAACATTATACGATTTTTGTTTATAAACTTGTAAGCATTTTTTTTTGTTTTACTTTTTCTTTGGGTTAAAATGGAAGTAATAATTAAAATTCAGTAAAAATCAAATAAAATTAAAATTGACAAATTGTTGAAATCTGAATTCGATACCAATTTTTTTTTTATTTTATTTTAATTTTTGCTTAATTCGGTCTCACTGCAAATATAATACATATGTATGTATGTACATGTGTAATGTATTGAAGTATATTTGGAGTCAAAAAAATCGCTGATTAAAAATATGATAGTATCTTATAGTCCATAACCATTGGTTGCAAAATTCCTTTTGTGATATTTTCATTGAATTAAAAATTTTTGTGTTGATTTTTGCTTTTTGATTTTGTTTCTTAACAATCTCAACGAAATGTAATAATTTACTTTTATATTATGTCAATAAATAACCATACAAGTCCGTCCAGACGACTTTATTTCCAAGACATTTTTATTTTAAATTTTTTATTTTTTTTGTTATTTTGTTTCGTGATATTTGATATTTCATTTGTTATAAAAATAATATTGGAATTTAAAATTCTTTTATACTTTTATATAATAATGTGCTTTTTTTTGGGAAGGAAATTGAAGAATTGAATATTTTTAAGAATTGCTTCTTATATTTTTATTTATATAAATGAGAATTTTATTAAAATAATAAAAAACAAGAAAAAATAAGCAGAACCACTAACAAAAGTAAGAATTTGAATGACTAAATTGGGAATTATTTTATGGTCCTCTTAATTTTCTGAATTGTTTTTTCTTTTATTATTTTATAAATTTGTCTGGTTCAAATTTGGACATATGGAGTGATATTTTTCGTTCTAAACTGGTGTAGAATATTAATAGATATTTAAATTTTTTTATAGTGTGACTAATTGTGGTTACTGATGATTAGTAAGTTAGTAAACATTTTTTTTATAGTTTTATTGCTTTTTAGAATATTTTCAAAAAAAATATTAAAACAAAATAACTTATCAGTTATTCAGCTGTCTGTTGCAAAATTTTTCGTGATTTCCAATATATTCTTAAGTCTTGGGTCTTATATCGAGAAAATAGACTTATTACTTAAGAAATTTTTTAAAACCCTATTTTTATTGTCTTTATTATTTCAACCACGATGGGTTACATGGCACTTTTACAAATTTTTTTAGAAAATTTTCACTGATTTTTCCTAAATTTATTCATAGTAAAAGAACTATTTCTAAACAGAACGCTTCATTAATCAGATCTAAATTCTGTAAAAATACTAATTCTATACATAAATTGATTAAAAGAGATAACATGCTACTTAACAAACTATTTTTGTGATTCACAATACTTCTGTTTTTCTTAATCATAATATTGAGCAAATTTTTTTTGGAGTATGTGTTTTTTTTTTTCTGCTTTACTTTATTATCATTCCTTTGTATAGACCGGAACTAATTAAAATGTTATTCAAAATGTCATAAGGGAAAAAAAATTGATTTTATAAAATGAGAGTTATTTTGCATATTACTAATATGAATATTATACCTATGTATTTAACATTAGGACTGCTAACATAATTTTTAGCAAGAGCTAATTTAGCAGGTGACTTTCATTTATCTTTTGAATTTGTCTCATAATTATACTGTAAATTAAGGATTCAGGAAAAACTATCATATACATAATTAAAGAAGTATTTATAATTTTTCAAAACTCATGTAATTTGTAATTTTATTACTCGCATTTTAGTCATGCACTTTACGTAAATAGAATTAGAGAGTGGAACATTTAAAATCTCTCTGTTTGAAAAAGAAATTTGAGATGAGAGAAATATTTGAATTTTACCCTGACTATTTACTAAATTAAACTCAATCTTGCATATTGTTCAGCAGTAAGCAAGAAACTGTAAAATTTCGGCTTGCTCTAGCAATTTTTATGAAAATGTAATAATAAAATTTAAATATGCGATAACAAACTATTTAAGTAATAATAAATTTTTAATTCAATAATAAAATTATTCAATACGAATAAAATTTAATAAATTTCGAGCAACTCGTATTTAATCTTAATTAAAACTGTTATAATACCATAGTTTATAATCTTTTCCAACTCTATCTATTTTCAGGTAACTATTAATTCCGTGTTTCAAATAACCTATGTAACAGCTATATATAAACAACAGCTACAACTAGAATAGAAATGTGAAAACTGTCCAATAAATTTTATTCTTAATTTACATTTTTTTTCAACAGAAAATATAAGTGACGATCTTATACGTTAATAGCGGTAACATGTTTAATTTTGAAATGCAAAATAATGAAAATGTCCACATTAAACGGTGATAACAAAATAAAAATTTCAACACTACCATCATTAATATCTGCTTCAGATGTTAAAACATCAAAGCAAGAGAATTATCAAGAAATATCGACTTTAAAATTTCCTAAGAAAATCTTTATAAATGAACAGGAGATAAAATTATTATTAAACTCATACGATGGTGATAATTTTCAATTAAAGCCAATTGAAGTCAAAAATAAATTAGTATTATTGAACAAAGTATTATCAGAAAGGAAAATACAACCAACAAATAAAGAAACAACAGATAAATTAGTGGATAAAAATGCTTCTGTAATTATTTCTACTACAAAAATTCCATTATCGAATTTGAATGTTGATAAAGAAACATTATTGTCATCAATAATAGCTAATAATAATGAATATAATTATCTGGACACTCTAAATTATAAGATAAGTCAAGAGTTACCATATAAAATAGAAAATTCATCTAATAATCCGATAATTTATGATAAATTCCAAACGACAACAAAAAATTTAAATATTTTTAAAAAACTGGCAACTTTAAGTGGTTATCAACATTGTGGTATTAAAAGAACTGAACATTTTGAGGAATTTATGAATGATAATAATGATGAAAGTCATAATGATATCAAGAGAAAAAGCTTTAAAAACAGTTATGAAAATGAACAACGAAATTTGGAAAGTTTGCATAAAATACATTATAAAAATAATAAAGTTAATAATTATTGTAATAAACATAATATCAATGATAATAATGAAAATAACGATTATGATTATCAGGAAAATAATTTCGAATCAAATTATAAATATAAAAGAAGATCAAATACAATTGATAAATTATTTTGCATTGAAATGTTAAAAAAACAAATCAATAATATTAACAATAATAATAATTTAATTAATTCAAATTGTCAATATGACATTAAACAAAATATTATTAAAGATAATATTAAAAATATTAATAATAATAATAGTGATAATAATTTAATAATTAATAAAAATAATTTAAAAGAAAATTTCAATTTGAAAAAAATTATTTTAAATGTTATTTTATTAATAAAGTTATTTGTTATTCTAATTGTTGTTAATAATAATATTTTAATTAGTAAAATTTTTAATAATATTAAAAAATTTCGTTATACTTACTGGAATATTATAATTAAAAATTTAAATTATAAAAATTGTAATAATAATAATTTAAAAATAGTTAAAATGAAAAGAATCCACCGATCTTCAATACAATCTCCACCACCACCACCACCATATTTAGGATTAATTATAACATTAACTATATTTATTTTAATATTAGGATGCGCTGATGTTACTGAAGGTGAGCAAAATTTATATATTGTTTAAATTAATAATTATTTATTTTCAAAATATTAATTTAGCGATAATGAAAAAGTTTCCTTGAGGATTTTATGAGTAAATATTAACTTTTTTTAAAGTACGGTTTTTGGAATATATGGATGTATATAGAGTTCAAGCAGCAGGAGTAAAATATGAAAATAGTTTAAATTTAATTTTCATTATTTCCGTATCCGTACAAATATTATAAATTTAATACTCCATTTGTATGGCTAAGAAATAAAAATCTGGGATCTTTGACTTCTACTTATTGCGTATATTTACCTACTTTTGCTTAGCGTATACATATGTTCCTTAATCGATCTAACCATTTATGTCTGCATAATAGCCGTATGCAAGGGATAATTAAAAAAAGTATTAGGGTATGCAAAACAAATTTTCACAAATAGGAACGACTGCAGTTGATAGAAACATTAAAGCACTTTTGTATTGCAAGCGGAGCAATAAGATCACTATTACGATGATATTTAACTATGCTTGTATTAGTTTGTGCAGTACCTGCCATATATAACGTACAAAATAATTTAATCATAATCATTTAAGTCAAAATGCTTAAATTTTAAACGGACATATTTAGTTACGGAGGCACAATTCTAAAAGAAAAAACGCATGTACGCTTTTGTCCCTCTCATGCTCCTAATATTGTCTATGAAATTTCTTGCAAAATGCAGCAACATTCTAAAAAGAAAGTAGCTAATTCCATATTAAATAAATTTTAAAAAGTGAATTTTTCAATTTATCAAAAGATCTATGCATTATTTTACACGCGATTTACTGATAAAACCAGCAATTTCGCCAGATATTTTAAAGTAAAAGTGTAGGACAAACATTTAAGTTAACAGTTGTAGCGCTGAGTGAGCTCTCTTTAGATCTGGAGTCAAAAACACTACTAGCTGTTTAAAATTGGTCTCATGTACAAATTTAAGTGTTAAAGTAATTCGAGCATTATTTTGTTTTTCACCTGTACAGGGCCTTCGTATTATCCAGCGAAGTTAACAGCAAATTTATATATTCAATCCAATTAATCCTTGCATACCCAAGTATATATGCAATTAAATATTTTTATTAATTGGTCATAAAGTCGTATTACTTTTATTTATGAAATTTTTTAATTCAATTTTTTCATTAATGTGAAAAAATATATTTTTAATATTAACACTGCAATACTCCATTGACCTCGTTTATTATAAGTGCATAGTTTGGGCAGTAAATGTAAGGATTTTAATTACAAAAGTTATACGGTGTCAAATTCTTTTTCATTGCAGATTTTCAATTTTCATATTTATATTGCCTTGAATTCTGACTGTTTGTTAAAATAGACCACTTACAATGCTTATTGCAGTTTTAAGAGAATCAATATAAATTTTAATATCAAAATGGAACTATTTATGTGTACTTTATCTGACATTCCAACCTTTGTTACGTTAAAATTTCAATTTAAAAGTGCGAATATTTTATATGCTTAAATTCTGTTTTGGTTTTAAATCGTAATTTCGAAATATTGATTTTAATATAAAAACAGAAAGACTTAAAACTTTCAAATGACCTTTTAACTATCGTATGTGTTAATGTAAAATTGTAATGGAATTTTTAATACTGTATGGTGTCATTTACGATTAATCACTGTCCAAGAATTTCTTTTGAATGAACTGTTTTTTTTTTCGTTAATATTATCGTTACAGCAGTATGGTTTTGAATGTTATCCGAACTATTTTCCTTTTAGCACTTTTCAAAAAAATTTTTGAAAAAAAGTACTTATTAGTTTTACTCTGTCCGTCCGTCCGTCTGTCCGTGTGTCTGTTTACAAAACTTCTGCACCCTTGAAGATAAAAATCTGAAATTTTGTACGTACATAGATCTTTATTAGAAACTTATTTCCGCAGAACAAAATTTTTACCTATCTCCCTTCCTCTAGAAGTTATACCCCCCCAAAACCCTAAAAATGGCCTTTTTAACTATTTGTTGCAATGAAACCATAAGCATTTTTGAAATTTTGCAAACGCAGAAGGGCAGCAGCTTGCTTCCCTTAGCGCGGTATCTAAAGTCCTTTTTTCCAAATTTTTGATTTCGTTTTTCTTCTAGACCTCAGCCTGTAGAAGCTTGAAATTACGAGCTTTTAGACATTAACAAATAGTTCATTTTGTTAGAAGAAAATTTTTTTCCATCTCCACCCCCTCTCAAGTTATCGCCTCTTGAAATTTGAATTTTTGACACCTTATATTTCCGAAACCGCAAGCTTTTTCAAATTTCTATAAACACAAAAAGCTATGGGTAAATTCCATGACATTAAAAAATATAATTATTTTTCTTAACTCACACAATTAACTCTTAAAATCGAGCATTATGTTCACCCCACTTTATATTAATTTTTGCTTTATTCCAAAGACTGCATAAATCGTTCATCCTAAATATATGCAATCCTAGAAATAATTTTGAAAATGAATGAAAATAATTTTAATAGTGTGATAGGTATACATAGACTGTACTTAAAAGCAGTATTTTCACATGTTGAAGGGAAAAGTGCTACTATACAAACCATTGGTTTGACCCAACTTTATTTATTTTACATACTATTTTTTTTGGTAAATAACAGATATTTATGAATTAATTTAAAAAAAATTTAAAAAAATCAAACCAATGGTTTGTAAAGTAGTGCATTTCCAATTCTGTAATCAGTTTTCTTAACAACATATAAATATGCCATAAATATTGCATTCCTTTAGAGTCATAACAAAATTGAAAGAAGTCCTAAGAAAGTAATTAAATTATGTATCCGGTTATTTGGGTTATTTAACAAATTTAATCACGCCTTCTGATGACAGTTACTGATACTTATTTGCTTTTATAAACAATTTGATAAAACTTATCGACTCGAATGAAGAAGATAAAAAAAAAAATATAAATTATTTATCAACGACAACAAGAATTTCAGACTTTTGAAGCTTCTCATCTTTGAGAAAAATAAATTTAAAAAGGCAAAAGAGGGTTTGAGAATACTGATTATTTTCGACCTTCATTTTGTTATGGTAGCGTCTGCCTATGCCATTTGGTAGTAAGAAAAATAAGTTGATGTTTTTCTGTGCTTGTGGGATTGGAAAAATGTTTAAAGTTTCGACATAATAAATTTTCAAAAAAATCAGAAGTTTAAAAATTTTTCTTTTTCTCGAAAAACATAGTTTGACTATTTATGTACAAATGTTTATTGGCATATAAAATTTCAGTTTTCTATCTTAAGGGGCGTAGAATTTTCGTAAGAAAAAAAAAAACACACTGACAGACAAAATTATGCTAATAAGGACATTTTTTCCACATTTTGTTGAAAATGTGCTAAAATTGAAATTTATTATGACAAGGAAACAAGTTTTTCAATAAAATTTTGGCCTACTATCATCACAGGTCGTTCTTATATATTATATGTGATGGCGTTGCAGTTAACAAAAATGCATTCTACTTATACATAAGAAATTAATAAAGGTTTAAAAAATTTTGCGATTACCGTCATATAAGGATGAATCGGGAGGAAAAACTTCTTCTATTTTTCATTTTGGCTTTTTTGTTTGGTTCATTATTTTGGTTTATTATCAAAATTGAAGTTCGTACCATTGCTATTAGTGACTTCGGTTTGTTTAAAATTTTGAACAAAAATAAACAATAAAAGTTCATTATTAAGGCTCGCTTCCCAAAACGAAAAAATATTTTTCATTTATGCACTTTTAAACTTACAATATTACTTGGGTTCGTACATAAAACTCTTGCTTTTTAATGAAATATTAATGAAATATTGGGTTTAAATCAAAATTACGTTAAATTTGTGTAGTCGTTTCGAATTTTTATGTAAAAAAAGGAATTGGCAAATAGTTTTTCGAATTTCTTGTCTTTGAGTTCGTGAATCAATTCGAATTAGATGTATTGAGAGTTTAAAATAACAAAATTTTTCTGCACAAGTTTATAAACTAGAATGTCGCAATTTTGAATATTTTTTAAATAAATAAAAATTTCTTTTACTAATAAGAACTTACGTCTACTTTTATTATTCACACATCTTTCATGCATTTGAAAAATAATTTAAGTGCTTTTTAAATTTTATTTTAAAAATTAAGTGTTCGAAATAATAGTTTTCAATTTTTTTTGATTTCTTTCTCAATTTACGATCTTAATGTAATCTAATTGCATTAAATTTTAAAATATTGCTTTCTCGAGCCAAATTTCAAATTTTCTTTATTTAAATTTTCAAAAATAATCAAAAATTAATTTTGGAATTGGATTTAAATAATCAAAAATTGCAAAAAGATTAGAGTTGAAATTTTAATTTTTAATTACGCGATTTATTAAGATTATTAATTTTTCGTGATTATTATTAAAAGAGCTTTTTAATTTGCTATTCTCAAATATTTGAACTGAATCATCCAATTTCTTTTGTTTTTGTAGTTTGTATATTTTCTTAATATCAAAATTTCTAAAATTTTTAAACAGTTTGAAATTTCCGACATTTGGCCGTCTTCTTACTTTAATTTCGTTTTTTGACATTTTACTATTTTAAAGATTTCATATTTCATAAACTTGATAAAAATTTGAAACTCCTCTAATTATGCAATTTCAGCAACTTCACAATTTATTTGTTTTGCTTCGACAATGACTTGATTGATTGAAAATCTTTAACTTATTTCAAATCGGTGAATATAGAGTTGTTAAAGGTTGCTTGATAACCTTATAGAAATATTTTTAAAAAAATATTTTCCCGAGTTTTTAGCGACTTTTTTAAGACAGAAAACTGAACGTAAAATGTCATACATTTTTGTAAAAATTTGGGACAAATTGGAGCCGTAATCAAAAATTACTTGCTTGCAACTGGTACAACTCTTTAAATTTTAACTGGATCTAATTTTTCTACAAGAATACGAATAAATCAATACACTTACATTCGTACGTACATGAAGAAATTATCAAATCACACATTATAGCAATTTTTTTATAGTTTTGCAATTTTTCTTCTCTTTCTCTAATATTTTCATTCATGAATTTATTTATTTATTTTTGATACAAAAAAAAAACTATTTCTAAAATTTACACATCTTACAAATACATATGAAAATAAAACATATAAAACCATACGAAAAAAAAAGAAAAAAAAAAATTATTTTTTTACGCGTTCACATTATTTATAAATTTTCAGGGCCATTTCCAGATGAATTGGCAGGTAGCCCAATTCATTTCCTTAGAATTCAAAATATTCAATTTTATGCACTATTCGGGAAAACAAACATTTGCACATGAATATATGCAACTAAAAGTAATTGTATATATACATATCTAGATATACTTGTAGGACGTAGATAGAAGAATAGAAAAAAAAAGTTATTTAAAAAAAGAAAACAACCAAAGGGGGTGGTCGCGCTATTCAAATATCATACATAAATAGATTAAATTTTTCTTTCTCTTTCTTTTCTATTTTACAATTTTTAATTTGTTATTTTTGTATAAAATGTTTTTGTTTTTCTTTTTGCTCTGATTCTTTGCTTAGTTCATAGATTTTCCGAATCAGATGGTATTCTGCAATCTAATAGAAAAAAATTTGGCGTCAATTCAATTTTTCGTATAGGTTTTCGTAAAAGGTAATATTTTTGTGTATTTAAAATTTCAGATGTCATTTTGTTTTATCTTAGTTGAAAAGAAAAAAATTTTAATTTAAAGCAATTTTTAATTTATTACTTACATTTTTCATATTTTAAAGGTCATTAGTTAACAACTTGAATTTACGCTTGTAATACCGAAATTTTTCAAAATTTTTGAATTCGCCCAATTTGAAAGTAAACTATCTTAACTATGAGTTATTTGAAATTTTGAATTCGCTTGTTTTGCTGGAAAAATAATGAATTCATTTGAAAAACCAATCTTTCTAGCACTTACTTAATTGGTTGTCTCTTTAGTATCTTAAAATGTATTTTGACTTTATTTTTTAACTTACTTCATTTTCAAAATAGAAATTTGGTTTTCATATCAAAATAAAGGTGCCCAGAGAAATTACTTTTATATATAACTTTAATTTTGTTTGGTGAATTTGTGTATAATGCATTTAAGCAAATGAACTGATAAGCCTGTCTAGGAATAAAATGGTTACGTTTAACTCTTTCATGGCTCATGTCTCGTAATACAAAATTGCACCAATCGCGTTTCTCAACTTTTTTTAATTCAATATAGAGGACAAAAAATATTTTGCCCTATTTAACAAACTTTGATATTTGATTTTTTTTTTTCAATATAATGTTATTGTGAAAACGGCGATGACCATAAATTATATAATTTACATTAAAAAAGTAAATAAATAAAGTGTGGAAATTGGAAATAAATTATAATTAAATTTCAAATTGAATGAATGAGAGAGATTGACTCATTGTTAAATAACGATTTTGTTTTTAGAATCATAGAGGAGGAAAAAAAAATTCAATGGAATAAGTAGTTTTTTAATATTCGATTAAGAATATTTCAATTTGTAATTAAAAATGTAAAAATTTTCCCAGAACTCCTAAGAAGTTTAGTAATTTTAGCTCGTGCAGGATATTTTCTCACGAATTTTATTTACCTCATGAATAAATTTCTTTTACAAACATTTTTGTTTTTGAATTACGACAAGGCATTTTTTAACAATATGAGGCTGTTAACGTGAAATAAAAGTCACAAAGAATAAAACGTCCTACTATGTTGAAACACACTTACTATTATGAAAGAACAAGTTGTGCGATTTTCATATCTACATATTATAACATTATAATACTGTGGGCTATAAAAAATGAATAGCTATCTAAAATGCAACTTACGCATATTTTCTAATACCCTGTCAGATGTTGTTTTAGTTCTACAAATGTAAGTGGAAATTTGGATTGAGCTTTAAAATAAAGGTTATTCATGTTGAATATGGAATTCTAAACGTAATATTAAACATTTTGGGTAAAAAAATAATCAAAACATAAGAAAATTTTGGGGAATTTCGCAAGGTACATGAAAAATCGAAAAATATGAAGCAAAACAAGTTGGACTGAAAAAATTTCAAGTCCTGTAATAATTGGTTTCTAAAATTGTTTGTTTTTATTTCAACCACAAGTTTTCCAACTTGTCTAATAATTTTCATTTTAGCAGAATATACCCTATAAATAGAAAAATGCTGTAAACCCTAATAAATAGACAGAAAAACAAAAGAGAAAATTCAAATGAAGGAGCTGTAAAACGAGAAACTTTTTGCGATTTGAAAACATTGACTTTTTGAAATTTCATTTTCTGAATTTCTAATTTTCTAATTTTTTTTAATTTGTTTTTTAATATATTGCGAATGTTAAAATAATTTTCTTTCACATAATGTCGATTTTGTAATTAATTGTGTATTGATTCGTAATTTGACTTTCGTAAGTATTCCACAGTACCAAGTTATAAGAACAACACTTAAAAAATTAACTTAAGGGTCCTACATTCAGCTTCAATATTTTATTTTCAATTCTTATACCAAAGTTATTGAATTCTGATAGTACAATTGAATATTAATATTTTAAAAAAAAAAATGAAAAAAACAAGCAAATTTTGACAACTTCATCACATTTCAAACTTAAAATATTCAATTTTTCTTTACCATTCTCGTTAATTAAATGACATGTACGACATCTATGCAGAATACAATTTGTTTGTATGATATGACAACAACCTATGACAACATATTTTGCATTCTTGTTTTTCTGATACTAGTTACAATTTTTCTTATGTACGTTTAGGTGCATATAAAACCATTTGTGCTTAGATACATGTGCATGTATTTACATTCTCAGTTGCAAATTGAGATATATATATATAAATGTCTACATATACCATGTTATATCTAGTTAAGTAACTACAAAAGTAGAGCTATGTGTATTATGCATGTGTGCATGTATAAGTAATACAATTTTTATCACAATTTTCACATAGAAACACAAAAATATTCTATTTTCATCGAAAAATTTACAATATTTTCAAAAGAGAAGAAAGAGAGAAAAATTCAACCTAATAAAGTTAAAAAAAAAACAAAAACAAAAACTAAAATCGATTTTTATTGACACAAATTTCAGACCGCATTAGAAATGCTATTTTAAGACTATCATACTTTGGATATACTGAAGCAGATAGCATACATAGTGTACGGCTTTCGATAGGATTTGCTTAGTGTCTATATCAATCATAATCTTGTATATAGTATTGGGTATACTGTTATATTATGTGTATGTGCATATGTGATAAAAATGCAACTATGAATATTTTTTTCTTATTTTTTTTTGTGTAAAACTCAATAAAAGAATGTGTTAATTTTCACACCACTATATTTCTGGTAGCATGCATTTTACTAAAGACATTAAGTAACCTCCGGTGCAGTTTAATTTTACATTTTGTTTTCCAGTTTTTACACAAATTAATTTTCAAAATGTATTTTATATCTACCCCTATGTTTATAATACTTAGAAATAGATGTCTGAGATATAATAGTGTCTGAGTCGACAAATTTAGTTTGCCTAACCAAATTTTCACAAAATTGCAAAAATTCTATAATATTTACTTTGGATTCGATTAAAGCAATGGTATGAGTAGTTGCCATATACTTACAAATCTAAAAATAACTAATTGTGAAGCCTGCAGTTAATAAACTTTTCACAAATGAGCTTTTAATTGTTGCCAATAAATCGACAAAATGTGTTGCGTAAGTTGGGCAATAGGGCCACAATTTCAAAAAAATTTTGTTGTAGTTCCATAATTTCTAACATCAGTTGCCAGAGGACTTAATAACAATTTTCAAATATGGGCCATAAGAGTTTGATAAAAGGACTACTATTTCGGGATGTGTACTAACATTGGTAACACATATTAACACATAAATAACTTATTCATAAGCGATCAAAAATGTCGTAGGCCACATTGGATAAATTTCACTGCAACGTGTTAAATAGAGCATGGCAATATTTCTAATAGAATATTAGCGAGATCTTTAGGAGAACCCTTGTTATATATTATAACCATATGAAAACTTTCCTGCGGGTATCATAGAGTTGACACAGTCAACTGTATTTTACTCGTTTGTTGTAATTTTTACACTTTTTTTGTTCGTATATGTAGGTGCTCGCAAATATGATTAAGCTCTTTTTTTTGCTCAAGTTTTAAAAACTTTCGTAATTTTGCAATTGAGTGCATTTTAAAAAATTCAATTATAGTGATTTTGATTAGACCTGAGGTAATAATTCGGTAAAGTGTTTCAAAATGTATTTACGTAGATGTACATAAACGCATAATACTTAATGTACATTAGTATATGTAAATAGTAAATCATAATGGTATTGAGGTAGCTTGAGGTAGGTATGTAGGTACATAATATTTTACTGTAAAATACGTTGTGTGTTACGAAGGTTTTTGTTTCTTTTTTTCATAGTAAGTACAAGTAATACATTTAAACGATTGCTTAGACTAAGGATTAAAAGTTATTTATACAGAAAAAAAGCACAAGTAGAATAAAATGAAGTTTTTTTTATTTGATTATCTTTAAAAAAAAATGTTTTAATCTTAATTAAAAGTCGACTAAAGACATGGTAACAAAAGTTGTGGTACCGAATATGAAGCTATCAGTAAAAAAGTTAATTTTGCGCTCTTTCTAATTGAAATGTTGAGATTTACAAGTTCTAATAGAATTCTTTTCAAAAATTTTAATCCAAAAATTTTGCATGAGATATAATCCACAACAGTATGGCAATTTGTATTGGTTCATATAAGTATGAATTTATGCAGCTATTACCAGATTTTGTTCAAATTTTTATTAAGCGGCTCAATTATTCAAAATTTCATTCGTCTTCGTTTATTCAAAATTTGGGTGCTGTATTCTTATGGCAGTTATTGTAAAACTTATACAAAGTGATTCAGAAAGGTATACAACAACGTATATCATTGGTTAGAAGATCGAAAATGGGTAAAACTTTTGCTACTGACTAGGTGCGAAATCTCAAGGGACTCGAAGGTAATGGGATTTTAACGAATTTTCATGAAATTTTTATTTATTCAAATTTTTTTGATTATAACCCAGTTTCTAAAAAGGATAGGAACATTAGACAAATAAGGGCTTTAAATAGACATGTTGCTCGATTCTGTATTTTAGGTATCCGGAACTTTAGGGAAAATCAAGTTTTTCACTTGTTTTATTTTTTCAGTTTTTTCTAACCAGATAATTTCGTAAGGAATTTTTTAAAACCTTGAAATTTTTTTATAGAATTTTTCCCAGCGGCTTAAGCTTTAATTTAAACCTAGAACTAATACAGAACAAAAACCATTTCTATGTCAAGATTTTAATCTGTAAGTGAAAAATAGGGTATTTTTCCTACTTTTGATTTTTATTGATTTTAAGCGCTGTAATTATCAACTATCATTAATTTTTGAGAAGAGTAACTCGAAAAAACATTTGACATTTTAAAGAGCCGTTATTTTGATTAAAAATCTGGATTCTAATGTTTTTTTTTCAAATGTAACAAATAATACGAGTAATAAAATTGAAACGAAATTTTATACAAATTTTTAATTTGAAAAACCAAAAATATATTTTAAAAAATTTGAAATTTTTGAAAAGAAAAACTAGAATTTTGTATTACGAAAAACAAAAAAAAATCTAGTACCCAAAAATTTTTTTTCGAAACTTTTCTTGGTAAAGAAAATTGATAGGTTTTTTATTTTTCCCAATTTTTGTAAGAAATGGTACCTATATGGTTTGAAATTTTTAAATGCATTTTTCTCAGATTGGGTGCAATTTAAAAATTTGAAAAAAATATTTTCGAAATCTAGACACCGTTTGGCATCTGAAATCACTAAAATTATACAGCTGGAGCGAATTTTTAAAGACATGCCATATAAATTTTTATATTTATTTGAATAGAAAAAAAATTTTTTTTATAGGAAAATTTAATTTTTTTTACAAAATGGAGTTTGTAAATGATATTGTATGAACATTGTGAAGCTAATAAATAATTAATACATACATACATATATTTATGGGATTAATAAATTTTAAACATATTTTTACAAAAACTAAGATTGGTATACGATTGATGCAACTAAAGAGGTGTTCCATTAAAGCAATTAATTTGAAATATGCGAATGAATAGAAATAGATTTGCAAGAAGAAAAACATAAATTTTTGCCGAATAGGGTGAATTTCATAAGGGAATTTGGTGTTTGTTTTGAGAAATTTGTAAATTTTTTGGTAAGGAATTCGTATTTTTCAAAATTTTTTGATAAATAAATATTAAATTGAATCTGTTTGTGGCCCACAATATTTTTAAAATGTTTATTACGTAACTAGGTTTTTTTAACCCCTTTGTTCAGAATTATTTAAATCGTCAACATTTAGTTTATTGCTAATAGCACTGCTAGAATATTGATAGGGCCGTCTCCTGAAATGCTATGATAATTAATATCATTTAGAATTGTGTTGGTATACTGAGCAAGGGTTTGTCAGTGAATCATCTTTGCTAAAACCCACAGTTCTTCGAACAATTCTATGACTTACTCTTGCCTTTAATAACGTTTAGCGTTTTTTATAGATTTTTAATGCTGTTTTTGAACGCGATTATACTTAAAATGCACTTGTCATTATCTTTTAAAAACTCTGTACAAAATTAAATGTCATTATGCCAAATATGGCATTAAAAATGCTTATATCCCAAGACTTTTTATAACTTGCGGCATCAACTTTTAAATCTCCTATTGATAAATGCTTTTCAAATTTTTAATTTACTCTGATGATTTTTCCTCTATAATTTTTCCAAGAGAACCTAATTTTCATCAATACTTATAATTTTATGCTAATTTGTAGTTTACTACTTTTACATTCGATTAAATATCTGAACTTTATCATACTACGAAAATGATAAATCGATCTAATTTTCTAAAATAGTAGCAAATCAACAACTAGTAATATCCACTTGTATTAATGGGCACTTCCGAACAAAAACAACAACATGAAATAAACCAACATTGGAAGGACAGTTAACGATTGGAGCAAAAACCCTAAAGTTAGCATATTTTACAGTCACACTATATTCTATTTACAATTTCATACAAGAAAAATTTTCAATTAATATCGTAAATAAATATAACATAACCTAACAAAATATTTGTTTTGACTTTAGCCTTTAGTCAAAAGTCGAATATTTTTTACAGAGATTAAGAAGAAATGCACCTCATAATGATCACATTTATTCATAATGATCACAATAAACAATATTAGGGGTGATAAGATTGAGCTTATGAAAGATATGTTCGAACTATTTGACGTATTTGGTCTTCATGGAACAAATTTTGGGATAAACCCATTTTTACGAAAAACTGACATAATTATGTACTTTTGCCATAATAGCTTAAAAATATTTTTGTAGTCGGTATTAATTTGAAAGCAGAGATAACATCAGGCAAAACAAAATGGCTACTTTATTTCTACTACACAATTTTAAGAAAGGGAAATATACATATCTTTAATTAAGAGGGTAATAGTAGTATTCAAAATACGTACTTGCATATTGCATTTGTATAGAGAAAAACGAAAATCTAATGATCGCAAGTTGCGTTTGAAGTTTTATCATTAAATCTCCTATTAGGGCAATTATTACATTAATTTAGTGCAATTGGGTAACTTTTGAATAGTTTGAGGAATATTCTATTCTAGTATTATTACAATTTTTTCACTATTAAAAAAATATTTTTGTGCAGTTCGGCTCAGTCGTTTTCTTTTTGTTCATTTTTCATTTTAATTTTTCTTTTATGCCAAGTATAAATGTTACTTATATTATTTAAGTACATATATGTAGGTTCACACAATACATGTACATAATTTATACATACATATATATAACATAAAGCTTTTAATTACATTAACTTTATTTACTTATTTAGCGATTTAAAGGTTTCATATTATTTTGAATCACCTAGTGCAGTTTAAATTGACTATTTAAATATTGAGATTTAATGTTTTGTATATAATTGAATTGAAATTGAAATGATGTAATAATGCATAATTGTATTACATACATTACATTGTAAGAGAAAAACAGTATTAACTGTAAAAAAATGTTAATGTTATTTAAAGATACCGTATAACGAAAATATTATTTTGTTTGTAATGCAGTTAGGTCACAACATAATGAATTTGGTACTGATATGCAAGCATATTTCTAAAACAAAAAGACGAAACTCACGATAAAGATAATCAAATAAAAATTCAATGATAAAACTTTAAACGCAACTTTGAATGCAATTCAAATATAAAGATCACACAAATTAGGTTGATTTCGCGAGATAGCATAATGATACTTAACTGTTTATATAACAGTCTAAGGAATTCAGAAACGCTAAATAACATCTGATTTGTTATTAAAACTCCCTTTATATTCACGATATTTGTCTTGTATTTCCCAAAATTTTATATTCGATGACTATTTCAAAGTATACGTAGGAACCGAAAAGTGAAAATTTTTATATATGGAATGAAACTGTTCGAGTTTGAATAATTTGGGAAATTGAAAATTAAGAGCAAGCTCTAACATTCCCACATGAAATATATCATGGCTATAGGGCTTTTAATAATAATTATACATTTTGAAGTAATCATGTTGCCCACATAATTTTGTTGATATTACATTATTTCGGCAACATTCGTATCCTATAGTGTTTATCAAAATTATTTTCGTTATTCTTACAATCAACTATATTACATAAGTACTTTACATATTAAGTATATTCGACTAAATAACTACACAAAGTTAAAAGGTCATTCAAAAATTTTGTTTAATAAGTAAGTAAAATAGTATAGAATTAATGAAGGAAAGCAATAATTAGTTCTATTTATTGGAAATTAAATAAAAGGTGATGGCATTTCAAGTTAAAGTTAATAATTTTTTTTTTATTATTACTTTTATTCTCGTACATTGTTTGCACATCTTTTGGTTATTTTTGTATTTGGTCTTCTGGTTTCAAGTAAGTATAACTAATCCAATAAGAATCATTTAATCTATCAAAAACTAAACGAATCATGAAATATAACAATGTTAAGTAGAGATTTTGTTTGTTAATGAAGAATTTTTTTTTTCTTTCTTTGAATTAAAAATTTTAAAGTTGACAAATTACTTAATATTGCTATGCTTATTTTGACTTTTAATTCTGATATATACATATATGTACATGTATACATATATAAGTTTATTAAGAAACAGGTATCATTTTACATGAATGTGGGTGGGGAAGAATTAAAGATGAAAGGTAATTAAACTTATATAGACAATTAAATAAGTAATTTTTATAAAATATGTTGAAAGACTGCACAAACATGTGTAATATTAAATCGATCATTACTTCATATTATGGTCGTGATTATGTTATTATACCCAATGTAAACTATTACTTTACGGTATTAAAGTGTCGATATTCCCTAATAAAGCAGTTTTGTTAAGGCAATATTGTATAGAGTTTTTATCCATGCTAAATAATAATAATTAATAATGAAAATGGAATTCTATTGGGAATGCATGAGTCCATGCTTTAATATGAAAATTTGATCTATAAGCCAATGATTTTAGATATGGATTAAAAAGCTTTCCAAATTGAATTTAAAAAGAAGGTGAATTAAATCAATAAAGCGTATAGCGAAAAATAAATTGCATCTGAAAGAATTTCCTCGGAACCTTATTTTTACCTTTGATTTAATTTCTTAAATCAAAATTCACAAAAGTGCCGCATGGATTAAAATTTCGGAGTCATATTAGATATCAAATGTAGTTTTTAAAAATTTCATGTTACAAGTTTCGTCAAGCATTTCAATGCTTATTTGATGTATTTGATTACGTATGTATGGAATTGCTCAGTACATGAGGATCAAGTGCAATATGATATGTTCCTATTCACTGTGATTTCTGAGCTTCGTTTGGATGAGTGAAAGTTTGAAATCGTTTTAATTGTTTATTATTCTAAAATATTATTACCCAACTTAGTAGCTTTTAAAAATTGTTAAATACCAAAATCGCATTCAAAAGATACAAGAGATTAAGTGAGTTGTTTATGTTAATTTTGTTTTAATTCAGACGTTTAATATTTCTGGCTTAGAAATAGAAATATTTTTACAAATTTTATTATATGTATTACACCTGCAATAACTCGTATATTTAAATTATAAAAATAGTTTGGGCAAATCACTTATTACCTCCAAAACAATTTTATTGCAAAAGCAATGAATAATAATTAAAATAGTTTTCTGTTTATTTTATTAAAAAAACAACAAATCTTTTAAATTTTGCAAATAGTTTTTTAAAAAATTCTACACGTGGAATCTCTAGATGGTAAGACCGCGTTAATGTAGGCTGTTTTCAAGTACCTTTATAATATTAATCTATTCAATTTTATTGAAATGAAAAACAAAACATGCATATTTTTCTTATAAATAATAAATGAGTTGAAAATGCAAAACAACTTGTAGTTCTAATCAGAGTAAGAGATGTAAATTTTTAGAATAATATTGAAAAATTTAATAAATAACTTAAACGTAGCCATTATCACGTAATTTGTTCTTTTTCAAATTCTAATCAAAAGTTCTGCTTAGTTAGGAGTTCAAGTAAAAATTAGAAACTAATTAAATTTTTGGTTTTCTCTTAACCCATAAGCAATTCCTGATTTGATGCAGGGTTGGTTAAGAAACTGCATTGAATTATCGCAGTGTGTACACTCTATTATAGTAGAGCACTTTATTTATGTATTGTTGTATTGTAAACCTCCGCTATTGCTGGGTTTGCGGCATAATTTCAACATTTTTTGCAAATTATTTAATTTGCTATTTCTTAAAAATATTCATTATCCAATGACAACCTTTAATTTTTAAATCTACAATTTGGCTATAAAGTTTACAAAGCATATAAAATCAAATTCGACAGTAAAATTGACATTTCTTATTGTTCTAATTTTGTAATTTTTAAAACGATTTTTTTTTGTATTTTTTATGTTTGTATTCTAACAAATTTCTATTTGTTTTTGTCTTTTTTATTTGATAAATATTTTAGCTGGAGCTTGTTGGATTAAAAGATTGCAAAATGGAAAATGCAAAGAAATTTTTTCTAGAAATATTACCAAAGAAGAATGCTGTAAACCAGGCAATGATGATTTTGCTTTTACAGACAAAGAATTATCTGAGGCTGAATATTTTTTAGCAACAGCTATAGGTGATGGAACAGCATGTTCATCATGTATAGGTAAAAGACTTTACATATGTATTTTTTTCTTATAATTTTAAAAAATTATTGTCCAAAATTCAAGAATTTTTATTAAGGCCCCTTTTTTTTATTTTGGTCAAAACAGATTCATGTGATACGTTTAAGTGTAGTCCAGGTAAGAGATGTGTTTTAAAAAAAGGTCGTCCAAAATGTATATGTGCCCCAATATGTAAAGCAGCGTCCAAAGAGAAACGTAAATTACGTCCACATATTAAAAATTATCAACATTTAGAACAACAGCATATAAATGAATTTCAATTGTTGCCAAATGAACAACAGAATCAAGAATTATCATCTGTTATTGCACTTCCAGCTGAAGCATTATTAGTACCATCATCGACAAGCCAAAAGAATGATATACGAGTTATTGATGTTAGACATCATGATAAATTACAATTAGTTAATTATGATGAAAATCTTTATCAAAAACGTGATAAACGTATGGTATTTTATGGTATTAAACGTGAATATGATGATAAAAAATCAGCATCACCGTCATCATCGACATCATCAGCAGCAACATCATCACAATTCAATGAAAAATCAGATAAATTACATCACCAACAACAAGCTACTAATCACCATCATCATCATCAGAATCATCATCACCACAAGAATCACAATAATCATCATCATCACCATCATCATCAAATTCATCATCAGGATTCTTCAACATATTATCCGTCCACAAAACATGGTAAACAATTACAATCATCTGATTCTAATATTCAAACTGATAATCCTGAATTTATTGGTACTGATAGTGCATCATATGATGGTGATGGAAATGATGATAATACCGATGAAGAAATTATTTTAAATAGCAGCAGTAGTATTAGTAGTAGCATTAGCAGCACTTCTTCAATTGAATTATTGCGAAACCAAAGAAGATTTCAAACAACCAAAAATAATAATAACAATAGTAAATTTATTAATTCTAACCAAGAAACCGATGATAATTATGAAAATTTTCATAATAATCACCATCATCAATCTCATCAACATCATCATAATATTCACCAACAGCAACAACATCAAAAAACAAATAATAATCGACATTACAATCGTAAAAATGTTGATTTCATACAAAAACTAATACCAAATGATCAACAATTAAATTATAAACAAATGACACGTAAGAGTCAAAATATTATTATAAAAGCAAATATTAATGATGATTATGGTCAAGATCATTATAGTCAATTTAAAATTAATAGTAATCATAGTAATAAATTAGATAAATTAGAAAAATCTATTATTAATTCTGATAATAATCAAATTTTTAGTCGAAATCCAATAGACAAATTCATAGTTAATAATTATAGTAGTAATGAATTTAATATGGAAAATCATAATGATAATAACAATAATAACAATAACAATAGTAACAGTAAGAAAAGGAATAATAGAAAAAATATTAAAAATATTGAAAATCAATCAAATGCTTCAAATCATCATCGATTAATTAAAAATCAAATAAAGAATAGGCAGCAATATCAAAGGCAAAATAATAATAATGATAATCCATCACAAATTTCTACAAATATGCCAAAAAAATTTGATGATGTTAATGATGATATATATGATAATTTTCATCAATTTGATAATAAAGGTGAATCATCCCAACAAAGATCCCAATCATCACAACAAGGAGAAGATTTTAACAATTTTGATAATAAAAATAATTCAAATCGAACATCATTATTATCAATACAAATAACAAAAAATGGTAAAAGACGTCAAAATTCGCGTCATCATCATCATCATCAAAATCAACAGCAACAACAGCAACAACAACAGCAAGAACAAAACCAAAGATATCACCATAATTCAAATAAACAAATCAGATTGCCGAACAACAATAATAGTAATCATTCCAATAGTGGTAGTGGCAGCAATAATGAATTTTACAACAATCGGCAATTTCATGTAGTAGGCTCCTCATCTCCTTCTTCACCTTTTGATGCATCAACAATCAATTCCAATAACAATTATCAAATTCATATAGGTGAAATTATTGGATATGGATACAATAATCATAATATTACAAATCAATATCATCAACAACAGCAACAACAAAAGCAACAAAGAAAACATGGATTAACATTAGATGAAAAAATTCGTAATAATTATTTTAGTAATGGTTTTTCTTATCCACAAAATGGTGGTGAACAAATGATGGTAAGTTTATAATAGCCTTCTCTTCCCTTTCCATTTTTTGTTACTTTTATATTTTCTCTTTATGTATCGGTGCCGTCAGTTTCATTCTATTCAATTTGTTGGTTTGATATACATATATAAGTATATATAGACGGAAAGTGAATAATTCAATATAATTTCTCATTTTGTAAAAGATTTTTAAAATCAGTCTCAGTCAGAGGGGGGAAGGATTAGTTTAAGTTTTGTATAAATATTTGTATGAGCATTAATTTTGTAACTGAACATGTACATGTATAATTATGTATGCTGTATGTATACGATAGACAGTGTATTTAACAATAGGACTATAATGTATGGTCAAAAAAATATAAAACAATGTAAAATGCATTGATATGGAATTAGAAATTTTTGTGTTGCTATTATTGTCTGACTTTTGTCTGGATTTTTGATTTTTCTTTTCGCTTTTTCTATAAAAGAATAAAAATTTTCAAATAAAATTGCATATCAGTTG
The DNA here is from genome assembly GCF_029603195.1 of Condylostylus longicornis. Taxonomy (NCBI): domain Eukaryota; kingdom Metazoa; phylum Arthropoda; class Insecta; order Diptera; family Dolichopodidae; genus Condylostylus; species Condylostylus longicornis. The sequence goes on along the minus strand of NW_026578017.1, from coordinate 7,382,036 downwards.
CTTTTTTTTGTCTGCGATTGAATTTTTGTTGTAAAAATTAATTTTTAGTTTCTTACATAGAGTGCCATCATATGGAATTTTAGACAAGTCAACCAACAACGGTTTCTGACTCTAAAAAACGTTTTAACATATTTCGCAAAGTTTGTTATTGTCAATATAAAATTTTATAATGCATACTTACATTCAATTTCATCTTAAATGTATGGCATATAGAGACTACAACAGTTTTCAACTCATTTTTATCAAAATTTGATCTTTGGAATTTTAGAAAAATTTGTTGTCTACTACGAATTATCGCTTAAAGTAGCAATTGTCGATAATTTTAATAGTTTGAATCGCAACCGCTGCTCAATCGTTTAGAAAAAATGCTACAATTCACTAATAAGGTATCGTCATTTTACGTCATTTGCGTCATTTTACTTCTTACCTATAAAATTTCATTAACCAAAATTATTTGATAAAGTCAGAAATCGATTTTTCTTACGGATTTGGTAACCTTTCCATGTGAAAAATTTAAACATTTGATGAATACCAAAAATTAATTCTACTTTCTGTAGATTTTGTACTAAAAAAGACAAGTTGACTTCAAATATTTATTTTGGCAGATGACCAGCGCCCACATTTTGCGTTAAATCCTCCCTTTCAGTCGCTTTTAGAATTTTAAATTTGTTAAAAATTTATGAATATTCATAATTAATCATCTGCAGACGAGCAATTGCCATTTTAAAGACTAAAATATTTCACCCCTACGTAATTACGTTTGTAGACAGGTTCATAGGAAAGCTACCTTATAGGTGTTACAATATTTTCTCTTTAAAAATGAATTACAATATTTTCTCTTAATGATAATATTCTTCACTACTTAAAACTTTTATGTTAACTGCAATATTTTGCATTATTGGTTCCAGTTTTTAATGGCTAATGAATTTTCCAATTTTCGACCTTAGAAATTACGGATATGTCGAAAATGTATCAAAATTGTTTTTATTCGAATTTCTTTTTAAATTAAAATTGAGATAAAATTCAATTATGTAAGGTTTTGCAAAACGAAATTTACCGCTTTTATATTGGTTTTGAACATTTTCGAGAATAAGCCGCTTAACACAAAACTCTACAAATGGAGCAACAGAATGACAAGTAAATTTACAAATTTCACAAATGTTTTCATTTGTTAACTAAAAATTTCGAATTCGGAGGTCTGAATGTTCGCATAATATGTACGAGTATTTACGAATAAACCATTTACAAATGCACATAATTTTTACAAAAATAATTTTCCTTTTGCACGTAGACATCGATATACCATATTGAAAAATTTAATTTTCAATTTTTTTTTCAATATTTTTCATTTACAATATTTTTCTTTTATTTTCTTTTTTTTTTTGTCTTGTATTTTACATATTTTTTGTGGCCTGTTTTTGACCATTATGCAAAAAAATTCAATGGCTGAACAACAACAACAATAAACTGAAATCCAAAAATTCTTGAACATTCTAAAATTTCAAAAAATTATTCACAACAACAAAAACAACAATAATATCAACTACAAACAAACTAAACGGGTGGTTCATATTTCATCTGCATATACTTGCTTTTGGTACAAAACTATTCATCAACTTCAAAACAACTGAATTCAACAATTGAATTAAATAACCGTATCATCTTCGACAATATATACACGGATGCTTTTCTGATTGTGTTTGTATATATATGGATTGTATATCTAAATGAAAATTTACAAAAAAAAAATATATATTTTGTTTTTTGGTCCAAAATGCTTTTCCTATTGTGTACTGGTATTGTATAACTGAAAATGGATAATGAAAAAATAAAAAAATTTCCATAAACTTAAATCGTCGTCATTGTCATCATCATCATCACCAACATCAACAATATACTATTATTATCATTATATTATCAACAATACTACTGCAATTCATCTCTATTCAAAATATTCGGATGAACTCTTTCATTATTATCAATATTCTTCAATTTCATTTACCAAATTTACCATGTGCATCTATGATACATAATCGACCAACAATAACTAAAAAAAACAAAAAAAATTAACAATGAAATAAATTATTTCTCTGTATATGGATGGTATTTTTGTTAGCAATACGTAAATCCAGTATGTGGTACTGATGGACGAACGTATCGCTCAGAATGTCAATTAAAGAAAAGAGCTTGCAGACAGGATAGTACAACATTGACTGTTGCATATCGTGGATACTGTCAGAGTAAGTTTTTTCTTGCGTTTTTTTTAATCTTAAAATGATTTTCATATTGCATTTAAAATTTATATTTTTTTAATGTATTCAAAAGGTGAAATCTATTTCGTATATAGGAAAAATGGAAAATTTTAATGTACTTGCTTTTTGTGTTATTTAATAGAAAATATGGCCACAGAATATGAAATGAGAAAATATTAATATTTGTAATGATTTTTGAAAAAATTAAATATAGAAATAATTCTATAGGCTACACAAAGCTGTGAACAGAGCTTTGATATTTAAGCTACAACGCGCTTTTTATCTATTTTAAATAGAATTTGAAATCAATGCCTAGTATTGCAAAAACTAGCCAAAATTTTAATGCTTAACGTACTAAAGACTTAATATAGTAACAAGCTCCATTTTCAATTAATTTTTTTAAAATGGATTTTTCCAGCAAATTTACATTTTTAATTTAATTTAAATATTTAACATTTAATATTTAAATAATACATAGTTAGAATAAGCAATATTTGTAGCTTATATTAGTCCATTTCCTTCGCACACACAATTGGAAACAATCCTAGGGTGTTCTTCATACAAATTTGAAAATTAGTTTTGATTTACTCTCTGAGGTTGGTAGTCTGATAGACATTTCGACATTGCCTTAATGTAAATGAAAGTTATACAACTTTCTAGAGTGCTGATTAATTATAATAGACTATTATCCTGCAGATTGTTATTATAGTATATAGAAGTTTTGGTTAACTACATTTTTAATTTCTATATAAAAATTTGAAGCTGTTTTTAAAATTTTACTATTTCATTCGACTGATTTGGATAAACGGGTTTTGCAGAATTGAATCATATTAATTTTTCACTAAACTAAATAAACCAAATTGAAAAATCCAAAAATTGATTGTAATAAAAAAGTTTTCAAATATTTGACTGAAAGTGTTCAAGAACTTAGGGAACCGAGGGGGACAGGAGTAACCGCCCAAGCCACCGCAGCCATTTTTGACTTATTGTAGCCCCAAACTAAATCTATCTAAAATAGCACTAAACTAAATATCGACTACTTTAAATGTTTGAACTTTAATTGCCAAACTTAAATGTTGCAATATTGTTTTATTTATCGTAATTAATAAAGATCATTAACCATGCTATTGAAAAGTTAAATATCGTGCTTTTCAAAAAAAAAAGGTTGAAAAACAAGGGCTTATTTGTTTCGCTCTGTCCGTCCATGTATCTACATCTACAAAACTTCTACACCCTTTAAGACAGGGAACTGAGATTCAATACACAAAAAAATCTTAACTAGAAAGCTTGTTTTTTTTTAAAAGAAAATTTTTAACTGCCTCTTCCTTCAAAAAGTTGTAGCCCATCGAAATTGCAAAAGAGCCATTTTTTGACTATTTATTCCAGAATCCAGAAACATCTTTTAAATTCTGCAAATGGAAAAAAAAGTGACATCGTGTAGTTAAACACTGAAATGACAAAATTTCGGTTAAAATTAGCAGTTATCTACTACACGTTTTTCTTCTAATTTTCAATACCTTTTTCCTTCCATACAAAGTGTGAAATTTTGTATCTTTTGCAAAAGTGTGAAATTTTACCAGCTTTTAAAAATTGATAAACAGTTTTTGTTTGCAAGCTTCTTCAAATTTTTATATATGCAGAAAGCTAACGGTGAATGTCGTGTCATTAAAAATCATGATTATTTTTCTTAACTCCCGCAATAAACCCTTGAATTTGACCTTAACGCTTATTTAAATTTTTTGTTTGTCTCATCCTAAATATATGCAATCATTTTTAATATTTTGGTGTGGGAATGCAATTTAAATAATGTAATAGATTTTTTTAATGACAGTTTCACTTGTTGAAACAAAGTTGTTCTTGTTCCTTGGTTTGTCCTAACTTTCTTTTCTAAACTTCTGCATTTTACATGTAATTTATAAAAAAATTATAAAAGGTGAATTCAATTGAAAAACAAAATTTTCTTTTTCTTTGGCAAAATTTTGAAATTTTACAATCACTACAATTTAAAAGAAATTTTAATTTTATTTTTCTATTCTACTAAATTGATAATATTTCTCTTTTTCTCTTACATTCTATTAAATTTATTTTCACTACCCCACGCGTCGGTTGCTTGTTTTACACAAAAAAAGGAAAAAAATACGTACAAGAAAATTAAAATTTTTTCTTTGACTAAATTTTCAAATTTATTATGAAAAATTTATTGTAGAAAAAAAAATAAGTATTTTTACATTTAATTTATGACATAATTTATTCTCATTAAAATAATTATTGCATTTCTGTGGTTTTTAATTTACATTCTTGTTAATAAATTACAAAATCTGTTCGAAATTTTGTAAGAGAACAGAAAAATAAAAAAAACTTAAAATAATTTAGTGAAGTGACATTTTGAGAAATGTGAACATTTTCACTTCTAATAAGTGGGATCTCTTTATCTTTTCCTGGAATATTTGAGAAAAAAACCAAAAATTTTAAATTATAAACAGTACAACAAATTAAATTCTAATTAGAAATAAAGATTGTGGTGGAATTGTAGTTTGCGAGAAAATAGAAATTAGAAAATTTAATTTATACTAAATTTGAAATTTTTTACAAAATTTTAAGATTTCTGTGTTATTTCCGTCTTAGAATCCCTGACTTCCAAAATGCAATGCAGAGCTAAAATTTACAATGTGTCATATTCCAAAATAGCATTGTACACTATTCTAAAATGTATTTGAATACGCAGTCGAAACGTAAAATAAAAGCATAACGTGTAGCGAAAAAATTTAGACTACTTTATGTAAACACCTGAATATTTATTTCCGTACGAACGTATGTTCGAAGCCTATTTAAATTGAATATTTATTAGCCTATTTTAATTGTATTGAACTCTATTTAAATTGAATATGATCGGTGTACTGGTTCGGGTAGCTGCCATACAACTTTTATTTGTCTATATGTCAGAAACTGTAAAAGCTGTGATATTGAAATTTAACACAAGCGAATACATTAATAGGGCCAATGTGTTTGATATATGTCGTTCAAATTGCTTGACTCTTTCTGGTAGCTGCCGTACAATTTCAATAGTAGTTTGGCCATATCATAGAAAATTTTGGAAACACAGTACTGAAATTTTGCATAAATTAATTTGGTAATATGGCAACCTAAAGTCATAGTCTGTCCCTTAGTCAGCTATGACGTATTTATTCGTACATAGGGTAATAAACTCGTACGGTTATCACAGAGTTATGACGGTCAACTCTATTTTTTCTCGTTTTGTATTAAATGGTAGAAATTTAGAGTTTTGAAAATCTGTCGGGTTAATATTTTGTTCATATTCATTACAATAGCATATCTTTGTCTTCTGTCTTTTTTTTTACTGTCTTTTTTTACTGCGTTTTGGAAGTCTCGGATTTTAATGAAGCCGTAGTATTCCGAATGCTGTAAAATAAAATTTATTATTTCGAATTGCGAATATTAATTCAAAAAATTATTGCATAAATTCTTTAAAATATTCTATTGAGTGAAATACTCATAGTAAATGGTTAGCAAACTAATATAACGAGCCTTGCGATTATTCAAACATTATTTTTATTTTATATACCATGTTGTAACGTGAATCGTAAAAATTATTGACGTTTACTAAATTTCATTTTTCATTTATTTGCTCATACCATGTTAGTATGATCAATTATTTCACGACAATTAAGATTTATTAAATAGCATGGAATACAAATATTTTCTCTTCAATATTAGAGTATTTCTATTAAAAATCAATAATTAATTTCTTTAATGTGCTTTTATTACCTTAAATTGTGATTAATATAACACAAGGCGTATAATTTTCCTGATTTTCTTTAGGAAATAATGTTTTATTTAATATTCATATTTAATTTTATTTAAATTTTTGAATCAGAACATTTATAATTTGAAATTTACATAAATAAATTAATTTAAAATTCAGTTAACGTATACTTAAAATAATAAAATTAAAAAAAATATTTTAAATATTAAAATAAATTTATAGGGAAATCAAGTGTATTAAATTTCATTTACATAAATGTTGTAAATGTTCATAATTATTATTTGCTTGTCATGTGGTTTTTATGATGTATTTCACAGATCATAAAATTTAATAATGGTGTATACTCGTAGTTACATACATATAAATCAGGTTTCGTCTAATCTTAAGAAAAATCAATTTTCCTCTTTTGTCAATTTATGTATTATGTAAATGTAATATTTTTTAGATTAAAAATGTTCATAAAATAGCTTGTGTGTAATATGAAGCAAATTAAATTCATAATTTGCCTGATTATACAACAATATATTACAGTTATACAACATTACATTAAATATGTATGCATTAAATCAATGTAGATGTGAACGTGTAATTGAGTCATTAACTTTAATTACTTTTATATAGATTATGAGTTATTTATAATGTTATTCATAGGTGTACAATTAAGGTATAGATTATCTTAAATACATATGCGATACATATAAATATATCACCGGCTGCAAATTACAATGATTTAATATTACAATTGAATATAGAATTTATAATGAAATTTTATAATTTAAGAAAATATTGAAAATATTTTATTTATAAATATATTCTTAGAAATTTAATTCAAAAATATTTTACGAGTGCGTAATATATTCTAAATTTAAATTTAGTTCTTGAAATTTTGTAAAAATTTTAATTATATTCAGCGAGACTTGTAGACAGACCTATTCATATCTATTTTGCATTGAATAAGAGTTGGAAATTTCGCCTACATTTTATTAATTACTAAAAGCCAAAAAACTGCAGTAATACAAAAATATTTTAGGAAAATCGTAAAATACAATATATGTAGTTGTCACTAACACTGCGTGTTATCACCCAACATAATTATAAAAATTATTTAAAATTTTGTGACAATTTTAAGTAATAAATATTATTTTTTAATTCCATTTTAACATTTTTAAATTAAATCAGGAATAATATTTACAAACTAATAAAAAATATTAATAACTGTAATATTAATTTCAAATTGTGCGCCCAAATTCTTGAGTAACTGGGAGTAATTTTAAAAAAAGCTTGAATGAAAATGTTCCAAGTGTGTTCGTTGAAGCTTAATGGTTAAAATTGTTGAAAGAATTCTTCAGATTTTCTGAAATTTTAAATATTTTTAATGCACTTTCGAACAAGGTTCCATAAAACTCATCTAAATTTTATATAGAGTGTCTCGTACGAGTTCCGAGCTACAAGAACTTAAAATCACTTAAATATAGAAACCCTGTTTGTGTAATAATTAAATATTATTATTGATTTTGGTTTTTTATGGAAACATTCCACACAATCTTAACCTGGTCGAATTAAAGAAAGGAAATTTGTTTTATGCTCCAAATCATCACACATATTATTACCTAAGAAAATTATTTAATTTTTTTATTTTAATAAATAAATGTAATCCAGTCAAGTAATCGATAACCTGATTTAATTTTTTATTCAATTTCCTGTGTTGTCCCTATCTTAATTAATATTATGGAAATCATAATTTTAATTTTTTTCATTTTGATTTTAAAATACCAGCAATATTAAATTTGAAAAATCAAATTAAAATTTTAATAAAATTTGAGTAACTTATCAATTAATTTTTATATTATAAAAAATAATTTTACAGAAAAAAACTCATTAATTTTAGTGCAAGCGAATGAACGCTTAATTTTTGTATTTTTGTTAACATGAGAATATAACGCTTTAAATAAAAAATTAATTTATATTTGTTTTAATTGAAAATTTGAAATGTTTTCCTTCGATTTTACTCCATAATGATTACATTATCATAAAAGTTTAGACAGACTTGCGCAATGTATTTACAAAAAAGAAAAAACTTTTCCGATCCAATCATTTTTTGTCATATCTTTTATATCAAATCTTTTTAAATATTTTTGCCTTATAACCTTATACAAAATGGTATACAGGGTGTTTTAGTAACAACAATAGCCATAATTTTTGAGCTTACACATTTTATTAAGTCCTTTAGAATTTTGAACTGTAAATGGTTTTTTCTTTCATCACCTATACAATACAATTTTTTACGATTTAGTGACTTAAATTAAAGCTTGAGAAAATATCCAAAAAATTTTGTAAAAAAAATTTCGTACGGAATTTTTGAGTTGGAGAAAAATAAAAAAATAAATGGGGGGAAAAAATTGGATTGTTTCCAAACACCGAATGCTTGGTTTTCAAATTTTATACTAGTCCTTTCAAAAACTGGTTGTTACAACTTGGGCAAGTAGAAATTTCGTGTAAATTCTTTAAAATCCCTGTACCTTTGGAAGCTGTTGATATTTGACACCTGGTTCTGAACAAAAATTTCACTCACTTTTGCTTCCCCAAAATAATGGTATATGTTATGTCACTGATTACTAAATCACTCTGTATATATTACATGAGATCGTATGCATTTAAAATAAATTAATGTGTTCAAGCGTTTCAATTCAACTGAAAAATTTTATGAATGCTACCGAATAAGTTTTAATTTAGTAAAAAAAAATAATTTAATTTTTTTGTTTTGTTGCATTTTACATTTTTGCATTAGATATAATCAACAGAAAACTTCACTTATATATTTTCATTATAATATAGATGCAGTAGATAGTATTCAATCGCAGTTATTAATTAACTGCGCGTTTGAAAAATTTATACACTTATTTCTATTTCTTTTTTGTAAAACTACTGATTATCTTTGATTACATTTGTATCTAAAAAGTTTAACATTTATGTTAAATTTTTCATGTTATATTACGAACACGTGTGAACAGTCTATTTCAAAATTATTAAGACAGGACGCGATTCCCTTGAAAGTTTTCAGCTTTGAATCAGAACGAAATTTAGTTGATCAAATCCTAAGTTTGAACAATATAGGAGTTTTTACTTGATCTAAAACTTATATTTATATTATATTGACGTACTTGCTTTATTGTCTTATAATTTTACACGAATTTAAGGCAGACATTAAATTAATAATAAAGAAAGTTGTGAAATGAATATCTTATTTATTATTTTTTTGATAAAATTTTATAGAATTAAAAATTTTAATAGAATATGACAAAATCAAAGATTAATCTGTGTTTAAAAAAAGCCGTATATGTAAACACGTGTGTTTGACATCAGACTTTATCTGACGGGAACTAATAAAAATTACTCTATTTTGATCAGATTTCCAGTTAGATTTTTTAAAAGTAGAATGACAAAAGTTTTGAGAACCAACCATCTGATTTTTGTATAGGTTATAATTTTAAATTATTATTAAAAATAAATAAGGTTATCAAAATTTTCCTTAAATTCTGAGCTCCATCAGATAGTTTCAGTTTTATTTGCAAACAGCTATCAAACATTATCGTAGACCTTACGATTTTTTTTCGATAAGATAACGATTACATCTTTGCTTCTTGTAGAAGGTCGACAGAGAATACAGCACCAAAAAAATATGTAAAGGATGAAATATTGAAATTTTTCAAACTTTTTTAACAATAATGAGTGGAAGAGAAATACAAAGAAATTTTGTGTAATGAAACCAAATCGTACAAGATTTAATCTTTTATTGTTTTGAATACTAGTGAAAGCCCAATTTAAATTGACTTCAAATTGGGAATCTAAAGCAAATTGTCATTGTCAAAAATTTGAAATCGCTTTCCATGGAATAATGTACATGAAAGTTCAATTTTAGAGAAATAATGTTTCCAAGTGAGTTGCTATTTATTTGTTAAATTTCAACATTCTGAACGGCATAGAAGTTTCGAAAGCAAACCTGTAGACGGAAAGGCATGAACGTACTTTTTTCAATTTTTTGTTTAAAATTGTGATAAAAAAGTAATGCAGTTTTTGATAAATAAATTTTTTTTTAAGATAATTTTAAATTATATGTATACCATTGCACATTTTTTGATTCCATATTAAAAGTTTCTAAATCATTGTTCAAATAATTATGAAACGAACTGTGTTTTTTTGTGTTAATTTTTAAGTGGCCTTTCTTTCGATAGTGCCAATCATTATCACAGGTTTTTCAATGTACTTAGATTATTATAAATTGCAATTTTTCTTTTACACTTTAATAAATGGTTAGCGTATACATATGCACTTTTAAGATCTGGCAATGATGAAAGAGAAACATTAAATTCACACATATGTACATATATTATTTCAAATCAGTTTTTTTTAATGATATGGTTTATCTTTGTGATTTTCATATAAAAAAAAATGCAACACACTCATTATATTTTTTTTATAACGACCGGAAAAGCATAGTTTTCAATTAAAGGTTGCTAAAATCAAAATTCAATGAATTTTTTTCTTTTGTTTTTTTTTTTGAATTTTAATTTGATTTTGAGTAATTTTGTATAGAAAAACACTGGTTATTTAAATCCTCAGGTGCATAATATAAGAAATAGATAGAGTGGAAAAAAACAAACGATTTACATTTGAAACGATGACATAAAATAAAAAAAATTGACGCAAAAATAAGAAATTTTGCAAGAGTTTTTCCGGCTGATTTTATATTTGTTTTCTATCAGTAATTATTGATATGTTTTAGAGATAATTTTAAAGAGAACAGGAAATTTATTATAAAAACTTGCAATTATTTGCAAAATTGTAAAATTTTGTTATTTACAATTGAAGATTTTTCAATGTTTAAATACGAATATGTTCCATGGATCTTTCGTAAATTGGTAGTCTGTTGTTATGATTCAAAATATCGGTGACAAATATCGGTGACAATATAATGTTGTTATTATTCTTTGAATTCTTCAGTTATCTTCAAACTTAGACATTTGGAAAGTGAAATTCTCTATATTTTCTAAAATATAGAGAATTAATTCTATATTTTCTAAAATTGAACACATTTTCTTAAGAAAACCTAAATCATAGCTGAACATAACCGTTAGTTACGACTATTTAGACAATTATTTTCTACAATTACCAAATTTGCCGAAACCTTTGACCGCTATTTTTAATGTCATATAAGTTTAAATGGTAGTTTTCATACGATTCATTGAGTCAATAATTCACTCAGAAATCTCGGACTTGACACGGTCCCCTAGCTATTATTATTCGATAATATTAACATATTTGGCGTATTGAATAGGTGGAAAACATTTTTTTCTGATTTTTTTTATAATTTTTGTTATTTAGATATAGAGTTCGGCCAACATGCGTTTAGTATTTTGATTTAATGGAGGAGGTGCCTGAAATTCCTGAAATTCACTTTTGTTTCATTTAAAAATCTATATCGAAACTCAGCAAACAGATCTCATACTTTTGAATTTAATTCCCATGTTATCTAACAACGTTTTTCAGTTTTTGTTTAAAATTATTTTCGTATTTAATTTCAATCTACAATTTTAACATCGCATTTATTAAAAATTTCATTTAAATACGAGTATTATATAGAAGTTGTTAAAAAAATTACATGCAGTTGTTGCAATTTGAATAAATGTGTGCAATTTTCGAAAATACAGAGTGCAAAAAAAATAAAAAGCAAAAAGGAAAAAAAAATGCGTGGTAGTGTTTTATTATCTGCCCAGTGATTATAAATTTTTTTTTTCCAAAGATTACTTACTTTTTCTGTACCTATATTTACGTACGAACATTGCCCCAAGAAATACCAACATGGAAGCGTGAAAAAAATTAAAAATACAAATACAATTTTTTTTCTCATTTTAATTACAAATTTTAATTTTTATAATCAAATTGTGCAATTTTCTGTGAGCAAATTAAAGATGACACTTGCGGAATAGAATTGCACATAATATGAACAAAAACAAGCAGAAAAAATTAAATAATAGATAGAAAAGAAAATTATTTGAATTCCAGAGAATTCTACATTTTCTATCTCTTTTTTTTCACTTCATTTTTTTTTATCTTATTTTACATATAAAAAGTACGAGTTTTATCTTTCTACATATATATTATGAAATGTTTGTATAGTTGAAATTGTTGGAAAATTTTGCAAATTATACATAAAGAAAAAAAATAAAAACAGCTTAACCAGTGTGAACATTTGATGTGTGCGTTTACAACATCATTGCTTATCGTGCAGGGGGTTGCAAAAAATATCTAACTCGGTTAGAGTCAGTGTGCATGATGGCATTAGGTTGCATTAGTAGGGCGTTACGCTCCAACCCTACTCAGACTCTTGAAATCATTTTCTAGCTGCCGCCGTTAGATATTTTGGGCCGGCAAATGGCTACAAGATATGCAGTGCAATTAGGAGCCGCGTCTCAATGGTCATATGACCCTAGGGGGCATGTCTTTCTTCTTTTGGACTGGAAACACGTGGTGATGGCAATTACGTCTGTTCGTCCAGTGCTTTCATTCAAGAATAACTTTAGAACTTTGATTCTGCCGAGACAAGCCTGGCTGAACGAAAGTAAACTTAGGTATGCCTGTAAGCGTCCATAAGGTGCTGCTACACAACGCGGAAAACAAGCGCGCCAACCTTTAATGGCGAATGACATAACGTGTAACGGGACATAGAACTTGTAACCAAAGCTAGATTTGTGTTGCACAAGGCATCTGATTTCTCTCAGACGGAATATTATTTCTGTTATCATTATGTTTAATTGAGACATAAATGTAGATGTTTTTTCAAATTGGTTTATTGTTAATTTTTGAAGTGAATTTTTCTCAAACATTGCAACAACTTGGATTAGTGTCAAATTTAACAGTTAATGGATATCAATATATACTTTATTTTGCTGGACGAACTTTTATATGGCAAATATATGTGTAAGTATTGCGAAACTATTCTGTATATAAGTATTCATAAAATTTTGGTCCTGCAAATAATGTCATTTAAATGTCAAATATAAATCAAATTGAATTTCAACTAATACAGTTAAATTTTTTTTTTTGAAAAATACTCATGATGTTTGGTATTTAAAAATATGTATGTATTCAATCAGTCATTTGTTTTGAATAGCAACCAATCAATAGGAGTAACTTTTTGACATTTCTGAATATAAGGATAGTCAATTACAGATAAAATCGAATGAGAAGAAAAATTATATAATTTCGATTTAAAGAAATTATATAAAGTTCAAGAGTTTTTCTGATAGACTGCATCAATCGTACATAGCACCTGACTATATACAAACATCTAAACACTATCTACATAAGTATGCATTCCCATACTTGGGTAGATTTACAAATTAGTCATATACTATGACTACTCGTAGAATGAGTGAATTAACTTTAAGCAAACTTATACATACAAACACAGTGCTTATATATACAAAAATGCGGTTTTTTTGGAAAAAGTATGTATGTTAGGTATGTAAAATAAAAAAAAATTGCAATATAATATAATAATAAAAAGCACAAACGTATTTTCAACATATTTTTTTTTTTTAATGAAATGTTAACTGAAAATTCTTGGCGCCAGTCTAACTTGATATTTTCTTATTTTTTGTTTTTCTTCTAGATATATAAAAATATAGAATTTTGCAAATATACAACGGATTTAATATTAAATTTTCTATTTATACATTTTCATTATTTTCCAGGTCAGGAAACGTATAGAAAAACAAACCAAAACTAAATTATAAAAGAAAAAGAAATAAAAAATTTGTTATTTTCTCTGAAAACCACTAATTATTATTTAAGATTTTCAAAATAAAATAAAACTAGAAAAAAGAATATCAAGAATTCAGATTAATTTTCTTTTGACCTGTAGTTAGAAAAAACGAGGAAAAATTAAAATAAATAACAGTCATCGATATTATAATTGACCTTGGATTTTTCCATGAAACCGTGAATTAAATAAAAATTATAAAATTTTTATATTTTAAAGAAGTTATGGGCTTGAAAATTTTTAATTGGTTATCATTTTGATCAAATGTTATTTGAACTTTGAATAACAAGTACTTACTATGCAATTACTACTCTTCAATTGCAAGTATAATTCTTTATTTAATTATATGTTAAAATATAAAATAACATTTTCAAATAAATATTGAATGAAGTCAACATAATTGCCCCCCGGAACAGTGCTTTTTCATATGATTGGTATAAAAGTATAAAAAATTTTCTTTCAAAACATAATATAGCAAATATTAAAGGTTGTAAATCTAAAATAAATATTCGAACAGGGGTACTGTCTGCATTAAAATTGATAATTGCTTATTATTAACAATTATGAGTAGAGCTGAGTTGTACCTTAAATTTCTGAAATTCATTTTAACTGTTATATTAATTAGAATTCAATATTATTTATTCGACAAAATTTACGTAGATCTATGCAGATAAGAATATGAAATTTTGAATCTGTAAATTATTACAGTTTTTAGAATAACTTGATTTGATCTGTAATCTTTTAATTGCAATATTGATTAAGTTACAATATTATCAGAAAATTTATTATAATTAAGGTTATTAATTTTTGAAGTTGGATTGGATTTGTCATATTAAGTGGAAAATATATTGATTGATTAAAATAGTTGAAGAACACATTAGATTCAGTCACAAAAACTCCTTTTTATAATATAAATTTTCAGTAGGGAAGATTCGGTTTGTTTTTAGGTCAAAGGTATGCATTTTAAAAGAAAGGACCCAATTATTGTATGAATATCAAAAGTAAGGTTAGGATTTGGGTTTAGATTGATGCGAAGATACACCTAGGCCAAGTAGGTCCGTTGTGATAAGACTGAATCTCTATATCCACACCTTCACGTGTCCTTTACAACTCGTTTAGGTCCCTGGCATTTAAATTCGCAAGGTTCGCCAGATTTACATTCCTCTGCTCCTTATACTCGTCCCGGCAGAGATCGTTAGCAAGTTGTTTATTAAAGAATAGTTTTGTATTCATTACAAAAAGTTTTGAGTACCATAAACATTCATTTATATTAGAAAAGTAATATTCTAATTTAGCTTAGGACTGTAATAATTATTTTATATTTTAATTATTAATGATGCAACTTCAATTTATTTCTATGTTAAATATTATTTTGTTAAAAAATGCTGCTAATCTATCTTTGAACACCATTAATTATAAATCAAAAATATTTTTTAATTAATAAATTCCAAGTTAACATTAAAACTGTAATTTTAAGTTTTATATGTCAATTTCGAAATATTAAATATTTTTCTAATTAAAATAAGGAAACAATTTGATAAAAAAAAGTTCTATTTATGAATAAGCCTAAATCTTCTTTGTAATTAAATCATAAATTAATAGTTAAACATAGCTTAAAGATTGGTAATTATTTGGTAGGTTTATTCTATACTTCTAAGGAATATCTTTTCATATGAAAGAAACGTGTTTCAAGTAAAACAAGTTTAAATATAAGTTCAAATTTAAATTTTTATATTTTTAAAATAATATTCACTAATAACCAATAAATTGAAAGATTCAGCAATTTGTGATTCTTGCCATAGAAACTATAGCATTGTAGTTTATATACTATAAATTACCATGCTGTATATAGTATTAAAAATTTTTATAGCCACACTGTAGAGATCTGCTAATCATCTAGAGCTGATCTACTTAATTATCTATATTAGTTCGTTTTTTCCAGCATTGGCCTTAAACTTTTATTGAACTAGACTTGGCCAAATTTTATTTGTATAGTAGTTGTAGCGCAAACTTATTTCATTTTGGATTCAATTGAAGCTATAGTTCGAAAAGTTGTTGAACCTATACAATTTCAAAAATAAATTACTCATGTACTCGTATTGCAAGAACTACTCGTATAAAGCCTGCAGTAGCAAAATTTGGAATTTTTTTATTTAAATTTATTTTTTATTAAATCATCAGAATTTTCAAACTAGATTTTTAAATTAGACTTTAAAAATTTTGTCTATTCTAAAATTATGAAAATTCTATAGAACATTTAAGAGAAGAAAAAATCACATAAATTTGCAAATCAATTGAGTAATTCAATTATTTTATTTCGACTTGTCTTTCTTAATTTTTTGTAAAGTTCAGTGTCACATAATGTTATTTAGATTTGTTTAACTTAATTTTGAATTTTCCTATTGTACAATCAGTAACCAATAACGATTCTGCGAAAAATATTGTGAAAAATTAAAATTTAATTAGAAAGTTGGAAAATTTCTTTTGAATTCTTAACAACATTAATAACAGCTTATAAATTATAACATAAATAATGACCTCACGACATTAACTAGTCATATGTGTTACATATAAATATTTGCAAATGCAATTTACTTGTTTTCACTGACATTTTGGACATTTTACATTCATTTCTATAAAAAAATAATATGGTTAATATGAAGAATTTTTATTTTGTATGTTTACAAGACAATTTCAACATTTTCACACTTTTAATTATTAATATAGATTTATGCATGTCATACAGAACGATAGTGTGTTATTAAACAAAAAAAATGAAAAATTTTTAAAAAATTTATTATTTAATTTCGGATTGTTTCAAAAAAAGCACATTTCCTATTTGTAATCAGTAAAAACTATATTACGCTAATACTATGATTGTGACAATTGCAAAATATTTGTCATGCAATTAAAAAATGTAATGAATGTGAAATGGTAGAAAATTTTTTAGAAACTTTCTCAGATTTAAAATTCTTTTCGAATTAGAATGGGGCGTAAATTCTAATCGTGAATGCTTTTGTAAAATTCTACCGAGTAAACGCCAGAATTAGTGTAGCAATATGAGTAAATAGAATAAATTAAAATTAATAAGTATATTTTCATTTCTATTTTGTCAACTTTATTTCTGATGTACTATAAATAGTAATTTTAACTCTATTTACAATAGTAATAATATGGCATAGACTACATAGACTTTTACAT
This sequence comes from Condylostylus longicornis, assembly GCF_029603195.1. Lineage (NCBI taxonomy): Eukaryota > Metazoa > Arthropoda > Insecta > Diptera > Dolichopodidae > Condylostylus > Condylostylus longicornis. The sequence goes on along the minus strand of NW_026578017.1, from coordinate 7,364,977 downwards.
TTTGACATTGCAATTATAAATTTCATCCTACTCATAAAATTATTATTATTTTTTTATTTGAACAAATGAAAGAAGGAAAACAGAGCAGAGAATTTGCAATATAAATTTTATGCTTCATTATATGCGAGTATTATGAGAGCGTGTTCTCTTTGTATATTGTACATTACTTTATTTAAATTTTAATTTATTTTTTTATTTTATTATTTTTCTTTTTCTTAAATCATCTAACAAAACTGTGGCATACAAATGACTTTTAATATCTATTTAAAATGATTATTTTTTTTTATTTTTAATTTAAAAATTAAAAAAAAAAAACAGGGTTATTTTACATAAAAAATTTATTTGTGGAAAAATTTCCCCGGACCTTGTTTTTCTGAAACTGCGAAGTTTTGCAGAATTTTAGAAAAGCGGTAAACTATCAAAAAATACAACTATTTTCTTTATTGATTTAGTTAGACGTCGAAATTGCTCTTTTTTATGCCCGTACGAAAGTATGTTTGGTAAAAGCTGTTATGGTGTGAGCCTTTATGATAGTTATCATATAACTTCTTTTGTTATTTGGCTAGATCTCAGAAATTATAGAACTTACAGTATTGAAATTCTGCACAAGCAAATATTTTGCGCACAAGCAAACATTTTATTTTTGGGCTCTTATATATATTTGATAAAACTAGTTGAAATTTCTTGAGTTCTGGATGAAAATGAAAATTATAGAAAAGCTGCCATAAAACTTCGAAAGTTATTTGGTCGTATATTATTAAAACTATTGAAGTTACATTGCTGAAATTTTGCATAAAAGACCGGGAGTACTTATGAAATAGTGTGACAATTAACTGTTATAACACTTAATAAATAGTGGGACGCTGTCAACTCTGCCCATTCTTGTTTTCTTGTTGCCTTTATAAAATGCATGTAATAGTTAGGATATATTTTCTTGTATTAATAATTTAAACAAAAGACCTATTTATTTTACAAACTTTGGGCTATATTGCATACTTTCTGAAAGAGCATTTAAATTTTTCTCGATTCATAAAAATTGCATGTTTTTTGACGTATTTATTTTGTTGTTATTTTTGTATTAAAAACTACAGTTATGTTCGTATTCTATTCAAATTATGTTCGTACAATATTCTTCAACATTATTTTTTTTTCACTTTCTGTGCATCTAGCACATATCTAATATTATAGAATAAAATCTTATATTATTTTATAAATGCGTCGTCTGTCAGAGACTCAATACTGATAACAGATTTAATTTAAACGTGTGTGTAGAACCTGAATTGGTATTTGCCACTTTTTGAGTATTTTAATAACAAATACTCTCAATATCACTGTTGAACCAAAAGTACCATAAACACTGGAGGCGATTTTTCCACTATAGTAAATAATTTCTAATCAACTCTATTAATTTTATATAAGTTTTTTAATTTTCTTCGAAAATACGGTTTGTTTTTCCGCTTTTCAAGCTCCAATAGCAGTTTTGTTTCATTAGAGTAATCAGATTGGAATTGTCGAAATTGCAGAATAGATAAATTTGTTTTTTGAAATGACCCTGTCTTAAATCAAAAATATTAGAAATAAATATCATCTTATTTAGTTTATCATGTGAAATGAAATTAAATTGCATGTAATATATGATTAAAGTAAATCGACCGTGTTAATTTCTGGAACATCATGTACATTTTATGAGTGGCAAATCACGTAAGAATCTTAAATGTTTTTTTCTGTTTTTTTTTTTATTTTGTTATTAATTTACAACAAGTACTCGTATTTATCTAGTATACACATATGAAAAATTAAGTAAAATAAAAATTATGATGTACCGTGTGCCGTTTTACCATTTTTTTTTGGAATACGTCATAGACCTTTTGAAATACATGATTTTGTTTATTATTAATGTTCAAAAGAAAAAAGTGAAAATCAAAAATAATATTGTATTAAAAAAAAAAATGAATTTTTCAAATCTTTTGTAAATCACTAATATTTTTCATTTTTTGTTTCTTTTACCTTTTGCTTAAATATCTAGCTTCTTGTAGAAATGTTAAATGTCAGAATAATCTGACATGTGTTGAGGATCAATATGGATTACCACATTGTATTAAATGCAGTATTACATGTCCAAATGAATCAGATAACATAAGTAAGGACAAATCTACACAAGTTTGTGGTTATGATGGTCAAACATATGATAGTGTATGCCATTTAAATCGTCAAGTTTGTATAACAGGAAGATCAGTTGGTGTAGCATACAATGGACCATGTATCGGTAAGTGATATAAATTTTTAACTTTTTTTGTGTTATAAAAATATATCAGTTTAAATTGGATTAAGTTTTAATCTTAAATAAATTAGATTTTTTTATATTGCATCTACCCCCGTTCAAGATAATTGTAATATGAAATTTAAACATTTTTCCGTTAAATAACAATTGTTAAGGACTTGTTGTATTTACGAAATGTCTTTGAAAAGTGAATTTTTCTGAATATCTTATTAATTAATAAAAAATAATGGCATTTATACATATACATGTTTACGAAACTATAGACATATGTTCAAGCATTAGACGGCTTTCAGAAATTTCAACTTTGAGGTCTCATTTTCTTTTTGGGTCGGGAAACACGACCCAAAAAGGAAAGTGCACTACTATGTACTTATACCAAAAATTTCAAAAAGTTAAAAAAGTCTTTACATCCTCAAATTTGGTGACATTGCCTCCCTACAGAAACTTATCTATATACATATATTGCATATATTGATAAATTTATTGCAGGCTCAAATCACATGCGCTATACTATTTTTATGATACACTCTGGGATCTATATTTTATGAAGTGTGGCATATGCAGACATTTGATTGCGATAAATAAAAACAAATTCAGCAGCTTTACTGTAATTGACAAAAAGAAGTTCCGAGAATTCAAGAAAACTATAAATCGGGAGTCATTCTTGCTTTTTTTTTTATTTTAGTTAAAAAGTATGCAAAAAAGTCCAATGGCCGAAATCCCCGTTTATATTTTTAAATTTTTAATTTCTATTACCTGAAAAGTTCATTTTCATCCGAAGTACGACTTTATTTGTTAAACACTGTGTTTCTACATTACTACGGTGCATAAAAAGAGATCCAACACTTGAGATTTTAAAGTAAACTTAGAATATCCACATACAATTTTGTAATAAATTAAAGCTCTCCAAATTATCAGTACAATTCATATGGCATCCATTAATTTAATAATATTAAACATTTTGATATTTTCCTTTACACAATTTAAAAATATTCCCAACCATCCAATACTGATATGGACGAAAAAAAATAATAAATTTACAACGAATGGTATCGAATTATCAATTGTCAAGACCTTGTAACAGTTTATAGTTTCAAATTAATTTTAAAATTTCAATTATATATGCAAATACAAAACTTTATATTGTCGAGAGTGTTGAATTTCAATATATAAAAAAAAGGAAAGGATTGAGTTTTTTAAGGAAACGGGAACGAGATTTTGCGATAAAGGTAATAGTCATAATTATGTCGTGAGTTGTAACTTATGTCACAAGTTTAAATAGCCTTTCACAAAACAAAAACGAAATATACAATTAATAAATTTGAAATTAGAGTTTCAATAAATTCTAAAAATGCCTAATATCAATCACAATTTCAAAAATTTCGCAATAAATCTTATATATTCAGCATTAGATTTGGTAAATGATATTGACTGTTTGATTGTCGCAATAACAATATTGAAAGTCATTTGTATTTACGTGTATGGCGTCTACGAGTTCATGTATAATGACCATTCACTATTAAAATTTTATACCCTGCATGTAGATATAAGTGTGTAACTCGATTTTGTTGGTGATGTATTTTGAATACCATTCTTTTGGATTAAATACCAAGTTTTTGTATAGAGTAAATAGTTTTGGTGAACTTGAGTTGAATTTTTGAATAACATCAAAATTTTGGTTTTTTTAACTAAGACGTTTAGATTTTAATGAAACCCATCTGGCTTGAGCAGTTGATATTGCTAAAAATTTTATTTGGGAATATACTAAATCTAATTTAGTAAAAGCATAATTTTCTTAACTGTTAGAACTTTCTTAACATTAAAATTGGTTGATAATTTAAATTTTGGTTTGAAACTAGGTTTTATTTACTACAATTCTCTTGAAATGTTTGGTAGAATTTTTTTTTATATTACAATTTCTTCACTTTGCAAATTTCTTAGTGTTCGAATAAGTCGAATTAATAAAAGTTTTACGCATTTTTGTTTGACTACTTCTAAACTAAGTTGAATACTAATTTTGAAGCAGTGAAGATCGAGTAAAAGAATTCTAGATAAAATAGGGTATCCAATAAATTAGCACAAATCAACCGAAACATTTAAATTTTTTTTTAGATCTAATTGACATATTAAAGGAGTGCTTTTGCATTAATCTTGTGTTTTTTTTGTTTTTCTTTACGTTTCGGTGCAAAAGTTTTTAAAATTACTATTACTTTTTATGTGTTGACACATGATATTTCGCCAAAGAATGCAAAATAGTAATTATTGACTTCCTAGTTTATGCACTACCTTAAAAATTTCAAACCTAATTTTAAAAGTTTTCAATCTTTTAAAAGTTTCTAGATTGTGTAGATATGTAGAAGTATTACGCAGATTTTTTTTCGAAAATTTCGATTAATCCAAATTCGAAACCTACAAGATTTGTCCGTAACGCTTAAACTATATTCTAAATATTGATAGTACTTAATATTATTGACAATAGTTTACGTGCATAGACTCCTATGTAACTGGAGCTTGAGTATTTTTGAAGTTTATTTTACCAATTTTTATTTAAGTGGACTTCATTTTGGCTGTTAAAACCAATTTGACTACAATAAATCTAGAAATCGTCGCAGTTTTATCGTGTTTGTGTAGCTTACCCAACTATATGCCCCATATAATTATCTCATCATTTCTGTAATAAGCATGGGAATAAAAATATTAGCATCTTACTGAAAATAATAAGATCTAAGCATATAACTATAACTTACAACTGCGAAATTTTATTTATTTAGAATTGGTTTACTTTGGTTCTCCAGCTTAAAAATTTATTAAATTTTTTATTGGATTATTCAGTTTTGACATTAATAGCACAACTTGTTATGCTTAACATTCACATACTTGCATACATTTATATCGGTTTTTGAAAATGTTAAATAAAAATTTTGTTTTTTTATTGAAACATTTCTTGTACCTATTTGGTTTCTGAAATTAAACCGGAAAAAAAATTATGCTGCAATTATAACAACCTTGAAATATTTTCATAAAACCTTGTATATTATTTTTAATTCCTTTCTGTTAGTATACAGAAGAAAAACATTTTTGGAGGTGTGTCAGTTTTAATTGCAAAAAATCAAATTTTATGGTGTTTGTTTGATATTGTTATTGAGATTATGTAATGGTTGTAGAAATAATAAATGGTCAATGACCTTTGAGTTTAATTTTTATTTGAAAGTTAATAGTTATTTTCAGTCGAAAAATTAAATAAGAAAATTCAGTTTTTGATTTATTATAAATTTTAAGCAAATTTTTGTAGTGAGAACCAAGCATTTTTGTAATTTAGTTTTTCTATCTTAAAGCCTGAATTCGTTAATCGTTCCTTTGGCTTCGTCGTAAATCTGTTCTGAAATAAAAATATAAAATAAGAAAATATGCTTACACCGTACAAAGATTTAAAACCTTATGAACTGTGTGGATTCGCCTCAATATAAATTTGAGCATATTATATTCTACAACTTCAATACTCATACAAAAATTAATAGAAAGGTTCTTAAGTTGGAAAATAATTCCGGTGCTGTAAAAGCTATTGAACAGGTTTACAATGTTCAATAATTGTGACAGGAATACTTAAAAATTGAAAAATTGACGTTTAATTTCCATTTAAAAATGTGAATGAATCTAATGGAATAAGCGTGTATAAGTTCCTTGCAACTACTCTTATATTACAAGCTTTTTTTAGTTTTACGAGTGTTATACGAGTAAATCACAACTTCTATACGTTAAGAATATTTTATTCCCTCAAATGGAATGTCATAATTATATTTACGTTGAATTCTCACCTATATGTACAATTTGTCAGGGTCAGTATTGAAATATTTCAATTACTTTTATTTGAATATTAAATGTATTGTCTGTTATTTTGTTATTAAAGTTTTTAAGTATAATGTGCAATAATTATAGACAATATTGATAATAAAAGGCAATTAATATAAATTTTTTAATTTAAATAAAGACATTTTGAATTTCAAATTGGCATGTATGCATAAGTAATTTATTGTTTATAAATAATTATATCTACATACACATATTATGTGATTTACTTTAGGAAATTTGTAATTTAAAATAAAAGAAATTAATTTTATTTTTTATTTTTAACTGAATGAACACCATTACACAATTAAATATATTAAATTAGAAAAAAAAAATAAGCCAAGGGTAATTTACAATAATTTGAAATTAAAACAAACCAAAATACAAAAAAAAATGCAATAAAATAAATAAAACTATTAGTTTTAATTGAAATAAATTACATTGAACATACTTACACACATATAATTTCAAAATTATTATAAAAATAATTTTTTATATAATAAATAGTAAATAATTCTATAGAGATAGAGCGTAGGTTTCAAATTTCATATATGTGCGCTATATAGAATATCAAGATATATCAAATAATAAAATAATAAAAAATAAAAAAATAAAAACAGCTTATTTCAAGAAATTAAACAATTATATAATAAAGTGTTCACGTTTTTAGCCACAATTAAAAAAAGCAAACAGAAAAAAATTAAATAAAAAACTTCAAACCAAATGTAACAATAAAAAAAAAAACTTTTAAGTATTCTTTCACGTATAGGCTACAGACATTTGTGCCAATTTAATTATGTACTTGCAACAAAAGTGCACGCTTTATTACAACATTGAGCGACTAACTTTTTCAACTTTTAAGGCTTTTAATTAATTTTTGTTTTTACTTTAATACTAAAAATATTATGACTTCTTTTATATGGAAGAAATATTATTTATATGTCATTATTCCTTTAATTATTTGTTTTTGGTAAATTAATCTGATTTAAAATCTTATTTACGGTATCATTACAATGGAAAACCTCATATTAAATATTGTAAAAATCTTCAATAAAATTAGCAAAATAATAATATGAAATAAGAAACATAAATATACCTATCTGTGGGTTTTCTTTGCTACATATAATTAACACCATCTACACATTATATTTTAAAATGTAAGTGCTATATTTTATACAGGGTGAGTCATTTTGTTGGAGATAATCTGTCATATAAGTACAGTTCAAAAATGCTGCTATAATATTATCTAAGAATAATTATCTAACCTGGATCCTATTGCACCATCCATACTTTTTACTTTTTATAGCCGTACAAACGTATGTTCGAAGGGTATACTAAATTTGCCTTACCGTTTGTAACGCTAAGAAATAACTGTCTTAGATATAGACTCAAGTGTATGTTTTTGATCAGCGTCAAATTCTGAGTTGATTTAGCTTTGTCTGTCCGTCCGTCCGTCCCAACGATAACTCAAAAACTAATCGAGCTAAGTTCACCAAATTTTCACAAATGATTTATTGTAGTAAGTGCCAGAACCCTATTTAAATTGGGCATGATCGGGGTACCGGTTCGGGTAGTTGCCATACAACTTCAAAAGTTATTTGACCATATTTCAGAAACTATTAAAGCTATGGTATTGAAATTTTACTTAAACGAATATATTGGTGGGGCCAATGTGTCTGATAAAAGTCGTTGAAATTACTTGGCTCCTTCTGGTACCTGCCATACAACTTCAAAAGTTATTTGACCATATTTCAGAAATTATAAAAGCTGTGATATTGAAATTTCACACAAGCGAATATATTAGTAGAGCCGATGTGCTTGATAAAATTTGCTAAAATTTCTTGGCTCTTTCTAGTAGCTGCCATACAACTTTAATAGTAGTTTGGCACAACCAGTATTTTGAAAAACACATAGTACTGAAATTTTGCATAAATTAATATGCTAATACGGCAACTTAAAGTCATAGTCTGCCCCATAGTTAGTTATGGCACATTAGTTATTCGCACATAGGATAACAAATTCGTACGGGTATCACAGAGTTGACAAGGTCAACTCTATTTTTTTTCTCGTTTTAAATGAACTAATCAAAAAAAGCTTGTTACACAAAGAGTGTACTTTTTATTCACTTTCAAATTAGAATTCTAAGTATTTTCTAATGAATTATTCATTTTTCCAGTAAGATTACTCATTTTTTCAATTGGATTCTCGAATTTTTTCTCAAATTATCGATTGAAAGTCTCACTCGAAAACAAAGTGGATAAATTTTGTATGCATTTTGGGAAAAACGATATATGAAATATCAAATAATTCTTCTCTCTCGAAAATTACTCGCGAGTTAGACGCGAGATCAGACGATCACGCAATATTTTTGCCTCCACATTGAATACATATTTGTTCTGTTGTGGTATACATGCACTCAAAAAATAAATATTAGGGATGGTGTGAAAAAATAGCATTTTCTGTCATATTTTATTGAACTGCATTCTTAACATTAATTGCTATTTTCTTTAACTAATATTGCTAAAGACAGCAAGTCGTTTTCGTTACTCAAAGCCATATAATTATTGCTAATGTAGGATAAAATTTTGTTTATTTCATATCCAAGACTATTTAGCTAGATTTAAGCATTCTCTTTCCAGACTTTATAAATCTTCCAATAAAACATGGAAGAAAATGTTATTTTTTTGCTCTATCCCGATTTTTATTAGCTTTTATCACTAGGTGTGTGCAAAACTATGGCTTATGCAGGATTATTTGCTTTAAGTGTGCTATAGCATATACCATCTTATATAACATTTGCAACAGTTAACATATAATGATACACCCGGTATTCATTTTAACGAGATTATATTATTAATTTATCTTTTATAACGTTTAATATTGTTATATTAACAAAATAAAAAAAACAAGAAACTAAAATTTTTAAGATATGTTATCTGATATTTGAAATTGTTATTTTCTTAATTATAATAGTTAAAATATCGCGGTATACCTTACTTTTAGTACATACAACATTGTTTTAAAACATAAAAAGAAATCTTAATAAGTAAAACCACACTTTGATTCTTCATTTCTGTATAATAAAATTAATATATGTATACAAGAAAACAAAAAATAAAAAATTCCAATCCAAGAAATTTTTCTATTTGGTTTGAAAAATATGACGAGGAATACTACATGAATTCGAACAATATTAGAGCTACAAAATTTTGGAATTTTATAAATTTTAATTGTAATATTAATTTTCTTTATCAATTTTTGTTGTTCCTTCAACTTGGAATATAAATTTTTATGTTTGTTAGTCGAAATCTAGTCAAAAATCCAAAAATTCTATGAATGTGTCGGGTGAAACTTACCAAAACTACATAACTCAATTGAAGAAATGTGAGAGTAAATATTTTCTACATCAAAATCTGAAGCATTCTATTAAAAAAACACAAAGGAAATACTCTCTAAGCGTGAATATTTAAGACACTTTTTTAATTTTTAATTTGACATTTAGCGAAGAATAGGCTTTTGTATTTTTGTGTAATTCTATTAGAACTTTTTACAACGTACACGCTTACATATATACCTTTTCAGATTCAAACACAATAATAAAAATTCTTAATAAAAGTTTATGTAATCTTGCTGTGGGAATCACAAAAGTGATTTTTTTTTCTTTTCCTCAATTAACTATTAATTACCACTAATCTTTAATATTGTGTGTAATTAATATAAATATAAGATTTTATTGTTTTAATAAATAAAAGTATCTTTTTACACCTTCTATATGTAGAAATTTTTCATGGACTTTAAAACAATAAAAGATAAACAATATAAAATTACAATTTTACAATACAAAGTTGTTTTGGAAAATAATAATAGGTAGTTGTAATGATTAACAAATGTGATTGAGAGATAATTATAGTGATTGAGGAGTTATTGAAAACCAAAATTAAATTGAAGCCGAATGAAATGCAGAAAGAACATTAACTTTCAATTCACATGGATCACGATAAAGCATTTCATTCCACAAGCATTTGAATTTATTTGAAATGAATCGCAGAAAAATTAAAAACAAAAATAGATCGTCATAAGATTATCATTGCATTACAATTCAGATTATTTAATTTAATATTTTTTCTTATTTAATTATAATATTTTTTGATTCTCAACTATCAGCTAGTATTTATTAGAAATTGACATTACCTCAACCACTATTCAAATGATTTTGACAGTTGACACTTTAAGTTTTGTGGAAAATAATAAATTTTATACCTACTATGAAAATAGGAAAAACATATAATACTCGTATTTCGAAAAAACAAAATCTGATGTGGTCAGCACATAACCGACTGCATTGTTTATTGTCTAGTTAAATGGAAGTGTTACAGAATATTATAAAAATGTCTGTTAAATACTTCTTTCCAATTTTTAGGACATTAGTAAGCTTATAGTTAACATACCTAGAGAAATGTAAATTTGGCTCTTAGTAGAGTTTCGCTTTGTGCTACCCGAATTAACTGAAATTCTCGCCAGTTAGTTTCGGTAACAACCAGAACTCAAATATCAAATTTCAAGAAATTCCATCAATTTGTTCTGTGGATATGGTGAAAAATGTAAAATCGGCCCGCAAATCAGTTCTCGAGCCCTATTCTTTCCAAAAAATTTATATGTTCATTTTTTCAATACGAGAAATTCATATATTAAATTTCAATGAAATCGGTTGGTTATTTCTCTTTATATTCACAAAAATGTATATTTGGCCCGTAGTAAACGTCCAGTTGCTGATGCCTGATATCTTCCAAAAGTTAGGAATTTTTGCGGACGGTTGAGAAAAACTTATATATGAAATTTCAAGTAAATCGGTTGAATACTTTCTTCAAAATGTTCAAAAATGTAAAACAGGCCCGCTAAAAAGTGCAGTTCCCGAGGCCTGATATATACCAAAAGTTGATCGATCCGTGCCATGGTGGAAACAAACTTACATATAAAATTTCATCATAATCGGTTCAGCAGAACTTGAGATACACGCGTGCACACACAGACCGGCAAACCGACCTACAGACCGACAGACCGACAGACTGACAGACCGACAGATCGACAGACCGACAAACCGACAAGTTGCTAAAAATAGTTTACTCGCACTTCCCTACTATGGAGAAGTGCATTCCCACCGAAAACTCGATATGCAAAATTTGTTGCCATCACATAACCTACCTATTGTTTACACAATACGGTCGGTAAAAAATAATAATAATAAAAAGTAATGACGATACTTTATTTTTTTTCAATTAATAGTGAATTCTTCTTGATCAAAATCGATTGAAATTATCACCTTCAATCATAGTTTTGTTCAGTAGGCACGATTGTAAGTGATTGAGAATTATTTTTTCCTGCGTTGCGATTGAGAATAAGAGCACAAATAACAGATTTTATAGAAATGTAGCAAAACTTTTAGGTAAACGGGTGCATTTCAATTCACAACTTTGAAATTTTGAAGTTATTTATTTTGAAATTGGAAATTGATGCATGCACATATTGTGGGCATTGGTAGACAAGATCTTTGAATATATTGGCAACTAATTAACGATTTCGTTTAAGTGTGATGTTTGAACTTGTTAATTATAAAACGTAAAAACTGTTAACGGTTTAATTTAAATGTAACGCGTATCTACAATGTATTTGAAAACAGCAGATTCGTTAATTGGATTTCGTTACTCTTAAAATGTTTGAATTTCGACGGAGCTTTATGTTTTTTTCATAAAGTGACAAAATGTTTGTGATTGAAATTTTTATTGTTTTTCGTTAACATTTCTTGATTGCTTGTTTTTTCAATATTCATCGAGAGAAACTATGGTAATATGCAAAACCACCTTTCGCATATATCGACCTTTTCCAATGATTTTCAAATCAGAATTTTTATTTTTCTAATATCTCGGGTTTTCTAATAATCCACTCGTATTTACTATTGGATTTTCTTAAATTTTTGAATTTTTTACTGCTAGTACACAATACTTTTTAATCATTTTTTTCTCGTCGTACACACGACATTATTCAACACGACAAAGAAGTAGTTGGAACTGTTTTGTGCAACGATTTTTTGAAATTTAATATTGTGATTTCTGTTTGTCAACGAAAAATTTAAAAAAAATTCAGAGAAATTTGAATAAATAAACTGAATCTCTAGCAAGGACCAAACTTACATTATTTATCATTGTTATCATTGTTTTTTATTTAACATGCAGTTTATTTCCTAAAATCATCGGTCTTAGATTAAGAATTGTTTGAACATTAAAAGATTGACTGAAATACGATGTATAAGATTGATTGAGCTAAATTGATTGGTTTTTCCTTATGAATAAAATATTTTCATATGTATGCTTACTGAGATTTTTCGAAACAAGTGATTTATTGAGTTTCGAAAATCAAAAAGTTTATAGTCAAATAATCTTTACATAATAGCAAAGAGTGAATATTTTACTTATTCAATAAAGTTAATAATTATTAAGAGGCTTTTAATTTTATCACATACCGTACTGAAAGCTCAATATATTGTACTCTATATCAGGACTTCTTAAACTTTGGGTCGTGATCAAAATTTTATGTTTCTTATAAAAAAATTGTTACAAAAGTTTATTTTTTCTATTATTATTATTATTATTGATGAATTATTATTGAATACAGTTTGCATTTAAATAGTTTTTATATAGTTAAATACAATGACGATGCTGCTGCAGATGGAATATAACGCATGTAATATGAAAGCTACGAAATATATGAGTTATTAAATTGTGTAGTAAATATGTGAAAATTTTCGACTCTTAACTATAAAAAGAGGTTAAGCGCTTAATGTGCTATGAGTCTCTTGAATTTCTTCACATTAAATTAATTTTTAATTTTGCATTCATGTATGTATATATAAATATATATGTATACCAGTATACGAATTTATGTAACATTATACAATAATAATAATTATAATAGAAGAGGTAAGAAAATGATTGAAGTAGAAAAAATCAAACAATAATCAATTGATGGTTTTCGGTTTTTCTGGCATTGTTTATTGAAGATAGTAAATCATATATAAATTTATATATATGTATACTACAGTATATATACTTATTTATATAAAAATATAAATGGTTAATGTTACATGAAATCAAATATTTCTCATGTCATTGTGGTTAAGATTTTAAATTGCATTAAATCTAATTGATTACAAGTATTTACCTATTATCGTATATACGAGTAACCATATTCATATTATAATAATTGATTTATATTCATATATGAACTTGAGTGCACCGTATACATATTTATATGTAAATTTTTTTTTGTAATAAAAGAAACCACATATTTTTACATTTATTATATATATAAGATATAATATATGTATGTATATGAAATATGAAACCAATTACATACCTTTAATTTTCTTTGAATAAGTTGAGTTGAAAGGGTAGGTTTTAAAAATAATAAATATTAAATATTATGATTTGAGAATTTAATAATTAAGAATATTTAATTTAAATATATTTTTTTTCATTTTATCATATGATGTACTAATATATTATGTGATTTGAAATGTCGGAATTTATTTTAAATATTTTTATAGCCTAAAAGGTGAAGTGATTTTATAATTAAATTCTGATCATGTTTTAATGAAATTCACAGGATTTAGAATTTGTAATGTTCAATTTTTCAATCCAATGTTTCTTTAACAAATTCTAATTGGCGGAAAAACTCAAAATCTGAATATAGCCGTGCTTATATCTTTTATGTAACATCTTATTTGTATAAGTAAGTATCTCGTTTCTTGTAAGTAATATCCCTTTAAAATTAGAAATTCGAAGTTTGTTCCGAAATATTTGATTAATATCTTATCTAATATGATTTGTATGTGGAACTGATAGAAAATTTTTACCAAAAAATTTAATAATATTTGTTAGATGCCTCCAGCTTTATTTACTTTATTTTCATTTAAAAAAACCGAATATTTTTTATAGAATTTTATTAAAATTTAATTTGTCACCATAAGTTTATTGTAAAAACCATTTCTCATAAAGTATTTGGTTTCAATTTTCAAAGTTACAGTATTTTTTACTAAATTAGGATAGATTTGAAGTTACTGTCATAGTTTCTTTTATAATTTTAAATTAATTTTGATTTATTTTTCAATAATAAATGAAACTAAATTAATAAATCCTTAATAATAAGGACTGTACATAAGCATATTAATTATCCAACACACATTTTACATTTTATATGCATCAGATAAGCACCAAAAATGTTTTTAAAAAAATTTCCAAATTTTAATGAAATTCGGAAAAAAAATTTTCTATTGGGTAGCCATTTCTAACATTTTTATATCTATCTATCAATTATTCCCTGAAATTTCCAAATATTCATGAAATGGCCCCCTTCGCAGTGTATACAAATATTGTTGTATTATTATTAAATTATTCAGCGTGCACAATTAATTGGGTCACAATAATTGAAAAAACATTAAAGTTAATTCTCCAGAAAAATGTAGGTCCGTAAATATTATAAAAATGAATTTTCAGAATATTGCATATTTCTCGGATCCTAGAAAAATTTACTGGTAAAACCAGAATATTTATCCAGAATTTGCCTTATTGCTTTTCTTTTTGCCTTTGAATTTTCGACATTTTGTTGTTTTTGCTCTAAATAATTACCTAGATAGTCAACTTTTTATGTTAATTTTGCTACGATAAGCTATTAAATGCAATAAAAAACGTTGAATAAATTATTGCGATGATATCTTTATTATTCATTTCCAAATTAATTATAATATTTTTCGAATTACCCTTTTGATTGCAACAATTAATTTTTTAAAATCCGTGCAAACAAAATAATTTGTCTAAAATATTGCATTTTTTTCAATAACTTTTATTTCTAACTTAATTGAGTACTATTATTCATATTTTTAGTTTATATAAGAGGATTTACAATTAATTTTGAAATATGATTAGAAATATATGTAGCTTTTTTTTCTATCATAACGTTCTAATAAATGATTGAACCATCCTAAGTCATCAATTTATAAAACAAAAAAATAAAAGCAAAAAAAGTATTAAAAAATCGCTTTCAACACTATGCGCTTTTTCGCACACAACTAAATGGGAAACAAAACAAATCGCTATTTTACTTTTATAATAAATATTAAATTGCACACCTTTCTAGAAGCGACAAAAAAAAAAAACGCGCCTCCTTCATTAAAATCATAATTTTTTTTTTCAAACTTTATAAAACGTGCTAATTGCACGTCTGTTTACAAGTTAAAATTAATGTATGACCAGGCTTGTTGCCTTTTTATTTATCAATTTTTTACCGACCTCATTGTACATAATAAGGGAGGTCAAGTGATGGTAACAAATTTTGTTGGCCGACTTTTCGGGTGAAACGTAATTCTGTTTATTACAAGGAAGTGTAAATAAATTAGTTTTAGAGAGATATCTGCCTGTCAGTCTGTAAGGACATTTTTGTATTTTGAGTTATCTGAGCTTACTTTGGGGATATGTCTGGTTTCAGGACAATTTTTTATTTTTATTCACATACCAAGAAATAATCAAACAATTTTTCTTGAAATGCAATATTTAATGAGTTACATTTTCCGGGAATACCAGGGTTTGAAAACAAAGGTTTCACTCCATATATTTATTTGGATCATATGTTTATAGTACTAATTATCAGAATTTCCTGCAATTTAATATATGAATTTTGGCGAAGTGAACTGGAATTAATGAAGTGAAATCAACTGGGAATCTTGGCAGCATCATAGAATTAGACCAATTTATCTAGTTGTAATAACTCTAAAGGCTATTTCCTATCTTTCATAGAATTTGAAGTAAATAGTTAAATGTCCTTTTTATAATCTTATGCAACAATTCGGTCTATTATGTGCTGACCACATCACCTTTTTTTTTTCTACAGTATACAAAATAATAAAAAATCACATATTGTACTATCTATAATGATTGTATATTCATATGCATGTTATGTATGTATCTATGCTAGATAATTCATCATAGAAAAATCTTTGAATATATAAAATAAAAAAAAAAGAATAGAATGAATGTATCACAAAATTTATGACTTTATTAATGATTATAATTAAAACATTAATAATATTTTATTATCCGTTCTGATATCGTGAGAGGTAAGGTTGAATAATTTCGTTGATCCAACAGATTACTTGAATATATTAGGTAAATAAACTCTTTTACTACTATTACTATGTTATGTACTAGAAATTAATTCTATAAT
The DNA here is from genome assembly GCF_029603195.1 of Condylostylus longicornis. Taxonomy (NCBI): domain Eukaryota; kingdom Metazoa; phylum Arthropoda; class Insecta; order Diptera; family Dolichopodidae; genus Condylostylus; species Condylostylus longicornis. The sequence goes on along the minus strand of NW_026578017.1, from coordinate 7,348,578 downwards.
GCTGATTAAATAAAGGCAAGTATTAGTAATACATTGAAATTTTTCTTTAATAGAATGAGAGCCAGGAACTGAAAATATCTTGTTATTGAACAATTAATTTCAAATAAAAAAGTAAGAATACTTTAGCATTGTTATTAAAGAACTCTAGAAATGAATCGTTTTTTTTAGTCGTCATACATCTTTTAAACTTCCAATGTTTCAACGCTATTACCGCTCTTATACTTCTGATAAAATACAGTAAAACTTCTAGGTCTTATTCTTTTTATGCTGCTTGCTCTCTAATCGGGTACAAAACAAGTTAGTGATTATCATACCTTTGTTTCATGTTAAATGTTGCATGAGACACATAATCTTGCTAATTTTAAATTTTTATTCATACTTAAATTATGGCCTGTTATTAAAATTTTTAGAGCCGCTAATTTGGCGTTTGGTTTTCTTCTAGTTTGTGAAAGGTCTTGAAGTATTTTAAATATAAATTGAAGAATAATTCTGAATGACAGTTGATAATGCAAAAACTCTTTTAGCATAATTTTTGATTGTTGCTTCGCGGCCGCCAGTTGCGATATTTGTTATAGACGGCATTTAAGATTAAAGCTTACGTTTCACATGTTCTCCATATTTGACTTTATCAAAACTTTTAAAATTTATTTAAATTGCATAATTTTCTTATTACTTACAGTACTCTTAATATCAATTTATAATAATATTTTGATTAAATTTTACTTAATTGCACTTATAAAATATATTCGGTTTCGAATTTTTATATTGCATATGAAAAAAAAATTTCCACCGCCGATAATATTGTCACTTAAGTAATAATTAAGTCGGTATAGATCGATTGAAGTCTCAAATTCTTGTACACAATAACGCGTATATGTAATGTGTACAATAATATTTTTACAAATTTATTTTTATATTAAAAATTTTTACTTTTGTACTACTGACACAATAGTGTCTGCAACATTTTCTCCATTATTTTCATATTTTTATAAAATTTTGTATTGTGATTTTTCTTTTCTTATAAAATATTTTCATACATATTACAATTTAAATTTTTTTTTCTGATTTTTTATAAGTCGCTAAAAGATTTATTTTATGCAAAAATCTTAAAAAAAAAATAATAATAATAGAGTAATAAAAAATAAATAAATTAATAAAATTGAATAATATGATTAGTCGCATTTATTGTCTGCAATTGAGAATTTTATTATAAATTTTTAATTAAAAAAAAATAATAAGAAAAAGAGAAAAAAAATTGTGAATTATTCAAATATGTAAATGGAATGTAAGAGATTTGTTTTTTTTTTTTTTTTGGAGAGAAAGAGAACGGGAGCACAAGTGTTATGAAAAATAGTACACTCAATTATACCCACAATTTTTTTTATTATTAATAATTATTGTGAATATTTTTTTTTTCTTTTTATTATTGTGAATTTGATATCGTTCTGTAATTTGTCATAAATGCTTTATAATGAAAAAAATAAAAATTTGTGTTAGTTACTTTGTGATTTGTGAGTGTTTGTTGCATTTTTTCTTATTTTTTAATTAATTATATTTTGTATTTGCATGACAGCAATTTAATGGACTGTCGTTAATTATTGATTAAAAATTAAATTTGAAATGAACTTTAACCGTATATTTAATATTATAAGTTGACATTTTAAAATTATGATTTTTCATTTTCGATGTACTTATATGCATCTAGTGAAACGACAAGATTATTACTTAAGATTTTAAGATTTTAGTATGTGTGCAGATATGCATGTGTGCAGCTGCTTGCAATGGTGATCTTTAAACGACTAGGGCGTATGTGCACCTACCATTTATACATGGTGATTTAAGAGGTTAAGGCAGCAAACTTAGTTGTTAAATTTCTTGATAGCACAATTACGTGTTATGTAATTTTTAAGAGACGATTTTTTAAAGAAAATGAACCATAAAGTAGTAGTTATGCGGTTATGTGTACAAAGCCAATATAATATTTCAACTGATTATTGTGAATAATATTGTGCATGGCTTAACTTTAGTGGTAACTTATTTATTATAAATAAAATTCGTTACTGTTCCCAAAAAAATTTGAATACAAATACAAAATTACTCTGATTTGAAATAATTTAGTTCTTAGATTCCTGCTAAAAGAGGATGAAAAAATCTTGAAAATGGGCACGAAAAGACCTTATTTTCTTTTTGTATATGCACAAAACTGACAAACATAATTCACTTCTTTCGCATTTTTGAATACCAGTGTTTGAATTTTTGTTTGAAGAGAAAACTTAAATTTTTATTAGAAATAATAATTTTAATGTGCGACTGTTTCTACTGATCCTACACATCACACCATTGCTGAGGCTATATCTTAATTCAAAATACTGCAATTGCAAAATTAAAAAATTCTTAAAACCTAAAAAAGAACACTATGCCTGTTTGAATATGTTAACAACACATTTAATTGAATAAGGAATATGTTTGTACTTCCAAAGGGGTCGTCAAAATAGGCATTATTTCTAAATACTAAAATATTTACATGAAAATTTCTTTTTCTGAAAATAAGAAAAAGGGTTCATAATTTTACAAAAGTATTTTGGGTATCTAGTTCTTGGCTCTTATATAATTTTATTACAAAACAGCAGAAAACAATAAAATTTATTTTTAATTTTTAATTTTTGAACAAAAATTCGAAATTTAAACTAACCTTTTGGTTTAACAAGAAAACTTTTGGTTTTAATAATTTCTAACAATTTTGTTTTTGATAGATAATATTTTGTATTTTTTTTTAAACCTCAAAGCCTTTTTCTATTGTTAACAAAACTCTTAAGTATAACCCTTGCAGTGTATTATTAATTTTCAGAAAAAAATATAATAAAGTTAAAATAAATAGGATATAAAAATGCATTACAGATGGAGTTTAAAGGTAGAACTTTTTTCCCATTTTTTTTCAATTTAAAAAGAGGGAAAGATAAAAAGTTATAACCTGAGCTCTGAGTGAACCCTCTACACTATATGTACATATGTACTTAATATAACGTAAATGCATAATTTTTTTTTATTGAAAAGAATTACAAAAATAAAATTTTATTGAAAACATAGATAAATTTTGTACATAGAATATTGTGTTTGCTGTAGTTAAGCTCTACTCGAACATTAATAGTATAAAGTTGGGTCAAACCAATAGTTTGTATTGCAGCATTTTTTCCTGAAACAAGTGAAAATACTGATTTGAAAAACAATTTATGTATACCTACCACACTATTAAAATTATTTTCTTTCATATATGAAACTATTTCTAAAATTGCATATATTTAGCTTTTTGAGTTTATAGAAATTTGAAAAAGCTCACGGTTTCGGAAATATAAAGCGTCAAAAATTAAATTTTTAAAAATTTCATGAGGTGATGACTTGAGAGGGGGTGGTGATGGAAAAAAATTTCTTCTAACGAAACGAACTATTTATTAGTGTCTAAAAGCTAAATTTCAGGCTCCTACAACCTGGGGTCTAGAAGAAAAACAACATCAAAAATTTGAAAAAAACGGATTTTATATAACGGTAAATTTTAACCACCATTTTGCTTTTTTAAAGTTTAAGTATAGTATGCCGTGATAGAAGAAGCAACACACTGCTTTTCTGCGTTTGTAAAATTTGAAAAATGCATATGGTTCTACTACAGTAAGTAGATGAAAAATGACATTTTCAGGGTTTTGGAGGGGTATAACATTTAGAAGGGGTGGGGGTGGAGATATGTAAAAATTATTTTCTACGGAAATTAGTTTCTAGTAAAGATCTACGTACATATAAAATTTCAGGTTTCTATATTCAAGGGTGTAGAAGTTTTGTAAACAGACACGCGGACAGATAGACGGACGAACGAACAGAGTGAAACTAATAAGCACTTTTTTCAGAAATTTTTTAAAAAGTGCTAAAAAGGAAAATGAATAGATTTGATTGGGCAAATTGTATACGATACCCGTACGAATGAATAATTTTGTTTAACTACATGTTAGGCTCCCATAGTAGATAGGTGAAACTATACCGTTTCGACAATTTTTTTGCCTTCAGTTCTTTCAAAATACTGTCATTATTAGAATAGAAGTATAGTTCGTATGTTATAATTTGAAGACTGACGATTAAATAGTTTTTAGGATTAAAATTAAATTGTTTAACTCAAATTATTAAATTATTATTTTTATGTCAACAGCTTAAAATACAATTTAGATCAATTTCGATTTTATCGTGTTCACAATACATTTTTATTTGGACACTAGTTATTCAATGAAATTATTCAAATAAATTATCTATTCTCGTTTTGAGAAAAACGGAATGCGGAATTCGATATTCAATTACTTACACAATACTCATAGTTCTATCTAATTATATTCCTTAGAGCTCAATTTGCTTACATCCTATTTGGAGTAATTATGATACATTATCTTAATACACGGTCGTTCCGCAAAGTGGTTCGTTGACATGTAGCAGCCTATAGATCTTCGTTAGTAAGCATAACTAAAAGTACCCGTATATCCGAAACAGTCAAAGTTATTACCTACTTTTTATAAAAAGCGCGAAAGAAATTTTTTATCTCACGACCCTACCTTCTAAAACGATTGCGCGATATTCTACTGTATGAAATAGATCTATTATGGAAAAATATTTTTTTTTACTATACGGAACGTCCTGTTTTTTTATATGCTGGTATAAAAACCAAAAAATACGTCAAAAATAGAGTAATGTTCAACTCTCTAACAATAAGATTTATTCCTGATTTATACGCTCCAATTAACCAATACTATATAATTGATCTATGTATAGTTCAATATAATAATGTTAGTCATTCGACAATATTTATAACTCCTATAAAAACTGACCATAGACATACTTAACATTGTATTATGCCGGAATATCTGTAAAATATTTGTAAAATATATTATAGATTTAAAATATGTATATACATAATATGTAGATATTATATATGTAAAGTTAATTTTCTTTTCATATTGGTTTATAAACTATAGTAAGTATATGCTCCAAAGGGGCAATACAATTAAGAAGATTAGAATTTTCAAAAAAAAAAAAAAATTTAAAAGCACAGGGTGAAATATACAAAAAAATATATGTATGTACAACAGAAAAAAAGGCAAAAAAAAAATATTAGCTATTATATTATAGAAATTTGATATTTTACAATAGATAATTTGTTTTTAAAGTTTGAGGAAGTATTAAAAAGTTATTATTAATTCATTATAAAAGCAATGTAAACCCAATATATAAATACATACGTACATACACGTATATATTCTAAAAAGTTGGGTTCAGTTATTAAAATGTTGCTTCTTTGAAAAATATAGAACAAAGTATAAAAAAAAAATAATATTAAAAATTATGGTATTTTGTACAAGTTTTAAATTAAAGAAAATTTGGTACAGTGTACTCACATTTCACTTACGTTTGTTTTTATTATATAATAAATGAACTTAAATTCGAATATTAGGTTTCATATTCCGTCTTTTCATGTACGTTATGTGTATGAAATTTGCTCTTATTAATAATGCAATCCTATTTACATAAGTAAAAATTGTAATAGACTTATGTATACTTATATATTAATTATTTTTCAAAGTATTTTAGCCTTCTTTTAAGCATACAAAACGCGATTTTATAAATGTTAACGCATGTTTTCTTACAAATTTACATTATTTTATAAGTAGATTTTAACAACTTAGTTCATGTATTTTACGCATTATTATTTAATTTTTGAATTTTTTTCATAAGCGCAGCAATTTCCAGCTAAAAAAAAAACAAATTACAAAATCTACACAATTCTAGTTTTAAAATGAGAATATTAAAAAAGGGAATAATAAAACAAAAAAATTTAAATGAACTTAATAAATATGGTAGTTTATTGGATTTTTATATAAAGTAATTAAATTATTATGAAATATTTATGACACATACTCTTTATGGTATTTAAAATTCAGCAATTAGAGCATTTATTTAAAATTCAGCAATTATTATGAAATATTCATGTCACATACTCTTTAATATAAAATTCAGCAATTAGAGGTCATAAGCTGAATTTCGAATTCAGCAATACTATTAATATTGCATATCTTGAAAATCATACCAGTGGGCAACTTACCTTTAATATAAGAATATGGGTGATCGGCTTTCTATCTTTCTTATTCTATTAATTTTATTTCTTTGATAGTTAAAGTCAGCAGTTTTCGTATTTAGAATATTAAAAATGTCCCTGAAAAGTCTATCTTTTCTTATCTAATCATCATAGACCTAACGTTTTTAATATATAGTTCAATATTTGGACTATTCTTTCTGATCTAAAATTTCTGGAGTATGTTTCTGTCTGAAATACATTTGTCGATTACCTTAAAAATAAGTGCAGTATGCTGTATCATTAACGAAGATCTATATCATCACCCTTGATATTTTTTTAATTTAATGAGCCTCTTTTTTCCATATTAAGTTTTCTAATTGTGCTAATGGAGCACTTTACATTGATTTACTTTTTACTGAACTACTTCAGTATTTGATTGAGTACAGTATTAATACAGTATTACTTTGCTACACAATTAATCAATTACAACTCCATATAAGCTGCATTGTGTATTAATACCGTTTTAGTGTAATTTTGAAGGCACGGTCATTCTTTAAAATATGAATACGAACGGGTTAATACATTTATAAGAAAAGATTGCATAAATAATTTCGTTGAAATTGCAAATTTTAATAAAGTTCAAAAAAATTTGAGAATCGTTATTCCATTAATTACTGAAATACGAAATCAAAGGTCATTGTTGTGTTCAGGTTTGTTAGACGTTATAGACAAACTTAATATTATTTTATTAATAAGCGAAAATTTATATCACGGTTATATTGGGCGTCATTGTTAGAACTAAAAATGTGATATTAAGATTTTGATACTAGAGTGTTTTACATTTACCATAATTCAAGTTAAACAATACAAGTTCTCAAAATTTGTTATATTTAAAAAAGTTCTGAGTACATTCATGTTTTGCATAATTTACAATAGCTGCTCCGAAAAGTATGCAATATCGAAAAATTTAAGATTTTTTTTAAAATTAAAATTTATTTTGTTTTAATTTATTTAAATTAATTAGTGTATAATTAAAAGACTAATTCACAAGAAAGTCACTAATTATAATATAAAGCAATCGGAACAGAAAGATTTTCTTTACAAGAAACACTTGAAATAGAAGAATTTTGAATGAGGAATAATTCAGCTAGTGAATACACCCATAATATTGTTTGTCTTCATTTAGAAAACACCATCACCCTGTTTTCTTTGTTTTTAAGTTCTTTTGAAATATGTATTAATTTTTAAGACTCTAAGGCAACTCTATAAAAACAAAAACCCCAGACATAATAAAATTCTGATTTATTGTTTAGATTAAAGTTTAAATACGCTTTCAGCTATAATGTATGTAGAAGTTTCTATATAAACTCGTACCTACCTATATATTCTTCCATACTAAGCATAAATAAATTCTATATGTTATATAAATTATATTAGGTCTTAGAATTACAACAGCTTAAATATTATATAAATTGTGAAAGGAAAAATTCACGCGCGCGGCCAGCTCAAATTTTCATTCCTGTTTTATGTAAAATTATTCTTGTGAAAGGCAAAAAAAAAGTGCAAAATGGTGTTTTAAAACATTTAATATGTTCATGCATAGTATTTTACATGATGTACATATATATATATATATACAATGTAGAGAAATAATTTATATACCGCAAGAAAATCAATAAAGTAATAATTATGCAATTATCATATTGAGAATCTGTTTATCAACTATAAAACAAAAAATTTTCTTTGCGCTCATTCATTAAAAATCTTCAATTTATGCATTTTACTATAATTTTATTTATATTATAGCTATTAATAACAAAATGGTCTAGTTTATTTTTTTTTCGTTTCTGAATTTAAGAATAAGGTTATTATGGCTATAAGAAAGTCGAGCTTGATTTAAAACTTTTTTTTTGCATAAAAACTAAATAGCATAATTAGCAACAAAGTATGGCTATAAGGAAAATAGAAAGAAAAACAAAGAGCGATATATTTTGTAAAACACATTAAACTCATACTTGATAATCTATTATAGACGACAACGACATAGTTATTAAACAACGTGAAAAAATTGTTTATTGAGAACCTTTAACATTATATTATACATGTAGACATCTGAGATTAATAAAAATGTATACTAGGTGAATGTAATATATTTAAATAAGAAAAAACTCTCCATATATACGTTAGGTGCGGGTAAACACTTTAATTGAAAACCCTTGTAGAATCAAATTTGAATTTAAAATCATAAAAAAATTCGCAAATTATTATGGCAGCATTCAATTGAATACTGTGATATAAAGTTGTAAATTTTTAAATTGCAACATTAAATCGCGTACGGCAGAAACCAATTTACACCATCTAATCAACTTTCACACAAGTTTTCAGGGGTTCAATTTAGAATCCAATGTGATTTTAGAAAATTCCCAAAAAATTAATAATATGAGAGCAATTGATTTCCGTTCTTGGTCCTTTTTATAATAATCTTAAAATTAAAACATGTTCAATCCCAAGCTCATTATATTTTCTTACATAATTTTGAAAAAAAAAATTGTTTGCGCCATGACATGACAGTTGGAACATTTGTTCTTAATCATATTGTCTTTAATTAATGTGTTTAATGTAATATTCAAAAGTTTTTTCCGTTCACTCAAAAACTATAAATTTTATATTTTTAAAGTTTTCCAATCAATTGGAAAAAAATTCTAATGTCATTGAATTAGTTTATTGATATCCGCTAAAAATAACCCAGTTATTGGCACAAGTCTTCGATGTCCTAGACGTGTTTTAATTTTGAGTAGTCTTACAGTTCTTATGCCTCAATTTATAGCTCCTTCAAATCATATGAATATTGTTTTGAAAATAGTGACTACGAGGTTAGCCACAGTCACTCAAAGTTTTATTTTAAATGATAAAATTACATTAAGATAGGAAATCTATCTTATCTCTACTATCATTGGCCTTTTCGAAAACTTCTGCTGTTTACACAGCCGCTTTCATAACTACATAGTTAAAAGACTTTGATTTATTTTAATAATTTCATTTACACATAAAATTATTTTAGAGATTCTTAAGTTGAAAAGTTGCCATTTTTGTGTTACAAAAAATTCTTCGTAATTTTCTTTGTATTTGAATGCTTAAATTTTGCCTCCGGTAGCCAAACTTTATTATTATCATTCGCAAAATTATCTATCATTTTATAAATTTACCAAAAGTTGTCGACTAATTTGACAAAATTAGTCGACCACATTTAGATGAAAATGTCATTTAAAGATTCTAGATACATATTTGGCGATTTGGTGTCCAATTTTCTTAAGTTCTTCATTAATGTATTTAAAAATTTTGGACCTTAAAAACAATAGGTAGAATTACGATGCCGTTTGTCCATGTAAAAATGTTGTAATTTTATTTAAGTAAATTTTGGAAAAAATTAAAGAATTTCCATGTAGACCTCCCCATAAATTTTGAATTATATATGTATACTCATCTATAAATAGATGATATTTATGAGTAAAACTTCTATACATTTAACTTGTTTACTAAAAATTACTCGACGTCTCCGATTTTATGTACTAATTGTTTTTTGTCTGTCTCATACTCGTATAAATCTTAACTTATTTTTTAAATGTATTTTTCCGAAAAAATAATACTGTCAAGTTGGTAAACACAATTTTTTAAAATTTACTATTTATTTACTATATTTAATGAAAAATTTACAAAAAAAAAAAAAACGGAAAAATTCTCTTTTAAAGGTACGTTACATACTTACATACGTACATACATTCCAAACATATTTTCATGAAAAATCAATTCAACAAAAAATATAGAAAATGCAGCAAAGTTGAAAGACAAAAAAAAAAGATCAGATATAAAAACAAGAACGAATAGTTTTTATGTATGCCAAAGTCAGTCTGGGGCCGGGCATCTCACAAACAAACAATTAAAAAACAAAAAAAAACTAAAAAACAAAAAAACAGTAAAAACAAAACGAAATGGAAAAAAATCCAAATAGACAAAACAGATTTTTACATTGTTGCAATTGAACAACAATTTTGAAGCCAGTTTGAAAACAACAGCAGCAAAAGTTCTTATAAAAATAATAATGCTAATGATATTATAGTTGCAATTATAGAAAAATATCGGTCTGATTCTAATTCCATTTAAAGAGCATAAAAATAAAATATGAACATAAAACATATTTGGTAGTTATAGTGTTGCCATAAAGAAAAATTTTTGTTTCCTCATTATATAAAGTACGGGATCTAAACGTTTCATTTTTGAAATGTATTTGGTTTTTGTCCAAAGAGTAAGGCCCTTTTCATTAGCTTCAGAATTGATACATTTAAATGATCCCACTCACTTGTTTTCCTTAAAGTGGTTGTGGTAAACTGATAAAATACGCGCTCTTAGTTAGACTCACAAAAAATATCTAATTTAAAACAAAATTCATAAGTAAATAAAGCGTTTCTACGTAGTTACTGATGGCTAACATTATCAATTATAATTTTATTCTGATTAAAATTTTTTTAATTTGCTCCAGTTTTTGAAAATAGAATTTTCTCCTTATAATTCAGTGCTTCTTCGGCGAACCTGAACTGTTAATAATTTTCTTTATTTAATAATTGATATATTGGACAAAAGCTGTTTGAAGGAGGTGCAGCTATCCGGGTTTTACTGTTAAGCAGATTCAAATTTGCCTTAACATGAGCAATTCGCTTCAAGCAACAATGAATTCGCTTCATAACCAAAATTTAAAAAATTAGTACAACAAAGGATCAATAGGATCAAAATTAGAGTTATTGGTTACTAAACTAGAAATTAAAAAATTAGAGGAGACATATACGAACTCATTTAAGAGCCTGAAGAAAATTAGATTTACCCTTGGAATCATTGGTGTATTTCATTTAATATGTGAATTATTAAATGCATTAGGTAAATCAATAGAAGTATCTGTATAACTCAGATATTTTTCTAAAGGCATCTGGCATTGATGTAAATTACATTGTCTGAACTGAAAATAATGTGTGCAATAATGTCTGTTCTTTTTATTTATAAAATAATGTTGGTGTATTTAAGACAAAGTGCAAAAACATTTTATAAGAAAAGGAACGCATAAGAAATAAACATGAAAAAAATGAAAAAATAATATAAAAAGCATAAAGAACAAACTAAAAAAACACAAAAAAAAAAATTCGCAGACACAACACTGATCTGTTGTAGCCTATATATTAGTGCAATATTACCCCAGATTATGCAAAAAGTAAACGAGCAGTTAAAAAACTACAAATTATGCAAAAAAAAAAAACAAAAAAAAATGATTTATTGCATTTTAAATTGTTGTTTCGTCTGGTATGTCTGGTAAATTTATATGTGTGTATAAAATCTTTCGTATACTCACAATATATAAACAATTCATATACATATGTAAACATTGCACACATGCACGTATATCGTGTATACGTATGTATGTATGCACACCATATTAAATGATACGCTAAATAATAGTCAAACAATTATTTACTCAATTTTCACGCCAGCCATGCCACTATAAAGTGAAGAAGTGTTGAATTAAAAATTGAAATATGTAATGAAAAAAACAAAAAATAATAAAAGGATTTTCATTATCTCTAAAATTTTGTAAGTTGAACCGAAAAAAAAACAACATAAAAGAAAAAACAATAATAAAATTTATTTAATATTGGGGTACAGTAGCAGATTTCATAAAATAAATTAATTTTGTTTACTTTGCTTTTGAATCACAAAGTAGATTGGGACATTTTTTTTTCTGAAATTTAAAAAAAAATTAGACAATAGAACAACTATTGAAAATTAAATAAGTAATTATGAGTACGAGTGAAAGATATATAAGAGCAATGTAGCTGATTTAACGGGATACCATCATTTAATCTTTGCAAATATAGCAATAGATTACGATTGAATTAAATAAATATTTTGAGATCAAATGAAACTAATAATGAAAATAAGTTCGGGCTTTTTAAATTCCAACTTTGATTTCAAATTTAAATACAGAGTCAAGCAAGGTAGATACGCTGCCGTAAAAGAAATAATTGGTTAATTGCACTACATCCTTTATTTTATTTTTTTGATTATTAAATACATTGCAAATATTTATGTGCTTCGTAAACCAACGCTAAATAACCACTTGTATTTACACTTGCGTGACATTTGAAAGGAACAGTAAAAAATCTAATCAGTTTATAACAATAAATTTAATAATTTTCTGAATAATTATTTCGAATAATTCAATTGTTTCCTAAATTATTGTTAATAATTTAATATATAAGGAAATGTCGAATGGCAAACTACTTCAATGTCGATTTGACCCAATTTACTTCATAAGTGAAAATATTAAATTAAGATTTATCTAGCCTATACTAATTAAACTAAAAATTTAGTGATAAATCTAGCGAAATGCTAAAAATTCTCATTTTTTTTCCGTATTTACGAATATTCGAAACTTGCATTGAACAAAATTTTTTCAAAAAGCAGTTTGAATAAAAATATTTTTCAAATCTATACTTAAAAATATGGCGGCGCAGTCGATAAACCCTTATATTATTTTAAATCAAGACTGTTTTGCATATTTTGTTATACTTGTAAAATAAATAAAAAATTTTGAAATTTCGAAAGCTATAGAGCAAAATTAATTGAAAATTTAAATTAAGGATTACAAAACTATTTGAAATTTTCTCATAATTTTAAAACTCGCCAAAAAAATTTTTTTTTAAATTATAGTAAAAAACTTTTTTATGTTATATTCAAAATTTAAACTTTTTGATGACATTTTGTGTATAACAAATTAGTAACATTTTGGCAATCAAACAATTTTTCTTTTCATTTCTGTTTTTTTCATTCTGTTTTTGGTTTTTAATAGTGCGCCATGCATATTTTTGTATACAAACTTGTAAAAATGTTGGTTTTTTTACCTGAATTTGCACCTGTTGATTTTCTCTTTCTTCGATTATTTTTTTGTATATTTTTTGTCTTCTAGATGGTAAATTTACACCTGCAGAATGTTCTCACGCCGAAGTAATATTATATAGCGAAAAAATAAGGATATAAAAAATTTTGACTGTCATTCCACGATTTTATATGTTTTTGTATATGTAAGGATGAAAATCCCAGACAGTCAAAAATTTTTCTTTAGGTGCGTTTTCTTTATTGTGTTCTCATTTTGTGTTATAATTTTGTTTCTTTTTCGTTTAATTAAAATGTTATGTAATAAACTTCATTAAAATGACAAGTGAGTAAACTTGAAATTTTTATTTCATGTTCCATTAAAAAGTAAAAGAAAAAGGACAAGGAAATTTTATTTAAGTAAGGAGCAATTAAAGTTGCTGACTTTTATTAGGGAGTTGTGCTTTTTTTGTTTTTGATTATAACAATTACAATTGATAATTTAAAAGGCTTACACGTACACATTTTATTGTCCATCAGTGATTTGAAACAAGTAAAAAAAAATTACAAATCCCAAGTACATAAATACTAAAATAATAAATTTTGAGTCCACTGAAATTTTAACTGGCAGAGTTCAAAGTATCTAACAATAGTTTTTAAAAATGTTTCAGTTGAACAAGTGATTCAAAATCTTGTGAAATGTTTCCAAAAATTTAAACAACATAACTAATGAAGGTAGTGAGTTTAGATGTGTATTTTGTTTAGTGAAATAAAAATTAGCATAATTCATTATTATTTCCAAAAATTAGGTTTACAATTTCAGATTTTGACAGTTAATATGCTACCATTTTAGAAACTATTCCAACTTGCAATGCAAACAAATTTATTATTCACAGTAATTAAAGAAAATATGTCAATCTAAGTTCAATATGAATTCACAATAACATTTTAAGCATCAAAAAAATAGCTGCTAAATTAAACAGTTAAACTGACTTGAAGATTTGCGGTTTACCAAATAGAATGGCACACTAATTTTTAAAAAAATTAAGGGTTCTAAACACAGATACTACTAAATTTAAAATACAAATAGTTTCCAAGGATTTTATGGCTATTTTTGTTTAATACACCATTCAGCTATACATAATAATCATGAATATATTCATAAATTATTCATGATTCACTGTTCATTTTTGAAATCATATATAATAAATATAACAGTTTTATTGGCGTACAAAAAATTGAATTAAGTTTAAGGAAATGTTAGAAAATCTTTTCTAAATTAATTGGAAACCATTGAACACTAAATATATGGAATTTTTAATTGAAAATGACAGTCTGTTCATACGCTTTATAATATTCATTCACACTTATCTGATTCTATTCTTGAAATTTAAAAAAAAAAACTAGGAATATAATTAACAAAAAAATAAATACAGCAAATTTGTTTTTCAATATTCTGTTCCAAATTCGAACAAATTCGAAAAAACAAAACACATCAGCAAAAACACTAATAGAAAATTATGCAAAAAAAAAAAAAAAATCTTTAAGTTTTAATTAATATTGACAAGAATCGTTTTAAAACCATATTAATAATTGAAATGAAGTGATTTGAACCATTAAATAGTTGAATATTAAATATTCATAAATTTCAATTAAATTAAATTTCTATAAGTATTTTATGAGTAACATAAGAGTTATCGGTTGACTCAACTAAATTGGAAGAAAAAAAGAATGAAACAAAAATTTTATCATTATAGAAAATTCTTGTTAATGTCACTAAAACGTTGCACAAGTTCAAATTTCGGAGTAACTTCGAATTCGGAGTAACTCCGAATATTAATTCGGAATAATACATATGAATTCGGAATTTTTTGAAAATTTTTTTTTTCTAAATTTAATCTTATTTAATTTGCACAAGATTTCAATTGCACGAAACTTTTGCAAATTTAAGCCTTTCAAAGTCGTTATACCTTGTACTTCATAAATATCAATTTTAAATCTAGTTTTGTGGATCAAATTCCCCTTCCAAATTTTTTTCAATTTGCAAGGTATGTGACAAAAAGTACAAAAATTACATATTTTTCAGCTGTAAGGATTCGACCAAAATTTGATCAATTCGCGTTATTAACTCATTCAGAAAAAAATTAAGCGAAATTCTTCATTATACAAATATTTAGCCATTGTCTGGGATAAAAAAGTGGTAAAATTTCCATAATGTTTTTTAAAATTTCGATGCGAAAACTATGCCTCCTTTATTTCTCAACACATCCAATTTGTTCAATTAAAATTTATGTAATTTCCTGTATCTAAATTACAACTTTGTATTACAAAAAATTTTCATTAGACTGATAAAATGCTTATTTTTTGCTTTTACTTTTTAAAACTTCTTAATTCTTTTCAATATTTTGTTTTTTTTTCTGTTTAATTTTATGTTAACTATCACCATTCGATCATAATTAATTAATATTGAAAAGAAAATGAAAGAAAAACGAGAAAAAAAATAGAGTTGACCTTGTCAACTCTGTGATACCCGTACGAATTTGTTATCCTATGTGCGAATAACTAATGTGCCATAACTAACTATGGGGCAGACTATGACTTTAAGTTGCCGTATTACCATATTAATTTATGCAAAATTTCAGTACTATGTGTTATTCAAAATACTGGTTGTGCCAAACTACTTTTGATGTTGTATGGCACCTACCAGAAAGAGCCAAGAAATTTTAGCGAATTTTATCAAGCACATCGGCCCTACTAATATATTCACTTGTGTGAAATCTCAATATCATAGCTTTTATAGTTTCTGAGATATAGTCAAGTAACTTTTGAAGTTGTATGGCAGGTACCAGAAGGAGCCAAGTAATTTCAACGACTTTTATGTGACACATTGGCCCTACTAATATATTCGTTTGTATGAAATTTCAATACCATAGCTTTAATAGTTTCTGAAATATAGCCAAATAATTTTTGAAGTTGTATGGCAGGTACCAGAAGGAGCCAAGTAATTTCAACGACTTTTATGTGGCATATTGGCCCTACTAATATATTCGTTTGTGTGAAATTTCAATACCATAACTTTTATAGTTTCTGAGATATAGCCAAATAAATTTTGAAGTTGTATGGCAGCTACCCGAACCAGTACCCCGATCATGTCCAATTTAAATAGGGTTCTGGCACTTACTACAATAAATCATTTGTGAAAATTTGGTGAACTTAGCTCAATTAGTTTTTGAGTTATCGTTCGGACGGACGGACGGACGGACGGACGGACGGACAGACAAAGCTAAATCAACTCAGAATTTGACGCTGATCAAAAACATACACTTGAGTCTATATCTATCACCGTTATTTCTTAGCGTTACAAACGGTAAGGCAAATTTAGTATACCCTTCGAACATACGTTCGTACGGGTATAAAGAGTACAAAAAATAAATGTAAGCATTAATTATAAAGAAGTGAAGAAGTGTAGACAAAATTGCGATACATGAGTAATAAAGACATTTTATAGGAGCATTTTAGCAGCTGGTTTGTTTAGTTTCCTCTATAAATTTCTCATTAAAATTCATATAGATATGTCCGTTTAAAATATTTATGAAACTTTAAAGCATGCATATGAGTTTAACGAAGAAAAAAAGAAATAATTGATTACAGTTTTTCTGATTACACTTAATTTTGTCATCATAGGATACTTATTGCCTCTTATATTGTATTAATTAACTTAGCCCTGGTGTACTATGTAAATTTACTATCGTTAATTTGCGGAGATTTTTGTAATTAAATTAAATTTTCACCATTTTAATATTTACACTAAATTTATAAGTTGAATGTTGGATAATAGACAAAATATAACTTTGGAGATTTCTAAATGGGTATTTACAGATTGCGAGTCTAATTCTGATGTTGCACAAAGAATATAAGAAAGTCTGGTATTAGTAAATGATTTGCGCTAAAAATTAGCTAAATTAGTTTAAGAATCATGGAAATTAAATTGACATTGATTTGATATTGAATTACTTTTTCATTGTCGTTTTCTAATTCTAATATTGCTTCATATTCTTCCTGCTGTTGAATGAAATTTGTGAGCAGAGTTCTATATTTTTTTCACAATTAATTGTTATCATATCCGCATTTTATTATTTATGATACCCCAACGAATAGAATTTGTGCAGACACGGTTATGAAAGCAGTCAAAAAAATTGCTCACGTTTGAATATTGTGATTTTCTTTACAACTTTAATCTGTTGAAGACATTTTACTTTATTTTTTTATTCAGTAATACTTACATATATTAAATAGAAATATTATTAAAAGTTCCAGTGGCAATTTTCTTTTTAATAAAACCAATTATTAAACAAAATATGTGACTCGCAATCAGACAAATTAGGAATAAATCCAAACTTTTATACAATGTAGTTTCTTACTTGTTAATATTCGATGTAATATTTTATAGTTAAGGGTGATATATTTTAATAAAGTATTTTAAAATTAGGTAATTTACCCAATTTCTTTTCACCATTTATTATTTTTGTGTAGTTTTCAATATTCTTGTTAACTGAATGATTGAAAATGTTAGGATTGTTAGGACGTTTTACAGATCTTAGAAAAAAATAACTATATCCTAAATTGTAAGTTTATAATTGGGCAATATTGCAGCGCAAAATCTATAATGCCAAGCCTGCAGCGTCCTGTCTATAACACCTTTGCCGGATTCACATTTCTGTAAATCTTTTCTTCGTAGCAACTTTTCCGGCGAGATATACCAAAATGATATGCCCACCAGCGAGCAATCACTCAGACAATTTATAGCCTTGTGTAGATCCACGCACCACACTTATTGAGAAGATGCATCTTCCTCACAGAATCTGCAAGGTCAAAACTCTTTTGTTTGCCGAATGCCACAACCACACCTTCAATAACTTTAAATTTTTCTGTTTCGCTCCGCGACTGCGGAAATGTATCCTGAAAGAGCAACAACATTTCTAGTAAGTTTCCATTTTAGGGACATTTTCAATGAATTGTAGAAAAAATTTGTATGTCAGTTTCATTTTGTCTCCCAAACTTTCTTCTTTTCATATTCTAATTTAAATCATTCATTCATTTTATATTATCTTTTCTTCCAGCTTTTCGAACAACTTCAAATTTCAGTTATTTGGTCTAGTAATTTAACACTTCAATTAGAAGCGATTTTATTGTTTATGAATGAATTGTTAATGAATGGAATTTTATTGTAGTTCTGTTATTATATTGGTTATGTAACTGCATTAAAAGTACTTAATTGGATTTTTATTAAATGTATGAGGAAAGATTTTTAAATTATGACTTTTTGTAATATCAACATGAAAAACTAATTCAGTTTAAATATGTAAGAACACTTTCATTCGAACAACATATTCAATCCACCTCAAACGTACATAAGTACAAAATCAATATGAAACACTTATTTCATTTAATTTGCACTAAGATTAAAAGAAGAAAACAACTTGTACTATTGCGCCATAACTACATTATAAATGTCTATTAAAATGTCATTGATGTGCGCTTATTATGCGCTTCATAGTTGCAACAAAAACAAAAAAAAAACATTTAACATAAATTAGACAGTAACTTTGTTTATCATCGTCTTGGTACATGCCAGTTGCACAAACATATAAATAACCATATATGAAGTGTGTGTGTGTGTATTAACGCAGTTTATTCAGAAACTATAAGAAAAATATCTCAAGAAGGAATTTTTTTTTTTGTCTTATGTTTTGTTTCTGCTGAGACATGCTATAAAAAATTATTTATCTATGGTTTTTTACCCGCCTCTAACCACAATAAAGTGTGATAAATTATTACTTCAATAAAAATTGTACATAAGCATAAAATTATATTATAAAAGATTAATTAATATGAACTAAATTACAAGTTTAAATTAACAGAAGACAGAAATTGGCACAGAAATTTTTCTTTTCTTTTCATTACGCGTCCATTTTGATTTGACAATGATAGTTTATTGTTTGCGCCTTTGATTCATTAGCAATATTAAGAATGTTTACATTGCTATTTTTTTGTTTTTTTGATTAGGAGATTTTTTGCCGCCATGAGCCCTTACCTCCCAGTAACCTAATTTCGATTACATTCTTAATTTTATCTACATGACTTTGTGGAAATATTTGTATTTAATAAAGTAGAATATCAGTATATAGTTAAGGTATTGGAAGACAACAAAGTTAGATGCAGAAATTTAAAACTTCGATCAATTATAAAATTTGGATAAATGCATTGTGTCATTTATAGACAATTTATTAAAATATAAACAATACAATCTGGGGTATGGTCAATGCTATTGGCAGAATTTTATATTAATTTCATTTGATTTTATTATAGCCAAGTGAAGGTGTTGCACAAGCTTTTGAAAATATTGCTATTACATACTTATCTAAAATTTTAAAAGTAAAATCTACCAGTAGTAAAGTTCCAATTACTTGAAACCGACTCATTCAAAATTTGAGTGAGTCAAGTCCCATTAACTTCAAATGTTTAATATTGTATACAATTTGATTATTTTTAAGTTGGAAAATGACAATTTAGGCATTAGAATTAGAAATTTACAACAATAGCAATGAACTTGTTATAAAATTTGCAAATATTTATGCACTGTACATTTACTCTTAATAAAATTCAAGTTATATAACATCAGAAATTTATAAGCAAAATTTTAAGTACGACTTAATCAATTAAAATTTTTAACAATTATTTTGACAATTCCGGCCAGATCCTTTTCAATTTTGCGTTCATATGTAAAATGTATATACAATAGTAAATAAAAACTGAATTTCATTTTACAATAATATTATTGAAAATGTTGTTCTCCAACATCATATTTGAGGGTAAAAAACTTCTAAATTTAATCTAAATTAATTAGCCAAATTAATGAAGAATATTTATTAGTAATAGGTACTTGTAATTGAATATTTGTTGGTTATACCGTCTAGAAAATTCTGAAATGGATTTTTTTGTTTTAAGCAGACCAGACTGCTTTTCGTTATTAAATAATCGTTATTTTTATAAATATCATAACCATTGCAAAACAAACAACAACAACAGAAATAAACAAGAATGCAGTTTGCATTTTTTCTATAACAGGACGTTCATTTTTCAATTATTAGCATATTTTCAAAAACAAAAAATATTTAAGCTTAGCAATTCATCTCCGGCTAATAGTCTGTTTTTTCTTTATGAAATTTTAGGGAAAAGAAAAATCTAAACCCCTGTTTCCATTGATAAAATAAATTTACAAAATGGCGCTAATAAATTATATATAGCCCCTTAATGTATGCAATTTTTGAAATTTTACACAATTTATAAATTTTTTCAAAATCTTCTTATATATTATAAGAAGGGAACACGTTTTGACATTCTTTTTTCTTGTTTTAAGTATTATAATGAAATTTCCTTTTGTGAGCTTCATATTTTTGTTGCTCCACTTCTCTTCATAATATTAAGCTGTTTAAATTTTGTTTTCTTCCCTATTCAAGTTTACAATATTAATCCAGGAAATAGAAAAAAGAAATGTGAAAGTTTGTTTTGAACGAAATATGCTTTCTGAAAAACCCTTGATTAATTTCAAACTTGTTTACACTTTTTTCTCTTCCATTTTATAATTTTGTCTCACATTTCTGACGAGCCGTTCTGTTTTTCATTATTATTTTTGTCTTGTTTTTTTGTGAGTCCAACTGATGTTGACGATGATGATTATATGTGGTTTAAAAACAAAAAAAAAAAAAACAACAAAAAAACTTTTTGGTAAATGCATCATTCAAAAAATAAAATTACCAAATAAAAGAGTATTATTAACTTTAATTCTATAGATTACATACAAGCACGCATGATAAACTGCACGTACTCAAAAAATTCATGCGACATCATAAAAACACGTGAACACAAAAATAAAATAATGAAAAGAAAAAAAACAAACACAACTTTTAAATTTTTTTTTTAGCGGAATGCACTTCTAAATAAATGAACTCTAATGAATCACATAATAATCGAGAACAAAAAAAAACACAACAAACCCAAACTAGTAATAACCATTCCTTTATAGAAATTTTCACGTGAGGGCCCGGCAACCAGTTTTGAATTATTTAAATTTTTATGTCATTCAAATGAAAACTTAACAGCTCGCTGATAACATTTTGGGCAGTGTTCTAAATTCTAAAATTAATCCCACCTCAACTACCTGTTTTATATAACAATTTAACGTATGCATTATACTATTATATAATAATCATATATTTAAAAAAATATATGATCCCCGTCCCTGTCTGGAAGCTTATAAAAGAGCCGAATTGAAAGTAAGAATTAAAAAGGTTCTGAAGTCCTGAATTTGCCTTGTTGCATCGTTGCATTTTTTGGTTTCCCGCCAAAAACAACAAAAAAAGCAAAAATAATAAAAAAATTTGATGCAAACTGCATTCTGCATTCACTTTTTTAGGATATTTTTGAAGTTGTTTTACCTTCAAAAATTCTTTATATTTGTGGTTTTAATTTTTTTTTTTGGAATTGCGTACTTTATGCACGAAATTTTTCATGCTTTTTTTTAAGTTGTTTTTAAAGGTTTTTTTTTCGTTGATAAATAAAGCGTCTCAAAATACCAAATTTTGTTAATGGTAGATAGTCTCTAAATTGCTATTGCAACGATAGAATGCACATTGCATTTTTTTATTTTCTGTTTTGCTTTTTTATTTTTGATGCAGTTTATTGTTTCAGAATGCGTTTGGTTTTTGTTTTTTAGTTTTGCAATTTGTTTTTCTGTTATTTTGTTCAAAGGTATTCTATAATTTGGTTAGTTCCTTTTTTGTTGTTGCTTTCTTTTTTCTTTGTTATAACAGATATCCGCTAATCTCAATTTCTTCTTTGAATTTTAAGACCATTACCATGTTCTCAATTTACTTTGCTTTTTTCACATTTTTATTTTAGTGTTTTTTTTTTTGTTTATATTTTGAATGCAATTTAATGCATCCTTTTGCTAAAAGAATTTTGAGATTTATATTATAAACTTTAAAAGTTTGATTTTGCAAAAATTGATATTGTCCTGCATTTTTATACTCGTACGATCGAATTTTCGAAGAGTATTATAAATTTATCAACTGATTTCTAACGTCAAGAAATAAACGGCCGAGTTTTTTGTTTTAAATGGGAGTTTTAAAACTGTTTTGTCTTAAATAAACGATAATAGTTTCAAATCAATAATTTTAATACTTAAAACTTTAAAATTCAAAGATGCTAGAGCTCAGAAATTATTTACTTAGATTATTTAATCAAAATTTTCTTCTTAATTAAATTTGTCATGTTTAAAATTTAAATTTTGTCAATTTAAAAAAATTCCAGTTTTACATGTTTATTAATGAAACTTTACGGTTTAAAATTAAGCCCCAATTTCTGGCATATGTGTCATATACAAACAAAAATATTAATAGATCACATACCATAGATGTTAATAAAAAAATGCTTTTATCAGCACGTCTACTATTTTAATGAATTAAAATAATGATATCGAGCCTATCACATTCGTTAACATTTTCTAAAATGATATGAAAATTCGATTGATTAATTAGATTTTGATATATACCTGTTCGAGATTCTACAGTTTTTGTGAAAATTGTCTATATACAAAAAGACGTGTCCATTGGCTTCCAATTTTAAAACTAATGCTTATCCTTATTTGATTTACTTTAGTATTTAATAAGTCATAATTCTTTAGAATTTTGGTTTTCCAAACTAAAAAAATTAAGATTAAAGTGAGATCTTAATTCTCATATAGAATGTCATTTAAGACTATTTTTGTAATTGTTCCAAATTATTAGAGTGAGAAAAATGATATCAATACACATGCAGCTGATTTTTGTTGTTAGAGAAAGCTATTTAACTCAATTTTGATCAACGACATCTTTTGGGTAAAAAAAATATTTTGGTGTAAGTTAATTATTCTTAATTGCAATTACTAATATTGCATTTTTTTCGGAAAAATTGTAAGTCGGAGAGAAATGTGCTGTGTTGAAATTTCATATGTTATGTATGACAATTTAGAAACAATTCATTAATGAAGTTTATTATAAAATTATATAAGATTGTGATTTCTCAAGTCATAGTTGTCATTAAAATATTGGTATATTTTACTATTACCAAAAAAAAAAATAACCAAAATTAAAAAAAAAAATTTGAACGGATTTTCATGTATTTTATAGCTATTATTTCAGATGAGAGAGAAAAGCTCATCATCTAAGAATCAAAATGTCAATATCGATTAAACAATTAAAAATGATGTTACTTTTGTTTTTTTTTCACGTAATTGTTGTTGTTCGTCTGCGTTGTTAAAAGCTTACTCACTTCATCTCCACCAATTTAATGGTATGTGGCAAAAAAAATTTTTATTATTATTTTACCTGTTTTTCTCACTTTTATTCTGTTGGTTTCTTGTATTTTTTACAAATATATAATTTCATATAAGACACACATATGTACACATATACATACATATATAGGTGCAATGAAAACGATATCAAAGTAGGTAATTTAATAAAATTATTAAAAATTTTTAAGATTCGTTTACATTTATGACAACACTGTTCTTATGTCGTGTATGGTAGTGTTGAGTTATTGAGAGAGAAAGATAAGAAAAACAGTTATCAAATTCAATTGTTGCTGCCTTATGCAAAGTTTTACATACATACATGTACATACATACAATTTAATACAAATTAGCACAATTCTTCTATATTTAAAAAAATAGAAGAAATAACACTCTTTTACATAGAAAATTAATATATGTATGTAAAACTGTTATAATTCAAATGTTAAACTAAATCTAATAAAATCAATGATTTCTAACAGTTTAAAAGCTTAAAAAATAAATAATATAACACAATTACAAAGACAAAAAAAAAATAAATGTAAAAACAAAAGTGTTATAAATTTACAAGAATTTTAATGATAGAAAAATCACCTTATGTCAACTTGAGGATTACATTCATAAGTTTTCACACGGAACTTATTTTAATGAAGCGTTATAATAGTAATATAACGCTTATAACACCTATAAGTAGGCAATAATTTTATTCATTTTGTTTTTATACTAAACAATATTATTTGATTTAATTTTTTATATTTACATTTTATTTCTATATATGAGAATTGAATTGAAACCTCATAGTTATAGTAGAGTACATAAAATATTTTAAAGTATAAGTTCATAAAATAAGTAAAAAATAAAAAATTAAAACAAAACGCAGACAGTGTAATTATTGTGTAAATTTTGCGTTTTATGCGTTCCTAAGCTTCTTCATTCGATTCGATGTATAATATTAGTCAAGGCAATTGGCAAAATTAAAATTAAAGTATATTTATGTATTCTATACTGCCTACATACTTATCTACTTGTAATTATGTTGTGTATTGTTGCAGAAAATGTACGATGTCAAAAATAATTATATTTTTATTTTGTAATTACGATTGATTACCTTAACTGCACATAATGTGTACCTTTATGCATTTTACAGTTTGAAAACATGCACAACTGCAAATGTCTTTATTTAATATTTTGATTAATATTGTGCATATGTATGTGTGTACGTAATTATAATTTATCAATGAACATTTTATTTTCAAATTGAAATATAAATATATATATATACATGTCTGTTAAACACAAACGAATATAATTGAATCGAAATGGTACGCATTTTTACGCACAGTTAAATAAAACCTCAAAATTGTAATTTAATACTATTTTAATACTTATTGATTATGTTAACTAATAATCAAGCGTAATATTATAATTAAATAATATACACACATATACGAGTATGTATTATATGTACACCTATAATTATAATAGATTTATAATTTAAAATTTTGTAATGTGAAAATGTAATTTTTGTCATAAAATTTTCACACATTGTAAAAGGAGCCTATATACTCATATATGTACAATAGACTCATATTTTTATATTCATATTTGGAGTGTATGTATTCATGTATATATGTGTGTACATATTAAATAGTAATTAAATATGAGAAGCCATATATGAAACGGAAGGTAAAAAATAAAATAATTTTTTTTTTAATTTCATATTTTTTAAAATATCTAGCTAATATTGAAATTATATTTTGTAAAATAAATTATTGTATTTTTAAATCCGATTATAAAATATATTTTTAATACAAAGTGTAAATTGCATATAATTAGGCTGAATACATGGTAGTTTCTATAGAAGTCTTTATATCAAAATTATTATTATTGCATATTTTAAAGAGGAAACGTTGTATGGATTTGAGTTTATATTTGATTTCAAAATAAAATAATTTTGATTGAATGTTAAATACCTACGGGGTTTAGAAATCCTATAAGACAAGGGACAAAATGAAATTAAATGAAATTGAAGGATTGTCAAAAATGACATCATAAGCTTAAAATATTTATTTTTAGAATATTTTAATAAAAAATTCCAAAATAACTTAAAAATTTACTTAAAATTAATAATTAAATAAAACAACAATTGAAAAGAAATTTTCATTAATAATTGCAAATCTATATTTTATTCAAATTTGAGATTTTCTAATGAGAACTTAAAATATGGGCTAATTTTTATGAAAATTTGTTTTTCATTTAGATTAGCAAAACTATTTGTTAAAACAAATGTAATTTTACGTTAAATGACAATTTTAATTTTAATTAATTCTTGAAATTTCCAGGGCCCGATGCACTTGAAATTTGTATTGCCATAATGCTTTTTGTTCATTTTGTATTGTAATAATCAAAATAGGAAAAATGCATTTTAAAATATAGGAAATCTTAAGAACTATTTTTTAATTTTACAATTTATTTACAATTATTTTTAAAAATCATGGCAATTTGTGTATACTGGATTGGGTATCAGTTAAGAAATATCATACACAGTATATAAGATAAGGATGGAAATTCATTCAATATTTAAGGAGATTGTAATAATGAAAGCTGATGAGTGTGATTAGATTATATTTAAATCTTTTCGAAACTAAATTATCACGAGGTCTAGCTCAAAATAAGGCGATTAATTTTATTATAATAAAAGTTATTTAAGTTTAAAAAAAACTTTGAAAATAGGCCTTATTAAATTTAGTATGTTTAGGCCTGGGACTCTTACACGAAAAACTTTTTTTATTCTACTATACTAAGAACAATCCTATGTATCAAAATACGATATTCCAGTAATGTATGCATGTTAAAGCATGTATCAGGGGGTGTTTTTTTAAATTGGCAACAAAGAGAAAATTTTTCGTTTCTGTCTGTTTTCCGATGTTTAGGCGTTATTATTACTGTAAGTCAAATATCGAATCTAACAGGATGTAAGCCTGTAATTGACCTTTATTTTAAATTAGTGTTTTCATGCATTTAAAATACAAAAGTTTCAATTTTTCGGGAAATATGTTAAATTTATTGGTAATCTTCTTCTCTCAATAATTTTTCACGGAGTTATCGTAAAGATATAAGATTTTAACAAAAGATTGTCTTCGTGAACAACTTTACATATTAATATAATGTAGATGAATAGAAGTTCCAACTTTAATAAACTTTATTTTATTGAAAAGTACAATATTTTTTTATAATTTGTAATTTAGAAATTCAATACTAACATCTCTCAGGCATTCTACCCTGGATAAATTATTCTTAATTATTTCGAAAATTGCTATTTTTATTTAGTTCATTTATTTTGCAATTACATTATTCAACTGTTATAAAAGATTAATAATAATTTTTTACTTGTATTAAATACGATACGTAAGTCTTTCGACTTATGACGTTCAGCTACTTCAAGGTATAATACATGCAACATTCGTAACAAATGCAACTATAAATTTGTGTTATACCCACACTGTATTTTGTATTATTATTCTGCACTACATAATTTTTCAAAATTTTTTTGATGAAAACGCATCTTAGTATAACATTGGTACAAAAAAACAGCATCTATAGTGACACTCAAAACCAGTAGCTGCTAATATTTACTAAAAGATTCTTTTCTTTTTATATTTTTATACTTTTTTTTTTCTAAATAAATTATTCAAAATCCATAAAAACAACGTATTAAAACTTGTAAATTATTATTTTTAAACATGTTATATTTACGTTTATAACATGTTACCATTTTTATGTACATTTTTAGTTTTTTTTTTTTTATTTTCTTTCTTTTTATTAATTTTTATTTCAAGTTTATTTATTATTGTTTCGCCCCGTTTCATTGTGTTTTTTTTATTTTTTTTTTAAATTAGATATTTGAAGTTTTATTTATTATTTATTTAAACGTTTATGATATGACAACTATAAATTATATAAGAACATCGATAATTAATCCTGGCGCACAAATTGTATAACAGAACAGTTCTCGAACCCTTAACCCGTCTCTTAAATTTATAAAAATCACAAGTTTGGTTTAGTATGTACGTAGTTTGGCACAATATGATTTTAACGTTGAATAATTCACCTTAAAACTTTACAAATTAAAAATTATTTATACCAACCGTCGGCCATGTTTTGTCGAGCAAATAAGTACTATATGAGCATAAGAACATTACTGGCTTACAAGAAGAAATGAGATTTTCAACTGATTTTATTTTAATATTTTCAACTGGTGTTTTGTTTTAAAAAATAATAAATTTTTGTGAATTTTATATAATCTGTTATATATGTTTGAGTTTTTAAAATTGTTTTAAAAATTTTAATAGTCACAAGTGTGATGCACCGCATGTTGTCGACAGTTGATTTATACAAAAAAAAAAATAGCTAAAACAACGTGAACCAGAATGAATTTAATGGCCAAAATAAATCTGTATAATTTGTTAAGAGCATCTCTAAAAATTATTTCAAATTAAAATTATTTTAAATAATGACATTTTAGATTTACATTAGTTTTAACAAAATTTATTAATATTAATATTTTGTAATAGTACACTACAAAAATCTTACCACATTCTCAATGATTTTCATTGGAATACCTTATAGTATTAAGAATAACCAAACTATATTTACATATACACATACTGATTAAATGTTTTTTTTTCGTTTCTTCTTGCTTTTTTTTTATTTATTTTTATTATTATTCTTACTTTTTTTTTTGTATTTGGGCGACTTGAGATTCAACTCATTAAATTGTCTAGACATATTCCAGCATTATAAAATTATTGTAAAAATCAGAACCTTTTTAGCATGAACACATATATCATGTGTTTTTGTATACATGTATGTGCGTATAAAATGAAAGAAAAGAAACTTATATAAAATTTGATTTCCAAGTAAAATAAGCTTAAAATATTATTGGAATTGTTCAATTGTGTTTAAATAATTTATAATTGCTTTCAAGTCAATTATTTGAAATTTGAAATGAGTTTTGATTTTTCAATATGCAATTTTTCTCCAATCAAATAAATCAGATTATCAGAAAACAAAAAAAATGTTATATAAGCGTAATGTGTAGTATGTAAGTATGTACGATTTTATGTAAGATTTTTTTATATTTAAAATTTTTCGTTGTGGACTTATTAATAAAATTTGCATAATTAATTTATTTTATTTATAAATACGGTGAAGCGCGTGGTATTAGCGAAAATTATAGAAACATACCTACATATGTATATAAAGCTTTTGATAGATTGTAAAAAAATTAATGGCGTTAAAATTATAATTATAGGTATATTATTCAAATTTTTAAATCGGTTAACACGTGATGTTTGGCTTAAAGTATTTAGGAGAAGATTTCAAAACTAACAAACCTTTAGAACACTTTATAAAATAACAAGGGTTTGTCAAGTATTTAAAATATTTGGGAACATTAAAAACATACTAGGTGAAAATGTTTTACAAACATATCCATATTATTCAGGTTACCTTTCCAGAATGTGGTAAGTTACTTTGTCAAATTTCTGTTTGTTATTGTCAATCAACTACGTTCTATGTCAAATTTATGCTATTTTCGAAGAAGAAATTAAAAATTCGATTTTTCAACTTAGTCGTTTTTATTTTTCATTAGAAATTTTAAATGTCAAATAAAAATATATAGGGTGTTGTTTATAAAGAGAAAATACAAGGAGTATTCCAAAACCATTAAACATGGTACTTCTTACAAACTAAAGGAAGATGTACTGTGTCAAAAGAGAAACCATGGTCACTTTAAACTATGCTCTCTCAATGTAATATCGAATACGGCAGTAACAAACGCTTAACAGAAATTTTTTTAAATGTAAATTTATTAATTATATATGACCACATAATATTTTAAATATCGCCCTGTCGGTTTTTTGTATATTTCTTAAAGTGCGGAATGTTTATTATATAGTTTCACGTTAACGTAAACTGAGCTCTTCAAAGGCCTTTGTATTCAAGAAGCACGAATCATTGTCTTATTTTAAAAAACTTAATTTTTGAGGTACTTAACTTTTAACAGGATTATGTAAACAAAATGATGCTTAACTTATTAAAATTAGATAATAAAAGCCCGTTTTACCTCAAATATTATATTATACGTTAGATAACATAATGTTAACATGTTATACGTTAGATAACATAATGTCAACAGTACCAAAATTCATAAACTTTCACAGTAATTCTATAAAGTCAGAAAATGTGCAATTTACCTAAAAGTATGAAGAACATCGAAAATTATTTTTGGTAAAATAAATTTGTTCGCAGACAGTTGCAAATAGTATTTTAATGTATGTATACGTATATATATATATATATATATATATATATATATATATAAATATATATATATAAATATATATATATATGAATTCAAATATATTATGCATGTCTATATGTATGTGACAAAATATCATATATAAAATATGAATTGGAAAAATGCACTGCCGTTTTAATATGAAAAATATGTTCAATAACTTGCTATAAAATTTTTATTACTTGAAAAGAAAATAAATTATTTAAAATTTCTTTTTAAAATTAAAAATCACTTAAAAATACTTAAAAAATAATATTATAAATTTTGTATTTTATAATAGCATGTGTTTGTATGCATTTGTGTTGTGTATGTACAATATTTCGATTTTGTTTTCTTATTCTCATAAATATTTTTGGAATGCACGTCAGTACAATATAAAATTGTCAGTGGTCAATAATCTCATTTAGTTTTGTAAGTAATCAAGTTTTAATAGCTATTCCTGATTTTCAGCAAAATTAAAAAACAATAATTTTTATATTTAATTTAATTTTTTTTTTCTTCATTATTTTTTGTTATTCTCATTATATCATCATCATCACCACCTCTTTAAATATTATCATCATTGCGTTATCATCATCATCACCATTAATATCACCATTCCAACATCACCATCATTTCAAATCATCAAAAAATTGAATTTCTTTCAAAATATTCACGAATATTTGCAAAAATTGTTGTTATAAAAGACCCATGTACATATGTATGTATAGTAATATGTGCGTATATGTTTATATCTATAGATCCTACATACGAATTTTATATGATGTACAATGTATGTACCTGTACATATAAAAATATTCTTAAAAATTCTAAATTGCATTTCTTTCAATCTTTGAACTTTTAAATATTTTTATTTTTGTTTTTTTTAATTTTTAGTCTGTCTTAAAGATACACACAGTATTTTGAGTTTTCACTCTTTTTTGTGCGTTTTTCTGTTTTCCTTCCAGTGTTGTTTTGTTTTTATTGCTCTTATATACTGTAAGCGTTTTTTTGATCTTTAAGTGTGCATCGTTCAATTGCATTGCATGCACATTTGGTTTTTTTTTTTCGTTTATTTTAATAAAATTTTCAGACTATCAAAAAATCATAATTTGAGTTGCTTTTAATATAAAAAAAAAAGAACATAAGAAAAAAGAGAGAAAGAAGCAGACAGTTTCGAATATTTACTGTGAGCCAACGGTTATTTAAGCGACGAATTCAAGTCAATCTTTTTTTATTTTAAAGCGTTGCCAATGAATATTGTAAGCGCATGTGCGAATCTACATCGGATGTGTTTGTGATAAAAATATTTGATTTTTAAAAAGTTAATCATTAAATTGTTGAGAATTAAATGAATTATATCTTTTATAGTTTGACTTAGAATCACAATTTAATTAAGTTAACCAAAAGGCACTTCGAAAAAATCTGCAAAAGATATGCACATTGTGTCTTACAAAACACTCAAAAGTAAATTTTCTTTAATTTGATCAGCCATTTTTTAAATTAAACTCTCTTATTCTTTCTCTCTCTATTATATGAAAAAATATTTAAATTCCCAAATTTTTGGACGACCATTGAAGAACTAAATCTATATAGAACAGTTGGTAGAGCGTCCGCCTAGAAAGCGGTAGGTCACTGGTTCGAGTCCAGTTGGAGGAGAAAAATTTTTTAATTAATTTTTCTGCCTTTAACTCGTTCCATTGATTACGTCATCCATCTGTTCTGCAGTTGCATGAAGAGATTTCCATTAAGTTAAATTATTAAGTGTAATAGGCACATTATTTATTAATTTCGCAACTATGATGTTGTATTAGTAAAATTCATAATAATCTATATATAATTTTGAAAGGATTTTTGTCATTTGAAATTTTAATGATAGGAACTCAATTTTGTATACCGAAATAACTGACAAAATATATTGAATGAAAACCTTATACAGTCGAACACGAATATAAGCAACAAGATTAAATGCAACATTCGATTGAAAGCAATTATTTCTAATAACACTGCCCATGTGTATATACATATATATATATACATATATATGTATGTATGTATGTGCACATATTGTGAGAAGATAAATTTTTTGTTTTTCAAAAATGATTCAAACTTTCTCTTTATTGTATTCATGAAAATATTTATGTCAAAGCGGCATTTTGTGATCTGACAAGTTTTCAGAATAAGAAATATCATCAATTATAGTTGTTTTTATTTTATATTTGCCCAAATATACTAGTGCCTCCATGCATGTTTAAAAAACTTGGTTAAATGCAATAAATTTCCAAAAACAGAAAAGTCGTCATATATCCAAGCTCAATTTTATACACAAAATTAAATATGTACATACTTATATTGAAACGCGTCAAGCGCTTAATTTTAATCTTTTAAAAGTTTCAACAATCAAAACCTTCCAATTAACCATTACTCAGAAAAGAAAATAGAGAACGTAGAGGAAACAAATTCCGTATTTGTCTCAAGTCAAAAAGTGTGTTTGGTGTACAATTCAAAACTTTGTTAAAGTCCTATTATAGGAAAAATATAAATTACGGCTTGTTCTTAATATGTAGTAGTAGTCGTATAGTTAAGAAATTTTTTTTGTATTTATAATCTTTCATTGTAAATTTAAAAAATAACTATTGACATATTTTATCAATACTTTTTCAAATGATAACGTGTGTAATAATATTTAGATTCAACACTTTGCACAACATTCCATCATATTGTCATCTACAAGTACACTCACTTTCCTCCTTATCATTATTTTGAAACCAACATGATAACTACATGATAAGATTCGTGACCTATCTCAACACACGTCATAATGTTTTTGGTATAAGCTAAAAATTTTGTTTTTCTACTGTCAATAATTTCGCCTCACATATTATGACGTATTAAATTTATAGAAGAAAAATATTTTTTTATTATAATTGGTAACACTTTTGTTTAATTTACTTTTTACTTCCAAAAAAAAAACAAAAATAAAGCCAGTCAGTAACTAAAAAAGCAATAAAAAGAAAAAAAATGTCCAAAGTTGAATGCACATTGCACAATTTATACTTTGCTCGCAGTAAAGAACGAAATGGCAATAACAATAAAAGAAAAATAAAAAAAAAAACTGCAAAACTCTCCGAATATTGCATACATTCATTTTCTACAGCAACAACATAAAAAAGCAACGTCAATGGTATAACAGCAAAATCAAAAAACAAAACAGTAAAATGAAAAATTAAAAAAAAAACAAAAGTAACAGCAAATGAACAACGTCGTTGTTTTTTTGGAGAAAGAGACAGCACAGCACACGGAATTATAAGAAAAATGAAAAAAAAAACAAAAACAAAAAAGAAAGAAATAACAATAAAAATGTTGGTGAACCTTCCCCAAGGTCCATGAAGGTCAGAAATGTTGCAGTCAATCTTTAAATTTATGCGTATGTATGTTCAAATATTTAAATACAAACATACATACATTCGTATACTTCTTCTTCCAAATTGTGTCTCTTCCATATGCCTTTATATTGAAGCATGTGTGTATGAGAATGTGTACTTTTTATTTGCTCGTAGACATCACAATTTCCATTTTATTTATTGGCTTGAATTGCTGTTGTCTTTTGATTTTGTCATTATTATTATTTTTATTGTTGTTATTTTTACGATACCTTTTACAATATTTTTTTCGAAATTCAATGGATAATAAAAGTTTCAATCAAGAGAAACTCGAAAATACTCATACATGTGCACATTCATAATATTGTTCCACATCATGCTGTATGTATGCATACATGCATATATTATGTATTCAATACTTTTGTAATATTAATAAGAAAATATGCGTTTATACTGCAACAGATATCTGTTGAATCCTGTTGAAATAATCACCACATCAGTGAACAGTACAGTTTCGGTATGGTAATCAATTTATTGTGTTTATTGAGATCATTCTTAATTCTCCTATTATGGAAGTCTGGTATTTTAGGACGCTCTGTTTATTAACTTGTTCGTCATCCTTAGGTATTACCCTCTATTAAAGATTATAGAAGTAACAGAAAAACAATTTCGAAATTTTAAATTTTGTAGCATTCGTCTAAAACTAAATATAATATACTTCTTTATTCGTTTTAAATTATTCGTATATACTTCTTTATTCCTCCTTTATTTCGTTGTACTTTTGTCAGAATACCATTTAGAGTTATCAATTCCGTTCGCCTCCGAATAATTAGATCACTGTGGTTAACCTTCCGCTATAATATTTTAAAACAAATAGTCATTACATGTAGACTCTACTGTATTAATTTTTTTGTTTGTTATTGTTCAACCTTCCTTTATTTTTTCCTGTTACACTCCCTCTCTTATTTGATACGTAATAATAATTCGTATTTATTAACCATAATCTTATGACACAACAATTGTCACGTCATACGAAATTTGTTTGTGAAAATTAATGTATGCTTGAAAGTTTGAAAATAATTTTGAAAGCTCTAAACGATTTTCAGAAAATTTGATGAGGTTTGACAGAAAATTGACAAAAAGTGACAGGTTTGATATGAAAATTTGTAAATCCAAACAACGAGCTAACTATTTGACACTATCTTGAAGAATTATTAGCAAACGTAACAATAATGGAAGAATTAAGTTAGATGGATTTAGAGAGCAATTTCTTCTATTCTTTCTTCAATTTCGAAAGCTTAATTACAGATATAAATAACTATAGATTAAAATATTACTCACCAAAATTTACACTGTTATAAGAATTTACTATTGCTCCTCAATTGCTCTAACCTCTTAACTATCAAAACCATTTACATAATATTGTAATAAATTTAGTTTGCATATTTACCGTTTCCCCGCATCCACGTCGACAAATTATTAAAATACAAAGCTTTGTATTTGCTAATGTGTGACGCAAATAAAAAAGGTAGGAAATCACTGTAAAATAAAGAAGAACAACAAAAAAAAAACTTACGAATGTTGTTGTTCTAGTCTACAAAAAAGCAACATTTAATCGTCATCATCATTTTAAGAGAAAAATCATAAAAAAAATCAAAAAAAGTAGAAATAGAAAAACAAAAATGAAGAGAAATTTTTGTGCATATTTTTTTGTCTGTATACGTAATACAGGAACGTCTGCTAAATATTGAAAATGCAACAGACTGCACTTTATGCACACTTCATACACATGCACATAAGAGGAACATTTAATTTTGTTTTTGTTTATTTTTGTTTATTTTTTTTTGTGCAAGACATTCTTTTTTTTGTTTTGGTTTTCCTTTTTCTTTTTTTATGGTTTCATAATTTTACAGCTCAACACACCTTGATGGTCATTCCAATTTATGTGTTTGTTCTTTTTATACCCTGCACTTCGTGAAGGGTATATTAACTTTGGTATGGAGTTTGTAACTACTTGAAGGAGTCATCTGCGGTATGGACATATATATATATTCTTGCTCAGCGTAAAATTCTGCGTTGATTTAGACATGTCCGTCCGTCCGTCCGTCCGTCCGTCCGTCCGTCCGTCCGTCCGTCCGTCCGTCCGTCCGTCCGTCCGATCGCACGATAACTCAAAAACGAATAATGCAATCGACACCAAACTTTCACAAGTTGCTTCTTTTGTGCCAAGGACGAACCCTATTGTTATTGGACCATTTCGGACAACGGGTTCGGGTAGCTGCCATACAACTCAAAGAGTTTATTTTAATTATTTCAAAAACTAATAAAGGTACAAATATAAAATTTTGTATACATGTGTCCAATTATATTCTACACATGCTCTAAAAATTTTAATGAGATAGCTGTACCGGTTCGGGTGGCTGCCATACAACTCTAAAAGCAAATTTTTTATATTCGGCAAAATAATAAAGTCAGATTCATGAGACTTGGCAGTCGTGTGTCCAATTATAGGTCAAAGATATTTCTGAAGTTTTGGTGGAATTGCTTGACAGGTTCGAGTGGCTCCCATACAAGTCCAAAAGTTTATTTTAAATATTTGGAAAAATAATAAAGTCAGATTCATTAAACTTGGCAGTTGTGTGTCCAATTATAGGTCAAAGATATTTCTGAAGTTTTGGTGGAATTGCTTGACAGGTTCGAGTAGCTCCCATACAAGTCCAAAAGCTTACTTTAAATATTTGAAAAAATAAAAAAGTTAGATTCATGAAACTTGGCAGTTGTGTGTCCAATTGTAGATCAGATATACTTGCGAAGTTTTAGTGGAATTGCTTGACAGGTTCGGGTACCTGCCATACAAC
This sequence comes from Condylostylus longicornis, assembly GCF_029603195.1. Lineage (NCBI taxonomy): Eukaryota > Metazoa > Arthropoda > Insecta > Diptera > Dolichopodidae > Condylostylus > Condylostylus longicornis. The sequence continues at coordinate 7,312,586 of NW_026578017.1, read as the reverse complement.
TCCAAAAGCTAATTTTAAATATTTGGAAAAATAATAAAGACAGATTCATGAAACTTGGCAGTTGTGTATCCAATTATAGGTCAAAGATATTTCTGAAGTTTTGGTGGAATTGCTTGACAGGTTCGAGTGGCTCCCATAGAAGTCCAAAAGCTTATTTTGAATATTTGGAAAAGTAATAAAGTTAGATTCATGAAACTTGGCAGTTTTGTGTCCAATTATAGATCAGACATATCCGTGAAGTTTCTATAGAATTGTTTCACAGGTTTGAGTAATTGCTATACAACAATGAAAGGTGCAGGGTATAATTCAATCGGTTCATACCGACTGAAACGTTTTTACTTGTTTATTCTGATATTTTGGTGGAATTAATAAAATATGCAACAGTGATAACTGATAGTATGAGCGTATGTTTGAAGTAAGCTAGTTTCATAATTTTGAATTTTTTAAATTTTTTTTTGTTATTTTCCTGTAGTAAAATCAGTAGACTTATAAATTTTTGTTTTTATAATAAAATTGTTATTTTGTATGCATTTAAAACGGTTGGGGTTACCCGACTGTATGAGATTAAAAAAGATAATAAAAATAAAGCAGGAAAGTTTTTATGTAAAAAAAAATTGGTAGTAGTGAATAGTGTTCTTTTAAAAGAAAAATTACAAGTTCTTATTTGTCTTGGTTTTGGGTGCTTTTCAAAAAATTTTACATGCTTAGATTTCGTACAAAATATTGATATATAGTATGTAGTATTATGTGATCGGTACTTTAACCGAAGGGCCAACGGTCCAAACTCTTGTCAGGACACTACACAAAATTAAATACACAAATAAAATGTTAATATAAAAGTAATTGCCCATATCCACATAACATTCGATATTTATCAGTAAAGACTTAGCAGACTATGATCACCATCTATTTGACTCAATGACTTGTGAAAACTGATGCTTAACTTTAGTCATGTGGAAGGTCCGAACATTCCCAATTGGGGAGATTTTAAGAAAAATAAACAAATTAAATATGATAAACAATAATTGCTCAAAGTATGAATTATTATTCCGAACAGAACTTTGCACGGGTGTTTTTGTTTTTTGCAAAAGAACAGATTCTGATGTTTCAAACAAATTGACTCGGGTTCGTTATTCTTTATCTCAGAGTGTTCAGAGCTAAAACATTTGTATTCTTTTTTATGATCTCGCCTTATGATAGAGCTCAAAAAAATTTTTTTTCATATTCACAGTGCGCAAATTTTTTTTTCATATTTTCACCATATTCAATAATAGTTATTTGAGCATTTAACGCTCTACCGTACACATTTATTAATTTTATATTACATTGAGCGTACGGCCTCTAAGGCAATTCGATTTAACATCGTTTGACTATTTTTTTTTTGTGAAGCTATATAAAGCATTTTTTTAATTTTATTACTGTGTCGATCGACTACAGACTTTTGATATATTTGAAAATAAAACTGTCTTCCGCGTTGTAACTGTTATACGAGTTCAATTAATGTAAAAATGTTATTGGAAATTGAACTTTCCGGTTGAATTTTATCTGTATTTGATTTCAATTCAAAATTCTAATACAATTTAATTCATATTTTTGAATGGTATATATTAAAAAAATTTTTTTTTGAAAATGTCGTACCTAGCTATAAAAAAGAGAACTCTGATTTTAAAAGAAAATTAAAATATAGAATTAGGTTTAAGAACTGATTGCATAAATCTATGAAATTTAAGCCATCAGAAAATCTACAAGAACTAAGGATTGAAATTCATAAACATTTTATAAAAAAATTCTTCATCTATTATGAACTTACAAAATATTTCTTGTTAAAGGAAAACATTTTATTTTCCAAAATTATCAAAGTTCTATGGAGTTTTCGGTATTAGAAAAATAATTATTTTAATAAAATAAAAAAAGTTGAATATTTTCCGTGCAAAATCTCTATTGAATATTTGAAAAGCATTTTTTCTTTTATTCTTGCCATAAATTTTATTTGATTGTTTTCTTATTTTTTAAGTGACAAAATTTTAAATTTAATATGAACATTCACACACACATAAATTTTATTATAAAGCGAAGGCACACATTCACATGAAAACGTCATCTATCTACGTAAAATTCTATATATGAATGCCACGTTGAAAATATTCTGTTTTGCATCGCATGCACAATGATGATGACGACAATGACCGCGTTGAATAGCAGCAGCTCATAGTGCATCGAAAAATCTTTTTGCAATTCATTGGCTTTATTCAAAATGATGAAAGAAAGAAAAAATAGTATTGTTACTATTTTGTTTTTTTTTGTTCTTCTTATTTTTTTGTTATTTTTCTTAATTCAATAAAAAAAAAACGGTAAGAAAAAAGTAAAGTTTTTTAAAGATTTCTTTAACTTTTTATTTTTTTTTTTTCAGTTTTGTTGTTCTTTTTTTAAATTTATTGTATTTGAGATTGTTATGACCACGTTGCACTTTTAACGCCACGAGATTTCTTTTTTGATTTTTTATGTACATTTTTTTTTAATGCAGTTATGTGAATATTTTTGCATCATCGCAGAAATTTTCTTAAGATTTTGTCATCATTTGGTTTTATTGTTTTCTCTTTCTTTCCTCTCTTATACTAAGCTGGTTGTAACCATTAAGGAAACAATGCACTTTTAGTTTATGGTGTTATATTGTAAATTGAAAGAAGTGAAATGAAGTGAAATGCAAGTGACTGACATGATGATTTTGAAGAAGTAAATTGGTTTTTTTTTTTTGTGAATGCTTACAACTTTAATACAGAATGATATTTTCAGACTTATTTCTGTTTTTCTTTTTCTTTTGCTTTGCATGCAATTTTCTTTATATACTTTTTAATGAACTTGAGTTAGTAATCGTGCTCTTATGCTTGCAATGAAAGTTTAAAATTATTATATGTGTTTTTTTTTTGTTTTATGATGATGTGATCAAAGTGTACCATACGCAATTTGGAATAAGAATTCTGCTTTGTAAAAGTATCTAGAGTGTAAAATTCAAATTAAGTTTTGTTATATTTTTCTTTTTCTTCAAAAGTATTAGATTAAGGATTGTATTGGTTCGTCTCTGTCCTTCTTTACTTTTTATTTTGTTAATCGAAATTTTCGAATAAATATTTTCTTCGACGGAATTAATTATTTTGCAATACAAATTATTCAATTTATTATAAAAATATTATTAACCCTAGGAAAGATTAATTTAACTTAAGCAATGATGTCTTTAGTATCTTTCAGGTCAGTATTCGTATTACATTCTTATTACTTTGAAATTTCCATGAAAAAAGATTGTGCAATAGTAATTATTGTAGAAAATTTACGTGAAATTTTTCATTAATTGAATAAAAATGACCAGTTAACTGACAGATGAATTAAAAATTGATTTGCAATTCGCTTTTAAACCTTAAATAAAATATCTTACTTATTTGTAAAAAAAAATTAATCCACACTTTAGTATAGTTCTGCAAGCTAAATATTTGAATTCTCAAAATGGAAACACTTGTGGTATGAATTGAATATCTTAATAATAATTTTGTAAAATACCATCACCTCGCTGTAAGTCTCTTTAACCATGCTAAAAGTCATATTTCTTATAAGCAACCCAAAATTGAAAAATTAGGTAAGAAAAATTTCGCCTGGTTTTCTCTAAAAGTCGTAAATTTCCGCTCTCAAAAATTACTTTAAGCGGGTACTACTACATTACTGAAATATTCTTTTTTTAATTAAAACTTTAAAACTGTATTTTTGCACTACTATTCATTTTAATGCGATTAAGACCTAAAACAGTCTAATAATTTTCATATAATTTTCATCTTGCTACGAATATTATTTTACAATCTGGAATTTTGGATAATTTAACTTCTTAATATAGTTTAAATTGCGAAAAATTTCAAATTTTTAAATTCATGGCTTGGAGTATCGATGAGCTTGGTCAACCCTATCATATATTATGTATTAAACTTTTGTTGCAATTAATGAAACCACATAAGAAACAAAAATATTATTTTTTTTATTAAATATTTTGTATGGGGCTACCTTACAAATTTTGTTACTTTTTTTGTCCATGTTTATGAATATTTTGTGATCTGTGTTACTCGTATTTAAATTTTATAACTTCCACCACACGACATCATATCAAATCATCAGGGCAAGAAAAAGGTAAGAAAAAAAATTTTTTTTTTCTTTACTTCCAACTATCTAAAAAAAATTAAATGAAATTAAAATAACTCCAAAATGCAACGTTTTACAAATTACATATTCGGCCAAAAAGCGAAATATCCGCAAATAAAAAAGAAAAATATAAAATTTCGTTATTCTTCTTGTTGTTTTTCGTCTGTTTTCTTATATCTTTATACCTCGTATCTTCTTTTATTGTTTATGTGATTATTTTGTATGATTCTTGTTACTTTGAATAAGTTAAAAAGTAGACGTAAAAATAACAGCATCCGCATAAAAAGATGAACTCAACAATAATAATTATAACAACAATAACAACAACAGCAACAACAAAACAAAAGTAAAATTAATTTTTACCTTAAAGAACAGAGAATTGAACATAAATTTGTGTTTTAAACTCCGGTAGCAGTTTTTGCTTAAGAGGATAATAGATTTTTGTTTTTTTAATTTTCTTATTATTTTCATATAAAATGTATGGCTATTATTAATATGTATGCAAGTGGACGTAGACGTAGAGGTATGTAATGTGCATTCAGATAAATATGAATAAATTTTATAGGGTATAATGAATTACTTTTTTCATTTCTTATTCCTATTCGTACGTGAAAATTTACGATAATTTATTTATATGCATATTTTTCGTATTATTTATATGCGAAATTACGATAAGTTCAATAACGCTACACTATATTGTTATTTAGATGATACAATAATATTATAGAACTTACAGCAATTACTGCTGAATCGGATATGCGGTATGGTACAACTGATTAAGTTACCCATGTTGTTTGGGATCAAAGATTAAATAACTTTCGACACTTGGGCGGTAGGTAACATTCTGTTTCTCCAATATCAAAGATCAATGTATCTTAATTTTTGTAATTTTATGCATTTACTGAGCGGTTTTTTAAAATAATAACTTCAACATTTAATATAAAATCGACAATAAATTTGTTTAACGAATTTAATATCCTATAGTTGTAATTTCGCAAATATTTTATATTTGACTTGTTTTTCTTTTTAATATTTTTCTTGTCCGATTTCTTTTAAATTTTTTGTAACTCATGTTGATTTTTGACCCTTTTTCGTTTATTTTCTGTTTTGTTTTTTATTTATTTCTTACTCTTTGTAGGTATTCTTTGTTTAAATATAGGAAGATGGTTATTTATTTATTTTTTTTTATTCTGGTTAAAAGGTAAATTTTTCACAAAAAAAAACACGCGTGTTCTTTTCTTTATACATATTTCTTATGATTCGCTCCTTTTATGTAAAATATAAAATGTAATTCAGAAGCTATTGTAGATTTTTAATTTTAATTTGTACTGAAGTTGTGCATACAGACATTATGTACATATGTGCATATAAAGATAGCATGTATAACAGACTTAATTTACATACCAAACTTTTATACTCGTATGGGAGTGAATTGTGAAGAATGGTCCACAAAAAGTCTATGATTTTTTATTTTACACAATAAAAATGAAAACAGAAAAAGAAAAATAATAGCATTAAAACGACTTAGTCAAGCCACCATCTGGTCAAGAGAAGAAGAAATGTAATAAATTTTTCTCTCAGTGTTGAATTAAAATTTTTACTTTTCCTGTTATTGTTTTGTTGCGTTTTCTTTTCTTTCGCTTTTTTTTATATTTTTTGCTATTATTATTTTTTATTATTCTTAATTCTTATTTTTGTTATGTTGTTGCCAATACTGTTATTATTGTTTATTATTATTTTTGTATAGTTGGTGATTATAGTAATTTTTGTCTCTTTTTTTCTGTACTCACTTAATTTAAGAGCACAATGATATTATCATGATAGTAAGCAACATTGTTGCAAACAAAATAAGCAACATAAAAGAAATTAAAGGTTTTATTGATGTTCACTGTGTTACCAATAAGCACAAGGCAAAAAAATGAAATATGTACCTATGTAGATATATACAAAAAAAAAGTCAAAAACAATTATAAAACAAGAATATAAAAATAAGAGCAGAAAATAAATAAATAAAAAATAATACTTGAAATCGCGATCATAACATAATAACGCGACCAATTTAAACGGCCTATATTATAAAATGTCCTTTACAATAGTGTCTGATGTCTGCTGATGGGTTGATATTTTGTGTTTTAGTTGTGCTGCCAGCATAATGTTGTTCGTAAATTCTGATATGTACGGTTCTATAACGTGTTATTTATTTGGTTTTTTTTGTTGATATTTGTAGCAAGCATATATGCATATACATACATACAAACATATGTATGAATTATCATTGCTGTATTTTCCCTGTATCATTGCTGTTATTTTGTTTTTGTATTCTGATTGCTTTTTTCCGTTTTTTTTTTTAATTTTTTTGGTTAGTGTGTCTACACAGGTAGTAGTACATACATGTGTTATGTACATATGTATGTGCATATGCGAATGAAATAAAATAAAAATATGTATTTAGATATTATGAACGATGCATTAGTGCATCCCATGAGGAACGAAAAATTTTGGTCTAAAAAAATATGCTGCCGTCAGAAATGAAAAAAGTATATCTAAAAATTCTCTATATTCATATAGCTAAATCTTAGAAAAGAATATTCGCTAGAATTCACCAAAAATATACCATGCTATTTGTTTATGAAAAGGAATAAAAATTTTGAATAAAAATATAATTAGATTTTAGTGGCTTGCTTATTTTATTTTGTTAAAATATAGTGATAAACTAACTAAAACTGCTCCACTGCTATAGCAAAGAAGCAAAAGTAGTGAATTTGTAGCAAAAATAATGTGAAACAAAATATGAAAGTGTAGAACAGTGTAAAATTGCGAATATACCAATGTACATACATACATACTTGTTTAAAAATACAATGTATAAGATGTATTCGAAGAAAATTTCTACTAAGGAAGAAAATAAGAAAATACTAAAATCTGGTTTGGATTAAACTTTGCACTTATTTTTGATCTGATATTTTCTGACAATTTGATTTTTCTTTTTGATTTTTTAGTTCTTTTTTTTTTTTTTTTGATGAATGCACTTGAAATTATATGCATGTACATACATATGCGTCTCTGCAATGTGTATGTGTAATACAATTGTATTATTTGTCAATACTTTCTTTAGGGTTGCCAAACCAAAACCAATTCATTTTTTTTTATCTTTTTAAAATTTTAGGAAATTGGGATGTTTGTACATAGTTTGTATATTTTATGCTTTTATTTGATTGTACACATACGAGTATATACATAATGTACGTTTTTTTCTGTAAAAATCACAAAAGTATATCGTAGGAAAATATATTTGTAACTAATTTGTTTTTTTCAAAATTTTGTGTACAAAATGCCTCTGGCATTTGTTTCTGCAATACGAAACTGGCATGTTGAAATTCTACTTAAGCCAAAATTTTACTCAAAACTAAGCAACCTTTAAACAAATTCCTCAACCCGAAATTTTCACTTTGTTAATTCTAGGAGTGTATTGAAATACTTTTTTTTCTATTTACAGTTGGATCAACTTGTGAAACAGTATCATGTGGTCCAAAGAAAACTTGCCTAAAGGATTTAGCAACTAATCAGCCTAGATGTGTAACATGCAGTTTTAAATGTCCAAGAAAAAAATATAAAAATCAGGTAATTTTCGACTTATTGCAAAAGAGGCAAAAATATTTTGCACATAGTTTTTAAGAAAATATTTTTAAACATTTTGCAAATAATTCTATTCAACTACATATACTGAATTAAAATTAAGTAGCACAAAAATTCTGATATTTAATTATTGATTATTACAAATGTATCGTGTATTTGAACCACAGTGCCTCAGTATTTGGGAGAGCTGGAAGCGTCTTTCAAAACTTCCATTGTGTAGAATGTAATTTTTAGGTATTTTATGAGATAAAAATTATGTTTTATATTTTCTTATTCTTTAAAGGGTAAACTCTTTCAGGTGATATAATTAACTTCTTGAATTTTTGGGCCTAAAAACTCATTCTTCTGAGAAAATTTGTTTTGGAGGTCCTGTAAATACAATAGAATTTCAAACATCCTTTGTATAAAGTAAATTTTTTTTTAATATATACAGAATTTTAAGTATACAGAAATAAAACTTCTTATGTAAAAATTTTAACAAAATCTGATGAACTTTGTAGTTGTCAAACATATTGCAAAATTAACATTTCCTCTCAAAAAATCTCAAAGGACCTTATCTTTAAATTTTAATTAATATTAATTAATTTTAAATAATATAATTAAATCGGTAAACTTCAAATGTTAAGCATTTTCTTATGAAATCACTTTGATTCTCACTGTGGTTATAACCACTTAAAAGAGAACTTTTAAATTTTGATAAAGTTTTTTTAAAGAGTATCTTCATTAATTTCAAATGACTAATTTAATTTAGATACCTAAGTAGCCTAGTTTTAAAATCTTGATATTAATTTATATCTTCCTTTAGGTCCACAACAAAAATAAATTAAGTTAGAATTTGACCGTTCTGATCTCAATGCGTACATATGTATGTGCTATGCACACAAGCTAAATAACACACATTCGTTAACTCGTATTGTTGAAGCAAAAAAATTCATTCCGTCTTCTTTTTTCAAAATTAATTTATGTACATTAGGTTTTATGTGACAAATGATTTCCATTAAGAGTTGTTTTGAAGTTCTCTCTTTCTATAAAATAATCCGCTAAAAATTTCCATAAATTTTCAATTAAAATCAATCTGTCAGATCATAAATATGAAATCTTTAGTATATTATTTTCGTTTTTGTCTGACACAGCCAAAAAAAAGATCCTTTATTTATTTCATTTTATTGTTTTTTTTTCTCCTTGTTTTTATTATTTTCTACTTGACATTCTTAAGTTTTTAACGATTTTATTCATTTCATCGGTTGTTGTTAAATCTAATGATAACATTTACATATTATATACGAAAATCAGTTAAAGGCAACAAAAAGCCAACTACTTCAATGTGGTTTACAATAAAAAAAATATTTGGTTCTTAAAAAAATTCATGATTACAAATGAGCTTAAAACGAGTAGGTCTTCAGCTAATGAGTTGCTAAAAAAATTAAACGAAATTGCTTTTTTCACGTTGTTCATTATTATGATTTTTATTTGAATCTCGCAGCTTTCCATAAAACCATGTCATTCAATCATCAAATTAATCATGCAGTTGCCAAAATGTTATTTAACTTTAAAAGTATTATTAACCTCACTTGTACTTTCTTTCTCTACTTAATATGCAAATTGCAAATTTTTGAACATTTTAAGCTCATTGTTTCCATACATTCAGGAATTTCTAGTGTAAATTGCAGTATGTAGTTGATTTATTTCTAATTAAGTGTTCATATTTCGCATACCCTCTTAGAGATTATGCAATTAGAGACACAATAAATTATGCTATAATACTTTTATGTACCTATAAAAAGAAGAAGTCGAGAGGAGGAGTTAAACGAATATACTCCGCTACAGATGATTTTTTTATTTTTTACATGGTAGTAAGCAGACGTCGAATTTTCATTCGGCGATATTTACCGACATATGACGTTAGAGGTAGCAGCGCTTGTTAAATTGTTTGTGTTTTTTATAAAAAAAACAATTTGATAATATTATTCGACAAAGTACAGTGCAAATTTAAAAATTTTGAAGTATAACACAAAGTAACACATTTTTCCACAAGGTGGCAACAATATTTTTTCATGCATAACTTAAAATAACAATAAAAGAGCAATGGAAATAAAAATATTTCAATGTTTAAAGGGAAACGCAAAGAAGTAATTAAAAAAAAATATGCATTTCCAGGTTCATCATTCAGTCTTCACTGTTTGGAAATAAAATAAGATTGAAAAAACTTAACACCACCAGTCAAATTTAAACGATCATTTGGCTCGCATTTTGGGCTTGGCTCACATTTTTTGTTCTTAAACTCTAAAATAATTTTATTATTTCGTATTTTATTTTTTTTTTGTGTAGTTTGAGTGATTGTGACCTGAGTGGGATTTTTATTACGGCATATAGGCAGTAAATTTGAATAAAAATCCAAAAAAAAAAAATAAAAAAAAAATTAAAGGAGTCAATCATGGTAGAAGACTTTTGAAGTTTTTTTTTTTAATGTCAATAAGAATAAGAAGAGGAGGAAGCCAATATAATGAATAATTTGACTAATTAAATTTGAACAATTTTGGAATTTTTGAATCAAAAAAAAAATTTAAATTATTTACATGAAAATAACTTTAATTTTAAAAAATTATCACTGATACATTGTTATATTTTGTTTACTACATTGTTGTCAAAAGACTCCTTACCATATAGGCATGATTATAATATTTAAATTTTTGTTTTGATTTTTTATTGTGATAGTGCATTATAAATTTTGTTCTTCTTTAGGAGATTTTCGCTTCAATAAATGACAAAATATCTTGACATGATCAGAAATTTCGATTGATTTATGATGAAGAATTTTAATTTGTTTTGTGATAATTAAATAGTTGATGGTATTTGCATATAATTACATACACATATATAATGTATTGTATGTAAATTTGAGAAAGAGATAGCAAATATGCGTTCTGCTCCCATTACAGCGCTGCCAAAGGTGAAGAATTATTTTTAAAATGAAGGTTTTCTAACGCTACTAAAGTTTTTGAAAGTTGAAATTTTTTGCGCTTTTTTTCCCAAAGTTTACAAAAAAAAACATTTTGACCAAAAAGCCAATTTAATAGGCAACGCATGGTAACACTACTTCCATGACAGAAAATTTTTGATATTCTTCGCTTCATTTAATTCTATATTAATCGACTTGACGCTATAAATAAATGCGCATACGGCTTATAACATCATTATGTCACATAATTATCAGGCATCAAATTTTTTCTATTTGATGCCCGATTTAGTTCGAATTGAAATAGTGATATTTTGGCTTCTTTCTTTTTAGCACTTTTCCAAAAATTTTTCTAGATTCCAGGTTGTGGGAGTCTGAAATTTTAGCAGCCTTTAGATACTAATAAATAGCTTATTACGTTAAAAGAAAATTTTTTTCCATCTTCACCCCCCTCTCAACTTTTCGCCTCTTAAACTTGTAAAATTTGAATTTTTGACGCTATTTCAAAAACTGCATAAATCGCTCATCCTAAATATATGCAATCCTAGAAAGAGTTTTGTATATGAATGAAAATAATTTTTATAGTGTGATAGGTATACATAGACTGTATTTAAAAGCAGTATTTTCACTAATTGTTGAAGGCAAAAGTGTTACAATACAAACCATTGGTTTGACCCAACTTTAATTTAATTTCAATTGGAAATTTCGAAGGGCTCGTGAAGATTTCTTTTATTGAATCTTTAAAATGAAAATGTTATTTTAAAGAAATGAAGATATTTGGGCTAATCTATTTAGCAGCACTGCTCCCATACAAGAATTTTTTATTACTGCTTAGTTTTTGTGGAATATACGGGATAAAATTAAAATTCTTAACATAGATATTTAAAAATATAAAATGTTAAAATAATAAAGAATTTTAGTTGATTAAATAAAATTAAAGTCTCGAATTTATAATTAATCTTTTAACAACATCATGTGAATATATTTTGACGGAGAAAACCAATGTTCAAAGCATAATTTTTCATATAAAAATCATTAGCGCATAGTCTGCTCATTCTAATTTTACTTCTGCAATACTTCAAACACGAATCTTTAAAGAGCACAAAATTAAAAATCATCGTTTGGAGAATTAAAAGTATGGGTCAGAATTTTGTTTTGTAAAGGAAGTCAAAATTCTACTTCAGTCAAGATTTTGTATAGCTATCAAATATTAAAAGCACTCCAATATAAAATGGCTCAATTTTGAGCCTTTTTTTTGGAATAGCATATATGCATACTCGTAAAAGATTTTCGAAAAATTCCAATTATTTTGTTATTCAGTTTTCAATTTTTCTTCAGCTAGTCAGTTTTTCTTTCAACTGTGAAATTGTTTTAATCTCCTGTCGTTTTATCTTTAATTTTAAGTTGTGTCATTTCGAAAAAAAGACTTCTACTTTCTTGATGGGAACATCGTGACTTCAAAGACGTAAATTTCATAAATTATTAAAAAAACAAATTATAGCCACGAAAAAAAACAAAAAATCAATAATAAGTAAAATCGAAGTGCATTAATGCAATAAACAAGAACATGACCGGAAATCTAATTTAAGTCAGAAATCAGACTAAACATACCTAGGCATATAAGATAATAAATTTACCATATAAAGCGCATAACGTATGAATGACAGTGTTACACATTAACAAACAATAATAGTGCCATTATTGACATAACATATTTTGAAATATAACCACATCTATATTTGGCTATTTAGAGAGCGAAAGCACGAGCTAAAAACAAAATCGCTTTTTCTTCTTTTTATACATGCGTGCACATAGTGCTACATAAACCATGCAGGTATCAAAAAAACACAACACTCAACATAAATATATAAATCAATTTAATGGGACGTAATCGAAAATGTCATATTAAAAACGAAATTGTAAATAATTGTTTGTACACATGTACCCGAGTGTAAATATAGAAAATATTAATTCATTAATTATTACAAAAAAGAACAATAATAACAACAAGTACAAAAATAAAAAATAGATCTATTGACTTGATGAACGACTAGCCGTAAATTAATTGAATTTTATTTTACTTACCTTAAACATAATTTTATTCTATCGAACACTACGACATTTTAAACGATGCGGACGGCTCCCACCGCTGCATTGGAGGTGATGATCGGATTGCCGCCACTGCACCTCCATATATTGAAGGAAGCTCGGCTGGTGACTTACCGACTTCTCTCTGGCGAGGACGGGGCAGGGCTAAAGTTGGCCCACAGAACTCACAGAGACTTCATTGAGGGCGATCCGATTCTAAGGATAACCATGTCAGATACCTGTCTGCCGCGGTACAACTTCGACCACAAGTACAGGGTTCTGTTTCCTGATCGATGGACGTGGGATCGGGGTGGTCCGGTACTTAGGTCGGGTTCGAGCGTGTGGTATGCGGACGGATCCAAAACGGAGTCGGGTGTGGGCTCGGGCGTATACGGTGTCCGCCCGGACACGCGTGTATATGCAACCCTTGACCCGTATTTCACAGTGTTCCAGGCCGAAATACATGCAATAGAGATCTGTCTGAGAATCAATTTGGAAAGGGGGTATAGAAACCGCACCATCTATGTGTTCTCAGACAGCAGGGCTGCACTGCTGGCGCTCCGTTCAGCTCAGGTTACATCCAAGCTGGTCTGGAGCTGCCTTGCTGCACTTATGGAATTGGCATCGGAAAACAGAGTGATGCTCATTTGGGTGCCGGGCCATAGTGGCCATGCGGGCAACGAAGTTGCCGATGAGTTGGCGCGGAGGGGATCTGGGGCTGCCTTTGTGCAGCCGCTGCCTTTGTGCAGCCGCTGCCTTTCTGTGGTCTGCCTTCTTCCGCCGTGGGGGCCAGGCTTGCCTGCCTACTCGCGGCGGAATGCAGTCGTCACTGGCGGGACACGAAAGGGTGCCGTCATGCGAAGGTGTTTGTTCCGGCGTGCTCCGGCGGATTCGCTGCGGAGTTGCTGGGGATGAGCAGGAGCCGGGTTCGCACTATTGCGAATTTCTTCACGGGGCACTGCCCGGTGAAATACCACCTGCACAGGCTGGGGAAGTCGGGCTCCCCCCTGTGCAGATTTTGTGGGGGTGGCGATGAGACCGCCGTGCACATTCTCTGCGACTGTCCGGCACTGGCTGTTCGGCGCCGCAATTGTCTTGGACATGGGTCCCTAAGTGTTCGGGAACTATTGTCCAACTCCCTTAGGGATATCTCCGGCTTTGTGATTGGGACGGGGATATTATAGACGGGAGAGTGGGGTGGCTACAATAAGTCAAAAATGGCTGCGGTGGCTTGGGGGGATGCTCCTGTCCCCACTCAGTTCCCTTAGAATCTACAATCTACGACATTTTAAAAATTATATATATTCTATACACAATATATTAATTAATTCGTATGAAAAGCGCGCGCATTTGATCCAATCGCATATTGTTTTGCTTTGTTACGGTTTCTTTCTGATTTTTTTTTTTTGTTATGGTGAAAACAAATGAGTTTGAAGTTAGATTAAAATTGTAAATGTTGCAGTTGGTTGTTCCTCTTACGGAAACTGCTTTAGACGGCATGGCTGGTTGGGTATTTAGTGTTAGAGTACACACAAAATTTTATTTTTTGTTTCAGGTCAAGTTACACTGGCGCAACAGCATCGAAGTCCACTATTTACTCTTTTTAAGATCAATTCGCCGCGGGTTAATTATTCTACGAGAAAAATTGTTAGCTTCGCTATTATTGTGCATATAAAAAACTTCGATATTTTGCCAACAAAGAATTGGTGAATCCCGATAAGGCAACAATATCGTACTTTTATATTTACTTCTTGTGTGACTACAACTTATTTTTACATTATGTTTTTTCTACTTCGCTTCGGGTTTTTTTCTTTTGATGTTTTCACATTATTTAAAATTCTATCTAGACTGTCATCAGGTGACAATGTTAATTAACACACTTTTATTTTATATTTTTAATAATTATGTACGCATGTGGGTATACGAGTATATAAATTTTTGTATATATGAACACAAAACTTACATAATGCATAAACCTCAAATAGTATAAAGTGATTAATGTTCTTATATTGGCTCGGTGTTTCATTTCTGCACGAAAAAAAGCAAAACATCATGAAAATGAATAGTACGAGCGAGTACAAACATACATACATCAGTAAAAATATTTACAAATTGCTTTAGAATTAAAATTAAAGATTAACATTGTAATAATATAATTAATTTATAAAATAATTAATGAGTTATAGAGTAGCTTTGAGGTTATGTTTTTGGAAATTATTGTATCCCGGAATAAAAGTTGTGTGTGTGTGTTGTAGATGAACACATTGCATGCAATCTTCGATCTTAAATGAATTTTTATGTTTTATTATTAATTGCAATTTGTGAGCAAACAGTAATGTATATACAATGTATCGCAAGCTTATGACACTTTTCTTTAAAAAATAATTTTGTTTTACTTCGTTACAGCAAATGGTCGGAATTATGTCCGATTGCGGTGCAGCAAATACATTTGTATAAATGTATATTATGATCAAGTTCCTTCAAACTTTTCAAACATATTTGATTAAATTTAAAAAAATTTTTGGGTACAGGCTGAATGCAGAACTTACAAATAAATTACAAGTTTCAAATTGACTAATTAAAAAATATAGAATTACATGAATTTGGATTTGATCTGAAATTTGAAAAATAAAAAAGGATTTTAATAAAATCTGATTTTAACTTTGTCGAAAATTTAGTTTTCAATTCTGAAATCGTTTGTGTAAAAGTTGTTAAAAAGTTGTTCTTTTATATACGAATAAAGAAAATTCTAATGTAAATTCGGCTGATTGCAAAATCATTGCGACATTTTTTAAAATTAATTACAAGACTCATTAAATTAATAAATGCGTAAAAGATATTTTAACAGGTTATTTTTATTGTTAAACTACAAATTTTTTAAGAATGATATTGTTAAAATTTTCTTCTATAAATAGTGGTTGATCTCGTATCAACCACTACCGCCTTCTGATAGACGGGGCGGGATGCCATCTCGGTACTTCTACATAATTTTAAAATCATTCCACAGTTTTCTATGGAGAAAAATGATTCCGGCAACATATTTTAAGTT
This sequence comes from Condylostylus longicornis, assembly GCF_029603195.1. Classification (NCBI taxonomy): domain Eukaryota; kingdom Metazoa; phylum Arthropoda; class Insecta; order Diptera; family Dolichopodidae; genus Condylostylus; species Condylostylus longicornis. Next base: position 7,296,678 of record NW_026578017.1, on the reverse strand, counting down.
GATTTTCACAACAGAATTATTTTCCATGGAATGTAAAAAATTATGTGAAATTTGTAGAAATTTCTTCTCGCGTTAATTAACATTAAGATCTCTTTGAGTTTCGACAAAAACCTTTCTCTCCAAGCATATTTTTAAAAGTAATTATGTATAATTGAACTTCTATAAATCACTCAGTAAAATTTATTATGAATTTTTTAATAATAAAATAAAAAAGAATAAAATAATTTTTATTGCAGTGAATTATTTTCTAAATGATTTATTAATAATGATTTATTGGCTAACATATTTATATTTTTTTTTTCGTAAGTACCCCAATTGATTATTCCTACTTTTATTCTTTCGCACTCCCAACTTAAGTCATACATACGCCAAACGTTATAATATGTGCTTGCCTCAAATAAAATTTTTAAACAAAGTCTACATTTAATTTAATTGCAAAATATTTTTTTTTTATTTTTTTTTTGTTTTAGTTTTATATCTGTTAATAAGTTTAACTAAATAATTTTTTTTCATTTCTTTATATGTATAGCTGCAAAATGATAAATATGGTCATATGAAAATATGCGGCAATAATAATCATACTTATCATTCTTGGTGTCATATGAGACGAGATTCATGTAATACAGAATTATATATTGACATTAAGCATATTGGAGCTTGTCATAGAGGTGAGTTATTGTTATATGAATTGTAAGATAAAATATAATTAAATAATATTGTTTGTACCGCTTATATGTGCGTTTATATAAATATCTGTATATATGTGTAAATATTTATGCAATATGTAGAATGCAATTCGAAGTGAACTATATTGTATAAGAAAACAATCAAATTAATGTTGTATGCTATTTTAATTATAGATGTGCATAGCTACTTGTGTATGTATATATTATGCGATTATCCCTTATATAACGTAAAATTTTGGGACCGAAATTTTGTTATACGTTTCATTATAAATAGAGTTTCTAGACAAAATATTAGAAAATATTGCTGTTATTACTGAAGAATTTTAATTCATTGCATTCATTTAGGATGAAAGGAAAAAAACATTAAAAAAGCGTAAACATTTTGGTGCAATTTGACATCACTCACATTAGCATTTGGAAAATTACAACAAAAGAAATTTGGAAATGCCTGCAGTTTCGGAAATATAAAGCCCCAAATATTTTAACAATTTTAAGATGCGATAACTTAGGAGGGGATGGAAGTGGGAAAAAATATTCCTCTTTCGAAATAAGTTATTTGTTAAAGTATAAAAGCTGTTAAAATATCAGACTAAAACTTTCCGTCTAAAAGAGGAAAAATATTAGTGAACGGTTAATTTCAATAGTCATTTTGCTATTTTAAGATTTGACAGTATCGCATCGCGGTAAAGAAAATCAGTTGCTACTTTTCTGCTTTTTGCGGGATTTAAAAAAATGTTTGCGGTTCCATTGCAATAAGTAGGCAAAAAGAGCAGATCTTTAGGGAACTATAACTTTTAAATAGGGGGAAATAAGCAAAAAAAATTTTTTACAGAAATAAGTTTTTAGTAAACTAATATTTGTGTATAAGATTTCAGATTTCTGTCTTGAAGGGAATGAAGGTTTTGTAAACAGGCCCGCGATCGGAGGGACAAAGTGAAACTAATAAACACTTCTTCCCAATTTTTTTGGAAGAATGCCAAAACAAATACCTTTTTGCATAATTGATCCAAATTGTTACACTACTAGTATAATAAAAAATTATAACCAAATTATTTCTTGAAATTAAGAGTAGGTTATAAATTTTCCTAAAAAAAATACAAAATTAAAAAATTTTTGCATAAAAAAAAACCAATTATTGTAATTTGTAATTTATTAAAGGATTGATTTATTTTGTATTAAATTTTAATTTGTTTTTAATAAATTTGAAATATCTAATTTATTACACAATCATATAAACATTTAATGAATAAATTATGTTCATTCAAGAAAAAAACGATATTCTGAATGACTAATAGAATTTTTAGGCCGTGCCTCAAATCACGAATTTTTTACATTTCAGCACTGATTGCATTGGAAAAATCCATTAAAATGCAATGTCTTGTTTCTACTAATAGGCAAGATATGAAACATGTAATTAGGCGTATTACGTTATTTATGTATCGAAATCAAATGTTTATAATTAGTTAACATTTTGATTTACACAAAAACAATGTGACATTGTGACTATATAAGTGATAAAGTGATTTTTATTACGTTTCCTGAATTATATTTCGATTTCATTTAACACGATAAGGTTTAATAACATTTGATATACTGGAAAAATTTTCATTTTAATTGGAAGTTGAAATTCCATTCAATTTTAATATTTTTATATTGTAAATGAAAATGTTTAAATTGAAAGGGATTAAATTGAATAAAAGTGAAAAATAAAGCTTTCCCTTTTTTATTTTTCTCAATAACTCCTGAACCAAACCAGGTAGCAAGAAGACTATATAATAAATTGAAGGTCAGTAAATAAGGTTACCAGCTGTAACTTTCATGTTATATCGTCTAGAAAATTTACTTTTACACCAGTACGAACTAAGAAACTTTTTATAGTTTCTTAGCTGTGTTTTTGAATGTATAGTTTTTAAAGCTGTGGTATTAAAATATTCGCACAAACAAATATATTAGTAAAGCCAATAAAAGTCGTTGAAATTGCTTGGCTGCTTCTGGTATCTGCCGTACAACTCTAAGAGTTAATTGGCATTATCTCAGAAATCATTGGAATAATAATATAGAAATCTCGTGTAAATAAGGGTGTTGTAAATGCTGTTATGTGTGATAAAAATCGTTGAGACTTCTTGTGGTAGCTGCCGTACAACTTCAATAGAAGTTTGGTCATATCTTAGAAAATATTGAAGAGTACTGAAATTTTGTACACAAAAAAGGAAACAGTACTGAAATTTTGCATACATTAATATGGTAATATAGCAAATTAAAGTCATAGTCTGCCCCATAGTCAGCTATAACACATTTATTCGCACATAGGATAAAAAATTCATATAGGTATCACAGAATTGACACGGTCAACTCTATTTTTTCTTGTTTTAAAAATGAGATTTTCAAATTCTTCGAATTTTAAAGTAATGTGATTCCGAAAACTGAACAGATTATAACTAATTCGGATATTTGTAACAAAGCCCTTATTCTGTTTCCAAATCATATTTAATAATGCGCCTACTTTACACAGGCATGGAATTGCACTTAAAATTTCAAAAAGTAAAAAATCAGACGAAATTGACTTTAAGCCCATGTAACTCTGAACGTATTAAGCTATGAACATCGTCCTTTACTTTTGTCTTCTCATAAGGGCCTATAAAATGGTGTATAGCTATGCGCACTTTGATACGAGACACCTTATAGATAAAGGTACATTATAATGTATTGATAGAATAATTACCACAAAAATTTTTGTGGTCTTTTTTACTATATAAATTTTTAATTTTAAAATTCCAAACGCAGAAACTTAAAAGTTTTTAACTTTATTTGAAGAAAAAGTCTTCTTCTTTTGGTATAAACCTATGAAACTGTATTTTGTCTACACTGTTGTGTAGACAAAAAGCTGTAGTTTGGATAATTTTCAAAATTCTGTCCAGAATTTTATGTAATTTCCATACTATATTTTAAAATGTGGGTGCTTTTCTGCTAATACGGAAGTATTAAAAAAATCATCAATAATATCTAGTGAAAAAATTTGGGAGCACAAAAATTGCAAAATTGATTTTTTCGAAGACAAAAATTTTGAAAGAAATTTCAAAATTTTGAAAATAATAAAATTACAGAACTAACACGAACCGTTAAAGTTGTTTTATGACTTCGTTAGTATACGTTAAACTTTGAAAGTTCTTCAAAAATATTTTCAGTATTCTATTCAATTGTGAGAATTTTTTAAATTGAGTGAAGAAATATTTTTTTCATTTTATAATTGCAAATTCTTATTGGTTTACGTCTTAGATAAAGAAATATATAAATTGGTTGGTGAACATAATAACTTTTTCGAGCTTTTGAATAGATATCACTCATTCGATTAAAAGTGAAGTATTACAGTTTTTAATTTGAGTAGGAATTCGAGTGGAGTAATAAAATTATATTCGAAAAATAGCTACAGTATACATATTTACATACTTATGTACATGTATCTGTATATAACAGGAAAAAATTAACAATATTAGCTTAACGAATAATAATAGTGTGTTTTCTATTATTTTTAAAATTTGAAATTGTTGCGTGAAAAATTGAAAATAAATGAGAATTAAAATTGTAAAACAAAATTTTTAAATTTTTAATTTAATTTTTAAGAATTTTCACGTAACAGGGCTGTAAAATTAAATGAAAAATAACTCTATAATAATAAATAAATAACCCAGTACAAAATTCAAATTATAAAGTAAAAAATTTTAGATTTATATTTAAACTATGCCCTAGAGAGTTTATAGTTCTGGTAATATTAGTCTAGGAAAAAATATCTGTACATAGCTGCATATTTTTTATATATCAAATAACAAAAATTTGCACAAATGTTCTGATCCTCTACTACTTAATTCATTTTCACTGTTATTAGAAGATCCAATTGTTATTATTCTTAATTTTAATTTGAATAATATAAAAGAAAATGAATTATTATTATTATATTTATTAAAAACACAAAATATATTAATGTTTTTTATTCGATTTAATTTATTTCAGATTCATTTATTCCAACTCAACCACCGGATACACAAAATCGAATGAAGGCTCAATGATATTCAATTTCTGATAATGTAAATAATACAATTAAAGAATTAGTTAATAAATTTTTGTTTATAGTTGAGAAAATATTTCGAAAAGTATTATTATTTTTTTATTAGTAAATTAATAATATAAATTTTATTTAATTTAATTATATATATATAAAGAAAATTTAAAAACAAAATAAATTAAATTACATTAACATTTTATTTATAGTTTTAAAATTACAAAATCAAAAAATAAGAAAACGAAAAATAATTGATGCAAATATTCTTAATTAAAAAATAAATATTTTTTAGTAAATGAGATATGCTCAGGCGGCAGCTCAATGTAAATTTTGTAAATTTATTATGTTATAGTTAATGAAAATTTAAAAGAAAAAAAAAGAGAGAAACATAATTTGATTGATCTATTTTATATAATATTTAATTATTATTATTATTATTATTATTAATTAGATAAGTATAAATATTAAAAATTGTATAGAAAGTTTAGTTTTAAATAATATTTTAATTTACTTTAATAAATTATTAATACAAAATATAATTAAAATTATTAATAATATTTATTTTTAAAATGAGTTTAAAAATTATAAAAAAAAAATTTAATTTATAAATAATTGTTAAAAAAATAAAATTAAATAACGAAGAGAATGAATTGTAATTTTTTTTTTAATTGTACTTGAAAATGATAAAAAATTGAAGAAAAATATTTAGGAAAAAATAAGGAAAGAAAAAATTTTGAGGAAAATTTCAAAAAAATATTTATACAAATAAAAAAAAAATTAATTTTGCAAATATTTGAAGCGAACTGAAACAATGAATCTGTAATACATAAATGAATCCAAATAAAATTATATTTAAATAAATTAAAATATAAAAACAATATTTAGAAAATTGTAGAGAAATAATTAATAATTATGAATGTATTCCATATTATGACATAATACAACTTATAATTTTAAATAATGTTTAGATGCTTTGCAAACATCATTTACAAATATCGAATTTATATATCATGTATGTATGTGTTATACATCACATGTGTGAACACATTAAATAAAAAATTCACGGCCAATCTAAATAACGTCTATGTTGTAAGAATATCATAGCGCTGACAAAAACAAATTTAATATAAATTTCAAATTTTGCATATTTAATAATTATTTTTGATTATTTTCGAGTCTGCATTAATATATATTTAAGAACATATTTCCGTTTATACGAATCACGAATTAATTGGTATAATATAAAATGTTTAAATGAAAGCTAAACTTAAGTATAAACCAAGAATCAAAAAACAAAATTCAAAATCTATTTAAGAATAACAATAATTAATGTAATTTTTTCTATTTTTTTTGTTAATCTAAAATTTTTGCATAATTAATTTGCGATTTTTTTTATTTTAGGCAGTGACAATGATTCAAATTTCAATAATTTTATAAACTCTTTCTCAAAATTTTCGAAATTTTTTTTTGACAAGAAAATCAAAGATACAAATTTCGAATTCTAGAATGGATAGTTTACGTAGTGGTAAAATTGAAATTGTAAGAGTATATTGTTTTTCTCAATAATTTGAACTTGCAATAGTTGAGCTTTACAGTAGATTCCTAATTTTTGAGTTTTATTCTAAAGTGAATAATGTATTCACAAGATTTCATAAATTTTAATAAATATGATTACAAAATTCGATTGAAAACCATAATTTCTTAAATATCCACTGTCTTAAATTCTGATTTTTGTGTGTAAATTTTTAAAATAACTACGATGCAATTGAAATTAGAAAGATTAAAATTTGAATTTGAAAAATATTAATTTGAGCGCGTTCAAGAATCAGAAAAACTATTAGAAATTTAGATTGGCTACGATAATGATTATAGATTAGATTAAGAGCATATACGCACTGAGAATATTCAAAAATAATAACAATAGAAAATTTAACTATTTTAAAAATAATGCTCCTGATAAAATGCTCTTAATGTAATAATATATATATATATTATAGAATTTATAGATGTAAAATCTATTAAAATTTATATGAAAATAAATTTTAAACATACGAATATAATGTAAACAGGTTAGCCCCCATTATACATACACATAAATTAATAGATAAATGAAAAATGAAAATGAATTTTAGTAAAAATGTCTTTCGAATACTTAACCCACCTCTCTTGATCTATACTTATACTTATATTAATAGATATTGTAAAAGATAATACAAAATTTCAATTATAGTATGCTTTATTTTTAGTACACATTTTTGTAAAATTGATAAATGCAAATTTTTTTAGAAGATTAATATAATGTCAATTGAATATTTTTAAAATTTTAGAAAAATTATAGAAGATAAAAAAAAATAATAATGTCATCAAAATTTATTTTATAAAAATGTTTTTTAATGTGCAACAAAAACACACAAACAAAATAATAAAATATTAGAACAGTTTAAAAAGCGCCATGTTGCCAACTTAAATTATTTTATTCTTAAATTAAAATGAATATTTTTCTTTCCTTGAAGAACTTTTTACAAAATTTATATAATACATTATACATATATATATATTACAATATATATATATATATATATATATAGTAGATATACGTACATTCATTTAAATGGTTTCTATATTTCTTGAATTAAATTCTGTATTTAATAAAAAAAAAATTGAAAAATTAAAAAAAAGAAACAAGTTTCAAAGATATTAAAATTATCTAATTCATGTAAAAAAAACAAGGAAAAAACAAGTAGATAAAATTTTATGAAAAAAAATATAAATGTAACGTACATAGCTACTTATTTAGTAAATTAAATTCAATACAAAAAAAATAACATGATATATAATGAAAATATTGAAAAAAAAAGAAAAAAAAAATAGTTTAATAAAAAAAATTATATGTTAACTTATATTTAAAATAAAAATGCAACTAATTAGAAAAAAATCTATTGTTTAAAATTTAGAATGCCAAATAAAGTCGTGGAATTGCACCCCATAAAGTGATAAGAAGAATTATTACTCATTCAAATAAAAAAAAAATATTTCTTAATATTTTTACTAAGTAAATATCTAAACTACAATAAATGGAGGAACGAATTATTTTCAAAAAAATTTTGACATCTTAGCTTGAAAAATGCTTGTACTTGGTATGCTTACATATTGTAAGATTTGTATGGGTGAATGTAAATTATTTTTGGATTTGTACGAAAGTTTTTATAAGAGCTTACACAAACACTATACTAAATTTTACTTGAAAAGTGTATAGCCTTAATAACTCATTGATAGATACATCTGAATACACTAAACATGGAGTTGTGTGGCAGCTACTGAAAGAATTTTACTGCCATAAGCGAATTTTAATAGAATGCAGTCTATTCTATTATGCGAATTTTAATACTGTAAGCTTTATAGCTGTTACCGAAATATGGCTCAATTATTTTTACAGTTGTATGACAACTATTATCGCTGAACTACTGCTTTAATTGAACTCAAATTAAATAGGTTTCTTACGATAACAACTCTTCCTTAATTGATAAAAATTTAGTTAGCCTAGCTTAATAGATTTTTAAATCGATTTTAAATTTCACGCTAATCAAAAACACGAATATAAATATTTTCATATTGCATTAATCTCTCAAAAGCCTATGACTTTTCGTTTACGTACATATATTGCAGCTGTTCTAAAGAAGTAAGAAGCTTAAAATAAACAGACCGACATCTTGTTTAATTTAAAATTTATGTCTTCCAGATTCAAAATTATTCTTTGAAGAGGTTATTAGAAGAATGATAGTTCGTTCATAGAATTCTTATAGTACATAAAAAAATGAGGAAAAAAATTTTTCAGGGAGTGTCAGGATTTATAACTTTCACGGGCCGATTTTATTTTTTCGACCATAATATTTAGAAAATTAACAATGCTGGCCTCCTTAAATTTATTGTGTCAATGGAAAAATAGGCTCTAAAATTTTGAATTTCCTGAAATGCGTTCAATGTGATAGGATTTTATGCAATAATGTTGTGATTTAAGTATACAAGTTTAGACTTAAATTTCGAAAATTGTTTTTATTCTAAAAACTGCAATCTTTTTGAATAATATTTTATTACATCGTGCCAGTGTATATGCAAAACTTTGGGCTGCCATTTCCTGGTTGAACTTTTAAGAAAACTCATTTTATTTCAGTTTCATATACATATGTATGTATGTACGTGCACATTTCAATTGGTTCAAATAAAACTTTTCATATCCAAAATTAAAATTTCAAAATAGTAAAATAGTTTCCCTTCAATTCCTCAGATTAATTTCGGCATCAAATAGAAACTTTTTATATATACGTTACAAAATACAAAAATATATAGTGAGAAAAAAATTGCAATCTGGTTTTTTAAAAATTTCTATATCAATAAAAAACCAAAAAGCACTGACCTTCCAGAACTTCATTATTGTTACTTTTCCATACACAAAATCTTAAAAATGTTTTCTATACAAGCTAAAAAGTTCTTTTTACATATTGTGTCCAAGCATAAGTAGAAAATATTAAAAAATATTTTTATTTTATTTAAAGATTGTTGAACTCAATTGCATTTTGTTGTATAAAACTTATCACTAAAATTGATTATCTCACTGTATGGAGACGTTTATTGTCATTTCCGCACAATGAATCGTCATGACTAAAAGTAGTTTGCCTTCAATTTATTCTAAATGAATAGAAAGACGAATGAGAAAAATTCTAAAATACATAAAAGTTAACAAAAATAAAACAAATTTGAAATACGGGATTTTTGGCTGATAAAGAGTAGGAACATGACAACAACTACATATTACAGCCCTTATAATCAGCAAGAACGTAAATATCATATTGTCATTCTTCTTATATAATATTTTATTATTAAATTAATTTTTTTTAATTCCCTCAAATACATATACAAGCGCTCAATTCAAGAGATGAATATATTTTTGTTTTTTTATATCAACTATAAAAATTGAATAAATGAAGTCGAAGTAAACATTTAAAACGGTAAAATTCTGCCTTAAAGTGTATGGCTACCCGCATAAGTGAAATTGAATGGTGCAAGTTGTAAACATAAAAGTTATTATATAAGTTCTTCTTCTTTAATTAAGTGATTCTAAAGATAACTTAGTATATTGCAGCCAATGCGTTAAGTGGAAATTTTTAAATTGAAAATTTAAGATGAACTTGAGAATAACTCGAAAAAAATGTCAAGGTTCTTGAAATTTCACAAGAAAGCGAGTATACTTTTCGTATAATAAAATAATGCTAAATTCTGATGGACAAGAAAGAATAATTGGATAAAACATTATAAGCCAACCATTCGGGGTGTAACGGGTGAGAGTGCAAAAATTTTGCACAAACTAATTTAGAACTTTACTTACGAACTGAAATGAAGTCAGAGAAAATTGTTCAAAATTTTCACATATAATACCAAAGATGAAGATGTGTGCGATTGCGCTTTATTTATAACATGTATACATGTAAATGTAGTTATGTAAATGCACAATTATACTTAATTTCACATTGTAGCAGATCTCAGTGTCCAACACTGAGGAATGAAATGAGGGAACAATGGGGATAGAAGAGTAATTGCAAAAAATCTCAATTTCTATAAAACTAATAAAGTAAACAGTTGTTGGTAATAATTCAATTTTAGCAGCAGATGACATGTAGGCCAAGAAGAAGTAATATTGGGTAGCATAAACTGAGTACATGTGCCTCATATGTAGTAAATTTAGACTATGAATAACTTAATACTGTCTTTCGATATGTGTAATACATATTTGATATAAATCAAAAATTAAGTCATCATCAACAATTTCGAAAAAATGTTTTCGAAAGTTGTGGCTGCACGTACTCAAGCTATTAAAATTTTAGATATTTGGACAGACAGAAGCAAATGCAATTTTCGGATACAATATATTTAAGATCTCATCGATTATATATTTAAGATCTTAGTGTATTTATTAAAAATGTTCTGTAAATGTAAGTCATTATTCTTGATGACGGATCATTTGTGCACATTTCGTCGTGCCCGGGGATACATTTGGATACATTTTTTGCATGAATAATTTGAATTAAGTATGTTTAGGTACTTTAAAAATCACCGTTTTCTTATTAAAGTCGTATGGGCACTTTAATTATATTTTGCATATATATATGTATGTATATTTTTCTACTTTATTATTTATGAGGGTGTAATCAAGTGTCTCCCTTTATGATTTCCTTTATGTTATTATACATATTCAATTTAGTGGAAAGGGTGATTTTTTAGCAATTATTACAATGCTATAGAACTACTAACGAAAGTTTTAAACGGATAATTTTCTATTTACGTATTTTTACACGCTGTATGTAAACTCATTTTAACTGTTATTAAATTGGTGACTAGTTGCAGGAACTAAGACCTTTGAATTGGCCGATAAAAATTTGTGTATTGGATGCCAGAAATTGCAATATTATTTTATCATCGGAGTGTGCGCATATTAAAGAACTATCGAAAATTTGACGCAATAATTAGGTTTCTTTTAAAATCGTGACATTAAATTTAGATCTTCAAAAGAAAAGGAATATAAGAGTCAAATTTAAAATTCCATTTTTTCTTTAAATAAAGCACCTATTAATTCATACATCTATACTTAAATATAGATCGGGTGAAATTTTAAATTTTCTTAAATATTTTTTTCTATATAAAAATCTCTTATCAAATGTCTTACTTATTATCTTGTTCTTTTGTATTATAAATCTTTTGGAGCATTATTTAAGTACATATATTGTCATTATATTAATATAAATATTTAGTCATCAATTGTTAGTCAAGTTGTTCGGTCGATGTAGGTACACGCACAATATCATACACTATTGACATTTTATACGGTTTAAATAATTGAAAATTTTGAAACACGAGTACAAGTTGCACTTGAAATCAATTCTGTTGTCGGCATTAAAAGTAATATTTTAAGTAATTTAATAATAGCTGGTGTATGTATATGTATATAGAGTAATGATTGATTGATTTCCATTATGCAAAAATGGAAGATATAACAACATTCAGTTTGTTAAAATCACTTTGATTCTGAGTGTGTAATGATAATGTGAAAGAATATTGTTTCAATAAATAGTTACTTGACCTAAAAAACAAAGAAAAAAAATATACTTATAATATATTTTTTATTTACAACTTGTGAGATTGATTTTTAAAGTAGATTAATAAAATTATATTTTAAATATAATATAATGAAGTTTCTGATGTGATTAGTCAGTTGTTGCCTGTATAGTTTACGAAGGGTATATGAAGGATGCAATTTTTAAGTTATTGAAGACAATATTATACGTGTATGACTTCATTAATATACAAAAATATATAATGTTATAATAACACATAAGAAAATAAATAATAATTTTTAATTCAATTTCTAGTTCCAGATGCACAATACAATAATAATGGAATAGAAAATTACACAAATTAAATATTACGCGCAAAAAACTCAAAAATTGTTAATGACTATATCGATTATAGACTACTAAATATTTGAAGTATTAAAAATTTCTGAAATTATTTGGTTGTAATCATAAATTAATTCGAAAGGACAGTTAGTAACAATTTTTCAGTTCAAAGATAAAGCACAGTGATTAAATCTTGATATTATAATAATTTAAAATTTAATCTTATTTAAATCTTGATAAATCTTCTAAAATCTTTTTAAATGAGAGATTATAAGAATTTTTTACTTTCTTTTGAAATATGAAGGGATTTTCGCTAAATTTAAAGATCACCTGTACCCTACAGCTACCTTACACTTTCTTTTAGTATTATAATTTATTCTAAATACTTTTTTTTTAAAACCTACAAATTTATTGTGTATGTATTATTTACCTATTTAAAGGGATTATGTCATTTAGAAAATTTATGTATTTTACATAAAATATAAAATTGTGCTTGTACGTAGATATGTTTGGTGCTTAAAAATTTACACTTATGTTTAGGTATATAAGGTATAATAGTGGCTTTATGGTCAATTATAAGCAATTACAACTATAATACATATACATATATTAAAGAGGTATATTTGGAATCAATGGGCGTACGTGCTGCATATTTAATACTTCAATAAAATGTTTGCAGATATTTATGTGTGTACATATGTATTTGGATTTAAATCGCATACATATATAAAACAAAAAAGCAAGCACCTTTTATTTAGGAAAATTTCATGTGTATAAGTCTTGTATAAGTGAATGAAGATTTTAAATTAATATTTAATGGAGGTAGTGAACTTTTATTTAAATTTCCAATTATTGTAAAATATATTTAGGGTGATCTATATTGTGTTAAATAATTAAAATTTGGCAGAATTTGAACTACTTAAATAATATGTAAAAATTCACTTAAATAATAATGGTACCATATATTTATTGAAAATTGTAAATAAATTTTGAAATTAATTAATAATTTCTGCACATAGTACGCCATAATACGCTGTTATGCCATTTCTCCTAAGATTATAGGACCAAATTAGAATTTAATGTGATTCAAATAAAAAAATAAGGAATTTTATCGTATAGATTTTATTATTATATTTGTAAAATCGTTTATTATTAACTATTTTACAAACTTAAAGCGTAAATTATTCTTTTTTTGCTCTCTTTTTACAAAAATATATTTAAATTCGCCTCAGAAATTTGAAATTTCTTGTAAAATTTGTAGAATACCTACTAAATTTAAAAAAATTTGTTAAGAAGCTGGTGATCTACAACTATTATTCTTCAAGTTATCTTAATATTGCATAATGAAGCCTCATTCATATTGTATAATGAAGTTTAAATATTGAAATATTGCATGTCATGTTAGTGTACTAAAATATTGAGAGCATAAAACAAATACAATTTGGCGAGCACGTCTCTAATTTTTCTATTCAAGTAGATTAGGTATCTGTTAAGAATCTACCATCAATTGATTACCCATAGGTACTTGAAAATTAATTTCATCTAAAATTTTTTGACTTCTCCACGTAATCTACTAAATATTACTCTTTAATTTTATGAATGAAAATTATTCTTTAATTTTTCATTTTTATTACAACTATAAAATGCACAAAACTCAAAAAACCAAATTGTCTACCACCATAAAAATCATAACAGACATTTAACTAAAGTACAAGTGTATAATATACACTATATTATAGTTGTTGTTTTACTATAAAAAAAAATCACGAACTATTTTATGCCATGCACATAAGGCAAAGTGAAGAAAAAAAGAAAAAATTAACGCATGGTCAATGCAAAATCGAATGAATCATCAAACAACAAAAAAGTAGGGAAACCTCTTGAATTAAAAGCTTTTCATTTTTTATTGTTTTCCTTATAATTTCTGATTCTACGTCATTCATACATAGTAAGTAAGTCTCTGATGCTGTAACAGTAACGTGAATTTATCGTGCAATCAGTTCTGTTTTTGTTTTTCTTTTATTCAGATTGAATTTTAAAATTTTCTTATTTTGCTTGTGAAGTTTTTACCTTTTTTAAACATAAAAAAAGTGCTTGTTCATTTTTGCTAAATTCATTGAGTGTGATGAATTTCATGTGAAACATTTTTATTACTCATTCATAACATAAGCTTATTGATTCAACTTGGAAGAAATAAGAATCGCGAATGAAAACAAAAAACTAAACTTTTAAATTAAACAAAAAAAAAAACGAAAGAAAATTGTAGTCTACTTAATACAAGTTTACCTACACACACACACAAACACATAATTACAGGCAAACAGCCATACACGATTCCATTCCATACTTTGTTATCTGATGAACGCTAAAGAAAATTCAGTGTTGAAAAGTAAAAGCAAAAATAATAAGAAAAAATAAACAAAAAAAAAAAGTTAAAACAAACATGTGCTATGTATTGACTATTGAATGACTGGCTGGCCGACTGACTGCTACAACATTTAATAATAATATTCATTTAATAATGATTAGTCGCATGTTATCCGTCTTACAGTTCGGTTCGGTTTAAGAAGAAAGTAGATAGTAAAGGTTTAGTTTTTTTTTTAATAATAACGATTTTCTAAATATTTTTCGATATCGTTTTGTTTGTTCAATTGTTTTTTATATTTTTTTTACGGTATTAAATGCTATTATGTGTTAATTTAATATTATTTACTTATTTAAAAAAAAATTTTTAATCGAGAATAGAATTTTTAATTTATTTACAATTTGAGTGTTTAGTATAATTGTTGTATATTTATATGTACATTTGTATATAGGTACATCGGAAGAAACTATAAAAAATAATTGCTTAAAATTATATTTGAATGAATGAATTAGGAATTTTAATAAAAGACAAAATAAAATACAAACATCTATAAAATAATTAATAAGTATAAAAGAAAATAGAAAAAAAAATTATAAAAATGTTAAGACAGCAGGTGCAAATATTTAAAATTCATAATAAATATTTATTTATATATATATATCTATTATTAATAAGTGCATTAATTGAATTAATTGATGGTTTTAATTTTTCACCAAAACCAAATTTAATATTCAATAAACCACAATCAAATATTTTTAGTCAACCGACTGTAAGAAGTTCTTATTTTGGATACTCAATTAATTTAAGGGAATCAAGGTAAGTTTTTCTGTTTTCAAGAAATTTATAAAATTTATTAAGTAAGTGTTATTTTAATTATCATAATTGATTTAGTAATTAATTTTTTTCATTAAATTTAATATTAATGTTAACTTGTTTAATGTGTATGTGTTAGAAAATCATATTTAGTTTTGTCATGTTTTCTTAGTTCCGGGATAAGAAAAGTATAATTGTAAGGTATTCGAAACCTGCCGGGCATTATTAATCTTTTGTTGACAATACAGTAGTATTTTGAATTGTCAAGAAAAAGTTTAAAATCTAATTTCAACATCTCCCCTTTTATGAGTGATAAAAAATCCTTTTTTAAAATCTCCCTTAAAATTACCAAACAACTTACCAAATAATAGCGTTACTAAATACCAAAAACTAGCGTTATGCTAATATAAATATTAACCAACGCATACTTACTGAAAATCGTTAGCCCCATAATTTTACAAAAAGCATTCAGAATTCCTTTTCCCTGTTGTAAGCAAACTCGTTTCATATAAGATTCGGGATGCGTAAAATTGTAATTTTTTTATTTTTAAAATCAACTTAAAAAAATCTTCCTGGTGTACATAAATTTGATTTTCAATTTTTTTTAACTTTGGTAAGACCGAACGATCCTTTCTTCTGAGAATACGGAATACAAAGTGTTCAATAAAAATGTAGATGATAACTTTAAGTGACTGCATCGAAATTAAAATATCTTAATGAAATACTTATAGAAATTTATTGGATTGAGTAAATTGTTGCGCTACTTTTAATGACACATGAGACATTTAACTACTTATAATAAATGCACAATATAAGAATGAAGACCTCATAATTGAATATATCTTAGTTAATCGTATTGTAATGACTAATCTTAATTTAATGTGTTACTCTTAAAAAATATTATGAAGGAATATTTTTTAGCAATTGCGGTGATAGCACCTTCTTAAATTTGTTCTTACATAAGTATGTGCCATTAAATTACAGTAATAACAACTTTCTTATAAATTAACTAAAAATATTAGTGTTCTTGTATTGCGAATTGCAAAACTAAAAGCTGAAAGTAATACTCGTACTTTTTTTCTAATTTGTTGAATAAGCATATCGCATTCACTAATGATCTTTTTCACAAAAAAACTTGCAAGCTATACTTATATCGTTCTGTCGACCAAACTGTTTGTGAATCATTATAGAATAATTACAAAGTCAGTATAACTAGACTTAATTCTGAATCATTGCTATTAAAAAAATTTATTCAAATGAACTATATAATTATATATTTATAGTTATTAAATATAGAAATGATTAAAATCTCAATTTATTATTAAAATTACTAGAATTTATGGTGTTATATATATATATCTACATATATTAGTATATACTTAAACATTTTACATTATTTAACCACTAAACCAATTGAATTATTTAAATTTATAAATAAAATTTTCATATTAATTTCTCAGATTTATAAGTTAACAATTATTTATATTTACTAGGTCAATTGTGGTCGCTATCATCATTAAATTCAGCTTTTTAGTATAAAACTTCAATTGTTTTTAAGAAAGTTATTAGTATGACTATTTTTTCTATATATAATTTTTGACTAAAATGACAAGCATGTAATTTTTTTTTAAATGTCGCTAACCCCATCAACTTTATTTTGATTTTTAAAGAAAAATTATGATTGTAATTAAATAGGATTGCAAAAATTTTTGTATACACTCAATAATTGTTACTTAATTATTGAGAGGTGTATTTGGATTTGTATTAAATTTTATAATTTCAAAATCAGAGGCTATTTTGCTATTTCTCAAGTAACTTTTCCCGAATGATTCTTTAATTGGCAATATATTACATAATAAACAAAACAAATAGAAATGTAAAACCACTAGAAATTCTAAAAATTAATGACATACTTAATTTCATCAAAGACTTTGCTTTTTTGTTTAATTTGAAATTCAAATTAGAAACTAATCACAATAATTAATGTTACAAGATTTATTTTTTAGTTAACATCTTAGTCTAATGAACTAAAAAGTCTATACAAATCTTAACATATGATTCTAAATCTATTAATATATGTAGATATAGTAGCTATGTATATATGTATATATATTAATTCTTATTTCTTTACGATTAAAATTTAAATTCAAAATAATTGATGATGTTAATTAAAAATTTGAGTGCTATTTCGAATATATTAGTTTAGAATACTCTTCTGAAGGTTACCCGCGAAAATTAAAAGAATTTCTACATACTTACCTATTTGAGAACTAATTTTAATGTTAGAATTTTATAGTGTTATTGTTTCGTACAGTTCGTTCATGGTTTAATCTTAATGGCCAAATTAATTTATAATTTGCTGTATTATTTTAATATTTTGCGCTAAATTTTATTGGATTTCTCGTTTCTGTTCTTCTATTTCCTTAATGTTCTCATTTTTCATAATTCGTTTTTTTTACACACATATTTATGGTATCTAACTTAATTTTCTACGTGCTACTTGAATTCAGTTATATTGATGTGCTGGTTCATATTAATTTTAATACGAGTATACTCGTAATAGCAGAATAATGAAAAGCTGAAAAGTATGCAAAAAAATCCTTTTATATTATCCCTGAAATTTCCTTTATAATCTTTCCAAAAAAACCTTAATTTCCTTGAAATTCACTTGTTTACTAAGAACTACTAAACTAAGAATACTAAATAAGAAATTTGTGATATTTGCATATAAACTAACATCAACACATAGGGAAAGTATAAAAACACCAGCATAACATAATAAATTTGAAACTTCTATTCTATATACTAGATGTAGGGCATTCTTTTTGTTTTACTTCCAAATTGAATTCCAACAATCATAAAAAGACCTCGTTTACTATACACATACATACACATTTTATATCATTGTATAAGTATCATGTTTGTTTAAATATGTTTTTTTCTTTAATTCAATTCAGTCAATTGTATATAAATTTACTTACGTTAATTTTTTGAATGGTTAAATTTACAAAAAATAACAATATAAATGCTTATTACAAAAAAAAATTGTTAAGTAAGTAAAAAAAATTTTCGCGCTTGATCTGATTTTCATTTTATTGATGGCATAAGTTGACATAAGACTGTATGATGACATAAATTATTGTCTCGAATTTCAATTGAAGAATTTTTCGGTTTTCTTTTTTTTTCGTTTTTGTTCTTTTTATACCCGTACGAACGTATGTTCGAAGGGTATACTAAATTTGCCTTACCGTTTGTAACGCTAAGAAATAACGGTGTTAGATATAGACTCAAGTGTATGTTTTTGATCAGCGTCAAATTCTGAGTTGATTTAGCTTTGTCTGTCCGTCCGTCCGTCCGTCCGTCCGTCCGTCCGTCCGTCCGTCCGTCCGTCCGTCCGTCCGAACGATAACTCAAAAACTAATTGAGCTAAGCTCACCAAATTTGCACAAATGATTTATTGTAGTAAGTGCCGGAACCCTATTTAAATTTTACATGATCGGGTTACCGGTTCGGGTAGCTGCCATACAACTTCAAAATTTATTTGGCTATATCTCAGAAACTATAAAAGTTATGGTATTGAAATTTCACACAAACGAGTATATTAGTAGGGCCAGTATGCCCCATAAAAGTCGTTGAAATTACTTGGCTCCTTCTGGTACCTGCCATACAACTTCAAAAGTTATTTGGCTATATCTCAGAAACTATAAAAGCTGTGATATTGAGATTTCACACATGTGAATATATTAGTAGGGCCAATATGCCACATAAAAGTCGTTGAAATTACTTGGCTCCTTCTGGTACCTGCCATACAACTTCAAAAGTTATTTGACTATATTTCAGAAACTATTAAAGCTATAGTATTGAAATTTCACACAAACGAATATATTAGTAGGGCCAATGTGTCTCATAAAAGTCGTTGAAATTACTTGGCTCCTTCTTGTACCTGCCATACAACTTCAAAAGTTATTTGACTATATCTCAGAAACTATAAAAGCTGTGATATTGAAATTTCACACAAGTGAGTATATTAGTAGGGCCGATGTGCTTGATAAAATTCGCTAAAATTTCTTGGCTCTTTCTGGTAGCTGCCATACAACATCATTAGTAGTTTGGCACAACCAGTATTTTGAATAACACATAGTACTGAAATTTTGCATAAATTAATATGGTAATACGGCAACTTAAAGTCATAGTCTGCCCCATAGTTAGTTATGGCACATTAGTTATTCGCACATAGGATAACAAATTCGTACGGGTATCACAGAGTTGACAAGGTCAACTCTATTTTTTTTCTCGTTTTAATTTAATTTGATTTACTTAGTTGTTTAAAAAAAATGAGGGAAAAGGTCTGATTGTTTAATTTTTTAATTTTCTTATTTATTTAATTTTACAATGGAATTGAATTTGAACTAAAATTTTTTGCTTTTCATAACATTTTCGATTAAATTTTGTAATTTTTGTTTAAAAAGTAAATATTTATAGCTTTCCATGCAAATTGCAATCCCAAACACTATGATTTTTATATTTAATGTTAATTACTATAGCAATTATACTCTTGGAACCCAAAATTTGAGCAAAAGTAAGTACACCAATTTTGAGCATAAAAAGAGATGAGTGTTAATCCTTTATACTTAGTTAACAGCTGCAATACAATTAAAATACCGCACCCTAAAAAAACGAGCTTGATTCTGATTAAGCTGGATAATTGTGAGTCTTTGTTAGACAGAGCTCTCGAACTGCTATTAGATTAAATTTAAAATTACTAAAAATTAAACTTTTTGTCTTTTTATAAGTATTCCTTGTCAAACGAAACTTGCTTGAGCAAGTTTTGTAAAATACCTTTCCTATAATTTTTTTCCGACATAAGAAATCGTGTTCCAGTTTTTGAAAACCAATTTGTGCAATTTTGATTAAATTATCCCGGTACGTTTTTGAGATATGGCTGGAATTGACTAATGGACGGAAAGATATGTTAAATTTGATGCTGATCGAAAAACATATTATATTTATGCCTATATTTCGGAGTGATAAATTGATAATATTATTGTTCGCAGAGGTACCTATAATTAAATGTACGTATATGGGATATATTGTGTGATCAAAAACCATAAAATCCTTATACAGTTTCAAGATTATACGATTATATGTAGGTCTGATTCATTCAGGCATATTTCATTCAGTATAGTGCCGGTTATTTATTAATTTACAGGTAAACTAAAATAGAAATGAAACCTTCCAATGTATGTTACATTACAGCATCAATAAACGGAAATCCCTCTGAGTAATTTTTATCTATAGACAGTATGTGAAGAAAATATTGGTTATTCAGCACAATTGTGAAAACATGTTAAAAATAAATGTAGACTTGAGCATATATGTACGAACTCATTTGTACTTTTCATATTCACACCCATTCCAAATAAAATTGGATGATATCAAAATTTTTTCTATCCGTTCAGAAGTAAGTAACAATAGTAATAAAGGATTTCAACGAATTTCTTTACAGTGAATTTTTTTATTAATAACCAAAATATTGGTACATTTACTTACCGGAGGACATTATTAAAAATTTGAAATAAAATTTTAAAAATCTAATAATAAAAATTTATATTGAAATTAATTTTTTGCCAATCATTCTTGAAGTTCTTTGCTTTTTTCCAACATTAAACTCATATGTTTACGCTTTTGTTAATAAAAATTGGGTGTAAATTTTATTTTAAATAACTGCAGATTATTTATTTGAATACTTTTCAAAGAAATTTAAATATTTATAAACATGTACAATTGTTTAGACAATTAAAGATTTTTTTGTTTTATTTACACGATAAATGAAACGTCATCGTTAATCTACTTATTACTTTTATGAATAATAAAAGTTTTCGAACTTGTGGCGATTATGTTTATGCCAATATACTCGGTATTGCACATACATTTTATATATATTTAATAATTATATATGTACATATACATTTACCTGTTCAATGGTCTATATAAATACATTAGTTAAAGCGCATATTTATATATATATATTTTTATATACACATACATATGTACATTCATTTATAATATAATTTATAATTAGACAAACAAGAAAAAAGCTATAACAACAAAATATTTGGGGCGATTATATAAACTGTTGGGATATGGCCTTTAAGAATATTTGAAATGATATTAACTTTAGTTAGAAATGCAAACAAAAATTTATTACTTTTGAATGAATAAACAAATACAAAAAATTCAAATGTAATTCACTTAAATCAACAACTAAAAAATTCACTTTAAAAAAATGTTTGTATTGCTAAATAATTATTTGAGAACAAAATTTCTTATTTTTACAAAGAAATTTAATATGAAATAGATTTAAGAAGAGAAATAGTTGTACGGTTGTGGAACGGAAATTTTTTTTGTTGCCAATCTAAAAAAAAGGCGGATATAGAAACTTGTTTAAGTATACAATATATAATGAAAATTGCCGGAAAAAGCTGGAAACTACATGATGTGTTCATTTTTTGTTTGTTTTCTGAAAAAAAGTTTAGAAATTCATGAATAAGAACTTATTTCCCGTTTGGGAAGAGTTTCCATATTTGAGTTCCAACTTTAAAAACTTAAATATCGAAAAAAACAAAATAAAAAGTGGGTATTATATTGGAAGTGATACGATAATAGGGGAAATATGATTTTTTCTGACGTAACTTTCCTTCTTTCCAGAGGGATTTTAATTAAACCTTTTAATAAGGTTTATTCTTATAGTGTAAAATTTATGTAAATTAGGATTTTATATATTTTTGAGAGTACATAGTATTAAGACCTTAAATATAACAGATTAGCCTATATGTGTCTATGTAGTTTAATATAAAGTCGGCGTTTTTTTATGTAGAATCGATGGGTAGTTAACCATCACCTATCAAGAATGACATGAACTTTATAAGTGCTATTATTTTTAAAACACTAAAATTCTTGAAATATAGTTCGAAAAATTCAAGTCGTGAGTCGATTTACCGCATATAAAATGTGTTAAAACAAAACGGTATTAAAATTACTTTTTCTTTATTTAAATTTATACGTGTTCATTTAAAAATTAAATAATAATTTAACATGAAAGCGATAATAAACTAAAAACAACAAAGAAACAAGAAATATTATTATACAACAAAAATAAAATTACTCATAAAAAGAAAATTATGCAAATTAATTAACAGTTTTAAAGTTGGTATTTTCCATTTTTCTTTGTTTTAAAAAGCTTAGCACAATTTTGTTTTAAATACTCACATATTCTTAAAATCCGAAACATTATTCAAAATATTTTTGACATCGGCATCAATTAACTGAATTCGAAATATAATTTATCTTAAAATTGAGGAAAATAAAAAGAAACAGGAATTTTTTTCCAATCTCAAATCTGGAGTAATGTTGCGAAGGTAAGGCTAGTAGCTCATAACTCCGTAAAATAACGTAGAATGTATTATTAATATGCGTATTGAACTGACAAGGAGTTTTAGAAATAACAAAAATGTCAAGAAGAAATTGTGCAGTTGATTCTGAGTTCTAAGTTCAGCTTAAACATTAATTTTTAAATAGAATTTCAATACCTGCATTTACAACTATTTACTGCATTGTTACAGTTAATCGTGAAAAAATGAAGAACGACGTAGACCAAATAGTTTTGTCAAATGAGAAAATATGATGATTGATGATTGATGATTGCTTTGTAAACTGGGTTTTAAAGTCAATTGAATAAAAAAACAATCGATACAATTAGAGAGAATGATTAGGATGTTTTTTTCTTTCTGAGACTAAAACTACTTTAATTATAATTAACTATATTATGAATAAAATTTAATTAATTTAAATAATGTAGAGAAAATAATTAAAGTGCCCTTTGAAAACATTAACATATGATTAATTTTTAATTATAGAATAATAAAACAATAACATGAGAGATAATTATTTTTTCTTTTCTTTTCCTTCGCATTATTGTTTATATGAGAATATTTTTAGTACTTAAAGCACGATATGAATTGAATAATTAAAATAATATGAGATAGAATGAAAATCTCTCTTATCAGTGTCTCATTACGCGTAACCATTGTGATTTTTAATTAAAAGTGTACCACATTATTATGCATAACACTTGCACGATCACAGTTGCGTTTGATATTTTTCATTTTTGAATAACTAACGGCAATGTAGGACTTTTATTTATAGAAAGTATGACTGAGCTCAGTGATAAAATATTTTATGATCGAAGTTAGCTGAAAAGACTTCTAAAATAATAAATCGCTTTGTATGAATTGACAAGATTAAACTTTTTCTTTGATAATATCGGTTCTTTTTTTTATTTTTATTTTTAAATCATGACATATTATCACGTTTATTTTGTACTAAAATTGAATTAATGAATATAAAATAAATATAAAAATATTTTATAATGAGTAATAAAAATTTTCTTCTTTTTATCGAAAACAATATTTCGCAAAACTGAATCTAAATTCAATTTTTCAATTTTCTGATTGACCTCTGCTTTAAGATCACGTTCTGAATATTGGAGTCTGAGTAATCTTAGTACGTTATGTGTGCGTATATGATTTTGAATGGGAAACAAAACAATAATTTATAATGACATTTTAAATTATTAAATGAGTAATCAATTCACAATAAAATGAGGAATCGTTATTGAAATTCATAAAAACAAGGTAAATTCATAAAATTTATGTACATAAATATTAAATCCAACTTTCCTTAAATAAGTATTTTACATAGTATTGGAGAAATTAATGTTTAAATTATATAAAGCAGTAGCTATATAATTGAAGGACACTAAATTGAAGGCATATCATTGTGTTGAGTGACATTTAAAATTATTATTTTTAATAAAATTAATAGTAAATAATACGAAGGAATGTTCGGATGATGTTATAAATTTACCATTTCGTTTGTTACGCTAAGAAATAGGCCCCTGAGATATAGATGTAAAAGCTTACATGTTTTTGTTCAGCATTTTTAAGACGATTTTAAGAATTCTAAGTTGATTTTGTTGTTCGTACGTCTGGTCTGTTAGTGATAAATTAAAAAACGCATTGAGTTTATCATATTTAACCAAATTTTTTGTACTTTACTTAAAATGGTTATTGCAAGAACCCTCTTATTTAATTTGAGTTCGATCGAAACAACGACTTGAGCAGCTGCAACACAAATTAAAAGATAATTAGGTCATATTTTGGAATGTCAATTATAATTTCTTTTGTAGAATTAAGAGAAAATAAATTTTAATTTAAAAAATTATACACTAAATATACAAGTATATACAAATTTAGATTGCAGTAAGCAAATAATTTTCAGTAATTTTGTTTTTTAAGCTAAGCTCAGATATTTTTGATATGCATACTCGTATATTATTGTATTTATTTTGCTTATAATTTTGTACACCAATAATCTAAAAAAAAATTACCTTTAAGCCAAAAATTTAATTACTTATGTATTTACTGATATTACCTTCCGGGTTTCTTGTGTAGATCAATTAGTAGTAAGAATATAAAATTATGAAAGTATAAAATTATCTTTAAAATATTCATTTCGCATTATTGAAAATTTGAAAAATTTTTACCGCATATTTCAAATATATAGGAGCAAACTCCCAATATAGGGTACGTATTAACTACGTATTAGCCTGATTATTATAAGATATAATCACCTGTATATTATACATTAACACAATGATTAATATTAAAATATATTGAACTGCTAAGTATCAACTGCGATCTTTAACCTTTGTCAACAAAGGAAAATAAATAATGGATTTATTCCAATAGTACTAACAATCTTTATAATTATTGAACTTCGGTATTTTCTCATAACCAGAATGAGCTAAAAAGGTTAAAGGTAAAAAAAAAATTTAAAATTTAATGGTAACGATATACTCCCACGTTAAGAGTATTTTACATAAATTTGAAACTACTAATATTGACTACCGAAATAATTCAATTAGGTATGATAAAGCGATAATTTTGTACTTTAAATATTTGCGTAAATAATTCTGATTAACAAGTAACGTAAACATATAAACAAATTATTATTTACGGCTATTAATAATAGCCGTAAACCTTATTTTTATTATACGCACTCGGTCAAAGTCATAATAACAATATGGTAGCTCTTATTCACGCTATTCATTCTTTTAACATACAAGTTCTTGTTGTAGTTGAGGATCAAAAAAATATATTACTTACTTATATTTCCGAAATTTAATTAGACCATAAGTAAAACATTTGGATAATATTTATTGGAATATTATGTAGTTGGAAAGTTCGACAGATTACGTACTTATAGTTCTTAAAAAAAATTTTTTGTTAATTATACCGGAATTTCTCGTCATAAAATTATATGTACTTACATTTAAGGTAAGACAAAAATAATATATTACAAGAGCACGTAACTGTTGTAATGTAATAATGTGTGTGTAAATGTTTCATACGATAATTACGATAAACAATGTAAATGTACTTATATTTATTTTAAAACAAAACTAGTTTTTGTGATTTTATCGTTAAGCAGTTTAATTATTTTAAATGGAGAATTATTATTACGCTCAAAGGTACAATTAACAATTTTATTGCAATTTAATTTTGTACTTAATGAGAACAACAGTTATAAATAAATTTTTTTTCTAAATATTAAGTAAATAACTCTAAATAAGTAAGCAACTGATCAGGTATTAGACAAGAATTTTAGCTTAGATCTACAATTTACAAAAAAATGATAAAAAATAGGGATGTTATGTGATGGCACCAAATTTCGGATGTCAAGTTTTCGGTGGGAACGTAAATCCCCATATTAGAGAAGCGTAAATAAACTATTTGCGTTTTTCATGAACTATTAGAGTGATGTCGGTCTGTCGGTCGGTATGTGTACGTGTGTTGTTGGCTGAACTGATTTTGATAAAATTTTATACGTGAATTTATTTTGAGTATGTCACGCGTTGATAAACTTTTGGGATAAATCAGACCTTTGGAAATGGACTTTTTGCGGCCGAATTTACACTTTTGCATGTATATAAAATGAAATAATCAACAAATTTCCTTGAAATTTAATATTCAAGTTCGGGGTGTTAAAACAACGAACCTGTAATTTTTTGAGAAAGATCAGGGTCCGGAAATTGAACTGGGGACCGATTTAATAATATTGTGTTGAAAATCGATCGGAAGTTTAATAAATATCTGAAATTAGTTCATAATAATCTTGCAACATTACAATATTTATCCGTACTTGTGATGCACTGTTTTAAAATAACTACAAAATTTTCATATGACGCATCCCTTACAGGAATAGGATCTCTCATAATCGTCTTTGTAACTCACATGCATATTTCTTATTCTTCATTAAAGCCCATCTTAAGTTATAAAATCAAATAGTACAAATACATTACTTACAAATTACTTGAAAATTTGTTTGTAATTCCTATTACTTTTGTAATGGAGTTTGGAGTAATGTAGCTTTCAAGTGCAAAATAATTTTGAAATGAAGTGCTACTTTGCATTTAATTCTTCATGAATTTTGAATTTAGAATGAAAATTATTAAAATACTTATAAACTTGAGTTAATAAAATAATTATTTCAATTGATATCATACGATCATACATTATGAACAGATCCAATTTGATGATTCATATTAAAAAATTTAAAATTCACATGAATATTTTTATAAAATTTAATTATAACGTGTTAATTAAAATATTACTTAATTAGGAAATAAAATGACTAAAAATCTCTGTATGTATATACGTATATATTTATATAGTTAAAAAGTATATCAATTTACCATTCCGTTTATAACGTTGAAAAATAATGAACTGACAAACAGACTGAAAACATGTAACATTCTTGCTTAACTTCGAATTCTGAATGCATTTAGCTTTGTCTATCTGTTGATTCTACCCAAAAACTTATTTTGAGTTAAGTTCGTCAAATTTTCAGAAATCGTTTACAAAAGTAAGTATTTACATACTTGCTAGGATTCTACTTAATATTAATGCTATGGTTAATATGATTCTATTATATAGGAACATACTACTTCAATATTTCATATCTCTGATGCTAGTAAAGCTACATAGCAATGAAATTTCGTGTGAGTAGTTAAATAAAATAGCAGTTTACTTTTTTCAAGAAAAATAATTAATATTATCCGAGTGGCCATTCAAAATTATATTCATCTTCTCGTTTCAATTAGTATTTCAAAATTTATTTCTTATACGTCTCTATTGTTTTGTTTAATTAATGAGAAGAAGCTTTACTCAGCGTATTTACCATGTTTTTATTTAATAAGTACACTAAATATTTATGTCTGCCTATAAATGATTTCTTAAAAAGGAATGTGGATAGCATTGAATATAGAAATTTATGCATATTGAATAAAGTAATAATGACTATTTTTTGTATCATTCCAAAAGGATGACACTACTTTTAGCACATGTTCGGCTAAGTACGTTCGTGTAAAAGAAATAAAAGTAAACTTAATTATTTGTATTTACCTTACCTGCACAATTTTTTTTAAATTTTTACTGCTTTACATTATAGGTATGCATATTATTAATAAAAGTTATTAGTTTTAAATAATAGAGTTTACATATTATATTGGTATATATGCTTCTGCTAAGTGTGCGAATGTATAAATTTCCAATACTTAATTATGAAAATTTTTCTATGTAATTTGTAAGGTTTAAAACGATGTTTGCGCTTAATGTATGTAAATAATAAATGAGTCAGAATATTGAACAACAAGTAAAATTTATATTAGGTGTGTATGTATATAATTATATAATATGTAAATATGTAAATATAAAAAATATTAAGACAGTATTATATTTCCAATATGCCATGCCGGCCGCTTTTTTATTTTCGCATACTTATATAAAAATGTGAGTCAGTCAAATGACTTAACTTGTGCTATACATATTTAAAGTGACTAAGAATTCTTCATTTTGCTATTTCTTTTTTTGGGACAGAATTCTTTAAAAAAAAATTCAACATTTTTTAACCTAATATAAAAATAGTTTTAGGTGTTCTAAAAATTTTTACCTTGAACAATTTTGGATCGGCTAAAAAACAAAAAAAAATTTTTTTTTGAAAATTTTCATTTCATTTGAATATTTTTTTGATTTCACTTACAATTTCCGCTTTTTTTAAAAATGAATAGAGATAAGGGCACAATTCTTTAAAAATTCTTGGCGTCATTCGAAAAAGAAATTCGAGTACATAATTGATCTAAAAAAATTTCAATTTTAATTCATTTTCAAGAAAAAAATTAGAAATTTGGAAAAGGAATGTTATCTTTTTGGAAGGCAGCTTTAGTAGATGTTTCTGGTTTCATTCTGCCATATCATTCTGCAACATTAAATGTTGAATATTTCTATGTTAATTAGTTATGCATATTTTAAAAATTATTAAAAAAAATCATCATTAAGAACACGTTTCTTAAAATAAAATTAAAATTGCATTCAATTTAAGTATAATTTTTTTCGGCATTTATGATTTTGTGGAATTTAAAATCAATTCAAATCGACGATAACAAACTAAATCTAACTCAAAACCTAGTAATTGATTTACTGCAGTAGAC
This sequence comes from Condylostylus longicornis, assembly GCF_029603195.1. Classification (NCBI taxonomy): domain Eukaryota; kingdom Metazoa; phylum Arthropoda; class Insecta; order Diptera; family Dolichopodidae; genus Condylostylus; species Condylostylus longicornis. The sequence goes on along the minus strand of NW_026578017.1, from coordinate 7,267,700 downwards.
AATTCTTTAGAAGGCAATTCTTAGTGGGCTAACTATCATATTAATTTTAGATCATTTGGTCGAATTTTAATATATTTGTTTCTTAGCCTTTCTTTCATAAAACTGGTACTTAATTTATATTTGTTTCTAGCTAATCACAATAAAATGAGGTACAGAAAAATCAATTTTAAATTATAGTTTTCTAAATTTAAAATATTGTACATGTATTCGTATAATTTAATAGTGTTAAGAATTCACGAATTTGTAGCACTTTTCCGGATTTTTCAATATTTATAAGTATGTAAGTTGACCTTTCGTTTTCATATTACATATAAGTATTGTAAGCTAGTACCTATTCAGTTTAAAATTTTCAATACTATTATTCTGAAGTAATGAAGCATATTAACTGCTTTACCATTAGTTACCTATATATGCTCCATTATTTTTGTTTGTATGATTTGATTTATAATCTTGATTGAATATACCATAAAATTTAATTGATTCTTTTGCGGGATTAAAAAAAATTATTAACTCAGCCCAACAAATTATTTTCTATTGTACAAAATGATTTCAAATAAAAGGCAGTAAATTTAAATTTGTTTTTCGTGTGGTTTTTTACGTAGTAAACAATTACATAAGAGTAAACGCAATTATTCATTATTTTCGCTTAATAATTCAAAATTTGGCTTTTAGAAGAGCCAAATTTAAAATAGTACATAAAGGCTTTTAGAAGAACATTGAGTTTAAGACATAATCGTAACGTTTCATACATAGCACGAACTATTTATAGGGATACAATCATGTTATATTTTAACAAAGGGAAATTTGAAATTAATGTATAAAGGTGTGTAGATTACTCGTATGTTTCAAAAATGTTATTCAAATCCTATACATAATATGTAATTGAAGTTAAGTTTCAATTGTCATTGTCATTAGAACGAATAAGATAATAATAAATTTTAAAATAAATGTGTACTTAATTCTGATTATAAGCTATTAAATTTTCTAATAAATAATTTAATTTAATTCAACAATTTAAGTACTCGCGCTGTAACAATATTATGATAGTTAATTGTTATTACACCGTTAATTATTAACAATGAATCATTTAAAAAAAAAACTTGATTGAAGAAAATTATTTTTACTTATGCTATTTTGGGAAGATCCCCGCTGAAAACTTTAATTTTGAAAAATAAAAATCATTACATGACATGTTAAATGTTAGGGTTTTTGAATTAAAATAAAATAAAATTATTTTCAGTGTCACATAAAGTAGGAAATCGGTTTTTACCCGGGAAACGTCTAGGTTATATTTTTTTGTTTAGGAAAAAACCAATACATAATTGTTTTACATGAACAATGGCAGTTTTTGAATCCGAAATGGTCACTTAAAGTGAAAAAAATATAGTACTATCTGAATTTTAAATGAAAAGTTGGGCTCAAGGAGTTCTGTGAATGCTATACTGTTCAAAAATTCATAGGAAATAATTAAAAAAAAAGAACTCAAAAATTTACTAGATTTTATTAGGTATAACTTTAGATTAATTTGTTTATTAGAATAGTGTTCTGAAATTATTTTAACCCTATTTTTAGATTATAATTGAAATTTCAACGAAAATGCCTTTTTTCCTTCTATCGTCTAAGCTACAAAAGTTATTTTTAAGTGTTAAGGCACCAATGTTTTCATTTCATGACAAAATAGGAGGATATCACAGGTTTCAGCAATATTACTTACCACCTTCAAAAAATTTTTTTATCTAAAAGTTCCACAGAAAGGTTTTAACAGAATTCCAGCTGTAGATTTTTTAATTAATCTTCCTGACTATGTAACACTTTTTATGGCTATATGTAGAAGAACATTCAGATTATATGATTAAACTATTTTGTGACCATTTAAAATTTGTTTCTCAAGAAATTACTCTATTATAACCATAGCCATATCATTCATCGCCAACCATTTTTATAAATATAAACTTCTCACGAAATATTAAAATATTAACACCTTCATTAAAATCTTAATTTGTGGTCAAAATTAATATTTTATTTTCAAAATGTAATGTTAAAAAAAACCTTTAATTGCTACTAAGTTTAGGTATTTTTGTATAAAAACCACTAATTGTCATAGCATAAATTTCAACTATTAGAAAACATTAAAATATCAATTTTTCTTATCGCGTGGTACCTGATGACTTGTAATTTAAAATTTTGTTCTATAGCCGCCGGAAATAGTACAATTTAATTTTTAATTAAAAAAACATTTAAAATAATTTATTTTTAAATTATTATTGTTTCTCTTGGGTTTTTTTTTTTATTTTAGTAATTTAAAAGAAAAAGTTAATTTGATTTAAGCGTTTTTAAATTTAATTGTTAATTGTTTAACTAAGTTAAAAAATTTGTAATAATAATAAAAAAAAATTATGTACAAAAATTGTTTCTTTCGCTCTAATACTCTAACTTATCATTAATGATGATGGTCGGTGGCTCTTTATATTTACAAGAAGCAACTGCTAATTAATATTTCCGTTTTAAGTTCCACTAATTTTATGTTGTAAATTACTTGCTTAACTGTATACTCGTAGAAAGTAGTAAACAAGTACACAGTCGGACTTGCATGTATGCGCTGTGTTGCGTATTTTTGTAATTTTATTATGTTATTAATTAGATGGTAGATTTATTTATCTAAATGTAATATCTTTAGTACATATCGTTAAGAAGCAGAAAGCACTAAGTCAGAAAACTGTGTTTTGAATAAATTCAATTCGAAAAATTCGTAAAACCGTAAAGATTAGGGCAATTGGATCGGTATCTATAATTTCTAAACTGTATTCTATGATTTTTTTGTCACAAGAAAGATTATGTTTTTCTGACTTAATTCTTGAGGATAATTCAAACTCACAAAAAATGCGTTTAGTGTTTTCTGCTTTTTAATCGACAACATATTGCAAGCCATTTTTGAATAAATTCATAGCTATTTAATTTTTTTTTTAAAATTCTGAAGCTGCGGTAACAAAAGAGTAAATATGAATGTATGGGCATACAATATTAATCGACGAACAAAACACTTTTGTGTTTATTCTTCAATTTGTTTGAGGTGAACAAAAATATTAAAGCGCTCAAAATTTAACTGCTATGTATGTAGGTATGACATCTTTTTTAAAATTTGAATAGCTCACAAACTTTAATAAAATATTAGCAAATAAAAATAAGTAAATAATATCGAAAAGTATGTATGTTTTTATTATGTAGGTTTGCGCATGTACATATGTGCGCAATTATCATATTGTTGTCGTGCTTTTCCTTTTAATTTTTAAGTCATCGCAAAAAAAACTTGTACGTACTAATTATATTTTATCAACCCAATTTCTACAAGACAATAATTAAGTCTTGAAAATTTCAATTCTACCTTTATGTAGGTATTGTAATCGCACCAAAATTTCCCAAGCCCAATTTTGGTCTAATTGTAATGTAAGATACCATCAATTGCAGTACTTTTAATACAGGTTGATTATAATTTCTTGGATTTATATATTTGAGTTCTCTTTTACAACGAAACTACGTTAGTTAACAAGCTTTCGAATAAAATCACCTTCCGGAGTGAACTTCTCTACATTAAGAAAAATTTTTCGGCAACGTGAATGTGATCATCAGATATTTTTGATATAGAATTAAATTCTCCAATGGAATGTATGTACAAGAGAAAGTAAATTAAATTATGTATGAATATTAAGTAAAGAATAAAAATTATTAAACAAGTTCTATTTGCTTTATTTATTAAGTAGATTTAATAACAAATAAGATGAATAAAAATAAAAATAACAAACATAATAAATTTAAGTATTATGTCATAGGACCAGAAAATTTCAATGTGTACATATGTATTTGAAGTAGAAATTTTAAATATTTGATTTAAAATTTATTATTTCATTTAATTAAACTATCACGAACTACAAAGTGTCAAAAATTTGTAGTGCGAATAAATTAGTATTAGTTGAATAGTATATAACTACAAACATAATATGCATATATATACATACTTACTTTTGGTCTTCTAGGCATACAAACAATAACAATAAATTAGCATCTTCTTGTTGAAGTATGAAGAGCAATGTCTAGTAAAATGAAATATATGTTTAATGGAAACACCAAAACAGTGAAACCTCTTAATAACTGCATGACAAACATTATTTACTAATGTTATAATACTTTATCGCAATACAATAACCTCCATTACAATAAACAGAAACTAAATATCATAAATATAATAATAAATATCTGAAACAATGAACATAATTATTATTATTTATATTACTCGGATTATTATTTCTGAAATAGATCCTTTTAAATATTTCCTCGAAGGGAAGATATAATATAAAATATTATTGTGATAATACACGTATGGATGTGTATGACGTACTTGTATGAGTATAATATTATTATGTCTCATACACACGTATCTGTATGAGAGTTTATTTCATACTTTATTCAAAATATACAATATGAAAACATACCATATGTTAAAAATAATCTCTTACGCCCTATACGAGTATAACCTTCCTATTATCTCTAATAGGTTCTGAATTTTATGCTACTTATTTAGTTCAACTTCTTTAAATTTTCACAAATATGATGTGTTTGTATATATTTAATACTTATACACATATTTACTTATAATATATTTATGTAAATAGCACAATGTTAACTATCAGTCAAAACATACAAGTATGTATGTATATGTGTAAACGTTATTTTTAATTAGGAATTTCACTTGTGCAAACATTTAATAAATTAAATATTTTGTACCTATTTTTTTTTTACTTAAAAACAATTGTTCAACGCCTTCACAACCATAAATATGTACACACATATACCTATGTATGTAGAAATGAATGTTAAGTCATAAGTACAAAAAAAAAAGAAATTTCGTTTTAATTAAAAAAAAAATAAATTTTTTAGTTGTTTTTTTTGGAAATTTTTTGTTCAACACACAGGTGATTCATAAATAATTTATTTTGATATTCAATAAAAAAATTAATCACATTATCTTCTAAGATTTATGAATTATTCAAAGTAGACTCATTGTCTAATTTTTTTTATTTAGATGTCATTTTGATTTCCATAAGTATAAAAGATGACTTATCTTTTTTTTTTGGCTTCAATTCACAAATCATAATAACTACTTATATAAAAAATTTGAACAATTTATATACATACATACATAACGACCTATAATAATTGTGCTACAAATTTGTATAAGAATAATTTTATGTTATTCAATAATTAAATACTTAATATTAAGGCTACTTATGCTTAATAGCTCATAAGCATAAATACATTAAAAAAATTTTTTTCATAATATTGTATACTTACTGTAACTCAAATTACATGTGTACATACTTATAACTTTGTTCCGCCATACACTTAATTATTTTGCAGTGCCCTCAAGAGAAATTTACATGCGTTAAATCATAATAAACACACCGCATAAACACACCGCATACAAAACTAGTTTTTGCCCATTTAAAGCAGAGCATATTTTACATACATACATACATAATGTACATACATATAATACGTATTTCAAAATACTTAATCATTTTAATTTTATTTGAAAATTACAAAATCGCTTAAGATAATTAAATCTCAATAAATGTCATGTTTTCTTAATTAAATAAAAAAAAAAACAAATCATTTGTTAACAAAATTCCAACACTTCATTAAATTTAATAAACTTTTCATCTCATCGTTATTATTATTTACTAGTTTTCGTTATTTATTACATTATATCCGTATATATGTATATACATATAAGTAAAAATAGTAAACATACATAAGTAATATAAATACTAAGAAAAAGCGAAAAGCTTTGTACGAAATCAACATCTTGTATAGTTCCCATAATTAATAAATCAATTTTAACATTATTTGATGTTATATTAACAGTTAGCGCTAATTTATGTAAATTAATAAAACCATAAATTTAAACCACAATATTTTAATTTGGAGTTGTTTATACCCAGCTCACTCTCGATTTTAATTATGCTCCGATTAAAGCATTGGCATATTTTGAACTTGAGAATATGTTATCAACGCATGCAGTACCTACAAGTCTATTGCATGGTAATATACGTATAACAGTTTATAATGTTATAATAACAAAACTTTTTTTTGCGTACTCTTAAATCTATTTAAAGTGTTTTCATTTTAAATTTTAAGTAAAAGCACATTGGTATTTTTATGAATCATTGTTATTTTAGCAAAACAGTTGTATTGACTACAAAATTATTCTCACTCAATTTCACGAAATATTAAAAAGCTTTTTTAAATAAAAAATTTGATAAACTGTTATATTCGGACTAGGTAAATATTTTTGCTTTGAGTTTTATAGTACAATATATTATTTTGTTATTTGTTATATGAAAATTTCTTCCAAGAAATTGAGTGAAAATCATCTGAGTGATTTTATAAATTTTGAATTTACTAAAACACTAGAACACAATACTGTTAGGCTTCCTTAATTTTTCAGAGTTTATGAAATTTACTTAAGTTATTTTAGTTTATTCAGGTTTGTTCGTAGTAGGCAATACTTTAAATTTAATTTATCTGAAAATTGCTTCGAACGTCATATGTACATTTAAAGATAAAACCTTTGATTAATATTTTAATTTTACTTACAATTTGTTTTTCTTTGCAGTTTATTTATTGGTGCTCCGCGAGCCCAATCTCATCTAGAATCTCAACGTAACGTAAATGAAACCGGTTCAATATACAAATGTTCATTAGTAAATGGACTATGTAATCCATATATTTTTGATAAATATGGAAATCAGTTTTTTGAAAATAATGATTATACATGGAATAACGAAAAGAAGGATAATCAATGGTTAGGTGGCTCAATGGATGGCGGCTCTAAAGATTCAGATCTTTTAGTTGTTTGTGCTCCACGTTTCAGAGCTGATGCTATACACGAATATTTAATGCATGGTATATGTTATTGGACTCCGAATACATTTGATGAACAGCCCACTGTGATAAATAAAATTTCACCACTTCGATTGAAAAGTATGTACACAATTTCAAATATTTTTTTTACACTAGTAATAAAATATTTTCTTTTTTATTTAAGGTGGTCAAGTTTTAGATTTTAATAACTATAGATCATTTTATTACATTTTTGGCGAATCTGGCCTTAGCGTTCATTGGACGGGGGTTAACGATGAAATTATTATTGGTGCACCTGGCATTCACACTTGGAAAGGTTCTGTGATTCGGCATCGTTTAAAGGAAGAAGACGATTTTGGTAGTCCACAAAAACGTGATATATTTGGACTGGAAAATCGTCATAGACGGCGTTTAACTTACGATAGTGAAGTCCCAAATCCGCAAACATGGGGTCAACCTAATGATTCATATTTTGGATATTCTGTAACATCTGCAGTTTTTGAGGGAAATTCCTCAACAAGACTTCTTTATGTAGCCGGGGCACCTCAAGCCAGAAGTCAAGCAGGAGAGGTTTACATTTTTGATATTATTGAAATAAAAATGGGACGTTCATATACGATAGACAAGAAACAAACTTTTCATGGTAATCAATTTGGAGAATATTTCGGTGCACACGTTTTAGCTGAAGACATTACCGGTGATGGTTGGACAGATTTAATTGTTTCTGCTCCTCTGTACGCTATAGGAATGAATTATGAAATGGGTGCAGTTTATATTTATATTAATCAAGGAAATTTTAATTTTGAAACGCAGTTCATAGTTTCACCCAGCGAAGAGCCAGGCAGATTTGGTGCTGCAGTCACAAAGCTTGGTGATATTAATCATGATGGCTATAACGATTTAGCGATAAGTGCACCTTTTTATGGAAATGGAAAAGTTTATATTTATTTGGGAAGTTCAACGGGTCTACATATTAAACCAAGTCAAATTCTTAACTCTCCGATTCTTCCAAATTTTAAAAGTCGTCATATGTTTGGATTAGGTCTTTCGAGAGGTGTAGATATCGACAGAAATGAGTTCAACGATTTTGCTATTGGGGCACCAAATGCTGAACGAGTTTATTTATATAAAACATATCCAGTAGTTAAGGTTATTGCTACAATAAGTTCTCCAAGCCGCGAAATTCAAAGAGATCAAAATAAATTACAGATTGCTGTCTGCTTTAGAGTTGAAACTACTTCCACTCGCAGTCAAATACAAGATTTAAAATTAAAAATAAAGGTTGACAAGAATGTAAAGAGAGTTAATTTTGTTGATGGTAGTACGGAAATGGATTTGAAAGTTACTGCATCTCCTGAAAATATTTGTCAGTTATATGATGCTACTGTAAAATTTAATTTAGGCGATATTTTCAAACCAATTGAATTGGAGTTAGAATACGAGTTGGTTAATGGTGTTCCCGATAGTGAAGGTTGTTTATTAAAAACTTTGGTATTTTAACAAATTATTTACATGTGTGTTTTATTTTACAGAATTTTGCGAAAAATGTGCAGCACTAGATCCAATGATTCCAACAGTAAATCTTCAAAAAATTACATTCAGTACTGGATGCAAAAATGAAGTTTGTCTCGCTGATTTAAAACTTACCAGCACAGGATTAAAGTAAATTTACATTTTATTTAAAAGATTTAAAAAATTTAATTGAATATTTTATATTTGTTGTAGTAAAACTTTTGTACTTGGGAGCTCTAAAACGATTTCAATCAAATATGATATAATCAATTATGGTGAAACAGCATATTTGCCTCAGTTAAATGTTACATCTACAATTGGAATGCCATTTGCAAAAATCCCGTCTTCTTGTAAAATTATAGAACAAGTACTATTATGCGATCTATTTCAAGGCCAACCTATGCTTAATGGAGATAAAGATTCAATCACAATAGTTTTTGATTCAAGTAATATTGATGGGAAATCAATGAAAATTATTGCTGAAGTTTTCAGTACAGGCAATGAATCCAATTCTGCTGATAATTTAATTTCTGAAGTTGTAGAATTAACAGAATTTAGCAATTTGGAAATAACAGGGGAATCATCAAAGAACTTTGTTAGTTTAGAAGAAACAACTGGTTTATATCAATTTTCGAATACATACGAGGTACTTTTACTTGTATTTAATATTATAGCAATTTATCCTAATTATAAAGATAAAATATTATAAAACACCTTCATTTTAATCCAATTGAAATTAAATAGTGCTATTTTATTTTTAATGTTCTAATAAAAAATTAATTTTTCAGATTAAAAATCATGGTCCAAGTAATATTAGGGAAGTTGATATCGTCATTTCTATTCCAATATCATACGTAATATCAGAATCTTCAAATCGAATCTCAATTATAAATCCAAATAATTTTACATTATCTGCCAAATATATTTCAAATAATTTACAAATAACCTATTATCAGAAAGATTCAATCCTTATACGTAATCCAATTGAAATTAATGACAATAGTGTTACTGCATCTACGATATTCACTCAACAAAATCAACAACAATATGAACAACATTTTAGCACTGTTGAATATTTAGATACCCGAACTGAAAAATATGAAAAAAAATTTACACAAACTCATCGTAACGAAAATTCAAATGAGTTATCACATACGATATTAGGAAGAAGAAGACGCGCTTATGAGATGAAAGCAACTGATGCAGATTATGCAGAAATATCACATAAAAAATATTCATTTAATGATCAATTACTTGGAACATTACCACAAAATCGTTCAGTTGTATTTAATTGCACTGACAATGATGCTACATTATGTATTAAAGCTATTATGAGAGTAAATAATTTAAGGGCAAGTTCTGATGAAAGTGTTAAAATCTCTTTAAAATATGTTGTCGATTTAGATGAAATCAATAAAATTTTAATTGAAGATAAAGAATTTTTTGTAATTTCAATGCTATTTAATATAACTAAAATCGGTGATGAAAATAGGTAATTTGCAATTTTTTAACTAAGTAAATTTTATGCAATTAATTTATTGTAGTTAAAAATATCTAAAAAAATTCATTGTATATTTTAGTGAGACTCTATCTATTCAAAATAGTATACCATATAATATAGTGTCAAAGCATCAATTATTCACAATACCATTTTGGGTGTACATTTTGTCAGTTTTAGCTGGAATTTTATTACTGGCATTGATGACTTATGGATTCTATAAGGTTTGTTAACTAAGATACGATTTAAATTGAAATTCAAATTCTAACAATAATATAATTAATTTTATTTATGATCCTTATACAGTTGGGATTCTTTAAACGATCCAAAAAGGAAGAAATGGCAACACTAACGAGAAATAGTCAAAATCAAGAAGATGATGATGATGATTAGAATTAATTTAAAAAATATTAGAATAATTAATTTAAAGAATAAAAAATCCTAATTAGTTAATTTTGTATTCCATCACAAAAAAGAAAAATATAACTATTTTAATTACCTTTTTTTTCGTTAAAAAAAAGGATTCCATTTTTTATTAATATTATAAAACTAATAAAACTACTTGCACATGTATTTGTTTTATATACATATATACCAACAGAAATTAAAATCATTATTAGTAATAAATTAAAGGCTGTGTCAATATTTGACGAAAATATTAATATGTATGTAATTTTTAAGAAATTAATTTCTTATTTGTAAACTATTTTTACTTTTACCAAAGTATTAGATTTAAAATTAATATATGTATTTGTATATTTATTAATTAAATTATTATTTATAAAAATATTTGTTCAAATCGAATTTAAATATAATATTGTAATAAAATAGTGTTTGTTTTTTTATAAATTTGATTAATTTTTTTTATTTAAAGTCCGTAAATTAGTGCCGAGACTATTACAATGTCGAATTTGAGTAGAAAAGTTTGTCTTTTATTTTATAACAAACTACTTCCTTCATACATAACTTTAGAGTCACTACTAGTATTTTACATTTATGCGAAAATTAGCAAGAGCTATTATCACTTAAAGAAAAACTATGCCAAGTTGTCCTAAAAAATTAAAAGTTTTGTTGTTGTGTGGAGCAATAACTTTCTAAGCGTAATTATTTTTAAAAAACTCCTCTAGTTTTCGAATTTTCTTGGAAATTCATAGTATGACTAAAATTGTGGATGTAATGCACAACTTTTAAGAGTTTTAATTAAATATTTGAGAAAGAATGAAAGACAAAAAGATTGACGAAATCGAGTATGTTTCCTAAAATATTGAAAATTTGAATTTATATTTATTTATATTATATTTATTTAATCTATATTTATTTATTTGTATTATATATATTTATTATAATTTAAATTTATTGAATATTGAGTTTGATTTATGAATACATTGGCTATTGTATCACTTACTTTTAAAAAACTCTAATTTTGATTAGAACATAAGCTTAAAAAGTCATAAATTTTCAAAAATAAGTATTTTTTTTAGGACATCTAATGAGATTGATGTGATTGAGATGAAAAATTTTAATCCAATATCAAACAATTTGAATGCACAATTTCAATTAGAAACTTTAAAAGCGTACGCCATTATAAATTTTAAATAATGGAAAAATTACGATAATTATGCATGTTTTTAATTCAGAAGTTTCAAAAGAGAAGAAGTTTCAAAAGAAAAATTTAAAGCTCCGCCTGTATATATGCAAATTTTCTAAGTTTTGAAAATTTTCTTCAAAACAATAATCCCCTAAATGTAGGCTGTAGTTTTACTCTAATCCTTACCTTTATATAGCCAATATTATAACTTTCCTCTTTATCCCAAATTTAGGCAATTTTAACCTATTTATAGAACTTTTTGGGAAACTTGGTGTGAAAAAGGTAAATAATGAATTTTCCCACTTACATAGGTACATTAAGTGGGGTAAACTCGGTGAAATTTAGAATTTCAAAGTTGGATGTTATCTAGATAACAAGGTTGATTTTATAGCGCGTATTTTTGTGAAAAGGTGATCAAATTTCTGCTATAAATTTTGTTAAGATTATATGGCGCCTTTCGGTTCTTTCTATTTTCGATCAGACTGAATAATTAAGAAATTTAATATCAAAATTTATAAATACAAAGAATTTTATTTAAGCTTAAGTATATTTACTGAAAAAAGTTAGAAATAGTATAAGGTTGGAAAGACATATTCGATCAAAAGGTAATTAAAACCAAAAACAAAAAAAAAACAAGCTCACAAACTAGTAAGTATTAATTTCGAGTACTATGTGGTAGCACTTTTGATGCTACACGGCCTACTTACCGAGTATCGTAAGTTTGAGAAACTCAGGATCTATAGCCTTATGTTAATCATATCTTATCGAAATTTAATAAAAAAGATAACACTAATCTTATCAATTCAGTTTTATCTAAGCTTTTATTGAATAGTGAGCAAAATTGAGCAAAATATTAGATATACAAAAAACTGTTATCAGTTTGTTGTAGACCGCTAACGAATGCTGAGATTAAATTTTTATATTTTTTTTTTCATTTGATCGGGTGCGGTTGTTAATAATACATATGAATAAATCGGCGAATAATATAAAATGGGTTATCAAAAATTTTTAGTAATAGTATTTAATTTAATAATTATAGTAAGAGCATTTAATGTATCACCGATGCCAAATTTAATAATTAAGGAACCAACAATTGGTCGATATCTTCCCAAACTTCGCTCATCTTATTTTGGATATACATTACTATTAAAGCATAGAAGGTGAGTAAAATGAATCATAATTATTAAAAATAAATATTAAACTGTAAGTGCAAATGATTAAGAATTTCTATAGAATTTCATAGGCAGCATAAAAATTTGGTGAGACTTATGATAAGATAAGCCAAGTTTACTTAATAAACAGTAAGGTTAATTCTTTAATTAATATTATGACAACTTCGATATTTTTATTTCTGTTTTTATTAATTAAAGAAGGTTGTACACAATTCGAACTTTAAGAATCAAGCAGTTTTTAATGCACCAATAACAATTTATTTTAAAGATATTTTTGACAACATAACTAAAATCAAGTCTTGAATGAAATTTTTTAGTATATTTATAGGTGCTCCAAGGGCTCAATCATCTACTGAAAGTCAAAGAAATATAAATGAAACTGGTCTTATATATAAATGTACATTGGAATCTGGATCATCCGGGCATTGTGTTGTTTATTTAATTGATAAAAAAGGTAACGAACATTCCGAAGACAATGAGCATACCATTGATAGCAAAAAGAAAGATTTCCAATGGCTGGGCGGCTCTTTAGATGGTGGTCCAAAAAGTTCAGAACCTTTAATAGCATGTGCTCCGAGAATGAAAGCTGAAACAAGAAATGATTACTTAATGCATGGAATATGTTATAAAATTTCAGATACAATTGATGAACAGCCTACAATTATTAAAACAATATCACCATTAAAAGGAACAAGTAACTAGAATTTTTATATTGATGTAAAATATTCTCTTTGTAATAAAAAAAATTTTTTTTAAGGTCAACAAATTTGGGAAAATAGTTTTGTTTACGCATTCGGCCAATCTGGTTTTAGTTTGCATTGGACCGGTGAAGAGGATGAAATTCTTACGGGGGCGCCTGGTATATATGATTGGAAAGGATCTGTAATTCGTTATCGTGCTGAGGAAGATAAAGATTTAGGTGGTATGCAAAAACGTGATGTTCAAATTCAATATAATTTAGATGAAAATAAAAAATTCGTAAGCTCTGTCCCAAATCCAAATTTATGGAATCAGCCAGATTTTTCATATTTCGGTTATTCTGTCAGTTCAGGGTATTTTAATGTTGATTCAGAACGAAAATTATTGTACGTTTCAAGTGCACCACGTGCCAATAATTATGATGGTGAAGTCTATATATATGATATCATTAAGGATAATAAATCTAAATACTATAATATAAAAAAATATCAAACGTTTAGTGGAACACAATTTGGAGAATTTTTTGGTTACACTGTTGTAACAGAAGATATTAATGGAGATGGTCATACTGACATTATTGTCTCAGCTCCGCTTTATGCTAAAACTAATGTATACGACTGTGGTGCTGTATATGTTTATTTAAGTCTCGGGAAAAATTTTATTTTTGATGAAACTGTTCTACAATCACCTAATCAAGATCCAGGAAGATTTGGTACAAGTATATCATTATTGGGTGACATTAATCAAGATGGTTATAATGATTTAGCGATAAGTGCACCATTTAGCGAAAATGGAAAAGTTTATATTTATTTAGGAGGTAAAAATGGTTTAAACTCGAAACCAAGTCAAACTATAACGGCACCAAATAATGAAAATGCAAATGGCAATCATATGTTTGGACATGGTTTATCAAAAGGTTTAGATATCGATGGAAATGGATTCAATGATTTTGCCATTGGTGCACCCAATTCTGACTTAGTTTATTTATATAAATCATACCCAATTGTAAAAATTTTTAGTACAATTGATTCAACATCACGTGAAATTCAGCAAGATCAAAAAAAGCTTCGAATAAGAGTTTGTTTTAAAATGAAAACGAATTCTGAGAATCCTGAAAAGACAGCAAATCAAGATTTAAGAGTAAAAATTGATGCAGATACTCTTTTGAAACGAGTGAGATTCAACGATGGAAACTATAATTTAAATGATGTTATAAATTTAAGACCCGAAATGAATAAGTGCAAGGAGTATGAAACCAATATTCAATTTAATTTAGAAGATATTTTTAAACCAATTGAATTTAAAATGAGTTTCGAATTAGTCCATCGTGTTGTTAATACCGAGGGTACACTTATAAAACTATAATTTTGTTTTAAATAGCAGGCAATAAAATTTACTATATTTTTAGAATTTTGCGGCAGATGTGCTGCATTGGATCCATCCCATCCGAATTCTATGATTTATAGAATAGCATTTAGTACTGGTTGTTCAAATGAAATTTGTATTGCTGATTTGAATATTAATAGTCATGGATTAAGGTTAATATTTTAGAATCGTGAAAGACTAATAAATTTGAGTTGCGCATTTTGTATTTACAGTAAGACGTTCGTAATTGGAAGTAGTAATATTATAAGTATTGAGTACAAAGTACGGAATGATGGTGAAACTGCATATTTACCACAATTAAACGTAACATCTTCAAATAATATGCCTTTTGCAAAAGTACCATCAATGTGTAGTGTTGAACGGAATTTGTTGTTGTGCGATCTAAATCAAGGTCAACCAATGCACACTGGAAAAATTGATTCAATAACAATAAGTTTTGATGCTAGTAATATTGACGTGAAATATTTGGAAATCACAGCACAAGTATTCAGTACCGGTAAAGAAAAGAATGTAATTGATAATTCTGTTACCGATACAATAAAAATGATTGAGCATAGTTCTGTGGATGTAATTCGAACAAATGCAAATGAAATGATAACCTTAGATGAAAAGAGTGGTATGCATGAATTCATTAATAAATATGAGGTAAAATTCTAAGGTAATAAAGGTACTTCATTATTAATAATTATGTAAAATTTTAGATTAGAAATAATGGACCTAGTATAATAAAAGAAGCTACAATTAAAATATCAGTTCCACTCGAATATTTAATACCAAAAACAACAACATTTGTAACAATTATTAGTTCAGAAAATGTGACAATTAAAGCAAATTATGCCTCATATAATTTAAATCCAACTTATTATGAAAAAGGTGAAGTAGTAAACCGAAAAGAAAATAATTATGGGGGTAATGAAGCAAGTAATATGCTATATCTACCTGTTTCTGATTCCTTAGATGCTAATAAATATGATCATTCAAAGTTTGGTTATGATCCTGAACATCATAATGATGATTTCAATGTTGATAATGATGTTCACAATTTTGCTATGAGAAAACGACGTTTTAGTGAATTTAAACCTGAAATTGAAATTAACGAAACTGAAATAAAGATGTCACGTATAACAGAAGAGAAGTTGTCTGGAAAAATTAGTCATGAACTTGTCGGTACACTGCCAATCAATAAAGTTATAGAATTTCAATGTAATGATCCAAATGAATCAGAATGTGTTGATATTGTTATGAAAGTTAATAATTTTCGTATAAGTGTTGATCGAGGCATTAATATTGACTTAAGATTCATTGTTAATTTAGATGAAATCAATAAGGTATTGATAGATGAAAAAATATTTTTCTTTATATCAAATGTATTTAATATTACACGAACCGGTGACGAATCAGGGTAAATTTAATTTAATTTTTTGTCTATTTTTATTACATTAAAAATTAAAATTTCATTGAACAGGGAATCTTTGGATATTAACAAAGGTACACACTATGTGATTGTATCAAAATATCGAATTTCTTCGACACCTATTTGGGTTATTGTTCTATCAGTTTTAGCTGGTCTTATACTATTGGCTGTTATGATTTTCATAATGTACAAGGTACGCATATTTAATCACATTTTCATACTCGTATTATCCGAGTAAAACAAAGTTGAAAACAATTATAATTTTTAAAAATTTTTTTTTAGTATGGATTTTTCAATAGATTAAAACCGAATCGTGATATGACAAAAACAGCTGATCTTGGTGCTACTGAACCAATGTTAAATTCAAATAATGCAGAAGAGATTGCAACATAACATGAGATTCCAATAATATTGAAAAGTGTCCAATTTATTTGGCTAATGCTTACAAGTCTAGTACGGATTCAGCTATACTTATTTATGGACTAAGAATGTTTTATTATATTAATATTTTGTATTAAGAAAAAGCACACTATTACTATGATTTTTAATACTTGAACACAAATATTGTGTTGGACTTATTACCATCAAAATTAAATTATGAAAAATAATATGAATTTTAGTCATTGTAAGAAATACTTCATGTAAATTCGAAAAAGAATATTATTTTTTAAGTTATAAGAATTTTTATACATCCTTTTTGACTTGTTAAACTATAGATTTTATATTTGAATTGATTAAATCAAGTAATTAACTAAACTAATACAGAGTTTAAACTAACAAACAAACTTGATAGTTTTAAAGGAACTGGATTTATTGTTTTATTAAAACAAAAAAACTTATATTCGATATTAATCCCGACTTCAAGAATCTGCGAATAATGTAATAACGCACACATTAGCTTCTGTGCTCTTATTACTGAATAGTAATTACAACTCAAACTGCAGTTGATACAGTATTATTGCAATTTGGAATTCATGGTTTACATCTACTTACATTTTCACATTAACAAAAGTTTGTTTTGATTTTATTTTAGAAAATATTAATGAAAAAATTTGTAAATTTTGTCTTCAAAATTTAAGAAAAAATACTAAGCAGTTGAAGCTGAATAAAATGTACCTAGAAAAGAACATAGACTCTTTATGTGAAATTATATTTCAAAATTTTAAAAACTTTGTGACAAAGCTTGAAAATAGTGAGTTAGTTCTATATTTTTTGCTGTCCTCTGTTCTAGACTCAATTGTATTACTTGCGCTTACTAAAATGTCATTTGATATTTAATTGTTTATAAATTTTTATGTTTCAAAAATTGTTTTTATTAAAAACTATTAGGAATGTTTTTTACAAACTGCTATTAATTTTATTAATTATAATTTTTATACCCGAACGTATGTTCGAAGGGTATACTAAATTTGCCGTTTGTAATGCTAAGAAATAATTATCTGAGAAATAGACTCAAGTGTATGTTTTTGATCAGCGTCAAATTTTGAGTCGATTTAGCATAGCTAATTGAGCTAAGCTCACCAAATTTTCACAAATGATTTATTGCAGTAAGTGCCAGAACCCTATTTAAATTGCACATGATCCGGGTACTGGTTCGGGTAAAAGTTATTTGGCTATATCTCAGAAACTATAAAAGCTGTTATATTAAAATTTCATATTAGCAAACATATTAGTAGGGCCAATGTGTTTGATAAAAGTTGTTCAAATTGCTTGGCTTCTTCTGGTAGCTGCCATACAACATCAAAAATTATTTTACAATATATCAGAAACTATAAAAGCTGTGGTATTGAAATTTCATATTAGCAAATATATAAGTAGGCCCAATGTTTTTGATAAAATTAGTTGAAATTGCATGGCTCTTTCTGGTAGCTGCCTTAAAACTTCATCAGTAATTTGGCCATATCTAAGAAAATATTGAAAACACCGTGCTGAAATTTTGTATAAATTAATTTGGTAATATGGCAACCTAAAATCATAGTCTGTTCCGTTTTCAGCTATGATATATTTATTCGCACATAGGGTAACAAATTCGTACGGGTATCATAAAGGTGACACGGTCAATTCTATTTTTTTCGTTTTTTATAAATTCACAGGGTTTATTCTCCCTTTTGTAGTAAATATAAGTTTTATATAAGTTCTTTATGTCTAAATTATTATACTATAAAAAACCTAAAATAAATCCATACAAAAATTTAAAAAAACCTAAAATTGTTAATCATTGGTTTTGGAATAACACTTGTCCTCGGATATTAAAATCAATGAAAGGACAACTTTTATTTGGAACATATTTAATGATATGATTGCTATTAGTACGAAAGCGTGGCTTTCAAACTTGTAAGTGAAGATTTTATTAAACACTTATTATGCATTTTTAGAAAAAAGGACTAATCAATAATTGTAAACTATTTGCGTACATTCGTTAAACGTTATTTTTATACAAAGAAATTTATTATAAAAACAATGAATTAGAAATATTTTTTTTGTTTTGAATTTAGATATTAGATCCTAAAGTTTTTTTTCAAAATTAAGAATAGCTAATTTTGAAAATCGTGGTGTATGTAATCGAAAAAAAAAACTAAGAATGACTAATTTTTTGAAATTTTTCAAACAACTACATCAAAAAGTTTTAAAGCCCCACTTTAATCATTTCAATATAAAAAATAATAAAACCAATTTCGAAAAATAAAACATTATATTTTCGATCATTCTTTGGATTAAATTTCAAGACGTATTATGCAGTTCTTAACTTAAAAAATTTCACGGAAATGCTTACAGCGCTGCTAAAATATTAATAATACAAATGCAAAATTTTTTTAAAAAATTTGCAATTTTCGCAAAAAAATGTTTAAATTTGTGCTTAGTTCTTGCTGTTTGAATGTTCTACATATATGTACTTATTCGAAGACTGTATTAAAATTATTCTGTGACAACATTCATGATTAAAAAACTTAAGAAAGCAAATTCAATAGTGAAATCGAAAAGGACTCCCAAAATTCTATTGCTAATATTTGATTAATATCGCATCATATTTTCTTAAATTTTGACATTTCGTATGGTTGCCTTGCTTGGGGTGACAAAATATCCGCACTTTTTTATATTAAGTAATATAATTTTATCCCTTATCTCAGATAATTTACTAAGAACTGTTAATACTCAAATTTCAAAATAAATACTTTAAGGAGTTTTCACAAAATGCTCATATATCCAATATACAAGATCCTTACAATTTACAGAAAATTTGTTATTTTTTTTAAGTCTTGATTTTTTTTTATGATCTCTTTTTCTTATTTCGGCACTTGTAGTGAAATATCTTTTTTTAAAATTTTGTTCGAATAGAACAAATCGCTGATAATTTCTTCATATCTTTTTAGATTTTTTGATATGATTAGTTGAGTGTAGAACGTCCTTTAAGAACATCCTCCA
Organism: Condylostylus longicornis; assembly: GCF_029603195.1. Taxonomy (NCBI): domain Eukaryota; kingdom Metazoa; phylum Arthropoda; class Insecta; order Diptera; family Dolichopodidae; genus Condylostylus; species Condylostylus longicornis. Next base: position 7,248,090 of record NW_026578017.1, on the reverse strand, counting down.
CTGGTTCGAGGCCAGTTTGAGAAGATTTGTTTTTAATCTCTCTGTCTTGACTTGTTGTACTGATTTAAGATTTTTCGTTCTATATCAAATATTATTATTGTTGTTATAACTCTTTTCTTCTCCTTTCCATTATAAATAAATTATACATACATATATCTATTTTTAATTTGTGATATTCTGGTATATATACAATGTATATACAATGGAAGGATATATTAATTATTTGTGATGTTGATAAATTTTAAAAATTTTTATGATAAAAATATCACTATCACCTAATTTCTTCACCTTGATTCTCAAAATAAGCCTAAACATTAGAGCTTATTCTGAGTATTGAATCGTAAGTGATAATTTATCGTAAAAGCTTTAAAAATTTTATTACAGACACGAATCATTTGTATGGATTGGTTCATGTTTACAATAATAATATCGAACGTTTTACAACAGATACAACAATAATTTCTAAAAAAAAAATAAATTAATAAAATTTTAAAATATTTTTTATATTTATTTTTTATATTTTACTGGTATACTTTAAATTTAAGCATCTTAGAGAAAGTAGAATTGACAAATTATTGCTAAGATTCTTTAATATTAAATTTTTAAATTTTTTGAAACTATTCCTACATCCCGATTTTGTACAGTGTACACAAAATCGTTTATCTTACATTTTAGAAATATTTTGGAATTTATTGCCAGGTATTGCTTATTATACACTTTAGTTAGCCTTAAAACAACTTATTTAATTCAAATAATAACCCGGCTGTTCCATACTCTATATATGAATAAATCAATTTTATTTCTCATTTTTGATATGCTCATTTTATGTAGTTGTGTTGGTTTTACACGTTAATTTTCATTGTGTTAGATTGAAATTTTATAAACAAATATTTTGAAATTCTCTTCAGTTACAGTACAAATTTCGAGTTGAACGGATCAAATTAATTTGGAAATAAAAATAAGCAAAACATTCTTACAATATTTACATACATATACTAATATACATATATGTATGTATATGTATATTTGATTCAAATTGTTTTTTTTTCTGGTGCATACTTTTTATTGCTTAAGAAATGGAAATTAAATTAAAAATTTTCCTATTATATATTTACTGTTGGAATTTGATACAAGTGTTTACATTTAATGTTTCACCAGTTCCAAATCAAATTTTTAAAATTCCGAAAAGTGAAAATAATGATCGTCCTTCATATTTTGGATTTAGTTTAATTTTAAGAAATAAAAGGTTATATTGTAAATTATTAAAAATATTATTTATTTTTTTAACTAGTGCATTAGAAATGAAATCGTTGATTATTTTCTGTTCATAATTGTGATGAAAATTCTGCAAAACGGTATGAGAAAATGATTAAGGACTTTTAATTTACTCTTGGTTAAAGTTTGGTAACATTTTGCAGGAATTTCACACTAATTCTCTGTGTCAGGAGTACTTTACAAGTTGTGGGATTGAAAAAATATTAAAACATAATAAAAATTCTTTAATATAAAATATTTTTAAATTAAAAGTAGTTTAATCATTTAAATTATAGAAATTGCAATAATATTGTTTACATATACATACTTACATACAAGATATTTGTGTGTATATCATAAGACGTATTTACAGATTGCAATTCCATGTCATGAATAATATATGTGATTTCTATTTAAAAAGTATTTCCAATAGGAAAGTTATTTCTTATTAATAAATAAGACAATTAAATGAATGCCAAATAAGGTCTTATAAAAATGCATTGAAAAATTGACTGGACTGTTATTTATTTTATTTTAATAGAACAACATTCAAGTGGTCACTTAGAGTGTATTGATCTAAATGTATCTAGTGATATTAAGTTTTACTACATGATATTATGGTAACAAGAAAACATTCGAAAAGTATTGACTAAGGTCTAACTTTTTGAGAATAAGGTATAGGAAATTGATAGACTACTATTTCATGTTTATGGTATTCTTATAGGAAATTAAAAAAACTTTTCTGTCAAGCTTTCTAATAGATTTTTTTTGAAATTATCGAAACTTGGTATGAAGAAATAAATTTATTAACCCTATTACAATCCGAAAAATATGGATATGAAATTAAAATTCAGAATAATTCAAAAATTCGTCGAAAAATATGTGATAAAATTCAAATAAGTGTTATTGTGTAAATAAAGTTCTTTCAAAACTGTTATTCAGAAAACCGCATTGTTTACTCATACAAATACAATAACAAATTTACAACAATAATAATTTTACATTTGTGTAATTATTACATACAAACATATTTACTTTATGTTGCTTGCATGTATTTATGATGGAAAACTCCAAAACAATTTTTTATCTTTAATATTTTCCCTTTCATTCGTACATCGTCATGTTTTGTGGTTTCAATTTACTTGTATTATTACTAGGTAGGTGATTGAACACTTGATTTAGTTACTTATTCATTCATGTTGCTTAAAATTTGGGGATATCTTTTTCATCCGTGGTCGATGGCCATAAATTTTTTTAGTAAATGCGGTATTTATGACACAAAATTAAAAATGTTTTTTTTTTTAATAAATAGAACTTGTAAATGAAAGTGAAACTTAAATGATACTAAAATAAGTACGTATTTAAATTTTAATGAAACAGCATTCAAAAATGCAGCCCCGCAAAAGAGGGAGGGGATTTCTAATTCCAACTCAATATTATACCAAATCAAAATTAACTACCTTAATAGTTTTTGTCCTTAAGAGTAATAATTTTTATTAATTTTAACACTGTCCCGGTTAGTATAACCAAACTACTTGTACTAACCAGAGCAGTGATTTTTAATTGAATAGACTATATACTTATGGTTACAATTCTTTTGAGAATAAATTCGATATTTGTTTATAATATTATATTGCATTTTATATTTCAGTATAATAATTGGGGCTCCAAGAGATAATTCTGTTTTGTTAGATGAATCAATTTTTGAATCTGGTGGAATATACAATTGCACAATTCCCTCTGAAAACAAAACTCCTCGATGTAGTGAAATAGGTCTTGATCCGCAAGGAAATTATTCAAAGCATTCAGACAATCAATGGTTAGGTGGCACAATTTATGGTAACAGTGACGATATGGGTTCAATTACGGTTTGTGCACCTAGACATTTTTTTATTTTTAACTTGAATGGAGAAGATCAAGAAATTATGGACGGGAATTGTTATGAACTAAAATTTAATAAAAATGAAAATCATTGGGAAATAGAATTTTATCCACATAAAAGCGAAGGTAAAATAGATCTATTAAATCTGTTATTTATCATCTTGATCTATTTAATCCGAATATAATCATAATAAAATAATAATAAAATAATTTTAGATTCTTCAGAAGGATGTAATCGATATGAATTTTCTCAAATGGGATTTAGTTTATATAAAGATGAAATAAATCGAAAAACTATTTTTGGCGAACCTGGTGCTTTACATTGGGATGGTAGAGCATCAATTTATACAGATTTTGAAATAGAGCACATAAATTTTTTATCAATTTCTGAAAATTGTATTGGTTCATGGTCATATATGGGATATTCAGTAGTAACAGGAAAATTTGATAAAAATGCAATTGCTTCTTATTATATTATTGGAGCACCTAAACTTTTCGACACGGGAGCTGTTTTGATTTTTGACAATTTCCAAGATCAAACTACAATGAAATTTAATTTAACAGGCATACAGAAATATGAATATTTTGGATATAGTTTATTACTTGATGATTTAAATGATGATAGAATTAACGAATTAATTGTATCAGCTCCATTACACACCGAAAAAGGACGATATGAAATTGGTGTAATTTATATATTTAATATTGAATCTGATTTTCAAGTTACAAATAGAATTATAAAACCACCATTTTCAAGAAGATCTGCAAAAAGATTTGGTACAGCAATGACGAGACTTGGTGATATAAACCATGATTCTTTTAATGATATAGCAGTATCTGCACCATTTGGAGAAAATCCTGTTGTATATTATATCCTGTTGTATATATATTTTGGTAGCAGTGAAGGATTAAAAGAAAATCCAGAACAAATTTTAAGATCACCAAGATATTTAAATATTAATAGTATGTATGGAATGAGTTTAGGTGGTAGGGTAGATGTAGATGGAAATGGATTTAATGATTTAGTTATTGGTGCACCAAATGCTGATCAAGTTTTTTTATATTTAACATATCCCACCATTTCAATAGTTGCAACTTTTCAAAATTTAACTGATGAAATTCCAATTGGGAAAGATCATTTATTTAAAACCTGTATGCAATTTTTTAATACTGAATCAAGATCAATAAAAAATTTAGTTTCTGATGTAACGGTGAAATCTAGATATCCGGATAATCGTTTAACATTTCTTTCTAAAGAATATATGAAAGTTACAGAAAAAAAATATAGAATAACAATTGAATCTGGTGAAAATAATTGTGAGACTAATTTTCTATTAATTAAGTATGAAGGGCAAGAAATTATGACACCTTTTGAAATTGAAATGAGCTATGAAATCGTACAGAATCCATTAACAGAAGAATTTTGTAAGAATTGTGTTACTGTCAATGATCATAATTCAAAGGGAACCATATACAAAAAATTTAAAATGACCGATACTTGTAATGATTGTATACCAGACTTAAAAATTAATGTGACTTCTATGGAAAAGTAATTTTTAATAATATTATTTTCATTTAAATAAATATTATTTTTATTGATTTTACAGCTTACAAAAATTGGAAGAAAACTTCTATTTAGAACTTGGAAAATATAAAAAATTTATGATTGAATATGAAATTAAAAATTATCAACGTAGAGCCTATTTACCAAAAATTAATATAACTTCAAATCATAAACTTTCTTTTGGAAAAATACCAAAATTCTGCAATGAAATCAATTTCGTATTGCAATGTGATTTGTGGCGTAATGATGACTTATACTTACGACTGGATGATTCGGTATGAAAATATAAAATTACAAGATTTTTCTATTATTCTTAAATAATAAAATATTCTTTCTTTATTTTAGAGAAAAATTGAAGTATTGTTTAGTACAAAAAATTTACAAGATGACACATTGATAATAATAGCAATTCCATACAGTTATGTATCTAGTTCCATTAGAAAAGGTCAAGTAAATGAAATTGAAATAAATTTCTTACAATCTAGTATTATGGAAGTTGTAGAAAATTCCCAACCTCAAATTGTTCATTTATCTGATGAACATCCAAAAGTGTTAAATGTGAACAAATCAATTAAGGTTATTATACAAATAATATTTATTTGTTAGGTAAATTTTACATGAAAGATTCGAAAGACTTGTAAATTTTACATGAAATTTTACATTGTTTTACTTTTATTAGTTATTGGGATTTGACTTATAATATAAAAAAATAAAACTTGCATCAAGATCTTCTTATATCTGTGAAATTTATGTAACAATTTAAATTATAAATATAATTAACATATATGTATAAATTGTTAGAAATTGAATATAAATTTTAGATAACAAATTTAGGTCCTAGTACAATAGATGACATTCAATTTCCAGTTTCTTTACCGACAGCAACAACTACTGATGGTGAAAAGTTAATTCATCCTCAAAATAATTCCAAAAGTTTTACTGTTATTGGAAAATATAACGATTCAATATTAATAACTAGAAATAATATTCCTAGGATACCAATGACAACATTAAAAGCTTATACACGATGGAAACCAAATAGAATTACAACAGCAAACGAAATTAATCCTTTGGATTTTATAAATCAAAAGAATATATCGAAACGTTCTTTAGGAGAAAATAATATTTCGGCCAACAAACGCTTTTCATTTAACATAACAGCAATAGATACTTTAGATGATTTTATTAGTTTTCCGTTTAATAATAATTCAATTTCATTGACATGTAAGGATTTGGAAAATCAAAATCTATGTTTAAAAAAAAGTGTCCAAATGCCGAATTTTAAGGCAAAACAAAACCAAAAGGTGGAAATGTCAATAAATTTTGCACTTGATTTAGAAAATATTGAAAAAATAATGGAAAAGACTGGAAAGGAATATTTTTTGTATAAAATTGATATTGGTGTTATGAAAAATCGAAGAAAATGGAGGTAAGGATCGGTTTCAAAGTTAACAATATGAACGAAAAATTTAAATTTTAGAAAGAGTATTTTGTTAAAGAAAAAAAAAATTTTTAATATTAAGTGTGAATTGAAATAACAAAATTGATTTTTTGAATCATGTTCCCGAAAATTCACGTAGGAGTTCTTAAATTTAAGAATCATTTAAACGAAAGACCTTGGAAAATATTTGAAATCGTTTTTGGAACTGTTCAATTTGAAATTCCATAACTCCTTTTAAAATTATTTGCTTCTTATAATTGCTACTTAGTTTATAATAGCTTCGAATGATTAAACCGAATGACTAAAACATAAGACTTATATCTTATGTTTTTACAAAATTTCTGTCCACATTATAAAGTCCAGAATTTAGTTTAAAAATTAAATAAAGTATAGAGAATCAAATATAAAATTAAAAATAAATTTTTTTTAACAGTCACAGCAAAAATAAAGTGTCAGTTTCAATACGAACAGCTGTCCATGATATTTTGATAATTAAACAACCAGTAACAAAAACTCCTGCCTGGCTTTATGCTGTTTCATTTCTGAGTGGAGCTATTATATATTTTTTAATTGGATTACTTTTGTATAAGGTAGAATATTGCTTTAAATTTAAATATTTTATGAATACAAATTTTATTTAAAGGTTGGATTTTTTAAAAGGAAACGGCATCATGGAAGCGTAGAACCTGATCGACCTTTTAGTATAACAGATTTACAAAGTCCCCCACCAATAGAACAACTAAAAGAAGGATTTTATTCAAATAATTTTATGACAGATGAATTTTAATTGTTTTGTTTTATAATTCACAAATTATTTTGTCGCTTGAGTGCAGTTTTGTTCCATATATGCAATCCGTTTCATTTGCTATTTAGTTTAGTCTTATGAATAAACCAATTTGCATCCACCTCTGAAAGTCTTTTTGAAAATATTTAAAAGTTTCTTTCCATAAAAGGGTATAATATTGAAAAGTGTTGACCATAAATTCATCAATTAAGTTACACAATTAAATTCTAAATTTCTATATAAATAAAATATAAGGGTTCACATTCTGTTCTATTAAAAATTGCGTTCAAAATGGCTATTGAACAAATTAATTAATAAGTACAATTAAAAAGGTTTTCAGATTAAGGTAAACGTAGATTTAAAAATAACTTTAATAAAAAACTTGGATGACTTTTCATTTATATATGTGTAGCTTTCCTTGGAGAAATTTATAAATCGCTTAAATAATGGCATAGTTTTAATGATAGAAACATTTTGAAAGGTGAAGGAAAATCAAACTTTTTCATATTTCATGTTTTAAATTTCAATTTTTTGATCTCGCGATTCTTTACTCATATGATACAAGATATTATGAGAAATAATGAAGCGTGAAGAACCAAGGTTCGTTTTTATTTTGTTCCTTTTTTGATCTTCATACATGAATACAAATCATAGAAAGTGCATATGGATCAAAATTGCGTTGGACTTCTTTTATCATAACTTGCTATTACTTTCGAACCCTGCTTCGAAATTAAATGAAACTTTGTATTCAAAACCTGAAAAAACTATAATCAAACTCCTAATAGTTTTTAAATCCAATGCTGCTAAAAATCAAACGTATTTTTCTCAATTCCAGAAATATGTCGTATGGATCTAAATTGCACTTAGCCGACATAATATAATTTTATTAATATATGATTTTAAAGTAAATTAAATAAATAAATAAATAAAACACAAAATGTGTAAGCAAAATTACTCCTCTTATGGAATGCGTTCACTATTTAAATTCTAAACTATTGTTCAAATTTTTAACCACAAAAATAATAAATTTATGAAGGTTGCAAATAAAAATAATTTTTTTCCTTATTTTGTCCCATATGTTCGAAATATTGTTTAATATATTTTTAGCACTTTTCCAAAAAACTTTTGGAAAAAATGTTTATTAGTTTAGTTCTGTCTGACCGCCTGTCCGTCCGAGGACATGCCTACAAGTATACATCTTTGGAGAAAGAAAATTTCATATGTGCATTGATCTCTACTGGAAACTTATTTCCGTAGAAGAAAATTTTTATCTACCTCCCCCCTTTAAGAGTTATAGTCCACAAAAACCTTAAAAATGCCACTTTTTAACTATTTATTGTAACTAAACCATAAGCGTCTTATATCGCGGCGTAGCATGTTTGAACTTGACAAAAAAAAACGGCTGATGAAATTTACCGCTATCTAAAATTCGTTTTTCCCAAATTTTTGATATCGTTTTTCTTCTAGACTGCGGTTTGTAGGAGTCTGATATTTTAGCAGCTTTTAGACACTAATACATACTTTAGTACAATAAATTTTCTACCTACATCTCCTTTCAAGTTATTGCCTCTCGAAATTTGTAAAATTCTAATTTTCGGCACCTTATATTTTCGAAACTGTAAACTTTTCCAAATTTCTATGAATGCAGAAAGTTAACGGTAATTCGCTATTAAGAAATTTAATTATTTTTCTTGATTCACGCGATCAACCATTAAATTCGAGCATTATGTTATTGTCTCTTTAAATATTTTTTATTTCAAACATTGCATGTGTTATTAATCCTAAATGTATGCAAATATTTGAAATAATTTAGTATATGAATGAAAGTAATATTGTAATAATGTAGTATCTACATAGATTGGTATTAAAAGCCGAATTTTCAGTTGTTGAAGGAAAAAGTGCTACATTACAAACCATTTGTTTAATCTCACTTTATTCAAAATTGTTATGAAAGCTCAACATCGGCTTTCATTTGCGGTTGTATAAATTTAAACATAAACCGAATTTGAATACTGAAACACCGATGATATGATAAAGTAAAATCAGTGTAGTTCAAAGTTTTGGTCATTTTAGATAACATTAAAAGAAATTTTTTCCAAAAAAAAATTAAAAAATATGAAAATAATTTTAATAAATTTTTTATTAATTCACAAATTATTTTGTATAATTTGCTATAATATATCTCCAGTTCCAAATTTTGTATATACACAAAATAAAAATATTTCTACTGGAGCAAAACCAAGTTATTTCGGATTAAGTTTATTATTACAGAAAGATAGGTACAAATAATTTCTTGATTCAATTCATTTTAAAATTTAATAGCAACTAATCTGTAAAAGTTTAGAATTTTGGTTGGTGCTCCAAGAGCTAATTCAAGTCTTGCAAGTCAAGAAAGTATTAATGAATCAGGTTTGTTATATATTTGTTCGGTTACTGAAAACAAAGAGGAATGCAAACCATTTGTTCTTGAAAAAAACGGAAATATAAAATATGGGCCGGAAAATGAAACAGAAAGGAGAGATAATCAATGGCTTGGTGCTTCAATTTCAGGAAATGTTATAGGTAAACAAAATGGAGATAATCCTTTTATGGTATGTGCGCCGCTTGTTAAAACATTCAAATATTTTCGTATTTCCGGAGTATGTTACATTCAAAGAAATATTAAAACTGATTCTAAAAAGTACAAACAAAGCTTGCCAGGTATTATAATATTTGTTTATTAAAAATTGTAATAGAAATTTAATTAAATTATTTATTCAGATTATGAAAAATATAAACATTATAGCCGTATGTTTCTAAATCTTGGTTTTAGTAGTCATTGGATTAAAGAACGAGAAATTTTTCTGACTGGGACACCAACCTGTGATGGAAATCGTGGTGCATTTACTCATTATAATTTAAATAATGGTAAAGGAAAACTTGTTGATTCAGTAACTCAAAGTGATTCTTATGGCGGCTATTCTATTACATCTGGTATACTTAATAAAAATGGTGCAATATCTTATATTATTAGTGCTCCACGTTATAAAGGTGTCGGTAATGTTATTGTAGTTAATGAAAATAATTTAAACAAAAGGGAACGAGTATTAACAGGTTCACAACCTTATGAATATTTTGGTTATTCCGTTATAGCAACAGATATAAATCAAGATGGACTTTCTGATATTATTGTATCAGCACCATTTTATTCATTAAAAAATCGTTATGAAGTTGGTGCTATTTATATATACGATAGTATTAACAATTATAAAAAAAAAGAAATAATTGTTGCTCCAAGTAAATTTTCATATGGTAGATTTGGTTTATCTTTAGCTTCATTAGGTGATATTAATTTAGATGGATATAATGATATTGCTGTAGGAGCACCATATGAAAAAAATGGAAAAGTTTATATATATCAAGGCAGTTCAAATGGTTTATATGCAATACCATTACAAATTCTTGAATCACCAAAATTTTCTGATGAAATACACCTAAAACATAATTTTGGTTTTACAATATCAAATGGTGCCGACATCGATAGTAATGGTGTAAATGATATTGTGGTTTCAGCTGTTAATATTGATACAGTTTACCTTTATAAAGCATATCCAATTGTAAGTGTAGATATTTTTTTTGAAAATCTTCCGGAATTCATTCATTATACAAAACCGAATATTGAATTCAAAACTTGTATACGCTTTACAACTTTAAAAAATGAATTTAATGGGATTTTAAAATTTAATTTAACATTAAATTTAAACCCAATGGATAAAAGGATTAAATTTGCATATAATGCAACAAAAACTATAAGTGAAATTGATTTACAACAAAATCAAATTAAATGTAGTCAACATACAGCAACAATTGAACACGAAGAAAGGGAGAAACCTTTTGTATTAAAATTATATTATGACCTTATTCAAAAAAAATTTGAAAAAGATTTTTGCAATAATTGTGTTGTAATTCATCCAAAGGACAAATATAAATCAGTTAATCAAGAATTATACATAAAGCATTTATGTGATGGAAATCGTACCTGTAATTCTAATCTTAAAGTTGAAATTGAAAAATCTGGAAGGTATGTGTGTAGTTTACCGTCACCATAATGTAAGTGTGTGTGATACATATATGATAAAAAAAACGGTCCCGATTTCAGCATAATTCAAATAGAAATTAATAATTCCCTTTTTAAAGTGTTTCTATCGGACGCATTCCATAAAATAATGGTAACATTTTGATTGTGTAAATGTAAAAGAACTAATTTCAAACTTTTTATGGAAATCAGAGTCTAGAAATCGAATTTCCAAAATACAATTAAATTAATATTTTTAAGGTGAAAGTTATATATTTTCGTAAAACTTGAAATTTGTCTTATTCGGTTTTCATGGATGTAATCTAATACATAGAAAATGCGGTTGGACCGCGTAAAAATGTTTTGAATTACACACTATTCGATTATTATTGGCATTGTTTTGAAAAATAATTTCATACATGAAATTTATTAATATTCCGAAAATACAATAAAACAATTACCCCGATATCAAAAATATATTCATTTCAATGATTATTTAAAAACTTGAGTTACGTAACGTATTGGCACATTACGTAATATTTATTATTATTTAAGTGAATATTTTTAAAATATATTTTTGGAAGTAAAGGGCGCTCATATAATGCTACTCGTGTTTTATAATAAATTTTGTTCAAAGTTTAATATTTCCTGTGTTAGCTATATGGGTGACTTTAGGGGACGAACTCTTCCTAGAATGTATTTTTATTATTATTTTTGAAGTACATAGAGTAAAATAATTATATTAAATTTTTCTAAATAAATTTAGGAGTATACTGCTTGTGGATCTGAATCGATATTTAACAGTAAGTTTTAAAACACAGAATTTGGTGGGGAATGATCCTGCATATTTACCACGCATAAATATAACAACAAATCAAAATATACCTCTATATAAGGAATCTTCTAAGTGTAAAATGTTGAATCTTCAAAATAAAGAACGAATATTGCAATGTGCTTTATCGAATGAGGAAAATTTGGTCCTGCAACAAAATGAAACGGTATTTAATATAAAATTTTTATTTCTTGTTACAATTCCCTTTTTTTATAAATAAATGTAATTTATTTTTAAATGCTTTAAGTAACCCTTATTATACCTTGTTACTTATAAATAAAATAAATTTTACCTTGTTAAAGAATATTGATGTTATAGTGATCGGACATTGTAGACTCAAAAAATTAAATAGAAAATCGAAATTTTTTATTACCTTAAATTAAAATTAAAACAAAATTTATTAAAATATTTCATTAATTTGAATTTTTTATTTGCAGCAAATTTTGAATTTAACTTTTGATATTTCTAATTTGAAAGGATCAAAATTGATTTTTAAAGCGACTGTCTCCAGTTCAAGCAATGAAATTGATCATAGTGATAATGTTGCTAGTTTAACATTTGCAATTGTTGGATGTGGTGATATAGAAGTTATTGAAACATCTCTTGAGGGCTCTCAGTTTATTAATTTGTATGAAGGTGAAGAACAAATGATAGAATTTGAGAAAACATTTCAAGTAAGTTTTAACATTATTGCAACTCTCACATAAGTATACAGCCATAACTATAGGCGATAGTTAGAAGTGGATGTCCGCGTTGTACTAATTGTATTTGAATTTTCAATTTTGAAATTAAACTCAACTCCGATTTTTTTTTTTTATGAAATATTACTTGTTTTTAATAATTGTTTGTGTTTTGGATTTTACTTGTAAAGAAAGTCGGCAATTCAATTTATTTTAATTCAAATAATTTTATTTATCTGTCTGCAGGTGTATGTCAGCTTACAAAGCTAACTAAAGAAAATTGTGTACTCTTAACATCGAACGTTGAAATTTTCAAAAAAGGGTCTCTACTAGAAACTTATTTGTGCAGAACTTCTCTGTTTCGGCGCTTTGCTTTTCCGAAACTGCAAACTTTTCAAATTTCTATTAAAGTAAAAAACTAAGGGTAAATGCATCGAAAATTCTAACTATTTTCACTTGTTCAAGAGAAAAGTGTTACTTTAGAATTTATTTTTTTAAAATGATTACAGTTTCCGAATTCTTAAAAATTTATAACCATTTTTTAATGTATCTGTTTCTAAATATTGGAGTGAATAATTTCGATGACGCAATATAATTGTATAAAATACAATTTAATTAAATATAATTTTTTATAAATTTCCGATTTAACCAAATTTAATTTTGATTTCAGATAAAAAATGCTGGACCAAGTACACTGACTAATTTAAATTTTAGCATTCAATATCCAATTGTATCAAATTTCAATTCAAGTAAAATCATATCACCAGTTCAACCACTTAAACTGTTTTTGAATGATGAAGTTAAACTAAATCTAAATGAAATAAATGATATTGGTAATAACAATAATAGTGGTAACAGTTCTATTGAATTGCTTAACTCACGCAAAGAACGCAGTGCTGTTATTGAGGGTGTTTGCATAGATACTACACATTGGTTGCCAAGTTTATATTCAGAATTCATAAAAGTTATTCCGTTCGAAAATAAAATCGAATTTGATACGATTTCTTCCGAAAATTTACATACTAAGTCTTTCATAATTGACAAGCTAAAGACATCATCGACAAGTGTTTCTGAAATTATAATCAAATTTAAAGTGAATCAAAAAGATTTATGGAATTTATTGAAAAAATATAATACTGAGTTTTTCATATATAAATTGAATTTCATCGCTAGCAGCCAGCTTTGTTCAAACGCGTAAGTATTACAAAAAACCGTCCAGATTAAAATAAAAACAGAGAAAGTTATATTTTAATTAATAGACGTTACTGTTAGAAAAACTATTAGCGTAGCATTTGTTTTTTAAATTTTTGGGCATATTTGTAGGTTACTGTATTATGTAAATCAAAGTTGAATTATTTTGTTCTTTCTTGCTTCTTTAATAAAATATTCCTTTTAATTTTACAGAGACGATTGTACACCGACTATATTCACTTTTCGATCAAAAGTTGAAGAAATTATCATAAAAACTGTTCCCATACAGAAATCTGAAATTTGGATTTATGCTGTTTCATTCGTTATAGGTTTAATAGTCTATTTTCTAATTGCTTTTCTATTTTATAAGGTAAGTGTTCCAAGAAGTCTAACTCATTTTAAGTGAATAAATTAAACTGCATTAATATTTATTTAAGTAACTCAAACCGAAATGACAAAACTTAAATATTTTTTAGCTTGGATTTTTCAAAAGGAAAAAACATGAGGAAGTTAAAGATTTCAAAAGGCAAAGTATTATGAGACAATCAATGAGAATTACAGCAATTCCAGATGGATTCGACCCACGTCATGTCAGCGGTATATTACAGTTAAACCAAAATGATGACCTTATAACAGAAGAAATAGAAGAGGATTCAATGTAAAAAATATAAAAGGTTTAGTTCTGAAACCGGACATATCTGTTTAGTTATTAATTATGTTGAGAATAATTACGTGTAATAAAAATAAATATTTCTTTATTAATTCTAATATTATTTCTGTAAAACTTACTCTTAACACGGTCCCTGTCCCAATACAAAATTGACGGACAAGTCCAATAGGGTTTTTTGAATAATTTGTTTTTTGTAGTCATACTGAAACTGTTTTTGTACTGTACAGTTCCGTTACGTCCAGTCGAATAATTTGCTTTAGAAGTTTCATATACCCCCTGACGCACATATGGCTCAGGAACATATCAGTGCTTATCAAGCGCACGTTTCCTGAACCATATGTGGCTCAGCGGACAGGGAATGTGTTAATAATAATTTTGACTAAACATGGTTTTTTAACTTAGTTTTAAATTGAATTAAAACCAGTCGTATGATTGCTTCAAAAAACGACTGGAACATTCTTGTTAATGATTGGTTTAATATAGAGGTGTGATAAATATTCACGTTCAAAATAGAACGAATAAGGTTTCTCATAAAGTTTAAATTTAGAAAATGTTTTAGACAGTCATGAGGCAAACCAAAAATTCACAGTTATATTACGATAAATTTGAATTAAACCAAAGTAATTTTGTAAAGCAGCCCATTTCTGAGTAAAAACGCTTACAAATTAAAATTCCGGAGAATTTACCATTATGCATTTGGTTTTATTTTAAATTTGATGAGTCTTAACATTTCAAAGTAATGAATGAGTTTCCAAATATTAAAATTCCCTAATTTTGAATTCACACAAGAAAAGCCGCTTCTTCTCTATACGTTTGCCGAATTTAAGATATGTTTATATTTTTAGAACATAAATCGATGTGTCCCAAGGATATTATGGTAACTTATAAAATAAAATACAATTTTTCATTAAATAATTATCTTTTTGGTTAACGCTTTCTCTGCGTTTTGGCAATCCTATTTCGGTTCGTTCTTTTATAAGAAGTGTTGTCTTGGCAATAAATATCCTCTGCAATTCCGTCGTAGTTGCTTGAATTCTCATTTTCATGTTTTAAATTTTCAACAGAATTATGATATGCTTCGATAATGTTACCGGATGTGCACAGTGATATCAAATCTTTATATTTAACTACGGATATCAGTAAACTTTGTGAAAACAATAGGTATAAGGTAAGAAAACTTACATTATTTTCTTACATACCGAATTGTTTTGCTGTACATTTTTTCATCAAATCAAATTTTACGCTTTCAAAAACAAAAACTTTTTTCAATATGAATTTTTCAAATTTTGTTCCATTCCAGTTCAATAGTTTTACTATTCCAATATCCTATGAGAAAAAGTTCTTTGAAATTAAAGGAATTCAATAATTTCCCTAACATTATAAATATTTCCGACCTTCTTGTTTAGCATTTCTGACTATAAAATGCCATTCTTCTGGTATATACAACGCTTTTCCCTTAGATTATCTCTTAATTGTCGCTTGAACGCTATTATTTTCATTTAGAGTGTGGTCATGTTCGAGAGCTCAATGTTATTGATATAATTATGCTTAATAGGGTAAATTAAAGCCGCAAAAACTGTTCTATTTTTGTTCTGTCTACTGCAAGTATCTGCCCACAAACAGAAATCCGTTATCCCGTCTGTTTCTTTCTCATTAGCATTACTTAAGAAGATATTTTGTTAACACCTCCCTATGATATTGTCTATAACATATTCCACATATAGGAAAACTATTCTTTTTTCCTAAATCAAAGACACGCAATTATATCTCCTCAGTTTTTGCTTGTAATAAAACGTGCCTACTTTGCTGTAAGGCGAAAAAAGAAGATTATTAAAAAAGTGACATTTTAAAGATTTTAAGGTGAAGGTACATTAAATATTTTTTTTTATGAGTAGGTTTCTTAATTTTCAATGGATGTTGGATTCCATATTCAAATTGCAATTTGCAGTATATGCAGGTAAAGCTTAAAGGTGTGGTTCGTAGTTGTAAAAAAATTATTTATAGTTCGTGTGTCACTAATAAATTTTCCAAGCGCGATCAATACGCTCAGTTTAACTTGATGAAAGTATTTAATGTTCGCATATACAATTCAAATTCATATCAAGTTAAATGAATTTAAAATAAAGTAGACATAAACTTTTTAAAATCTAAAACTTATTCAGCTTTACACTGCTCAAGTTTAATATAAAAATTTTAAATATTTTATTAATAAATAATTCGCTGAGTAATAGAAAGTTTGTGGTTTTCGAAAATGTCAACCATAAACATGTTGTGTTTCAAAATTTAATTCATTTTCATACTTGCAATGTTTATAAAAGTAAAATAAATTTTGATGTTGTATTTCTATATTTTTTTGAAATATTTGTTTAATGGAATTATAAGTAACCGTTGCGTTTTGGATACAGGAAAAAAATGCAAAAATTCCATACTCTAAGCTCATTTCAATAAACTTTTTTATCATTAATTTCTCTAAAATTTTTACAGTTTACATAAATTAAATACGGTTTGCATAAGTAATATTCCAAATAATTATGCAAATACAAAGAAATTATTTCAAACACATATGTTTGTACGACTTTAAAATTAATTGTATAGAAAATATAAGTATTACTGTGGATATAGGAAATATAATTACTGTGGTTCCTCCGTTTCTAAATATTTGTAAAAAGTAAATTCTTATAAGGTTAGAATTGTAAAGAAATTATTCGTACTACATATAGGGCTCATATTACAAGAAAACTCTTGCTGACTGTTATTAAATTCTTGGTTGTAGGCTCATTAAGGGAATTATAATTATATAAAAGTTTTGAAATTTTATACGATGCCCATACTTTATATTGACTCTTAGAATTTTTTGACATTAGTTTAGTTTTAAAGGACTTCGTAGTTACTGACAACGAAATAGTTGACTATATTTACTTCCATTTGCAACATAATAGAGTCGACGTTAGAATTTCTGCGACCTGATATATTTCTCTGTTTCAGACGCAGGGAAAAATTCGAGATATTGGAAGTATTTCTTCAATTCGTCCTTTCCGCTCAGTGCAAAGTAATCAAAAGAGTGGCAGTGGACAAAAAGACTATGTACTTTAGAAAAATACTTCCCAACCAAGTTGTACTTATGGAGAGTATATTGCATTTCTATAAAAGCCAAGGTTCGAACATGAGCTTTGAATAGGATTACATTATGATTCTTATAAAAATTCTCAATTTTTATCTTATGGTTAGCAAGATATTTTATTTCAAAACAAATTCTTAACACACACTTTCATATTGAGGAGCTAAATAATTTCAATAAATCTACATAATATGATAGAACTTGTATTTTAATACGTCGCTAACGCATACATGTACACCCATTTTAAACTATCAACTATTTGTGATTGCCTGGATATTGTGGTTGTATTGTATTTTTCCCTTGAATCAGCCCTTTTGATATAAATTTATTTATATATTACTAATTTTCAAAATCACTAGTTTTGTAATGTGGAGCGCAGGAAATACTTTATTTTCTGATAATTTGTAAAAATGCAAAAATTATACTTCATATACTTCGTAATAAATTATTTTTTTGGAAGTATATTTTCATTCAATATTTCACCAGTGCCTAACATATATCATTCTAAACCTTTTTCAAGAGAAACAGATCCACCACTAAGAGACAGACCATCTTATTTTGGATTCAGTTTATTACTACGGCAAAATAGGTAACTTAACTTAAATGAATAGTTTAATAATTTTCAATAATAATTTAATTTTTGTACACATGTGTAAAGCATTTTAATTGGAGCTCCTAGAGCAAGTTCAACATTTCCTGATCAATCTGCAATTATTGAACCAGGAGCATTATATAAATGCTCCGTTTCCTTTAATAATTCATGTGAAGTCATAGCTATTGACCCAAATGATAACGTGAATAATAAGCCGGAAAGAAATACTGAAATTAAACATCAACAATGGTTGGGAGCAACAATATCAGGAGATAAAACTGAAACAGAAGATAAATCAACTTTTATAATTTGTGCCCCCTCAATTAGAACACGACGTTTTTTTCTAACTTTTGGAATATGTTATGTATATAAAGAAGGTGAACCCGTATTGAAATACAAACCATTTATAAATGAAATTATTTCAAATGAATTCGTTCGAAATTTAAAAGCTATTGCTAATTTTGGAATGAGTAGCTACTGGATTAAGGAACGTAATTTATATTTAGTAGGAGCACCGATGAAAAATTTAATTGGCACGTATGTTCGCATTAACGTTAACCGTAATATTTTTCAAAAATCGGATAATTTAGATCATAGCTTTGATGACACTTTGGTGGGATATTCCGTATCTGCAGGTGTTTTCGATAAGGAAAATACTGTTTCCTATGTAATATCGGCACCAAAATATTCAGGGCAGGGAACTGTATTAGTTATAAATGAAGCGATGGCTGGTAAAAAAAGTATATTTCTAAAAGGAACGCAAAAGTATGAGTATTTCGGTTACAGCATACTTACAGAAGATTTGAATAATGATGGAATTTCTGATATTATTGTATCAGCACCATTTTATTCAATTAAAGATAGACCGGAAACTGGAGCAATTTACTTTTTTAATGGTAAAACATTAACGAACAATATAAATAAAATTATAACAGCACCAAAACGAGAAATACGTGCAAAATTTGGCTCTTCTTTAGCATCACTCGGAGATATTAATCTTGATGGTTACAATGACATAGCTGTAGGTGCTCCATATATAGAAAATGGTAAAGTTTTTATATATCATGGCAGTGCAGAAGGCATAAATTCAAGACCAACTCAAATTATTGAAGCTCCTCTATTTGAAGCAACTTCACGACCAAATTATTTTGGATATGCAATATCAGGTGGTGTAGATATAGATAGAAATGGTGTTAATGATATCGCAATATCTTCATTAAATAGTGATACCGTTTACTTATATAGAACATATGATATAACGAATGTAAACCTTTTTTTTGAAAATTTTCCTCAATTTATACATTTCACTAAAACAAGTACAACAATAACAGCATGTATAAAATTTTCAATAGTACCTAAGGAAAATTTTGGAGGAAAGAAAAATTTAACATTTAATTTGATTTTGAAACTAGATCGAATTGATAATAGAATAAAATTCAATGATGGTTCAACACAGAAAATAGATACAATAGTTCTTACGGCCGATCAAAAAGAATGTAGAAATCATTCAATTCATATAGAACATGCTGAAAATAGAAAATCTTATAGTTTACAATTAACTTATGAACATATTCAAGATAAACTTGAAGAAAATTTTTGTGAAGAATGTGCAGTGGTTCATCCGGATGATCATAATAAAATAGTTAATAGAGAATTATTTATACGGCATAGCTGTGGAAATAACAGCGTATGTAATTCTAATCTGAAGGTCGAAATATTTACTGAAATAAAGTAAGTATCTGTAATGTAATCAAAAATTTTTAGAATGACATCCAGAAAAGCTGATAGAATAGATTTTCTTTATTAATTATTTAATATTTATATTAATATTTAATTTATTTTGCCCGTTTAAAAACCACGAAAAATTTCCTAACTTATTTTACTAACTTAATTTGCAACGGTACCTTAGATTTTGTATAAAGTAAGTAATATCCAGCTTTATTAACATTTTTCTGAGTTCTACAATAGCTGATAACGAATTCCACTAGACTAACTTCTTTATTATTAAATGAAATTTTAGGTCGATGGAAATATATTTAATTAATTAAATTAGTTTTCTTAAAGAATTTTTCCAGCCTAGCGCTAGATTAATAAAGAAATATTTTGATAAAATCAATATTCGAACCTTAAATTCATTTGTTTTCAACAAAATATCTATTACAACCATATACTAAAATAGAGTATTAATTTTTCCAGTCGGCCACTTATTTTAAATAAAGATCGATATTTGAATGTTTCCGTAAAAATAACTAATTATATTGATGCCGCATACTTACCACGAGTAAAAATTTCGAATAAACATAATTTATCATTAACTCAAATTCCGCCATCATGCTCTGAAAGGATGTCGATTTTGCAATGCAACTTATGGAATGAACAATTATATATTATGAAACATAAACAATTGGTAATCAACAGTACATATAAAACAAGAACTGCAATAATAGTAAAATTTATTTCTAGAAAATCTTCAACATGATTTTTGATATATCAAATTTTGAAGGATCAGAGTTAACAATTGAAGCGCATGCATCAAGTTTGAGCAACGAAATAGATGAAAGCGATAATAACGATAATTTAAGGCTCACGATTTTGAGATGCAATAAAGTGGAAATAATTGAAGTGTCAAGTATCGAATCGCAAACATTGCACTTATATGATAATCAGTTAAAAGATTTTGTTCTAGAAAAAACGTTTGAGGTAATATATTCTTCTATAAAATACGTTATAAATAAAACATTTTTAATAACCCTTTCTCCAGTAAAATGATCAAGCTTTGAAATTAAATATTTCTTCCTATACCCATGGTGTATAATATAGGAATCTCTATATTTTTAAAGTGAAGGTTTTTAAAAATATGTTTGCTTTCTTAAATTTTTTCTACCTACTGCACTAATGCTCATTTTTCAGCAACTTGTTTTTGCGTAAGAATTGAATGAATTTATATAGCCATAAAATGAGATTGGTGTATTAGAGATTCTAAAGCACTTCAAATTAAGATGCATTTTAACTATACCGACACAATTTTAATTTCATTTTGTTCTTAACAGGTTCACAATTTTGGACCTAGTCCATTGTATAATGCCACATTTTCAATAATATATCCCGCTGTTTATGAGATGTTTCTTTCACCAGTACAACCATTAGAAGAAAATTTTTACATGAATGGTATTAACGAATTGGAAGTTTTTGAAAATAGTTTTGATATCATGAAAAATTCATCGTCTACAAACATTTATGAATACCAATCGAATTTAAGAAGCTCTTTTTCAAATTTGTGTCAGTTTACGAAATTTGCGGATTTAATGAACTTCCAACATCAAATTGTACAAAATATTTCGAAAAATGAAACAGTGTTTTTTGATAAAGATCAAGATGAAGTAATTAAATTGAAAATTAAAACATATGAGCTAGAAAAATCGAAAATTGGAACTACAGATACATTAAAAATAGTAATGAAATTAAAAATTGATCAGCAAAAAGTTTGGGAGTTACTTGAAAAATATGACAAAAATATTTTTATTTACAATTTAAATTTTTTGGTCGAAGATACTGCATGTAGGAATAAGTAAGTACACATATATGAGTACAATATTTTGCATAAATTTTTCGTAACTTTATCTTTGAAATATTTAAAATTAATTATTTAAATTTGTTTCTTATTTTATAAATGAATGAATGGTACAGCTCGAATTGCGAGAGTTCATCAATTAATTTTCATACTGAAATTTATGAAATTGTAATGACAAGAGTTGTGACAACCAATTCAGCTTGGATTTATGGAGTATCATTTATTGTAGGGATTCTAGTATATTTAATAATTTCATTAATTTTGTATAAGGTAATAATTTTCACTTGTATCTTAGCTTTTTTGTTTTAATTTTTGAACAAAATATCATTGAGTAGTTTTAAAATAGATTCACAATGTAATTCTATGGAATCTACAATGAACATTATTTAATTTTAGGTCGGTTTCTTCAAGAGAAAAAAGCATGAAGAAGTTAAAGAATTTAGACGCCAAAGTTTAAGAAGACAATCAAGTGCTGCACGAACAAGTCAACAATCTCCTAATTCAGAAAATAATCAAATTGAACTATCGACAAAAGATGATTCGGAGCAAAATTTAGATTCACAAGTGAATTTGGAGCCCTTAGAAAATAATGCTTTATAAGTTTTCAATTTTTCTCATTTATTTTTATGATTTTTTAATTTTATCTTTCTGTTTTTTATTATTATGTATTATTCATATATATACTTTATATTGTCATAAACTATCAACATCACTTTTACATAAATATTTTTCATTTTAGAAATTAATAAGATTTTCTTTCCTATAGAAAATTTTTACGATTAAAATTTCTCGAAAATAAGATTTTAAAAATGAAATTAAAAATTAAAATTATACATATACATACATAGTTTCTATAAATTAATAAATATTTTCAATCTATAATATATAACTGTTTTTAAATTCGAATTAAATTTATTAATAACTGATATAAATAGAATTTTTTAAAGCTTAACATTAAGTCGTGAGAACAAGCATAAATAGTTTCTTTAAATAATTATTCCTTTATCAAAAAATCAAAATTCGGTCTTTGCAAAGATTTTAGCGCGTATGTTAATGATGAATAATATACGTACAAACATTTGCTGCAAACCTGTATACATTTTCTGATTTGAACTGTTACAGTGATCACATTCTAGCATTAAAATGTTAAAAAAATCATTTAAGAGTAATTTTAAAATTATAATTTTAATTTTTAGTTTAAACTACTGTATTTTTGCATTTGTCAAGAGGTTAATATAAGAAATTGCTGATTTGACATTGAAATATCAAACCCGCACACATGTCCTAGATTTTTATCCGAATCTAATATACAAGAATTATGATATTAAAAAAATTCATACCCATACAATCAATATTGTGGCGTAAATTTAATACGCACATATTTACTTTATAATACCTATGTATTCACAAATAAAGGATCTAAAAGAAATAATCTTATTCTTTAGCATGAGAATATTAGTAAATGCAATAATAACAAACTGTAAATGTATGTAAACTGTTATAGCAAATTTTTAGGATACAGAATATGTCCTAAAACAGGATAATGTTTGATTTTAATTAGTAGCTTTAAGATTATGGCTCGCCCTATCAGATCTATTCTAGATAATTTTTCTTTATTTGATTTTTAAATTTTTCGTTACATTAAAACATTAAATTTTTAATTAAATTAGTAATAAAAATAATATAAATTTTAAATTAACTTTTAAAAAATTGTGTGTTTCATCATGTTTTACAAAATATTGCCAGATTTTAAAAAAATAATTTACAAGGATTGAATGTATATTATATATAGACAATACGAACGAAGACAATTACAATAAAATATGAGATACTATATAAATGAAAACTACTTCTAGCCTGATATTTTATGCGAAATTACATAATTTGTTTTATTAAAATAACATTGAATAAATCAAACAGCTCTTATATTTTTATTATGGGTGGCAAAACATATAATTTTAAAGAAACTTTTTATGATAGTTTCACACTTTATAGTATTCAATTCTTTGTATTTATTTAATATTATATAATTATTTAGTATTAAAATTTTTTATTGAATCATATTTTTAACAATTCTGTTTACTTTCTGTACTTATTAATTTTTTTTCTTTATTTTTAGAAACGTTCATTTTTTTTAAACAATTATTATTTTGTATGTATAAATTTTTTGGATTTTTATAAATATTTTATATTCACTTATTGATTTAATATGTATGTGTACTTTGAAAACAATTTTTTTTATTTATTGCGTAAGTTTAATAATTATTTTAAACTTACACAAAAATAATAAAAATCGATAGCGAAGAATTCCACATGAAAGATATTTTGGTATCACAATTCTTAATTTATAGTTCAATAAATTCAAATAATACATGCGTATACAAAAATGTGATAAATTGAAATGTGATTAATTGTCCTGATTGGACTTAGTAAATTTTGATTTTATAAATTTATTCAAATATCTTAAAATTGTAAAATAAGAAAATTTTACAATAATTATCCATTCTAATTAATATTTCAGGAGAAACGAGGTATGGTTTAAAAATAAAAGCAATTTAAATAAAATTATGTTCTAATATAACTGATTTTCATATATTTTCCCGCCACTGCAATAAATTTATAGCTTCTGTAACAATAATATGTATGGACCAATCTTCAAATCTAATTTAATGATAATTAACCTGTCCTCAATTTTAAAATTGAAACTTCTAATTAATGATAAATTTATTTTAAACCGTTGTTGTTAATGTCAATTGAATTTTAAAGTTGTGATCGTGTATTTACTTTTCTGGCAAAGTACTCGTAAGAAGAAATTGAGTGACTGCCATTTATTTGTATAATGTAATTCTCGAATGAAACGAATTTTTTTATTGCGTATCTCGTACTTTCTAAAATTTATATAATATTTAGTTATTATTCCTTGTACTTCTGAAAGCAGTTGATATTTTCAAAGAGAGTGCGAAAATCCAATTGAAAAATTGAGTGATTTTATTAGAAAAATAAGAAAAATGAAATTTCAGACTTAAAAGTGAATAAAGAGACGAAAAAAAAAATGAAGTAGACAAATTCGTCTACAAGATTTTGTGGTTTAGGATGAAATTAACATGATAACATAAAGTTGTAATTAATTTGCAGATTTATGAACTTTAATTTTAGTTCTCTGCATTATTGGGAATTATTGTTAAAGCAAATCAATACTGTTATAAATAATATGCGAATTCAACTTTATTTACAGCTTTGTTTTAACTCGAATTTTCGGCAAAAATACTGGATAATCTGTTATACGTACATTCATATATGAGAATTGTGATTTATACCATTTGTATTCAAAATTTTAAATTGCATATTTTGTTTCATATTTGCTTTCCATCTTTGTCTTTCATACAAATTTTATATTAAATTTTCTAGATCAACTAATTTTATATATAATATTTTAATATATATTTTATACGTTTATAACTCTTAATATAATATTTTTTTTATTTTTGTTTTCAATTTACTATCAGCTATATTTTTGATACAAATTCACATACAAAAATTATTTCTAAAACATTAAAATAAAAGATCATAAAAAAACAAATATAACACGATATGATCTCATTTTTTTCCTTTTATTTTATTTAAAATTTAATTTTATTTTTGTTAAATAGTTGATCTTATATTTTGTTTTATATTAACATTATATAATATTTTTTATCTAAATATTTACAATTTATATTAAAAAACAAATTTCTTAATACACTTACGATAAAAATTTTAAAATATTTTATTAATTTTATATTTTTTAAATCTAAGTTAAATTAATAAATTAAAATTAATTTTTATTGAATAATAATCATAAAAAAATTTGTGAACAAACTTATTTTAATTTAAATTCGAATTTTATTATTATTTACAATAAAGTTTTTTTTTTTTTAAATTTGAGAATAAAAAATACCTTCAAAAAAGATTGCTTACAAATATACTTTGAAAGTGAAAGCTGTATTCCATTAATATTTTAAGTTCTAAATACAATAATTTAGTGCTACCTTTTTAGCTGTCCTAGCTGGAGTAAAAGTTTAATACTTTAGTAAGTCTAAAACTAAATACTGCAAGTGGTTTTTAAATTTGAAGGACTCGCTTTTCAGTAAGCAGTAATTCGCAAGTAATTGTTTCATACAAATAAAATAATATTCGCATTGAGCATGTACATAACAATATTGAATAATTCTGAAAATGATATTTGTGTAGTAATTTTACTCCAGAATATAGAAAAGATCCTTATTGAGAAAAATTATCTGCAGTAACTAGATAATTATATTACAAGTAATTAGAATACAGCTAGTATATTAGGTTAATTTAAGTAAAAAATTTTCGATTAATTGAAATTGGAAAATTGATTCAGAAATATCAATATGTAAAAAAATTAACAATATTATTGTAATTATATTAAAATCGTTAGAATTACTCAAAATATTTCGCTTTTAGTAAAGGTAAACCAGGGACGAAATTTTACGCCTGCGAAAATATTTTAATATTCTGTTATTAAATCAAAACACGAAAAGAAAAAAAAGTTTTTAGTTTATAAATATTAATTCAAAATCAGCACATTGTCTCGTTGTATGGTGGATCCTTTTCTGAATCGGTGCTACTTTTAATATTTGATGATAGTTTTGCAATTTCATCTTGTACGATATTTGTACTAATTGTTGGCATTATTGTATTACAAGCAACTTCATCTTTCGATTCTTCTGTACTTGAGCTACTCTCTAAAAGGACATTTAAGCTCATTTTAATGGTTGATGTTGGTGGGGCTAGTTTCATTGATGGTTTTAATATTGTTGATGTTGTTGTTGGGGATGGTAATAATTTTTGATTTAAAACTAAATTGCTACTAGTTGGTTGCTGCTGATGTTGCTGTTGAATTTGTGTTGTAACAGAACTAATAATTGGTGTGGCAGTAGATAAACCAATTTTAGTAAAATCGCCCGGAGCACAAATGTCTTCATCAATTTTATCTGATTCTGAAGCTGTACGTTTTGGTGAGTATTTTGTTTGATCCATACTATATTGCTTTTTTAACATTGCTGATCTAGGTTGAGTAGGTTGTAATCCTATTGGATCTGTTGATAAATGTTTGGATAAAGGATATCGTAAATCAGATGTTCCTATTGTTTGTACTGTACGTAATGGAGTGGTTGCTTTATGATGATAAGTTGAGCCAGTTACAGAATTGATATTTCCAGTATTACTAACAACACTTGCAGCGGAGGTTGTTGTTGTACTGGTATAAGAATCAACAGTAATTGAGTGAGTTGAATTTTGTGCGGCATTAAGATCTACAGCATCTAAGGATGGCTCTGCTGTCATTGATGGAGTGTCAATATTAAATGATCCGGTCATTGATGCAGTTGTATCGTTTGAGCTTTGTTTTATGACCCGGTATGGATGTAGTGAATAATCTGTTTCAGTACTAGAATTTTTTTGCAAACTTTCACATGATTTTCGAAAGATTCTTGTATCAATTTGAGTTGGATTTAAAAGTTCACTACTTGTACGTGAATAAGATGGTTGTGATTGCCCTTGTTTTTGTGGATTTTGATGATTTTGGTTACGAGAAGTTTGTGATTCACTTGAGGAATGCCGTTCATAAAGAGTATGATCGTTTTGAATATTAAACCCCATATCAGAGCCGACCGGAGGCTTAGATGGAGATAGCTCAATGGCTGATTCACGGCGTAGCGAGGGACGGCGGTCCACCGGAAAAGCCTTAAATAAAAAAAAATACAAAATATTAGTTGAATATTTTCGTAAAGATTAATAGGCATACTTCTAACGAAGTCCCACTATTTTCATCTTGTGATCCACGAGCTTGGAGTAAACCTTCCAACATCAGATAATCATTCTCCTCGCATTCCTTTAAATGCTGCTTTTCTATCAAAGCAGCACATTCGGCAGTAGACATTTCATTTATAGTTTTTGGTCTTTCAGTTGGTCCTAAAAAAGAATAATGAGTTTATATCATGATTTTAAAAAAATGTTTATCTAACTTTTTAAACAACATTACCTGTTATAGATGTAGTTGGAGAAGCTATCATGTGGCAAACACTTTCAAGTTCGTCTGTAATTGAAGTGTATTCAGTATGAAATTGTAGAAGCAAATTTCTGGGATGC
Organism: Condylostylus longicornis; assembly: GCF_029603195.1. NCBI lineage: Eukaryota > Metazoa > Arthropoda > Insecta > Diptera > Dolichopodidae > Condylostylus > Condylostylus longicornis. Next base: position 7,220,305 of record NW_026578017.1, on the reverse strand, counting down.
CTTGCTTGTATTACTGGCTTAACGGATACCGCTACTGCTAAAAAGCAAATTTCGTTGTTAGTGCAATATTTGTTTTCACTCAAGTTTGAAAAATAATTTAAAGAAATTTGTTTTGTTTCTTGCTTATGAAACTTATTTCTTAGAAGGCTAAAAAAATACTTCTATAAAAGGATTTTCTAACCTGGCTCGTTTCCGCTATCTGGTTCAGATTGAGTTAAGCTTAACTGCCTTTTTGTCATCGCTAATTGATTTAAACTCATTTGTGATCGATTCATATCATAATTCGAACAGCTTTCCGAATTTCTTCGACATATCGCAGATTGAGTTCTTTGCCGCATTGCACGTTGCTTTACATCTGCAATAAAGCAATTAATTAAAATTTTTTTGAAATTATAGTAAGTTTAGCATTTAAGGGTATTAAGGTGTTAGAAGACCTATAGATAATAGATTATTAATCTCAAATAAGAATCTTAAATGGTAAGATTCTATATGAATTCTGACGGCGAAATGTCAGAATTCATATAGAATACACATATTTAAATGGGACTGCCCACGATCAAGCGAAATTACAGCAGCGAATTTCTAATTTCGGCAGATTTTTTTTTATATTGTCTCTTTCAATTTGTGTGTGTCATTATATGCAAAAAAAGCTCTCCGTTCCGCTTTTTTTGTTAACAACGGAAATCGTCCGCCGTTGCCTTTCACCGCTTTGGTTATCCAATTACCATATACTTATTAGTTTTGGGACTATTTCAATATACTTAATTTTTAATTGATGCATCAATGTTAGTATTTTTTTTACAATTAGGAGCTTATCATGATTGGCAAAGTGAATGAAATTATTGATGAATTAAATTTTAATGATAAGGCTCACACTTGAGACTTTTAATCTTACTTGAGAAATCAATATCCATAATATTTTCTGAAGAATCGCCATGTTCATCTAACTGATGATCATTTGGATGACCTAATGGTGTTAAGGTGTCTTTGCTTTCAGTACTTGTTGTCGTATCTTGCCGAACATTAAGGAATGGTGGCTTTCGAGATTCACCAATGGAACTTTGTTTCTGGGTTTGTTGTTGTTGACCAGAGCCAGTGTAGGGGTCAGAATCCTCTGATTGAATTGAAGCCTTACGATTGGCGCCTGCGCCACTCAGGTTAAGCGTTTCTCGTGATCGTATCATTTCATTTTCTTCTGGAACGGGTACAACTTCAAAATGAGTTCCGTCATCGAATATATATGCATCTGAACGAACTTCTGTTAATGATCGCATAAACTTTCGACGATTGGTATTTACCTTGTTAGAACATACAAAAATACAAAGAAGTGAGAAAATTTTTATTTTTCCGTATTTTCAAAAAAAAAGGAGAAATAATATACTTACATTGCTCACTTGCAATGTGTTGGTGCTTTCTAGTGGTTCTGTTACAGAAACTGTTCGTAATCTTAGCTCGTTACCCAAGTTGTTTAGATTGCCAGAAGATCCTGGAAATGCTTCTTGTGTTAATGTGTGAGCCGACATGAAACGGTGAATTACTGCTAGATGAGATAAAATTTCATCGGTTGACTCCTCAACCTTACGAAGCCGAAATTCAATATTCTAAAATAAATTATATGAATTATAAATAAATTTATCCATTAGTTTAATTGTTAGCCTAATAGCTTCTTTTCGTCCAAGAGCGTAAAATTAAAAACTTTCTGTCGTTTATATTTCTTTTTTAAATTAATCAAAATATATAGCGATTTTATAATGATAAGCAATAATAAAGAAATAAAATAAAGACTGTTTTAAAAGCCCAAAGTCTATTTTAATCCTGAAAATATCTGAATATTGGAGGTAGCATTAAGGTGTTGCAGTAATAGAAAAATCTAAAGACTGCACAGTTTTTGTCATCATAAAACGCGGTAATTATACAATTTGATAGAAATTGTGGTGGAAGAAAAAGAAGTCCTTTGATGTTATTTTCAAATTTGAGAAGAAATCAGTAATATTAATAATCGTAGGACATAATAAAAGCGTGTAAATGCGGCTCAATATTTTTTTTTATTTTGGTTATTGGATATTTTTTATAAAAATTACTTGTAAAACAAACATATAAAATAATATGAGCAATAAGTTCAATAGAGAAACCTCACCTGTACTGTAGCTGTTTGCATATTTTCTTTTTGATTTATGTCTTCAATTTTTTGTGACATATTTTCAACACGATTTGTTGTTGTTCTTATTCTTGCTTCCGTAGATTGGTTTAAAATTATTTCCTGTTCATGAAAGAAACCTTCAACACATTCTTCTTCAAAATCATATAAGCGTTCAAGATCATCTTTTTCCAAAAATAATTTTAAACCGTTATCACGTTGAACTTCAAGTCCTATTTAGTATTCCAATTTATTATTTTTGATATTGTAGATATTTTTTGTTGTATATGATGATAATGGTTTTTTATGTACATATACGAGTATATGTAAATATTTTGTTTTGGTTGATATTTTGAAGCCAAATTTAAAGTGTAAAAGAATTTAAATAAATAAAATGTAAAAAAATTTTGTATTTTAATTTACATGCAATTAATTACAATAATTTATTGTCTCTTTTTTTGAAAAAATTAAAACAAAAATATAGCAAAGCTGATTTCACGTCATATTAATGCGCAATATGATGACTGTTGTATATGAATACATACAAACATGTGCTTCAATTTTGGAAAAATTCTATTTAATATTTTAATGTTGAATTTACAGGCACTAGAAATGACAAAAATAATTATATAACTGTGTTAAATTTAGTTATAGGCCATAATTAAAGTATATTAATTCGTACAGTAGGATCGTGTTAAAAGACCTCATATAACCACACGCCTTAAACACCGTTTGCACATCAAACATTGGATGAATGGAAAGTTGGATATTTCTTTGGATTTTTTTTTTATATCAGATTTTTTTGAATGAATTTTTTCATCATGGGAATGATGGTCCTTTTTGCGTACATTTTCTTATCTTAAATTTAGTGTTAAGCTATAGTGCATTTCAATTATTTGTATGGTTGCTAATACAGTATTGTTTAACGTGCGAGCAGAGTACATTTTGTTTGATATCGTTAAACAAAATCCATAAACAATGTTTGATGTGTGAACATTGTCTTTGAATAAAATAGGCCTTAACAAAAAGGTGGGATAATGTCGCACGTCAGCTTTATAAATTTTTAGACACTTAAGTTTAAAAAAAATTGAGCTTATAAATAGCATATATGTAATATACTCGTATTATGAAGTTAATGTAAGTTTTCTTAAAAAGAAGAGAAATTAGTGAAAAATCATCGGCTCACTCTTTCAAATTTCTACATTGCAAGACTTTTTAAATTTTTAAAATACAATGAAAAAAATTTTCAAACTATTCAATAGAGAAAAATTTAGTAGCCTGACTTGACCAAAACCTTTGCATTTCTAAGAAATGAATACTAGTATATTCTGAGTGTGGACAAACACACGTCATACATTATATTCATGTGCCGTGTAGTAGCGTATAGTAGTATTAAATCAACGTTACAATTTTGCATTAATATTTAGTGTAATCATTGCTTTAAAACTAATTTGTATATTAAATAAAATTAATTGCACAAATAACTTTTTATATTAAAAAAAAAATTATTATTAAATGAAAAACAAAATTTAATTTAAGAATTTAAATATTTTTTTTTTGAACAATTATTCTTTTTATTATAATATGTAATAATATGAATTATATAGAAATACAAAACAGAATGACTGCAAAAAGACTCTTAAATCTTATATGATGTCATTCATGTTTGTCAGTTTCAATTTATCACTTTATTATTAATTATTATAAATGCTTTTGTAGTTGTTATCGTTGTTGTTGTCTTTCTTTTTTATTATATTGCATTTTTTTTTTACATTGGTATTACAACATCAACGCTACTTTGCTCACCCATTTGCGTACCTTTAGCTTTCCTAATACAGTATTTAAGTAAAGAGTAAAAGTGACAGAAAGCAATTAAAGGGGGCGGTAAAACTGGTTTTTGTTGATATTCCATAACAACCGTAAAACGTTGAAACATCCAAACCTACATATAGAAATTTTTAAAATGTATATAAATCGCATAAATACACATACTTGTATGAAAATTAATACACACATACATATGTCATATATACATGTATGTGAGTATATATATATTTACTTTGTTAATTAACACAATAAAATAGTAAAAGGGATTAGACGTTAGAAGAAAGGCAAAAAAAAACAAAGAAAACAACAAAAATATGAAAAAAAAGGAAAGCAAATGGTGAAATAGAAATATGAAATAGAAAATGTGGAAAGGATGAAATCCTTTATATGTAAGAATGTTTGTAAAAGAAAAAAATATGGTAAACGGATAAGCAATTAAGACAATGTAATAATAGTGCAATTAATTTGCTACCATTAAAAATATAACAAACAACTGTTGTTAGCATGAAAATATATAATTTTTTGTTAAAAAAAAATAGTCCCATATTTTTGTTATTTTTCTTATTATTATTTAAAAAACATTGTATGAAATTAATATATTTATAATAAAATAAATAACAGTGCTTAGCCATTTTAATTAATTTTTTATAACTGAAAATCTAATGAAAATTAAAATATTAGAACGAAAATTCAGCAAATTATTTTTCAAATATTAATAATGTAAAATAAGTAGGAAACGATTGTAAAAATGAAAGTAGTTCTTATTTGGTTTCCGCTACTCAAGCTTATAAATATAATTTTTTATATACCATTTGGGAGGAATCTTCCCAATTTGTTATAAACTCTTTTTTACAATTTTTACAATTAAAATTTTACAACTTGGAAATTTTAAAGTTTAAATACTTTTGCCGTTTCTTGGTTCCTTTTCATAGCTGGGGCCGAAATGAATTCGACATCTATAAAATTGCTTGAACAAAAGTCATAAAACTTGCATGGCGAGATCATTTCAACCGTGTAATAGCACAATATTATAGATTTGTGAATTCTTATACAAAATCACTTCCGAGTTCTTCATCACTTCGACGTCGTCTCCAATTGTGACTGAAAGAATTCTCCTAAAGTTATGCATTAATTAAGTAGCAATATGAAAAGTAAAGCTATTAAAGTTCAAGTTCTAGATTTTGATTTGTTAAAAGGAAATTAGTATTTTATAAAATTAATTAAATCATAATATAAAAATATCTTGTAAATTAAAGCGCAGCATAAGAAAGAGTTTCTATCGCTTCCTGGTATACAGTACCAAGAGTTTTCTAACTTATTACAGTGATTTTTAAGCGAGGAAAATCTAAAATGACAAAACATGTAATCATCTAAGGTTTTAGAATATTTGTTGTTTTTACTGTTTTAACAACTACTAAATGTTTAAGTATTCTAAAAAGGCGTATAATATTGCCCTCAATGTCGACAAAAATTTTTATATTGTATTTTTCTAATTATTGGGTTAGGATACAACTGTAATGTTAACTGTACAAACATATTTCAAATATCGAATCTAGAATTGCAAGTTCAAAATAATTTGTAAATAAGAACATTTGATAAATTGGGAAAAATACTTACGTGTTATACTATTTAAATGCGATAAAATGTGCAAAATTTAAATGCATTTTATAATTAAAAAAATTATTAAAAATAATTTATTAGGTTCCTATAATCAAAATTTGCTTGATTTAAATTATTAAATTAGTTTTGAGAATCAAAATATGCAAAAGCTCAAGTGCTATTTTTTAAGGAATCATAATATTAAATCAAATTTATAATAAAATGGCTAAAAACTGTGATAACTATAGTTTTGCGTGAAATTTCAATTCATTTTACAATTTAATATTTAGGTAACATTTAATTTGATTAAAAATTACATACCTGATGTGAAACAGAATTCACTTCGTTGAAAATATTATTAAAAACTGCTATTAACAAATTAATTAACAATATGTTAGCAATCAATAAGTACATAGCCATAGTTATCGGTGTTACCCAATGACCTAAAAAATCATAAATTATAAAATAAAATTTTTTAGCGAACGAAATAGTAAATGTAATAATTTTTTGAAAATTCCTTATGTATAAATGAAAAATGTATAGAATCTCTGATATTCAACAGTAAAAAATATTGTCAACAGTACTAAAAGTTAAAATTCTTTTAATTCACAAATTGAAATGGTTTCTAATATTCAGTTCTTTAAAAAATTTCAATTTCGTTTGACTTGAAAGACGAAAAACTTATAATTGAAAATATTCAACATTTTGTCATCTAAACTCCGTACATATTTTTTACTGAATATATGTTATAAATTTACGAGGTAAATGTCCTATTTACAGTATTCATAATATCTTTTATAGTGTACCTGTCAGGCATGGTTTTTGTGAGGGATCTTCTCCACATGGTGGATCAATATCATCAGCAAATACTTCACCATACAACATGAAATATGGCTGAAAGTATACCTAAAAAAATTTCAAAAAAAATATATAAAAAAAATCGAAAAATTAAAACTGCTTCATTATATGAACACTTACATCACGCAACAGTTTCCAACTTGGTGGTTTATTTGGAAATAAAATTGCTTGCCTACTAATACCAAAACTCATTAAAACAACAAGTAACAATACAACAAAATAAATCATATTTTTAACCATTTTGCCCATCATGGTAACCAAAGGACCTATAAAAATAAAAAAAGCAGTGGCAATATAGTGTAAAAATATTAAAAAATTTCGGAATTATCCTTAAAGAATTTCACATTTTAAAATTTTTAAACTAACCTAAATATTTATTTACACCTAAAATATTGAGAATTCTCAAGTACCAATAAATGCTATCAACACAGTATATCACACGACCGATATCCATTGTGTTTTCACGAAAACGCAATGAAAAACCAATCACAAAAAATATTATTGCGGCAGCGTCACAAGGATTCCACATATTCCATGCCCACACTGAAAATTTATGCCTGTAAATAAAATAATTGATTTTATATAAGTGAAAAGGTTGAATTTTGTATATATGTATGGTAATGATTTTAAGATTGCACTTTTGTACCGTACTAATTTTATGGTAATTAATTTAATTTAACAAAAATTAAATTCAAACTATGTACTAAAAAATTAGAAATCTTGAAAATTTAAAATTGGGCTTTCATACTTTTTGGTGTTTATCAAAATTTTTGAAAATTATGGAATTATTTCATTAAATTTTGGGAATCTGTTAGTGGATTCTTTCAATAATAGTTTTGTACGAGTACAAACTTTGGAGCTATTGAGTGATTAATATCTAGGCTTTCCTAATAAATAAGTGGATGGTTTATTTTAAAAATGACTTAAGTCTTTAAAAAAAAGAAAAAATAAAATATTGCTGCGTTTGTGTTTTAAATGTTGAAAACTTCCGTTAACTAGTTATTATAAAAATTATATTTATGCATGCGATGAATCATAAATGAATGCATACTTTTTGGTTTTGCAATATTGTGCTGTTAAACAAATATTGCAATCTTCATTAATATTGCAAAATAAAATAGGAATTTTATTCTATTTTTTACTTTTTTTTTTATACTTACGTTACTGCTACAGGCTCCGACGAAATTATTTCCCTAATTTTTTCACAGCCTAATGTAAAAATATAGGCTATTGAATAAATTTCTTGCCAATGTGGTACCGTATCCATTTTAACAAGAACAGTATATGTGAACATAACTAAAAAGAACGCGTAGGCCATCTAGTATTTAAATAATAGTAAAATGTTAGTAAATTTAGTATGAGTCATAAAAACAAAATTGAAACAAAAAAAAAGACTTACTGAATCAGCCCAAAATTTTGTTATTGGTGCCGTATAAAATTCATAAATTTTCTTTTTCAGCCTTAATGGTTGCAGTTGACGAGCTTCATAGTCTTGTGTATTATTAAAAAAGTCTCGAATTTGTGACGGATCTGAATCCGATAGAGAAACCTTTACAAAAACATTATATATTATTTTACATGAAATGAATAGTTTTTAATTTTTTAATTTTTAGTGCCACAAACAAAACTAATATTAGTTTTCTTAAAATTAGAAAATAATTCAAAACTTTTTTGAAATTTTTTTACTAATTCTAAATCTACTCTTTCCTTTTTAGTCGTTTTTCTAATTAATTTTTTTTAATTAAAACATTTAGCTGAAATTTGCAAACCCTCACTTAGGGTGTTTGTGATTTAAATTAAAATTAAATTTAAAATAAAAATTTTGAATTATTTTCATTTCTTTTTTTCTATTTTGTGTTGTTATTGGATGACTAAACTCAACATTTAGTTTTCTAATAATAATAATTGTTATGTACAAAAGTAGTTTATAATGGAAAAAAGTTTTACCATCATGATGTAGAACAAAATAAATTTTAAATGTGGTGTTATACAGGTTACACAAAGAGACAAGAAAATTTATATAAAAATCTAGAAATGTGTTACAATAAAGTACTTATATGTAAAATTATTGAATAAATAAAAAATTTAAAATGTTAGTGTTATTAAACATATGAAAAATGGAATGAAAATATTATAGTTCACAAATATTTTTTGTTAAATTAATATCAAATTAAGGCTCTTTGCAGCAGTTGAATTGCAGTTGTTGATAAAATCTGACTCAGATGTTGGGCAAGGCGAACATCCCCATATTAATAGAATCATATTATTAAGTTTACTTTTTATTTCATTATAATTGACCTTAAATTATTTAAAATTAAAGAATTAAGCTCTTGGAGAAAAAGAAGATCGAATGCCAAGTTCTAGTGTGATTAAACAATAAGAGTAAAATGCAATTTTTGATATCGAATTGGGGGATAATAACAAGATTTACTTAAAAACAACTGCACTCATATAATATGAATGAGAAATGTACTCGTATTAAGAGAAAACGGCGTTTTTTTGTAACGAATGTCGAATCAATTTGCATTGCATTGTAGTATTGCTTTGACGTTCCGAAAAATTCAATTGTATTGAAATTTTTTAATTTTTGATTTTAAAAATTTTTCGAAAACCTTTAATTTTTTCTTGTGTATATTATTTTAAATATTCCATTATGTTAAATAAGATATTGTGAACTATGTTTCAAGAGTCTATCGAGGGCTCATAGGAAAAACTCTTTATCCAATATTAGAAAAATTTTAAAATAATTTGCAAATAGTGGAAAAAACCTACCAAATTCATAATACTAAAAATTTTTACAGAAATATTTTGAAAATTAAAATATCTCTCATTTAGTTTTCAATCTATATTTTTGGAATGAACAGTAGTAATATTTTCTATTTTTTGTCAAATTATTTCAAAATTTTTAACATGTGGGATCAGGTATTTTCTTATAAGCCGTGGATATGGTAAAATAAGTGCTAAAACAATTTTGTTCGTTATTGGTTTTTGTATGAATTAAAAATCATTCTAAAAGATTTTAATGTTCAAATTTGTGTTAAAATTTTAAAAATAGAGAATAAATTTCTGTGTTGTTAAGTAGACGACTTTTTAAATTAGAAATATAAAAAAAACAAAAAGAATTAAAAAAAAAATTTTGAAAAATTGAAGAAAATGTCCCAATTGTTGTTGTTTATTTGAAATTATTTATGTAACATGTTCACTATAACATTATGCCGTACACATTAACAAGTGTATATTACGCTATTTATAAAAATAAATTATAATTTAATTGAAATTAACTGTTGTTTCTAGAATTCAGTTTGTAGTTACAAAATAAGTGCAAATAAGTAAAGTTTTAGAGATTTAATTGAATTTTTACAGTTAATCAACAAACCCTGTTATTGAACAATATCGAATAAGAGCTTGGGAAGTCCTCTAGATTATTTAAATGCAATTAAAATGAATATAAAATTAATAAAAATTCTTTCATTTATATAAAATTACATAGCATTAGAAATCATATTAAATTTGATCAAAGACGAGCTTTAACGAATCTTAAAGAGAATCGTTAATAAAATGTTTCACGTAATCTGAGAAGCAAATGGCTGAGCAACATTGATATTTATGGCAAAAAGTTAGAAGTTATTCTTATAAACGCAAACAGGATAATAAATTATACGATGAACATTAGGTTCTATCATTTAGAGATTCGCTTCTCAGGATAAGCCCTTACTAATATTAATGTTATATTATAGTGAACATGTCACCATACTGAATATATATAATTGAGTAAAAATAATTTTTTATAATTTCGATCGAAAATATTTTTCCTTTCTTTTTCGACTTTACTTTTGCAAATTATGAAATTAAACTCAATTATGTGTTTATTACTCTCATTTCAGTTTGCAATTCTGTTTTATGTTTGTTTTTGTTTTTATGGACATTTACCTCATTATTTTGATTTTCAAAGCTAACTTTAGCGGATGTTGGTGCATCGGCTCCGGTTAGGCCAACCTAAATTCATATAAGAGAATATTTTTTTTTTTTGGGATTTTGTTTGATTCATGTGTAGTTTTTATAACAAAATTCAAAAAAAAAAATTAAATAATTTGAGTAAAATTTTAGTGCGCTATTATTAATAATGAATCGAAATTTTAGATTTACGTCGAAATTTGAGAATTTCTTTTTTATTATTAAAAAGAAAATCTCAATTGATCTCAGTTGTTTTATATAATATTTTGAGTTAAATAAGTATTTAATAAAAAATAAGCAGAATCATTTGGAAAATAGAATAATGTTTATTTTTTAAATAACATGAATGAAAAACAAAACATTCTTTATATAATAAAAATTTTAATTTGTGATTCCAATGTTATTTACTAACAATTTAATTTAAAGTGAAGTGAAATTTTTAATTATAAGAAAAATAATTAGAGACCTTTATATTAACCTACTAACATGGAGTTGAAGTTTTATTCCTTGAAATAATTATGGCGCGAGTTAAACAAAAAAATGATGGCTCGCTCTCATTTTATTACTTTTTTATATAGTAATAACAAATATTACGATTTAAGGTTAACGGTATATGTAGAAACTTTAATTAGTGCGAACTATATTAGTGTGGGTAATTTTCATACAAATTTAACAAACATTTTTTGGAAACCTCGTTAAAATTTTTATATATCAAAATATTTAAAAATATAGCATACATTTAAGATAAAGAAAAAAATTAAATAAGCGTTAAAATAATGGTCGAATTCGACACATAACTAGTTAAGATAGATTGGATTGATCAACTTTCACGATATGTTAGGCTTCGAGAACTGGACCTTTTTACGACTTGGTTTTACTTTGTTGATGGTTTTGAAGAAAATATTCAACAGAATAACTTGAAATTCTACATATACATAAGCTTCGCACAACCGTCCGCGAAACCTTCTAACATTTGGAAGAAATCAGGTATCCGCAACTGAACATTTACTACAGTCCAAATTTTTATTTTTACGCATATAAAGAAAAATAATTAACCAAGTTTGTTGAAATTTAATTCATGAATTTAGGGTATTAAAACAATGAACTTATAATATTTTTGGAAATATAAGGATTCTAATTCCGACAAATTTGTGTCTAAAGCTTTTAAAATTTCTAATTTTCCCAACTTCCCTTCTAGCAAAAAAAATTTGAAAAAAAGAAAACCGTTTGCGGAATTTAAAAAATGTTTATGGTTTCGAATCCAATTGTAACTTGCGGACCAAAAAAATTGATTGTAATCGGTTTTATCAATGTTCTTCTACCACTTTTAAAAATTATTTAGTTTAGATTTAAAATTAATAATTATTCTTACTTCTAATAACTTATTAGTCACAACCCATGTTAGTAAATTTTAAATCTATCATAATTTTAGAGCTTACTATTTAAATAGAATTACTTTAATACAATAAATATACAATATAAATAAAATTAATAATATAAATGAAAAAGCATTAGAAACGAAAGGGTTAAATATGAAAATTAAATATTTCTTATGTTATTGCATAATTTGTGATTTTCTCAGCATTTTTTTTTTAATTTAATTTAAATATATTAAAAAAATATTATGTCTTAAAATGTATAGAAAATATAAATGTATTTAATATTTGTTACATAAAAGCTATTTTTGAGGCAATAGCTATTTATAAAGAAAATCAAAAAGAAAAATTAGAAAATAATAAGCTTAAAAAATTTACAAAAACTACTTGAATGCTATAAGTGTTATTTATTAAAATTTTACTAAAATTAAATTAATTAAAAATTGTTTATATTAATTAAAATAAATTAGTAATAAAAATTAAACAAAAAATATTTTGATTTAAAACAAAAGAAATAATTAAAAAAAAATATTAAAATTAAAAAATTAAAAGAAAATAAAACAATAAAAAAAAAACAAAATAAATGAAACAAAAAAACTTACTTTTCCATTTTCTTGAACTTTTGTATCTCGCAGCGAGTAAGTGTCAGCTAAAAGGGCCTAAAAAATATAAATTTTTCCCATAGAAGAGAAAGGGAGAGAAAAAAAATAAGACAAACGTTTTGTTTTTGTTTCAGTAATGTTTTAGTTTTTTTTATGGTTTTTTTTTTAAATAAAATTGAATTATAATTACTTTCTTTTTTATTTGAAATTCTAAAATTGTATATATATATACTTTGTACAATCTATGATAATTAATGGTTATATAATATTAATAAAAAAGAATTCGTTATCTTATATTTTAACATTTAAGACGAACTATTCATCTTACATTGGTTTTTCTCATATACAGTAAAAACGAGCATTTAAAAAAAAAATTCTAAAATTTAATATAAATTTTTGTTTTATTTAATAATAGTTTTGTTAGTAATTTTTTTCTGTCATAATAGAATCTATTATATAAGATAAAAGAGATAATAATATAAAAGACAAAATACAAATAAAAGTAAGTATATTTTATTTTATAGAAGAGAGGAACTAAAGATAACTAAGATGAAAGCTGCATTGTGTAAATTGTGTAAAAGAGAAAAAAGAGAGAGGGAATTAAGAAATATGCATTTAAACAAAATTAGCTAGTATAAAAATTAAAATTAAATTAATAATATGATCTGAATCATTGAGTACCATATCATATTTGATTGTGAATAACACTACAATATTCTAATGCCGCCATTTTGTTTTTAAACGTGTTACATACGAATATAGAAAATCAACAAATTGTCGTAGGATTGACTTTTGGTCGAAAGTTCCCAAATGAAATTTTGATCGTTTGTCGTTGATACCATAGTGGATTTTAAAAAAAATCTGGCTGGTCAAACTTAAAAAAAAATGGTTTTTTTCGAAATTGAAATTTTTCTGATTTTAGGAAGAGACAATTCAGGTACTGGTATGGCATTAAAAACGAAGAGAATAAAAATAGTTTTGAGACAAACTTTGCTTGAAAGTAAAATACAATGGAATATTGCAAAAATTTGCTAATATCAACGCTTGATAAAAATATACATTAGAGAGGCATTCCTCAAAAATCTATAAGACATTAATGTCTAATTCTGTAAGACATTAAAATTTAATTTGCTTTTTGCTTATAGCAAGCGTTAGCCATCAAGCCACATGATCTAGAAATAAAAATATCATTTACTGATTAATCACAACTTACGTCTATTAGCCTGTATTCAGCTAAGATGACTGAATTATTTGCGACTATTAATTGCTTAGATGAGATTAGGCGGGAGTGAAATTTTTAAAAAGAACTTAATATTCAAATATTAAAATCTTAAATGCTGATTAGATGATACATATATGACATATCAATAAAGGTGGGTCAAACCAATGGTTTGTATTGTACCACTTTTCCCTTAAACAAGTGAAAATACTGGTTTTAAATACAGTATATGTGTACCTATCACACTATTAAAATTATTTTCATTCATTAACAAAACTATTTTTAGGATTGCATATATTTAGGATGAACGATTTATGCAGTCTTTGAAATAGAGCAAAAATTAATATAAAGAGGGGTTAACATAATGCTCGATTTTAAGGGTTAATTGTCTGAGTTAAGAAAAATAATTATATTTTTAAATGTCATGGAATTTACCGCTTTTTACGTTTATAGAAATTTGAAAAAACTTGCGGTTTCGGAAATATAAGGCGTCAAAAATTCAAATTTTACAAATTTCAAGAGGCGATAACTTGAGAGGGGGTGGAGATGGAAAAAAATTTTCTTCTAACGAAATAAAGTATTTATTAATGTCTAAAAGCTGAAATTTCAGGCTCCTCCAAGCTGGGGTCTAGAAGAAAAACGACATAGAAAATTTGGAAAAAATGGATTTTAGATAACGGTAAATTTGAACTGCCATTTTGGTTTTTAAAATTTGACTATAGTATGCTGCGATAGGAGAAGCAAGCCACTGTCTTTCTGCCTTTGCAAAATTTGAAAAATGCTTATGGTTTCATTGCAATAAATTGTTAAAAAATGGTATTTTTAGGGTTTTGGGGGGGTATAACTTCTAACGGGGGGGAGATAGGTAAAAATTTTGTTCTACGGAAATAAGTTTCTAGTAAAAATCTATGTACATATAAAATTTCAGCTTTCTATCTTCAAGGGTGTAGAAGTTTTGTAAACAGACACACGGACACACGGACGGACAGACGGACGAACAGAATGAAACTAATAAGCACTTTTTTTAAAAATTTTTTGGAAAAGTGCTAAAAATATTAGATTTCATAAAACGGAACATTCCTTCATTCCTGTCATAACCAGTATGACAGCCTCCAATTTCAAATGTTTTTCCTTAATGAAACCTAATTTAACAACGTCTTGTTTAACAAGTTTTAAGTTCTAATTTAACAAGTTGGTGAATAAATACCATATCAGCAACTACATTACAATGTACAGCCCAAGTAATGCGGAGTAAAAAAAATTTTTGTCTCGGTATGGTGCCAAAACCTGGAAAGGATATTACAAATAGCGTCAAACATTCGATATATACGAAATGCTTGCCAACATAAGTATTTATAAGTCCCGTTAATTTGAACGGTAATGTCAGTACACTTCTTCACTTCGAAATATAATTGGTTCATGCGACGAACAACATTTATTCAGCGTTTAAGTGAAATCCTAGAAAAAAATGATAATAAAAAACTTTGTGTCTTGTCATTAAGTCAAACTAAAAAGAAAAATTATATTTTTTACATAAGTAAATGTTTACATTAAATTATCGTAAAAAACTTTTAGTTACTCCTTAATACTTTCAGATCACATTTAAGTGTAATGATTTTTAAATGCATATTTCATGAATTATGTAAAATAAAATAGAAGACAAAAATAAAGTTTTGAAAGTTTTTTTTTTCTGTGTAACTTTGAGTAAAAGCAAAAGGACATTTTTTTTAAATCTAGAAAGAAAAGAGTAAAAAAGAGCGTGTTAAAAGAAGAAAGTTTTGTGTGTTTTGTTTTAAGGATGCTTATTGCAAATTATTTCCTATTATATACTTTCATCTTTATTCTTCACACTATATTCTATGTTAATATATAAATGTATGAATATAATGTTTATTAAGGCAAACGTACGTTAACTACCACTACATGATATTTAAGCACATTTTCTACAACAAGTCTTTATTTTGTATGTGTTAAAATTGTATGTGTGTTTTGTAGTAAATTGAAATAAATTGTATGTTTAAAATATTATATAAATATAAGTTCTGCACTCTGTACATTTATATGATCGAAAATATAAAATTCGACCTCTCAACTAACCCCTTGTAGATGTGATTAAAACATTACAGTAAATTCCCTGTTAAAAAATTTTCAAGCCAACATTGTTTTCTTTTATAATGAAAAACATGAAATTTGAAATAAAAGAAAAATTGTTCGTGAAAATTCAAAAGTTTCGAGATTTGAATAAAATATTACCAAAATTAAAACAGAAATGAAATGAAATGTTAAAAACTAAAAAATTACAAAAAAGAAAATCAAATTATTTGGGAAAAAGTTTTGTATTAAATTTTAAAGAAATTTTTGAATTTTTATTCTACAATTTTTGAAGTTTTTTTTGTAAATAATTATTTTTTAAAAGTTTAGTCATAGATCAAAATAGGTAGTTATTTAAAAACAATTTTATTACCGCAACAGTGAAAACTGAAAATGATGGAATGTAAAAAATGAACAGTTTTGAATCAAATAACTTGCGTAAAAAATAAATTCAAACATGGTATTGGCTTTCAAAAATTTATAGAATAAAAATTTATTACGAATTATACAGAAATATCTCATAGAGGGTATTTTCCATAGAATCATAGGTAATGAAAAATGAGAAAAATTTATACACAAAATACATAGAAAGGAATGACATCCATAATCATAATTAAATTCAAAATAATAAAAATTTAAAATAATTTCAATTGAAGAAGAAAATTTATTTTGAAAAATATGTATATGCATAAACACATACATATATATGTATAAAATTATAGTTTTTTAATATTAATACTAATACAGGTTGCCTCTCATAAAATGGCAACTAATTTCTATTATGACTCACAATTTTTTGCTGGAAATTGATGAAAGAATCATGACTGAAATTAGTTGCCACCTTATGTGAAACACTCTGTTTCTATAGTTTATAGTGGTATGGAAGAAAATTTTTGTGACTTTATAAATATTTTTGTACTTAGTTAAATTAAAAATTTAATACTCACTAGCGCCTCTCAAAAAAGTAGTTCTTTTTATAATTATGTTACAGAATGTTACAGAAATTGCCATCTGTATAGCACTATAAACTATATACACAATGATATTATGTATAAGTGTATGTCAAAAATAATGTTTTATATAAAAAATGAAATTTCTTAATCCGAAATTCGCTAATTGAGACGTAACACACTAATTGGGCCCATAAAACGTTCAAATTATTTTCTCTATATTCCGGATTATGTCAAATTCAATGGATTGTGTTTGTTACTTTTCTTAACACAATATCGCATAATTTTAAAAGGGATACCCTTACCAAGGTAGTAAATAGTAAAATTGTTTTTGTATGCAGATACTAAACTTCTAATATTTGTTTATGTTATAAAAAACAATATTGACTGTGATTAATACGGTATACAAGTTGATATTTTTCCATTATTTTATTAATTCTCAAGAGGTCATCTATTTTCAGAAGTTCTATTAGGTCAAATTTAAAATGAAAACTAGCTGATTTCAATTCGAATTATTCGTTTTCCGTAAATGCGATAAATAATCTGGACTTTTGTGGTCATATACAGTATTACTCGTACCCTCAAAATAAATATTTCACTTTCTACGTACAGAAAGTTTATACATTTTTTATTATATTTATACTGAAAAAAATCTAGTTCGTTTATACTGAAAAAAATCTAGTACTGAATATTATCAGTATCAATGAATATACATTATCATAGAATAACATTTTAACTACACTTTAATGGCCGTATAACCATACTTTAAAATCAGTGTTAGGTACAAAGTGCAGAAAGTTTTCGCTGGTGAATAGTTAACTTCAATTCTAGTTAGTTTAGATATTACTTATGCCATTAATCTCTAATTGATATCATTAGATATAATCATACATTTCATGAATTCCAGATAAAATTTACAAGACATGAAAGAAATTTAGATATTAACTCAGTAGTGAAAATTTCTTTATATTTTCCAGTTTAAGTTCCTTTTTTGTTTCAAACAAACCCTTTTGGGTTCATTAATTTTGATAAGTCTCAAATTTTAACAGTTCATCGAGATGCTAATAAATTTTTTATTTTACTTGGGCAAAAATATTGCTAAAAGGAAATGTGCTATTTTTATACAAACTTTTTAGTTAAAATTAGTTTTAGAGACACTAGACAACTCTCATAGTTTATATGAGTGGAATTCATAAAGGAATTCATGAGCAGAAATTTACGTGTGGTATTTACTAAATATGTGTATATACGTGTATGAACATAACTACCATAATAAAATGTTATAACCTCATCAAATTTTTTAATGGTATATTAGAGTTCTCTTTTGTAGCTGTATGTATAGAATATGTTGGTAATGTAAGTTATGTAGATGTTGTGTAAACAAGGCTTTATTTTGTATTTTTATATGTATGTGAAAATGAACGGGTTATCGTACCCATGTAATAATTTTGTGTTACTTTGATATTGTGTTTTGTTTAAAATTATAAAATATTATAAAATTATTATTGAAATTAAATTAAAATGAAATTATAAAAAAAAAATTCTATTGTTTTGCAAACCAATTAAAAACATTAAAAATGCCAATTACAACAAATAGCAAATTCTTTTTATACAAAATTCTTTAGAAAATTAAAGCAAAAAGCAAAAAATTTATTTTATTAATTTAGAAAAAGGATCTTGTATAAATTTGGTTAGAAAATAAAATACATAATTATTTGGTATACATAGCATTTTATGTTAAATATTAGTTTTCTAGTGTTTTTATGAAAATATTTAAAATTTATAGTTGTTGGGGAATGAATTTGAACTTTTCAACTCCACTTAGTACATCAAAAATAATATTATGTAATTTGATAATAAAATCTAAATAAAAATTTAAATTTTTAACTACTGAAACGTCTTGGAATTTGTAATTTTTAACTAGTGATCGAAATTACATTTGTTTGAAGTATGAGAATTATTTGTTATAACAAAAACAGGAAAATTGGAATATCCCGCTTATTAGTCGTGTAAGTTAGAAACCTGTTTAGAAATTTTCAACTTCTTGCTTAGAAACTATTCAAAGTTTTTAAATTCAAATCGATTAAAAATTTAAAGTTTAAAGTTTGATCTTATATAAATTAAATTTGATACAAAAGTGATTGCAATTTAATTGCGATGTAACTAACAGGTTTTTTACGAATCCGACTTTGCGTTCAAGATTCAATTACAAATAAAACAAGCATTTAAAATTAAGATGCTTCTAAAATAAAAATGCTTTAGCTTGAATTAGACTAACAATGAATTAACATTGATTGCCGTTATTATCAGGCCAATGTTAGATCAATATCATGTTAATTGGTCAATTCGACTGTAAATGACAATTTCCTTCTAATTTAATATTTAAATAATAGACTTAAAAATTCACTTTTATTTTTAATTAATGATATTCAATTTTTGTAAGTTTTAGAATTTTCCCGTAGTATACTAATAAAATTTGAACGTCATGGTCTTAAATACTCGTATTTTCTAAATTTTTCATTGTTTTTATATTGTACACGATATCTTTTTATTATATTTAATATTAAAATTAGAAAACTTTACAATATAAGTAACAAATGCGTTTTTTTTTCATAACTTCCTATATCATTATTGGAAATATAGTTAAATAGTTGAATAAAATATACAATTATTGTTAGTGCAACAGTTATATTAACAATTCTATACATTAAATCGCAATATTCCAATCAATTGAAAAGAAAAATAAAAAATAAATCATGAATTTTTAATAAGCGACATTTTCAATCGAAGTAAATATCCTTTTTCCTTCTTATATAATTGCGCTTGAAAAAACGCGGAAGAACAAAGTATGCACAATATTATACTGTAGGTTTTTATATCGCAAAAAAAAAAACATCATTTTCAGGACAACATTACACATCATTACTTTTTAAAACGAAACATTATATACATATAGACAACTTACACATATATGTACATATAAAATTTGTTATAATAACAATCTACGTTACGAATACTAAATTGACGTTGGCTTATTGTACTCAAGTATTAAATGCATAGCTTTTATATTATAAATAATAAATAAATATATATATGCATATATGTAGCACAATATTAAGCATTAAATCAAGAAAATAATTATTTATGTACAATATTCTTTGCTTTCGTAATATTTATTTGCATGTACATACAATATATACGACTCATTGAATTACTATATATATATACAACATTTAACGAGCAAATATTTACAAGGATAACACTATCTATGTACGAGTATATATAATTTTTAAATAATTTTTCGGATGAAAGTGATGTGACGACAGCATAATTTGAATAAAAATATCAACATGTTTTTCTGTCCTGGGTTCAACAATATTGCATTATATTGTTTGTAACAACTATATTTTCAGCGGGACTATAATTGCAGTGCCATATTAAATATTTTCTATAATGTTCAAAGTAGGGTAGATTTCGTATAGCATATTTTTATTATAATGATTTTGCGTTCGTAGAAATTATGTTTTACAATCTGATTTCAAATAAAATTAAATAAAACGTGGCTTTGAACAATATAGACTAAAATTATTTTGCTAATAAATATTGAAACTGATTTGAAAAAAGAAATCGAATTTGAAAAATAAATTTTCATTGAAGGACAAAATAAATTTCTGATTGTATATAAAAAGAAATAATTAATTTGAGATCTAATTGTTATACATTATATAAAACTAATTGGTAAACTGTTTAAAAATTCAGATTTTAGGAAGCAAATTTCTACTATAAGAAGCGAAATTGAATTTTTATAAATTTATAGTAATTTTGTGAGTCAAAAAAAGGTTAGCACTTCAATTTTGGCAATTTCTTCATGTCTCTGTAGCTCAGTTGGTAGAGCGTCCGCCTAGACAGCGGTAGGTCACTGGTTCGAGTCCAGTTCGAGGAGAAAAATTTTTTTAATGAATAATTTTTCTGCCTTTAACTCGTTCCTTTGATTACGTCATCCATCTGTTCTGCAGTTGCATGAAGAAATTTCCATTAAGATAAATTAGTAGTGTAATAGGCACATTCTTATTGATTCCGCAACTATAATGTTGTATTAGTAAAATTCATAATACTTCAATTTTGGGTTATTTATGAAAATAAACTTTAAAAAATGACTTAAAACGAGGAAATGGTATTAAAAATTTATATACGAGCAAATAGAATTTTTCAATAATATGAAGATGATTTTATGCCATGGATTACTGTATTTATTTATTATAGAAGCTAAGACATTTTGTCGAAATTCGAAATTTTGTGTAAATAAGCTATCGGTTAACTAATAAGAAACAAATTCATTACAATATAATTTTCAACACAATTAAAATTTCGGCCGATTACTTACTTTTTGCATTACATTCGAAAGCATATTATTTTTAGATGATGTAGTGGGATTTCATTGGCTAGATCATTACGACTAATTTAGGTATTATCGTGATATTTCGTTTATTTAATTTGAAACGTCACATCACTTTCATTCTTGTTATAAGCAAAATAAATCAATTTTTAATTATTAACAATATCCTATGTTTTCTATGTGTATTTAATTCTTACATTATATTGACAATAATAATAATAATTAGTAATTTTATTATATATGTATATGTATATGTAGGTAATAACGGTACAATAAGTACGACATAATAAATGGATGCAATTACAATTATTTTTTTCTTTTTGTTATTATAATAAGTTTATAATACATTTGAGAAAAATTAAGAGAAAAAACAAAAGAGAAAAAAAAGGATATTAAAAACTAACACTGTACCTGTGCTGAATTATTTCCTCTTCGATATTTCAATGAAATTGATCGTTTTGCTTTTGTAAGAGCATTCTATAATCGGAATTTTTGTTTTTTTTTTTTTTGTTGTTGTTATTATTTTTTAAATAAATTCATATAGGTTTGTTTGTTTTCATATACACATTTCAATTTTATATGATATTTTTTTGTATGTTATTTGATTGTTGTTGTTTTGTATTTTTCAAATGTTTTTGTGACAATAATTATTGTTATTTGATTTTGTAATAAAAAGTGTATTAAACGTTTTATTAAATTTTTTTTTTTTTCAAATTTTGCAAAAAAAATCATATGATATTTCCAATATTTTCAAGTATTTTAATAGCAAGTAGTAGTAGGAGTAGTAGTAGTAGTAGTGGAGTAGTTCATAGCAAAAAAAATGAAAAAAAATTAATGAAAACAAAAATAAAATTTTATAAAAATTATGAAAATCCTTTTTTTGTTTTCTAAATTTTTTTTTGTTCTATATATTCATTTTACAATTTATCGCAATGAAGATGTATAGAAATAATTTTAGACAGGATATTAAAATAAAAAAAAAGGAAAACTATAATTTTGTTAATGAAAAATTTAATAAAAAGATTGAAAATTATTTTAAAAAAAATAATAAGGAAAAAATGATTAAATGAAGAAAAATTAAAAATAAATACAAAAGGAAAAAAAACTAAGAGAAATAAAAAATATTTTTGTATTTTACTAATAAAGAGAAAAGTAGAGAGATAAAGAGATACTTAAGTTTTCTTTTATTTTTTTTTTTTATTATTAAATTTCAAAAATTTACTTTCTTCAACGAGAGATTTAAGAAGAGAAACTCTTTAACTGAACATAAAAAAATCAAAATTTGTTTTTTTTTGTAATTTCAAAATTGGCCATTTGAATTAACTTACCTCTGCATCAGGATGATGTTTATCGAGATCATCATAATCTAAATTTTGATTTTCTAAATGCTCTTCTTCGGTTTGTGGCATTAATTGTAATTCTTCTTTTGATTTAAAATCTAATTTTTTAATAAACGGTGGAAATAATAGTCCTAGTATCACCTATGTATATAAAATAAAATTTTTTATACAATATGTAAATATAATTTATAATATTAGGAGTATAATTATAAAATAGCTGTAGTTGACAAAAAGTATTTTATTTAAAAATATTTCATTTAGAAATTAAATAGCCCCAAATGTACTTGAATTCTTTACTTGAATTATATTTGAAAATATTTTAATATTATCAAAATATTAAGATGAAAATTCTGAAAATTCTGAAGCATATAAATATTTAAGCAGGTGTAATAAAAATAATAATATTTTTTGTAATGATTAAAGTAAAACTTTTTTTAAATAATTTTAAAAAAATTACAGTCTAAACTATTTTAGAAATTTATAAAATCCAAACAAACTTATATTCCGATATTTTGGGCTTACATTGAGATCTGAATTTTTACACTTTGTTTACAATACATTCAAAAGCATAACCTCGTGCATACAAAGCTATTACATATTTTATTCTTTTGAAAATTTTGGCGGTATTTTGAACGTGGAACGAAGTTTGAGTCTTTTCTCAACAATAGATTATATACCAATACACAACAAGGACTCAAAAAAAAATGAGAAAAAAAATTGGTGCAACAAATATTTTAAATTTATAATTAAGCAAGAAAAATAGAGTCGACCTTGTCAACTCCATGATACCCGTACGTATTTGTTATGTTACGTGCGAGTAAATAAGCTATACCGGACTATGATTTTAAGTTGTCGTATTAGTTTATGCTAAGTTGCAGTACTGTGCTTTCAATATTTTCTAAGGTATGGCGAACCTACTATTGAAGTTGTATGGCTGTTAGCACAAGGAGTCAACAAATTTCAACGATTTATATCACACATAACAGCCCTATTAATACACTTGTGTATGTTAGTTATGACAAGTGCTCATGAGGTCTCAACAACTTTTAATGAATATAGCTGCCATTTTACCATATTTTATTTTGGAAAATTTTAGTACTATAGGTTGAACAGTTTTTATGATATGGCCAGTGGTCGAAGTGGGATACTCAAAGTGGTGGGATGGTAAAAAAAAAAAAAAATAAAAAAAAAAAAAAGTATTATTATTTATTATTATTATTTTTTAAAAAAATAACTCAACAAAATTTACCAAACTTTGGAAGTAAACTAACGAGAATATTTATATTCAAAATTAAATCAACTAAAAATTGAATCAAAAACTGTGCAAATTGTTACCAAAGAAATGCATAGATTACTATGCAGTAACGAAAATTTCATTTATAGAAAAAAATTATACGTTACTATTTGAAATTGGTCTTATGTAAAATTACATATATTTAATTTTTTGTTAAAAAAATTTTTAAAATTCATTAGAAAATTTTCTTAAATTTGAAAAAACATGTTCCGGAACGCATTTTTCTCTCCTATTAAGTGGTGGGATGGATTTCCAATTATTTAAAAGTACTGGGATGGCATCCCACTCCATCCCCCCTCACTTCGAGCACTGGATATGGCCAAATAACTTTTCGAGTTGTATGGCAGCTACCCGAAGGAGCCAAGCAATTTCAATAACTTTTATCAAATATAATGACCCTAATAATATCTTTATTTGTACGAAATTTAATACTATAGCACACTGTATCCCAAAAATTACATATTCTATAATATAAGTTTACTTGACTATATCATAGTATAAGTTTACTTGACTATAGTCAAGTAAACTTTGAAGTTGTATGACAGCTATGCGAACCAATACCTAGATCATATACATATTAAATGAGCTTTATTTACTATAAGGCATTTACTATAATAAATCGTTTGTGAACATTTGGAGAACTTAGCTCAATTAGTTTTTGAGTTGTCTTTGGGATGGATGAACCGACGGACAGGCAAAGTAAAATCGAATATACGTTTATACGGCTATAAAAATTTGTTAAGATCAAGCTGTTGTTTAATAATATATGAGAATTAAGTACTATTACGAATAATCTTAATATTTGAATTATAAAATTTATTACTGTGATAAGGATTTCGGGAAGAAATACACGTAAAACACAATTTTCGAGTTTTGTATTATTAAATTAGCCTGATTTCAATTCATCTGTAGAAGAATGTAAAGATTTCAAAAGGATTTTAAAAAACATTTCAATTTAGTCCTTGTAAGATGTGCTTGTATAAAAAAACTCATCACAAACATATTTTCTACTTTTCCTTGTCTTTTACATTTTCTACATTTTTTTATTTTATTTTTATGAAATTCAATCAGCAGTACGTAAAAATCAGGAGTACATAAAGGTAAAACTACGTTCGCACACATTTATACACACACATCATTGTATAGATGGTTTACAAAATAAAATTTAAATTATTTTTCAACATTGTAAAAGTCTTATTTTTTAAAATAGACATTTTTGAATTTATAAAATCAACATGAGTTCAGAACAGGTTTTTTTGTATGTTGGTTTAAAAGGACTGTAACCTTACGGCATATTCAGTCTTATGAAATTTATTATTATCAATATGTATATAAATATGTGTATGTACAGTATGTAACTTAGTATAAGAAGTTTTTTCCTTTACATGGTTTTCAAATTATCAAATTGTTTTGGTATTTTGTAACATTATTCATTTTAGTATTTTTAATTCGAAGATAAATGTTGTCTGAATGACCACGAATATTTTCTCGGTTTTTGTGTACCTACATAATAAGCCATCCCTATATATTACAATGTCAAAGACATTTATAGCTTTTCACTAAGTAACACAATTGAAAATATTTTTTTTATGTTTCACTTTACAATTTTCATTTCTTTATCTTTTTCCAAAATAAACACAAATAAAAAATCTGGTTTTATGACCATTAATAATTTTCTTTTTCGAAATTATGACAGCCATAAATTTTCAATCTTACAATATTATTAATGCTCTTAAAAAACATTAATAGACTATTGCTCCTAAAATTCGAGAAAGAAATAAAAACAAAGTGATTTGTCATACCGAGTGAAAGTTTTTTGTTTTGATTTAGTTTGAAAATTTAAAATTTTTTATTTACCTTTAAATTTGTATTTTTCCTAGTCCTAAGTGCGCCCATCCATAAATCAGCTAAAATTATTTGACTACAGGGATGCGCTAATAGAGCACGATGATTAGCAGCAACAGCCAACGACAAACAACTTTGACTTGACCATGAATGTAATTCACATGTTAATAACCTTTGAGCTTTATCACAATCTTGACGATAACAAAAATCTAACAATTTTATTCCTATATTAAATTGCAAAAATTAAAATATTTAAATTAAAAACTTTTTTCCAGACAAGTAAATTTGCTATTGCATTTTTGTTTAAATAAATATTAAAAAAATTTTCTAGTTTACCTTTAGTTTCGAATTCCTTAGCATAATTTCTTAATTCATCATAAATTTCTGTATCTAAATCATCTTCAGCTGCCTCATGTGCCATCGCCTTATATAATTTACATGCAACAAGTGATTTAGCTAAAGCTTCTTCTCCATGTGTCCACATTAACATTGCCATCTCTTGACGTTTTGTTAATACAGCCCACATCTTCAGTAAAATAAAATAAAATATTATTATACAAATAAGAAATAATTTTTTTCGGAACTCTCAGTTTGGTAAAAATTGACTCATATTCATCTAATATTTAGAAAACAAGAGTGATAGTGTTAGCAAATTGAGCAAAATGAGTTATTATTATTGTAAACACAAACCAATCAAATGAAATGGTTTTGGTTCAAAGTTATTAAATTTTTTTAAAATATGTCACTCTTTGGATATCCTTAGCGATTGGCTAGGATTGGCCAGGATAATCAAAGGTTTGTTTTCAAGCTCTTAAACTTTGTTTTATTATATGAGTAACAATATTGCGAATTTAATTTTAAACATTTTGTAACCATTTGGGATTCTTAATGTTTCTGGAGGTAAACTAATGTAAATATGTGCATAATTCGTGTTACAACATAATTAAAATTTTAAAAGCTTCTGCTTTTCTTTATTTCTAAAATTTTAATTTTTTTTAATTAAGTAATTTATTGTTTTAAAAAAGTAAATTTATTGCTACAAGTGCATAATGTACTATTTGAGTTCACGAAGTAGTTGATGCCAAACAACTAAATATAATTATTTTTTTTAAGGATGTTCTTTCAAATCAACATTTATATACCTAGTAACTGCCACTTGACAGTTACAATGTTGTTTGACAAAACAACAATTGTTTTCTTTTTTGTTAATTTTCCATCAATTTTGAAAAAAGGTATCTAGCTATGTTGAAAAGAAAAATTGAGAAAATTTTTATTGCTGAAATATTGTGAATTTTTCCAAATTTCAAATTTGAATTAAATAATTAAAAAAAAATGTTGCCAAAAACATTTCTATGACAACGACATTTAAAATTGTTAAGAACTGAAATTGAAATTTGAATTTGGAAATTCAGGTTTCATGTAATTTTTGACTAATAAAATTTCGATTCTATAATTACTATGATGGCACAAAATATAAGAAATTTGCAGAATGAAAATAAAAATTTTGAGCGATGCAAAAATGCAGTAGAATATTTTTAGTAGTTTTGTATGAAATAATAATTTGGATTGATTTTGGAAGTTTTATTAATAGATGAAATAAATTTTAAACCCTAAATTCGATAATTAGTTATCTTAAACAGCTAGTCAAATATTTTAATCAATACTAAAATTTTTAATTTTATACTTACAAGCAATTCATTAAACGGATATTCAAAAAGTGCCATTTCTGAGGTGAATGGTAATAAACCAGTAACAAGGCTCATAGAGTTTGCACCGGCATAACGTTGATAAGTTGATGATTTCCGATGGGCATTTGCATAACTATTCATAACCTTAGCATAAATTGGACGAAATTTACGACGTGTATAATATGATCTTTAAAATAAATGAAAAATTTTTATTGTTAGTAAAATTGTTTTGTATTTTTCTGGATAATTAGAAATATTTAGGATTTGAATATTTGCAAAAGAAGGGAGAGAGATGTGGTAATACAAGTTAACTGAGAATAATTAAGGAATTTAGTTTGAGATAACCTGCCAAAAATTTTCAGTTTGACAAAATTGAAGAAAAATTGAAATGAAATTTTATTAGTGAATTTATTTCAACTATGTTACGGATAGGTGAACTTTTAGGATATATCTGGCCTTGGGAACTGGGTCTTCTTGCGGGCCGATTTTGCAGTTTACCGAATAAAAAGAAACAATCAACCAAACTAATTAAAATTAAATATTTAAATTTGGGGTGTTAAAAAATAGTGAATCTAAAATTTTTTGGAAAGGTGGGCTCAAAAACCGAACCGCTTCCACATTTTTTACCATATCATGTAAAGGATGGATGGCATTTCTTGAAATTTGATATGTGAGTTCTGGTTGTTATCAGAACTAACTGTCAAATTTTTCGCGGAATTCGGATGGCACAATACATATTGTGGTCGATTATGTGCTGACCAATTCAGATTTTTTTAATTTTGAATTTCAAAACTCAAAGTATGTAAGTAGTTTATTGAGTAATACTGCTAAAAATTTAGAGTGTAAATTTAATGTTACTTCAAAAATAATAATATTATTTATAATTTCACAAAAACGAGACCGCAATCCTTAAATAATCCTGCTTTCTTTAACAATGAAAGTAATGAAAAAACAAAATGATTAAAGTCGGTGATGGTTAAATTTTAACCAAGCATTAAATTTAAAAATAAAGTGAAAGTTTACAAAACCAGTAGGAAAAACTAATAAAGGTCTTTCAGAATTTTAAAATTTTTCTAGGATAATTTATATTATAAGGTTTTTCAGTTGTTATTTGAATGCTTTTTTTCGGTTTTTTCTTAAATCCTTAAAGAAATTTAATTTATTTTGTGGTTTCGCATTACATAAAACTAAAAATCGTCATGAAATGTTTTCAAACAAATTCCAAAGCTCTTTCTACATTAAGTTTATGAGGTTGTATGTGATAATTTTATAGAATAGCTAAGACAATTAAAATCTTTTAGAGTATAAGTGTGAATCCAATGCAAAATTTTACAGAAAATTTAATTTAGCATTGTGCAAAAATTATTCAGACATCGTTCCCCTAACCATAGATTAGAAAGAGACCTATAAAGCAAAGACAAATAAGGCAAATGAACGGGTGTGTTATTTAATTTTGTGGGTACAATTATTGCTAACCGAAATTTTAGAAACCTAAAAAGTAAAAATTATCATTATCTCATAAAATATAATTTATCATGAAAGCACTAAATCATTTTTGATAGAAAAATCCATAAATATATTTTGTTTAATTATTTATTTATTGGCCAATAATGTTAGGGTTTTGTAAAAAATTAAATTTTTTAATTAAAAAAAACAAAATTCAGAAATCTTCTTTAAGAATCACTTTTTTAACCAAGAATAATTGGGGACTTTAGCATATAAGAATTTCCCGAAAATTAATTTACGAGTACACTTTGTGATATCGTAGACTTTTTTCGATTAAAATGTCCTTTATTAATAAGGACCTTCAAAGATAGAACAAAAGTTTCTTGTCTGATCATATGCTATTCTTCCACAAAGTATGAAGGCCACGTCATCGATACAAAATTCGAATAATGAAACAAATTTACACAAGTATGTCAAAATATTACATGAATTGGCAATATATTTACATGAAAACATTCAAGGCGCAGTAAAAAGTTTCTATTAGTGTAAAATTTCGAGATTCATAAAATTTACTTGATTTCAAACATAAATTAATATTGTTGATTAACATGAAAAGTAACAATAACAGCAATTATTTTTTAAAATCGCATACTTATAGAAATATTTAGAATTGTAGATCGTATTTAACAATAGCCTGACGTCATGGAATTTGACTTGAGTTAATTATATAAATAACTTATACATAAACTCAAACAATGAGAAATTTAAGAAATTGGATGTTTGGTAATACTGTGATACTGAATATTGATCTGTTTTTGTTTGGTAAAACTTCCTTATTAGTAATTCTGGAAACCTTTAAATATCAAAAAGTATTCGATAGTTTCTAATATAAGTTATTGAAACGTTGAAATATCCTGAATTTATATTGTTCTGCATAAGTTTAAACTTGACACAATATAGTAAATTATATTTAGTTTAAATAATTTCTTTATAATTCTTTCTCAATTCACACAGAGCCCCATAAATAGATATTTACGTTTCATTAAATTTAAGAATTTACGTTCAATTAATGTAAGAATTATAGAAATTTTAAATAATAAATTATTTATAATTAAAGGATTATATTACATTGATAAAAATTAAACATTATGTTTTTAAAAGACAAGCTCTTTTTTGGCAAATACCCAGAAGGAATTTCGGAAAAAATATGTTTTATTTTTGTGATTAATTCATTTTAAAGAATGTTTATAAAATTTTCTTCATTATTTTAAGACTTAAATTTAAAATATTAAATAGTATTAACTTAAGGCAAGTGAATATTTCGTTTATTCAGAAAATTTAAAAAAAATAATTTAAGAATTCTAATTATTTTTGTTTTTGGGTAATCGTTGAGGGGATAATCATTTCGTTTTCTCAATATCAATATTGTCTCCTAATCAAATATCAATATTGTCTCCTAATAATTAATATTGAATAAGACTTTATTTCACTTCAAAAATAAATAAAAAAATGAAATATTAAATTTCATTAAGCTCTAATTTAATTATAATTATAATTAAAATAACAGTTTAACTTTAATAGAATCACAGATCACAATAATTTGAATAATAAATTCGCAAGTTACAGCTCCTGAAAATATGCAATATTAAATCAATTGGAAGGTATGTAATTAAACTGTTAAACAATGAATTTCTAAGGTCCATGGGCTTATATTTCATTCTTAATTTAATTTCATTTCCAAATGTAATTTTAAGTTTTTGTTAAGCATAAGTAGGAACAATAGAAATGCGAGAGCAATATTAGATTTAAAAAACCTTTTATTCTATCTAACGAAAATGAATGTTTAAATTATTGAACAGAGTCAACAAATTTTTGGAAATTCACTTTTTTGCATATTGAGAAAGTATAATTTGAAATACGGTTAACAATGTATTTTGTTTATAATCTTGTAATTAAAATACTAATTAAAATTTTTCGAAATGAAACCTGTCCAACCTTTAATTTCATATTAGAAAAAATATGGGCTGTCACGTACAGTTTAATTTGCAAAACAAATGATAAGGGTTTTAGTCAAACACGCACATCCACATTTGAATTCCAATCGCACCAGTACTTACTTCAGTAGTGAAATCTTAAATGGTTAGAACAATATCACAATATAACAAAGATTTTAACAAAACACATTAAAGATTTTAAATAAAATGAAAGTTGACTCTGTTCATTCAACTGCAGAATAAAAGCAAAAAAAATAAATCAATTTAGCCACTATGACTATTGTAAGTATACCAAAACTGCAACCAAAATTAATTTCAGCGTAACAAAAGTTCTATATACGAGTTTTGCCAAAATTTCAACAACAACATCATTTAGCATGACATTAGCCAAACCCGAAGAATTAATGCTATAGAGTTAATTATATAAAATCAATTAAATATGATCAAAATGGAACTAATATAAAACTAGATTTCGGTAAAGAATGGATTGAATAGCGCGGAAAATAAAACCGTTAAAGCAATCGCATTAAAAAATTTGAGTTACTTCACAAAGATGAATTAAAGACTATTGGTACTAAATGTAATTATTTGCAAGACTTAATGTGTAATATCGAAAGAGTTCACTTTTTTTATCCAGTTTTTTTGCTTCTCTTGAACATTTCATAAATTGTTATGTACATGTTATCATAGTTTTGTCGACGATATGTAACTATATTCTAGTACCCGAGCAATTCTAGAGGTTATTTACCTAAAGTTTTTGACTACTTAATAAAAAAGACAATGAAACTTTATTAAAATAAATGGATTAGCATCAACTTTCACTTATGTACTAACAAAATACAAATTTTTGTCAATATTTCAAATTCCTTTTTCTCAGTAAAGTTGTTCTCATGTGCAAACTGGTATTAATTATACTGGTATAAATTTCATTAGAGTTTTTCTATTCTATAAGCACTATATTGTTTATATTTTATTGTTTATATATTTTTCAGTAAATGTAATGCAAATATAATTTTATGTAATTTTTAAGAATAATATAATATGCCCTAATAAAAAGTTATTATACAACCATTATTTTGTATTAACTAGCATTCCATATGTTGACAAAATTTAATTCTTTAAATTGAAAATTTTCCTTAATAAATTTTCTTGTTAGTGTTAAATGAATTTCAGAAGAATAATTAAAGAAAATTTTTTCAGATATTTTCTTAGAATAATAAAAATATTTTTAAAAACCAGGAGTAAACGATTAATATAGGAGTAAACGATTAATAAATACCAATATAAAGGAATGATTTCTTTAAATGGACAGACAAAAAGATTCTAATCTTAATAATAAAATAATATCAGGTATAAATCTGATTTAGTTTTAAGTTTATTTAATTGACCTCTTATTTTATTCTTGATATCTGTATTACATTCTAAGAAGAGGATATTTTTTAAAATTACCTACATAATTACATACTAGATAGCGAAAGAAAATTATTGTGTATAAAAATCTTGTTCAAAGATTTTCTTCTCTTTAAATTTTTCCATGTAGAAAATTTTTTAAATTATTTTGTACAAAAAAGAAATGGTTTTCAAAGTTTAACCCTTTCATTCGTCATTCATCGAATGAAATATGAAAATATCACTCCAGCAACATTTAAATGATAATGAAATGAGTCCGCACGTTGATTCCAAAATCACCATCAAGGAAAGCTTATACTATGACATGTTTTACATAAAACAAGCGCAATAAGAAAACGGGAATGAGTTAATTTTTACAGATTTTATGGCCTAAATCCAAAGGTTTGAGTTTCTCAGTTCATACAAATTGTGACTGATAAAAATTCTGCTGATGACAACAGTGTAATTTTGTAAATGCAAAATTGTAATATTCAACCTTGTTATGGTAAATCTATATTTTTACTATACTAGAACGACAAATAAGCAATTCAGCCAAAATGATTAATTGACTGCACTTATTAGAAACAAATTCATATGTAAAATAAATTAAGTCTATACCCATTCTTTAACATTCTTTTCATAAGAAAGTAAATTTACCAAATGATTTTTTGTTTAACATTTAGGATTAAATTCTCAATTTAGAATAGAATTATGAGACTAAATAAGTTATCCAAAGTCTTCATTTCAAAATAATCTTTGAATTTACAAATAGGTGAATCTTTAATAGGCCAGTATATTATCGAAAAATTTCTTAAATTTAAAAATTTTCACTTACCGATATGCACCTCCCATTAATTTATTAATAACTAAACCTATATCATGCAAAGTATATACATATCCTTTTGGTATATGTGGTCTAACGTCTCTTAAAATATATCTATAAATCAAAAAAGAGAAAGTTATAATTAAAATTTGCAACATAAATGTTGATGTTTATGTTTTGAATTAATTTACCCTAAAGTATTAGCTGGTCCATGTTTTGTATTATATAATTCTTCTAAACGGGGTATTGTCAAAAATTTTTTCATCGAAACGCCATTCTCTAATAATAATTTAACGAAATCGATACGATCATGTTCTAATGCTTGCATCATTGCTTCATCGAGTGCACCTTAAGAAATTTTTGTTTTCAAAACAGATAAATTTCAGTCAAATATTTTAATAAAAAAATTATATAGATTTACTAAATTGGAAAAAAATTTACGAATAGTTGTCGCTATTATAAGGGACTACATTATTAATAAATATTTTTGTTCGATAAGTAAAAGTACCTGACGGCCATTCTTGACCATAAACAAAAATTTCTGTTCTTGCTATATCAACACGATTCCATGTTAATGCTAAACTAAGTTGTTCCGGTGGACTTAAATGTTGGGATTTAAATAAGGCTGTTAATATTGTCTGATCCAATTCTTGAGCTTCACCATCTGGTTTCTCCTGTATTCGAAAGACGGTAATCTAAAAAATAATAATGAGTATGAAAAATTAAATTAATTTTTTTCTTAAATTAATTTTCTTTAGGTAGTTTTTGCTGATGTAAAATTTTGAGAGACCTTTTTTCTTATATTGAAATTCTAAAATTCATCATTTTTCAATGTCATGAATTTTCATTTATTTCATAATTTAGTTGAAAAATCTACCTATTTGTCTATCTATGTTATAAATTCAATAATAATTTTATTATAACCTTGTTAAATACATTATTAACTTTCTTGTGAAGACAATAGACTCTTTAAACTTGATAGCAATTGAGCAAAATCAAATGTAATTATTAGAATTTAAGAATATTTATGTTATAGCTAAGTAATCTTCAAATATTACTTTATTTCCGTAAACATATTATTTAAATAATAGAAATTTTCATAACTCCAAGCGTTTAGCGTATTACATTATGATCTGTATGTAAGCTTTCTTGTATTTATCGTGTATGGGATAAATACAATAAATGCATTAAGATCACATTAAAATCACATAAATTAAACTCCAACATTGAGAAGCAATTTCATCGGATAGTTTTCTATTGATTAGAAATTTAAACTTTTAGGAAAGCGTATTCTATCCGGCAATATAGCTTTTATAAAGGTATGGAAATAATCTTATGAAACAAGGAACAAAAATTAATGCTATAAACACATAGCTGACTAGTTGTTCTAAACGTTAGTTTAACGATTAGTTTATTTAACTAAACGAGAGGGCTTCATAAAAATATGAAAATTTCTTTCGTAAACTGATTTAAAAATTCTTAATGTTCAGTTTACGAAAGTTCATTATTTGCTTCCTCTTATCATCAAAAAGAGCTTAAATATTCAAACTAAAAATTTTTTCTCTGTTTTGTTTAAAAATTGTTAATAATGTACTAATAGGAATAGTTTTCTTAAAGTGCTATGAGTCGAAAAAAACCGATAGAGCCTCAAATTCAATATAATGAAATTTGGCGGCCAAAAAAGTTCGAAAATAAAAGCAATGCCTAAAGTTTATTTAGTCAACCATGCAATAAGAGTGCTTTTAAAATTCTGCTATTAAATTACTATTTTAAATTCTTTTTAACTTACCAAATTTTTATTTCTAGTGCACTGAAGGAGTTCATGGTATAACTTTTCTGCTTGCTCAAAACCGACTTCAAATGTTTTTTGTATTGTGCCAATTAAATATTCTCTCATTGACTCCAGTACAGGTTGCTCATCTCCATCAGAAGCATATCTACAATAAAGTAATTTAATAGGTTTTATTTCAACATAACAATTTTGGAGAGTCCTTTAGAATTAATGAAGTCTAACTCATAATAACATCTAACTCATTTTCTTGACTTTTCTCTTTAGAATATCTAATTTTATACCACACTATATTAAAACTTTTAATTTACATAAAATACGAACAAATAATTTAAAGAAAGAGTTGAGCTGTCCTGAATTTTTAAGTTTTCAGCAAAATATATTCGAAAACTTAATATATTTCTCAATAATTTATTAATTTTTAACTTAGAGGTTAAAGAAACTAAATACCTAAATAAAATTTGGTATGATTGTAAAAAGTTTGGACTTTTCTTTTCGATTTAAACTCTTTGTGATGTCCATGTGTCGTTTATTTAATTTTGTAATTTTTGTTCTACTTAATTTGTTATATAAATTCAAAAAGTAAATTTAAATTAAGTTTTAAAGGAGTTTACATAAAATTTTTCCAGTTTAAAATTAGTTTCAGACTCTCTGTGAATGATGGCGCTCTTGGGAAACGCACATGTTTCATTTAGTTCAAAAACTTTATAGCTAAAATGAATTTACTTTGAATTTCAGAGGTGAGTTTCTCACAAATTAAGCATAGAAGGTATGAGTGAAAATTTTTACATAAAAATTCTTTCGTAGAAGAATTTCTTAATATTTTGTAATGAGTTTTGAAGTTTACGTATGCTTTACGCAAGTTTCTAAAATTTTAAATGAATATTTTTATAAAGTAATTTAAAAAATAAATGTGTTCATATTTATTCGAAAATTTAAACATGAACTTGAAAAATATGTGTTTATTTTTTTAGTAGCAAAGAGCTATTTAAAAGATATGAGAGGATCGAGCTATACGTCAGAAATTTCCTTTTAATTTTTTTTCACAAATATTTTTTGCTCACAAACATGACGTCATTCAAGTCAATTACTGATACTAGTGTAAAAACTAATGAAAAAATGATGGGGTTAGTTGGGCATTAAATTAAGGAGAACCCAAATTGTACCTCAATGTTCAGAATGGAATTCACAAGGAAAATGTTAAATTGGTGGTTTGAAAATTACTTGGTGTAACAATAAATTAAGAAATAGGTAACAGTGACAAAAGAAATTAAGAAATAAAATAAAGCAGAGTGCAATAGAGAAGCTATATGGAAGTTATTGTTTTGAAATGGCCATAAAAGGTGTAATTTATAGCAAAATTAAAATTTAAATAATCATTTTTAACTTTTTAGTGATTTTCATAAATTCTCATAAAATGTTCTTAATTTCATCTTTACATTTTCAATATTGTTGTTGAATTGCTTACCAGTATAATTGCAAGTTTGAATTTATACAAGATTAAAATTAAGAAGAAACTTTGATGGAGTAATTTCAACAACGTACTTTAATAATAAAATGTAAAATGGGTAAGTCTGCACTTGAATAAATATTTTACTTGAAATATACTTCTTAAATAATTCTTTAAAACTTATACTTCTTGAATACTTCTTGAAAAATACCTTCTTAACTGTAAATCGAAACAAAGTTACGGGCTCAATTAAATTCATGTGATATTCTCATACCCTGAACCTTCGTGAAAAATAATATATTAACTTTGGTATGGAGTTTGTAATCACTTGAAGGAGTCGTCTGTGGTATAGAAATGTATGCTGTATATTCTTGTTCAGCGTAAAATTATGCGTTGAGGTACTGAGGTATGTCTGTACGCCAGCCTGCCCATTCATTCGAAGGATAGCTCAAAAACGAATAACACAATCGACACTAAGCTTTTACAAGTTTTTTCTTCTCTGCTAAAACCGTTCGCTGTTGTAATTGGACCAAATCGGACAAAGGGTAAGTTAAAAAGGTTCGTGTACCTGCCATACTACTCCAAAAACTAATTTTAAATATTTGGAAAATTATGCGCAAAGTTTCTATAGTTATAATAGTTTTACAGGTTCGAGTAATTGCTATACAAGAATGAAAGATGCAGGATATGCTTCAGTCGGTTTATACCGGCTGAAACGTATTTACGTCTTTTAATCTCAAATAATTCAAAATTTGTCTCAATTTTCAAAATTAAACTAAGTGCTGCTTAAGTTTTTTGTGAACAATTTTTGTAATAGCATAAAAAACTCAACTGTCAATATTTCAATAAAATTTTTCTTTTTCAATAGTACTATGCATTTAAATTTGTGAAAATAATGTTACAATTTAAACATAAAATCTAATAAAACTATGGGTAACTAAAATTATTTGATATTTTATTTTCTAACATAAAAATAACATTCACTTAAAAGTGTGAAGCGTATAAAATAGCAAACGTTTTCCAAAATGAATTTATAAAATGAAAACATTCAAATGTGACGGATGAACTGTGAATTTTCAAGTAGCGTATGTAAAAACTATTTAAGAGAATTTTTTTTTCTTTCTTTGTTTCAAAACCTCTGCATGTATAGAGCATCTTATTCAATTTGAACACAGCACGTACAAAATAATCATCCTAGTGAGTTTCCATTCTGTTTGGTTTTTCTGTAGCACGAACGTTGAATATTAACACTGTCTAATATTCATTGTTGTGGCCATTTGAAGAATTCAAAAGGTTTTTTATTATTCATTTTTCATTTTTGTTTTATTTTTCCTTTTATTGTTTTTGGAAAAACATACACATATGCACATATTTGAATTGTACAACATTGCTTTGGATATGTAGAATTCAAGAATTTTCTCAATAAAAATATTTTTCGACTCAATCCATATTACTCGTATAAAAGACAAAAACATATTGGATGAATTTTTATTGCAAATTAATTTTTGGTAAATTTTTTTTAAAACTTTATTGGCCATGTTAAATAGAAAATTTTAATATGTTAATAATGCAAATACAAGTAGATTCTGTTGAAGTTTACAAGTTGAAATGCAAATGGTAAAGTTCAAATGGCTTTAAAGAATATTTTAAAATATTTTGGAAAATAAGAGAAATTGAATAGAAATTATTTTATTTTAATGAATGCTGCAAAGTCCATGAAACAGTCGGGAAAATTAATATTTGATGTTTCATTTATATTGCATGAAGTAAAAGGTACAATTTTTGTTGTTCAATATTAAGACATTGCCGAACGATCAGAGAAATCTCCCCGTTTTGAAAAATGTCAGTGTACGACCGATCGGGGAGATCTTCCCGTTATAAAAAATCTCAGTGTACGACTGATCGGAGAAATCTCCCAGTATGACAATATAATGCAATGGAGTATTGCATACATTGTTTTAAGTATATTAAATATATATATTATTATATTATATATTTTGATGCCCTCCATATATAACGGTATGAGCTGCAATACAACTCATAAAAGAAGGCGATATGCAAAGTTTGGACATTATGGTTGAAGAACCTTCGACAAGTAGGGAAAAAGCAAAACCATCGCCAAGGTTTGATCCACCAGATAGGCTTTCAATGGATGTGAAGAAACACAAGCTTGTCCCAATTGTTACTGGCGGCAAGAAAAAATATTCTCACAGACAATGTAGAGTCAGTTTTTCTAATGGAAAAACTGGATATACTCCCTATATTTTTAAAAATTGAGGCGTACCATTACACAAACTTACATGTTTCGAAAGATATCATACTTTACAGAAATACTAAATTTTACAAAATACTATTTTATGTCACTTGAATTAAAATAAAAGCATACTAATTAACATTAGATTATTTTTTGTTTACAAATACGTAATTGTTGTTTATATTTGAGAACTTCACTAGTTGTTCGCATGTCAAAAATGCGCGGTGGATTCTTATGTTCAGTTGAAATTCGTGCGGTCGGCAATGTGTTAATTAAAAAGTGATCTTATTCATTATTTTTGCACTGTAATTTTAAAAAATGTAATAAATTCTTTATAACAAAAATTATAGCACCACAAACTAAAGAATGTGATCATTTCTCTTAAATAAACTTTAAATGAAAAGCAGATTTTTGAATAAGTATACTTTTAATCATACTTTTTCAATATGGAATTAGACATACTCTGTATGAGCTAATAAATTTCCTGAGTTTCTAAAATAAATAAGTAAACAATTTATTTGTGAAAGCTCTCTTGTTTTTTGCAGTAAAAAGAAATGATGAACAACACTAAAATTAGTGAAATTCCACCAAAATTCATTAAATAATTTAACAGAAATATTTTAAATGAAACATTTTTTTTGTTGAATTCCATTGAACAATGTTTTTCGAAATTCCGTTGAAAATTCTCACATTGGTCGTACAAAAATTTTGCACTTTCTGGAATGGAAAAACTTAATTAAGTTGAACTAAAAATGGCAGAACACAATCTATTAGATAATATAAATAAAATTAAATGAATTGATTAATTATATTAAAATTGACTAAAAAATTTATGACATTAATGAACTTTTTAACTCATGTACGAGCGAATATTAGAAGGGTATTATAAATTTTCCGTTCCATTTTTAACGCTAAGAAATAGACGCTTGAAATATATACATAGATGAAGGTATACATTTTTGATCAGCATCGAGTTCTTAGAACCTGTTGAGTTGGGCACATTGTTTTCATATAAACTTTGTACTTACTTATGAGGGTTTATACAATGGTATATGGTGGTGCATTAAGATAAGAGACACTGAACTATGCAGAAAATATTGATATAGGTGTGTATCACAAAGTTGACACGGTCTACTACTTTAGTTAGTTTTTTTTTAAATTTAAAAATTTGTAAAATTGGGAAAATGTTTTTTAAAGAAAATTCATCAATTTTTTTTCTATTTATTAAAAATATTTAAAAAATAAAATATTGTAAATATAGAAAAATAACAAAAAAATGTTAAAAGAGCAAAAAAAAAACATACTTACTTGTGCACAAAAGCTATTAAATCAGCAGCTCTACCGGATCCATCACAAACAACAACAGGAACTGGCGGTGTATCAGTAACATATTCTAGAACGGCACGTATTGTATTCGTTCCACCTTCAATTACTAAACAAACAACTGGTGTACATGAATGTGTAACTATAAATGTATAACACATAACTTTAATTATATACTTTTATACATATAAATGTTTTTATTTTCTTAACATAATGTTCATGAAATGAAAAATACATGAAGTCTATTTGAAAAATTTTGTAGACTTGCCAAATTCTGGCAGAATTATCTCGAGAAATCGCTAAGACAATGCAGAATCGACAAGGGCCTTGAAAAAATAACCTAAACTAGAATATGCCCGTTTCACATTGCATTCTATAAAAAGTTGATAACATGCATTTATGAATTTTTCAAATAATTTTGCACAAAAAATCTTCCGAGGAGTCAAAATTTTTTTATTAGATAATGCAAATATTTATATTGAATAATAATTTTTACCCCCCACATAATTTTATTAAAAGGCTTGTAAAAAACATTTCATCATATGGGTTACACGGGAAGGCACTTTAATTACATTTAATTTCTACTGAAACTTCAATACTGGATTTAATACTGAATGGTGTTGTGTAAATACTCCGTCCATATAAAAATTTTAATAGCCTGAGCTCATACCGAGATACTGCTTTCAACTTCTTTATTTTTATTATTATTTTTATAGATTCTGCATATATTAAACACGAATTGTTTATGCTGAAAAATTAAAATTCTTTTATAATATAAATTGTAAATTCAGACTCAATTATTCCATTCATGATGGAATGATTTTATAAATAAATTCGGATCAAATGAATGTTTCGTAAAGTAGCGCTTTTCCCTTGAACAAGGGGAAAAATCTTTTCTGAAAAGAAAATCTACCAAATTATGTTAGCTTTTAAAATAACATTCATAAGCAAGTTACGATGAAGATTTATATTTTTTGGTAGCTTGCTTTTTGGTTATTTAGAGAAACGACAACTTGGAAGAGGAAGGAAGTGGAAAAAATTTTCTTTTGAACAAATAATTTATTTATAACTGTTTAAAAGATACTAGAGTCTAGAAAAAAAATCTAGAAGAAGATATCAAAAATTTGAAAAAAAAGCAACTGGTTTTAGATAACAGTTAATTTTAACCATCCTTTTGTAATTTTAAAGTTCATCTATGTTATTCCGCGAAAGAAAAAAAATATTTTTGCATCT
This sequence comes from Condylostylus longicornis, assembly GCF_029603195.1. Lineage (NCBI taxonomy): Eukaryota > Metazoa > Arthropoda > Insecta > Diptera > Dolichopodidae > Condylostylus > Condylostylus longicornis. Next base: position 7,179,428 of record NW_026578017.1, on the reverse strand, counting down.
AATACAAAACTAGTCAAAATTTGGCAAAATATGCTATTTTTACCTTAAGAGAGTGCACAAGTTTTTTAAACTGACACAAGAACGGACAGACGAACGAACAAAGTCAAACTATTTAAGGCCTATTTTCATTTTTTTTTGGAAAAATGCTAAAAATAAGTTGAATTATTTATGAATTAAGTTTTTTTTGTCACAATTTTCAACTTTGGAAAAACCTAGTAAGAATAATATTATCCTTTATTCAAAAAAGTAAAAATAAATGTTCGCTTTTTATGAATTTTCAATTAAAATCACGAAAGGATATTAAGGAAACTCATTCATGAATGAATTACTAATGAGTAAAATAAGATGTAAAATATTAAAGTATTAATATGTATGTGAACAAATTTGTGAACAGCTACACGTCAATTTGAGTTAAAAAAATTGAATTATATTGAATTTTAAATATAGTAATAAAAGGACAGCTTTTTGACCTATACAACAAGTTCAGATATTTATTTTTTCATTGAAATTAATATTCCTTTTTTTAAATTTTATTAATTTATTTAATGACTTAGTTAAGTAACTGTTTAAAATTTTGAGCATATTTCAATAATTTTGAAAATTTTTAAAATTTAAAATATTTAAATTTAATGTAAAATCGTTTAGTATTTGACCTTTTAATTTTCCTTAGCCAAATAATTACAAATAAAATCGTCGCCAGTAGCGCAATTTTTATGCAGAAGTGGTAAGAGAATATTGTTTCTAGTCTTTTTATAGAACAATATTGGTGAAAAATTTATCAAATCTGAATTTATAATAAAAATTGTAAGTAAAATTAACTGTCTGAAGTGATATTAGTAAATTCGAATGCAATTGGAATAACATAATTTTGTGTAACTTTCAAACTATAGAAACTTTCTGAATAATACAACAATGCTAAAAAAATGCTAAAAAATAGGGTCAACCTAGGTGCGGCCTTACTGGTATGGCCACATATTATTCATTTTCATGAAACTTACAACTCATATAATTCAGATAGAAGCCCAATAACATCTACATTATATTTTCTATATATGTAGTTAATATTTTCCACAATGGTTTATACAAACTTATTTAGAAATTATTTACCATATTGTTGATGACTTGATGTAAAAATTATTTATTCTTAAAATGAACATACAATACATAATTATTTTTTATTTATAACATATGTTTTTATTTTATTCAGCTTACTTCAGGGCTTAAAGGATTCTTTAGGGATTACATAATATTTACATAAGAAAAATTAATATGGTTAGTATTATGATTCTCCTAAATCTCAGTAGTTTGAAATATTGAAGGCACGTTCTTATAGAAAAAATATGGCTAAAAATAGTCATACCGCACAAATATGATATTGTTAAGGAAGGAAATAAAAACACTGGTATTATGTAATATTGGATTAAATAAACAATGAAGTAGTCATTTTTTAACTTTTACTTAAAACCGCAATGATTAAGTATTCACTCAATGAAAGATTTTAAAACAACTTTTAACAAATGAGTTTTTATTCTAAAGATGAAGCAAATGCTAAGAGTTAAATATTTATTCAGGAATTTTATATACATGCGATCATAAATTAAATGAAAGTTCACTGATTTTGAATTTTCATAGTTTTTATAAGAAGATGTTTTGGCTTTTTAATTCGAAAAAAGTGCGTTAAAATTATAATTTTCGGGATATTATGAGTTTTAAGATTTATCTTCAAAATTTTTTACTGACCCGATTCAATTTGAATCATAAATAGTTTCAAAATGTACTTTTCCCAGTTTCATTTTACAAATTTCACTCTATCTTCTTTTTAAAGACCCATAATATATAAAATTTTTATTTTACCTTTCAGCTAGAAATTAGAAATTTTTATACTATTGCTAGAATTGAGAAATTTATTTCTCTGGAAGAAAATTTTCACCTATCTCCCTTCCACTCTAATTATTACCTCCCAAAACTACCAAAATTTCAATTTTAGGCATTCCATTGTTAATTTTACAGCATCGTTAATTTTTTACAAAGGGAAAGAGGTAGTGAAAAAGGTTCTTTAAACTGAAAATACATTGAATGATAATAAATGACCCAATCAGCTGTATTCCATAAATTTAGTCGTAAAAAAATTAACATAACTGCAATAATTATGTCACATGAATTTGACATTAATTGGACAATGTACATAACTTATTATTAGGAACATTATTTTTGATTGAAAGTACTTATTAGTTTTACTTTGTCCGTTTGAACGTCCGTCAGCCTTGTGTCTGTTTACAAAACTTTTATAAAACTTTTACTTCATTAGATCATTTCTCCACTTGTCAATGTGCTGCTTTATAAATTGTTAATTTAATCTAAATTCATTAGTATGAACTTAGCTTCGATTTTAATGCTCCTATATATTCAAGAAATATAAAAACACACATAATGCATAAACATACACGTAAAACATACGTCAACATATTATATTATCTACGTATAATAAATAATATGTTGTATGAGAAAACGGACCAAGATTAAGAAATACAATGACGTAGCATTTCTTTCTGTTTGGTTAATTTTTTCTGTTGAGAGTAGCAAATCAGGGATTTCCGTATGAAAAGGATATTTTGTTTTTTGTATTTTTTGTTTCTTCAAAACGGATTTAACATTTATTGAAACTTTAATCGATTCGTCTATATAATATAAGAGAGGTCTGACAGCTTACAATATACAATAAAAAAGGTTGATCTTAAAAGAGAAAACAAAAAAAAAGTTACTGATGGATGTTTATATTTGTTCATATGTCCCTTTTCCATTTCCATAAATAAAAGGTCAACGTAATTGTTTTAAAAGTGAGCTATCGTTTTTTAAATGATCTCAACTTTACGTAGTAATTTTTAATACTATTTGTTTTTACTAAAGTACATATACCAACTTTCTCATAAACAAATTGTTTTTTCCCGTTATATATATAAAATATGTTGAATAGAAGGCAGATTCCATATAGGCAGTTTATTCTCATAGTTTTAAATCGAAGCGCTCATAATCGTCATCATTTTTTTGAAATCTATTACCAATACTTTTCTTACAAAAACAACTTGACAAATTGTTGACAATATTGCAGATATCCGGTTTTTTCACAAATGCAGTATATCGCAATATATAGTCAAAACTGCATTATATTTGTGTTGTTTACGTAACAGCAGTTTTCACTAAATAACAAATCTTTCTGACCTAATTTGTTCACAAACGTCGCTAGTTTTTTGCAATAAACAGGGAAATTAATATGAGTAGCACAGTTAAATTACATGAATATTTTAATATAATTTTATAGAATAGCTAAAATATATTGGATATTAATCACGTTATGTTTTTGCGGCATTGTGTTTATGAAAATTTCTATTACTATGAAAATTATGAAACGATATTTGAAAACTCTACATTCTGAAACAGATAATAAAATTTGAAAAGAGAATAAAATTTTTTCATTACAAGAATTTCTCACACAATTAAGTATGCGACTAACTTGATTATTAAAATTATTAAAATTACTTTTATTCATATACCAAAATATTTCAAATATTGCATAAATTCAGGATTAGGCAAAAAAAATTGGAAAAGTCTTTTACATATTTTCGAAAATTGCTCCAATTCAAGGGTTAATTGGGAGAGGTAAGAAAATAATTTTTTTATGCCACTGTTTCCTTTTTGCCTTTAACGAAATTTTAAAAAGTTTCCTGCTTCGGAAATGTAATGTACCTCTCGATACCTGGATAGTAGTGGAGGTGGAAAAAATATTTTTTCTATATTAATATTTAAACCTTCTTAAATTTCAGAGTTCTACAACTTATTGTCTAGATCTAGAAGAAAAATGATACCAAATTAAAAAAAAACATTTTAGATAACAGTTAATTTACCAGCCATTTTGTATTTTTAATATTCACAAAGCTGCCACTATTTGTTTGCGTTCACAAAATTTGAATGTTACGAAAATATTTATGGCTTCTTTAAAATAAGTAGTCACAAAATGGCATTTTTAAATTTTTAAAGAGCTACAGTTCTTAAAGAAGCAAATAGGTAAAAATTATCTTCTATTGAAATAAGATTAAAGGGTTAGAAATTTTGTAAAGGGTAGATAGAGTGAAACCAATACTTCGATAAATTTAAGATGGAATCATCTCAAAATGTTGATAAAATTATTAATATGTTTTTTCCTATTTCTCTTTGTTGAAAAATATTTTAGTGTATTTTTTATACAAATATTTTATACTTACACGGATGTAATTTCAAATTTGATATAAATCTTTCTAATTTCCGTCTTAAAATAAGTTCAGCACCATATTTTCCTTGTGTACCATTATCAACTAGTAAAAAATAAGCATGACGATTATTTAGCACGGCCAATTTAGATCTGCAATAGGAAAAAAATAAATGATAGAATAATAAAGTTGGGTCAAACCAATGGTTTGTATTGTAGCACTTTTCCCTTCAACAAGTGAAAATTCTGCTTTTAAATACAGTCTATGTATAGCTATCACACTATTAAAATTATTTCATTCATATACAAAACTATTTCTAGGATTGCATATATTTAGGATGAACGATTTATGCAGTCTTTGAAATAGATAAAAATTAATATAAAGAGGGGTTAACATAATGCTCGATTTTAAGGGTTAATTGTGTGAGTTAAGAAAAATAATTATATTTTTTAATTTCACGGAATTTACCGTTAGCTTTTTGCGTTTATAAAAATTTGGAAAAGCTTGCGGTTTCGGAAATATAAGGTCTCAAAAATTCAAATTTTACGAATTTCAAGAGGTGATAACTTGAGAGGGGGTGGAGATGGAAAAAAATTTTCTTCTAACAAAATGAACTATTTATTAATATCTAAAGGCTCCTAAAATTTCAAGCTTCTACAGTCTGGGGTCTAGAAGAAAAACGACATCAAAAATTTGGAAAAAAAGGACTTTAAATAACGGTAAATTTGAGCGGCCATTTTGTTTTTCTTAAGTTAAACTATAGTATACCGCGCAAGGAGAAGCAAGCCACTGCCTTTCTGCGTTTGCAAAACTTCAAAAATGCTTATGGTTTCATTGCAACAAATATTTAAAAAAGGCCGTTTTTAGGGTTTTGGGGGGGTATAACTTCTAGAGGGGGGGAGATAGGTAAAAATTTTGTTCTACGGAAATAAGTTTCTAGTGAAGATCTATGTACGTATTAAATTTCAGTTTTCTCTCTTCAAAGGTGTAGAAGTTTTGTAAACAGACACACGGACAGACGGACGGACGGACGGACGGACGGACGGACGGACGGACGGACGGACGGACGGACGGACAGAGTGAAACTAATAAGCACTTTTTTCAAAAAATTTTTTGGAAAAGTGCTAAAAAGAACCATAATTTTATGACTTGAAAAAGTTATAAAGCTTGTTAATAATAATATGAGTTGGGCTTCTGCTGTAAATGGAATTTAAAGGAAACAAAATTTAAAAGTATTTTTTGTGAAAATTTCCAATGACACACAGTTTTTATCAAATAGGATTACTTTCTGCATATGAAGAATTAATTGGGAGCATGTAGACTTGATCGTGTCAACTCTGTGGCTAATGATTTTAAATCCTATTTGATAATTGTTACACTGCTTCGCATAGCACTTTATTTTTAGTGTTTTTTTATTCATATATGGCAATTATCACATAAACTTATACCATGTCAAAGGCTTTTACAGAAAATAATTAATTAACATTTAAATTATTAGCAAAATAGTTTCTAAGGCATGACTAAACAACTTTTGAAGTTTTATGGGCAACTACCAAAATTTTTCAATATTTTCGATAACGATAATATTGAAAAAGTTTAACAATCTATCTCCTACAATTTTAGAGATACAGTTGTAATTTAACTTTTGAGCTTGAGTGGCAGTTAACCCGAACTGCTGCTTGGATGTTGGATCACATTCAATTCTGTATATATCAATTCTGAGTATTTCTACTCAGAATTCGACACCGACGAAAAGTATATTCTCGTATCTGTATTTGACATGCATTTCTCATTCAAATTTAAATAAAGTTGGGTCAAACCAATGGTTTGTATTGTAGCACTTTTCCCTTCAACAAGTGAAAATTCTGCTTTTAAATACAGTCTACGAGTATGGATACCTATCACACTATTAAAATTATTTTCATTCATATACAAAACTATTTCTAGGATTGCATATATTTAGGATGACGCATATATGCAGTCTTTGAAATAAAGCAAAAATTAATATAAAGAGGGGTTAACATAATGCTCGATTTAAAGGGTTATTTGTGTGAGTTAAGAAAAATAATTATATTTTTTTTCTAACAAAATAAACTATTTGTTAATGTCTAAAAGGCCCTAAAGTTTCAAGCTTCTACAGGCTGGGGTCTAGAAGAAAAACGAAATCAAAAATTTGCAAAAAAAGGACTTTAGATAACGGTAAATTTGAACGGCCATTTTGTTTTTCTAAAGTTTAACTATAGTATACCGTGCTAGAGGAAGCAAGCCACTGTCTTTCTGCGTTTGCAAAATTTCAAAAATGCTTATGGTTTCATTGCAACAAATAATTAAAAAAGGCCATTTTTAGGGTTTTGGGGGGGTATAACTTTTAGAGAGGGGGAGATAGGTAAAAATTTTGTTCTACGGAAATAAGTTTCTAGTAAAGATCTATGTACGTACAAAATTTCAGCTTTCTATCTTCAAGGGTGTAGAAGTTTTGTAAACAGACACACGGACAGACGGACGGACGGACAGACGAACGGACGGACGGACGGACGGACGGACGGACGGACGGACGGACGGACGGACGGACAGAGTGAAACTAATAAGCACTTTTTTTTAAAAATTTTTTGGAAAAGTGCTAAAAACGATTCTGTTAAGCTATTTTATATAAGTGTTTTCCAACGATATGCATTATTTATTTTCTTATATCCTCCGCAAACGACGAAAGTAAGTAGACAATTACAATCAATTTGATCCTTAATTACTCATTTCTATTAAAACATAATTCTATAAAAGTACTGTAAATGACATTCTCTAAAATTCCATTTATTGTCTTACCTTGGTGAACTAATACTATGACATGGTATTTCACGATTATGTCCAAGTAATTCATGATTTCTTTCAACGATTCCCCATGGAGCGATACCAATACTAACAACACGTCCTGTCCGTTGTTGACCTTCTGATGATAATGCATCGCCAACTTGTCTGGTTACTCCTATAATGAAATGATATAAAATAAAAAATGAAATCAATATTATTAAATCTTTGTATATAATGATGAAAAGTTACAAGAGGGTTACAGACAAGAGTACCAATATGATTTTTGTTTTTTATGACATGTTACCATACAGACAAGAATATTTTCCTCGTCATTTTGTCGTACTATTTTTTTCGTGTGGTTTTTATTATCCTTATTGTTCAATTCATTCATATTATGTACACATAGTTACTTTCAGTAAAATTTATGATGAGAAGAATAAGGACACTTTACTCATTGCTTCTGTTTAATGATTTTATTATTACTTTATTTTAATGTCATGAATGAATAAAAAGAAGATTCAATTATCATTGTCATATTAAAGTTTATATAAATTTCGTTATTATTAAAATATAAAAACAACATTGTAATATAGTCCATGTAAGCTTCTAACAAATATAATAACTTACAGTAAAAGTGTACATACATACTTCAAACAATATACAAATAATACAGCATCTCTATAGTAATAAACTGACAGGTGTACATGAGTTACACTATTCTTGCATAAGTTATATAAAATTAAAAGGTTGGTTAAATAAAAGAATACCTTTGATATTTAAAACTATAAGAGCATTATGTAGCTCTTATGTATGTACACATGCTTTGTTGCATATGGATTAAGTACTAAAATTTGAAAAGACAATAATATGAGTAATAATGAAATTAAAATATCATGAAATGGGCAAAACAAGTGATAAAGAGATTTGAACAAGAATTTGAAGTAAATTTACTAAATTTTAGATCGAATTTTAGATTTTAACAAGAAAGTAACTATCGTTATATTATATAATTTACATAATTTTGCCATAGGATAAATTAAGTCAAAAAACTAAATCCAATTTACAATTATTGTAACACAGGAAATGGTTACCAAGATATTGAGAATTTTGTTACACAGATTTATTAACAAATGCTTTGGCTCCTAATAGATGTTAATTATGATTTGCAATGCGATCGCCTCAAAAATTGCTTTCATTGAAGCATAAGTTTGCATTCAATATGAGTTTTCGGTGCAAACACATTTCTTCAGCTAAACTGATTTTGATGAAATTTTGTTTATAAATTTATTTCGGATTTGGTGCGATTAATCAACTTTTGCAGGAAGCAATTTTACATTTTTAATAATTTTTAAGAAAATGTTTATATAATATTTTATATACAATCTTCGTTTTACTATATACGAGAAACCTTCTCATATTTGTCAATCAAAAAAATCATGTGTCAGCAATTTGACCTTTGCTTCAGGCCATTTATTTTTTTGTGCATATAAATAGATAAAAATCAACTAATTTCCTTAAAATTGCATATTTCAGTTCAGGAAGGTAAAACAATGAATAGACTTACAAATTTTTTGGGAGTACCATGCACTTTTTATAAGATTCGGATGAGATAAAATGAAACCTGACTAAGAATTTACGTTCTTTTGGGTATGTTAACTAGAAGCTTACTAGCGTTTTTGAAATTTGAAGGAAGCGTTTAAAAGAATTTTTTCATATTATGCAACACTTTCACTAAATAAGAAAATATACATCTTGGGGTCGGTTATTCGCTGACCGCTCAGATTCTAGAATTTTTTTAATATTTTTGAGGTATTATCTATTTATTTATTACAGAGTAGTTCTGCATTAAAATCAAACCAATCAAATAATTTCTATAATTCCTGTCGTTGCAATCCGCATCAATCTTCTTTTTACATACTACTAATTGGATCCAATTACTAAATAAAAATACGAATAATGCCTTGTGCCAAGGCAACCGAATAGTTTGTATAATTTAATTTATTTGAATATTCATTATTAACTTGTTTACTGACAATCCTAGGATTTATATCTTCAGCTCCATTAAAACAATTGAATTCTTCCAAACTGAATTTTTAGTCCAAACGTCCTATTTAAGAAAATTGGAAAATATTTTTTAATTACAATATTAAAATTTAAGCAAATTTTACTATTTCACTATGGTTTCCATATTTTCCGAATTAAATTTAATTGTCTATTTCAAAATTCTGAAACTGATTTTTATTTATGGCAGGAAAATGATAAAGATTAAAATATTCATTATTATTTGCTTCTAAAATACATTGTCAAAATCCAAAATTAAATTTATACAAAAATGAAATTTAATATAATAAAAAAAAAATCAAATTGATGTCAAAATCCCCGGAAAGACTGATGAATTGTGACAAATTAAATTAAAAAAGAAAAGTTAATAATTTTCCTTTTTATAGTCAACAGAACACAAATAAAAATGTATGTATGTATGTGTATGATATGTGTGTATATCAAGACATACAACATACACTTCTAAAAATTCAAAGAAGCACAAGAAATAGAAAAAAAGTAAAGTTAAACTTAGTCTATTATTTTTTTTCTCATTTTTTTGTTCTTAGCAGTTAAAAGCGGAATAAAACTTTTTTCATAGAAAAATCATCAAAGTTATATAATAGAAAAATAAACGTAACAAACCATAAAGTATAAAATAGTACAAAAAACACAGAAGAGTACTCGTATTCATTTCAACTTTAAAAAGTTTAATATTCTAACTGAGTTGAACATATGTATCTAGATGGAAAAAGGAAAACTTTTCTAAAAGTAAAGCAAAGCAATATGAAAATCTGATAAGAAAAGAAAACAACCACACAATTTATACGTCATAATTTTCAATCAGAATGAAAAACAAGAAAAAATAAATAAAATTTTAGTATTTACAACGTGTTGAACAAGATGTTGTAATTTCAGTTGCTGCTAATAAAAATTATTCCTTTCAGGTTGAAAAATAAAAACTTTTTTCACATATTTTAAATTGCAATTTATACACAAATTGTATTTAATATAAACACAACCAGAATTTTAATAACTACATATCGTTTCCGAATAATAGAAGGTTTTGAAATCGAATAAGTCGCTTATTTAATTTTCCTATAGTATAAAATTACTTATCAATACTAGATAATTTTGTTTTTATTACAGCTGGGAACTTCAAAATAAATAATATAATTTTTTAAACATCGTCCTCTTCTTGAGAACGGTGTATTTTCAATGTGCTTTTTAAAAGGTAGTGTTGAGTTTTGGTTCAGAAGAATATCGGTTTTCATAGCAAAGATGCTGCGAAGAATTAACTAAAAAAATACGATTTGAAGAACTTTTGACAAAGAAATTAAGATTGACCCAGTACGGTAATTTGTAGTATCAGTTCCAATACCAGTACCAATGTAGGACGAATAGTCTATTGTAAGCACTTTGTATCCTGCTATTAATAGTTATATTAGTAACAAATATAACTATTTACAGAAAATTATGACACATAGATTCGATCTCAAACCTGTTTTCAAAAAAATGTATGATATGTTAAAATTTGATGTGACTCTTTTAAGAAAAGAGTCAAAAATGCTAATCAATATCAGTATTTTAATCACCTTTACAATGCGAAGAAATACATTTTTCCAATTCGCTGCGGCGAAATATTTGTAATTTTATTTTAAACGGGAAAAAAATAGAGCTGACCTTATCAGCTCTGTGGTATCCGTACGAATTCGCTATCCTACATGCCAGGACTTCTTAAACTGTGGGCCGCGACACTACTGAAAGGGGGTCAGAAAATTGTTACAAAAGTTTATTTTTTCTATTGAATAAATATATATATAGTTTTATGTCATTCTATTTATTGTGTTAGCCCTGCTATATTTGTTCGCATATAGCCCTGCTATATGCGAATAAATATGTCACACCTGCCTATGGGACAGACTATGACTTTAAGCTGCCGTATTACCATATTAATTTATGCAAAATTTCAGTACAGCGTTTTTCAAAATACTGTGTGCGCCAAACTACTATTGAAGTTGTATGGTAGCTACCAGAAAGAGCCAAGAAATTCAAACGACTTTTATCAGACACATTGACCCTACTAATAATATATTTGTTTGTGTGAAATTTCAATTCCACAGCTTTTATAGTTTCTGATATATAGCCAAATAAATTTTGAAGTTGTATGGCGGCTACCCGAACCAGTACCCTGATCATGCCCAATTTACGTTCGAACGGGTATGAAAATAATACGTTCGAACGAGTATAAAAACAAAAAACTGATATTGAGTACATTGATTAACAATAAAACAATTGAAACCACTATATTAAAGAAATTCAATTTTTGGAAAATCAATCATCAATTGTATTTTTTTGTGCGAAGAGTCGTCTTGAATTCGAAAAGAGCAGAAAATAACTTTTACTTAAAAAATAATGGAATTTGACAGTTTTTAACAATAAAAGATGAGTGAAAATTACAAAATTCTTTATTATCTTTTATGGCACAAAGGAATTTACTTGTTATTCGCTTTTTTTCCATCTATTTATTCTTTTGAGATCTCTCAAGTGTAAAATATATTTTTACATTTTATTGTTTTTCTTCAGAAGTTTATATAATGTTTCTTTATGGTACTCGAAAGGAATAGAATCACATTTCCTAATCTGAGTTGAAAAAATTGGAATTTTTTCAAATTTTTTTATTTTTTTAAAAAAGAAATATTTTAATACGTCCTATAAATTTGTGCCATTAATCTGAACATGAAACAAAAATTTTTCTACTATTAAGATATGAAGAATGTTTTATTTTCCGATAAAGAACTCAATGGAAACCCAATAAAGTATTGGATTTCGACCTTATTTTAAAATTATTATTATTTGATCCTAAAAATAAACGTATTATAGACCAAGTGAAGAGGGGGGGAGTTTGAACTTGTTTATTAATAAAAATTTGAATATTTTATTCAAAGCAATTCATTTATAATAAAATGAATTAAATAAAATTGTAGCAAGATCCACTTGCAACTGAAATTAAGGAGTGAAATATTAAGTTTCACTCTGACCGTCCCTCCGTCTATTCGTCTATCCGTAGCCATGTTTACAAAACTTCGATCTGTATCGTTATTCTTCTAGACCGTAAGTTGTAGAAGTCTGAAATTTTAGCGGCTTTTTGACACTATTGAATAGTTGATTTCGTTGGAAGAAAATTTTTATCCAACATCTCTCAAGCTTTTCGAAACTTATAATTTTCGAATTTTTGGCATTTTATATTTCAGAAACCGTTAGCTTATCCAAATTTCTATAAACGCAGTAAGATAATGGTAAATGTTATACCATCAAAAGATATAATTATTTTTGCTTAACATCACGTAATTAATCTTTAAATCAGAACATTATGTTAACGAATCTTTAATTTTTTTTTTTATTTCAAAGACTGTTTACATTGCTTATCCTAATCATATGCAATTTTTGAATTTGTTTGGTACATGAATAAATGTATGTAATTTCAATAATGTGATAGATAACAAACTTGTAAAACTTTTAAGTCTATGATGAGAATATGCTATTCTAGAAATTACATTGTTGCACTTGAAATTAAATGAAAGTTATAGTTGTTGCTAGTGCGATATTTAAAATATTTTTTCCTATAATTTCAGAAATATCACAAATTTTGCAATGGAAGATAAAAATTTTTTTGTCGAACGTACCATAATATTATTAAAAATGTTTAATTTGCACACAAAGTTCTTAGAAAAATATTTTTTGAGCTCATGAAATAAAATTTTTATAACAAATCATTTGTGGTTTTAACATTAATTAAATTTTTTAATTTAAATATAAAAATTTTAATAATTTTTTAATTAAATATTCTTGGAACAGAAATTTTTTTAATTTTATTTTTGAGTTGATTCCAGTTTTGCAACTAATTTTTTATTTTTCTCTCCAGAACTTCGTATGCATTTTGAGGAATATTATTTATAGTGTTCCATTCGAAAGGCGTTTCAAAAAATTCGAATCATTATTCTTTCCTTTGTCCACTTTTATTTTGTTTGATTTAATTATAAAATAAAAATTTGTTGTTATTTGCGTATGAGCGTTTTTTTTTAGAAAAATTAGAAAAAAACGGCAATTGCATGCCTATTTAATTCTCACAAAACTCGTATCATAGTTCATATTCAATTACACACTTGATGTGACAGTAAGATATCAACTTGAATAGTTAAACATTTTGTAATTACATAAAGATAAATCTTTATTAGTGGGTTAATGATGAATGAAAGTCCGAGAATTTTAACCTTTTTGCAAGTAGTTTTCTTGTACTAGAAAAGTTCACATAATTTTGTGAATTAGTTTAGAAGATCTCGATATCTTGATTTTCTAGTTACCCATGTTCTACTGAATTAAATCAATGTATATATTGTATATATTACTGAACTTACTATTTTAAAATACAATAAATTTTACTTGCCTGTATTCGTACCGCCAGTAAAAACCCACGCACCAGTAGTTTTTGCAGCCTTTATTAATCCTTTTCGAATTTCCTGGAATAAAAATTAAAGCAAAGTTCATTTAAATTCAAATTTGTACAAATAATAAAGAAATAAACAATAAGATGGTAGCATGGCATGGCTATGCAATATTTTTTTGTTGAATTTATAGGGTATACATAAAAAAACTAATTTTTGGCTAGAAAACGCTGCTTCTAAGGAAAGTAAAATTTGGATGACATGTTTAACGATAGAATATACGATTATCGGTGGCCCCATATGTTATGAAATTTCATAATAGAGCATACTAGACCTAATCTGATTTGATTTGAAAGGGATTTGAATTAAAAAAAAGTCCGCCTCTAAAATTGTCTGGTATATTAAAGTGACTTATTCCCTTTTTCGTACTGATTGATACAACAATTATTTGATTTTTATTAACCAACACAAATGTCTTTTCTCGGAAATCTTATTGCTAAGGAACAACACGAAATAATCATTACATGTATATTATTAATTGTGAGTTTGTTAATGTTTCAAAGAATTTTCATGAAATTATTTTAAAAATCTACTAAATTTGATGTTAACCGACAAAAACGATATATCTATATACTATTCTATTACTGTACTCTAAAACGATTTGAGATTATAGACCTTAAATTTCTTCCAATATTGATAACCAACTTGAGATCTCATTATACTTTTCTATAACCTTGAAATAATGTACTGTACTGTTTCTTCATTTTTATGAAATAAAAAATTTAAATTATAATAATCTTCATCATCGTTTTTAAATTCATCAGAAAAAAAAATTTTCTTTTAAAAATAATAAAATAAAAATTAATTCGAATTTTATTTGATATTTTTATTCGAAATATAATTCTGTGAGGAAAGCAACATGAAAATTTTTCTCTTGCATTGAAATTTGATGTGTTTTATTATAGCTTTCCTTGATACTCGTATGATGCCTAGACGATGATGAAAAAGAAAAACTGAAATTTAATTAAGAGACAAAAATATAGGATTCCAAGAAGAAATTATTCAAGCATGCCATTTTCAAAATGTGTATTTAATTTTCATAAAATTTAATATTAATCTAGAAATAAAAAATGAAAACTTTTCTCCCCAATGCAAAGAAAAAAATATTTTATTTTCCTTTACAAAAAATCACAAGTCAATAAATCAAAAACATAAAAGAAAAAATATTCGTAATTACGTAACTTTCCCGCTACTTGTGAATTGATTTTGTGAGGTTTATCGTTCCATTTATATATGTACGTAGCTCATTCATGCTAAGCGTAGAGTAATTGCGGAAAAATATTTAAAAAACAAGCAAAAATAGAGTTGACCGTGTCAATTTTTTTTATAACCGTATACGAATGTTTTCTATAGCTCCTGTTTGCATTTTAGTATAGTGTAAAAACTTATGCAACAAGAATAAAATTTCATTAGAACAATGGACTTATTATTGAAATTGTATTAGTAAAATCTATCTGAACATTAGTAGTTCTGTTATATCAACCAAATTGCTTTATGCAAAATTCAAATAAGGTAGGGATTACTGTCTCTGACATATGATTAAGTTACTTGAGTTGTACGGCACATAAATCGAATTAGATTTAAAGGTTGGTCAAAAACATACCTGCATCTATATCTCAGACATCTTTTCCCGTTTTAACAAACATCACTCAGTTTGAATTTATAATACTTTGTGAAATTCGTTGGTACACATGCGTAATAATTTACTTTTATTTTGAGAACTACATTAACCCTTTGCACTCCGTAGGCGTCGTTGGTACACATGCATAATAATTTACTTTTATTTTGAGAACTACATTAACCCTTTGCACTCCGTAGGGGCCGCTATTGCGCCAGTGCTTTCAGTGCACTAACTCCGTAGGCGCCGCTATTGCGCCATATGCTTTGATTGCGCTAGTTGCTTTCAGTGCATTTAGAAAAGCCAGCGTAGCGTGCGTTCATTATTTCTTGGTGAATTTTGAACTTTATTTTATATTAGATAGATTTACCCTTGCGAAAAAATGCAAGAGAGAGATTATTTGGAAAGTCTTGAGATCAGTGAAAACGAAAGTGATAATGAAATTGATGTTGAATATTTTGTAGACAATTTAGTTGAAAATAATAAGAATAAGGAAAGGTAATTCCGGAAGACGAAAAACAACCGAATATTGTGACACAAACAAGCCAAGGATCACACTAAGTTGAATTACAAAATATAAATACATATCAAATTGTATTTCTTTTTTCACAAACTGCATTAATTAAATAAATAAATTTATAACAAAACAACACATCTTTTTTTTTATTAAAACAGAAGTTCATTTTTCAGATGCACCAACGCAAAAATGTCACAGAGTTGCCGCACGCTTGAGTAAAAAAACACTCGGAGTGCAAAGGGTTAAGGTTCGAAATTTAATGTAATTATTGATATTGCCTGAAATTTATGTGATGAACTGTGTAAGTAAATAGAAGAATTGAAAATAGAATACAAATTCAGTTCATAGAGCATACATACTGTAACAACATAGAGCATATTAACTGATAATTTATTCGAATGGAGGGATGCAATAACGAGACAAGAAACTTTCTTTCTAGCATTTCTAACCTTGCACTCTTTAAAGTTTTAACTGAACACAAATCGGGAATTAGACAAAGGCTAGAAAAATATAGAATTATTCGTGATTGGGAATTTAGAAAGCAATGATAAAATGTTTTTTTAAAAGCATATTAAACTTAAAGAATCGAAAAATATTCACACTTTCATATACATAAGCATGTAAGTACTTTCCAATTTTCTAGCTAATTTTATTTATTTTTCATAAAAGTTTTTGTATAACTATATAGATGTAATATGATTATATTGTTAACTAATTACTCTAATTAATGATAAAAGTTATCAATGACATATACATAAACCATTATCCTTACGTTAATTACACAACACACTGCCTCATATATATCTACATATTTATTTACAATAGATTATCACTAACATTAATTTAATTAATTCTTTAGCAATTCAAATTCTTTGTAAGTATTATAAATCATTTATAAATTCTAAATGTAAATAACATTAATGTATGAATAAATGGATTCAATATGATTCAGAACATAATTATGTATATGTATATGTTTGTACATATGTATTTTATAAAGTCGTATATACATTCTACTTATTTGGGAAATATTATTGCCAAGCATTATCATTCTTACTTCTAAGTTAGACAAAAGTTTTCAATTTTTTAACATTAAATGCAAAAACAGAGATAGGAGAATGATGATTTCTATAGAGAAAAAAAATTAATCAATAAGGAATATAATTGATTTACACAAAGAAAAAAACTAAAGTAATTTATAGCCTAACATTTTACTTAATGGATGTTAATAACTATTTATTTCGACATATGAAAATGAAAATCTTTACATCTCTGCCAAATATTAGAGAAAATTGTTAAATATTGAAACACTTTTTCAATTTAATTTGGTTCTGATTTCCGAATTGAAAGAAATTTTTTTTGCGATTTGTAGAAATTTGTCAAAACCGCATACTTTTTTAAAAGGAAAATATTAAAAGAAAACAGATTTCGCATGATAGAATTTTAAGGTTTTTCACATACATACAAAAATAACATATTTGAATACTGAATAATTTGTTTTTCAGTAGATTTATTATGAAAAAATATTTGTATATTTTTCAAATATTCTTTCCTATAATTTAAGTGATTGACGAATGCATTTGATAGCTTTGATATTGATTAATACCGCTATGTAAAAGAAAAAAATCTGATGTTGTCAGAACATAACCGATTGCAAAATGTATTACCTAGTTTAGTGAAAGCGTTACAAAATATTATGAAAATGTTTTTTGAACACCTCCTATTGAACATATTTAGAAAAATGTAAATATGGCTCTTAGGAGAATTTAGCTTTGTGCCACACCGATTCCTTGAAAAGTTCCTTAGTTGATTTTGGTAACAACCAGAACTCAAATATCAAATTTCAAAACATTTCATCAATCCGTTCCGTGGATGCAAAATTTGCCAACAGTTCGATTTCCAAACCCTGATCTTTTCAAAATATTTATATGTTCATTGTTCATTGTAATGCTCCGAATTTAAATATTAAATTTAAAGGAAATTGGTCGATTACATCCCTTTATATATGCAAAAGTGTAAAATCGACAACAGGCTCAGTTCCGAAGGTCTGATATGTCCCAAAAATTAATCGATTTGTACTAAAGGCAAAAAAAAACTCACATATAAAATTTCGCATACCTACAGACAGACAGAATGGCATTTCTCTAAAAAATAGTTTATTTACCTTTCCTATACTATGAAGATGTGCGTTTCCACTCAAAACTCGAAATTCAAAATTTGGTGCCATCACATAATCTCCCATTATGTAAATATTCACTATTAGTTTAGAAACAAGAAAATTTTTTGTGTAACACAAATATGTAAAAGGGAATTTTTTTTAACGAAGAAAAAAAATATGATTAAATTGTTTATGACTACAGGATTATAACAAGGATGAATAAATCCTGTTATCAAGCAGCATAGGTATTACTTAGAGCTACTGGACTTTTTATTAAATCTTATTATAGAGATTTTTTCAAGTGTGTAAACTCAAAGAGAAAATTTAGGTAATTTATTGTCATTTTAGAAAGCTATATCAAAAAGCGCAATTGGTAAAAAATATCAATTTTGTGATATGATAAAAATTATATGACAGCAGCAGAAATACTTAAATTTTGTCGGAATGATAGCACTATTAGCCTTCATATATGTTAGCCTTCGAATATCTCGGAAAGCCTTCGAAATGAAGTGGTAAGTTCTTGACTTACTGAATTCTGAGAATATTTCATAAATATTTAAAAATATTTGAAATAGACAAAGGAAATTTTAGTAAATTATACCCGTAAACCCGGTGAAAAGTTTTTTTGATTACATTTTTATTGGATCGCTATGCTTGTACTCGTAATTATCCTTGACTGCAAATCATTTATCCTTGATGAAGTAAGAAATAGTAATCATCGTCATGTAGTGCAAGTTTTATATATACTCGTATATATATCACTTTTTCAGAAGATAGTCTTAAGAACAAATGTGCTTTAAAAATCGAAAACGGTGAAAAGAGGACGCAATGTTTAACATAATGTCGTGTGCATATTCAATGTTTTAGTAAAAACCAAAACGTTAAACAACAGCTTTACACTAAAACGTTTCTTCGTATCATATTGTACTTAAATACTAAAATAATATAATCCTAGTTATTAGATGATAAATAGTTTTAAGAAGAAAATAACGAATTTACAGGAATTACTACAAATTAGTAATTCGTCTCGAACTAATTTTTCGTTAATTTTTGAAGTAGTTCTTCTCCTACCAGACAACTCATGTAGTATCAATTTTCAGCAATAAAAATTTCACGAGCTAATTCCATCGCCTTACATGATTACTCACATTTTGTAAAATGTTTAATTGTTTGTCCTTTCGGGTCTTATAAATTACGGATCTTATAAATTCACTAATCCGTGAAAGTAATCCAAATAAAGTTGGGTCAAACCAATGGTTTGTATTGTAGCATTTTTCCCTTCAACAAGTCTGCATTTTAATACAGTCTATGTATTCCTATCACACTATTAAAATTATTTTCATTCATATACGAAACTACTTCTGGCATTGCATATATTTAGGATGATGCATATATGCAGTCTTTAAAATGAAGCAAAAATTAATATAAAGTGGGGTTAACATAATGCACGATATTAAGGTTTAATTGTGTGAGATAAGAAAAATAATTATGTTTTTTAATGTCATGGAATTCACCGTTAACTTTTTGCGTTTATAGAAATTTGAAAAAGCTTGCGGTTTCGGAAATATAAGGTGTCAAAAATTCAAATTTTACAAATTTCAAGTGGCGATAACTTGAGAGGGGGTGGAGATGAAAAAAAATTTTCTTTTAACGAAATGAAGCTATTTGTTAATGTCTAAAAGCCCCTAAAATTTCAAGCTTCTACAGGCCGGGGTCTAGAAGAAAAACGACATCAAAAATTTGGAAAAAAAGGACTTTAGATAGAAATTTAGAAAAGGACTTCTAAAGTTTAACTATAGTATACCGCGCTAGGAGAAGCAATCCCCTGAAACAAATAGTTAAAAAAGGCCATTTTTAGGGTTTTGGGGGGTATAACTTCTAGAGGGGGGGGAGATAGGTAAAAATTTTATTCTACGGAAATAAGTTTCCAGTAAAGATCTATGTACGTATTAAATTTCATTGTAGAAATTATGTACGTAGAAATTTTTTAAACAAAAAAAGTGTCCACGGACGGACGGACTGATGGACTGACGGACGGATAGAGTGAAACTAATAAGCACTTTTTTTCAAAAATTTTTGGAAAAGTGCTAAAAAGTATTTGCCTCAACTAAATAAGTAGTGAATTTAATTTAAGTTTTATAAAATAATTATGTTACTATGGGATATCTCATAATAGTAACATTTGTGTAGTATGTACTCCCAATATTTGGAATTAAAACTGAACAAAAAAAGTAAGATTCAAGCTGTTAAAAGGAAATTTGTTATTTTACTTCCCATTGGCTTTTCTAACGCAATTAAATTGAAAGACTTTTTTCATGATTACAATTTTAATTTTTTTCTAAAAAAAATACGTTTCAAGAACAGAATCTAGTCCAATATTATGAAAGTATTTGTATAAAAAAATTTTCTACTACGAATTTACAAAATTCAAAATAATCTAGTACAAATTTGTATACTAAAGTAAATTTTTTGATTAAAATACACATATGTGCGTATGTAGTTCATTTTATTGAGTCTTTCACATAGCATGGTTTCTAAATCGAATAATTTCTTTGTTCAGAAATGATTGAAAGCACTTTTGTGTACAATTCCAGTTTAAAATGTATAAGAAAATTTTCGGAATTTTCTTTGAAACCAACTTTAAAATTAAAGCATTCATTCAATACATTGTGCTCTGTCATAATGTTTATATGATCTTTAACCTTCAATGCAATAAGAGGAACAAGTTCAGCAAGAAAAGCATTACGTTGATGAGTTTTTAACAACCACATCCAGAAAATTTTTGGTTGATGTATTCTTATATTCCATATTCATTAGTTTGCTACAAGAATGATAAAAATTTCTCAAGGAAAATGTTTTGCCACAATTACGTAGGCAACATGCGGTCAGTTACGTAAAATGATTTTTATTAGAAAAAAAAGCATTTAAAAGTAATTCTCAATTTTTTTTGCTAACGAAATTTTTATTGAATTTTTAAGTCGCTTTCTGTGTCGGCCCATAGTTTACTAAGTAGACACAGAATTTGTAGATTTTTATTGAAATTTAAATAAAATACAATTTTATTATGATTAATATCGTATAGAACGATAGCAATTTGAATTGGATTAATTCAATTCCATTAACACATTGTAAAAATGAGAAACGTAGAAATTTGAATTTAATTACTCATTTTTAAAATGCGACCCTGGAATTTTTCTTACGAATTATAAAATTAAGCACTATACATTAAATATATTAATTTTCCACCTATACCATTAAAAATTATACGCTTATACGTCATAACTGTCATAAGTTTGTTTAACAAAATTTTCCTGTTAATTTAAAGCTTTTAAAAAATTTTTAGTTCATATTGTAAAGGTGAAAACTATTAAATGAATTTTACGCACATTCTAACCGCAAACAATATTTTTGAACTTTACTACATTTAAAAAATTCCATATTTTCCATGAAAGATCGACTCAATCTAATAACTGAGACCTAATTAAAAACAGATTGAAGGTTGGATTTCTGTTTCTTTCCTTTTATTTTTTGCAAATTTTTCGGTATTTTAAACAAAAAGTTTTTCGATACTGTTTATGATTTCCATCGATAATTTTTCTTGGTTTGAACAAAAAAAAATTGCTCAACTAAGAAACAATAAAAAAAACTATTAAAAAAGTAACATTGAAAGTTTTTTTAAGATAAAATTAATATTTTAACTTTTCTGGTGAAAAAAAGTTTTACTCGAAATTATTAAAAAGTTAAAATGAATTTTCACTCCGTTCTCCTTTCATATCAGTCCATTACACTAATGACAAAAAATTTCATCTTCAACGTTAGTAAACATTTAACCTAACAAGGACTTATTTTTGAAAAAGCATTGAAAAGATTTTTTTTTCTTAAAGGTATTGCTACTTATTTTCAATCACATCTAGCTGTGATAGGAAAAAAGTGGCAGTCACATTCATCTAGCTGTGTGATGTAGACTAACTAGAGGTGTAGCCGTATTTCGTAACCAGTATCCTGAACTGTACTATTTGTATAACAATAAAATTTTTAACAGG
Organism: Condylostylus longicornis; assembly: GCF_029603195.1. Taxonomy (NCBI): domain Eukaryota; kingdom Metazoa; phylum Arthropoda; class Insecta; order Diptera; family Dolichopodidae; genus Condylostylus; species Condylostylus longicornis. The sequence continues at coordinate 7,157,498 of NW_026578017.1, read as the reverse complement.
ATAATATTCTTTTTCTGTTTAATTATTCTTGTGTACTACGCGTTACTCTTACAGAGCAAGAATTAAGAATAAAATATGACAAAATCGCTCGAAAAATGTTTATATACGGGTTCTATTGCCCGATTGAACTAGCAATCGCAATTGATTCTTTAGATAACAAAAAAAGCCGTAAAAGAAGTAATAATATGAATCGTTTATAGTTTTTCAAACCAATTTCAAGATGATACGATATAAGTATATCAGTAAATTATTAATGAAGTTGTTCTGCAGTTATCATAAGACGTTTAACAATTTTGATTAAGTATTTTGAGAATAACAATCCAATGGCTCGTATGTAGCATGTGAAAATAAAATTTTTTTATCAAACCTTCTTGAGTAAATTTACTGAAAAGTCGAATAGTATATAGATACAACTTCAAGCATATCCAAATGAACTTAAAATATTATTAACTCTCGATTAAGATTATAAATCCCTTGATATTACTTTAGTGTTAATAATATTTTCCAATTTGAATTGATAAATTTTTCCCTGTTCATTTTTTCTAGTATATATACTTATTCCTTAAATCAAAATTCAAAACTTTTAAATTCTTTTTTTAATTTTACTCAGTTCCACTTACCTTTTTTAATTTTGGTTGTAATTCAAAATTAGCTTTACCACCTTGTACTGTTATTAAAAGTTTAGGTAATTCAAGATTCCATTCTTTTGATAAAAGTTGAACTAGCAATTCCGGACGGGTATCAAACGATAAACGAACATACTGTTAAGAAAAAAGAAAAACCATATTAAATTATATAGAAAATAAGTTTAATTTGAAATAGGGTGTTTCATAGATTTTGCATATTTGAATCAAAAATTTGTTATATAAAAGATTTCAAATTTAGATTATGTTTTTGAAAGATATCCCAAGTTGTTGCATGGTTTCATTGAATTTCTACTTGAGTATCTAATAAAGAAAATGAATTTGAAAGCATAAAAATGTGAATTTTCAATAATTTCGATAAAAAAAAATTATGTTTTATTAAATTCTCAGAATGAGATAAATTTAATTCAAATTTGATAACATTTTTACTATGAGTGTTTCTTATAAGCTTGCGCCTCTGGTTAAATTTACCAATTATTCCTTCCTTTCTTTTATTTTCTTGTCAACATTTTCAATTATTCTTGAAATAAACAATAGTCACATTCATAAAATTCATTAAAAATTATTTATGAATCTCTTCTTTAAATATCGATTTTTATATTATTTTAAAATATTAAATATAATTGAATTTAAAAATATTATATAACTCAATTCACCTGACAGATGCATTTCTTTCAATCATTCATTTCTAGTGCTTATAAGTTAAAACTTTAACGAGTTTAAAACAGAATTAAAAAGTAAACACAAGGACAAAAAAATTGAAAAGAAAAATTAATTCTCTTATAAAATTTATAGAATAAATTTTATAATTGCATTATATTGTATTATGTATGTGAGAGATATTTCATGGTACAATAATGGCAACATAAGGTTCTCAATTTCTCATACACATTTGTTAAATAGATTTTTTTTTCCTATCGTTTCATTGAATTTCTACACGACTGCACTTCAGTATTATGCCAAAGATATTTGCAAACATTTTTTTATAGTTTAATATAAAACTCTCGTACATATATATAAATGAGATACGCTTTCCATACACATACATTTTTATATTTATGTTTGTATAATATTTAGATCATATTATATAAAATGAAAATTATTTATCATTATTTTTTTTCAGTTTCTTTTCAGCACTTTTCAACCAAAATTTATAAAAAAGTGCTTTTCAGTTTCACTCTATCCGTCTGCCCTTTCGTCCATGAATTTATTTCTTAATCCCTTCCAGATAGAAATTTAAAATTTTGTATACAGATAGATGTTTGCTAGAATTTTCACTAGAAGAAAAATTTACTACCCCACCTTCTTTAAAAGCTGTAACCCCAAAAAACATTAAAATGCAATTTTTTGACGAAAAATATTATTCAAATCCCGCAATGGCAGAAAAGTTGGAAGCTAATTATTTTCCACGTCTCTCTCATTTCAGTCTATCGCCTTTCGCAATTAGTGAAATTCAAATTTTTGGTTCTTCATATTTTCTGAAACTGCAAATTTTTTTTTTTCAAATTTCTATCAATCAATTATTATTCTCACAAAATCAATTATTACATTTTCGGTATGTGAGTTTTTTCTATTTTTATTTCCCCCCCCCCCCCCCCCCCCTGAAAGTATGCAATATTTTCAAAATTTCATAAAACCATTTTTGTGCATATGAATGAGAATAACTTAAGTAAAAAATTGTTTTTTTTTTCTCTAAATCATACTTTTAACTGTTTAAGGGAAAATTGCTGCTTTACAAATCACTTTTTTGATTCATATTTATTGTAGCTATTATTTATATATTATACCTGAGCTTTAGTTGGATGAGCACCACCTTGAAATTCAATTGTTCCATAAGCATCTGTTGGTTGAGGACGTGTATGTTTATATGGTACCCATATATCACCTGGTGATCCACTTTCTATACCAGGTATTGTTGGATGTGTTGTTCGTGATTGCCCGCAACAGCATCTAAAAAAGAATTTTATTAATAGCTTTTTCATTTTTAAATTCAGTATAAGTATACATACATACGTACATGCATGCATTTTCTTCAAATACGTAATAAAAGAAAATATGAATGTATAATATTGAAAATCTAAGAAACACTAATAACATAAAAAATAAGAAATAGAATATAGGATAATTTTTTCTTACAAATATTTTTATATTTCAGAAAATTCTTGTTTGGTTACAAAATGAAGTAGAAAATTCATGAATTCATGAATGAAAATTATTAGAAAGGAAATAAATAGTTAACGTATGTTGAAATATTTTCTTTTTTGGACATTAAATCTTAATAACAGTAAGATTTCACACAATATTTAAAATATACATATATATTCGTTCATAAAAGTATGTAAGTCTATGCAAACACGTGCGTTATATCAATTTGAATGCCTATTGTGTTAAAATATTCAAAAAAAAAATTGACATATTGTCCAAACTATGTCCTTAATATAATTTGAGTGTACATAATATGTATGTATACAGTATATTGTATGTATACGTGACATTAAATATTTTTCAAATAAATTTAATTTTATTTCATTTTTAAAAAATATTAAGGTAATTTTGGAACATTTTTAAACCAGATGGCATAAATTTCATTTGTACATATGTACATATATATTTTTTTTGTCCGTAATTTTGTTAACAACAACAAAAAGAGGATATTAGGGAATAAGAGAAAATATGAAAAAAATTGAATTGAAAACCTGAAATTATCGGCAATTTTCTTTCAAAATTCTGAAATTTAAAAATTGAAAAGGTCAACATTTTTTTGTATTTTAAATTTTATTAAAAATTTCTTAAATTAAATTTATTATTGAAAGTTTCTTTCGAAGAAAAATTCTACTTGTAACTGAAATATTAGTACAGAACGAAACTAAAAAAATATATGTATTTAATTTTGAAAAGTTGATAAAAATTTTGAAATGAAAATTGGACAATATTTTTGAAAGCAATCTTGTTGTCAGCTTTGTTTTTGTCCTAATTTTTTTAAAACTAATTTTAAACTCTTAATATTACTCAAATGATATAGTTTTCCGTTGTTGATAACAAAGCAAAAGCTCCATGTACGTTCATGTAAAACAAAGAGCAAAATAAGCTCAACATTTCCAAGGGTTCTTGCAGACCTGGTTCTTAAAAAAGTTCTTCAAGACTCTTTCTTTCAAAAGTTGTACTATTATATGTGGATAATTTTGCTTTAGATCCTTTTTGTCTTCTTTGAAAATAGAAAAACAAAATAAGTTCTTTAATTTATTTGGTGATCATCAACTCAGAATGAAAAGGACTTGGCAGGACTATTATTGGAAGCTCTCCTCCCAAAAATCTTGTGTTAAGAATGATTTTTGGTCTAAGTCTTTTGCTCATTTAGAAATTACCAGACCATGTCCCCATTTCGTTTACATAGTTATTATTTTTTATATCGAATGATTTTGAAACTCACCCTAAATATTCGTACATTAAGAATAGAATATTTGTCTTTACATAATTTCAGATATATATACTTTTAATGTTGAGAATTCTTATCAGTTTTAAAAACAATATCTGATTTTATTTATGGTCGTGTGAATGAACGTTTAAAGGCTGTTATAAATGCACCATTCCGTTGGTACACGTTACAGCTATAAAGATATACATATATTTTAGCTCAGCGTCGGACTCTGAGTCGATTAAGCTTCAGTTTTTGTCTGGCGATCCGTGGGCTATCGGAAACTATAAAGACTACAGCTTTCAAATATGATGAACAAAATTATAGGACACTATAATAAGACTACAGTTTTGCATAATAGGATCAATAATAATGACATTAACTTTAGCAGCAGCTACGCTATCCTACATGATCTGCCATTAATATTAACAATTAAGATTGTCATATCTCAAAAGTAGAAGAGCCAAACTTCTCAAGACTAAAGCCATCATTCAAATCAAAAATTTAATACCAATAATTTTTGTTAACATAACTATTGGAAACGTTTCATACGGGTATCACATAGTTAACACGTTCAATTTTTTGTTTTCTTGGTCTGTATTTTTCTTTCATTGTAATGAAATCGTGTTTAATTAAAAATCTTAATGATTGATAAGTGACAGCAATAAAATGAAAAGAAATGTTATGTTTATTTTTTGACTTATAATGAACTGTAATGAACTGTTTCTTTAACTATTTCAATATTTATTTTAGTATTACTAAAGAAGCTAGTCAAAACATAATATTAAATATAAAAATTTACACTTTATTTGTCTAAACATCACAGAGAAATTATAGAGAGAGTTGTACATAAACCATTTTTGAGGTATTCTTTTGGTTCGCGCAATAACAAAATATTTATAATATTAGAATAAATTTCTAAATTCCTAATTAGATGTACGTAACTTACTCAAATATAGAATTATAGTGACTAATTTAAACTTGCTTATTCTTTGTTCGTTCAAATTTTAACCACATTCAAAAATGAAATTTAAAATTATCATTTTAAAATCAATTTGAATAAAAATTTTTCAATTCTATGTAGAGGTAACTCTAGAATTAAATGTAAACATACATACATATATAGAAATTGAGAAATTTAAATAAAAATTCTTTAAATTTATAAATATTGGTTCATATTCTGTGTAAAAGGGGTCTTCGTTTCAGCAACTGATTCAACATTTGTTGATCAGAACGAAAGGGAGAAAGGAAAATTTAATGTTTATTTCCCAAAATTTATAAATAAAAATATAGTCAGGATTATCATTTTTAAATGAAAATAAAAGGTTTTCTTGCTCATTTTTGTTTGTACCAAAATCATAACAAAATATTAAAATCAGAAACCCTTTACAAAAGAAAAAGTACGTATTTAGAAAACATTCATTTACGAGTTTTTTTTTTTTTTACAAAAATAAATATTAACAATAACTAAAATAAATACAGTTATTTTAAATATATTTTTTTTATACTTACTTTGTTTCGTCCTTCGGAAACGGAATAAATTTAATACATTCCCGTTTTTGGAAATTTGTTTCAATCCAGCTACGAGGTTGATGCTATAATTTTCAACCATTTTTTGTTTTTGTTGTTTTTTTTTGGTTCATTTTTTTACATTTATTATTATTCCCAGGATAATCGGATAGAAATACCCAAAAAAAAAAAATGTACAAGAAATGAGAGAAAAAAAACAAATGAATAAAAAAATTATATTAGAAAAAAGAAAAGAAAAAAATTTATATATATATATTTACAGTTATATTCTAAAACAGTGATAAATTTTTACTTTTATACACGCTTATACATACACATATAATATATATTTTGTTATACAAGTATACATACATCAATACAAATATATTTAAACATAAACATTTGCGTAGATCCTTAAGCTTAGAAAAATCATAAAATTAAAACAGAAAAAAAAAACTACAAATAAAAAAACTAAAGCAAAATTATGAAAACAAAAACAAAATATTCAAATTGTTGTTGATTTTCTGCAATTCCTTTCCTAATTTAAATTTTAAAAAAACACAAAGTTTTTAAAATTAACAATGATTTTACACATTTTTCTTACCAATCTTAATTTTTATTACATTGAAATTTTTTTGTTACAAAATTAATTATTAATATTTAAAAACACTTAAGTTGCCAGATGTCAAAATATAAAATTTTATAGTTCAGGTCTCGGGTTTTAAATTAGAAGACTTTGAAGTGTTACAACATTTTGCAATCTTAGGACATTTAATTTCATGCAAAAATAATAATGGTTCATCATTGCGTCTTATATTCAGCTTCTAAATTCTTAAAAATTTCAATAGGTAACAAACTGAGTCAATTCTGTACTTTAATAAAGAAGATCAATTTTACCGACAAAAATGCATACAATAAGGGAGGTAACAAGCTGGTACCAAATATCGCATGTCAAGTTTTCGATGGGAACGCACATTTCCATAAAGCGGAAACTTAAACAAAAATTTTTTTTAGAGAGATGTCAGTCTGTCTGTCAATCTTTCGGCCTGTAAGTTGCAGGGGCTTTAAATCAATTTCGGCTGATTTTTTGACTTTTTGAAATTTTAAGTATAACTTCGTGCCTGTGTAAAACAGATGCATTATTAAATATGGTTTGAAAACCTTAGATTATGGGCTTTGTTATAAACATCTACATTACTTTCAGATTTCGCAACTACATAACTTCAAAGCCCGAATAATTTGAATTTGAACTTTTCATTGTTAAAAAATGTTAATTTTCTAAATAACGTAATTCTTTAAAATTCTAAATAACATACTCCTAACAGTACTGGTTTAAGAGTTATTATGCAAAATAGAGCATTGCAAATGTTTTTTTACACAAAACTTTTTTCCTCAATAACTTAGAAAAACGTACGATCGTTTAAAATTGTGTCTCTTTCCTGTTATGCAATTGTTCAACTTAAAAACCGAGTTCCCCCGCCCCATTTGCAAAAATTAATTGCCCCGAGAATATAATATTTCGGCTGTCATTGATAAGTCAGTTTTGATTTCAATAATCTTTTGAAATCTATAGAGAATGGTATATACCAGTGTACTTTAATACGAAACACCTCAAATTTGCGGTCAACTATGTGCTAAGCACATCAGATTTGTTCTTAAATTTTAAATTTACAAAGGACTGTGTGGAATAGAAAAATAAAGTTAGTGGTCTTATTGAATAACTAACTATCCAGTTTTCTGAACGGAAAAATCTACTTTTAAAAACGATTTTCAATTATCTAAGCTGTGCTAAACGTACCGTTTGTGATCCAGACAACTAACATTCTGTTAACACTTTTATACATAAAATATTCGTAAAACAAATTACTTGAAGAATGCCTGGCATGAAAAAAACTCATGTTTACTTTATATTTTGGTTAGCTTCTAAAAATATTTGACGCCTACATTTCAATGCCGAAGTCATACAAAATTCAATTTTTGCTACCATTCAGAACTCATTCTTAAAAGTGTTTTTCAATATTTTTCACCTTTAAAAATCTACAAGGATATGCAATAAAATGCAACTAAACTATTTTGGTATTCAAAGGCAACTTTTTATTCACAAAATTTTTATTTTAAAATTAATTTTTGAAACTACCCGAGACTCTTTCCGTTTTGAGTGTATTTTTATATTAAATGTTTTGAGTGCTCTGAAAATTGATTTTTTTAACAATTTCTTTTTTTTTATTTTAACAATTTGTTTCGTCTTTTTCTTATTTACTTGTTTGTTCAACTTTTCTTTCGGTGGATTTAATTATAAACCAAAAATTCATTAATAAACTTTTCTATTTTATTTTATTTTATATTTCTTTTACAATTTGTTCTTGAATTATGGCAAATAATTAAAATTCGTAAAATAAAAAAGAAGAAAAAATTAATTTATACACTTAAAAACGATTAAGTAAATAAATTAAAAAAAAATAAAAAAATAAAAAAAAATAAAAAAAAATATGGAAATCCTATTTTTCGAAAAACAAATTTTTAAAAAGTCCTTAAAAAATAGCTTAAAAATTTTTTTTATTGTCGTAACCATTCAACACCAATGCTAGACGATAATCATAATAATGGCAAATTTTATGGAAAATTTGATAAAAAATAACAATAATCAGAAACAAATATGAGTTTTTGGGTTTGTACACCGTTCAAGACAGGAAAACTTGTGCACAAATAGATTCTTGAGAAAACTTCAAAAATTACAAAGCCGCAGAACAAAATTTTTTCGTATTGCTTCTCACGTTCAAGTTTAAAAACTAAACGCAATTTGCAAAGTCAATAACCATAGGAAGATCAAAAATTGATTCTTCAATCATACAATACTACACAAGTAAAGGTAAGGCTGTTAAATGGATCACTATAAGTACTTCCATGGTCCTCTTAGATCAATCAGCAATGTAATTTATTTTTTGCTAATACAATTGCATATACTCCGAATACGCATTAAAATTCTTTAAGAAAATCATGAAAGTTAACTAATACTTAAGAGTAAAACAGAGAAAACTGAAATAAAACGAATACGTAGTATGAAAATAAATTTTAATTTTATAAAAATCTTTTTTGACATTTTTTTTAGTTTATGGCAGTTGCCTCCTCGTTCAATTCCACCAGATTAAAACCTTCCTGGCGTAAATGGTTTCTTGCTTCCTATATTTGGAAATCCTATTTTAGGTCTTAATGCACATACTCAAAAATGCACTCTAGTCCACTTTTGAGGTACATTGTATTATTTCGGGTGCTATTAGCTTCTGTTTTAGTTTTATTACTTCAAATGTTTAAATTCCAAATAAAATTCATAAGGAGTAAAGTAGGCACACTATAACAACTTTACTGAAACCATACCTTATATAAATATCAAACTCAAGTATTGCAAATCTTCAACAATATCTACTATTCCCAACAAAGTTAATTTTTATAATATCGCAATAAAACAGGAGCCAGTTATAGCTTCAGGAAACCTCATCACAAGTAGCTGTCCTGTTTTATCAAATTTAATCTAAGTATTTTGAAACTCATTCAAATTGAAGATCGCGTAAGCAGTTGTTAATAGGATGGTGAATAAATACAAACTTCAAAGAGAACTGTGGCGATTTCCAAACTATGGGTTTCTTCAACATACCTCACTTTTATACGTAAAGTATTTACATTCAATGTATAACAAATAAATAACACATAGCACAGAAGTGAAAGAAATTCACACAGAAGTTCATCTATATAACATAATACAATAAAGTTAATGTCATAGATTAATTTCTCATTGGGTTGAACAATCGAATCCAAAATTCAATTTAAAATATTTTTCACATTTTAAACAGGTTGGGGGAGAATTTATGTTGCTTATTTTGTAATAAAATCAGAAAAAAACATTATAAGAGCCAACAAAAAAAATTCGAGATAAAATCTGTTTTTTTACTTCTTTTATGAAAAAAATGAACAAAACACATAACGTACATGAACGTTATGTGTTTTGTTCATTTTTTGTTTGTATTCTATGCGAAATGTTTAGATTACAACATTATTTTATTCAAGGATGAAGCATAATCTGGGTTAAACAAATGTCGTATACTCTTTCACTAATATTTCAATCAATTTTCTTAACTTTGGAAATCCTTTTCAGGTCTTTTCTATCAAAGTAGAGACAAATAAAGAATTTCTCCAAAAAGAAAAATGAGTAGAACAAATACAATAGTAACAGGAGCAAATAAGTTTTTAAACAATATAAAAGAGTAATTTCAAAATATTTCATGAGAGTTATTAAAATGTTTCCACCAATAAAGATTTCTTAGAAAAGTGAAAGATCAAATTGATAAGTTTGACAGCGGCAGCTGATTTAATTTAGTTTCAGAAAAAAAATTAAATGTCTATAAACGGTTTATATTTCAGGTATGATTCAAAATAATTTGCCGTATATCTCTGTACTGCTAATCAATAGACTAGGTGTATCATAGACAATAGAATACATAAAATGTATTTTATTCAAAACACAAATCAAATAAACCTTTAAGTGATTAATATGAACGTTCCAAATGAAGTTCAATTCTTCGCTTTGAAAACAAAAGTTCAAGTACAATATTATATTAAGGGCATAAACCACGTTACCTATAGTATATGTAAGTATATATCTTTTGTACATATATAATATTATATACTATGTGTATTGACAATGTTACTTTCCTTCGTATATAATCGCACTCTAAATTCTATTATAACAATTTTTTGTTTTTATTCTTGGAACGTTTCCTTCCTCGAAGCGGAGATTCAAAAATAAATTTATATGCTAATTTTCCTTTTCCGATGAATATCCTTTAATATATATACACATATCGTAATTATATATACATAATTATATATGTATGCATATTACATATAAAAATTTATTTAAAAAATTTGTTGAAACCAAATTCTTGGAAAAAAGCGTTAAAATTATGCATATGTAAGTAATTTAAAAAATAATTTTTCATTTTGATAACGTCGGTAAGAATATTAAATATAAATTTTTTTTTTAAATTTAAATATTTACCTTTTCTGGAGCAGTATTATTAAATTTTAATAAATCTTTAACACTTAATGTAAGAAAATTTTTGGTTAGAATTGATTTCACTGAATCAATAGAATCTGATCGACGAAATTTATCAATCATATTTTCAATCATAAGAAAAAAAACCAGTTTCCTCACTAAAACTTTAAAACAAAGTTTATGCTACACAAGAAAATAATTTCACTTTTCTTTTAACAACAAAAAAAATTCCATAAAAAAAAAATATACCAATTATGTTAAAATAAATTCCAAAAAATACTTATTCAAATCGCTAAGCAATACTAAACTTAGAAAGTAAAAAAATTTCATTATATCGCATTCGATTTTAATATAAAAATTTTGTTGTCGGATTACCAGATGTAATGAGGTCGAAAAAATACATTTGATTCAATTAAATGGGAAAAAATTTCAGGGATTTTCTACTCAAACTTATTCAAAATTAACCTAGTGTTTATTTTTGATGCAATAATTTAACTTTAATATTCCTTTTGTTCGAAACAGGAAGCATGTTTTTTATGACAACTGCCTTAGTGCTTAAAATAAAATCAGTAAAATTCAGTAAAATTTTTTAAAGTTAATAAAAGAAGATGAAAATCTATAGATATGTTTTTAAACTTTCATTCTTTGTCAAATAGAAAGAAAGCACAGAACTTCCGATTTTCGGTAATCAACCTAAAAACATTAAATATCAATGCGTTATTTTAGTATAATTTTTTAAGGAGAATTTCTCTGGAATTGTTTCGTGCAGACGTGCATTTCTGTAATGTGATAAAACCACACACATAAATACTAATCTCCAACAAAAAAATTTTTAGAAATTTTGTTATGTTTCAAGTATTGAACTTTAAGTATTGAACTTGAATATATTCTTCATATGAAATTTTGAGGAATAAATTTGTTAGATTGCATTCCTTAAGTATAACTAAAATAGGCAGATTATTTTAAATAATTTTTTAAGGTAATATTAACAGTAAACTACTCTTTCCAAGTGCTTACGTAACACAATTACCATAAGAAGAGAAAACTTAAAGAGCTGTAGAAAGTATTTTAAAATACTCTGAACCATAGCTTGCATTTCAAAATAATCTGAGAAAATAAAAAAATTTCTAATGTGATTGGAAAAATAATTGTTAAATAAAAAAGAACTTTTCAATTTTATCGAATTGCACTTGAATTCTTGTAACCTTTTTCTAAGTTTAGTACTGCTTAGCGACAAATATTTTCTTTTGGATCGCTTCTCAATTAAGCATACATCATAAAAGTAAGATAAACAAAACTAAGAATATTTTAGTAGCAAAGCATTTAATGAAAAATTTGGCGTTTATTGAAAAAATTTGACATCGGAAAAATTTATTAATAAATTACGAAAACAATTAAAAACTTATTTGAAGCCGTCTGGTATCTCTGAAGTTTAGCTAACGTTAAAATAATTTTGTTTACTTTTATGTTTTACTCTTTGTATCTACATAATCTTTGTGTATGGGTATAAATTAATGTGTCAGAGTTGAGACGAGGATATTTGCTTTTTCAGTTTAGTATAAGAATATTCCGTTAGAGTAACGATTATATATACACAGTTTAAAATTGAATGTATTGTTGTAGCTCTTTCTGTAAATTTTGAGAATAAAATCTTTTTGTTTTAATTTCTCTTTTAAGATTTATTAGAACAAATAAAAAAGTACATTTCGTAAAACAATAAAAGCAAAAAAATGTTGTGAATTGATAGGCCGGAGTGATTTTGACTTGCTTCTCAGAAAGAAATTATATAAGAAAATTCTTTGCAAAAAAAGAATTTAGCTAAATAATGCCCTGGATTCCAAATAGTTAAAAAATAAGTTTTTGTTCAGATTTTAAACTTTATTGTTTTTATTTATGTTGCAAAGGTTTGGAAATGTATTTTGTAATATAAATACTGCATTCTGAAAGTTTATAAAAATCATCCAAATTTTTTTTTTGGGTACTCTCTGCTTTTTTCTGTGCAATTGCCTCTTTAAAACAGTTCTTACATGTTAAGTTATATAAATATGCTATTCATATAACAACGACATTGTATGTGCACATGCGATGGCATCAAATCCGCAGAGACGAAAATATATGCGCGGGAATTTCTCCATGTAAGCGTAAATAAAATATTGACTCCTGCCAGATTATCTATACACTCTGTATTTCAACTTCAACTGAAACAATTTTGGTAGAAATTTATGATATAGTTTCTAATGTGATATTTTGGCTGTATGACGGATTGAACGAATTTTGAAGTAGGTTATGTTTAGAAGCTAGGCATTTATTACGTGTCGATTCGTTTTTGTTTTTAAAAATCATTAATCAGCAACTTTTCTTAAAATGTGAACTCTAAAAATATGAAAACGACTATACGTATTTAAACGACTTCTTACATACAAACTCTCTATGACAATACGAAGACCCACCTACTTTTTCAAAGAAATCATGTGCCAGGAACTGAGCTCTATAATTGTAACTGAACTCAATAACAAAATTTTGTGCTCTGTTGACATGTTTTTGGTTGACCCCAAAACTTAAAATAAGGATATAGAAACATATGATTTAGGATATAGAAAAACAAAGTCATCTCACGACAATTTTTTTTTAAATTTAAAGTTTGCACTTGCCTACTGCATCAATTGTATTGAGTAGTATTTTAAACCTTTCTTTATTATATTTTTTAATCCACCCCAATTATAACTTAAAATTTATGATACTCGTAACATTTTTTTTTCAAATAAAAATATCATAATAATGATGTTGTATCTGACTGAATGTGTGAATAAAAACCTCTGATATGTCAACCTAACAAGCAAGTATGTACACTTTAAAATTGTCAGTATTTTAAGTTTATTTAAAAAATAAAATCAGTCATCAACCGTTTGATAATACAGCAATTGGAGAAAGGGCACTAACTTTTTTTGTAATGTGAATTTTATTTGTAAATGTTTATAACACTACTTGTATGTATAGCAATATAGCATGTACATAATATGTAATATAATATTAATAAGTATGACAAAATTTATATTATGTATATATATGAGTAAGGGCAAAGTATTCATATACAAGCATACATTCAGCGCATAATACCCAAATAAAAGTACCTACAAATTTTTCTTTTTTATTCTCATTTTCACTCTCATTATTTCCATATTTACGGGTTATTTAAACTTATGTTCTTTTAATGTCAAAAATGAGCAATTCAAGGAAGAGAAAAGAGAAAAACAAAATAAAAATACCAACAATATAACAGTTGACAACTTTATCTTTTCTGATAAGGTTTTAGTAATCAAAACACTACAAAATAAATCAGTGATGCTACTATAGCAAGTGAGATGTTGTTCTCTTCATAAAACTTTCCAAAAAAAAAAAAAATTGAAAAAGAAGTGTTTAAGTTTCACTCAGTCCGTCCATTCGTCCGATTTTTTTGATTCTGCAAACGCTTAGTCCTTAATTACAATGGCATAATGATAATTAAAATTAACTGTTATCTAAAATTAGTTTTTTTTTCTCAAATAAGTTGTACAATCCTGTTGAAGAATGTTTTTTCAATTTCCACCATTTCATAAGTTATCACCTCGCGAAATCCTTAATAAAATTTAAATATTCACTGCGTGCAAGCGGAACTGCAAACTCTTCCAAATTTCTATTAAAGCTAATCCTAAATGCAATGCGATGAAAAAACATAATTACTTACATTTACTCACTTATTTAATCTTACAATTCAGCCGTTATTTTTCTGATCCTACATATATGCAATAAATTTATATATTTTGGTATATCAATGGAAACAGTTTAAATAATGTAGATGATGTTTTATAACAGCAATTTTTTCTCTTGTTCAAGGGAAAAGTGCTACTTTGAAAATCGTTTGCTATCGGTTTGATCAAAAATTATTTTTTTCAATTTCAATTACCCTCCTCAAGCTCTTCCAGCACTCTCATATAAATTTAAGATAGCATTTTAAAGATTTTTGAACTGAAAAGCACAAGACATAATAGAGAGATTATTGAACTTCAAGAATTTTAGTAGTAATTGGACGTCAGGTGTTAACAATAGTTTTATAACACAGTTGTAAAAATATTGTCTAAGGGTAGTTTAATTAATAATTTAAAACAAAAACAAAATAAAAAAATTGAAATTTTAAAAGTTTTTTTTCCTTTGTTTGACAAGCATTAGAGCAAAAATGAGTGCGGCAGATGTGCTGCTCTCCTATCAAATAATAAGAGTAAAAAAAAAATTTAACAACAAAAAAAAAGTTACATTTAATATTATAAATGGAATTTTAAACTTTCTATAATTTTTAGTGAAACTAAAAAGTTTAATTTTTTTAATGAACTCGTTTATATAGAAAGATTATAATTGAGTTCTCAAACTTCTCCTACAACAATAATTTCAAAAAAAAATTTCCAAACCGAAAAATAAAAGTTCTGATATTAAATGTATTTTACATGTTTCCATACTAATATTCACTTTAGAAAAAAGTTTCATTGGCAAACAACACTAAAACGAAGAGAAAGCAAAAGTTAATTAAAATTGATAAACGTAAAAAACGTAAAAAGTACAACTAAAACGTTTATAAAGAAAAATCTCGGGTGTAAATTATTTCAGTTAATTGAAATATTAATCTCAATCCTTAAAACTTTTAAATTATGAAAATTTAGAAAAAATTCAACTAACTAAAAATCTGAACATAAACTTTCAAGGTCCTTTTTGTGTGTACTATAAATCAGGTAAAAAGTAAATACATACATACATGTACTATGTATGTGTGTTCAACTTTGATTTGTGGAAAAATTTTATGAAAAATTTTACGCTCCCATAGGCACCGCGAAAATTCAGTTTAACTTTTTTTTCCCTTTTAAATACTAGAGATTGTAGAACTTTAAAAAAATCATGTTTCAAGAAAATCAATTGGAGTTTGTAAAGCAATTCAACCAAATTAGAATTTTAAAAATGAAAAGCCTTTGCTATTACCCGTAATTTCAAGTAGACTCCGCAAAACATATTTAAATGTGTGTTGTCATAATAGCTTCACATTACATGTTAATCAAAATTAAGAATTTCAACATTTCAATTAATTGGGAGTATAAAATTTATAGATGTTCAAAAAAAAAGGGTCGTTGGAATAGGTGACTGCATATATACTGCAGATTGCTTTTATAATATTCTAAAGCTTGGTGTTTATAGATAAATAGATAGACGACTTAAAGTTTTCACTTTACATGAAAATCATTCCGACATGAATACCGAAATGTTGTACTTAGGATTTTTTTTATTATGATAGTGCCGATGAACAGAATTAGTGAGAATACTCGTATATGTAATAAAACTTGTAATATGGGAGTAATTAAAAACAATAATCAAAAAACAAGAACGAATAGCTTCGAATGAAATATTGTACAAATGTAAAAAAAATATGAAGAATCGTTTGTTCCAGTTCATTAAACATCTAAAATATTAACTATAAGAGGTTGATTCCAAAAACGCAAATAGCAGTCACATATCATATAATTTGGCCACTTTTATTCTTTTACCACAATGGCAAAAAATTTATAGACGCACATAAGCATAGGTGGTAATTGAACTTCATTTGGGACATTATTAAAATTTCGGTTTTGAGTACATATATTGACTTAGAGTTTTACTGTTTTCAGTATGAAATATGTGAACCGATAGTTAGTATAAACTAGATGAACTAGATTTAGATGAAATTTACTACATTTCAGTCACTAATCTATTTAATTAAATCGTTTATTTATGGCATTTATTTAAAATGTAATTAGCTTTATCTAAAAATACTAAATAAAATCAAGTTAAAAGGTTAAACAAAATTTTTATAAAATTTGAAAAGTTCCCTAAACCTATAGTTCAGCCGCAACAGCTTTGTTTAATATAAATTAAAAATTATGGCACTTAAATTTTTATTAATTTTTGTATGCGATTTAAAAAAGGTTAAAATTTTTTATTGTTCACGTACAATTTGAAAAGATTTTTCTTTTATTTTTCATTGTATAGGTGTTTGAAAGATTTTTATTTATTTTTTTGTTGTCTGACCAAATTTTGGACAGAAAACCATAAACTGACCTAAATATTTTTTTTTTATGAAAAGACCTGGTAAACTAGATTAATAAACAATTTTTTTTTAAACATGAAAAGCAAACAATATGCTACGTTGATAAAGGATAAATTTCATAATACGAAAAAAAATTTTAATTTTTAATACCCAGTTGAAAAGGTTAACCTATTGAAAAAGGATAACTACAAAAAAAGAAAGTATTGTTTTTCAGTTTTGTTCAGTTTCTGAATTATAATTGCAACAGCACAGATTTTTTGGTAATAAATACTTGGTAAAAAAAAATTGAATTTGAGATTATTAACCTAAATTTTGGGAAAAGGTTGGTTGACCTACCACGATCCGGGTAATTCATATTTTGTTTTTGGTCAAAAAGTATATTAAGGTTACTACAAAGCTAGTTTTCTAATTTGGTTAAATTTTTGTACGATTTGTCCTCATTACAATCATTTGAATTTTTTCAACTATTAAATTTCCACCTAATCGTTATTATTCACAAAGTCCTCTATGAATTGTTAAAATTTGGCTTTTTCAGATTTATCTAGATAACTACACCTAGTTTTTTCAGCTATACGATTCAACAAAAAATTTATTTATTCGCAGCTTTTATATCTTTTCTAAAACATAAACTTTACTTCTGTTTGAAAAAATTTTATTTATTCGTTAACTCGTTCCTATCGGATTTTTTAATGGATCAAAATTATTGACGATATCCTCTTGCTTTTTATGTTAGTTGATTTTGCAGTATCAAGACGAGCAGAGGAAATCATCATAAATTTTAACATTGAACAATGCAAAAAGGGAATAAACTTTTATTTAAAAATTTTTGATGATGAATATTCTAAAAACTTATTCCATCCCAATTTATAATTCGAAATATTTTGGTCCAAAGTTGCGAAAAAGTTCATTACAAGAGCACATGCTAATTGGACTTTTTATTGGTGGGTGAAGCTATTCTCGCTTTCTTCCAACTACAGCCTTTTGAAAAAAAGGTGCCAGATCTTTCCTGCTAATAAATAAATACTTCCAACTTCGGAATCATGTGACATAGAGTAGCCATCGGGCAATTGTTTAACAGAAAATCCATAGTTTTTGAAATAGAACTTGTCAAAGACAAATTTTTTTTTTAAATTTTTTTTTAAAACACTCGAAATTTTTCGAAAATTTGTTTCGTAATTTTTTTTTTCCGATGCGCTAAAATGAGAGCTAAACTGAGTTAACATTCTATAACTCACAATTTTACCAGTAAAACGTGTTAAGAAACATACGAAAAATGCTTAGCTTATATATTTCTTATAAAGATACTAGACACTAAATATTTTTAGTTTAAATTTTGTGTGAAATGTATGAAGGTTTCGAAGTTATAAGCATTTATTTATATGCAGGAAAATTCTGGCACCATTTGTTTTTAACACGCTGCAGCTCGAAAATGGGTATATCTGCATCCACCCCGGACCCACACAATTTTTTGATCAATCGAATTGATCAAAGAATCATCTCTGAAATTATTTCCCACCTGTTTAATTCATTCATACAACTATATAATATATCCTATTAAATATTCTTTTTTTTAACGCCATTTCAAAAAATATTTTTGAAAAATAAATCACTTATCATACTTTATTATTTTTTAATAATAAAGAGATGCGTGAAATAAAAACAATTCATGTATGTCACAAAATTATCCACAAAAACCACAAACGAAAATAAATGATGTTATTAAAAAACCAAATAAAATTGACATTAAAATTAAAATTAAAAAAAAAGGTGCGTTCAACCAAAAAAAAGTCATTTAACCAACTTACCCACGTTCATAATTTGTAACGCACCAAAAATCAAAAGTTTTTAACCTTTTTCATTTTTTTTTCTAAATAAATAACTTTTAATTGTTTTCATTCAGAAATTTTGTACATAATATAAAATTTTATAAAATATTTTTCAATAGTTAATAATAATATAAATATGAGTTTATTATTGAATTATACATATTAGTATAGGTACATACATTTAAGTATAATAATCATAATATAAGTAGATATGTATATATAATAATAATAAAAAGGCTAATTATGAGATAATATTTTATTTGTGTACATTAACCGTTCAACTATAGAGATTAAAAGCTGCATAATAATAAGCAATATATCTCTACTCAAACAAACAAACAAACAAAACAAAAATCACCAAAAGAGCAAAATATTTGCTCTCTCATAAATTTTATAATAAAACATAATCCCATATTAATGCAATTTATTTCATAACATCTACATACAATAATAATATGCGAGTGTATAACAATATTTGCAAAAAAAAATATAATAATCATACATAATTATTTTAAAAATTATTAAAAATTTACCACATATAAATAATAAATTTGTAGAATATAAAAAGTTGCAATTAAAAATAGAAAATTATAAGAGAAAATAATAAACAAAATATAAAATAATTAAACTATTTATTATTGAAAAAAAAAAACATTTTTAAAAAGTGACAAGTGACAGATATATGGAAAGATTAGAACAGATAGTGAAACACATAATTTATGTGAAATTTATTTTGCGTTCGGTAATGCAAAACTATAACCATAAATAATTAATTTTTATTACTCAATTGTTCAAATTGGTATATCTACGCTTATTTTTAATTTGTCGCTGTATTTGTTCTAGTATTTGAAAAGATGGCATTGAACATGTTGTTATTGTGCTGTACATTAAAATGCAATGGCACAAAGGAAATCCCCACAAAATCAAGAAAATTTCATATTCATTGCTATTTAAGTGACTTGTTTTTAAAAAAAAATTATTCTAAAAAAATCAGTAACACTCAGGTAATATGCACCATTGGTCAGGTAATATTATGTATTAATATTACCTGACCAATGGTGCAGTGTATAGCACCGGCCCTTTAAATTCAATTTCAAATTCAGGTTCGTCGTTGAGCAATTTTATCACTTTACCGTTTTAATATTTCGATTATAATTACGCAGAATAAGGTTATTTATCCTAAGTAAAGAAATACGTTTTTGTGTTCAGACATATCATAGTCGAATATAGCCATTTTGCGGTTTATCAATTTTATTCTCTCAAAGGACGATATATCAATCACGTTCTAAAAATTCTGTGATTGGCCAGACTGCTTTGATATATGATTTTCATTTTGCCTATTTTGCTTTTACTACTGCCATTTCTTAGTACAAAATGTTAAAGTTCTAAAATTGTTTTGACTATACGAAATAGTGTAGGTATTTTATGCTCATATTGCAATAATTTTTTTTTAATTCTACTCAAAAACAAAAACACGTACATAAAATTTTTATCGTATTGCTTGACCGAACGCAGTCAAAATATGTATAACAAAGTGAAAGATAAAGAAACAAATTTGAAAAACAATAGATAAATTGGGGCATCCGCCAAATTGCAAATCTAAAGTAAATTTGATTTATTGAACAATACAATTTAAATTGCTGAATAAGTGAAAGTGATGTTAGATATGCAGTTTAGCAGACACTTTTAGACTAAACACAAATAGATAAAAGGTAAAATAAAAATATAGAAAAAATAAATAAAACAAAAGTGAAAGAAAAAATTAGAAAACAGAAATTCTCAATTCTTACCCTCGGTACTGTTATATTGATAAGTCCCCAACAGATTTTTTTGAGGCCCCATCGTATCTTTTTTTTTTATTTTATTAATTTTTTTTTTTTAATTAATTTTTTTTTTTATGTTAGATTCAAATTTTGAAAGCATTTAATACGTACGGTTTTATTGAATAGGAAAATAATTATGTGATAGACAAGAGGATAGCAGGATTTTTTTTAATTTATATTTTATAAATATAAAAAACATAGAAAGAGAGAAAGAGAAAAATATATAAATAAAAATCAAATAAATTAATGAAGAGTTTTTTTAATGTTTTTTTTTTATTATTTATTATAGTTAAAATTAATTTAAATATTAATAATTTATTATTTAAAAGATAAAATTTTTATTTAAAAAAAAATAAATTAAAAATTTTTTTTTCTAAAAATTTTTTTTTTTGATTATGGCTAAGATAAATTTATACTGAATAAATTAGAATATAGAACAATTTTTTTTTGTTTTTAGAATTTTAATTTTCAGAAGTTTGAAATAATTTCAAAGAAATATTTTAATTCTCTTAATTAACCGAATATTTAATTTCCAAATTAATTTTAATTAGTATAAGTGAATATTAATATTAGTATTAGATAATATTATGCGAATATATTCTAAAAATTGAGAATCATAGAATAAATTCGCATTACGGGTTAATTTTGAGTAAATAATGAGTGTATTATATTAAGTATATCCTAAAAGTATGCAATTTTCATCGATTTTAATAATATTGTTCTTAAGGTTATATAATATTATTTCAAGTTTAAATAATGAAACAACTTCATTTTGCTTTTGTAATTAAAAGATTTACTACAATTTAATATTAGAGAAGATTTTTATTTTAATGGCTAAACGTTAAAAAGTTCATTGATGTTATATAAATGTATTACATTTTTAAAATGCTTACTTTTTAGATAAGTTCCGTATATTAGATTTACATACGGTTTTGGTATTTAATTTAGATTTATATTTGAAAGCGTATTATAATTCTATGAAGTTTAATAATCATTATTATATTTTTTAATGAAAATTATATATTCAAATTGCAAGGGTTGTATTGCAATATAATTACAAATATTTTACAATAGAAAAATGTTTACAGTAGAAAAATTTCAACGGAAATTTTTAATTAAAATTTTTTTAAACTTTTAATTAATGCATTTAATATTTTTATTTTTGTCTAAATGAGATTACTTTCAGTTTAATATGAGCAACCGCTTTTTCAATAGCACTAATTAATAAATATTTTCATTTTCATATTGCTTATATTGCTTTAGAACAACTGAAGTAATGTAGACACTTTTAATAAGAATAACTAATGAAAGTTTCTTCATACAACTGCAGAACAGTTGTATGACGCATTTAGAGGACGGTCTACCAAACTGAGCTACTTTCAATAAGCTTTTACCGAGAAATCGTATGGTATTCAAAAATTCAGTCTAGTATTCTTTTGTAATTATACGATTAAATAGTCTAAAACTCCAATTTCGTAATTTTTAGTTTTGATCTTCATAAATTATTAATTTAAACACAAAACATACAATATAGTATTAGATCTTTACTTTAAAACTATTTGCAAATTTATGAGATAAGAAGCCAATTATAATTAAGATACAATAATAAAGAAATTCGAAAAAAAATTTAAGCAAATGGATTCCAAATCAATTCGAATTTTAAACTTTATAATTATTCATACATTCTTGTTTTCTTGCATAATTTTAGGAAGAAAGAAACATAAATAATATTTTTAATATTTCTCTGAAATTATTATTTTTACTTTACTAAATTACTTTAAAATAAATTTAATTTATTATTACAAATATTATTTCCAATTTGATTGTTTTTTCTCTAAAATTATTATTATTTTTATGCACTATGGTTGTTTTTTTAAGCATGTCATTAATTTATTAATAATAAAATTTCTATAAGCGGCTATGAATGTATAAAGCAAATGTGCAAAAAGGATTTTAAAACTAGACAAGAAAAAAAATAATTTACAATATTTTTGAATTTTTGCAAAAGACATTTCTACAAAGCTTTTATGTAAAAAGGATTATAAATAATTTCAGGACAATAACAAAAAAAAAAAGAAAATTTAATAGCTAATTTTTTGTGTAATAAAAGTATTGATTTATTTTTTTGCGTAATGAAATCTGGCGTGTATTTAAAAGCAAAAAATAAAGGACAAAATAACATTAAGTTTTAATAGTGAAATTAAACAAAAAATATTAAATTTTACATAATTTACTGGAATTTTATTGTACAACATTATTCTAGTTCTATATGGAATGAAAATGTTGTTTTACAATGATGTTGCATTTTCTTGTTTGTGTTAAGGACTAAATGAATAATTTGATGGCTAAAAGCAGTGGAGCATTACTAAATTGACAAATGATTTGCAAATTTGTAATTATTATATAATCATCTAGTAATCATTTAATCGCAATTAACATTGATTAAATATTTTTCTTATTACAATATTTTTCATGGGAATTTTTTTTAACAAACAACTTTTAGTCTAAGAGAAAAACAAAATGAATTTCGTGGAAAATTTTTTATCTGCAAAATAATGAAAAAATCCTTCATATTTTCTGCTTGGCAATATTAATTTATAAATCTGTTTATTAATTTGGTATACAAAATTGAATTAATGCGATTATGTGTAAAGTAAAAAAGAAAAAATTAAATAAATTGTTAAGAGGAAAGAATGTGCTTCGTCGTACTTCGTTTTGAGTAAATTTTGTTGTAGATTTAATTTTGAAAGAAAAAAAATAGTTGCCTTTCATTACAATAGTGTATCTAAGCAAAACTTAAGAATAGTAGGTCAGTTTTCGAAAACTCCAAACTCTTTGTAAAAGAAATCTGCATTTTATGCTTATGTCATTTTTCAGAAACTCATTTGATTTGAGCAAAATCTTCATTAATCTTCTCTTTTTTTACTCTTAAAAATATAATTTTATTCTAGAAAGAAAGGTAATTTCTGATGAGTCATTTGGTAACAAAATAATTAAATATTAAAAAATAAAAAATATTGAAAGATTTATGAATAAATCTTAATATTTTAGCTGTAAATGTTGTTAAAGTTCTAAAGTATAATAATTTATTCTCTCTACATAAAATTTCAAAAAATTTTTTATCTAAAACTTGCATGCTGTTCAACTTTTAAGATTTTATGGATTTTGTTTTATTAGAACGAAATTTCTTTATATCTTCCATTCTTCTAATCACTCGTTTTTTTTTAATTTTCTATATATGATGATATTATATTCTCAATTGAACTTCCTTTGAAAGCAAGAATTTTGCAGTGATTATCCTGTTACCCAAACAACTACTATCTTTAAAAGTAATTTATAAAACTATATAAATACAATAGTACCATAAACTTAAGATTTATACTATGCTATTTATACTACTCTTCGATCGATACTATTTTCCTACTCTTCTTTATAAAATATTATTAAGCACGGGTTTGTTCAATTACATTCTTTAATAAGATATTTGAATCTTTACAGTTCTGTTATGTCAAATATCAAGATATGTTGCTTATGATAAATATAAGGAAATAAAAATGTAGAACGTAAAATTTAAATGAAAAATTTATTTTTGTGTTTAAAACATAAGAAAATATTGATCTTTTTGGAAAAGTCTAGCACAGGAAAAATTGAAAATAAGAGAAATATATAACAAACTGTGGTATCTCCTTAAGAAAATATGCAAATTTAAAGCCATTATTCTATTATTTTTCCTTTATAATTTCAAACTATAAGGAGTAATGCACGTTATGTAAAATTTGCATACCGAGTAAAGAAGAAACGATTAATATAAATTTTATTAAATAGTTAAGTTGAAAATAAACTTTCTCTTGAGAATTTGAAATTTCAAAATATTCAAAAAATTAAGTTATTAAAATGATAAATGATATTTTTCTTAACAATAAGCATAATGTAATTCTTAACAAATTTTTACTACTGAAAAATTTTTACTACTGTTTGTAAAGTGTTTAAGAATTTTATAAGCTTCTAATTCTGTTTAAGTTTAGAAAATAACTGAAATATACTCGTATTTAAAACTCAAATTGATATCAGCAACAAAATGTTTTAATAAAATTTTTATTGAGGATATGAGCTTATTTAGTTGGAGGAAATGGAAGTGCATATAATAGTGTGACACACACGAATTAGACCGTTGACTACGTTAATTTTATTCTTTAATTAATTCACTTAGATAATACACATTAATTTTTTGAAAATTTACATTATTCTTACAATTATTATAAATTTGAAGTGCAAATAATATTCTGGTGATCACGGGGTAGTGGAAGCAGATGGACGCATTTATGCTAATTGGGGTGCGGTGGACCGTTGAAGTGCATTGACCACCTCAACCAACCGATCAACCAAATAATATACATAAAAGGTAATTTTGTTAATTTTGGCAAAAAATTTTTTTTCCAAAATAAAAATAAAAAATAAATATTTTACGGCACGTTTGATTAATGAATTCAAATCAAATGTGAATATTGAAAATTGTACTTTTAATTTTAACAATTTTAAAATTTTTAATTCAAACATCGATAAATATGAAAAACTTTAAATGCATCCTTTAAATTTCTTTAATTAATTGGCCTAAATTTTATTTTTAAACTTTCAAGACAAGATTTAAGAAAATACAAGGTTATTATAGGATTCCTTTTTGAAAAGTATTTTCAAAAAAAAATAAAGTTGAGTCAAATCAAAGGTTTGTATAAGGAAGCACTTAAACACTAACAAGTGAAAATACTGCTTCTATGTAGAGCAAACTACTACATGTAAATTAGTTTCTTTATATACCAAATTATATATAAAGCTATTGCATACATTTAGGATGAGCGAGAAAAAAAAGTTGAGCAAAAAAAGCGTTAACATATTAGTTGAATTGGACGGTTAAGCAAGTGAGGTAAAACAAATAATTGGGTGATATTCGCCGTTAGCGTTCTGCATTTATAGAAATTCCGAAATGTTTAGATATCGAAAATTCAAATTTTACAAATTTCGCAGGCGATAATTTGGAAAAAGTTTGGAAAAAGAGGATGTTAGATAACGGTTGATTTTAATGGCCACTTTTTGTTTTTCAAGTCAAGAAAGCTGCCGCGGTAGAAAAAGCTCGCTTCTACTTTCTGCTTTTGCAGAATTTAAACAAAATTGTTGTATCGTTACAATAAATAGTCAAAGAATGGAATTTTAAGAGAGTTGAAGATCTATAACTTTTACATGAGACGCATGAAATTTCGGCTTATCTTCAAGGGAGTAGAAGTTTTGTAAACAGACATGAGGAGAGACGGACTGACAGACGACCAAAGTGAAACTAATAAGTACTTTCTTTCAATTTTTTTTAAAGTGCTAATAATTGAATTTATAAAAATCGTTAAGGTGAAATTAATTTAATGCTCTTATTATTTTCAAAAGTTGAATTTGGTGTCATATTCAACTTAAATCAACACTAATCATATGACAGGAAATTTAATGATCTAATAATCAATCTATGATTAATAATTTACATATTTAATTTTCTCTTTTCTGCTCTTCATTTTTTGAAGGTTATTTACTTCACGGTCGTTGATTATTATCTTTCAAAAATACATGAATTATTTCGCTTATAGCTGGTGTGTTTGTTTAAATATTTTATGTTTTTATTGAAAATAGCAAAAATAATCAAGATGAACACAGTCATTTCGATAATATTATAAAAATATAAAATCAGGTGTAAAAATTTTTATAAAAGAAAAATTTCGGAAAATTCACAAGGTATAATTTTTCATATTTTTTATTTTGCTTCAATTTTACCTGAGAAATAATGCCTTTAAGCGAAAGTTAAATTTTCTTTACTTTTTGTTTTGGAAATTTTCCCGCCTCTCTCTTTTGACTCTAACAAAGACTGTTCAACGTTTTCGTTTTGTGTTAAAGAGTAAGAATGTAAAAATAATGTTTGATAAAAGCATAATACCCTCGCGTGTATCACAGTAATAATGAAAGGTGTTGAAATCAATGTTTCCCGAATCTCACATTCAATTGAATTTTTTTTTTTACAAATTTTTTAGAAAATTTTCAGAGTGAAAACATTTTATCTGTTTTTTTTTAAGCTTAAGTATAGAATAAATACAAATTTTGTATTCCATTTTAGATTTAAGTGAATAAAATTCAAATTATTTTTGGGAAAAATTTAAGAAAAATCAACACTAAATATTTTCTTTTTGTATTTTTATATAAAAGAAATTGAATTTTCCAAGATTTAAATAAATATTTTAAATAGATTTTGCATTTAAAATGATTCTGAATTATTTTTGAAATTTATTTATGTGTGTAAGTGTAATAAATTTGATATTTCTTTTTGGAGTTTTCAATGGAAGTATTAGTATTTAAGTAAATTATTAAGATTATATGCAACTCATTTAAAAGAGTTTTGAAGAATGAATTTAAGACGGAAAGTCTTATGTGGCGATATTTTCATATGTGCTTTAAAGGACTAGCAAATGTATTATCGTTTGGAAGCTGTTTTCCCTTTCAAAAGACTACCGTACTGTTATTTTAATGTTACTGGGCAATTTCAGAGCACAGTACAGAGAAAATGCTCAGTTTAATTTGAAAAAAAAAACAAACTTTTCAGGAGCAGATTTCTATATTTTGAATTACGCCGTTATTTTTACTATTATACCGTTAGATATGGTTCTAAACTACCAGAGGATATAAAACTTTTCAATTTAGAATGCTACAAATCTGCAATTTGTAATGAAACCTTGCACTAAGCATGCAAAACGGAAATACTTCATAAACACTTTGCACTAAATTATAAAAAAATTCAAAAAGAACTAACAAATAGTGTCTAGTACCGTATTAGCTTTGTGCAAGTTTTCAAATAAAAATTCTTATAGTGCATGAATAAATGAATATTGTTTTAAATACTGATTTGTGTTAAAAAAAACTCCAATTCGCATATTTTGAAAAAGACGAGAAAAATTTCAAAGTGGCAATAAAAATCGTTTAAAAATTTCACGACACTAGAAACTAAAAATTATGTAAAATAAATATTTTTAATAAGTACTGAAATACTTGAGCATTAAATGCAACTTAACAACTGAAGAGTTTGTTACATTGGAAAAGAACAAAATGATACTCAAACTCTTAAGTGTTAATTTTCCACTACGTTTAGTAATCTTTCTGTATAGTTAATTATATCATAACACACTTTTGAGTACCTACAATTATAACTTATGCGTAACATAAATGTGCATAAGTTACAAATAAAAAGGTACAAGATGTGCCGTATCTCTTCTTGAATGTTTCTTTGGCTCTAAGAATATTATTATTGTTTAGAATTAGTAGTGAAATCGTTGTTGCTGACATCCTGGATTAATTTTAAAGTCAACCCTAAACCTAGTTCAAATTTACAGAGTATTAATTATTTTGTGGGTTGTAAGTTGAAGAACATAAAGTAAAATTCTAAAGCAAGAATTCTTCTCTTCATAACATTTTTAAAAATTTTATAAAAATATTTTTTCCAAATAAATTAAGAGTGGGGTATTAGAACTTTATATTCCCCTGCTCTTAAAGAATATTATGACAATTTTTTTTAAATTTAATTAAAATTAAACGTAATCCTCTGTTTTAATTGAGAAAATTCAGTGAATGCATGCACCACGTACATTAAAAGATTGTTATTTTAAGCTGAAAACTTATTTTTAACACTCTGTATTGTAATGTTATATCTTTTAGGCTTAGCAAGTGTATGTCATTATTGTTCAGCAGAGTTAAATGTAAGAACTCATTGCGTACACACACGAGATTTGAATTTACCACAGCACGTTCAATGATCCTTTCGCACAAATACGTTTTTGTAGAATCAAAGTAAATTTGTTTTTTTCATTTTGAGGAGATATTAAAATAGAAAAACTTTAAAGATATTTTGAGTAGTAAAATGCACTCATATAGGTAATAGAACAACCAATCATGCTAATGATAACTAAGTGTTATAGTGAAATTTTTGTATTCTTAAAACTTTTAAATAGAATGCAGCGCAAAAAAGCATTTTAGCAAAATTTCAAAATTAGAAATTCATGCAAAGAAAATTTTATATAATAATATTAAAAACTAAACACCAATATTTTGTATAACTATGTTATATGACGATAAAATGTAAATTCTAAGATTAAGATATAGTGAGATGGTATTTTGTTTAATGTGAGTATGCAATTAATAATAAAACTTTTATCTGTAAAATGTAAAATGGTTAAGATACGTTTATAATATGAGACTGGTTTACAATGCACACTATTAAATTTTTCTTTGAAAATTTAAAGCATAACGTAATGAGGTTTGGCTATTAATGTTAAAACAAGATTTTTTAGATTTAAAAATATATTTTAAGTTTATTAATGTTTTTAGTTTTATGGTTTTTGTAGCGTAAAATTAGTATTATTTGGCATTAAGCTGTTAAAATTATAAAACAAAAAAAAAATTTTTAAATGAAATTAAAATAGAAATGTCTCTGCTATTAAATTTTCCATTTAATATAAAATGTTTAGTTGAAAAACACGTAACTTTCGTTGTTAAAATCTGTATGAGTCACAAATAACTTTTCCTCAGCTTCGCTAATATTAAACAGAGCTTAAAATTAACTATTATTGTTAAGATATTGTAAACAGTTGCCGCATATTTATTTCGAATTCCTAATAATTAATTATAATAGTGAATATCGCAACTATGTATGGAACCGAAAGAGACAACAAGTAACAACAAGTAATGCGGTTTGTAATGCGGATTGTAGCTTTAACAGAAACTATTATGTCGGGACATGTGATAAATTTCAATCAAATATAATTTATTGTATTGCTACAGCCAAGACTGTTTTGAATCACATTATGTTTTTTTCCCGATATAATTTTTATTATATGAAGGAAAAATATGAAGTCATGAAAAGTGATTAGGAGAATTAATGAACCCTTATGTTTATTACTACACTGTTTATTTATTACTTGAAGCCCCTTGCGCGCACTTAGTTCAATATGTTCGAAAATATTGAATAGTGCATAATATGTCAGCCAACATAAATGATTAATATAATGGATGAAAAATTTTAAATTAAATAAGGTTCTCGCTAACTCACAAAATATATAGGCCCACCAATATTTATTGTAGTTAATTTGAAATGATCTTGAGTTTTACATCACAAAATATAAAAATCTTGCATCTCTGTACTCATTATCGCATTGTTTTAGTAGCTGTATGAAGTTCATGAATAGTACGTTTACTATGAAGCTTCGCATGAATACATTTATTTTGAAAACAAGCTACTATACATATCGTAAAAAATCATAATGGTGGGTTCCAATTAATAGAACTATATAACGGCAAACTGATGATAGGTGTCAGATTTACCGTTTAATTTTCAAAAAATATTAAGAATGAATAATATGTAATGGCTTTTACTGTGTAAGAAGCTTATTCAATTTGTGAGCAAAACTTGTATACACCTTATACGATACGATAATACGAATACGATCATAACATATACACAACGGTAACACTTTAAATAACTTTTGTTTATACCGTCTGATAAGCTTGTTTTTCAAAGCAAAGTGAAACGATAAAATGTAATTATAGAATAAGCGACATATTAAAAATTATGGGCGAATTATTAATGTAAAATGAATTAAAGAAGATTCTAAAAAGAATAAGTATCGTTATAGACACTGCTGATAGCTATAGATCAAACCACAATTTGAATCATTTATTTGTGACTTATTACAGTTTAACGTTATTAATTTGAAAGTTACGAATTTTCTTCTTTTACTTAAAAATATAAGAGCAATTTAAGCATTTTTAATAATTTCATCTTAATTTCTGCTAAATAAGTTATAAGTTATTTACATATTAATATGCAAATTAAAGCAAGATGAGTTCAATTGGTTATACAGCTGCAACTATTGAGATTATCAATTTTATTTATATTATAAATTTAGTGCATACTTTTTCGCTTTCAAGATTTTATTAATGAGCATATGAGGTTAATCTGTTATTAAATAGATTTTCAGCAAAAAAAAAATATGTAGAGTACGAACATGAATATTTTTTATTGGCAGAAGAAATCTAAATATTCTATGAATTAATTATAGAACTTCTACTCTATTTCTAACTTAACAAAATATAAATATATATATAGTAATAAATAATTTAGATAATAATTATCTTAACCAATTTTTGAAAAAAAAAACCAAATGAACAAAAACTTTAAGTAAACTTAAGATTAACTCTACTCGTTCATTTAGACTTTGGAAAATTAAAAAAGTTTAAAATTAAAATTATTAAAATAAAATTTTTTTATTTAATTTTTAACCAATTATTTTTAACCAATAGTAATTTTACTATGAATAATTTTCCTATATTAATCACAAATAATGCAATAATTATTTAAAATAAATAATCAGGTAAATAAATAAAAAACAAATGAAATGACAAATGGCCAGGTGATTAATAACTTACCGGTTTTGGTTGACGTTTATTTTTCAACATATTCTGTTCGATTTGGTTTTTTAGTAGTTTTTTTATTCTGTTTTTTATGATTTCGAAATCTTTTTATTAAAATTATCCGATTTTTTATATCATCTCTGAAATTCATCGTGTGTTGTTCGCCGTTCGATAAAAAAAATTAATTTAATTTAATAATAAAAATAGTTGTATTTTATCATCAATTCTCATCATTATTACAAAATTTTATATATATATATGTATATAAGTATATATGAGTTGATATTGTAGTATATGTAGTGCTCCTTAATAACACGATGATTTACACATACATATGCATTTATTCCTTTTTGTGGCGGATAATGTAAATGGAAATAAATTTTGATGTTATACGCGCGATAATAACTTTGTTATATGAAATCAAATTATGTATACATTGACGGCAGGCTATGCGATGACAATGATGAAATTATAAGCAAGTGAAAAGTATTTTTTTTATTACGGTATAATGCGAAAGTAAAGCTGAAAATTAAAAATATTTTTCCTCTCTTAACATTCCTTTTTCGCTCACGATTCCTTTGGAAATGCTATGTTGCTAGTTTTTATTTTGTTTTTGTTCTTTTCAATTAAACATGATATTTTCAATGGACAGTTTATTGAAGTTGACTTAATTAATCATCTTTTATTGAAAAATGTCCTGTATCCTTATCCCCTGAAAAAAAAAAATAAAAAATTTTTAAAGTGGTTGCATAATTTAATTAATAACAATTTTTATAAATTAATTTTTAACTCTTTTATGTAAAAGAAAGTTAAACTTATATTGTATTAAGAGAATTTTTTTAAGGAGAGAGTTTGTGACAAAAGTACACCAAAAAAACTGGTTACTATTTTGGTTACAATATTTTTTTTTACAAAATTAGCATAATTTCTGCCTTAATATTGAATACATATTTATTCTGTAGTTTTTTACATAGCTAATTTGTGACACATAAAATGTAGCTAGATCTTATGACCTTGTGAGATTCTTTATCTGTACACGACAAACAAAACATTTCTAAAATTACGACGTAACGTTGAAAATTTAACCAAATATGACTATTTCTGTAACAAAATTATATTAACTTACAACTCCCCCTGTATTATTATTTTTGTTTGTACTGTTATAAAATATTGCTTAAGTAAATGCTGACAATCTTTTTCTATATATAAAATCTGGAAAGAGAATGGTTTAAGTCAAGTTACATAATCTTGACTAAAATAAATAATTGCGAAAACAATAAAATTTTATGCTGCATCTGCAATAATATATGGTCCTGAATAATGAAAACGACTGGTATTTTTTAGCTGCATAAAATAAAAAAATCTGAAAAGTTCACCAGTTAGTTTTGGTAACAACCAGAACTTAAATATCAAATTTCAAGGAATTCCATCAATCCGTTCCGTAGATGTGGTAAAAATGTAGAATCGGTTCGGTTTCCGAGGCCATCTTATGCGGGAAAATGTAAAATTGGCCCGCAAAAAGGTCCAGTTCCCTATAGGTTTGATATATCAAAGAAGTTGATCAATCCGTGCCATAGCCAAAATAAACTCACATATAAAATTTCATTGAAATCGGTTCAATCGAACTTGAGGTACACGCGTGCACCCACATACCGACAGACCGATCCGACAGGCGGACAAACCGACATCTCTCTAAAACTAGTGAAAAGAAGAGCGTTCCTGTCGAAAACGCGACATTCAAAATTTGATGCCATCACATAACCTACGCCATTGTATACGCATGCGGTCGGTAAAAATAGCAACTAATGTTTAGAATGCAGTCCAATGAAACTTGGTAGAAAATGTTATGTTTTGTCCACTATCCCAATTTCTCTTGGTTTCTATCATTAAAAGCATGCCAAAAACTGTGGCAAATTTAATAACATTTTTTTTTAAACTGTGAATATTTTTCTCCCATTGAATTCAGAATCAGCTTTTTAAGCCATGCTTACCAACTACTAATCAAAATTAATAAATTTGAAACGGTAATTTTCTGGCATGTCCTTAATATACGCGGCGTGGTTGTAGGAAATAATCCATGAAAGGCTTTAAAAACTAGAAATTTGTTCTTAACAATTTTTGAGATTACATTGAGTTTATCCAAAATTGAAGTTTCTAAAAAAGTTTTAATTAACTAAACTCACTCATTATACTCGTATACACTGTTTGTGCAAGAATAATGTATAATAAAGTCGTTTAAGAGTTTTCTATTTACTTTCTTAAGTACTTCTTCTGCACGATTTTCACTGCATTCGGTAACAATAAATAACTTTTGTAAAATCTATAAGAGAAAGAGAATTGATAGAAAATATTTGATGAGACAAGGATAATAAGAAACGTAGACTTGAAAAATTGAAAACTTTTAGTTTAAATAAAAATAAATTATTTGACGAGACCGTTTTTCAAGGATGAAACTTCAAAAAAGAAAAAAAATATTTATTGAAGATAAATCCCTTGTTTTCTTTTGTCTTGTCTTTTATTATTGGAAGAATAATATTAAGAAAATCATACTTACAAATGAAATTTTAAATTATCCTTATTACATTATAGCTTGATTTATCCTTTAGATTTTTCTGTGTTCAGAAAGACGAAAGACAATGAAGAAAGAATTTTGAACGTCTCAAATTTTATAATCGTATATTTTGATTTTACTAAATTTTATACAAGAAAAACTTTTTAAAATTGAATTTATTTAACAAATTTACGACATTCATTTGACATTATAGACAATGCTTTGATTTGTGTTTAAATTTCCCATTTTTAGTTTTTAAAATTACAATTTTTACTTTCAATGTGAACACTAAAAATTTATTTTTTTTCTTAATAAATGAAATTTGGTTTCAAAACTATTTTATAGAACGGTTTGTGGACAGAGAAGTACCGAAAATGACTGAGTTGTAATATGATCAATTCTATATGATAAGTATAGAAAAAATTGTAAGCAATCGAGGCGATATTGCGATAATATTTCTAGGAAACGTCAAACAATTTGTTGCAGTAGATTTTATTGATTTGATGCTAGAAGTTGTAAGTTGAATAAGGTTGAGTTCATGTTGACAGCCTTTACTTAGATCTGAAAATGTAGTACGTTTTTGTGACAACACTGCAAAAAGCAGATAGTTTTCGTGTAAAGAACTTTGAAAGATCTATTCTAATATTGTAAGCATGAAAATTAATGCTAACAATAATTAGAAACTAATATAACCTAAAAATTTAATTGAAAAGCTGTTAGTTATTATTTAGTATTAAAAATTTGGTATGTCATTTATGGAGTTCTGTCAACTGCTTTTAAAAGTAGAACCTTCAGTTTTTAAATTTTATGCTTTAGAATAGCGCTGATGGAAGTAGAATTAGGTTTTAAGATCTGCCAACTGAAGGAAGTAGAATTAGGTTTTAAGATCTGCCAACATGAACTTAACCTTATTCTGATGTTTTCCATTTTCACTAAATTGTAGTTCTTTAAACAAAATATTTTTTAGTAATAAAAAAAAAAACTATGTCGTCTCAAAATGGGAAACCAAGGTTTCATAACTCATTCTGGTTTTGTAAATTTCTGATGTTCCTTTCTCATTTTTAAAATTTCTATCGATATTTCGAAAAACTTTTAATTTACTCTTTTGAAGATTCAGTGCCTTACGATAATTTCATCGATCCAACCTGATCTAACACAAATAATTCTGAACTAAGTTCAAATTGCGCGGAAATTTGTTTCGCAAGCAGCGTAAGATTCTTTATTATAATTTTTTATATTTTCTGATTATACCCATACGAACGTATGTTCGAAGGGTATACTAAATTTGCCTTACCGTTTGTAACGCTAAGAAATAACGGTCTTAGATATAGACTCAAGTGTATGTTTTTGATCAGCGTCAAATTCTGAGTTGATTTAGCTTTGTCTGTCCGTCCGTCCGCCCGTCCCAGCGATAACTTAAAAACTAATTGAGCTAAGTTTACCAAATTTTCACAAATGATTTATTGTAGTAAGTGCCAGAACCTTATTTAAATTGGACATGATCAGGGTACCGGTTCGGGTAGCTGCCATACAACTTCAAAATTTATTTGGCTACATCTCAGAAACTATAAAAGTTGGGGTATTGAAATTTCACACAAACGAATATATTAGTAGGGCCAATGTGTTTTATAAAAGTCGTTGAAATTACTTGGCTCGGTCTAGTACCTGCCATACAACTTCAAAAGTTATTTGGCTATATCTCAGAAGCTATAAAAGCTGTGGTATTGAAATTTCACACAAGCAAATAAATTAGTAGGGCTGATGTGCTTAATAAAACTTGTTAAAATTTCTTGACTCTTTCTGGTAGCTGCCATACAACTTCAATAGTAGTTTCGCACACACAGTATTTTGAAAAACACATAGCACTGAAATTTTGCATAAATTAATATGGTAATACGGCAACTTAAAGTCATAATCCGCCCTATAGTCAGTTATGGCATCTTAATTCGCAGGATAACAAACTCATGTAATTCCCATAGGATAACAAATTCGTACGGGTATCACAGAGTTGACAAGGTCAACTATATTTTTTTCTCGTTTTTAAAATGTTTTCTTTTCTGATCTCAAAATATATTTGAAGATTACTTCGAAAGAAGGTCTCACAACATGAACCCTAACTTTTCAGTGCCATACAATATTTTAAAAACGCGATTTTCATTACAAATTTCATTAATTTTTTAATTAAATTCTAAGACCAGTTTGTTTGAAAGTAAGTTCTGAGGTGATAAGTCCAACAATTTAATATAGAAAAATTTCTTTTGATGTAGCTGATATTAAGAAAATTTAAGCAGTGACTTTACAAGAGCAAAGATTTACATAATTGAAATTCACTGCAATTTTGATAGATATGGTTTCCTCATACTTTCCTCATACTCTTCATAATTACCTTATGATTTTAAAATCTTTCTAAGACAGTTACACTGAAAAACGCTACAAATATTTTTATATCAGTTAAATAAAATTCTATCAAAAAAGGAAAATGAACCGTTTTCATTTGCTCTACACTCTTTTTGTTTACATTGTACCTTTTCTTTCCACTGTTTCCATTCCATTATAAATTCATTTACAATAGAGAAACATGCAAAGGGAAGGAAAAGCAGCAGTTATTTTTTCACTTTAAAAAAAATCTCGCTTTATGGAGCAAGATCTAAAAAAAGCTATTAAATATTAATTGCCAATTTCGAAAATGGAATTAACATTGTGCTTAAATTTAATTGAATTTTTCTTGTTGTTTTTTTTTTGTTTTGTTTTCCTTTCTATTATGTCGATGTGAAAATGTTAAAATTCAATATCCTTGCATCACTGTTTCTTCAAAATCTAATTATAGTGCAATTTCTCTTTTTTACCGACCGTATTGTGTAAACAATAGGTAGGTTATGTGATGGCAACAAATTTTGCATATCGAGTTTTCGGTGGGAACGTACTTCTCCATAGTAGGGAAGTGTAAATAAACTATTTTTAGCAACCTGTCGGTCTGTCGGTCTGTCGGTCTGTCGGTCTGTCGGTCTGTCCGTCTGTCGGTCTGTCGGTCTGTGTGTGCACGCGTGTATCTCAAGTTCGGCTGAACCGATTTTGATGATTTATATGTAAGTTTGTTTCCACCATGGCACGGATCGATCAACTTTTGGTATATATCAGGCCTCGGGAACTGCACTTTTTAGCGGGCCTGTTTTACTTTTTTGAACATTTTGAAGAAAATATTCAACCGATTTACTTGAAATTTTATATATAAGCTCAGCTCGCCCGTCCGCAAAAATTCGTATGTTTTGAAAGAAATCAGGCATCGGCAACTAGACGTTTACTACGGGCCAAATATACATTTTTGTGTATATCAAGAGAAATAATCAACCGATTTCATTGAAATTTAATATATGAACTCCTCGTATTAAAACAATGAACATATAAATTTTTTGGAAAGATCAAGGCTCGAAAACGGATTTGCGGGCCGGGCCGATTTTACATTTTTCACCACTTTGAAGAAAGTATTCAACCGATTTACTTGAAATTTCATATATAAGCTTTGCTCGATCATACGCAAAAATTCCTAACTTTTGGAAGAAATCAGGCATCAGCAACTGGGCGTTTACTACGGGCCAAATATACATTTTTGTGTATATAAAGAGAAATAATCAACCGATTTCATTGAAATTTAATATATGAATTCCTCATATTAAAGCAATGAACATATAAATTTTTTGGAAAGATCAGGGCTCGAGAACTGATTTGCGGGCCGATTTTACATTTTTCACCATATTCACAGAACAAATTGATAAAAATTTGATATTTGAGTTCTGATTGTTACCGAAACTAACTGGCGAGCATTTCAGGGAATTCGGGTAGCACAAAGCGAAACTCTACTAAGAGCCAAATTTACATTTTTCTAAGTATGTTAACTATAAGCTTACTAATGTCCTAAAAATTGGAAAGAAGTATTTAACAGACATTTTTATAATATTCTGTAACACTTTCATTTAACTAGACAATGCACAATGCGGTCGGTTATGTGCTGACCACATCAGATTTTTATTTATTGTGTTCATGATTTTACGGGATAGTTAAAAGAATTTTGGTGTTTATTTCTTTCTTTGTTTTTGCTTTTTATTACTGCAGAAACAACGTTTCTTTTATATCACCAAAAATTCAGAGAAATTAGCAGAGAAATTATTTGAATTAGAAAAACAAGAAATCTTTAAACTTGAACTTCCGCGTTGAATCGATTGCTTTTACCTATTGAATGAAGAATTTTTCAGACACAGTACACAAGCTATTTAGAATGAAGGTAATTGAATTCTGGATTGTAGAAAACAAAACTCCCTGCACATTTTTTAAAGAATATTCCTATATTATAGAAATACAGATACAATGCAATTCGCGTGCAAATCTGTTTTGTTAAATTTGGCATTACGTATTAGTACTGCGATGCAAGGAAATTTTTTGAGAATTAACAATCTGAATATGTAAGAGATATAATATATATACATATATCAAGTAATTTGGTATAGAAAGCATTTTTGGCTTCCAAGCAAACAAATGATTTAAAAGTTTGAATTTAATTGGAGCAATAATGATAAAATAATATTGGATAAATTAAATTCTTCCCTTATTTCGACATCTTAGAAGTTGAAACTATTGATATTATATTCAAGATGGACATATTTTTAGTAGCAAGTCTAAATTTATGAAAATTAAAGAACTATAAACAGCTTTTAACTCATTTTTCATAAAAATTAAGAAAAGAATTAAGGAATTTCATAAAGAAAGAGTGTTTTTCAGTTTCTTAAAGGTGTTGTTCAGTTCTAGCCTTGAATTTGATCGTTAGCTAACCCTGATAGCTTCATTGATTTAGGAAAAACATAGTTTTTAAAAATTTCATAAGTTTCATCTTTTAAATGCCTTATCCGTCAAGCATATTGAGCAAAATGGAAGTAACGATGTTTGAAAGGCAGCATTTCAGTCATACTTCAGAAGTTATTGAAATTATTTTAAATTTTTTCAAAAATTATTTTCTTGCTTTGAACTCTTCCATTCCGTATAATCTCTTTTCATATATTTCAAACTATGAGTATTTTAAAACTCTTTGTTTATCCTACTGGAAGAAGCATAAGGCTGGAGCATGATGTTGTAGAAAACCCTGCACTAGTTTCCAGCGTCTTTGTGTTTACTAGGTAGGTTACGAGCCTACCGTAGTATCTTTATATTAAGTATTTATATTTATTTATTATCGTTTTATTTTTCTGGTATTTTTTATTACTGGATATTATGGAAACATAATTAATAAAACAGTTAAAATTATTTTTTTATTTTATATGAAATTTATGTAATATTGAATATAATTTTTATAGTGGCCTAATCGGACTTTGAGCCCGAGACCCTTAAGTTAAAGAACCTGTACAATAACCACGGTTAGGTCATTTTAAAACTTAAGTACTTAAATATAGATTTAATATGAAAATATTTGGAATATTTTAAATATAATTCAGAACAAAAAACCTTCATAACAATTTCATTTCACTTAAATAGTAAAATAATAAATTTAATGCACACAATGATCTCGAGTCAATTAAAATTCAATAATAAGAATCCCTAAAGATAAATAAAGGCTATAATGAACCATTTTGAATTTTTTCAATTAAGATTTCAATCTATATTTAAATTAAAATGTGAAAATTATAATAAAATTTTGTGTAGAAAAAAAAATCAAATCGTAATAATAATGGAGGTGATAACCACAGTCATTCTTTTTAACCATTTTATTATCAAATTTAAAAAAAAAAAAAAAACAATATTTTCTTCATTTCAAAAAAAATGAAAAAAAAGAACAGAAATAAACATTATTTTACTTTGCATATTTTTTAGCATATTTCTAGGCAATAATGATAAAAAAAAATAAAAAAAAAAAACATTTTTCTCTCTTTTCCCTCAGAAGCATTAAAACAAACATTACAACACTTGTGGGAATATTCTTGGTAGTATTTACCAAATTAACAATTCAGCCTATCAAAACAAAAACTGAAGACCCACGCAGATGTCCTTGGAAAGTGACATAAAGCACGTCAAAGTATACAATAAAATTTTATTAAAAACAAAAAAAAAAAAATGTGTGGAAGAAAAAGAAAAGTGAAAATAAAAGAGAAAAGAAAACTTCTGCAATATAAACTGGTTTCTTCTTACTCTCTCTCTCTCTCTCTCTCTCTCTCTTTTATTCGTGGAAAGATTTATTCTCATTTTTTAAGCTAAAAGTTTTATTAGTTGTTATCACCTAGAGCGTAAAAATCAAGAAAATCAAAAATTAATGTAAACTTTTTAAACAATGAGTAGGTAAGTTAGAAAAAAAAATTTATAAATGTGTAAATTACTTTTAGTTAAAATTTTTTTTTGAAAAATGTGTGACAACCGAAAGCAAAAATTGTTTTTCATTATTCTTTGGTAAAAGTCAAGATAATTTTTTTGATTTTATACTAAAATGGTAGGTTGTCTCCAGAATAATTTATTATTTATTAATACACCAAAGATTCAGACTTTATAATTTAAGGTATAGATTTAATCTCATAGTTTTTCTTAAAAAACATTGAAAATTTTTCGTAATCCGAAATAGCTGAGCTTAAAATTATTATACGAATAAGTTTATTTTGCATCTAATCCGTTTAATGTATATGGCGTATGTATTTTATTTAAAGTAATGTAAATATTTCAAATACTCATTATTGGAATTGTGTGCTTTACGAAAGCAACCATTCAAATCGCTGAAAAAATTAAAAGTTTATCAAATGTTGCTGAAAACATGTAGAGACCTTTGATAGTAAATAAAAAAAATTTTGATGCAAAAATGAGCTAAAGCTTATTCAATATAGCGATAACTGGACTCACTTGAAAAGTAAAATTTCCAAAAATTTTGAAATTTTTGCTCTCGTATGATTAAAATAGCCGCAGACTGGTTGAAAAACTTGTTGAAAAACGCCGATAGTAATAATTTGTTGTTGAAGCCAAAAAGAAAAAATATAAAAACTTAAAATTTAAAAAGCGTCTTGTTTGAAAGTTTTATAGTAAAAAAATAATCTCGCCTGAAGCTTCTTTAATTCTAGACATTAAAAAAATTTTTGCATGTTCTATAGATGAAATGGAGGTGTAAAAAAATTTTCTCATTAAAATTTAAATTCATTTTATTTTCTTATTCTATGTGTTATGTATTAAATTTAATCTTAGCTCCATTTTATTTTTATATTATTTTTTTGACATTGACATTCTATCTTGAACGAATTTTTAATTGTTGCTATTGTAAACACATACATTTTCCAAATTCATACAAACATTTTGTTCTAGTTCAAGGGCATATTAAGAAAAGAGAATAAAACAAATAGAAAAATAACAAAAAGTAGACAAAAAATCAACTAACATGGAAAAATTTATTTTTACTTTTGCTGTTATACAATTTTTGTCACACATTCATTTCATTGACAATATAATTGACAGATGACAATTTAGCATTCCAAAATTTGTGATAGATTCAACAAAAAAATCAATACGTTGAAAATGTGACAGAATGTTGAAATTTTTTTTGTTTTAAATAAAGTTATAAATCAAAATAAAGAAAAATTTAATTATAATGTGTAAAAATTGATAATAGTATGTAGTTTAAATTACGCGATGTTTTTATCGCATGATTATATTTATCGTGCGATGTATGAGATGTCAATACTTTGGAAAAACTGAAGAAAATGAAAATTTTTCGAATTGTGGAGGGCAAATTAGATTTGTGGAGGAAGAAAATATTGTTAGTATGAACCTCAAAATTTTTCATATTTTGTCATATTGACGAATTTTCTTTAAATTTATGAACGGTCTTGTTGTGGGTTAACTCATATAACGGAATCTTAATAGGAATTTTTTTATTAGTATTCCTGTAATGACACTTGAT
This sequence comes from Condylostylus longicornis, assembly GCF_029603195.1. Lineage (NCBI taxonomy): Eukaryota > Metazoa > Arthropoda > Insecta > Diptera > Dolichopodidae > Condylostylus > Condylostylus longicornis. The sequence goes on along the minus strand of NW_026578017.1, from coordinate 7,116,177 downwards.
TAATGCCATTACCAACGCAATTTCCAAAATGGATGAACGGAATTTAATATTCTAACTTCGATATTATTTATTTTGGGTGTATGTGGAAAAAAATTTCTTGTTGAGGTACGCTATCATGACAATAAGTAAATAAAAATTTCGAATGAGCAAATTGACCATACAATTCCATCAATTTGTTGCAAATTTTGGTTTTGGTTTAAATTATTTGTAATTATTATATAACTATTTGCCGGTTTCATATTCATTCTCAAAAAAATATTTCCAAAAAACATTCAAAGTTTAATACGTACATGCTTTGTTAATAATTTCGACATTTTTGGGCCTAAGCTTAAGTTTATTCAATAGAATAGAACTATAATGGTAGCAAAGTAGGACAATAAATTTAAATTCTTAAAGCAGTCGTAAAACTTATGATTTGTGAAATGGTACATTTGCTTTAAACAATTTAAGTCAGGCGTTGTATTTATACAGGTTTAGAACTAGTTATAGGTTTAGTAATTTATTGAAGTATTTCTTGATTACTATTAAATTTTGTATAAATTTAGGAAAAATCTCAAAGAAATAATTTTTTAAAAAATACAAGTAAAATAATTAGTAATATAAAATATGAATGAGATTGCTAATTTATTTCTAAGCAGTTTAATTACGGTATATGGACATACTTCTAAGTCCCGGTCTTTTTTTCTCTTAAAAAATATAGAAAATAGATCTTAATATAACAAAACATAGAAAATATCGAAAATAACAGTGCCGAAGAAAGAGGTAACTTAAAACTGGCATTTTTCAAACTTCGAGGGGAGAAGAGTAAGAGATTTTTAATTTAAGATATTGTAACTTGATTAAATTAGAGTTAAAAGTACATTTCTTTTGAGTTCGAGGATTTTATAGATTATACATTTAAGTGTATATATATCTATATATAATACATATAAGTGTATGTACTACATTCGTATTTTCGTGTATATGTACAAGGAACTATTAATGTCATTCAATCGTGGGCACACAACAAACTCACAAAACTTTAAAATTTACTCCATTTGTATTTTTATTGATTCCAAATAAATAAAAAAATTAAAAAATATATTACGAATTGGAGCAGAACTTCATCCAAATGAAAATTATTTTTTAACCTACTTATATTTATTTTTGTATATTGTAAATTGAAAAAGAATTCGTGAAAAGGTTTTCTGCAATAAAATACATCGTCTACTATGTAAATTATAAAAAAATATTTCTTTTAAATCTATATACTTTTAACAATAATTGAATGCAAATAAACAATATGGCGGCCTTGATATTTTATCTATAACTATGTACATAAATATAATATCTTTATCAATAACCATCCAATAATTCAAAATGGAGAACAAACAAATGTGAAAGAACAAATTTATATTCATCAGGAATATTTGTAATAATATTTGTTTACAACTCATATTTGAAAACAATATGCTGGGAAATAAATTTACATACATACTTAAAAGCACTTCGAACATGAACGGTAAATTAACGGATATTAAAGGTATATTATTGGCTAACATTTTTATCTTATCTTTTCCTTTTCTCTCTACTTAGTTGAAAACAAAATACTTTAATCAATTTAAATTTTATAATTTATTTTATTATTGATAAATTTTTCAATCAATTTATGATCTTCATTTGTCGCATGAATATTTTAATTTGCCAAAGAATTGCTGTTATCCAAAATACTTGTTCAAACGTTAAATCTGGGTATTAATAGTAAAGCTCATTGTTATGTAGCTCGCCTCTTCCATAGTTCATATATAAATATAATAAATAAAGACTATCAATTAAGATAAAGTATGGCTTTATAACCAAGATTTTTTGAGCTCAAATTTTTATTGGTTTTTTTATTCTAACTTGTGTTATTCTGACCATTTTTTGACTGAGTGTTGAAAAATATTACTATTTAATTTCAAAACGAGATTAGTTAATTTATTCTGACAATATTCTAGGTTTTGAGAGTCGCAATAATTACACACGTTTAGGGAAAATTGATATAAAGATCAATATTTAAAATCGTTACAATACTCTCAAATTATAAAATTTATGTAGCATTGAAGAAGCACCTAATTTCACGTCTTCTTATTAAAACAAACCTTTCACCTTAAAAAAATTTTCTTGCGGTACTCTATCCTTACTTAACTTTTTTAATTTAATTTTTCAGTTTTTATTATCGTGTTTGTTTATAATCCTTTCTTTTTATGTTATTTCATAATTCCTTTAAAATAACCATTGAAAGAATAATCCTATACATTCACATTTACACATGTAATCGAATGGCTGTGAATTTGAAAACGATTTGAAATTATTATTTCGGTTTCTTTTTTAATTTAATTAGACATTTTCAAGGATTTTCTTGCAAACTTTCATAAAAATAATAAAAAAAAAACTGATTGGCTTAATGATTTTCTCATCTGTCAGCTTCTTTCTCAGTAAAACCCTTTACTTTTCATTTCTTGTTACGTGTATTGTATTTGAAATTTCTAAAGAAAGATTTTCAAAGAATAATATTTTAATATGGGCCAAAAGTCAATCAGAAAATCAAAACCAAAGATTTTTTTTGTATTACCTTAATTTATTTTTGGTTTTGACAGTACAAAAATTTTTATTTTATTCGTGTATGTTTCATGTTCACTGTTATGCTCTTCACATTTTTACCAACTGCATTGCATACAATAAGGGAGGTTGTGTAGTCACACCAAATTTCGCATATCGAGTTTTCGGCGGCAACGTGCTCATCTATGCGTAAATAAACTATTTTTAGAAATATTCCAATTTGCCTGTGCCATTCTGTGTCTCTAGTTAGGCTAAATAAATTTGTCAGATCTCTCGACGTCGGACCTTTATTATGGAACAGTTTTATGTTTTTAACTATTAAAACGAATTTTCCTGAAATTTTATATATAGGCCCTGCCAAATAATACAACAAGTCATTATCTAACTTCCGGTGAAAAGAGATATCAGTATCTGAACTTTTAGTGCGACCCGAATTTATATTGTTGCTCATATAAAGAAAAATAATCAACTCATTTTATTGAAATTAACAATAGCATCACAGAACATGAGCCTGTACTAAAAACGAAATTTCCATTTTTCTAAGTACATTAAGGAAAAGCTATACTTTTTATATTTTGGTAATGTGCTTAACAAAGCGGTCGGTAATGTACTGTTCGCATCAGATTTTTTTTTATTATTAGCAACTTTTTCAACCAGTAGTGGAAAGAGGTCGATGTTTTTTTCAAAAAAATTTTAATTGTTTCGCATAATAAAAAAGTTTTTTGCTTTGAAATAACAATATGGAATTTTAGAATTAATTTGATTTCATAAACGCTTACAGTTTAATCTTTTAATTAAATATATTATTTTTTATTTGCAAAAAAAAGGTAGCGTTACCATATATTCAAATTATTAATTTATCTTGCTAAATCTAACATTGCTTTAAATGTAATATTGGGGTAGGGCTGTATATGTGGCAGCTTTATTCTGATCTCAATCCCATAGTAAAATGAGGACACTTATAAACTTCATGCAATTAAATCTTAAGTCACACATGAAAATTCTTCAAATTAAAACATGAGTAGTAGGTGGATATATGGATCTTCGCTACCAGTCACCATTTAAGTACCAATAAAGAATATATGGCACAAGTTTTTAATTCTGAAAATGCTGTAAGTCGAAAGGCATAATACAATAGCGGTACAATTTACATAGTACATATAGTGGTGCTTGTAAAACAACTCTCGACAGATTTCTGAATTAACATAATTGTTTGAGTTTCTTTTAATTCAATTAACATCCATATTAATAGGCACGATTCCCCATTGATTATGAGTTTCAGCAATATCAACAGGTAAGATTCGGAAACGCTATTAATAGTTATTCATGAAAGAACTTCAGAGTTTGTAATACAGAACAAAATTTTTCAAGATCAGATGAGTCCCAATCACATGCATCCAACTAAATAATTAGTTAACTAAGAAGATTTTTTTAAAAATTGTTTAAAAGGTACAAATTTTAAATTGTTAGTCAAACAATATAAGGTCCTTGACCATGATTATTTTCAGCATAGGAAAAATCGACCCCATAACACCAAAATTTTTGGCAATAATTTTAAAACATTCCAAACATTATTAAAATCAAAACATTGCTAAAAATTATTAAAACGAAAAAAAAATTTACAATTTAATTCACTTAATTGAACCAACGGAATAAGAAATACGCCTGTTTTTTTTTATTTCTTGAAATTTAGTTCTAAAGAAAGGTCTGAAAAATTTTTGTGTTTGGTTGAAAATATTATGAAAGAATGAAGTGTTTTTCTTTTACCAAATTTTTGTGAATAATTAAAAAACAAAAAGAAATAAATAAATTTTTCATGTGAAAAGTTATTGAAGGATTTCATGTTTTACTTTCGTAGCTTCCATCATTTTAATTTGAAACAAAATTAAATTTATGTTATTTCAATTTTTAAGCACTTTTCCAAAAAAACTTTGAAAAAAAGTGTGTCTGTCCGTTTGTTCGTGTGTCTGTTTATAAAACTTCTACTACCTTTAAGATAGAAAGCAGAAATATTTTGTTAAAATTTTTGATATTGTTCTCCTTCTAGATAGTAAGTTGTAATGGTCTGAAATTTTAGCAGCTCTTAGACTGATTATTAATAATTCTTTTCAACGTCCATCCCCTCTCAGTCTATCGCTTCAAGAAATTCATAAAATTTGAATTTCTGGCGCTCTACAATATATCTCAAAATGAAGTCTTTCCAAATTTCCCTTTCCCTTGAATACTAGTATTATGCCAACATTTCTTTCAATTTTTTTATTTGGCTCATCCTAAATGTATGCAATCTATGAAAAAATTTGGTATATAAAAAAAATTATGTATTTTAAATATTGTAATAAAAATTGTTTTAAAAGCAGTATTTTTACTTGTTGAGAGAGAAAATGCTTCTTTACAAACCATTGACTTTATTATTTCAAAAGAAATTATTAAAAATTCATTTTAATTTTTTCTGTTATAATCTTATTGTTTGAAATTTGAAAAGGTTAAAATTATTGAAAATATTAAGTCACATGAAAAAAGGTACCAAATGAATTTAAACTCGAAAAATAAATTTATATCAAACAAAATTAGAGATTTTTTTACGAGTTCAATGTAATGTAAAGGTTAAACGTGGATATGTCAACCACAAATATACTGAATGTACAAAACGGTTCCATTATGGTATTTTGTTATATTGAATTATAAAATTACTTGTGCAAGAATTACTTGCCATTTTAAATTGTTACAATTTCAAGTCAAAATAATGACCATTTTTACACTTGGATCTTTATTCCCTTTGGTAACAAATTTGAATTGTGTGCCCGTTCTATTTTCTTGCATTTATGCGGGAATGCCATGAAATAAAATTTGAAATCATTATGTTCATACTCAATAATTTCCAGCAATTTGTAATTTTCTTCTTCCAAGAATTCTTTCCCAATTAGTCTCAATATTCAATTTTCAGGTATTATATAATATCAAATTGCGATCGTAAACAAAACTTAAATTTGCCATTCAAATGAGAAAATATAAAGTTGATCCGTCAACTCTGTGATACCCTTACAAAAACTTTAATCATTACAAAAATTATATCTGACAAAGGAATTCTATTGATTTCTATTAATATTTTTTCATTACAGTGATCGTTTTTCTACAAGCTCGTTTATGCAACATTTGAATATTGCAGGGTTTATATTTTAAACCTTACCATTAGTGTAGTGGTTATGGCACCGATCCTTTAACCGAATCATCTCGGGTTCAAACTACGGCAGGCTAGTTACCTACCTAGTTAACTCTATGACGCTATGAAACTAGGGCATGATATCATGCACTAGCCTTATGCTCCTCCTTAGGAGTGAAGAAGAAAAAAAAATTAGTTTGAACGATATAACAAGATTATTTTTAAAACTGAATGAATGTTATCACAAAACCTTGTATCAAATCTTATTGAAATAGTGGTTTACCTTTGGTTACTTCAATAAATTCAGTTTGTGAGCACTGTGTTAATTTGCATACCCGTGACAAATTCTAAACGGAAAATTTCCTTTCTATAAAAAATCTAAATATACGGAATAAAAATAGCAATATTCAATTGTAAGAATCCTTAGAAAATCAAAAAACTTTCAAAACGTAGAAATTAAAAAAAGGAAAATTAAAATTGAATCAAATGTGGTTAAAAAAAATAAGAACTTTCTTAGGTTTTTAGGTTTTAAATGAAAAAAAAAAGAGTTTCTACACCTATTGAAGAAGAAGACGAAAATTTTCTATTGACTTTGAAAATTTAATTTTCCAAATATTTTCAGTTACGAACTGGTCAGAAAAGGTGCACATGTAGTTAGTAGTTCAATTTACGAGTTTTTTGAACAATTTATTATTTGAAAGTGAAGCAATGTGCACCGAAACGGAAAAAAAATTCTTCTTAAACTCAACTTACTAAAACTAATTGAAAAGAATACCTTACCTTTGATAAGACATACGAAAAAAAATCTTCAAGAAATCTTCAAAAAGTCCATCTTTGAAAAGTCTTTTAAAAGATGGACTTTGGATTGAAATTTTCATTACAAAAGAAAGTCCTTGGAATATTCCTTTTTCCTTTTAATTAATTATTTTTAAGGGACATATACATCTACACTACCTACACTATTATTGAAACTGAAAAAAATTAATTTAAAGAGAAAATATTAAAATATTGAGTTCGAATGCAGTTTACGAGATCATCAACTCATGCAGTTGTCATGAGAGTAATGTTTGTTTTAAAACTTTGCACCCAAAGTTTTTTTTTTCTTTCGTATTCATATTTGCCGGTTTTAAAAACTATTCCTGAATTTTTACGACAGTAAAGGAAATTACGATTTTAACAATATTTGAAAAAATCAAATCAACAACAAATCATATGGACATGGAATCCATATTATTTTCTTACAGTTCTAGACTGTGAATGGTCTATAAAATCAAAATTAAATATGTAAAATTATTTTTTTTTGTTTAAATTTCAATTCAAATTGCATCAGATTTAAGTACTATAGCAAAATAATTTAATTTTTTAGCAAAATATGAACCCTGTTGTCTCCTGTTTTTGCCTAGTTTGCGGTTACGAATGCTTCTTCAAACGAATTGCATTCAATATAGGGTTTAGTGAGGCAAAGAATTTATTAATCCATGCCAAAGCTCTTTTTGTTCACAGCCGAACGTTGCCAAATATATATTCATCTCGAATACTTACAAATTTATCCACTGTTTTTGCAATGTCACCCAAAGTTCCTAAAAATTCTAAATTAGGTTATTAAATTTTAAATTAGACTCTGAACATGAGCAAACCAGAAAAATTGTCGCGAAATATACTTTTTATATGTAAACAGGGTGATTCTGAAAGGTATATAAAAACATATATTATGGACTGAGTGCCAAATTTCAAGGGTTTCCGAGTTCCAAGGATTTTATTGAATTCTCACGAAATTTTACTTATCCAAGTTCTTTTAATTATAACTTCGGTGCTAAAAAAGATAGGAACTTCAAACAAACAGTTTCAGAGAGGCTTAGTAAAGGACTTAAAATAGAAATGCTGCTTGATTCTGTGCCTTCGGAATATCAGGCATCCGAACTTTAAGGAAAATAAAACTTTTCCCTTGATTTTTTCGGTTATTTCGTAAGAAATAATATAGATCATTTCGTAAGAAATTCTTGGAAACCTTGAAGTTTTTTTAAAGAATTTAGCCCAGCTGCTTAAATTTTAATTTAAGACTTCAAACATTAAAAATTTTTTTTATGGTACGGAAGATATAATACAAAAACCATTTCTATGCCAAGATTTTAAAGGCCTTATTTTCCCTACTTTTGATTTTTATTGATTTTAAGCGTTGTAATTATCAACTATCATTAATTTTTGATGACAAGAGTCACTCGAAAACAGCTGATATTTTAAAGAGCCGTTATTTTGATAAGGAATCTGAATTTTAACGTTTTTATTGAAATGTAACAAATAACAACAAAATTGAAACGAAATTTTATACAAACTTTTAAATTGAAAAACAAAAATTGATTTTAAAAAATTTGAAATTTTTGAAAAGAAAAACTAGAATTTTGTATTGGAAAAAACAAAAAAAAATCTAGTAATCAAAAAATTTTTTTTCGAAACTTTTCTTGGTAAAGAAAATTGATAGGTTTTTTATTTTTCCCAATTTTTGTAAGAAATGGTACCTATATGGTTTGAAATTTTTAAATGCATTTTTCTCACATTGAGTGCAATTTAAAAATTTGAAAAAAATATTTTCGAAATCTAGACACCATTGGGCATCTGAAGTTATTAAAATTATCCAGCTGGAGCGAATTTTTAAAGACATGCCATATAAATTTTGACATTTTTTTGAATAGAAAAAAAGTTTTTTAATAGGAAAATTAAATTTTTTTGAACAAAATGGAGGTTGTAAGTGAAATAGTATTAACATTATGAAGCTAATAAATAATTTAATCGGATTAATAAATTTCAAACAAATTTCTATAAAAAACTAAAATTAGTGTACGGCTGATGCAACTAAAGAGGAGTTCCAGTAAAACTGATAATTTCAAATATGCGATTGAGTAGAAATAGATTTGAAAGAAGAAAAACATAATTTTTTTCCGGGTTACAATGGCTCATGATTGGGTGACCTGAAAAGGCTTAAATTTCGTCAAATTCCCAATTGTATTCGAGAATAATAACTGTAGAATTGAACTTGTTTAAACATGAATTGTTAAGAGTTTACCTTACTGCATTTGACGTCTAAGATTTCTATGTATATGTGAGTACTAACATATATATAGAAGAAATTTATTTTCAATTAAAAAATTGTACATAAATATTTAAGAATTTTATATTTTAAATTAAATAACAACACTAACTTAATTCTTTTTTTTCTTTAATGTCAATATTAATGCTTCTGTTCTAAACTAATGCACATATTGTGTTTGTGTGTAGTTATTTATATGCTCTTTGTTGTCAAGTAAAGCTGTCAATATTAACAATAAAACATCATCAATATCAATAACAAAATCTCAATCTAATGTAGTAGTTGGCACGACAACAAAATATGATTTTACAGTGTACAGGTTTGTCATAAATTTGAAATTAAATTTTAAATGAAGAAAATTGTTTATACTACTGTAAACAATGGAATATCGTAAATATGTATGTTAAGTATATTTACAGTTTCATACAACTACCAACATAAACAAAACACTGTACACTTAAATATTATAGTAAAATTTAATGGGATTTTATACATGATATGGAAAAGTTTTATGTAGTGTCCAATAATTGGGATTTTTCCTTTATATTTCAAGGTAAACATGCAATATTCTCATCAAAATAAAAATTCTCAATAATCATAATTTATTTAACTTTGATTACAAAATTTGAAATATAAATAAAAAAAAAACTTTTTGCTGTCCTATTTTGTAATTGGACTTTAGAGAATTTTTATTGTTGTCAAAGTGTCATCCTTAATTAATTTTTTAAGAGATATTTTAAAGGTATTCAATTGTGTATTAAGGGTCTTGTAACTGATTTGATGTTACTGTAAAAAATATTTAACAGAAATAAGTGCAGTTTTTAAAGAATGTTAAAAATTAGATTTGTACGTTATACGTCAGTTTGAGGAAACAAATAACATTGGGGTTACAGTTATAATGTCGGTAATATATTTATTATTTGCAAGGAAAAAGGATAGTTTAGTAATTAAATTTTAAGAAGAAGGTTTAATCATCTTTTTTGAGAGATTTCCAAAAATTTTGAAAAATTCTGTCTATTACTTTTACATTATCCTTCCTTCTATTTATTTCCGAAAAATTCTACACCGTTGAATAAGCTAGGAATAAAATTGTATACAAAAGGCATTATTCCTGTAGAACAAATTTTTTGCTTATCCTAATTCTTATTTTTAAGTTTACGGTATTTGTAATTCCCATTTACTATCCCAGTTCTCAGTTACTATCCCACAACTTTTGCAAGATGTTTTTGGACATTTGGTTCTGCTTAACAAGAATTTAACAATTACCGGTATGTTCGCTAAAGGTCTCTTATTGCTCAAGTAAGTTAATTAATTAGCGATATAATTCATATTTTATATATGTATTAGTATAAATTCGTTAAAATTGCAAGGTATCCCCTAAATTTATGCAAAATTATGTGGTAATAAGAAAGTGATTTCAATAGGTAGCTAGCTACTTATTATTTACATTAAGGTAAAATAACTATGAGTTTTTAATTGTTATTTTTACAATTTAGAATTAAAATTTTTCGAAGTATGTCATGGCATAAGACACGACGTTACAACAATAAAAGTATTGTAATCCTGTTAATTTTAGCAACTACTAAATAAGTTGATTAGTTGGAGTTGGCATTTTACATCTTTTATTTAATGACAATTTTTATGAAAATTTGTACTTTGAAGTTAGTATTAATGGAAATAATTTCAGTGATTTTTCAACGTAGGAATAAGTATTACATGAATTAGAACCACCTGTTTGATTCATTTTATTTCGTGAGGTTTCATGAAGTTTGGGTAACAATATTACACATTGTGTTATGTAGATCTATTCCAATCATTTATGGAAATGCCCAAGAATTTTGATTTTAATTTGATGTTATTTTTAATTTTTTCAACTTAATTTATTTTTTAATTATTTCCTTTAAAAACTTAATTAATTTTTTTCTACTCTTTCCTCTTATAAATTGATTTTAATTTCATATGCAATTGAAAACAATTTCTGTATACATCTTACCCATACTCAAAATGAATTTATCCTGTATGTTTTTTGAATTTTTTAGTTTAAGAGTATTGGAAAAGAAAAATTTATTTTGCACTTTAAAAGTATCTTTTGCAAATTTCTACTACTTGAGCCAAACAAAATACAATCAATAACAATCTGCGATTTAATTATATGGCTAAGTTTTTGTTTTTTTTTAATTTAATACTGGGATAAAAAATGGAAAATTTTTTTTATTATTTTAAAATTGATTTGTTGAGGAAATTTCACATATTAATAAATTATTCCATATGGGGAACAAGTGGGAGAAATTCGAAGAAATCCACACGTCTTTTAGGCCGATATTTTTTCATATTTTAAAAATTTTTATTAAAAATAATAAGATAAAAATTACCTAATTGCTAATTAAGAAATGCAATTAAAAAACAATGAAATTAATTGGTTTTAAATTCATTTATCAAAAGCAATATTCCAGAAATCATATAAGCTTACAAAGATAATTTCTTCGAAAATTCAAATTTAGAAAAAGACAAAGTATAACAATATCTACGATTATATACCAAAATAAAACAAAATAATATTTACTTTTATGTTTTATTCGTAATCTTTTTCTATTGGGATTACTTTTATTCAAGACTGGCAAAACCTTTTATTTTCAATTTATTCTATACACATAAAATTTTTCATAAAAGCAATAACATTAATGGGCATGCCAGTAAAATTGTAATTTATATTGAATGAAATCACAATTTGTGTTTTGTGCAAATGTATACACATAGTAGCATTATGGCATTGTTATGAATGTAAAATATTTTCTATAAAATAAACAATAGCAGGAAAACGAAATGAAAACAAACAAAAAATCAGAACAGTGAATTATCAAGAATCATTGAAATTTTCACTACCACTTATCATTGTCAATATTGACAATATTATTATGCCTCAGAAAGCATATTATTATTATTTCATGTTATTAATACGTATACTCACGCACTTACGTATGTCCGCATTATAATTTATATTGAATGAACTATAAAAGGCTGTACAATAAAAATTTGAAACCAATACATATCTCGCTCCTTGTATAGTAATTATAAATACAATCGTACCAAAGTAATGAATAGACACTTTAAGCAAGTGCAGAAACTGTAAAATGGAGGTGTTAGTTTTTATTTATTTAGTCCTTTCTAATTATAAAAATTTTCATTTAAAAAAAATGTAGTTTTTTTTCCCATATTTACATTAATGAATACTTCTTTTACCATGAAATGAACTAGAATGAGTACACAAATAGTAAAAAAGAACATTCGGAAAAATATTTATTAAATATGAAAAAAAGCATGTGCCATAAGTGATTAAATATTATGTGTTTGCAGTAGATATATTATGTAAGTATGTGCATAAAAAGTAGATAAAAAAACTTGATTTTAAATATTAACCCTTCTGTCCACAGTCATTTTTTCTCTTGGTGACATATCCACAGTTACAGGTACGCAAATGATTTTTTTTTTTATGAAAATTTTAAAAATAAATAAAATCATTAAATGTACTGGAAATTTATCGATTTATTTGAAAAAAAAAAAAAAAATTAAAATATTTCTATTAAAAACGCATTAAACAAAATTGGGTCAAACAAATGGTTTGAAATGTTGCACTTTTCAATTCAATAAGTGAAAATGCTGCTTTTACGAACAATCTACTTAGCTATTTACTATATTATTAAAACTACTGTTATCCATATACGAATTTTTTTTCACACGTTGCATACTTTTAGGATGAGAGATGTAAAATACATTGAAATAAATCAAAAAAGAAAGAATCGTTGACATAATGCTTGAATTTAAGGGTTAATAATTATAAGTTAATAAAATAATTGTATTTTTAATGGTATGGCGTTTACCGTTAGCATTTGTAGAAATTTGGAAAAGCTTGCAGTTTCAAAATTATAAGGTGTCAAAAGTTCTAATTTTATAAATTTCAAGAGGGAGTGAAGGTTGAAAAAAATTTTCTTCTAACGAAATAAACTATTTGTCTAAAAACTGCTAAAATGTCGAACTTCTACAAATCGTAGTCTAGAAGAAAAACGATATTAAAAATTTGGAAAAAAAACCGATTTTAGATAACGGTAAATTTTAACGACTATTTAGTTCTTTAAAAATTCAAATATACGAGTAGTATGTAGCGATAGCTCACTTTTGTGCATTTTAAAACTAAAGCAGTTTTCGCATTTCCAATATCGCTGGCTATGAACATTGCAAACAGTCTATTGAAAAGATATTGAGCATGTTAATCATTTTTCTTGAAATACATTTTTGGGTCCGCGAATTGTTGGTCGTTTGCTACTATTGTACATATTAATTTCTCTAAAAAAAAGGATTTGTAAATATTTATACGTTTAATATTATGAAAGTATTTGATTTAAATATCTGAAGAGTTTTCCCTATAACTTGCTCTTTTGCAACTTTTTGGTTTGTTTAATTGTATGAGAATTATTTGTACGAGCATATGGAGGATGCTTAGAAAATAGACCTTTTGTAAACATTTACAAATTTCAATTATTTTAGTATCATCATAAATACCTGTAACTGTTACAGACAGTAACTGTGTTATAAAACTTGAGAATAAGAATATTGAATTAAAAGGTTTGAGGTTAAAAATTTAAGAATTTTCTAAAATAATTATTACTTTAATTCCAGAAAAATATGTAAAAGAAACAACAAGAATCGGAATTTTCAGTCCAAATTAATTTAGCATTTCATTTAAAAAACAGATATTTCAAAAATTTTGTTCTGAAATTTGCGTAGTAATTTTTTTTGATATACAAGTATAATGTAAATTATTTCGAAAATTGAACTTTTGAAAATTATAAATCAATTATGTAAGTGTTAATAAATTGCAGATGAAATATTTCTAATATTTCATTTTGATATTTTTCTCTCCTTAAAGTGTATTAAGAGAAAATCAAATTGCTTTTTAAAATAAAAGAAAAATTTTTGAAATTTTATCTTAAATATTTTTAATCTAATTATTTTTTCAATTAAAAAATCCAAAAATTTAAAAAAGAATGAATGGACTAATAAAAAATCTATTCTGTATAGACTCTAGTAGAGTATACACAGAAAATCTCAAATTCAAAATATTCAAGTATATTAAATAACAAAATTTTTGTATCAAAATAGAAAACTGATATACATTCATACATACATAAGTCATAAGAATACAACAATAGGGGTATTGGTAAATAGGAGGGTATGTAAAGACACAAGTTTAAAAATTCCATTATTAATAATGCAAGGAGACGATGCGGCAGGCAGGAAAAATTTTCCATGTTTTTTAGAAAAAAAAAAAAAATAATACAAATAAAAATCGGAAAAGGAAAATAAATGAAAAAAATTTTTTCCTTGTATTTTTTTTTTTGTACATTTTATGATTTCGCGGAATTTCCAATTCAATGTGTTTTACGGCACCTTTCCTTTATTTTGTACTTTTTACGTTTTATTTTCAGTACCCTCTTAAATGGAAACTTTTTTTCTAGATGACAGGATTTCAATAAAAGTAATTTTACAGTCTGAGTGGTCAGAGATTCAAAAGAAAATAAAAATTAAAAACGTTAGTGTGTCTTTCTGACGATTCTAGTACACAATATTAAAATTTAAGTGTAAATAACAACCAATAAATATGGACCCAAACAATCTAACACAACACCAACAATTTGTTTTCTTTATTTCATTCCCATTTATAATTTATTCAACTTTTACTTAGATTGGATATGGGGAATAAATGTTTTAATAATAATTCACCATTGTTGTTAAAAATTTTGCCTTTTTTGGATATGTAAAAAGAAATATGAAATTAGCTTACAATTTCGGAATGAGCAATTGCATTTGTAAAAGTTTTCTTTGTGGTTTTAGTACGAAATAAAAATATATAATTCCATTTTACGAAAGAAAGAGACAGTTTTATGGTTGGAAAAAAATTACAATATGTTTAAGATTCGAATACATCGTGTTAACCCCTTAAAAATAAAAGCAAAATGTCTAGGTTGTAATAGATTGCGAAACCATAATACCGTTAATAAGTGATAATTTTTCGAAAAAATTTAGTGTCATATGAACTTATTTTGGTATTATTTTTGATATTAATCAAGTATAGAAACAGTCAGAAACTAACTTTTCGCCTAGGGTATCCTCAAAGCTGGTAAGCCGATGCTGTCATGGTGGGAGTGTGCGCTCGCCATAGCGTCACACTCCTTTGGGTCCCGCATTTACCGATTGAACACAGTGAAAATAATTATATATATATATAGGCATTATTTGGCGATCCCAGTTGGAAAGTCCTGTCTACATCCGGGACGACAAGAAAAATGTGACCAAAATATGACCTTATGAAATCGAGTGCTTTGGGGGCACATTACCTGCCTTACGGTTAGGCTGGTACTAAACACAAATTCGGAGGCGGGGACACGTGGGCACATGTAATAGGGCTGGGCGAGAGATCGAATATTAGCATCGCGGATTTAGACAGATTCCTAAAAAGATTCGAATGGCTTAGATAAGCTACCTGTAATCGTACGCTCAATAACGGCTTGTGATCAAGCAATCCACCAACTAACTTTTTCGTCTATACTTTTGGTCTAGATTTCTCGTTAGGGCGATAACGCTATACAATATAGCATATGGCGCATTGGAGTTCATGGTTCAGTAGCTATTGCATTGATTTGTACTTTGTGGATTGTCAAATAATTGTTACTTACATGCCAAGATTTTTTTTAATATCATTAAAATAATGCAAGAATATAATAAATGTACCTAAATATATATGTATATGAATATGGTTTCTTAATAGTGTGGTAAATAATCTTTGAACACATTTTTAATAAAAGAAACAAAAATACAGGAATAAAATTTGTGCATTTTGTAAAGTGTTGTAGGCGTAATATAATTTTTGTACAATTATGTAATAACAGGCTTAAAAGAACAACCATAGAGAAGGAGAGCATTTATTAAATTATTTTGTTTAATAAACATTTAAATTTAGGAGATAAAATTGCATCATAATGTTTGTATAACCCTCTTAAAATACGACAATAATGTGTGTTTTACCTTTTATACAGCTCGAATTACATGCACTTACAATTAGAAATATATATTCATATTGCGATCCCATAATTTGAGATGCTAGGTTTTCAACTGCAACATGCTTTTGTAAGATGGAGAATTCCAATGAACCTATATTTTTTTCACAACATCTGTCTAATTGCAAAGCTCTGCTCACCTGTACTTCAGAACAGTTTTACGTGATAATTGAAAACTTGTATCCAAAATCTCTTTGCGTATGCGATGTATTTACCAGCTTTACTAATAAACTTTTGAGGATAATTGAGTACCAGAAGGTTAAACTTACTAACAACCACATTCACATTTTCGAAAAGTTTCGTTTAGCTGCGGTTGATGAATAATATATAAAATTTGTAAGTATTCATGAAATGCACAGTGGCGAATATCATGTCAATTTTTAAAATTAAATTTTGAAAAATTGCTTCATTCAAATTTAATAAATTTTAATTTAGTCACTTTCTATATAATGTTACTTTTCTAAACTTTTGTATTTAGAAAATAATGAAGAGAATATAAAATGTAGGTATGTTTGTATGTTTCTTTCTGTTAACTTCATATTTTTAATTTTTCATTTCAAAATTATTATTAAAATTTTATCCGCCCTCAAAATTATAATTTTGATTAAATATGAGATAAGTATAAAATTTCATACTGAACGCATAAAGAAGATGAAAATTAAAGAAAAGGCATAGATATTGTAAGAATAAGTAAATATCTGGAAGTAAGTATGTCTGTATAATTTTTCTTAAAATTTTTTAAAATTGATTCTAAGGAATGTGGAATTTTTATGGAATTTCATAATAAACAAAATTACAATTTGATAATTCAAATAAAATTTAATAAGCGCGATATTAAAAAATTTAATTATAAATTTTTAAAAGTTTCTTTCTTTAAAGAAATAAGTGAAAAATTTAAGAATGAGCCGAGCTAATACCTTAGCTGTAATGAATTGAATTTATTTTTTAATCCCATTAAATTAAATTATGAGCTTAATTGAATTACATATTAATAAACCATCATAAAATATGGATGTGAATTAAATATATGAGTAACGATAGGTCTAACAAACAGATATATTTTTCATATACAGGATATACAAGCAGCAGCCAAGGGTCTGGAGAGTAAAAAGCCAATCCGATTGACTGTGTGTTCGAAACCTGTTAAGCTGTGACAATTCAAATACAAAATTTTTTGCCTGCGTTTAGGGTCTTTACAATAGTGTGTAGTCGTGTGCTTAGATGCGACACGTCAAGTAATGTAATTGCATACTGTTTTCATCTACAAGCACGTCACAAGTGTTATGTCTAGAACATTGGTGTTCATCACACAAATTATAAATGAAAGAATTTGTTTTAAACAAGTTATTCGAATTAGATTCTAGCACTCACGTATCGAGCATAAGTAGGTACATTTCGCTCAATCTACAAATTTCTCTCCAATCTTTCAAGAGGTAGAACTGAGCTTTAGTTGTATTTATATGTGGCTTGCTATGTAGAAAATGCTTGTAAAGTAGCACAAAGATTGAACTGTGAATTTCGTCCATTTTAATTGAGAAGTACATTATTCTGTTCAAAACTGTATTTTTAAACCAATTGAAGTGTCCAACCTTAATTTTATTTTAATTAAAAATTTTGCATATAACTAGATATGATTAATATGATAAATTTAATAAATTTATGAAAATTTTCAAATTTATTTAATTTTTACCCAACGTAATTTGCTTATAAAACCCTTCTAAATTAATTGAAATTTAAATATTTAATATGAAATGTTAATAATTACGGAACTCGATAAATTTCATGAACCTTAATCAATTACAAATTTTCATATTAATTAACTTTTCTGGTAAGTGTATTTTTAATATAAAAAATTATATAATGGTATTTTAATTACTTGAAAAAAAAAGGTTGTGAATTTTTATTAGAAAATGAACCCTTTTTTAAACTTTAGTAAAATTTCACTTATAGTACAAGTTTTGATTCTTTTATGAAAAAATAATTTAAAAAATTTGATGTGATCAGCACATAATCAAATCGCCTAAAATGAATCTTAGGCGGCCATAATCACGATGTGGTCAGCCATAATCGAAAGGCATAATCACCTTTTCTTTCAAATTTTGAGGACACTAGTAAATATTAAGTTAACATACTTAGAAAAATGTTAATTTGGTTCTTAGTAAAGTTTCCTTTTATGCCATTTGATTTTCTAAAACGTTCATCTAAGTAACATCTGGCAGTAAACTGAATCCAAATTTTGAAGTTCAACAAATTCCTTCAATTACGAGTACTCGTACTTCCTTAGATATGGTAAAAAATGTAAAATCGGTCCATTGTTTGGTTTTCAAACCCTAATATTAGTTAGTTAATAATATAAACGCTATATTAGTACCATATAGTTTCAGGAAAATTGGTTAATTATTTCTATAACAAAAACTTGAAATTTGAAAAACCGCTAACAGTTGCTGATAATTTCTTCCAAAAGTTAGGTGGTTTTTCGTAAATGATATATCCTAAAAATTGTTCAATCCGAAACATAGCCAAAACAAACCGAAACCGTGTGTTTTCACCGAAAACTGAATATGCAAAATTTGGTATCATCGCATAACCTCCCTTATTGTATGCAATGCGGTCAGTAATAATAGTTAGTTGATGAAGGCCATCAACTGGCCTTGATCTATTGAATAAAATATATTTTAGTTCAGTCTTGTATTTTTATATATATGTAAAAAATCCTATTCCAAAAAATATTACACAAAACGAAGTCTTAATTTAAATGTGAAGAAATCACAGAGCATATAAAGTAGCTGGTAAACATATAAGTTATTTCTAAATTTTAAAAAATTTTATTGAAAAATAAGTCTATACCGGTAGCAAAGTAGAATTCAGCAAAAATTTTAAAGCTTTAAATATTGTGGCACCTATAGTAGTTTTTTGTGTGAATACTGTTGGAAATCCACTTTTGACACCAATCAATAATTCAATACAATATGCAGTATGGCATGTTATAAAAAAGTTTAATGAAAATGTAAATGAGTCAAATTTCCAAATGTGTCATTGGTGGATTAGCATTTTCATGATATGATGGTTCGACTCGAGCACCCAAATTACTTCATTGCCTCCAATATGAATTATTTTACTAATATTTTTGAAACTTATTCACTGATAAACTAATTTAATCACCATTTTAAATCCTACATAAAAAATTTAATTTTCAATGCTGTGCTTAAATTTTTAATTTGATTAGTTTGAAATACTAATTCGCTAGTACCAAACTTTCTCAATTTAAAAATTTCATTTATTAAAGCTTAATATATTTGCGTTATAAATTTGATATAAAATTATAAAAGAAAAGTAAATAAATAAGCTAAAAGCAGAAATTTACACTCATTAATTCTTAAAGGTTGTATATTTGAAGAAGAAAAAAATCTAAATGAAACACACATACCCACTTATAATAAAAGCAAAATTTTATTTGTGTAAAAACTAATATTGAAAAGGATATAAATTTTTATTTTGTTCCTGTTCCTTTTTTTTCAAAAAAAAAAAAAAATCCAAGCAAATTAAAATAAAATGACTGCCTTGACCTGATTTCGATTTTTATATGATATTGTCCCCCTCTAAAAGACCAGTGGCGTACAACTCAATGTAAAAATTATAAGTAGAGAGGAAAAAACAAATACATAAAATATGGTAAATCATAAATCAATTTCCGTTTTGATAGAAAATCTGGGATTTTAGGCATTAATCGAAAAAATGTTTGTTTGAGAAAATGAAATTCAAAGTCTGAAAACTTCATTTTGCGAAAGGATGAATGGTTATCATTAATAAGTTTTAGATCTCTGATAGTTCTTTTAATAAAATTCGGAAGCCTGGAGAAGAAATTTTTTCCTATAAACAAAAAAAATTATTTAAATTTTATTATTCAAATTCTAAGTTCTGCTGCAGAATATTATAGAGGTCCATCTTACAAAAATATTTTTACATTAAATTAATGAAAAAGTTTTAAATTTACAAAATATAATTAAAAAATATAAAATATTTATGTTTTAGTAGGAGTTTTTTGCGAGCACACATTTGATATCCAGGAAAAGTACTTTGGCAGGAAATACTCGCGATTCATAAGCATTTTTATCCAAAAATTATTTTTTAAAAATTAAAACTGTTTAAGAAAAACATGCTTTTTGATTTAACTTCATATTGGCCCAGAAAATAAGGAGAATCTGTAAATATATTGCAGCTATATTAGTACCAATATTGCAGCTGCTAGAATCGTATCGTAGCAATATTGTTACGAGTTACTGGGTGACAGAAAAACATATAGCTGCAGTAGATATTTCTCACAACACAGATTGTAGAACGTACAGATTACAATGTGAACCTTTTCTCTTTGCGAATGTTTCGGTCCGCTTTGGACTATGTTGAAAATATGCACATCAGTAATATTTCACGAACTTCGTTTTTCGGTCGTTCGAACTGGGTCTAGTGTATAGTATACGAAAAATTGCTGCTTTATTCTTTAAGTTTCTCAAAGAGACAACAAACGAATAATAGCGCAGGAATCGAATTTAATTCCAAATAGGGAAAAGAAGTTAAAAAAAAAAAATCCATAATTTAAATTTAATCGGACGGATCTGACTTGACATTAAATTTAAGTATAAAATAAAGAAAGATCATAAATTAAATACAAAACAAAATTTACCATATTTTGTGTGTAAAAACTTTTGCATAAAATCATAAATTTAGGATTTATTTAAGGAGAAATAAATAAAATATTGGCAAAAATTGGTACAGACAATCGAAAACAAAATTTATGTAATTCTGAAAATAAAACAAAATTTTGTACAAAAATTTTTAAAGATTTTGAAAAAATAAAATACTAAAATATGTTTTGCCTTTGTTGTAGGGAAAGAACAATCATAGATAAGTACGATTTAATTGCATAGATAATGCTTTGGTGAAAGCTCAAATATGGACTCCACATAAAATTGGCTCTTTCTCTCTCTTAGAATGCATATTGATTGGTATTTGCTTAATGCACTGTAGAAAGTTTTAGTTTTCAATGCTTTCATTTAGCAAGCTGTCACATGTGTTCGACTTTCTACAGAGCCCTTAACTTTTAACAGCACCATCAGTAATAAATATCACAAATAAAGCTGCAGGAAAACAAATTGAAAATATAAAAAGACTCAGCCAAAAACCCCTTCTATCTTTTTCTTGATGTGCTTTTGTTTCATAATATTCAAAAGAAAATTATTTCCATATTTCATATTTCTCTGTAAAATTATTGTTGTTAACCATAAATTGGGCATTTTCAACCATAGAATAAATTTACAAATTCATTGCCATAAAATTTTCCAAGAAATCTTTATTTTTATTTTTCGTTTCTATACAATTTTAACCGCTATAAAAATTTGAATGCTCATTTTCTTAAGAATTTATTATAAAGCTAGCCAATCTAAAGAAAATTGAATATGAATTTCAATTTAAAAAGAATAAAAAAAAGAAACTGAAAGGGATTCCAAATTCATTTGAAAAATGTCAGCAATATTTTTTTTGAAAAGGTGGAAGACCTTTTAACACATTTTCTATCCTTCTTTTGATAGATTACTTAAGGTTAAGTGTATGTATATCTATATTTACCATCATTTAAAAATAAAAATTAATAAAAAGTTTTCCAAGGATAACCTATCATGATAGGCTTGGCCTACACACTGTAAAAGCTATATTAAATATTTAATTTTAAAAGAATAAATCTTAATTTTAAAAAAAAAAGTTTAATGATATTGGATTCACAATTATGTTGGTTTTTTTGGAAATTATTTTAAATCTTTAATTTGAAAAAGAAACCTCTAGAGAGAATTAAATCACACAATTTATTTTATTGAAATTTAAACTTTTATTTTACAAAATTGGCCAAAAAAATCGGCAAACGCAGCCATCAATGAAGATAACTTACAAATTCGTTCAGAAAAAACTTTTTAAGTAATGTGATTCAATAAAGACCATAATAGTCATATACTGGGGACGACTGGGAATTATATATAGGGTGGTCCGCATATAGTGACAAAATTTGTATGACTTTCCAGCTACAATCTATTGAAAAAAAGCTACCACATTTTTTCTGCATATATATAAATGCTTATAGGTTCGGAATGTGATATAGAGTAACCACCGTGGGCTTGCTTTACAGGAAATTAATTGCTCTTCATTTTTGATCTTACAATTAATTTGATCTGTGACCTAGTTTTCCAGACAACACTCGTCAAACGCATAATTTTTGTTTTTATTTTTTTTAAATTTTTGAAATACTCGAAATTTCTTGAAAATTTGTATATGAAAATATAAGACTTTCCTCTATCTTTCATAATTTTGCCAGTAAAGCGTGTTAAATGTCCTTAAAAAACACGGGAAAAATGCATATTTTATACATCAAACTTAGAGAGCTACATTATAATCTAAAATAGTATTGTAGTGTACTAAAATAGTTAACGGAATACTATATTATTTTATTATTATACTATTGTGGTTTATACACGTATTGAAGCTGAATAAGTAAGAATGGGAACAGAAAAATAATTTCTACAACAAACGATCGCGTATAGATCAAGCATTTAGCTATCACACTTTTGGGAGAAAAATATTAGTTAGTCACAATAACCATATATCAATTGCCGAAGAGAATTCTCATTTTGAGAAATTGAAGGACATAATCATTTGTTAATAAACAAGTAGGAGTGAATTAGTATAGAATAAACTAGAGAGAAACCATTAAGTAAATTCGCATAATTAACTTTCTATAATAACTTTCATCAACAATGTTTGAACATCATAAAACAGATTCTACGATAAAATTATAAGAGAGCGCAAGTATGACACTTAAAACTGGAATATTCAGCGTATCATTGGAAACTTTAACAGTAATATCGAATAAAAAAATTGTGAACCGAAATGTTAACATTAAAACCGAATGTTAAGATTTAAAATCAAAAATATTTTTAATCAAATGATCAGTATTAAAAAGAATATTAAAAATTACACTAATAGCCCCTGGTCATAATTACAAAATTTTTATGGTAACAAACAACTAAAGCAATAATCAAATATGAAAAGAAAAACTTTCTTTACGATTTCTTTTGTTTTGTTTCCTTTCGAAAAGAACTTTTATTTATTTAAAAGCTCTTAAAGCTATTTGAAAACTCTTTGAGTTATAATAAAAATCCTTACACTTTGATAAAATATAAAAGCATAAGGCAAAGCGCTTAAATATATTTTTCGCATAAACATCAAAGGAACTTTTGAAATTGAAATTTAACAAGGGATTCAATTTTCGAATTAAAAAACGTGGTCAATGAAATCTTTATCATGATATGGTCTGGTCATTCCACTTTCTAACTCTATAAGTTCAAATTCAAATCGTTATTTGGTAAGACTGAATAAATAGCTCACATTTATTTCTCCGAAAATTTTCAATATAATTTCAAATAAAAAACAAACTTACCTATGTACCATAAATTTTCTAGAGAGCAGTAGCTTTTCGGAATTCGCTTCAAACTGCTTCACTTGTTCATTATAAATTTTTCGATGAAAAATTATTGCATTAACATTTTACCAAATAATAATATTGCATAAATTTGAAAACCAAATGCAAATCTGCAGAACTGAATGTAGTAATGTTTTTTTCCGCGTAAATTTTTCCAATCTCCATAAATTATGTTTATGGAGATGTTATGTTTATTGAAATGTTATGTGGTTGAAATTGTTTTGGTTAAGGTAGATACTGAATCGATCAACTCTATCAAATTAAATATTAAGTAATAAAAAAATATGAAAATACATGAAAGTATTGAAATTATTCTCTTGTGCAGTTATAAAGTTCCTTTTAATACTTGTAATTAAGAACATTAAGAAATAATAATCTGAGACCTAGACATATTTTGTATATTCTTGCTCAATGTCAAATTTTGATTCGAATTAATCATGTCTGCCCGTCCGCTCGTACCAATGATAATTCAAAAACTAATTGGACTAATTGAACTATGGCTGGAACGGAGTGGTAAATCAAATTAATACCAGAACTATATCTGCTACTTAAAAAGTAATTTTGCCATATTGAATTGGAAATGCTGTATATATTAAAATTTCGCACGGCAAATATGATGTTGAAACATGAGCTTGAAATATTGATTGAAATTTATATGAAAAAGCTACTCTGTGAACAAGAAGACTTTGTAATTATTAATAACTTGTAAAAATCATACAACTCTTACTTGGAATTATTTATTCATAAAGGTAGCACACAGTTTATATGGGCAAATCTAGCCACTTTCATTAGAGAAATTATTACTTCAAAAATCAAATATTTGGTGGAAACATTGGAATTGTTCGAACCCTATTATTGTTTAGATCAACTTTAATTCGTCTTTATATTTCGCCTTGCAAAGGAAAATTTCAAAAATAAAACAAAATTTGTATAATTTTTCTCTTTCCTTGTTTTACTAATCCCTTAATGCTAAATAACATTCCAAATATTTAAAATTCAAAAGTCAAAATAAATACGTGCACTCATTATAAAAGTTTTTTTTATTTTTTTAAGATTTTCCGAAAAACACAATTTAATCCCTCCACCCAGATTTTTTAAATAAATAAAAGAACGTAAATTTGTTCACAAAAGAAGTGAAATGGTTTTGCTGTTACAAGGTAAAACAGCATTTTCATCTAAAATAGAAATTATTAATTATACAAGAAAATAAACACTTGCATTACCAATGTTGTGTTTTTTGATATTTTAAAAGAATTTTTAACCGATTTGTTGTCTTTCGCGAATATACTCAAAAGTAATCCTTTGAGATTTCTTGTTAGTATTTGCTTTGTTACTATTAAAAATAATTTAATAATTAACACTGTTTATTCATAATTTCAAATACTCATTAAATTACAGATCAATGATTTGTAAATACAAGGGATTTGCATTTTAATACGCAAAGATAGACAAAAATATTCATTAATTCGGAAGCATTTACTTCATCATCAGAACATTTTATTGAAACATATTTCGATTTTTGCATATTTACCATTTTATGAAATTGAAACTCTCAAGAGCCGTGAAAAAAAGTATTAATTTTGCAAACATTTGATTTTTTAAATGTAGAGTGTGTTCCCATACATATAGAGACGGCTTTACCTGTGGACAGTGTTAATATCTTGCAAAATATATAAGTTGTCTTTAAATGCTGTACAGTTCCAACACATGTCTTTCATTTTCGAAAATGCTATCCAGTTTATATGCGATAAAAGTCGTTTTAAAATATTTTAAAACCGCAATCAATTTCTAATCTTAAAGAATTATATTTTTTTGATAGTTTTGAAAGTTTTTGTTGACTTTAGCATTTTTTGTTTTATAATATTGAATGTATTATCCATTAACTACGGTCCTTTTACATTTTAATCAAGGATATTTTGTTTTGACAAAACTTTTAAAATTATAATTAAGTTATATTCCAAAAACGGACCTAAGGGTACGGTGTGTCCTGTACCTACATACCATATATACACATATTATTTATGTAGTTTAGTAAATCATGTGATTCCCACCTACATGTTATTTGTAAAATGGATATTCATTTTCGTCCACAGTTAGGGACTTACCTCACATAATATATGTAAATTCAGGGATCAAAGTCTTCTTCCCAGCATTTATTTAAAAGTTATTAATAAAGCTGGGTGATATAATTTGTTTGGAATAAACTTATTTACTTATGTTTGTGTATAAGAGGCGGAACGAGTCATTGAAATTACACATTTTAAGATATTTAATTTTTTAGTTATAACCATCCAAAATTAAGAAACATCATTTTTAGGCAATTAATTAAGAGGGCAAAATTAAAAATTTTACCAACTTGCATGATACGAAAAAACCTAATAGTTTAAATCTTAATATCGTTGGACAATGCCAAAAAATTATTTACTAAAATAGTACTAACGTGGGAGTTTTGGCTCGTTAAAAAGCAGAATGTCATGGTAGCTTAAAAGAGTGGCTAAAATAAATACACATTTTTGCTTTGACTAGAATATTTTTTTACTTTATCCCTTACCTATTTTTCATATCTCAAAACTAGACAAAAAAAAAATTAATTTAATTTAATAAAATTGTATTTTTATTTCCAACCCATTTAATAAAAAGAATCCTTAATAACCGGTTTAGAAATAAACCATTTTTCAAAAACTCATCGCTTCGTTACTGTTCAATGATAGTTAGTTAGTTAAGTTGACCTTAAGTTCTAAATTACGTATTCATTATCGTGTTTCACCTACATTATAATATCCACTTACTACCTTTACAAATTTGAATAAAAAAGCAAACAAATTCCTTTTTTTTTTGGTTTTTATTATTTTTATTTTTTTTTATACTGTTCATCATCATTTGTTATTCGCTCAGTAATATTTCACTGTACAAGAGAAACGAAGGTATGAAACTAAAAACAAAAACTAAGCAAGAATGTTTTGTATACCTTTTTTTTACCTGTAGATTTTAAAAAAAATGTTATTTGAATATATACGTATGTAGAAATGATAATATTGTTGTTATACTTTTGTTGGTTTTCTTTATTATTATTCACATCTAACTAATATTAAATTGACTAAATTGCCTTCTATACTTTTAAAATTAATGCTTTTAAAATTTAATATAACGATGATGCGTTATGCCTCATACCTAAATAAATGGATTTACAAGGACTCGTAATAATATTATATATTATAACAATATATTTGTTTTTGTGTATAAATTTAAATTCACTTCAACACACATTAATAATAGTATGTAGGGCCTACCTATGAATTAAAAATTCTTAATTCACAATGATTAACTATATATAACAATTTATTATCTAATATACACATAATACACTCAACTTACATATTTATGAACTTAACAAAACATAAAAGTCTAGTTATATTGAGCTCGATTTTCTATAATTTTTGCAGTACAGAATATTCATCGTTTTAACTCGGAGATAATGGCATTATTGTATTCCCGGCATATTTTATTGAACTAAAATTAATTAAATTTAGTTGTTCTAAAAACTTAAAACGTTTACTTAAAGTTTTAAAGCTGTAGCGTATGACCTTAATGGTTGTCGAAATAAGTTGTCGAATAGTTATTGGTTCTCAAGTAATTTACTATATTGCTGTTAAAAATGTGTAACAGCTACCAGAACTACGTCTTCAAATAAATCCAAATTAGGTTCGACCGGGTTTATAACTCTCAAAATTAAAAAGTAAATAAAATCAAACCATAAAATTAATCATAATTTGTAAAGTAGATCTAAAATTGAATTCAAACTCTAAGGTCTTTTTATTTTTAGGAATTTAAGAAACGAATTTTTAAGAAAGCTCGGTGAAATGTCTCAAAGAGACAAAAAATGACAACTTTTAAATTTTGACTTTTTAGTGGCTGTGCAATGGAATTATTCTAATTTGTGCATTTACAAATTTTAAGTAAAATATTAAAATTTTGTTTCTCTAACGCAATGCGTTTTTAAATTATTTGGGACAGATACACATAGACATATGCCCAGACGAATAAAAAAATAATATAGTTAATGAACTCGGAATTCACACCGATTGCATTCAAAGCGAAGTGGTAAATTTTTAACACCTATACACTTCGATCATTGGTTCAGAAAAGCATATAGCAAGTGAGAAAGTGAGTAAAAATTTTTATTGTTTTCTGTTCCCCTAAATGATTAATTGTTATAAAAAACTAATTCGAGCGTATTGTATACATTGTACTGTAATGTTATAAATATACATATATTCATAAAATATATTTATATTCGTTTACATCATATGCATATTGGTAAACAAAAATACACCCAACCTATTAGTTATTTGTTTTTCTCATTCACATTTATTTATTATTATGGAAAACGCTTACAAACTTTTATAAAAATATTTCACATTCATTCATATGACACATAAAAGAGAAAGAGTAAAGTAAATTATATTACAGCCTAATTGCATATACACATACATACATAATGTACATACACATGTATGTATGTGCATTATGTAAAAATATGTAAATATTTTATTATTAAGTAAAAGAATGGATATGATGTTCATGAAACTGTAAAATATAAAATCCTGTTATAGTTGTAGGTATAATTATTGTAGACATACATAATATACGTATAATATGTATTATCCTTAATATTGAAATTTCTTCTTGGAATTCTGGTTATACAACTATGTGTATAAAATTGAACACACAAGATACGTATGGATATACAAATAGGGTAAATTATGTATTATGTTCAAAGCAATTCGTACATTATAAAATGATTATCCTTTTGCATCCTTTTGTAATTTCTTTTATTTTATTGTTATTTTTTCATAAATTTTAGTTGTTGTTTTTCGTAAAATATCACAATATCACAATATTATTTATACAGAGTGCCGTAAAATAAGTTTTGCCGCTTAATATTAAGCACAAAAAATCTAATTTTTGTTGATTTTTTAAATTTCCTGTTTTCCAGGAAATTTAATTTTTAATATGCACAAAATTAAAAAGCTAAGTTTTGTAAAGTAATGACATTTTTGAAAAATCAGTTCGAATAACTGCTCCTTTAACAAATATTTTTGATAGCAATTGTAATTTAATTAAAATGTAATAAACAAATTAAAGTTTTTTAGCAGTTTAAGTTTTAGTTTCTAATTTAAGAGGTAAAAAACGAAATTCTACACTTGATTTAATAACTAAGTTCTAGAACTGTCATTCGATTTGATTCACGGTTAATTCGTTCGTATCTTTTGATTCTTAAAATAGATTAATTATTCTGGACGCTTAATCAGAGTTCCTTTTTAAAATTTGTACACTCTTAGAGACTTACCATAAAAGTAGAATAAGCAAATACGTTATTTGGCAATACAACAAATAATTTCAAATTGAAAAAACGTAGTCTTGATTATGTCTTCTCTATATATGCTATGTTTTTAATACTTGAACAGATACCTTGGTTTTCATAAGTTTGGAATCTTAAAAGATTTTGTCAAAGACCAGAATTGAAATAGGCATTTGATGTATAAAGATGTTTGGATTAATAATTGAGTTTATCTCATAAAAATTCTGGCATTTTTGAAAGCAAGTAAATCTTATTCAAAATTATATTGCAATTTAAAAATTTTAAAATTTAATAAAGGAATTGATTTGTGTACCACCTACTGTAGAGTCATCTACTCTATTATCTATACTCTATTTTATTATCTATTATTAATCTAATAATACATAATATTAAACTAATTTTTAAAATATTATGCTAAATATCCTGGGAATTTTTGGCATTTCAGTTAATTCACTTAGAATTAACTGAAACTAGTCGCTTATAACAAACTGATAAGAATTATTCTAAGCCGATGGAAGTCTCGCCGCTTGAAATGACTGCGATATTGAAACTTGTCAGGAACCTATATAAAACTAATGGGAATCACAAAAGATTTTATAGGTCGACGTGGGAAGGATCTAAGGGCTTCGGCTCCCACAGGGAACAAAATAAGCAATATATAGTTATACTTTCACTTATGAAAATAAAGACATCAAAATAATGGGTAGCTTCACGCATTTGAAATAATATTTTACTTAATTTTATTAGTAGGTAAAAATTAATAAAGTGAAAGCTATTTTTTAAAAGAAAAAAGTATAACTCGGAAGACAAATACAATTTTTGCTAGAAAAACACGTCCTGTATGAGATCCCTTCAAAATAATCATAAAGCCACTTATTTAATAAAAACACCATTAAAATTATAACATCCGATAAAGGTGATTTGAAGAGAATTTTGGTAGTCATTTAAAATGAAAAAAAAAAATGATAAATTGCCAAAAATATGTTCGTGTACTTTAATAACAAAACGAAAATAAACTGCTAAAAAATAACTTTTCTTTCTTAATGCATTTTTAACACCATCATGACAGTTAAAGGACAAAATGAATGAAATTTTAACACCCAAAAAAAAAAGATAAAATAAAAATAAAATATTTTTTAAATGCTTTCACCTCAAACAACGTACAATATTCAAAATGAATGCAGCTTTGATTCCATGTCGCTTTGTTTATAAGCACATAAAAATAATAAATAATAATAATAATAATGTAAAATGAAAGGAAGTATGATAGATGTTGGACATTTTTTAAATTTACTTAAAAGAAAACAATAATCTAATTGGAAAGAGTATTTACTTGCACATTATGAGCTGACAACCAGTGTATACAGTTGATTTAATTCCAATAACATTATTTAAAAATTTATAACGAAATTATATTAGACAACGTCTGTAGAATTCTGTTACAATAAATGACAAATGTACATATACGTGTAAACAAACACATTACGGGGAAAGTGATTGTTTACTTGTGTGAATGCTGTGAAGATAAGTCGGTGTTACTTTTGTATACATTCGTACTATGTAAATAATATGTGAAAATTCGGTTTAAAATTCTTTAGTAAAATTTTTTTTTGTTTCCTTTTATGTTTTATTAAAGAAATTTTTAAGAGAATTTCAAGTTTCAACTTGAAACAAAGTCGAAGATTCTGAAGTGAAGATGAGAAGAAAGGAAGTGGCAGGTTTTTTTTATTTGCCCTAGCGCTATTAGTTACTATAACTGGTGCTATTCTTAGTGTTTCCAAAATCTTTAAAGTTTCCAAAATCTTTGAAGTTAATGTTATTTTTCTAAGTGTCCTTTTTCGGGACTATTTCCAAAATCTCCACAGCACTAATTTCGAAAAATGATTCGGAATATCTTTCCCACCATACTCCGTATGACCACATTTATTGAATTTCAATATTAAAATAATGTAAGAGTGCATAAAGGACTCACAGACAGATACATATGGTATTATTTTTACATACATATAGATATAGATGTCGATTACATAAATATAGATCTATATATAGATTTAAAAGTCTACAATTTTATTCCCATTTCGCAATATTACTTTAACTTTTAAATTATTTAGAAAACCCATTAAACTATAATAATGATCTATAAAATATCATAACTTAGTAATTATACACTTAATAGTTATAAATTATATCAGAGTAACAAAAATTTTATAATGGTTAACTATAAAGTTTTCAAAGAAATATCATATATTAGGATTATTAGTAACACTCCTTTTACACTTTATCTAGGATAAGGTTCAAGTGAATAATGGTATAAATGAAATTTCATTTATTGGAATTATAAGTTACAGTCACTAGGTTTCATCATAATCAGCAAAATCGCTTTTGCAATACCATGGAATAGTTTTGAATTTACTTGGTTTTAAATACATAAGATTTACGTTAAGTTGATTGTAAAAAATTTAAGGGCTTACGTACATAAAGAGCATTTGACTTTTCATTGTTACTTTCCAAATGAATTATGGAAGGGTACTGAAAGAGAGAAAGAATATGGAATAAAGATTTTTCTTAATGAGAAACATTTTAAGTCAGGCAAAGTCAAACAACTAACCTTGAATTTTGCGAAAATTATTAAATTAAAGGACAATTTTTGCTCTTTTGAAAGCAAAAATTAACCATATGACAAATAAAGTCAACCCAATGGTTTGTAATGTAGCGCTTTTCCCTTGAACAAGTTAAAATAATGCTTTTAAAAACAATCTATGTACTTAATACGTTATTACAATTAATTTCCTTCATATACGAATATATTTCCAAGATTGCATACATTTAGGAGGAACGATAATTTATGCAGTCTTTAAGACAAAGCAAAAATTTTTAATAGGCGCTAAAATAATACTCGATTTTAAGGTTTAATCGTGTGAATTAATAAAAGTAATTATATATTTTATTTGCCTAGAATTTACGTCAGCTTTCTGCGTTTATAGAAAATTGAAGAAGCTTGCGGTTTCGGAAATATAAGGTGCCAAAAATTCAAATTTTACAAATTTCGAGAGGCAATAACTTGAAAGTGTAGGTGGGAAAAAATTTTCTTCTAACGAAATGAACTATTTATTAGTGTCTAAAAGCTGTTAAAATTTCAGACTCTGGGGTCTAGGAAAAAAACGACCTCAATAATTTGTAAAAAATGGATCTTATGTATATAGATAGTATAAAGATTTATGTATATACTTATGTATGAAATTTCAGCTTTCTATTTTCAAGTGAGTAAAAGTTTTGCAAACATGTTCACGGACGGACGGACGCACGAGACGGACGGAATGACACTAATACGCACTTTTTTTCAAAAATTTTTAGGAAAAGTGCTACAAACGGCTTTTAGTGAAAGATATCAAAATAACAGGATTTTTGGCTGATGTCAGTATGTTTGACAATATTGGGGACAAAATGTAAACAAAATATAGGCATACATTTTATAAAAATAAAATTTTACTCCCGAAAGAATGCCATCAACTCTTAACGAATTACCCCTGACTCTTTAATAACAGAATCATGATCACTTCTAGAAATTATTCTCCAGTTTACCCATAATAAACGTCTTGTGCTGAACATAAAGTACTTGAGGAAAAAAGAAATATAAATTTCACCTTACATATATTCATAATTTCTTAAGATATATGTACATTATGTTATAACATAATGATGAAACTGTGATACAGGTATGTATCTTGTGTATATATGTATTCAATACAGAAAATGCTCAATGAATGAAAAGTTTTTATTGTTCGTTTAATAACGTAAAATTACAAAGAAGAAAATAATATTTAATTTTATTTCGTCTTTTATTTTATAATGACGCATTTATTCCGCCTTTATGATGAAAAAAAATTTATAAATATTATAGAAAATAATTGAAAAATGAATGAAGGATACCAAGAATTCCTTTTTATACCCGTACGAACATATGTTCGAAGGATATACTAAATTTGCCCTATTGTTTGTAACGCTAAGAAATAATGGTCTTAGATATAGACTCATTTCCGAACTGGGTGCCAGATTTCAGGGGTTTTCGGGTTCCAGGGGTTTTAACGAATTTTCACGAAATTTCCACTTATCCAAGTTTTTTGGATTACAACTTCAATTCTGAAAAATACAGGAACATCAAACAAAGAGTTTCTGAGAGGCCTAGTAAAGGGCTTAAACTAAACATGTTGCTTAATTCATTATTTAATGTACCTTCGGAATACCTAGTTTTTACTTGTTTTATTTTTTCGATTTTTTTCTAGCTTGATAATTTCGTAAGTAATTTTTTAAAGCCCTGAGTTTTTTTTTATAGAATTTTGCCAAGTTGCTTTAATTTTAATTTAAGTTCTCAAGCATTAAAATTCTTTTAATGTTACAGAAGATGTAGCACAAAAACCATTTCAATGTCAAGATTTGAAAGACCCTTAAAGGCAAGGATATTAAGCGTTCTAATTGTCAACTATTATTAATTTTGGATGACTAGAGTCACTCGAAAAAACACATTTCGCATTTTGAAGAACCGGTATTTTGATAAAGAATCTGAATTTTAATGTTTTTATCCAAATGTAACAAATAACAACAAAATTGAAATTTTATACAAACTTTTAATTTGAAAAACAAAAATTGATTTTAAAAAATTTGAAATTTTTGAAAAGAAAAACTAGAATTTTGTATTGGAAAAACAAAAAAAAAATCTAGTAATCAAAAAATTTTTTTTCGAAACTTTTCTTGGTAAAGAAAATTGATAGGTTTTTTATTTTTCCCAATTTTTGTAAGAAATGGTACCTATATGGTTTGAAATTTTTAAATGCATTTTTCTCAGATTGGGTGCAATTTAAAAATTTGAAAAAAATATTTTCGAAATCTAGACACCATTTGGCATCTGAAGATATTAAAATTGTCCAGGTGAAGCGAATTTTTAAAGACATGCCATACAAATTTTGACCATTACTTTAATTGGAAAAAAAAGTTTTTTAATAGGAAAATTTAATTTTTTTGAACAAAATGGAGTTTGTAAGTGAAATAGTATTAACATTATGAAGCTAATAAATAATTTAATCGGATTAATAAATTTCAAACAAATTTCTACAAAAAACTAAAATTAGTGTACGGCTGATGCAACTAAAGAGGAGTTCCAGCAAAACTAATAATTTCAAATATGCGGTTGAATAGAAATAGATTTGAAAGAAGAAAAACATAAATTTTTGCCGAATTGGGTGAATTTAAGTAGAAAATTCGTTAAAATCCCTGGAACTCGGAAACCCTTGAGATCTGGGACCCCGTTCCAAACGAAAGTTTTGCCCATTTTTGATCTTCTAATCAATGGTATATATGTTGTTGTATAACTTTTTGAATCACCCTTTATATAGAAATTATAGAAATATACAGGGTGTAGTTTTAAAATTTGTACAAGCAAATTTCATGTTTTCTTATAAGACTATTATGTTTGATAAAAGGCGTTGAAAATTCTCAATTATTTATGTTTGCAGACTTCTTTCCATTTTCTTAAGTTGTTTGATTACAGCTCAGAAAATATTGAAACTAGAAAGCTGAAATTTTGAACAAAGTAATTCGGTAATGTGATTTTCAGTAAAATTTTTTTAGATTGTACAAAATGGCAAGAGGTTATGTGTGAAATTCTATGTCAATATCATCTCCAACACTTAAAATCATTTATTTGCACGGGTATCACAGAGTTGGTGCGATCAACTATATCTATTCTCGGTTTTTATAATATTTTTATTTTGCGTCTTTTTGTTGTTTTCTCTCTCTTTTTTTAGAATCGATAAATTTAGAAATATCATATTTTTATTAATATAATTTTTATTAAATTGAAAAATAGAAACCAATTAAAATGAGAACAGTCGTAATTGATTTTAAATTACATAAAACATTTTTCTCGCACGTATGACAAAATAGACAAAAATTACAAACCACTTTTAGCCCATTTCCTACGTGCAAATACTTTAACAAAAATTATTGCTTATCGAATAGAAAGGAAATGGCTTTAAAACAAATTTCTGCAGTAATGCCAAAAAATAGAAATTTCCGCCCGATCTTATTGTAATCCTACTTATTGTGAATTAAAACTAAAGACTGCTAAATGCTTTTGACTATTTGCGAAAGTCTTATAGCAGCACATATGAGAAAACTTCAAATTTCAAGAAAAGAAAACCAAAATAAATTTAACATTGATGGCAAATACACAGTAAACGTTCCATTTGAATTAATCATTTTATTGAAATCACAAATAATCCCGTGTCATATTCCCATTTTTCCTTATATAAATACAAATATTCCCTTGTTATACACATAATATTCTTTTAGTATTGTAAACTAAACAGTTTTTTCCACAATACTGTAATTTTCCATTTTCATTCAATAAAAAATCCTTTTTTACATCAGTTTTACTTTTTTTTTATTCTCGATTTCAAGGTAAATTCACTGACCACAATATTACACTGCCATAATAATTTTATTCAACCTTTATGCTTTAATTTGAATTAATTATTATTACAGTGTTGTTTGAAATTTGTTTTTTTTTATTATGATTACTATAATCCTTTATTGCTTGTTATTGTCACGATGATTGTGATACCAAATTGATTAATGACCTCAGTTATTATGTAACAACTGAGTAAGAAGTAGTTATAAACATAGAATTATAAAATAATGGTATATACTGGGACTTGAATAAAAAAAAAAACAATAAGAAAAATTAATAATAATTCGTCTGTGGCAGGTTAATACATTAAATGTTCAAGGAAACGTATAAAATATGTATACGGGACAATTTAAATAAGGACGACATTTGTTAGGTTTTGAAATTTACTTGAAGCTGTAAGCAGTGATGGTAAGTAGAAATGTTTTTACTTATCCTGTAATGCTGGATACAGAACTGGTAATGTAAAATTAAAAACTTTAAATAAATTGCTTTGTATGTATTGGAAAACTATTTAGTTGCTATTACTCTCCAATTTTAACATTTTTTTCTGATTATTTTTTATTATTTTGGGAATTTTTTTAATTTTTGTTTCGGGAAATCTTAAATTCAGTCGTAGTAAACTAAGGCTGTATGTCTATGCCAATATAAATTTTGACATTCGTTTGCTATTGTGTCGCATTAATTAAAGTATTCAAAACCAATTTTCGAAAGACTTAAGTGAATATTAAAAGTACCTTATTTGTAATTTGTAAACCATTCGAAGATAATAGAATTTCAGAAGGAATACAATAAAAATCCATAATCCATAAGATTTCGGGAATAATTTCATTCTATAATTTAAGAATTATTAGTTATTGTAAAAAATTCAACATATTTACGTATAATATACAAAACGTGAACACTTAAAACAAATTTTAACAATAACATCATTTGACTCAAAAAGTAATGCAATTTAAAAAAAAAATATTACAAATACACAAAATATGCAATTAAAAAATCCTTGCAATTCCCCCGTATACAATTTAAAAACAATTTTAAACAATTAAAATGAAATTTGTTCCTTTTGTTTCTTCATTTTCCTTCTATACCAATTTATTTAAATACAGGATAATGCACAACTCCATTAAATTATTAATTCACCATTATACAATCTAAAACAACGTCAATAAATTATTAATAGAGCAAGATCATTATGCATTCAAAATTAATTAATTAAAATAAAATTTTATTTTCGAATATGAATATTTTAAGTAAAATTAACTGTAAGGATAATTGAAAGTAAATTAACTCATATACAACATACACTCAAACACAAAAGTGTACATAAAAATTTAATTAAATTCATTTTAAAACATATACATAGATTCTTGAATCCTTTCAAATAGAAAAAGAAATAAAAAACTCACAAAAAAAAAAATTAAAAGAAAATTAAACATTTTTTTTTTGTGCATTTTATTAAAATCATAAGCTTTTATTGCATGATCCAAAAAATTCATATTCAAAGGATAAAATTTTATTGAAACAAGAATTTTAATAATTTCTATAGAATTTATTGCAAGTTTGCCGTCCCCAAATACGAAACTAATTAAACTTTAACCTTTTTGCACAAATTTTTTGAGAAAATTTTTCCCGTCCATATTTTATTCTTGTATAAAAAAAATTCTGTATTATTTTTGTATCAAAGTCGTTCTGAATTCGCTGGTGTAATAATATTTGCACAGCTGCTTGGCTATGTGATTTAACGAACACATGGAGAGGATGAGCTCGTACTGAAATCTCCCTGAATTTAACTAGTGTAGCAAAGAGAAAGTTGAGTGAGAGATTTTAGAAAAACGAAAGTAGAGGTTTCTTGAGGTCGCGATTCAATAGTTTTTGCAAAAAATATGTAACCGATTTCTCGAAAAATAATGTGATGGCCCTGTTTCAAATCTTTCTACTGCATATACACTCATCTCTCATAGTTTAGCCACAAAAATATATTTATTTCATTATGCATCCAACATATTCGGTAGTCTAGTATTTGGATTAAAGTGATAAATTTTAAAAATTCAAATTAGAATACACAAAATGTGATCAGGTCAGTTACTGCGGTGGACCACATCGCATTTTCTGCTTTTTTTTCCTCTTTTTTCATGCTTTTTTTTTATTAATTTTATGAAATAACCTGCAATTATTTGCAGCAATCTTAAAAATTTCAGAAGAATTTTTAATAGGAATAACCTTAGAAGTGAAATTTTTAAAATACATACAAATTTTCATTATAACCTTTTTAATTTATTCAAGGGCATAGAAATTTATTTGACATGAAATAATAAATTTCAAAGAAAAATTTTATTCTGGAAATGATAAATTTTACAATGAGTAAATCAATCGTACTTAATGTACTTGCAAGTCCTTGAACCTTTTTTGAAAATTAAAGAATATTAGAATTATAAAATATGTACTTGCTTTTAAAAACATAATTACTTGTAGGCAAATAGATTAAATCCTTAAAAATTATTGTTTTAAGATCATGAACTGCAAATTATTACGAAAAAATTGGTCTGTCTTCGAGCTGCCTAAATCCAGCTGATTGACTGGATTCAATATGACAGAGAGCATTTAAAATTCTCTGTATGGTGAATAAATTTGTTCCTAATCTCATATTTTTGCTTTTCCTTGAAATTTTGTTTGGTTTTTGCTGTTTTCATCTTTTATAAAACCTTTTCATGGCTTCTTTTTTTTCTTTCTTTTACAGTTTTTGTGAACGTAAATTTGGTTTTGCACAAACGGAAACACTATCTGCAAATTTAAAAAGAAATTTTGAATAAAGGTACACCCGTATTTTACAAGCTTTTTCATTTTTTTAAGTAAACGTGAACCGAAGCTTAAATTATTACTTTAAGAAATGATTCTTAAAATAGCAATGAAGATTAATCATATGAAGGCCTCAATTATTTTAAAATCTCCTCTAATGAAAGCCTTAATTATTTTAATAAAAAGTACTTGTTTGATAATAAAAATGTATTTCCAATAATACTCAATGTAAAATGGACTTTTATAGGGCGAACAGCTGCTTATGTTCCCCATTCCCTCCTCATATATTTCTTTTCAAATAAATTATTTTAATTTAATGGTTTATTATACTCATACGAACATATGTTGGAAGGGTATGTAAAAATTAGCCTTCCGTTAATAACATTTATAAATATAGGTTTGAGATAACAATAAAAATATTTTTGCTCAGCCTTGAAATCCTGGTCAATTGTGCAATGTATTTCAGTATGTCCGTCTTATCGCCTATCTACCCTATCAGCTATAACTTAAAAACGCATCAAACCAAACAAACTAAATTAGTTGTTGGAAGAAACATATTCATTTCCTGTCTGCCCCAAAATCTGCATTTAACTTTAAAAATATTTCTCCATAGCAACTCTCACCATAGCTTTTGTACAAAAAGTATAAAGTATTCAAACTTTACATAACAGCTGCCTTACAACTTCAAAAACTATATTGCTCAAACTTCACCCTAAGAATTTCGGTAAAATGGCTAGTATTTTAAAGAAAATTTTAGTAGAGCTGCATAATTCATGCAACAACAGTTAAAAATATCAGCACTTAGAAAATACTTTATATTTTTATATGTATGTATAACAAAATTTACACAATATCATATTTTATTCTAAAATTTTATACTTGGTAATTAAAAACATATGCACCCATAATATAAATTTGCGTTAAAAATAATAACATTTAAATTTCCGTTTAAATCCTTTTAAACGATTAAAATTAATGTTTCAGTGTATAATAAAATACAATATTTTGCAGCAACTGAATAAGCTTCTATACATATAAAAAACAAAAAAAATCCTATTCATAATATTAAAAAAGTTTTTTTATTGAAAATTCGTTGAATAATAAATAATTTATTTCATAGGCAATTATAAAAAATTTTCCATTATTTTTTTTCTTGTTATTAATGCGTAAGTACTGCAAAACAAAATCCGTGCACAGTCAAATCGCTATAACACGAGCTGCCTTAAAACAAAATTTTGCTTAGCAGGAAAATGTTCTTTAATATTTTTGACTAAAACAATTTTGAATATCGTAACTGGAATAATTTCGACATCATACGTCATTTTGATGACATAAAGCCTCTGTAATATGAAATTAACAAATTCAAAATTTTGTTGAAGTCAAAATTTTTTCAACATGAATTTTTTTCTCCTAGAAAAAGTGTAAACAAACACTAGTTTCCGAAAAATCATTTTTTACGTACAATTAAATGGATTTGAAAATTATTATTCCCCATTTCATATTCCCTAACACGAGTTCACTCTAACCCGAATTAGTTTTGTTGCAAAATTCGTGGTTTGCGTTATGTTGGTTCGACTGTTTTATATAATATATATGTATGTGTGTAAGTAAGTATATAATATTTTTTAACTCTTTTAATTGGTTTAAAAATAAAAATAATATTTTCACAATTTATCACTTTAAATAAATTATTAAACTTTTAATATGAAAAAAAAAATTCGAACATCAAAACAAAAAAGAAAACATAAAATTAATTTTTAACTTTGCATAATCGCAACAACAATAAAAGAATAGAAGGAAAACGAAAATCCCTTGTAAATCATTAAAAAATCAAAATAATAAGTAAAAAAACCGGAAAAAATAAAGTTGACCTAGTCAACTCTGTGATACTCGTACGAATCCTATGTGCGAATAAATATGCCATAACTGACTTTAAGTTGCCGTGTTACCATATTATTTTATGCAAAATTTCAGTACTGTGCTTTCAATATTCTCTAAGATATGGCCAAACTACTATTGAAGTTGTATGGCAGCTACCAAAAAGAGCCAAGCAATTTTAACGAACTTTATCAAATACATCGGCCCTACTAATATATTCGTTTGTGTGAAATTTCCATACCACAGCTTTTGTAGTTTCTGAGATATAGGCAAATAAATTTTGAAGTTATATGGTAACTACCCGAACCAGTACCCCGATCATATCCAATTTAAATAGAGTTCTGGTACTTACTACAATAAATTATTTGTGAACTTAGCTCATATAGGTGAACTTAGCTCATTTAGTTTTGAATTATCGCTGGGACGCACGGACGGACAGACAAAGCTAAATCAACTCAGAGTTCAACGCTGATCAAAAACATACACTTGAGTCTATATCGAAGACCGCTATTTCTTAGCGTTACAAACGGTAAGACAAATTTAGTATACCCTTCGAACATACGTTCGTACGGCTATAACAAGAGAGAAAATTTGGTCCCATTGCCATTCTCCTCACAATTTCTCCCTTCTAAATCAGTGATAAACAATATTGTCTGTCATTAATTAAATAATATGAAAACGAGCCACTTCCGTTACTTATAAAAAATACAATGATTCATTAACCATCACAGGAAATACAATAACCAAAAAATAGAAAAACAAGCACAGAATAGCAGTAATTAAAAAAAATTATTGTTAACAAATAAACACACTTACTCACATAGTACTTTTAAATATACTAGCTTACATACAATTTACATGTATTACAATCACGTATACAAACGTAATTGTACCTACATACAATTAGTATGTAGTATACAGTATTATACTCGTATACAGTATTATAGAGAATAGAAAAGTTCTACTTTAAAACAGTAGAAAAAAAAACAGAAATAAAAGAATTTTTTCCACATTGTTTACAGAAAAACATAATACGGAAGGTAGACTGTTAGGGGAGAGATGGCAGAGGATTTACGATGATTTCCTAACAATGTTATTACAGAAAATTTCCCCCAAACAATAAAGAAAATTGATAGCAATAGAATCTTGTATAAGTCCTTAAATTCAACATCAACAATTTTGAATTCTAATTATTTTATGAAAAATAAAAAAATTAAAAAAAAAAATAAAATATTCACGTCATCGCTCTTCGTTGGTTGGTATTGATTTTAAAGAAAACAAAAAGAAAAAATAAAATCCTTTTAATACTAATGTAAATAAATTTAAATTTTTTGAAAAATTTTTCATTTAAACTCATTCCAAGTGAGTACAGAAAGATCTCCAAAATGGAGGGGGGAGGGGAGGATTTTTTATATTAAGTAGGATCGTTGTGCCATAACATAATGTACAAACATGCATAATGTAATAAAAGAGTAATAAGTGAATAGGAATGGTTACATTTATTTTTCTTGCGATTATTATTTTCTACGGTTTTGAATCAAAAAACAGAAAAAAAATATCAAAATATTTTAATATTAAAATGTAAAAAGACTTGTAACGGAACATCTATAATCCTGTTATTTTAAGTTTTATTATTATTCAATTTTTTCAACTCTTCTCACTCGCCCTCTTCCTCCTTCTTAGTTTCTATAGGTATAGGAAGATTTTTTAGATTTTTTCATTGATTTTTTCTTTTATTTAATAAAAAGAGTGAAACAGTCAAGGTTAAATATTTTGGGAATCGATTCTGTTTATAGGCTTGATTTAATCTTAATCTTAATTTTAGGATGCTGGTGGAAAAATCGTTTTGATGGTTTATGATAAACAAAAATTTTGGCTCGTGAAAAAGATTTATTCTTATTAATTTTTTAATTAATCCTTTTATTTTAAAGCTGTAGATTGCACTCGTTCTTCGTTAATTTTTCTTTTTAAATTTTTGGAAAAATTTTATTAAGTTGTTTGCTATTTTAAATTTTTATTATAAATATAAGAATGTTTTTTTAGTATCTATAGCAATGAATCATGTTGCTACACAATTTGATGTCGATAATCGGTATACTCATTCTTCAAACAAACTACTATGGACATGCTCATTCTGATAGAATTGGTCGAATATTCGAATTTTATAGAGAGTGCAAATGCATAAAGAACAAACCAGTATTAATTTTTAAAGAAAAATTTAATTGAAATTCATGTTTTTTTACTAAATTATTAAATTTTGCATTGTTGTTCCCCTAATGATTATGATCTTACGACTGAAAAATTATGTATAGTTGCATGGATACCCCCAATATAAAAATGATTTTTTCAATAACATTATTAATTTTTAATAAAAACTGTTAAAAATTTCATTAGTTGAATTATGAATTTTTTAGTTTATTTCCTATTGTTTAACTTGGCAGGAATTTTTCGATCCAGAAAAATGTTACCAAACGAAACAAAATGTTCTAAAACGTATTTTCGATACACTGATTAATATTGTTCACTGTATGAGGTGCCATTGTAACAGAAATAATAAAATTTTGAATAATTAGGTTTGACTTGCTGATTTTACAGATACTAATGACGAGTCCATGTACACCAATTGTGTAATGTATAAAGAGATGGACTTAGATTTGTAATCCTGTAATAAAAATAAAATAATCTCATATTGAAAAATTTTCTTTAGAGTAACACGTGATTCAGATTTTTCTCTGGAAATCAAGTAGGATAAACAGAAAATTAGACCTGTACGACAGAAGCACAATGGTTTCCACATTGCATTCAACAAATCCCGAAAATCCCCATATTTTTATGATAAATTTTATAATATTGCGTACGAAATTCTCTTCTATAAATTGTAAACTATTTTTAAATTTTATTATACCTATAATTTAAACGGAAAACTTTTCAACCTTATGCGGAAGTGTATATGTATATGTGTACTGTTTAAAACACATTTACACTGTCGCCGTTAGCCATAAGCACTTTTTTCACATTCAACAAGCTTATAGTAAATTTTCAACAAAAAGTATATAAATAAAATAACCGGTTTTGATTCAATGAACGTGCGATTTGCTATATAAAAATAAAGAAAAGAAAAGGATTTTGCAATATCCTTTTAAGTGAAGTGATTTTTACTTGTACACTTGTAAAATTTAGAAAAAAAAAAAAACAAATTTTTAAATAAGTAAAAGAAAACAAATTGCACTACACGTAGTTTAACAATATTGTAATAAGGTGGCACTATATATACGGTATCATACTAAGATTAGTGAATAAAAAATATGCAAAAAGGAATGAATATAAAAAATTGAAAGCTTTTTATACGAAAGGATTTTGAACTTTTTTTTCAACTAAAGGATTTAGTTGAAAGAACTAAAGAAATTTTTTTTTTTTGTTTTATGAATTTATATTCTCTTTGCAAGACCAAATAAATCACCATATAAAGAAAATTTTGAAACATAAAAGTTGAGATTTTTCCAAATATAAAAAAATCTTAAAAAAGTTCATCTCGTTTTCTTTTTTATGTCTTTATTGTATTTCTAGGATCTAGGTCAAATATTTTCTGTAGTTGATGTATGTATGTATCTATGTATATAAAATGGTAGTGTGCATGTACTTTTGATATTTTGTTAACCGTGAACGTGGTATTGCAGGTTGAATAATAAAAGTCAATGTTAAAGAATAAAAAGAATCTTTTTTTTTCACATAATAAAACCAAATCTAATTAAAAATATATTTGCTTTTTATATACTCGTATATGTGAACCACGTGGCTGAAGAAAAATAATGTCGTTTCTTTTAAATCAATACTTTTCATATTATTTAAACGATTAAATTAAAAATAAATACAATATTCCATGCACACATTGAATAGGATCAAATAAAATCACAGCATTTCAGATTTTCTATTAAATATTTCAAAATGTTAAATAATTCCCAATGGTTTAATAACAATGGCTACATATAGATTTCTAGAATTCTGAATTACAAAAAACTAAGTAAAATCTTAAAATTTTGTGGTGAGAGTGTGGTTGATCAGATGTCAGTTAAATAATCGCCAATAATGGGCTCTAAAACAATATTTCATAACAATGTGCAGAACATACTAATTATAATTCTTACTTTATATAATAAAACTTAACAAGTTAACCAATTAAATCAACGCAGATTTTGGTATAAAAAAATACCTTTTGGAACACATCATACTTATGTTACTGAAAGTCAGCAGATAAAAAGTATTTCAAAGTTGATACGTGTATGATTTTATAACGCATGCGATATATGATGGACTAATATGCATGACCAATGTACGGGATCCTGTTTATCAAATTAAAAACAAAACTATTTTGATTATTATTGAAAATAAAACTGTCCCAAAGGGCTGTATTAATGAGAAGCGCCATATGATGTTCCCTGGACCATTGATTTTTGCAAATGTAAGTGAAAATCGTTTGTTAAGTTGAACATATGCATAAAAGAAGAAAGATAGAATGCA
Organism: Condylostylus longicornis; assembly: GCF_029603195.1. Classification (NCBI taxonomy): domain Eukaryota; kingdom Metazoa; phylum Arthropoda; class Insecta; order Diptera; family Dolichopodidae; genus Condylostylus; species Condylostylus longicornis. The sequence goes on along the minus strand of NW_026578017.1, from coordinate 7,071,698 downwards.
GTACTCTATTTTTCTCAAAAACTTGTAAGCCCGAACAACTAAGAATATGACTCGTATACCAAATTGAACCTCAGTTGACCAGGTTTCCAGCTGTGCTAAAACTGGAGAAATCTTCAATGTTACGTTTCCTAGAAAATTAACGTTTTTTAAAATAAAAAATTAAAATTTCAAATTTTTCGAAAATTAAAGTCATATGATTCCGAAATCTGAAGAAATTATAGCTAACGTAGATATTCATTCAAAGACCGCTATTCTAAGGAATCCAAATCATATTTAATAATGTGAGGGCTTTTGTAGGTACGGAGTTATACTTCAAATTTCAAAAAGTAAAAAAAAATCAGTCTAAATTGATTTTAAGCCCCTGTAACTCCGAACTTGTTAAGCTATGAAGATCGTCTCTATAAAAAAACTTTGTCTATTCATGAGGGCCTGTACAATGGTATATAGCAGAGCACTTTGACACAAAATTTTGCAATCAATATTCGCAGGTGTATAACACTTTTATAATGCTTTTTAAGATATACAATTTTATTTGTTCAATATTATACTAATATCGTTGTCCTCAAATCGTATTATGGAGTAAGTTTTGGAAAAGTGGTTCCAAATTAAATTTTTAGTTTTTTAAACATTAAGCCCTCTTCATTTCTATAAACAATCCAAAAACTCATGTTTGTGACAACTAACGTCATTGTGTCTACACTTAAATGTTTGGAAGTATTCTATTTCAGCAACTTGTTTTAAAATACATAAAAATGTAAACCAACTATTTCATAGATTCCAAATAGCGTGTAGCTTGATCATTGTCTAGAAAACTTTAATATCTTTTATACGATTTGGTATAACACGTATAACAAAATAAAATTATTTTAAACTTTTATTTGAAAATTTAATTTAATTTTATTTGTCAATAATTATCGCTTTATTTATTCTTAAAAAAAATTTTCTGTTAAACGAGCTATACACTAAAAACATTCATAGTGTCATGGCGCAATATTCACGTTCATTTGCAATACTTCCAAAATGATGTCGCAAAAAACTTGTATGTAAAAGTTTCAAAGTTATTCAAATTTTTTTTAAAAAATAAAAACAAAGTCTTTTAACGCCATCATTTGAATAAACATTATTCTGGGCTTTTAACCAACAATTTGTAACACTATTATCACTGATAGATTATTCTATACAAGATTGTTAACGTGACTATAGTAAATTTTCAAAAAGGATATTTGACCTTTATTGTATACTTTTAGGTGAAATTTATTTTTGTGAATGGTTTTAAATTTTAAAATGTAACTTTTGTGTGATTATCGATAAATTTTTAATCTCTCGGTTTAAAATTGCAATATACTAACATAATAGCTTTTAATTGTGACAATATATTCAAAATTACTGACAACCGATAGTGTAAACATTTCAATGGTATTCGATTCTTTGTGGTACAATGTAAGTATGAAAACTTATGTTAAAATATTCTTAATAAAGTTTTGAAATTATGGCAAAGGTATTGTGTCCATTTTTAGTACGTGTAAAAAAGTAAAATTAAGAATATATAGATTTTAAGTATAAAACAACGATGAGTGTTTAACAACATTTAGAGTAACAATTAACGGGAACAGTTATGGAAACAATAGCAAGCTGATTTACAATTATTTTGAAACTACTTTAGTTTACTAGCCATGATGAAATGGGAATTTGTTCCAAATATGTAGAATATGAATAAACAACGTTGAAGCTTTTTAATAACTAAGTGGCCATTAAAGCGGGAGATTTCTTAACTGAAATCTCGTGTGAAAATTGAAAGATTAGAAAATTCTTCAATGGTTGATAATTTTTCAGAAACATAATTTTCTTTTTTATTTGTATGAAAAGAAAACTCCCTTTTATTCGGAATGAAACACTTTTTATTTTTGCTAATATATTTCGTGCGCTACATACGCACTTTATCAAAGCTGATTTTCTTCAGAGAGGGGAGTTTTCTTTTCATACAAATAAAAAAAAAATTGAATGATTATTTACATTGATTTTCTGTATGTTGGAAATTTAAAAAAATGGTAATAATGTTGGGTCAAGCCAATGATTTGTATCGTAGAACTTTTTCCTATTAAAATTATTTTCATTCATATACAAAACTATTTCTAGGATTGCATATATTTAGGACGAAGCATATATGCAGTATTTCAAATAAAGCAAAAATTAATATAAAGTGGAGTTAACATAATGCTCGATTTTAAGGGTTAATTGTGTGAGATAAGAAAAATAAATATATTTTTGAATGTCATGGAATTTACCGTTAAGTTACCGTTATAGCTTTTTGTGTTTATAGAAATTTGAAAAAGCTTGCGGTTTCGGCAATATAAGGTGTCAAATATTCAAATTTTACAAATTTCAAGAGGCGATAACTTAAGAGGGGGTGGAGATGGAAAAAGATTTTCTTCTAACGAAATGAACTATTTTTAATGTCTAAAAGCCCCTAAAATTTGAAGCTGGGGTCTAGAAGAAAAACGACATCAAAAATTTAGAAAGAAAGGACTTTAGATAACGGTAAATTTGAACGGCCATTTTGTTTTTCTAAAGTTTAACTATAGTACACCGCGCTAGGGAAAGCAAGCCACTGCCTTTCTGTGTTTGCAAAATTTCAAAAATGCTTATGGTTTCACTGCACTAAATAGTTAAAAAATGGCATTTTTATGGTTTGGGGGGGTATAACTTCTAGGGGAGGAGAGATAGGTAAAAATTTTGTTCTACGGAAATAAGTTTCTAGTAAAGATCTATGTACCTATTAAATTGCAGCTTTCTATCTTCAAAGGTGTAGAAGTTTTCCTGACAAAAAAAATGTCCACGGATGGACGGACGTACGGACGGACAGAATGAAGCTAATAAGCACTTTTTTTCAAAAATTTTTTGGAAAAGTGCTAAAAAATTTTAATTCGTTCTCTTGAATATTGCACCTAAATATATGCAATTTTTCAGAAATTTTTGTATAAGTGTGAAATTTCGGAATTTTTGTTTCACAATGAAATAAGAACCAAACGGGAACTTTCAATATTAATGAGAGTAATAAGAATTTGAATAAATTTTTTTGTCACATAAAATATCTTCAATAATGAGAATGTGACCTCATATCAAATAGAAATGCTATGAGAGGTATGAATTCGCCAACTTAATCTTCCTTCATCCTTAATTATTAATTTTCTCAAAATACTCAAAAACTTTTATTTTAAAACAAATTATTTTTTTTTTATAAATTCATAAAAATATTTTAAAATCTTTATATGTGTTTTATTCAGTGTTATTCAAATGGTTTCAAATTGTAAGCCAACCGCACAATATGCCTACAAATTATTCAAAAATTTTTGTCACATTGATTTAAAATTATACTTTGGCCCAAAATTTCAAACGAAAAACTTTTTCTCTCACTTTATCAACCAAATGAAAAATTTATTTTCATTCCTAGTAAAATTCTCATAAAATAAAATAAAATTATTCTTAAATGGTGTATTGTTGAATTCTAAAAATTTTGTTTATTCCGTGGTTCTAAACAAAATAAAACAAAGTAGGTATTCAAGAAGTGCTGTGCTATGTGCTTCAATAGAAAAAGTTTTACGATTGTTTTTTCACTGGCGTTACATAAGTATAAACATTATGTAAAGTAACTTAAATTTAGGAATAGGAAAAAATTTTTACATCCTTGTCGAATGTTCAAAAAAATTTCAAAGAAATGAAAAACTTTTACATCATTTGAACAAAAGGAAAAGAAAAAAATTAAAAATAGAAAAATGCCTAACATTTCAACTCTTAATACTGAGATTTATGAGGGTATATAAAAAAATATGTGACCTGAATTCCATTCTAATAATTCGCTTTTAAAATGAAATGAAAAAAAAGGACAATGAATTTTTCCTTAAGAGCGGCAATATAAATTTTATGTAAAATTATAATAGTACTAATAACAGTATATTCGTAGGTATTTTATAAAAATAATTTGGAATTAAAAGTATAAGTATGTAACGGTGAACAATATGATTTTAAGTTATTGTATCTGGACTTAAATGTTAATGTTATTTGAAAAAGGTGGGCTACCAAAAAAAATGATTGGAAACACAATATAGATTTTAAAAATTTGTTTCTTCGGATCATTTGAATTCTCTGTTGGAAATTATGATTTAAAAATATTTGTTTCAAGTGAGTGAGCACGATATTTAATCGAAATAATTTAATTTTTAAACATGAAAATTGTTTTAATATTGAAGCCTTAAGAGAAAGAATTGAAATAAGGTTTACTTTATCAGTGTGCTGTAGTAGTATATAGGGTGATAATAAAAGTGACTTGTCTCTTCCTGGATCATTTCATCAAAATTTTTGCCTTCCTGTAAAATGTAAAGTCTTTCAAAGCCATTTTTTGACTTTTTATTGCATCCAAATCAATAGAAAATCACTTTTTTAATTATTCCCTTAAAGGAGAAAAATTTCTACATCTTATCATTTACGCCCGTCGGGGTCGACAACTATGAAGGTCTCCTTGGTTAGCAGAAAATTATCAAAAGACTATAAGAATATTTAAATCTTCAATTTTTGATGGTTTTCTTAAGACTACCTTGATTATTATAAATAATGTACATTCTGCATTGAGAGAAATGATGTTACATAGTAGTGGTGAATATGGTGTTGCACTGTTAAATAACAACAAAATTCTCATATTTATTTTTTTGATAGATTATGTTGAGTTCTCGTGTTAGTATACACCCGTTAAGTATAATACATTAAATATTCTACATGTTAATATGAGAGTGTTATTGTCAAAAAGCAATAAAATACGAACACCAAACTTCGTTCCATGCATCTTTTACGTTGAACCGAATAGTTTAATATTGAAATAACAAAAGGCCATTGAATTGTATGTTAAGTATACAAAACCGTTTTATTTTTTTCAAAGCTTAAATGTCGGATTTTTTTACTGCAAATTGTAGAAATCTAAAATTTCAGCAACTTGTAGAAACCATTAAATCACTTATTTCGTTAGAACAAAATTTTTTTTTCACCTTGCCTTGTGTATATTTTTGTATAAGAACGGAAAACTAAAGGAAAATGCAATGCAACCAAAGAATAAAATTATTTATCTTAGTTGACTTACTCAAAGTACGTTAAAGCTTCTTTCAATTTTCTTTTTCGATCATCCTAAATATATGCAACTATGTGATATACTTTGGTATAATGAATAACAGTAAATTAAATAATTTGCATATAGTAGCAGATTATTTTTGAAAACAGTATTTTCAACTGTTTCTGGTCCAACTTATTTGAATAATAATTTTTTATACAAAATTCCATTCATTAATCTCATTCAAAATTTTTCTAAATGAAATAATTTTAAAGCAAAAATAAATTTTTAACAAAAATTTTTAAATCAAATTTGAACTACTTCTTTTAAATTGAATGCGAACTTTAAATGCACATCCTCTAATTTACCATACTCTTGTTACATCACCTACAAGCTCAAAAGAGATAAAATATTCTCGGCGATTATTTGCACGTGAATAAAATCTATAGATTAATTTTCAATTTTTTTTTACCACGAAATATAAAATTTTAAGACAATTTTTTTCTTTTTCATTTTGGTTTTTCCTTATTTGCATTCTCTGTGTTATACGTGATAACTCACAGTTACCATCTTAATTTATTATACAAAATGTGTTTGCTTATGGATGCTAAAATGCCTATGTACATATTTATAATTTTTCTATTGAGCATCAAAAGGATATTTTTCCTTTTTTTACACTTAGTGGCGTATGTCTATGTGTTCGTTAATCCATAAAAAATGATTCTTTTAATACATTTGGTGATATTTATAGGCCATTACTTGCGTTTTTAATATTAAGGTTTTAATTTTGTTAAAGAAAGTTTACCATGACTAGGTCCATATGAGATATAGAAGGATAACAACAACAATTTAATATCAATTTTGATTATCATATTAAGCCATTTAATACTTTAATCGATAATATGAGGTTTCCTTAAAAGAATTTGATATACAAAGAAAACGTGTGATGAAATGATTTAGAGATTGAATTTGTAATTAACCCTTTAAATGTTTGATATAGTATTTTATCGGATTTTCATCATTATGTTAAATGAGCCTATTGAATTAAAATCAAGAAAAGAAAATATTTTGTTCAAATTAATTGTAGGTATGGAAATTTTAAGTAATTCATAGTCAAACTGAAGTGCAATCCAAATATCAATCATTTCACAATTCGTTCAATAAAATATGAGCATATAATTAACTCAGTAAAGTAGTTTGCTAAATTGACACTTGATATAAAAAAAAATTATTAAAAAACAAGAATTCTACCAGTTTCTTAAAAATACTTTAGTATAGTTGATAATATAGTTGAACTTAAGAGTAATAAGATTTTAGATACAAGAAATTTAGGAGTTGAATTAAAACACCGTTTAGTAAAAACATGCCTTAATAAATTAGTATTTGAAGCTGAACATTTTAAAATCAAAAATTACACAAGTGCAACTAGAATTAGAAAGGATAACTGTTTATTAACATTACCATTGTTTTCCAAATTCGAATTGGAATGTAACCATTTAGATAATTTAAGTATATACTTATGAAAATTCAGAAAAATTATATTACTGTACATAATTCTAATTTTTTAAAATGTAAGAATTTGTGGTTTCAATAATACATAATTTGTATAGATAATTTCGGAGCAGTGAGCAGAAAAATCTTTGTCAACAGGCTTCTTCAGCGTCTTGTACTTGACTGTAAGACCATATTATAAAATTAGCATATAATGCTTGCAAAGAAATTAATCCCTCTGGAGCACAAAACCCAAATTTTCAGAGCTTATTGGGAAAAATTGTGCATCTAAATAAGCCAATTTTGGAAGCTTGACTAAAATATCTTACGTAATTCAGATTTTTAAAATTTACTAATTTGTGTTTGAGATTTACACATTCGTACATGTAGTTTTTCCGCAATAAGGGCTTATACTGATTTTCGAATTTGCACGTAAAAATTTATGAAAATTAAAATCTGAATTAAGCCCACTTTATAACACTTACAAATTAACAATGTACATCTTTTATTTTAAAACATTTTATTCTTTGAAAATAAATCACCCATAATTGTAACACTTGCGTTTATTTCTTAAATTTCTCCCCCTTTTTATATTATATTGAAAGGATGCTAAGGATATATGGGTATTAATACAAACATACATAATAGCTCATATCAATGAATTTTGCGGAAATTAAAGAGTTCGCCTTATTTATTGTTTTTGAATAATTTTTCGATTTATATGCTTAAATGGAATCACATACATATGTATGTATGTATAAATATATGCATATTATGTATATGATTATTTATTTATTGTATAAGCACTATTATAAATAAATAAATAAAATTATAATGCCAATAAACATTAATGTATTATAGTGACAGTTACATGTGTTTAAGGATAAACGCTTACATAACACAATACATAGGTACCCATATATTTTAATTATTAATATCAAATTAATAAATAAGGATATATAGCTATATATATATATATATATGCAATTTTAGTAAGGAAAAAGCAGACGGTATCATTTTATTTATTGTTTTAATTAACGGTGAATATAAATAAAATATAAGCAAAAAATAAAAACCACAAAAATTTAAACGAGCATTGGATTTAACGCTCAAGGACTACTGTAACTATTTTATATATGTTTGTATGTATGTATAAAGAGTGTGTACGCAAAAGGAGTGTTATTATTGTAAATCTTGCACTTATAAGAAGTTGATTATGGTTATGCTTTATAAGTGTGCAACAATAAATTATATTTTACGATGTCGTGAATAAAAATCAATCGAAAGACTGACATAATCCAAAATTTGTAAATTTGAGAAAATCAGAATTGAAAATTGGAGAGTTCATATATTTTTCTTCGTATAGCATTATTTTATAATTCGTTTTCAACTAAAATTTTAATAACGTGTTTTGAGTGCTTATATCTAAATTCAGAAATAGCACTTTTCCACTTATGTCCTTATAGCAGAAAGTGAACGAAATCTGTTTAGTTTGATCGTTTGTGTGTTTTTTTACGAAATTTCTACTCTGTAAGATTAAAATTTTATACACAAATGAAACCTTTAAAAGAGACCTATTTCTGAATGTCTGAAATACTTTTACCTACACATCTATACTATATTTATCGTCCCTTATAAAATATATTCTTTGATACTGCAAACATAATTATTACAGAAACAGTAAGCACATATTATTATAGCTTAGCAGTAGAAATCTGAAATTTTAATGGTGTTTAATAGTATTTCCCACCATTTCCATATTATAGTCGGTTCAAGTTGCCATAATTTTACGTATTGTGAGTTCAGTTAACAAAACTATAAAGTTTATGAAGTTTCCCCTAAATAGTCACCATAGTCTCATTCAAAATTTGTTGAATACCTTAAGGGAAAAATTATTATCTTTAGAGAATAATATAAAATATGATTTTTTTTAAAACAAGTTCAATTATTTTATGCGGAACTGAGACAAACTCTATTAGAATTTCGGTGTTGCTGAATTTTCGGCTATTAGAATTTTTAAATTTTTAAATTTTAATTTTATTTTTTAAACCTATTTTTAAATATCTTAACAATTTGTCGCCCCATCGTAATTTAAGTAAATTTAAATAAATTCCAAGATGCTTAACAATGATAATATTGAATTTGTATATGCAAGCAAATAACAATACTCCATGTACCACTTAATTTTATTGAAAAACTAATAAATATTTGATAAACTTTAAATGGAAACAACAGCCTTAAAAACTATACATGTGTGTATCATTGAATCTGTGCCAATAAAGAATAATTTAAGATATTATTATAAAACCATATTTAGGAATTCGAAAAACCACAATTAACTACTCTTATCAACTAACAATATAAAAATATTATCGTATTACAAAACAATGAAAAACCTTAATCAAGGTTATCATAATAAATTTTATACAATTATTGTGCATTTGTCGTAGTCTTGTAATATTTAAAGTAACCAAAAACAAATTTTCGTTTCCACACCATATATGTAATTTGATTTCAAAAGTAAAATTTCACTTCAACATTAAAATAATATACATAAGCATACATACGTATAAAGTCTATAATAAATATATAAAACACCTACATACATATTCATATTATATGAAATAATCTTAAATTATAATGACCCCTCTTAGAAAATGTGCTGCCAAGTTTTTGTAAAAGGGGGTAAAACATTGAAAGACTGGAGCACAACAAAGGGTGAGAATAACAAGATTTAGGTCAAGGAAAATGCTGTGTTTGAGATAGAGAATATGAAAATAATTTTAGTAGAATGAAAACTGCACATATACATATGTATACCAGCCTTATTAAGATATTAATATAGATTTTGGGTAGAAGTTAAAAGAGAATTTAGTTTCTTAAGTTTAAAAGTCTGAAAATAGAGTCGTAAATGAAAATTTTTGATTTTTAACATAATGAAAACATAAAGTTTTAAATAAATTGAAAATTTCTCACATTTCTCACATTTAATTGATCTGGCTCAGTAAAATACCTACCTTCTTTCTTATTTATTTAATTATACACTGTTCACTCACTCTGACACAGACACTTGATTTAATTATAATGTGCTTATGTAATTAAAAGACGAGAGGATTGACATTAAAACTAACCGGCTAAAACTAATACTAGTTTATAACATTCTAAAAGCTTGATGACATTAACAAATTAGATTTATTCTGTAAAAGATTTGAGTTAAGATCTCTCTCGAATTAATAATATTTTTAATTTTAAAAAATTTTGATTTTTCATCTGACTTAAAAACTTAAGACCACAACCATAACACATCCAAATTAACATTTTAAAATATTATAAAAATAATTCTAAAATAATATTCCATTTATATCTTGCACCAAAAAGGAGACAATTTTTGTGTAATTTTAAATGGTACTCTAATTTAGTCTATTAAGAGCAATATTTTCTCCTTCTTTTCATTTTCTTTTATTTGTCTCGCAAATTATGGAAAAAGAATTAGGAAATTAATTAAAAATTTGGAAAAATGTCAGGGTTTTTACACTTTGACAATTATTATTTCCGGTTTTAAGATCATAATAGAGTGAAAATATGGAGTTCAATAATGATGTTGTAAACTGTGATTATAGAAATGGAAAGATGTGATTATATAAAATTCCATATATGTATATATATACATATATATTTACATTATGCATATGCAATATACATAATTTTTATGAATAAAAAATTCGGTCAATCAAAATTAAAAAGAGCCACAATCTTAAAAGTATTTAAAAAAGTCAGCATACAACTAAGCTTCTTGAAGCACTGTGGAATTGTAAAACTTGGTTCTATTGACAAATGAGAGTTCAGCTACTTATAAGGAAATACAGAAGAAGTTTGATAATATTTAGCATTCTTAATAATGTAAAATGATTCTGAAAAAAATTTGTAAAAATTTTATTTAGGAAATTTTATTTAGCTTTAGTTTTTCATGTTTGAAGTCTCATAAGAATTCATTTATTAGAAATGTTATAGTTTACAAGAAAAAAAGCCAACCTCGTTATATGAAGGAAAAATGCCAATAAATTTCTGATTCTAAAGCAAAATAATGCAAAAAATTAATTGAATAAAATAGTAGGTGTATAATGAAAATTCTTTAAGAATCAAGACTAATATTCAAATTATTTAAAGTGTGTTTACTTTCATAAAAATTAACAATGAAATTTTTATGTAATAAGTTCCATAACATGATTAGTACTTTGCTCAAATGTTTACGAAAATTCTAAAACTAAATTTTTTAATTGCATCAAACTTATAAAATTAGGAAGAAGAATTTCAATTAATTAAAAACTTTCTCTCCTGGATTTATATTTTGATGGAATATACCAATATTTAGAGGCAATATAAATCTAATGTTAAAAAAATTAGAAATTTTTCTATGATGCAAAAATTAATTTTTATTTTCAATGAATAATGCGACCTAGTTACGATGTAAATTTAAAAATTATTTTTAAAATGAAATTTTTTTACTTTATTTTTTAATTAAAAATTATGCTTCCTAATTGAAATTTTTTTTATTTTGCTATTCTTTTAATATTAGCTATTATAATGAAAATTAATGTTCGACACAATTTCTATAATGTTATTTTAATTCCATTAGAAATAATTTATTTAATTCAAATTAAGAAAAAAAATTAATTTAAAAAATTTTAAGATTTTTTGTTCTAAAAAGTGAAAAATAAAACTTGAGGTTAATTAATTTAAATTAATTAAAATGAAAGTCAAAGCATTAAGTTTAATAACAAGTTTGTTGAAAATTGCATATCGTTAGGGGCAAAATAAAATATTTCCGAAACCTTGATACTAAAATCAAGCTAACTGGTTTGAAAATTTCCATAATAAGTACAATTTATTTTACGACAAATAATTTTGCAAGTATTCGATAATTTTTTTAATGTCAAATAAATCTAGTCATTTAGCAATTAAGTCATGTAATTTTTAAAAATTTTTGAATTTTGGTTATAAAATTTTTAGGTTTTCAAGATATTTTTATTTAAATTAATCTTTTATTTAATAAAATTCCCATGATACTTTAGATCTTCTTAAAAAACAGAAGGTCTCATAAAAATTTAAAAAATATTCGTGAATTCAGAATTTTAGAAACACGCAGTATCAATACCTTACTCAGCTTGGAAATTTTAATTATTGAAATTAATTTTTACCTTGTAATTTCGTAATTATCCAAACTCTTAAGTCAGGGTATTTCAAAATTAGACATAATTTTTTTTGGAAAACAAGTATACGTAATGTAATATCAACAAATTAATCAATATCAAGTTTATTATCACCTTGAATGTTACCATACAGTCAACTTGTAAAATCATATTGTAAGGACATTATGGAGGAATTTAATTAAAAGCGATCTGCTCGATCATATAAAGTACAAGAACGCAAATATTCAATTTCTTGCCAGTTAAGATTGTAAATTTTAAATATTCGAAGTTCAATATAAATTTTTAATAAAACATTCGAACTTTGTTAAAAATTTGTGTGTTTTAAAAAGTTGTATAAATTTTACCGTTAGCATTCCTCCATCGAGAATTCGCTTTCCTCTTTACAGCCCACTAATTATTATTCGATACATTTGCAGGTTGTTACATTATTATGTGGCATAACGAGATCTAAGTATATGTAGTTATACCACATAATCCGACTTCAAAAAATTACAATTTCAATTTTGATTAAAGAAATTATAATTTAAAAACATTGTTTTCCGAAAACTCTGTAAAATTTTTCAATGAAAAAATTTTTTAATCTTATACAAAAAATTTATATTCCAACGTACGTGATTTAAAAAAGAAAATATTAATTTTTATTTCAATATAAATTTGATGCGTGCTTTAATTAAATCACTGAGGATCATACCACAATTTTATATTTAAAAATTATTCAAAATATTTTTAATAAAATTTATTTAAGATTATAAGAATTTCAAAACAAAAAATTTAAATTTAGGCAGATGGAAAAATAAAAAAAATTTTATGGCCTTGCACTGGAGAAAAATTATTGGAAATTTTTCTATAAATTTACCAATCAGTAAGATACATTGAAAAAGCATACAAAGTTAAAGAAATTGCGAATAATTTCAGTTGAAGTCAGCTGTAGTATTGCATACACGTTCATTACGAACAATTTACTTATGTATGTGGGTAAGAAAGACTTAAGAAATCGTACAGAAAAATTTATTTTACGATTTAAAATATCAAAGTTTAAAGTTGACTAATAATATTGTTGTGAAACAGGACACTTAAAAATAAAAAACCGATTTCCTTTACAAAACTATAATTCAAAGTCATCACAGCTTTAGTTTTTCATTTAAAAACTAATTTCTAAAATTTGAAAAGTAAAAAATTATTTTAATTTCACACATTATTGTCTTTTTTATAAAAGTTCTACTCAAAAACAATTCAAGGATCAAAAACTTTCATATGAAAAAGTACGAATAATAATTTTCTCGTAAATTTTTCTCAATCTGATCCCTAAATTTTATTATAAAAGTTTTTGGCATTGATATGACAATAAAGCCTAGAAAATATCACAAAAAATAGAAAGTTTTTTTTTCGTCTACATTGAACACTTCTTACTTAAGATTTTAAATATTTAAAATTAAATCAATTTGCTTAATCTGCTTGATTTTTATGCAGTACATTTTGCAAGCTCACTGTTAAAAATTTTGATTTTTTTTAGATTAAAGCATGTACAAATTAAAATAATTATCCATTTGTCTTCATATGGAAAATTAGTTTCATTTCGTACATGAAATATAACAGGGTTGTTGCACTAAAAGGAGCCCATATTAGAACTTAAGTTAATATAAGTTTCAATTGATTATCAAAATTCAAAAAATTTAATTACTCAAACTATTACAAATTTAATCAAAATTTGTTCCTAGCGGATAGCTTTTTAACTATTATTTCTTATTTTCTCCAAAAATTTTCATTGAATGTCATTGTTCATTCTTCATTATGCTTATTAATGATGCTGGTTTTAATCTAAAAACTCATAAGAATATGAAAACTCCTATAAAAATCACAAATATTTTATTATTAGGGCATTTGAACTTTGTAAACCTTCTAGGATTTGTGTAATTATAATTTTAGAACACCAAAATAAATTTTTAACAACTGGATTTTCTAGTTTTTTGAATTATATTTGAAATGACTGAAATGTGACTAGTGTCTAAAGATTGAAAAGACAAAATGAAATATGATCGAAACGAGGCTGCTGCAAGCATTTTAATACTTTTTTTGCTCAAAATTTTCCAATTGCTACAGTGAAAAACCAGCAATTTTCAGGAATATCTTACTCCAAATTTTATTACCAATTCCTTCTGAGGTACAATAATTTTCAAATTTGCAATATGAGAAAATTTGGGATTTGTAATATGAGAACATTGGGAATTTTTCTTTCATAATTTATAGACTCGATGGAAAACGCATCATTTTCAATATTCAACTAACGAAAATTTTTGCTGAACTTTTTCAATATTTTGTAAAATTATAAATGAATAGTTGATAGAAAATTTTTGATATTTTGCTTTGAAACCTAAGAAGTTCAGGAGATATTTACAAAAAAAATATATATTTTAAAAATCGCATGCGAAAATTGAAAAGCTGTAAAATCTCTTATCACTCATTGTTTAAAATAGCCATGTTATAATAGAGTCCTCAATTAAACTAAAGTTTGTTAATTATTATTTGACTCTGTTTTTGTTATTAAGATTATGTAAAACAATTCTAACTATACAATATACCAGTACGGCCTGTTTTATTATTCTAAGATTTTCTTTTGCAAATTATTTTAAGAATTTATCGAGCGTTTTAATCAATTGGCATTAATCGAAAACCATGTTTTTATATGTTGAATGACAGAAATTACATATAAATTTTGTGGAAACACAAAATATAATTCTGAAAAAATTGAAATCGCCTGCAACTCATACACAATTTTTACACTTGTGGCTTTATAAAAATCTTGGTTAAATTTTATGCTAAAAGGATTTTTCTTTAGCGAATAAAAGTTTCATAAAAAAGTTTGCATATTTGTTTTAAGAATGAACTTTTCACTGTTATTTTCCATTTGGTTATAAAATTTTAATTTTTATACCCGTACGAACGTATGTTCGAAGGGTATACTAAATTTGCCTTACCGTTTGTAACGCTAAGAAATAACGGTCTTAGATATAGACTCAAGTGTATGTTTTTGATCAGCGTCAAATTCTGAGTTGATTTAGCTTTATCTGTCCGTCCGTCCGTCCGGCCCAACGATATCTTAAAAACTAAGATATCACTTAAGTGCCAGAACCCCATTTAAATTGGACATGATCGGGGAACCGGTTCAGTTAACTGCCATAAAACTTCAAAATTTATTTGATCTCAGAAACTCCTATTTTTATATCTCAGAAACTATAAAAGCTATGGTATTGAAATTTCACACTGCGTTTGATAAAATTCGTTAAAATTTCTTGGCTCTTTCTGGTAGCTGCCATACAACTTAAATAGTAGTTTGGCACACACAGTATTTTAAAAAAAACACACAGTACTGAAATTTTGCATGCATAAATTAATGTGGTAATACGACAACCTAAAGTCATAGTCTGTTCCATAGTCAGTTATGGCATCTTTATTTGCACATAGGATAACAAATTCGTACGGGTATCACAGAGTTGACAAGATCAACTCTATTTTTTTTCTCGTTGTTTCTTTTTTTAGCACTTTTCTGAAAAAAATTTAAAAAAAAATGTTTATTAATTTCACTATGTCCGTCCGCCTGTCCTTCCACCCGTCTGTCATTTTGTCTGTTTACAGAACTTCTACATCCTTTAACATACAGAACAAAATTATAGAAATTACTAACCTTTACTAGAAATAGAAACTTATTGCCACAGAAGAAAACCTTAAAATTTACCGTTCTCTAAAATTCGATTTTCAAAATATGTGATTTCGCTTTTTTCTCCCACACAACAGGTTGTAAGAGTCTGAAATTTTACCTTCTTTCAAACCTTAATAAATTATTTATTTCTTTAGAAGAAACTTTTTTCTACCTCCACATTCTCAAAATTTGTAAAATTTGAGTGTTCGGCACCTTATATTTCCGAAACTGCAAGGTTTTCCAAGTTTCTATGCCATGCCATTAAAATTATTAAGAAAAATATAATTGTTTTTCTTAACTTATGCAGCTAATCCTAAAATTTGCGTTATAAGAATTATGTTAATGTCTCTTTAAATTTTTTTTGTTCCACATATTTCAAAGATTGCATATATTGTTCATCCCAAATGCATGTAATTTCTGAAATTTATTCATATGTGAATAAAAGTAATTTTAACAGTATGGTACATAGCTAGATTGCTTTTAATAGCAGTACTTTTACTTGTTAAAGGGAAAAGTGCTCCATTACAAATTATTTGTTTGACCCAACTCTGTTTTATTTAAATTTGAATTATTTTCCCTTTTTTTTGAAATTTTAAAATAACACTTTTCTTTTAACTTTTATTGTTTTCGTAGAGGGGGAAAATTAATTTTTCATATTATATCAGTCAAATAAATTCGTTTGACTTTCTTATAACCAAAAGGATATTCCAAACTTTGTTCTGTTTCATATTTATCTTTGCAATTATAGAATGAAAAAAATGTTTTTTAACCAAATAAAAAATTTAATGGACATCAAACGTTACGAATTTAATAAATAATCAGTGAAGTTTGTTTTTAAACTTTTTAAAATAATATTTATTCATGTAATAATCATAATGGTTATTTGAAATAAAACTTTTACTATCAATAAATGATTTTTATTTTAGTTTTACGTATTTTATATGCTATTTCGTTGTCCTTCAAGAATGTTTTTATAGTATAATAAAAATGTTTTTAGAAAATTTTAATTTCTGAACTTTTTAAAAAATTAAGGGAAAATTCTAATGAATTTAATGAGAAAACTGTTTTGTAATCAAACATGGGATTAAATAAGAAACTGTGGAGTTATTTGAAATTATTATAAATTTTTAATTATGACCATAAACAGAAAATGGGAATTTTTAGTTTGATATTAGAGGAAAGTAAGTTTCTAAATCAAAATTTTTCTTTGACGAAAATTGTATGTTCAGTAGTAATTTTAAATTTGGTAAGTAGAACTTCATCTTATAGATTTGATTTGAATTGAAAATTTTAATTGCTGAAAAAGACTTAGCTGCACAATTCCTCATTCGTTCCACGAATAACGTTGAACATTACATCGTCATCTTTGGTTTGATTTTATTTGGAGCTTTTTCATAAAAATTTTAAAGACTTTTCTTACTTTTCACGTTAAAGTTTATCTCGTTTAATGAAAATTAATTTAATTTATGAAATGCATTTAATTATTCTAGAAAGTTGGTAGTTGCTTATAACAATCATTCTTGGGTTAATCAAAATGCATAAAATATATTCTCTTGAATGAAGAATTCCACATCATGTACAATTCGCAACGTTCCCATAAGTTATTGTCTTTTTCAGTTAGTTTCAATATCACTTTGTTTCATTCTTCTTCAGTCTTTTTCAATTTTGCAAATGAAAGTATTTATAAATATAAATAAACATATTTATATTGCATAACAAACTCGTTGAACAAACTGCTAATCCATGATAAAAAACAAACAAGAGTTGACCTGAAACTTTGACAATTGATTGAACACTTGGAATCAATTAAAATAACAAAATATTTTCAGCCTCAACATTAAGAACCAAATAACAAGCGATGATATTTAATTCTTCATTCATACCAAGTCAATTCGAATTTGGAGTATGAATGTCTATAAGTGCAGGGTATATAAACAAATGGCAGAAAGTGTCTTCCAAGATCTGTGATTTTTGATTTTTTAAATATTCATTAAGAAGCTCGTGACTGAATAAATTAAGAAGCGGCGTTAAGATTATTGGCATTATAAGACAGGCAAAATTGTTCAATCATATGACCACCGTTTGCCTATATTTTGCCATAATGAAGACAAAATGCCGTGAGAACACTACCTGTAACAATGTTATTTCATATATCTACTCTACACAGAAAAAAAAAGTTTAGCTTTTTCAACTATTTTGAATTAGTTAATTTGTCTTTAGGTATATTAATTAAAGAGTTTGTTAATTTTTACATTTTTTTAGTTAAAATGAATTTTTCTGTTTAGGTAATTCAACTAAACCAAATTAGTTAATAATTTTGGAAAAAATCAACTATTTATTTAGTAATTGTAACTACTGAAATATTTGAAAATTTTTAAAATTAAACAAAAATAGAAAACTCCTCATTTTACTAAAACTTTAGTTAAATTTTCCTTTTTAAAAAAAAGTTATACCAAATTTCAACTAAAGTGTTAGTTAAATAACCTAACTGTTATAGTTAATAATTTTGAATCGTTTGTTGGGCCAGAATATTATATTAATTGATGAAATACATAATTGGAATTATTATTTAAATATAAAGAAATAAAGCTTCATGGGTTGTGATTTATTTAAAGAAAAATCGGAAACGAATCAATAAATTTTAAGCTGTTGTAAAATTTCAACTTGAGTTGAAATAATTTAGGTGCAATATCAAAATTAGAAACAATTTTGCATGAAACTTCAAGTAAATATAAAAGTTAAGATGACTTGCACAGTCTACGTAGCAATAGAAATATAGTAAAATTGAAAAAAAAGTTATGTTCTTTTACATTGCAAAATGCTCCCAAAAATTTGTTTTACACTTATCATTGATTTGCTTTAATTTTAAAGTAGTAAAATTAACTAAAACTTTAGGTGATTTTTCCATTCTTAAAAAAATCTAGAAAAGTAGTAAAATTAACTAAAATTTTAGGTGATTTTGACATTTCATAAAAAAAAACTCTTGAAATATTAAATTAACTAAAGCAGTAGTCACTTTCCCACTACAATACATACTAAGGTTATTTAAGTATTTAAATTTGCTTGCTAAGTTCAATGTTATACATACACATACATATGTGCATACACGACATACAAGACCATTAGAAATATTTTTAAATAATATTATATCTACATATACATATGTACTATCCATGCAGGTAATGCACATATACATACATATGTATGTATTAACTACCATGTATAAAAGACTTAAAAAAGAGCACAGCTCCGAAAAGGCAAGGCAATGAGATTTTGAAATTTCCATACATATATAATGGTGTGTAAGTATGTAAGGAAGTTCGTTTTCTAGCGATTTCTTATGTATATATACGTATGTATATATACATGTTTGTGTATACTGCAGACATGTATTTACATGTAAAGATTACTGCACGTGTTAAATAAAAAACTAAAACTTCTTAATCTTTAGTAAAATTGACTAAAGTTTTAGTAAAATTTCTTAAACTTTTAGTAAAATTTATTAACTCACAAAAATAAAAAGAACATAAAATGACTACTGTTGGTGAAATCCCGTTTGTTTTCTATTTTAAAACTATTTATTTTCAAACGTCGATTCGCGTATACATAGCTATTTTTTTTAATTTTTCAGTTTGTATGTAGTTTCATACGCATGGATTCATAGAAATACATCTTGCCGTTTGCAGATTAACATAACACTTATTGACTTTATATATTTTTGATTAGATGATCATTACATTAAAAATTTTACCTAGCTTGATGTGTAAGAAAAATTAGGGGCCTAAAACTAGTTTGTGGCGAACTGATTTCAAAACTGAAATTTTATTCATTTGTATTAAAGTGCAAAATATAAGTTACTTCTCTGCCTTAAAATAATTCAAACAAACAAAAATAATAGCTTTTCACTTTTATTACTAAAAAGTATTAAAACTCCTAAGTAGCTTTAATTATTCGCCTAAGAACAAAATTTATCAATTTATAAAAAGGTGCACAATTTCTAGCGAGTTACCAAAACTTTTTTTTATTAAAATAATTATTCCGAAGATTTAGTAAAAATATCTAAGTAATACTAAATTTACAATAAAAGGTTCCTTTTGTTTTCAATATCTTAATTTTACACTTTTGCACATAAAATTTAATCATATCCAAATTCTAGTTCGCACAATGCCGATTCTTATTTGTACATCAAAATGTTCATGTCAATTTGTGGATTTACATAATATATAAAAATTAATAATCTTCGTAAGTATTGTGTAAGCTACATTTACCTCATAGCTAAAACAGAAAGATAGCTTTTTGAATTTTTTAAAATCACTTTTTAAGATTTCCTATTGGAAATGATATGTCTCTTTACTCCTTTAATTTTAAGCTAAAGACTTCAAATTGGACACTTTTTAACACGAAAATAAAATCAAGTACTGGAAAAGTAGTTAATTTTACTAAAGTTTTAGGAAATTTCACAAAAACTTTGGTAAATTTTGCTATTTAATGCAGTAAACTTAACTATTTTACTATCATTTATAGAATTGACGAAAATTCAGCTAAAATCCATAGTAAAAGTGCTAATAAATTCGAGACTGTAAAAATGAGCGGAAATTCGGTTTTTATAATGTTTTTTCGATTCATACTTGAGTCGCATTTAAAATTTGAAGCAGTTAAGCTTCATAAAATACTTTCTTTAGTTTTTAAATATATACTTAAAGCATTAAAGACAATTTTGGCAGAAGTTTTGTTTCAAGCTTTTGGATCGAAAAATTGCCGAAATTATTTTATTGCAATTTTTCATTTTGTAAATTATTTTATTTACTTTAGCGTTATTGCAAGTTAAGTTACCTAGTTTAATTTAGTAAGTTATAATACAAATTTCTTTGTATGAACAGTTGCAAACTTTCTGGTTCCTTAATAATATCGCCTTTATTCTTTAAAATATTTTCACAAATAATAATTATTTTAATATTTTACATGTATTTGCTTTTTTCTGTAAAAGTTTTCAAATAAATTTTGCTTTTTTGGTTAATTTAACTTCAGCAGCTATAATCAAACATTTTACATCTATGGTAATGATCAATAGCAAAATAATAGACGAAATAAGTTTGGCAACAATTTTTATTGACATGTGCTAAACAAATAAAAAAAACAAAATTTATAACTGTAAAAACATACGACGCGATCAGTCTAAGTAAAATTCTTTTAAAATATTGACGCGCATTTTTAAAGTGTAAGAGTGCTTTTATTTTTCGTTAAATAATTAAATAAATAATTTAAACTGTTTTTAAGTTAAAAGTGTAATAAATAAATGTTGATAATTACATATATAAAAGTAAAAGTTATAAGGTATCTGAATAAAGCGGAATACATAACTTAAACAAAATAAAGTGTGTTAACTGAATGTTTTATGTGCATACATTATATAATTTGCTTTCTTATATAAATATACTCCTTTGTTAAAAATAATATGTAAGTAAAAAGTGGATTTGTAGCCTCAATATAATGTAATCACTGCTTTTTTATATAAATAGTAATTTCAACATCAAGTTGAAGCTTCCGTCAAACATCCATCCATAAGTATCATATATTACACATACATACATATATGTACCTAATTTTAAAGAAGAAAATTTTCCTGATACATAAATTAACGATACATACACATGTACTTAAAAAACAAATTATTCCGTAAAAATGAGTGAAATATTGGAAGAATGCACTTTGAATGCAATACCCTTTGAAATAGTTCCAGAACTTTGCAAAACAACAGAATCCACGTTATTAAGTTGGGGCTTGGAGGATTTGGCGCTTGATTTTGCAAGTATGTATGTATAGATTTAAAAATACATATTATTATATAATAAAATAAGTATATATCCTGCATTCCCTGCTGTAGTTTTATATAAAAATGTGTACATACACAACTAATTACATAATATCTATTACATATATCAGCATATGTATTTTTAGTACAAATGGAACTTTCAAAATACTATTATTTTTCTAAAACGAGTTTATTAATAATATTTAATATTTAAAACTATAAATTGAAATCATATATGTATGTACATATAAGATATCAGTTAAAAATACTTGCCTTCAAGAAGTTGTTTTGAATTCAATCTAATATCTCGTAATATACAATATAATAATTTTGTATGTAACACCCACATTTTTACACGAGCAACTAACTTAAATTATGTTTTTTATACTTTACCTGAGAAAATATTTACATTTTGAAATATAAATATTTTCTCAGGTAAAGTTTGCTTACAATATTTAAACTTAACAAAACAGTTTTTTTTAGGAAAAAAAAGTCAATATTGAGGTTCTGAAAAATCTGACGACTGAGGATATAAACTTACTTATACCTGCAGAGAAATTTGCGCAAAGAATTATATTTAGGACTCGACTTTTTGAATGGAAAAGCAAAAATGTAATGGAAACTTTTTGTTCTTAATAATTTTATATTTCATAAAAAAATTTTATATTTCATAAAAAAATTTTACATTTCAGAAAATCATAGCAACAGCCGATACAGTGAGTGGAATAACTAAAGTTTCAAGTTGGATTAATACTATATCAGCACCTTCGAGTCCTTCTATTGCTGATTCTACTACACTGGTATACATTTTATGGCTTATTAAAATTTATATGTATTAATGTTAAACTTTGTATTGATCATTCTAATTCAGTATTGTACGTAAATTAATTTTTTTTTTCTTAATTACTAATATCGCTATAAATTATTACGATCACTTATAAGATACAATAGTTTTCATATACTTACTTACGAAAACAGTAGAATGGTAGATATATTATTCATTTTTATTTAATTTATTTTATTGAAATTTTTATAACCACAGATTAGCGTAATACGTATATAATTTGATAAAAAATAAAACAAACATAAGGTACATATAATTAACTTTAAACTTAAAAATTTTTATTTGATTTAAACTTTTAATAAACTTTAAGTAATAAGCTTAAAAATAACTGCAAATGTCTATGTATTAGTTTAAATATGTATAAGACAAGAATTATTACAAACATAATTAAATTAAATTCGAAAATTAGAAAACGATGTTAAATGTAAAAAATGTGTAATTACTTAATTTAAATAATTAATAAAGATTGCTTTTCTGCCAAAATAGTTTTTTGTTTAATAATTAAATGATTTTATTTAGATATTTTACTATTTCTTTATTAAATAGTTAATTTATCGTTCACATAATTAGGTTAAATAAGATTTGAAAATTAGCTAAAGGATAAGAATATCTGAAACCAACTATAGCAAAGCAGGATCTATTATAATAAAAATAATCAGTAAACTTAAATTTATAGAAGACATAAAACTAACTACCAGCGTAGTTAATTTTCACACTTCTGAATGTATTTTTACCGAATCCTTTAGTTGAGATAACTAAATAATCAGACAAAAGACCTTTCAAAATTAACTAAAAAAGTAGTTCATACTACTATAAATAACTAAAATATTAGTAAATTTAACAACAGTGAATACATAAAATTAACTACCATCGTAGTTAATTTTCACATTTCCAAGGGTAATTTTACCAAATTCCTTAGTTGATTTAACTATAGAGACCTTTCAAATTTAACTAAAAAAGTAGTACATATTACTATAAATAACGAAATAATAAGTTAATTTAACTACTTTTAAATAGGGAAATTAACTATTTAAATAGTTACATTTCTAATTTTTTTTGTGATAATTTTACGAATTGTTTAGTTGATTTAACTAAACCATTAGGTAAAAACTTTTTCCAAATTTACTAAAACTTTAGTAAAATTTACTAATTTTTGTTAAAAATTAGTAAACTTCTCTATTCTGAGCAGTGGCAAATTCAACTACTGAATTGGTTAAATTTATGAAAACTTTGGGTAATTAGTGAAAAAGTTAAACAACTAATTCACTTTAGGTAAAATAACTAAACGTGTTTAGTAAGTTGAAAATCAATCATTTTTTTTAGTTAAATGTACTATTTTTTTAGGTAGATTTGCTATTCTTTTTTTTCTGTGTATAATACAGCTGATGAGGAATTTTTTATATTTTTTGTTTTCATATTATTTATAGTATAACTTCATTGAAAATATCTAATTAATTTTTTTGCAAGTACTTTATTGAATATAAAACCGAAGTGAGGTTCTCTCCCAATGCTCGTCTCTGCAGCACTTTCAAAAATTTAAACAAATAATCGATGGAAAAATTTATTTTCTTTTTTTCTCCTCTCTTAATTAAATTTATAAGTAAATAAGCACTTGTTTTCCAATTTTTTTTGAATAAGTGTTAAAAAATGAAGTAGTTTTTAAAATATCATTGTGAAAAAATTTATGACCGTTTACACAATTTATCACAAATTGTCAGTACATCATTTAAAAATTTTTTAAATTTTTAAAAAATGAATTGATCATTCAAAATCAATAAAAATTATTGGTACTATACTTAATGGGAAATATTTTTCGGAAATTCAAACTATGTAGAAAGTGAAAGTTTTATTTCACTAAAACGCAAATATAAAAATTCTCGTTAGATCTAGATAATTCCATTTTCAGGTTCTCCTAAATAAATAGGTCAACTTTCCAACAGTCTGAGGAAAATGTTGGATAACCTGAGTTTTTGGAAATTCAATATACAAATGCAATGTTGAATTACCAGAATTCTATACACAATTATTGTTCCTTTTAGAAAACTTGGTTGACTGAGCTTTCTTCTGGATATTCTCCAGATGAGTCCAGTAATTCATTAAAACTTTTAACAATATAATATCTTAAAATAATAATTTATATTTTTTCAGAAATGAGTAATATTTTAAGATTATAAAATATTTTTTTATTAGACAATTAAATATTTTATCAAATTAACGTCATTATTAACTTCATTTTTACATTCATTTTTAAAGCATTTTTGTTTGAACCCTCAGGTAGGTTTATGCTTTTATCTTCAATATTCAAGTTTTTGTAGTTTCTCCTATTAATTTTTATAGGTACAAGCGCAGCATAACATGTATTTCATCTTCCTTTTATATATTTATATGTATGTACGTATATGTTTATTCATTTATTTTAAAAATGCTCGCTTTTAATTAATTTTTTTTTCTGAAATTTTCCGCTTATTAGTACAAAATTCCTTTCAATAGCAAGCCGGCGTCGCTTTACAGAAAAAAAAATCCTTTTTTTGTTTTTATTTTTTTTTCATGCGAACAAAATTTCTTCTTTAATATTTTAATTATGTGCCATCAACAGGAAAAATAATTAAAGTATATAATTTTTTTTTTTAAAAATGGAATTCATATAGAACACGGATCTTAAATAACAAAGAAAAAAGCAAAACATTAAATGAAGCATAAAATTCTTTCTTGATGAAAGCGGGATGCGTTCAAAAAAGGTGTAAAATTTTAAAATTATAAAGGATTCCAAAATATTTGAGTTGAGTAATTGAAGTTTTTTAATGACAATTATAATTGTTTTTTATTTCAGAAAGTTTTGTTTAAGGTTCATTGTAATAAAAACTAATTTTATTTTTTAATTGTATTAAAATCTACTTTTATTACAGTATAAATTGATAAAAAAATTTCAAATTTATTTAAAGTATAAGAGATTGTAGAAGTACTAAGTTGAGAAAATGAATACATTAAGAACTTGAGATGCTTAATAAATTCGTTTGAAACGTAGCACATTATATAAGAGGTTGTGGCAATGCCTATCCCTTATACAATCGAGGTTATTATTTTATTATTGTCTGGAAACTGTTATACAGTATAAAATTTTATTTGTGTGGATTATTAATCTAAATTATAAAATACTAAAATATTTTCCAATGAGACCCTTTTTTTGAAGGATCTCACGAGACCCTTCTTTTGACGGAAGTTTCGAATGAAAAATATAGCTTTCTCCGAACTACGAAAAATTTGTATTATAAATTCAGTATGTATTAGAAAATCATTTGTATTATAATTTATATCATAAATGAGCTTGGACTTTTTCTATATCCTTAATTCTATACTTATTCTATATTTTCTATCACCTTACAGTTCATTTTTTGGCAAAGGTAACCTAGTTGTCGTTTCAGTGCTTTAAATCTAACCGGTTAACCTAATAAGTTCTCCCTCATCATTAAGAAACGAGCGTAACGCGCATCAGTACTAGTTAAATCTTTTTTTTTTTTACCTTAGTTTTCCAATCTAGCCAAAGCTAAAAACTACCAAGTGAAGATCAACAACTTTTATGCTTAAAATAAAACTGAAAAATTGCTTTTCTATAAGTAGTGGAACCTTTTGTTGTTGGATTTAAGCTATTTAGTTCTTCTGCTATTTTAACTCAGAATCTTTTATTTCATTATTTTTTCCAATAATTATGTGTATTGCTGCTGGTTAGTAGCCTTTCTGTCCCTATTGATAATTTCCAAAAACCAAGCTCATTTTATAAATAATCTGATAATAAATAGACATTGTTTTTGGCTAATAAAATAAATAATCACCTTCCTTAGGCTGGCTTTAATTTCAATTTGAGCTAAAAAAATTGGCATTTCAAATATTTTCGGTGTCAATGTTTAATATTAAATGTTCAATTTCTTGGTTAATAAATCTTGAAGTTATCCTACCTATGTAGTTTATATATAGACTTAGTTTAATTGTATAACATTATTATTTAAATCAGATTTTAGAAATTAATCAACATTAACAAAATATGCGACTTACCTTAGTATGCACGTCTCTTTCTTTTTAACTTATATACTACAGAGGTCTATGATAATAGGTGACAGTCAGGACTTTTATTAAATTTTTCTTCTTTAAACTTGGCTATTTAAAAGTTATTGTTGACTTATATCAAACTTATCTATGTGATATTTATTCAAACAAAAAAAAAATAAGTACCCTAATCGATTTAGAATTAAGTAATAAATTTTTATATCTTTATTTGTTTTATAAAATTTCAATCAAAACACAAAAAAATCCTGAAAGATAAAGGTCACAAAATTTTTTTAAACTGATTTCAGTATTATGAAATGATGCTATGCAATAACCAAAAAAAATAGTTGAGTCAAATTAATGTTTTGGAAATTAGCACTTTTCTCTTCAGCAAGTGAAAAACTGCTTAAAAACAATCTACTCATTAATTAAAAACCTTCATTCATAAATATACCAAAATTTTCAAATATTGCATATATTCAGGATGAGCAAAAAAATAAATTAAGGAGCGTTAACACAGTGCTCTAATTTAAGGGTTAATTACGTAAGTTAAGAAAAATAATTATATTTTTTATAATTTGCCGTTAGTTTCTATATTTATAGAGATATGGAAAAGCTTGAAGATGTGGAAATATAAGGTGTTGATACGAGAGACGATAACTTGAGGAGATGGTGTTAAAAAAAAATTTGTTTTAACAAAATAAATTATTTATTAATATACTATAAACTCGCAGAATTTGAAATATGTTTATTCCTTCTAAATAGTAAAAAATGGCATTTAGATGAGAAGGAGGTAGGAAAAAATATTTTTCTGAGGAAATATGCTTTTAACAAATAGAAAGCTGAAAAATTTCAGCTTTCTATTTGCAAGGGTGTAAAATTTTTGTAAACAGGCCCACGAACGGACAGACAGAGTAAAACAAATAAGTAGTTTTTTTTCAGAATGTTTTTGAAGAAGTGCTAAAAACGCAATCTATCCATATAAATCCATTGGCCTTTTTAAATATCAATTAGTGTTAAGCGAACATCAATCACTCATTATTTGTTTATTTAGGATACCATTAGCCCCAATAGGATATAATAGGTTGTATCAATAAGGATTTAAAAAAAAAAAAAACAAAAAATAATAAAAAGACTTCAACATTTTTTTCATCATAATAAAGGTAATTTTAATTTTTATTAAAAACGAAAAATACCAAAAAAAAACCCATCAATCATAAATGAAATTATTGGTACATACATATATAATGATGACAGGTTATAAAATTTTCCAAAAATTTATAAATTTAAGTATAAGCGGAAAAAAATTACATGCATGCAAAATTTTGCAATGGAATTTGAAAGTAATCTTGTAAATAATTTACAAGAGTTCTTTATTGCCCTTGTTCAATATAAACCACGCATATTTGAGTTACACTCGTTTTGCAAATTAAATGTCCCAGATTAAAAAAAAAATTTTTATAATATAAAATAATAAGTGGTGAAAAAAACTTCTGTGTTCTTTTTTTTCGAGCTATTTTTACCGACCGCATTCCGTATCATAAGAGAGACTCTGTTCTATGCCGACAAATTTAGTATATTGAGTTTTCGATGGAAACGCACTTCTCCATGATAGAAAAACATATATAAACTAGAGATATAGGTTTATCTATCTATCGGTGTGTGTACAAGCGTGCAAGTTCTGAAGACCTTTTCTGGTCCGATTTTACATTTTTGCGCACATAAAGAAGAGAAATCAACCAAATTTCTTGAAATTTAATATTTCATTTTGGGGTATTAAAACAATAAACTGATAAATTTTTTGGAGAGATCGTAGCTTAGAAGCTAAACTTCGGGAGGAATTTAAATTTTTTTCCATGGCACAAAGCAAAATTCCACTAAGAGCTAAATTGACGCCTTTCTAAGTATGTTGACTAAAAGCTTGTTAATTTCCTTAAAATTGAAAAGAAGAGTTTAAAAGGCATTTCTAAATGCCTGTAAACAAAACACATAAGCAGACTAACTGATAGACTAAAACTAATATCAGGAAATTTTTTTTCAATTTTGTTGGAAATGTTGTAGTTTTGTTGAATTTTAAAACATAACTAGAATGAAAAGGATTCTGCGAATAAAATCATATGCATCAAATCCGACGTCGGTACGCATAACTCATACTATACCTTTTTCGAAAAAAAAAGAACACTATCAGACTCGTAAGCTTTGTGTCAATCTAATTAATTTTTATAATTAAAAAAATTGCCGTAAAAGTACGCATTATTTTTTTTTTTGCTTATCTTCTGTTTCCATGTGCTTCTATGCTGCACGTGCTCTTAATTTATTTAAAAGCAATTTATAATTAAAATTTTACATATAATTAATTAAAAAAAAATAGTTTCATGCACATAGCTAGATGTTGTCTTTAAATTATTCAAGAAATTGTAATAGTTATCTTGTAAGAATGTGTCAAATATTTGAAGGAATGTACTCTCAAATGATTATTGCAGATACCGAAAGGTTTTAAAAATAAATTACAATATTGTGATGAACTGTCTTGCATTAACAAAGAGCATCGATCACCATCAAATTAATTATCCGTAACACTGCCGTATTACAATTGTGCCATCACGTACTTACAAAAATTAACATTAAATATTTTTATGACTCCTTCTTTAATTGCATAGAAGCGGAATTCACTGTACGCGAGAAAAAATTTCATAAATTTTATGCTATTCTAAAGGCCATAGGTCTAATGAAAATAATTAATTACAAAATTATGGAGTCCTGATTTCATTAAGAGTAACAAAAGCACTTATTTGAAAATATTTTTTGATTTATTTTTTAAAAAACATTAAAACTTTTGTACCGTGAGATTTCAGAACTTTTAATACTGTTTTTTTTTTTTTAACACAGGAATTCCAATGAAGAACCTTAAATAATAATTCAAATGAATCTCTTTGAAATGGTCATTCTCTTATATGAAAATAAAGCACTGATATGACATATAATAATTTTATTCCAGACAATATTTTTAATGTTTCATAATTCACTTACACTCGTTTATTATATACGTCCGGGCGAATGTTCGGTGGGTATTATAAATCTGCAACTTCATATGTAACGATAAGAAATAGACTTCTAAGATATAGGCATAAGTATAATATTTTTGATGAACATCGATTGTGAGCAGTTTTAACTATAAGTGCCTGTCTGTGTAAACAAATATTTGGGTTAAATCAATGCAATGGTTCCGGATTTAAAATAATTTTATGATATAGTTCGTATAATAGCCGTATTGCGAATGCAAAATAATTCGGATTTAACCCATGCAAATTTCAATTTGTCAAGCCAAGTACAACCAGGTTTAGTAATAGAGAAATTCAGAAAAATGTTTGCATAAAATTTTTTTTATTTAAGTGTCAAAAAGCATCATCTAGTAACACAGAGTTGACACGGTTAACTCTATTTTTTGTCGTTTTCTACGTGAATTTATTATAATGCATGTTTTCAAAAAACAAAAAGAACCTACCACGAAGTCATGCGTATCGTGTCTTAATTTATGTTCCCCCTAAGGAATTCCACAGATTTATGAACAAATTGTTATTTGCTGGAATTAAAAATAAAAAAAAAATTTTTTTAAAAGCATCTTCCTTACATTGTCCTTTAATATTGTAAAATAGTTTTTTTTTATATAAATAAAAAAAAAAGGATGTTGATTATTTCATTTTGTTAAGATCTGTTTTTAATTAATGTAGCACATATAAAGAATTTTCACAATATCTGGATACTGTAGGCATCAATGTAAAATGGTTTGCATATCTTTATTTGCTTGCAGATGAATCAGAGATTTTGTAAAGTTTATGAGATTTAGATGCGAACTACTGCTTTGTATTTTCTTAACTTCTTTATTTCGATCAACTTTCTGAAGATCAATTATTTTTTAAGGCAACAAAATATTTAATTTTTTTCAAAATTACCTCTTAAATGCTTGTGATACAAAACTTCTAGCTAATTTCACTTATGTTTAAAATTATAAAAAGTGTTCTTAAGCATTTAATTTCATAATAGTATCTCTCTCATATTTGACAGCCGCCCATTTGTTTTTAAAATATTGAAATTTGCTTTAAAAATTTCTTTTAACTCTTCATGGCTAAAAGCTAAAATATTGTATATTTTGTACAGCACCTTCGAAAAAAATTTATTATTTAAAAAATAATCAAATACATTTCTCTTTTATTAATTTTTCAAGGACCTTTTCTGTCGGTTTCTGTATTCCTTTCCTTTAACAAACGCTTTTCTTAATTTTATATTCAAGATAAAATTTTAATAAATTAAATTCAACTGTGAAATTTAATATAGATTCTCTTTTTTTCCTTTTGAGAATACCTAAGAATATTTTTGAATAAAGGAGAGTATTCTAATATATTATTTCCTTAATAGTCCTACATAATCTGGCATATTTAAATATTAAAATACCTTTAATAAAATAAATCTTTTCAATTCAGATATTTAACAATTACGAAAAATAAGAACATGCTAAGAAAGGAAAAGCAAAACACGGTACCAAAAATTTACGGGTTAATCAAATGTTTTTTTTTTATTTTTAAATTTTTCTTTTATTTCTGAAGAGATTCTGAAGAGATTATTGAGTATAGAGCCAAAATCTAAACATAAAAAATATATAGAACAGAAAGGATACCAGCCAACTTTTTCTATATAGAAGAAGTACTTTTATATAGTCTTTGTTTCATCTATACCCACACATATATGAAATCGTAAGCAAAACTCTTCTGTAAAATTTTAAAAACTTGGAGCTGAAACGCAAAAAAAAAATTTTTAAAAAGTCTGAATGATCAAAAAAACACAAAAAAAAATATTCTTTCTTCATTTTACTTTTGTTGTCCCAAAAAAGTATTTTGTAGTCGGTCCTTTTCAAACAACAATGTGCTCAATAAATTTTTATAAAATTTTATTTTCCTTTATATAGTAGGAATTTTCAAAGAAACGCTTGAGGCTGTATTCATATAAAATAAATTTACCAATAATATTATAAGATTTAATAAAGTGAATTCGGTGCATATGACAGAATATTCAAGGGCCAAGCTATTTTATATTGCTTTTTAAAAGCAGCTATTGATTTTTTTGAACGTATATGGTTAATGTGAAGGTCGGAGGATTTTGTATTTTGTTGTATTGAAGAATTTTGTATTTGAGAAAAATCAATTGACTTACAAAAAATTTACCCTTAAAATAAACCAGAGTTGCTTTAAAAAACGTATATTAAGTGTTGCGTACAGTGCTTCTTTCTAATTTAATATTTAAATAACTTGAGCTGATTAGTTTTTTTTTAAATGAGACCCAATGAACAAAAATTTTTTAAAAACAATATGTGACATACCGACTATTAAATGAGATATACAAGATATTGGCTTCATCTATGAGAACTAGTAAAGTTAAATCTGATTAGATCGAAGTTTCAGCTTTTACCTCCATGTTCCAAAAGATGTTGAAAACATCCACCTGTCCTTCAATGTACGTCTCCTTTCTAGCAAACACAACCAATAGAAGAAGGCCTCTAAAAATAGTTAGCAGCAAAACTCAACTCGGACTAAATTTCCTCAGAAGACAAAAGTGGAAAAGGAAAAAAGTTTTAAAGAGTGCAAAAATGTGTATAGGTATAAATGGAAAGATCAGTGGTCTAAGCCTCTTCTGATGTAGTTCAGATATAAATTATAATAAATTGAACCAATTTAAAAATTCTTAAGATCTCTTGTAGTGTTATAAATTCAAAGACTTCCTTAATCTGAAGAATGCGCTCGTTGTTTTAGAAATTGGATTTTAACAGGAAACTGATTTTGATTTGCTCTTCTTCTTTCAAACAATAAGATAAATATTAGAGAAATGTAAAGCGTGCCATAATGATATTTTGATTTTCTCTAAAAAAAAAGAAAGTTTACTGAGTCTCAACGTGGAATTAGTTTTCGTTTTTTCCTAAATTTCATTTCGTATTCATCATTATTTCGGTTTTTTAATAACCTTGCAATATTCTTCATTTTTTTTTGTAATTTTAAAGTATTTTTTTATTTCTTCTATATTTTGTTTTTCATTTTCTACCCGCTTATCTATAAATCCTTTCCATTTATTTGTTTATTTTTCTGGCTTTTCCCGTTATTTTTTTTTTTTGTTTAGGGATTAAGAGCACGTATTTTTAGTGGAATTATCCTTACCAATTTAAGATATTAACCAGCTTTTTATTTTATTTTTTTTTTTTTGAAGAAAAAATTATCATAAAACAGAAAACAGAGTAAAAGAGCAAAACTAAATCATATCATCTTTTGCTCAAAAATTATTTTACTTATATATGTGTGTATGTATGTATATAAACTTTTATTAAATGAAAACGAAATTCCTAATTTAAGGCCTACAAATAATAAAAATGAAAAAAAGCACATTCAAAGAAACAAACAATAAGAAATGAACAACAACTTTTCTTCGACGAACGCATATTTTGTTTGAACGCACATTGAAAAAGAAATATTAAGGCGACATCTTTTTTTAAGAAAATGTGTAATGTACAGTACAGCTATGTGTTAGTATCATTTTTGTTTAAATTTTACTCTCTCCCCTTCTCTCTTTTGATTTTGCTCTCATCTCATTCTATCATCTTATTTTTCTGTTTTTCTTTCTTTTCGGTTCACTCAGGAAAAAAAATTTTATTTATGTAAATAAAGGACGTGGATTACGTTATGTTACCTGTTAAGGTGTAGTCAACAGTTTATACAATAAAAAATAAAATTTTATGACTTTTTGGGAAAAAAAAAAACGAAAACAGAAAATGCAAAGAAGAATGAAACAGCACTAAAACAAGAATACCAACAAAAATAACTTAAAAAAAACGCTTAAATAAACAGTAACGAAAATGAATTCCTTAACTAAAAAACAAAAAACAAAAAAGTAAAAACAAAATTTTTTTTAATGACATAACAAACGTCGTCATAGGCTCGTTGTGTGTCATTGTAAACTTTTTAAAAACAAATGTAGTGAGAAGATAAAATAACAAAACAAAAATAAAAAAAAAAATAAAAATTTTCCATACTTTGTAAAAATTGTTTTTTTATGGCACAAAATTTAAGGGTAAATTTAATATCATCGCACATGCATTATATAAAACGTACGTACTCCCATTATACAAGCATATATCTACATACATACATATTATTCTATATATTTGTACAAACATTTTTATTTAGATGATCATTTATTATTATGTATTCAACAACAAAATATTTATAAACGTACGTATGTGTACTTGTTATTTACATTTTACATTATTTACGTTATTTAAGTACAATAATATAATTCAATATACACGTACATATAAATGTATACACATGTGTATGAAAGCGTCACATATGTGTAAATGTTATTGAAGAGAAAAAAAATTTGTTGTTAAGTCAACAATGCGTATTTTAATGTTAAACATAAAGTATTTAAATTTTAATTTTATACGTACGAATACTAAATTTCAAATCTTAAATAGCTTTTTAAACAATTCAATTGACTTTATGATTTAAAATATAAAATAAAATAAGGAATTAATAAAGTAATAGTAAACCTTGAAAGGATTATGGCCTTGAATAAAATTTTTATGTTATTAATGTGAAATTTTAGGACTTTAGTTTAAAATGTACAATTATATAAAATTATTCACTAAAAATTGTCAACACCAGCCAAAGTGATAATGAAAATTTGTAAAATTATTTTGCTGATTTGGAAATACTTTAAAATGCACGCCAGATTATATTTATACTAACTTCAATTACGACAAAAAACATTTAAACAGCTAGAGGTAACTTAACTTCCTTTATGTAAAAGTGTGCGTTTAAATTAAAGAGAGCAATTTTTATTAAATTTTCTAATGCAGAATCAATTTTATATCGCGCATTTTGCATTATATTATAGCCATAGGAACAAGAAAGAGAAGAAGATCTTTTAATTTATCGAAAGTTTTATTTGTTATACTTAATCTTTTAATCATTTTTATTGAAATTTTAATTGAAATGGTAAATTTTGTATAATAAATTGTTGACAGCATTTCTGAAGAGGCTCATTCATAGAACATTGAGATTTTTCAAGAGGCTCATTTACAGAACATTGGAATTTTTCATGAAAAATCAGTGGTTTTTCAATAAATAAAACTGTTTATAGAACTTATTCTACTTTAATTGTTAATTAAAGTAGAATAAATTCTATAAACAATAGAATAATAAAACTTAAAATAATTGATCAAAAGCAATAATAGTGGCATTTTGTTCGATTGTATACTTTTTATTAAGGCCTTGAAAAATTATAAAGTTTGGTGTTGTTTTGCTACATTTTCTGTACCATAAAAGATTTTTTAATGGTTGAATTCAAGAAAAAATTCTGTAAAAAAATATAATATGAAATTGTTGTTCTAACAAAATTAAAATAAAATTGGGACAAACCAAAGGTTTGTAATTTTTTCATTCTCATACGAAACTATTTCAAAGATTGCATAAGTTTAGGATAAGGCAAAAAAAAAAATTAAAAGAGGCTTTAACATAATGCTGGAATTTGAGGTTTAATTGTCCGAGTTAAGAAAAATAATTATACTCTTGAATGGAATGAATTTTATTTAGCTTTCTGCATTTATAGAAATTTGGAAAATATTGCAGTTCGGGAATATAATTTGCCAAAAATTCGAATTTTACAAATTTCAAGAGTTATTGACTTCATTTGTTTGAAGTTTTAATTTTTTCATTATAAACCATAAATATTGGGAAAGATTTGGCACCCACCCTGAAACAAAAGTTTTATCCATTTAAATTCTTTATCTAATGGTATGCGCTGCTGTATGCCTTTTTGATCAATCCTGCATATACACACAACACATAATGTGTACAAAAGTTTACATATTCTTGAATTATACTAGCCCCTTTCTAGCGCATATTGAGAGCACTTCAAAATCTGATCTGATTAAAAATCTGAAATTACAAATTCAACGAAGAAATATTTCAATTTATATAATAAAATTTAACTTCCCTGCATCTTCCCCATATTCATATAATTATTTACACTTCTGAAAATATGTAGTATATCAAACACTTAATTATACCTTAAGTCAATTGAAATTCTGTTTTAGGTTACGTCTTGGTATTTGTTAAATATTGTTATATAATATTATTGCTTAAAGCGATTACTCGCATATTGCCTTAAACATCTATATGCTTAGTACAATTAATTTACTATATACATAGCTAAAAACAAACAATCACGTATTTTATGATGTTTACATTTCCACAATAATTACACTGATAATATAATCATTTATTTTTGAAATTATATAACATGAAGACATTTATAATAGAAAAATTCCATTTATATACACACATTCTACATAATAATATTATTCACTTTACATACATACATACGTAGTATGAATAATATTCGCTTGTATGTATACAATAAATGATGAACAAGGATTTATTAGTTAGGTCTACTATATACTTTTTTGTTTTTGTTTTTTCAAATCAAGCAGCATTTATGGCCTAATTTGAATTAAATGGTTTATTAAATCAGTGCTCAGCTTTAAGGAAATTCGTTTAATATTTTGCTAAACTCAAAAAATATTTGAATTTCATTCAATTTTCTAAAAAAAACATTTGATTATTACCATTTTAAACATTTTCTATGCCTAAATTCATTCAATAAATTGTTGCTTCTTGCTTACAAGTCACACGTTCGACACGAATTTAATTTTATCACTTATACGAAAATATTTTCAAGGAAAATATTTTTTTCTTTATTCTTTTTCCCTTTTATTTTTGATATAATTATTATTTAAGGTTAGGAGAATAACAATTATCAACACTCTTGGCAAATAGAATTTTAGATTAAATTAACCTCTATATACAAGAATAAATTTTCTATTTAATTTCCTTTTATTTAAGTAAATTAATCGAATAATGAAAATGTCCTTTGAGAACAAGAAATTATGTGGGCACATATTGTACGCATGTTCTAGAGAATTTTGAAATTTCTTAATTGATTGTAAGAATGTAAAAAAGGAAAATAAAATACAAAAAAAAAACAAAGAAATGTTGTAGTTGGGTTTTTTTTTTGGAGTTAACGAATAAAAAAAATTTTTGAACTTCTTGATTAATTTTTCATGTTTCCTTTTTTGTGCTCGTTAAGAGTGAACATTTTTCCGCCTACATCTATAAGAAAAGATGTAAACAGAATGGAAAATATTCGATTTTTTTGTTTAAACAATTTTAAATTTAAAAATTTTTTTTTATTTAAACCCTTTTTTTTTAAGTACGTTACCACAAAATGCTTATTTTTTTTGTAATTAGTCTGTCGCAAAATGTGATCTTATTTAAAATGCAGAATAAAAATTTTGGTTCCCTAAACCTTTTTCTTAATAATAAACTCTTCATTATTAAATTTCTCAATTGTTTGTATGGTTTCAGTGACTGTAGCTAAAACCGTTATCATTTATAGATGGAAAGGGAAAGGAAAGGAAAAGGGGGAAGAAAAAATAACATTTGTAGTATTAAATTTAATTTAAACCTTGAATTTTTAATTTACTTGTTAATCTCGCTCGCAAAAAATTTGACCAGATAAAACTAGGGCAACTGCGTTACCCAACAGAAGTTGATGAAAAACTAAAATCTACTCTCATAAGAAGGCAAACGAAGGAAGATCACAAATTTGATTAACCCTATCCAGAATTTTCCATTAAGCCTGTTGATTACTTTTTTTCGCTAATTTCAAAAGATGACCCTTATGTTAGAAAAAATCAAATGCTGTAAAATAAATCAAGTTGGTTAATCAAATAACAAAGTTTGGCTAACATCAACTTTTGAAACGCAATCATAAGCATTTTAAAACTGTAAGAATTATAAGTTGTTAAACAATGATGATCTAATATGCATTCTTTATTCAGAATAATGAATAAATTGTCTCAATACACAGTTTATTGCAAAGTATAGCTTGTTTTGTTTGTTTGACTCAAATTCCTCCTAACCATATGCAAAATGAATTCAAATATTCCAAAATTACTATTTGGATTGTGAAGTTAAAAACAAATTTGCTTTTCTGAAAACCCTCACTTTCATTTGAGTTTTGTTAATAAGAATAAAAAAAAATCAATAGCATTTTTTAACATGGTAAGTACATGATAAATTTTTTTTTCTAAACATGGATAATACAATCTAGCTATATCAACATTATTGAAAATTATTTTGTAAAAATTCAAATTTCATTGAAATTGTTAAATCAAAATTCCTTATTCCTTAACAGAATAAACAAAATTTAGCAAAAAAGAAGGTATTTTAGCAAAAAAGAAGAAAAAAATTCAGCAAACTATTAAAAAATAACAAGAAAATACAAAATACTTCTTTTACGTATAGTCGAAATTTTTCACGAAATTAAATGGCTCCTTGAATATTCTCTTAAGAATTTTATTTTATAAAATAATAAAATTTACAAGGATTTTATATTATAATATTATAAAAACGAGATTATTTTTGACATTATATACCCTTAAGGTATTCTACCTTGTAGTTGGTATACAAACAGATCAATTCCATGCAAATTCCATTAAAACGAAATTCTTCACAACTAAAATTTTATTCTCTATTTCATGAGCATCCATACAATTGTATATCATAATATTGTGTGCATTAATATCATAGAATTCCCCGTTATGACGTTATATGCAAAAGCTAATTTTATGTGAAAAAGAGAAAATGGTGTATGCACATACTTTTCCTTTTACTCCTTTTTAAAATTTGCATACAAATAAAAAGGATCAATTTTTTTATATAAGGATATTAAAAGCAAATAACATAATAAATACTGGAAGTACTGTGTTTTAAGCAGTTTTTCCATTTTTTTAGCAAAATCTAAGTGAATTTTAGAAAATGCAATTCTCATTAAAAAATTTAATCACTACTTGTATTATAATATTTTAATGCAGTTGGAGTTTTGTTCACTTATTTAAATTTCAAAAAATTATTTTAAACATGACAAGAACTAAAACAATTAAGAAAATTAAGATAATAAAAATATACAAAGCACAGGACACAATTACCGCCTAGCTAAGACAGAAATTTTTTTAAAAAGCAAAACTCCAGGGCTATTTATGTGCTGGAAAATTGGAGATTTAAAGATAACGTAACGTAATGTCTTATGAATATCAGAAATATTATGATTTTTGTTTATTAAAATAAAGTAAGCAGACTTTTCACTGACGAAATTTCCTGTTAGAAAAATGTAAAAAGAATAAAGAAATTTTCGCAAAATATCCATTCGCCGTTATTTGTCCATTTGTCTATTTGCCTGTTAATGAACTTCTGTATTTCAGTAGATTTTTTACAACAAAATCATTGAAATTACTTATTAATTGAAATATTTGTCTACTGTAAATTACCGCAGTGTAGCATCACTGCGTCAATTTCAACTAACTGCATACTTTCTAATATTAAACTTCCAAATTAATTCCTTAGAATATCCCGAGTTCATAAGCTATTGCGATAATTTACAATATTTGAGTTATAGTAATAATAAAAATAGCAAGGTGTTAAAAGAAGATAAGAAAAGTAAAGAATTGAGAACCAATTTACATAATTTTATAATTCTTACTCACCTCAAATGACTTGTAATTACGAAAAAAAATATTAAAAATCCTAGAATTATGCAATATTTTCACAGTTACTTAATCCTTCATAAAGTTCATTATATGAAATTTTACACGAGATTTTCATTTTAATGCAATATTCAAATAAGTCTAAATAAAGAAAAATTTGCAATTTTTTTTTCTTTAGGGCTATTAGTGAAATTATTTTAAGAATTCAGAACAAGAAATTTAAATACATTGTGGAAAAAATCTTTTTATTTTTTTTTTAAATTGAAAGAATAAAAAAAGAGAAACCGGACATTCTTATGATATTTCCTTTAACTAAAATTTAAATATTATGATAAAGTGTTTTATGAAGAAATATTATGACAGTGAATTTAACAAAGAACGTGAAAAAATTACCATAATTTTCTCAGCTGTTTGGTTTAACAAAGAAAAACAGACTATCACTCGACAGATTCTTAATTACAGTTTATGTAATCCAATTGAATCAAATGCGAAATTGATTGATTCATAATAATTCAGAAGACTTCTTGATGAGAAAGAATATTATGTAGATCTCAGAATGTTGCTTTGTAGAAATGCTTTTTCTTAAAATATGGTTTTCAAATTCAGGATACAAACATTTACTTTATATAAGAAAACTAATAAGTTAGCTGTGTGAAATTTTAAGTAAACATCTGTTGAGGGAAAAGTTAAGAAAATTTTGAACAAAGATGAGGAACTTCATGAGTCACATTTTTTGGGATAGAATCAAAAAGCTAAAAATTAGATAATTTGTAAGAAAAGTTATTTTGTGGCAACAAAACCCTAGAAGATGGGTAATAAAATTAAAATGTGCCTAAACTTTTTGTGTTTTCCTGGACCTGTTGTCTCACACTGCTCTATGTATTTTGTTAGCATACAAGAAGATGGGAAAAGAGTGATATTGACTTGAGTCTTCACATGAAAAAACCAATTTTCTTTTCGTTTTTTTTAAAAGGAAAATTTCAAATTTCCTCAAAATACAATACAAGCCGATTATTGCCTTGGAAAACTTTAAATTTTTCTGAGCATCACTGTAATTTTCAATTTCATTCATCATCTACTTTTTTATTCAGTAAAATTCATTCCCATTTTTCATTTCAAACGATTTTAAGTAAAGGAGAATTCAAAACACAAAATATTTTCAGTTTAAAGACGGACAAAAATGTTTTTAATTTTGTTTTTAATTTTCGTTTGTTAAGAAAAGGATATTACATTGCAAAAAAGTAAAAAAAATTTGTATAATACCTACTTCTTGTTAAAATTTGAAACTTTTCATAAATGTAAGCTTTCCCGGTTAATAAGAGAAGCAATAAAAAAAGAAAATGGAAATTGTATAAAAAGCGACAATCCGAAAAAAGTGTGTTTTGTACATTTTTTTTTGTATTCGTAACGTTATCCGGAAGAAAAAAAAGAATTTAAAAATAATATTTAAAAATTTTGTCAACAAAAATATCAAGAATTTAACAAAATGAAAAGGACATTAGAGGTTCACACTTGAACGCCTGTTCAGTCTTAAATGTGATTTGTAAAGTTTTTTTAAAACGCTTTTTATTCTTCTTTGTTTCTGGCTTCTTTTTCCGCATCTTCTCTACCGAAATTATCTTCTTATATAAATATCTAAGGTTTACAGTTTATACTTATGCGTGTATCTGTTTGTGTGTCAGTAACAAAATATTTACTTAATTTTTGGAAAGCTTTAAGAGAACACGAAAAAAAAGAAAATCGTTGAATGAAATTTGTTCTTGAAATTTTTCACAGTAACTCGCAGACACCAAACGAAGAATTTCTTATGAAAACAAAAAAGAAAGAAAACAACAACAAAAACAGTAAAAGAACAAAAAAAAAAAGGATTTTTAAGGATAAATTATATTTTTAAGTGCTAAAAGTAATACGTTCGTCTTTCCTCTTAAAAATTATACTGATTGTATAAAAATGAATTAAAAAAGAATTGATGTAGAAGAGAAAATATTTTAAGAGATTGAATCGTTTAAGGATAATTAAATTCCCATGATATCATGACAAAACCATTATGTGTACCTATTTATAAAAATAAAGAAAAAAACCAAATAAGAAAAAGGATAATAACTCATTATATTAGAAGAAAATTGGTATTTCTTGTACACTGCCTGATAAGCAGTTCATTTCCACAAGTACTACAAGAACTGTGTTTGAGATTAATTCAATTCCATTTAAAATAAAAACAAAAGTATTCAAGATTCGTTTAACTTTTAAAAACATCGTAATTAAATACTTTTAATAGAGGTAAAGTTAATCAAATATACGTAAAACGATTTAATTAAATATTTTCCCCATTTAATGAGAATTTTTTTTTCTAATTATTAAAATTTTACGCTTAAAATAAAGTTTAAAATACTTATGAGTAGAATGCGTACAGACCGTCACACATGTATAAAAGAATTTAATATAAAAATAATGGGGAAGGTTTTAAAAATAAAATTAATTTTTCAAGTAACCCTTTCAACTCATGTGGAAACTCATAGCAAATTAACCTTGAAATATATTAATAAATAATATATGTATATAGTTTTTTTTTGCCAATTATTAAGATTAGAAATATGAGTTTATAAAAAATATGGTAGCTATTCTCATAATCTGTGAAGCCTTTTTGTTATTTTTACACAAGATGTCCGAGATGCGATGATGATATTCGCAAAATTTTAAAGTTTTACAGTATATCACAAAAAATCCGCTATACATAACAATTAAAAAAATCTGATGTGGTCAGCACATAACCGACCGCAATGTGTATTGTCTAGTTAAGTGAAAGTGTTACAGAATATTATAAAAATGTCTGTTAAATACTTCTTTCCAATTTTTAGGACATTAGTAAGCTTATAGTTAACATACCTAGAAAAATGTAAATTTGGCTCTTAGTAGAGTTTCGCTTTGTGCTACCCGAATTCCCTGAAATGCTCGCCAGTTAGTTTCGGTAACGACCAGAACTCAAATATCAAATTTCAAGAAATTCCATCAATTTGTTCTGTGTATATGGTGAAAAATGTAAAGTCGGCCCGCAAATCAGTTCTCGAGCCCTGATCTTTCCAAAAAAGTTATATGTTCATTGTTTTAATACGAGAAACTCAAGTATTAAATTTCAATGAAATCGGTTGATTATTTCTCTTTATATACACAAAAATGTATATTTGGCCCGTAGTAAACGTCCAGTTGCCGATACCTGATTTGTTCCAAAAGCTAGGAATTTTCACGGACGGTCAAACAAAGCTCATATATGAAATTTCAAGTAAATCGGTTGAATATTTTCTTCAAAATGGTGAAAAATGTAAAATCGGCCCGCAAATCAGTTTTCGAGTCCTGATATTTCCAAAAAATTTATATGTTCATAGTTTTCATACGAGGAATTTATATATTAAATTTCAATGAAATCGGTTGATTATTTCTCTTTATATACACAAAAATGTACATTTGGCCCGTAGTAAACGTCCAGTTACTGACGCCTGATTTCTTCCAAAAGATAGGAGGTTTCATCGCCGGTAGAGCAAAACTTATATATGAAATTTCAAGTAAATCGGTTGAATATGTTCTTCAATATGCTCAAAAATGTAAAACAGGCCCGCTAAAAAGTGCAGTTCCCGAGGCCTGATATATACCAAAAGTTGATCGATCCGTGCCATGGTGGAAATAAACTTACATATAAAATTTCATCAAAATCGGTTCGGCCGAACTTGAGATACACGCGTACACACACAGACCGACAGACCGACAGACCGACAGGTTGCTAAAAATAGTTTATTTACACTTCCCTACTATGGAGAAGTACGTTCCCACCGAAAACTCGATATGCAAAATTTGTTGCCATCACATAACTTACCTATTGTTTACACAATACGGTCGGTAAAAAAAACTGAAAGAAAATGACTTCTATTCTCAACCAAATACTCCATGAAAGGTTTTGTTAAATAGAGGATTCCAAGGGCTTCTAAAATAATCTATGAAATTTGTCTACCTCTTTAATTTCTTTAAGTCTAATTGCAAATATGTAAAGAAATTACACTTTTGAAGAAGAAGAATTTTCACAAAATCAATAAATTGACAAGGAGCAATAACTAAGAAATAAAACACATAAGTAGTGTTATACATGTTCCCACAATACTTCGCAAGTGTATACACCCTGTATGTTTTGAAAAAATTGAAAGTGTGTTTGAAAATGTTTGAATAATTCAATGGATACTAGGAAAAAATTACTGTTTATCAATAATGTTTCGGCAACCATGTGCAATTATAAAGATTAAGAAAAAATTTAATTGAATGATTTTTTTTTCATAAAATTTTATTTATAGCCACAAAAACCATTAATAATAATAATCTATATTAATAAATAGAACAATTAAAAACCCCAATGGACTTCTGTTTCAATATTTCATAATATACGAAATTTCAATTGGAATTCTTATCAAGTCTAATAAAAAGGGACATAAAGGAATATTCGTAATTTTTATTAATTTTCATTGATTCCATGTTATTAATAAGAAAATAGTCTAAAAGTCAGATCATTCTCATAATATAGTTTTTATTAAAATTATAGCAAGGGTTATAACCATATTAAGTTAAAAAGGATGGTTTATAATACCAGATTATATTTATTGAAACAGGTAGAAAAACTGAAAATAAAGGCAAGCGTAAATCGTAATTGGCAAAAAGTGAGAATTGTTCCTCTTGATTTGAAGAAAGCGAAATTGAATGAAATTTGATATTTTGATGTGAAGATTTACTTGATTTTAAGAAAATTTCTATTAAGTGAGTTGGAGTATTTGTAAAACTACATAAAAATCTTCTTTTCTCAAAAAATTTTGAATTTAACCGGGTTGTGATATTAAACAGGATTGATATTAAGCGTGTTTGACTGTGCATGAGGAAATAAAATAAGCAAATTCAACGTTAATGTTAAGTAAAACATACTTATATTATTTATTGCTAAAGATATTTTATTGATAAATCATTTGGTAACAAAAAAATGCATGGA
Organism: Condylostylus longicornis; assembly: GCF_029603195.1. Taxonomy (NCBI): domain Eukaryota; kingdom Metazoa; phylum Arthropoda; class Insecta; order Diptera; family Dolichopodidae; genus Condylostylus; species Condylostylus longicornis. Next base: position 7,027,839 of record NW_026578017.1, on the reverse strand, counting down.
AAACTTTTCATTTGAATAGAACTTTAATTTTTACTTCATTTATTCAAAATAGAAAATTGCATATCTTTAGGGGCAGTTTTCAAAAGTGCATAAATGCCCTTTAGGGGCAGTTTGCAAAAATGCGTTATCAATAATAAGCAATTTTCCGAAGAAAATTTTAATTTGCATAGTACAGCTTAAAAAAATTATTGACGAAAAATTAAGATTCTTATTTGTTTCTGTAAGAAAATCTAGAAAATTTTTTCTATTAATTGAGACCTTACCTCCTTTGGGAAGTCTTACAAAAATCATTGACCAAAATTAAAACAAGTTTACGAATGTGCAATAATAGGCCAGCCATTAAAAATTCTGTAAATATCTGACCACAACTTCAAAAACAAAAGACTAAACTTTACGGACCCATCAAAACTAGAGTCAAATAAACTTTTTCAAATTAATCAAACTTTTTATTTTAAATTTTTTAACACAAAATAACTTTAATTTAAAAACAACATATAAAAAACCTGTGACTAATTTCAATTATTTATACAAAGTTTCAATGCTTACTTGCCATAATATAAGTACACCATAAGTAATTTATCCTACATAAATCCAGAACTAAGAAAATTGAAAAGTTCACAACGTCCCACACATACCTGAAATGACAAAAAAAAAAAATAAAAGATATTTTTTATTATGTTTCATGAATTTTTTTGTCATATTTTCTACAGTAAGTATTTTGATTTCGGAACCCATTTCAAAACCTTTTTTACTTTTTGTTTTTTGCCGCAGCCTTAAGAGAATTTTGTTTTATTCTAGAAATGGATACAATGTTTGTGCTAAGTAGTATAACAAAATATCAAAAATAATTTCAAAAATAAAATCTTTAAATTTATCTTTATTAAAATCAGATAAGAAGTGAAATGTCAAAGTAGAAAAAAAAGAAAAAAAAATATTAAAAAGGGACTAGAGGAAATTTTTGTTGTAATTATGCTTATGTAATAAAATACCATAAAAGATTCAAAGAATACAAAGACGACAACCTTGAAATCCTCAATTTTAGTATTCAATTTATAACTCAAAATTTCTAAAAACAATGCAATAAAATCAAGGAAAATTTAAGGATAGCAATAAATGGTAATATTTTATGAATTTTTTTCTTGTTCTTTCTTTATTTTAAAGAATATTGAATATTTTCTTGATTAGTTAGATAAATGAGTTCATTAATATAAATCTAAACTGTGCAATCTAGCTCTGGATTAAAAATTTATTGACAATAAAGAAATTTAATATTTTTTATTGAAAATCTAGCATTAAAATTGATTTTAAAATTTAATATTGATTATAAAAAAATGTTGTAAAATTTTGAATGACTTTGATTGACTTTTTTAATGGTGAATTTTTAAAAATAATTTTTTTTTTTCAGAAATTAAATCCCTATTGTATACAACACAACATTTTTATTCAATCAACGTTTGAAAAAATTCAATTCGATGAGTTTCTATAAAACTTTTGGAGTTTCTATAAAATTTCTAAATCACAAGCATAAAATTTGGTCGGCATTTGATCGGCAACAGTTAAAAAACTCACATACAAATCTAATGTGAGAAGAACCATAAGCTGAGATAAACAAATTCAGATTCACAAATAGAACCTCATTTTATAGATTAGAATAATTCATCCTTCTGTCATTACAATGTGTTGGTGCCAATTCATTAAAAAGTGTAAGTGATTTAATTAAATTTTCAGCACATCTCGTATTAAATAAGCACAAAGCTTACAAATAGTCCGCAATTTTGTTCATGTGATCATTAAGTTGACTATAAGTTTAATGTCTGCACATAAAATATTAACGCATAGTATAGTTGAAAGAACTGTTATATAAGTTTCTGCATATCTTGCATATATGTTTTGTAAGAGGTAATGGTAATAAGTTAAGTTAAACTCGTACTTAATGGAGTCTTATACAAGTTTAAAACCAATTCAAAATTATAGCTAAGATATGTATAACCTGAATTTTACTAATACAACATCATAGTTGTGAAATTAATAAGTAATAAGCACAAAACCTATAAATATATATGTTCTTGTTATTGAGTGTTTCAATAGTAGATTGTATGTAGCAGTCAATGTAAACAAATACTTAGTAATCATGTGAATTACAGTATAAGCAATGTAGAGAACATTTCGTCGGCAATTTCTTCATGCCTCTGTAACTCAGTTGGTAGAGCGTTTGCCTAGAAAGCGGTAGGTCACTGGTTCGAGTCCAGTTCGAGGAGAAAAAAAATTTTTTTTTAATTAATTTTTCTGCTTTTAACTCGTTCCTTTGATTACGTCATCTATCTGTTCTGCAGTTGCATGAAGAAATTTCCATTAAACTGAACATGTTCCCAAGGTACTGAAGCTAAAACTAAATAGTTAACGAAATTTTATCAATTTTAACTTAAATACTTACAAGATTTTCAGAAATCTAAAACTATATTGTTATAATTAAGGTATTTGTAAATTACTTTCACCATTTACTTTTCAAAACATTCATAAAATTTTTTTAAAAGTAGAAAAACAAAAAACTTTAAATTTTATTGTGAATCCTTGCAACAATGACTAATAATGGAAAACTGTTATAGGTCAAATTATTGAAATTATTAACAATTTGGCAATAAATTTAAATTCAATTCTCATTCAAAAATTTATTAAATAAAAAATTTCCATAAGAATATATTTCCATTCTCCTCTCCGAATACATAAGTTTTTCATTTATAAACAATAATAGACCTAAAACAAAATTTCAAATATTTCACACACTCACACATACCAATACATTATACAGTCCACTCCAGTATTCATACATATGTATAAAAGGTTTAATATATTCATTCTAAATATAATTCATTCTCCTTATAAGAAAATATGCATAAATTGATGATGTTTTTATTTAAATTTCTTAGATATTCTCTAATAAAAAAAATATTCCAACTTGAGATTTTTAAATTATTTCAGATAAACTTGCTCAGAATAGAAATTCAATTCAATTGGGCATTTTAAAAATGTTATCCTATTTTTCATTTATAACAATCGAACTATGAAGTAGTAATAGAAGCTTATTTAGAAAAATAAATAAATAAAATTGAATAAATAGTTTAAGAAAATAGAAAAATAAAATGGAAAGAGAATTTAGAATAAATTTTTTCTATTAAGTGGAAAATCTTTACTGTCAAAACAATATCATACATAATTATCCTTGTACATCAAAAATTCTCCAAGATATTGTGTGAAAATTTTGTTTTCTTTTTGCTGTTTGACATTTCAAGAGTATTTTTATCCTTTACGTAGGTACACAATATTTGTTCAATTATATAATCATATATTTTTATATCTCTATAGTGAGTTCAATTTCCCAACTCGAAACTTGTAGGATGAAATCGAAATAGTAAAAGTCATGATGAAGGATTTTAATACTTGTGAATCCTATTAAGTGAATTTGATGATCAAGATTGTAATCAATTATTACTAACAAAGTTGTTGTTGTCATTATCGAACAAATTATTTATAACATTTTTATACTTTGGTTATCTTCTCTGTATGATTATATTCAGTCCTGTATATTATACTTTTATACCTCTTTAAAGGTTTCTTTTCTTAAATTTGCAAATTTCGACATTGTTATTATATTTATCAATTAACAGCTTGAATATATATGTAAGACCAACAAGAAAAAAATCAGGGACGGCGAGAACTGGACTACAGGGACTGTGTTCCAGCAGAATTTCAGTGTTGTAAAACTGAAAGGAGAACAATATTGTTGTTTCTACACAAAAATGGGTACTCAGTTTTGGGCTAGCAATTAATGATTAAAAATAGCATATTACTTAATTTTTTGGAAAGATCAGGGCTTAGAAACCGAGCTAGGGATTTCTTGAAATTTAATGTTTAAATTCACGTTGTTACTGAAGTTGTCTGACGAATTTTTCGGTGAATTCGAATGGCATAATGCAAAACTTTACTAAGAGGTAAATTTACATTTTTCGAAGAATTTTAACTTATGTTTACAAGTATCCTTGGAATTGTAAAGAAGGGTACTCAGTTTTGGGTTAGCAATAAATGACTCAAAATAACATATTACTTACACACAGTATTTTGGTGTTATACTGCACATATAATGGTTATAATATGTTTAATATACAGACCATAGTAGTTGATAATATATTTGACAACAACCAACCACATTTGTGTCTACTACACTAATATTATTACTGATATTTTTTTCTCTTTAGTATTAAGTAATATTCGTTTAGTTGAATCCCGATTTTAAGTTAATAAGGCTAATTTACTTTTAATTAAGTGCAAATTTCTGGTGAAAAATTATCTTAATTATAGAAGATTCTTAAATTTCTGAAGTATTAAATTACTTTTAAATTTAAAATAGTAATTGATATTTTTAGAGTTTTTTGATTTCTTCTAACAAGAAAATTTAATAAGGATGTACGCACAACTACACTAAAACAACGCCCATGTGCTTTTAAGATAAAATGTTCTTATCAGTTCTCAATTACTTTCTATAATAAGTTGTTGAATAGCATTCACGTTTACTCCAATGTGGCGGTTATTTCACGATTAACTAATAATAATTATTAAGTCGTAACAATACAAACTAAAGCTAAAAACCTCATAAAACTTTAAAATTTTAAGATTCTGTAGAAGAAAAATAAAAATTAAAATTTTAGAACAACTTGCTACATTTATTTCCAAAAATACATAAAATCAAGAGATTCATTATTAAATTTTTGAGTACCTTAGTCTCGTTCTTTTTCAACCAATACAAAAAAAACAACAAAACAGTTTTCATAATTAATTTTGATTGCTCTTGAAATCATACACTAGCTGACAAAACCATTACTTTCTTTGAGATGGGCGAAGTTGAAAAAAAAGTTTGTACTTAATTGTTTAATATAAAAAAAAAACCAGAATTCATCAGTACACTTTGGAATTTTTCCAAAAAATTTTCAGAATTTTTTCTTTAAAGTTATAAGTGGCTTCTGTTCTTGTTGCAATCACATTGTCTTCTAGTCTTAAATAACAAGACATACTTTAAAAAAACACTTTTACTTAAGTTTGAGAATTTATTTAAAGAATAAAAAGAACATTTTACTCGATTTCTCTACGTACAGAGACAATATTGTATTGGACCCTCAATTGAGCTTGAAAAATACTGTATGGGTGTTTTCATAATAATAAATAGTTGTGTATATTTTTTATTTGCTATTTGTGTATAAGAATAAGGACAGAAGTTGCATAATTTTATGCAACAGCAAAAGTTGCTCAAATACTTAAAGAGTTTTAGGAGAAACATGTTAGTACATTATTGAACTGCTGATTTTAACATATTCCAATTATAATTTTGAAAACTGCTTGGAACTACTTTAATACTAAGACTTTAAGTAATATTGTCACTGCACATGATAACTAGTAAATTAAAATTTTAAATAGAAAAATCATTTATTCTGTTCTGTTCAGAGACGTACAAAAATAAAAATATATTCAGGGAAACATTTTTTAAATCAACGCCCTATGTCATGGACATATACTTAATGTCAAATTTACATATAAGACTAACATTTAAAATGTTTAGCATTCTTTCAGTTCAAATAAGTAATGCATTTTTCCTTTGCATGTGCATGCACAATTTTCATTCCTACGTGAAAAAAAAACATCCTTTTTATATTACACATATTTATTTTTCATATTTTTTTTGTTCTTTGGCAAAAGGATCAGTTAGATTGTAATTTAATCAAAAACAGGATTATATTCTGATTGTGTTAAGGTTTCTTTTGTTAAGACTATTTGTATAACAATGAAATAAGAGACAACACAAAAGTAATAACCTTCGCCTTTTGTTCTGTTCTAAATTTGTTGAAGTATTTTTCACATACAAATATAAAAGACTAAATTTTTTTTACCGACCGTATTGTGTAAACAATAGGTAGGTTATGTGATGGCAACAAATTTTGCATATCGAGTTTTCGGTGGGAACGTACTTCTTCATAGTAGGGAAGTGTAAATAAACTATTTTTAGCAACCTGTCGGTCTGTCGGTCTGTCGGTCTGTCGGTCTGTCCGTCTGTCGGTCTGTGTGTGCAAGCGTGTATCTCAAGTTCGGCTGAACCGATTTTGATGAAATTTTATATGTAAGTTTGTTTCCACCATGGCACGGATCGATCAACTTTTGGTATATATCAGACCTCGGGAACTGCACTTTTTAGCGGGCCTGTTTTACATTTTTGAACATTTTGAAGAAAATATTCAACCGATTTACTTGAAATTTTATATATAAGCTCAGCTCGACCGTCCGCAAAAATTCGTATGTTTTGGAAGAAATCAGGCATTGGCAACTAGACGTTTACTACGGGCCAAATATACATTTTTGTGTATATAAAGAGAAATAATCAACCGATTTCATTGAAATTTAATATATGAATTCCTCATATTAAAGCAATGAACATATAACTTTTTTGGAAAGATCAGGGCTTGAGAACTGATTTGCGGGCCGATTTTACATTTTTCACCATATCTACGGAATGAATTGATGGAATTTCTTGAAATTTGATATTTGAGTTCTGGTTGTTACCGAAACTAACTGGCGAGCATTTCATTGAATTCGGGTAGCATAAAGCGAAACTAAGAGCCAAATTTACATTTTTCTAAGTATGTTAACTATAAGCTTACTAATGTCCTAAAAATTGCAAAGAAGTATTTAACAGACATTTTTATAATATTCTGTAACACTTTCATTTAACTAGACAATACACAATGCGGTCGGTTATGTGCTGACCACATCAGATTTTTTGTACTGCTCTCATATTCGCATATAGGATGATGCACAAAAGGATAATAATTTGATAAAGGAATGAAGAAAAAAAATATGTTTTCTTAAATATTTCGAAAACGGAAAAAGAAAACTAAATTTATTTTATTACTTTGTAAATTAAAATGAAATTTATTTAAAGAAAATTTAAGTTTTTAGTAAAAGGAAAATGATTTTATTGGAAATTTTATTCCTTCTTTCTATAAATCTGCATTGCATATAATAAGCGAGGTTATATGATGGGCCCAAATTTCGAATGTTAAGTTTTTGATGGCTTATCCATGGCAGGGAAGCATAAACAAATTCTTTTTAGAGAAGTGTGGGCTTCCCTGTTTTTTGGTCTGTATGTGTACGCGAGTGTCGCAAGTTCGATTAAACCGATTTTGATAAAATTTTATATGTGAGTTTATTCGGCCATTTTACGGATTGATAAATTTTTGGGATATATTGATCAATCTGTAAGAGGTCCCGGTCCTTTTTACTGAACAATTTTACATTTTGCACATATAAAGAGAAATAATCAACAACTTTCCATCAAATTTAATATTTATAATATTCAGCGGTCGCAAACCGAATCGGGGGCCGATTTTATATTGCTTACCATATCGACGGAACTAATTGATGGAATTTCATGAAGTTTAATATTTTAGTTCTTTTTATTACCGAAACTAACTGGAAAACTTTTCACAGAGAAGGAAGGCACAAAGCGAAATTCCAAAAATTTAAAAATTTGTATGTATTTCTTAAACCAATAAGGTTATTAAGGTCAACCAAAGGTCAAATTAAAAGTCGGAAAAAGCGGTGAAACAAAAGTTTTTTGTTCACCGTGGGCTATGAAGTTGCAAAATACGAAGCCATTATATGGCATCACATAATCTCTAGAAAAACTAAATGTCCAAATGTCTAACAAGCTCAGGTAGTTGACATATAACCCTGTAAAAGCTAATTTTAAATATTTCATAAACTAGTTGGGCTAACTCCATGAAAATTCGTAAGAAAGTTTCGAATCATATAGCTTATAGATTACTCAAAAATTTTGTTCAGCTAACTTATTAGAGTCCGTTTATTATTCAAATACAACTCACTATTCCAATACAACTCTCCAAATTAAATAAAATAATTAAGTCTCAAACAGCTTTCAAAGCAAATTGTCTTTGTGCAATTCAGTCGATTGAAGTAAAAAAAAAATTTTAAAGATTTTTTACATAAAAAGTTTAAATTATTTTTTCAATTAACTTGTACGTTAAAAATAGTTCATAAGAATCCTAAAAATGTTTTTCTAAATATTTTAGAAAATCTTATTTATCAATCAATAAATTGAAAATTTTTATCAATTTTGAACACTTAATTAAAAATGTTCAAACTTTAACACTTTGATTTTTGGTTTTTTGCTAGCATAAATAAATTTCCAAACTAATTTTAAACTTTTATTTTAAAATCATGAAATAAATTTTTATTAGATTTCATTAAACTTGTGAATTTATTTTTATTTTAACTTTTAATTTCACACAAAATACCCTCAAAAAAGTAATAATGCAAATAATAAGAACACTATTTTAAAAGCATTCCTTAATTAACACCCAATTCAATTGGAATGCTTTTATTTGTAACCATGTTCTTTACATCAAAAACTAATTATTTATACCGAATAAAAACCAAAACGAACTTTTCTCTAATATATTTAAACAAACTCGCACAACAGATATGAATGTATGTGAATTTACATAATTAAATATTAGCATTAAAAGTAAATACATAATTATTCCATTTAATAAACTTTCATATAAAATGAAGAGGGAGAGAAAAAAGGAAGATTTAATTTAAATAAGGGTTGTTAAACGAGCACGTTTTCTTTGAGCTTTGGTGTCAAATTTAACCTTGGTATGAAGAATAGGTACTCATAATAATAATTGATTAATTTATATTTTTTTAATAACTTGTATTTAAAATGAAATTCTAGCTTTAATTACATCTAACGATAGGAACAGTGAAATAAGACGTAAGGTTTTAGGGCACAACAACTTGCAAACCACAACAAAATTTCTTACAAGCAATGCAAAGTTTAACATCCGTTTTACACCATTTTGAAATCATTTCCTAGGCTCCGGTTTAAAATTTAATTTGCTGATTTGATAAAAAAGGTTAAGAAATTTTTATTCACTACTTTAAAGAAAATGGTTAATGTATTAAATCTTCTGATTAAATTATACCAACACTTTTTGCTAATATATAGAACCACAAACTGCGTTTCTGGCAGTATGGGTTTTCTTTCGAATATAGTCAACCTAAGAGACAACCAAGTCGTTGAAATAGTTTCCTCTCTTAATCTCTTAACTCTTTTACAAAATTTATAATGCCTAAAGTGAGTTTTGTTAATTCCTGCAAAAAATACTCACCTAAAAAAGAAATTTCAACTGGTGGCTCTTCAATTTAAATCTAATAAGAAGAAGATTCCAGAAGAAATTTTGTTAATGGAAGTTTAAAATTCCTAGTCTAATTATAATAATTGTCGCAAAGGTATACTTTATTGTCATTTAATAGACAACTGAATAGAAAATTCGATATGTAGCCCTATTGAAATGAGAAATTCATTGAAACAAAAAAAATATCCTTTAGAATTCAAAATAGTTATTTTGATGTTTTCGTATGATGAATGTTATGATTAAAAACTTTTTCAATTCATTATCCTTTTCTCATCTCATTAGATAAAACAAAAAAAACTAAAAAATAACAAGGCTAATTAGTTAATGAACATTTTCACCATTTTTTTCTTATTTTCACAATTTTGTTTTGTTCTTGCGCTTGCCTGCTTCTACATTGCCTCCTCGAGAAAAAGTAAAGAAAAGCAAAAACAGAACTTTTTTTTCCTCCTCATCATTTTACATTTTTTTTTCGTTTAAGGACATTGTCATTCAATGTAAAAGAACAGAGAACTAAAAGAAAAAATTCAATAATGGAGACGTTTATTTACAAAAACGACTGTGACATTGACTTTGAGCAAGAATTTTTTATACAATACACAGTGTAATAGTCACCTTTAAGGATATTCAATGACGTTCCAATTAATTGAAAATGAAAAAAATGGAAGAAAACAACATAATAAGAAGAAAGGATGGTAATCAAATTGGAGAGAACAAAAAAAAAAACACCGAAACTTTCACGGTAAAAAAAAATTTATATTTTAGTTATGATCCTTTAATTTTTTTTAATTAAATTATTTTTTCAACTTTTTTAATTGTTTAGGTTTCTAAACAATTTAAACAAAAGAAAAGTTTAATTTTTCGTTATTATACCGTTTCAGATATTAGATTTTTAGAAAATCCTAAATTAAAATTGCAATTTTTAATTTCCAGTTGATTAACTGCGAAAAAAGGCTTACAGAAATAGGAAAATTTTTAATAATTAAAATAAATTACTAAAAGATACGTTAAAGAATAAGGATAATAATAGAGTTGATAGCGTCCAACCCTTTGCTTTTCGTACAGTTTGGATAAATTTAGTAGAATCACTGAATAAATTTTTTTTTCCTCTTTGAAAAGTTATTATTAAATTGAGTAAAATTTTGGTACAAATGTTTGAAAATTTGGGATTATTAAATAATTTTGAAAATTTGTACAAGTCGAACTAATTGTTTTAGGAAAAAGAGATTGCAATTATGTGAAGTTGAATATTAAAATCTACTAATCAATTAATAAATTTTTCGTTTTTGCGATTAAAATGGATAATACAGGGAGGGGCAGGGGCCGAGTTTACATTATGCAAATATAATTCGTTAAATTCTTTATATATCATGCGAAAGTTAAATGCATTACACTAAAACATTTGCGCAATTAAGCAAAATATTGCGTTGATATTTAAACGAATAGATGTATGTGATAGCTAAAGATAAAAAGTAAGAAGGCACTTGGAAACTTACTGAAATACACAATGCAAGAATCATTTATCATTTCAGTGACTTAGTGGCCAATAAAATTGTCAGTAAATCAATATTCAATTATAATTCAATTTCTCAAATGAATGATTTATGTATGATTTATTGCTAAAGATTCTTATTAATGAATGTATTAATTATTGAAATAATTTTTAAATAATTTGAGAGCAACAAATAAAACCTCCTAAGAATTTTTAATCTTTATAATAAAAAAAAAATATATCTATTCTCAATTTGTATTCTCTCTTTCCTATTTATAACATAATTTGTCCAGTTTCTTTTTATACTTTCATCAATATTTTATCCTTCTTTCATTAATTCAGTGTAGTAGGTCCTCTATAGCTACTCGTTTCCTTTTCTTCCTTGATATTTTGAAATTGTATTTTTTCAATTAAATTTTTCTAATTTTATCTAAGTTTTGCATTTTAATTATTTTTTCAATTTAAATTTTTCTATCAGGTTTAGTTCTTAGTTTTATTTGTTAACTGTATGGAATTGATTTCATCCTGTCTATATAGAGTCGCATACCCATTCAATGAAAATTAATAGAAGTACTTAGTTCGATTTTCCGTGAACTGATTTCAAATAATAAATTTCTTACCTATCCGCATCCATTTTAAAAGCTTTGAATCAACACAAAATAATAAAAAAAATTGATGCACAGCTGATTTACCTATACGAAACGTTTTTTTTAAGATTTTTGGACATCAAACTTTATATGTGTTACTTACCGTAATGCTGCATTGATTTTTAGAGGATTTTCTATCGATGGTGTGTCGATTACTTTCCAATTATACCCTATTTATTCGGCTTTCATACATTCTAATGTTTTTGGCACTTTTCCCAAAAAATTTTGAAGATAGAAAGCTGAAATTTTATATGTATATAGATTTTTAGTAAAAACTTATTTCCGTAAAAGAAAATTTTAACCTATCTCCCCCCTCTAAAAGTTATCTTGATGCAATATAATTATGTTTTACACATTGAAGAAACAGACGAGTTACGGCTTCAAGCTTCTATGACTAAAATGGGATACCAATATGCTTGAAAGCTACAAAAACATTTAATTCTAATAATTAATCAAAAAAACAATAAAGAAAACCTGCTTTATATTTTGAAAAATTTTTGTACAATCAATTATACTTACGCACTTAACTTAAAACTACTACAATTCAGATTTAAAACTACTGTACAATTAAATATATTTACAAGCTTAAAACAGACTTACTACTAAGAAACCGGACTATATTAATAAAATTCGAGAGCAGCAAACCGTTTATTGCACTAAAAATGGGAGATAGCTGAATTCCAAGCAATGACACTTTGAATAAAAAGGGATAAATTGCCCCAACTTGAGGGACAAGGATCAGCAAATATAAATATTTCATGAATCAGAATACTTTACAAACCTTTTGCAAGCAAATTATTTGAAAATTGTATTATATCCCTATTTGACTTCATCTAGAGTAGCAGCGTTAATAACGCTAAGCATATTTTCATGTTTTTGCGAAATTCAGGGTCTTTTATTTCAGTATATTGTTTTCAAATGAAATTTAAATACGTAATATACACATATATTTTTCACTTGACTCATCCGTAGATTCATCACCAAGAACCGAAGAAAATGAACAACAAAATCTAAAAGAGTTTTGCAGAAAATAATAACCACATAACCAAATTCCGTTGTTCAACTTTTTTGAGCTCTTAACAAACAGCGTATGAGGTTGTGTAGCAGTTCAGAAATTTCAACAAGTTTTATCCAACATAACGGCCCAACAATATATTTCCTTGTGCAAATTTTCAAAACTATGCACCGAATAATTTTTGAGATATGGCCAAATAACTTTTATAGTTGTATGATAGGTATCATAAGCGCCTATAAGATCTCGATAACTTTTAACGAATATAGCATTTTTTTGTTTCAATGAATTTCTCATTTCAATAGGGCTACATATCGAATTTTCTATTCAGTTGTCTATTAAATGACAATAAAGTATACCTTTGCGACATTTTACCATATTTATTTTGGCAAACTTTCAGTACTGTAATTGCAATAGCTTCAACAGTTTTTAAGATATACTTACATTGCTAAATAACTGTTCAAGTTACGTGGCAGATACGAGATGGAGCCAAGCAATTTCAACGAATTTTGGCTTACACAATAGTCCTAAATTAATAATACACTCGCTTGTGTGAAATTTCAATACTGTAGCTTCAATAATTTCTGATATATAACCCAATAAATCGTAAAGTTGTATGGCAGCTACTCGAAACAGTACCTCGATCATATCCAATTTAAATAGGGCTCCAGAATTCAAAATCTTATGCATAATAAGACTATGCCTTTTATTTGACATTATTTAATTTTAACATCTTCATTTCTATGGATACCGTACCTATACTTAAACACATTCAATAGAATAAATTCAAAACTATTTTACCATATATTCTTTCTATTGTTTCCACGCACGTGACTTTAATTTTGAAAATTTCCACATTAACTTCCAGAATAAAAACGAAAATCTTAAACAAAAGAAAAAAACATGTGCAAATTATGAACAAAATAAAAAATATCCTTTTTCGAAATTATATTCAAGTAAATGTATCGGTTTACATGAAAGTTATGAGCATTCTTATGTCAAAAAAATTATTTACTGCCTAGTGGCCACAACTAGCAACAAGAATTATGTGATAACCTAAAATATGAAATTTGAATGTGACTGAATTTTCGGAGGAACAATAGAGAAAGTAAAACAAAAGAAAAACTTATTAGTTACGTAATCAAAATTTCTTTTTCTTTGTTGTTCTCCCAAGCAACAGTATTGATGAGTCATTACTTATTTTTAGCATATTAGGATTACGTCAAAAATTATTCGAAAAATTTTCATTCCAATTTCATAGTCAATTTTACTAAATTTTTATGCAAATTAAAATTAAGTTATTGATATGTGTGTATGTACTTATCCGTATGTGTATGTATGAATAAAATATATTTTCATATTTTTATAAACGTGAGTGTTTTACATACTCATAAAAATGTATTAATTCATTTCTTTTGAGCAGGTTTTTTATAAAGTTAAATAGGTGTTTGTATACCATAAAGATATGCAGAAACATTAGGAATTCAGAATTTTGCAAATTGATAAGTTCGATTTAGCACAAGATTGAAGAAAGAGTTTGAAATTGAGAAGAACCCTTAATCTCGTTTTTGTAAAACAATTTTCCTGGACTCAAAAAGTGTTATCACATACAAATATTAAAAAAGTTTTGCACAATGGGGATTTAATTAATTTACAAAGAATTCACAGAATAGTATGAGATATACAATATTTTGCAGAAAATTCGTTTATGCATTGTAACGTCATGCATTGTGCATTGTAAAATTATAATTTCATAAGATCTTCGTTCCGTTTTGTCAAAAACAAAGATCAAGCTGTGTTCAAATCCAAAACCGAATGCAATGACACTGTATACTCGTTATACTTATCGTCAATATATTTTTATAGAAGACATCCAAAGTTTTTTGTTTGGAGGATCTGCTTTCGAAAACATATTTTAAACAATTTGGAACGCGTTATATTGTAATTTTTTTTAAAGATACAATTATGGATGTGCAATCCATTTACTTCGTTGTATTCAATAATACTCGTTACTTCACTGATCGATACCCGTTAATTTTTACGCCTTAACCAGTACTCCTAAAAAAATTTTTTTTTGGCATATTCAGAATATTCTGAGTAGAGATGGAAAAAACTGTGATTTTTTAATCACAGTGACGGACAGTAATTGCTCAGTTCAAACCACATCAAAAAAAAGAGAGATTTCAGTGACCGCTCTCTTCTTATTAGCTTAACTATGAAGGTAAGATAAACCTGTACAACCGATCAGAGAAATGTGACCAACCGTTTTAGTAAAGAACTGCAATGAAGCGTTGTATTTTGGGAAGTAGAAGTCGAATACATATGATTTAAAAAAATTATTCCTGGATTTTGACGAAAAACATCAATTTGTGAAAAAATAAATAAAATTAAAACCGCTCGACTTTACCCAAAAAATATAGTTCAAAAAAACTTGTACCACTTTTTAGGATTTTTTAATTGTTTATTGTTTGTTAAGCTTCCATTACAGGATCGGGGAGTACGTTTTTTGAATTAAGCCAATAGGAGCTTATGGTTCCCAAGATATATAATTCCCAAGATACATTGATAATTGAATTCAATGTATAAAAAAAATACATTTATTCTCTCCACTTATACATAAATACAATATTTTAATATAATAAATATCACAATGTAATAACCGAACCTATATACAACAACACGTGAATCAATTCTAATACGAATCTGCCTCATTCTGATTATGCCATTAACTATATAACAAAATATAGTTATTAATACAATACTAGGTACATGATGTGATAATATTGATAATGAGTATTCTTGATCTACAAGGAACCAGATACTTTAGATCCTCGAAGTAACAGGTACTTAGTTAGTATTCGCATATCAATAGATACAATACGAACCGGGATATATAATCAAAGATTTCCCTTCGCAGTTAATTAAACCTTAAAATTTATTTTGTTAAATTAATACAGAAGTGTACTGTTATTAAGACGCTCAATGAATAATTATAGAAAAATTTCATTTACGATGTACCAATTTCCGAAAAATTTGTATGGCACAATACACAAAAATTTTAAAAAAGAAGCAAGTTCTTATCAAATTAAAAATTAAATGTGAACTATACTTAAAATTTAATTTGATTACTGTCTGATTACTGTAGCATATTCAAACATCGCAATTTCAATACCTTGCCAATTAAAATAACAAAAACTAAACTGTTTTCAATTCTCCAATTGGTATTTTCGAAATATTTCTTAGAAATTAAAAATTTTTGATTTAAATGCAGTAAAATTTGATTTTCTGAAGAAATAAAGATTATTAAATTTTTTAATTTAATAACATTTAATTCAGAAACAACAAATAGAGGACTTTGTTGTGAAAGTAACAAAATTAATTTGTAATAAATCTTAATTTTGAAATCAGATGAAAATTTACTTTAGTCCCCACCAAACATCAACTACAAATAATCCTATATTTAGAAAATATCAACAGTCAATTCAATTTTAAATTAATTTTTAGAAAGAGAAAGCAAGTAAGGATATACCATATACGAGTACTTAAGAAAAAAAGAATTCTTTTTATAATTAACTTTAAAAGATCAAATGAAAAGCACTTAAGCTAAAAGAAAAGGGTTATTTTAATTTACTTTTTGTTCTTTTATTTTTTCATCTTTGCCTCATTTTTCAAGAAAAATTTTTCATAAAATTTAATGCATTTCCAATGGTCACCGAAATATTTTTAAATTTTATATCAAAATTTTTAGAATTTTATAAAATTCTTACATTATAAAAAAAAACTAAGTTCAACAAAGCCATAAGGAAGAAGGTTGAAGTACACATTTTATTGAAAATTTCAAATATTTTTGGATTACCATCAGTTAATCTAAAGCAGAAGCTGTTGCAAATTCTTATAGTAAGACATTTTACTATTAAATTCCAATTAGTAAATAATTTACTAATTGAAATTTTTCTTATTTTGAAAGACGATCAAATGGGGTGACAAAGTAGACTATGTAATAATGTTTCCAAACTATTGAAATACGAAAATGGTGTAAAAACTTGTGAAGTTCAAGGTTTGCAAAACCATATACACTCAACTGTGGCATTTTACAATAGGAAAGCAATTTCATTTGATGTGCAATTTTAATTTAAAAATTTATTTGCAGTTTTAACACAATAAGGCCTAAAAACATTCCTTTTTTTGAGAATGCTACGGGGATTAACGGACTAACAGAAGATTTCACAAAAGATTGAATAAAATTCTAGTTTAAGAATTTTGTATACTCAGCAACATATTTCGAAATTTTTAATGAACAATAATTTGAAACTATTATTAATTTTTCTTTCAACTTATTTTAATAAAAGGATTTAATAATGAATTTGTTATTGATAGATGAAAGATGAAAAAATCAACCAAAAAATTCTTCCTCCGACAACAACGAAAATAAAGAAACAAAAAAAGGAATGAAAAATTAAATTTAAAATTCTTAAAAATAAATTCTTTCTTTTATAAAATCTTCAAATACAAAATCGAACTCATAATGAAAGGACACAACCAAAAAACATCTAAAAGTTTTCTGATTAAAACCGAGAAAGCATTAAAAAAGAAAAAAATTTCTGAGGGTTTACAAAGTGAGTGGTTAAAGGAAAAATTCTAAAATAAATCAAAAAATATTTTTTTGTTATTAAAATTCAAATCAAATTAATGAAAGTAAAGAATAATAAAAAAATATTTGAAAAATTCTGGGGATAGTTAATTAGTTTTTTTCGAAGAAGATGAAGAAATAAAGCCGAAATATCTTTGGTTTTCAATTAAAATTTTAGGAAATATGGAAATTTTTTATAACATTTGGATTGTCATGGTTCTGTTAAAAGTTGGAATTTTTTTTCAAATTCTAAAAGAATATTGAATAATATTCTAATTTCTATTCAAATATTCTGTGTGTTTCATCACTTCAAAGATTAATTTCTCTAAGTATATAGTCGAAAACTAATTTTGAAATTGTAACTGGATTTACAAGAATATTAAGAACTAAGCAAACCATTGAATTTAACGAATAAATGGCTAATTTTACCTTTAATTGTTTAACGGAGCCGGATTCCCATTACTATCCCATTAACTGCTATCCCATTAACAATTATTATTAAATTATAAAAATAATTTTCCCAAATTTTATTTTTAAGTAAACTATGTATACGTATAATATTTTATTAACTTTTAAGAGATGAAAGTCTGTTCTTGACTAATACATTTTTGGCTTAATCCTTGTCAGATTTAAGTTACTGGACTTGCATGTATATTTATTGAAATATTTTGAAAATCCTAATGAAATTCAAAATAAATGCTAGCAATATTTAATAAAAAATTTTTTTTCAATTATTTTTAAATTAAAGACTTCCTTACAAACTTATGTACACCTATATATTTTTGATAAATTAATTTTTCTTTCCAAAATCCCTAAAAATATAATATTATATTTGTTTATTCCTAAAAAGAAAATATAAAATTAAAATTTCATTTCTCATATTATTGCCGTCTTTGTACCCCTACTTTTTAATATAAAACACGAAAACCTCATAAAACACCCCTTCAAATAAATCATAAATATTTATTTATAAATCAATAAAAAAATGTTAATATCTTCAGGATGTAAAAGAAAAATGTTATATAAACAAACAGGATGAGATAAAATGAAATAAGCGCATTACATTTTAATTATCGTATGCGTAAGCTACGGGTAACTCGAAATAAATTGCATGAGCTAACCCACTTAGATGGGTAGGGAATTAATCAATACTCTAGCTGACAAAATGAACTTCTCTCATTTAATTCAATCTTAATGTTGCAAGACGTTTTTGAATTTTTTTTAAGTTAAAACAAATGTAAACATTAAAACTTTAGATATATAACAGTGATCAGGCTTATAATACCCCCAAGTATAAAAGCAAAGAATTAATTATGCGCATTAATTCGACTTTTATGGCTAAAATGAGCAAAGTAGTCAATACTAGCTATATTAAATCAAGTTTCCATATAAAAACATTTTTAAAATTACTCGCAATTTCTCCTAGGTGTTTTTGAGTTGTAACTATATTTCTGTAAAAGGAATATTTTAAATTATCAATCTTCATTTTGAACAGAAAATAAATATATTCGAATACATATTTCGATGTCAAATATCAACACAAACAGACAAACAGAATACTGAAATTAACAATTGAAGGCTATTACATCCTTTATAAAAATATTCTAAGAAACGCGAGAAAAAAAGTCTAATATATTATAAATATTAAATTGCATATTTTAAGGTTATCAATCTTCTTACATTCACAATAAATGTAAGTAGTTATATTTATAGATATACAATAAACCTAGTACATATTATATTTGCATACTTCACGGATATTAATTTTATTATTATGCCGTATATTTGATATACTATTTACACAACATTTTTTGTATTGCGTGTATAAGTATGTGCATTAGTTCACCTTAGCAGAATGTAAATTGTATTGAAAGCATGTTAGTATTATTATAATTTATGAATATTTTGAATATATAGAAGATCAATGAAAGGAAGTGCTCAAAATACAAAACGTCTATATACAGCTTTATCATTTCACGTTTAGTTTGTATTATGGTTCAAAAATATTTAATGCAAATACGAAAAGCGCTCAGTAATTTTTTGGAATGTGAGTGTAAAATATTTTGGTATTAAAGGTAAATAGGGAAATTCAAGAATTTTAATAAATAAAATATTCCAATTTGAATAAAAGAAAACTTTTAGTGTTTTATAGAAAAAGTATTCTAAAATTTAAGCATAGTTGGAACTCATTATTACTTTCTTTCATAATAAGAAGAAATTTCTAGATTTACTTACAACATTTCAATTGCTTAAGCAGAGACCCTCACATATTTTTTCTAACAAAATGTTTTTAAACAAAAAGAGAAAAGATCTCCAATAAGAGAAAAGAGAGAAATTATTTTTGAATGAAAAGTATGGCAGCTTTAATAACAGTTCATACCACCAAATTTTATTTGAACTCTGAGCCAGTCATCTCACTCACAAAAAATTTGAATACTATACGCCTTATAGTCCCCGAAATATGACCGCTTATGGTCTCCAGAATATGTATTGCTTTGATTTAATCCAAATTAGTTGCTTAAATTCTTGCGGTAACAAATAATTAAAACATTTGTACAGCACCTTTTAAAAAAAATCGATTTTATTGACTTTAATGTCTTTCAACTAAGTTCACATTTGAAATACATACATAACAAATATACATACATGAATGTATGTATGTACATAGTAGAATTCAATATTATGTTAGGAACAATTATGTATACCTACGCAAAATTAATGTTTAGTATTTCAGAATATTAAAATTTATCTATGTATACATACTTATATCATCATTCGCCATACGAAAGCAAATGAAAAAATCAACACGAAAATCTTCCAAAAAATTTAAATCGTTTTATTCAATATTGACAAATCTACATATATTCAAAATTGCCCTCTAGGACTTAAATAAATTATTTTGAAAATTGTCGACGTCAATAAAAAGCATACACACACTTCATACTATCTAAGCATATTGGGAAGAAATCAGTTTGATTTTGATTTGTGATAGATACTATGAAGCTTAATCTTAAACATTGTTTGCTATTATTCAATTTAAGGATTACTTATATGGAATTATTCAGGAATTTGCTTTGGTTTTTAGAAAGAGTCAAACCTAAAAATCAGCTTTATAATGACTTTTGTATCAGCTTTATAATGGCTGAAATATTTATATACGAAAACACGAGTGAATGAAGATTCACAAATTTTAAAATACTTCTGTGTATATACATAAATACTATTTAGTATAACATAAATTTTCATTATGAAGACAATAGTTCGTTGAAAAAATAAAGGGTCTTTCAATATCAAATATGAGGAACATTTTACAAAAATCGCACAGCAATACTAATTCATTAATGTTGTTATGAAAACCGTCACTCGTGCCTTTGAAAAAATGTGAGTTTTAAGAAATTCTTTACGTGCACGTAATTTGCAAAAGATTCTCAATTAATATGAAGTTCATTAACAAAATTTCTTTACTTTTATGAAATTTTGTGATTTCGTGGAAGTGAACTTTACAATTCCAACAAAATGGTACTACATAGAAATGTTCATAGTACGTAATATAAATTATAATTTCAATTAATATAATAATATAGTAATTTTCTATTAATTCGTACATGACATTTATATAAATTCATCGATATTATAATATTGTATTCAATCCTATTACAATCTTTTACATTCGACTTTACAAGAAATTATTCAAACAATTGCACAAAATGTATAAATTCATTACACAACTAAATTGATCATATGTGTATATCAAATATAATTGTATAGATGTAATAACACTCCGACTATTTCATAGTTATAATTATAATATTTACTCAAAATCTGTAAAATATTTCCAAAAGAATAAAATTTGCTTTATTCAATCCTACAAATGCAATTTAATTTTTGCAAATTTTCATTTGATATTGTGTATGTGTTTATTGGATTAAAAAATTCTTTTTTATAAAATTTGATTTCATTTTCTGTGATAAAATAGAAATGTAGATTTTATATTATACTATTGATTAAAATAATTTAGAACGCAGCTATATCAAAATAATTTTAGTACATTTAAAATAAAATTTACGTAGTTTCATTTTAAGCCTTTTGTCGTCCTTGCGTCTGTTTATACACACTTTAAGACAAAAAACTTAATTTTTATACATTAAAGAGTTTTGCTCAGAAATCTGTCACCTTCAAAAGGACATTTTTGAATACCTGTTTCCGCCTGAAAGGTATTTGCCCAAAATTACAAAAATGTAATATTTTAGCTACATATTTATTGTGTCTGAACGAAAAACATTTTTAAGAATCAGGCAAACGCAGGACAACAGCCCTTCTCTTCCTTCGTTTCGAAACAGTATAAATAAAATGTTTATACTGTTAAAAACTAACTGTTATACAGTTTTTGTTTATACTGTTATACTCTTTATAAATGAAAAAATTGACTGTAAAATTAATCCAAGTAAAATATAAATAAAAAATACGATAACACTATAAAGGACTAAAAATTCTAACAGTTTCTAGAAAGTAATAAATAGTTCATTATTTCATTTTTTGAAAATGAAGGAATTTATTTTGTTTTTGCCTTCCTCGGCAGTAAAATTATCATTCCTCAAAAAATCTAGCAAATTTTCAATTTTCAGCAATTCATTTCTATGAAACTATGAGTTTTTATCAAATTTACAATGGTAAAGTTGCTTATGACTCTTTCAAATTTTGTTCGTACCCTGAAAGTATAAACAATCTCAATTTGTATGCACATAAGAAGTGCTGCTTTAATTACCACTGGTATAATCTAATTAACGCTGAAAAAGATGTTGAAATAATATCACACTTATTTTTTACAACCGAAATAAATTTATTTGAAATCTCACAATCAAATAGCAAAATTTAAATATCAAATTATTAAATTTATTATTAAAAATTTAAAATAAATTAATTGAACTTGAAAATTGAATTAAAACTATTATTTTTTTCATAAATATTAATCCTTAGCAATTATTTCAAAATTTTCTATTATAACAAATTTTAAAATGCTTTTCCTTTTTTTTTCATTTTAATAAATTTTTTGTTATATGCTTTTACTCGTATATCTACATACTTCTATGTATAAGCGTTATATACCAACTTATTTTTTGTTCCATCTATTTATTTTTTTTTTTTTTTTTTGACTCTATATAATTTAATCAATATACAGCTCATCCGGTCAATAAATAATTAAAATCGTGTACTTAAATAATTAAATCGTGTACTTAATTCAATTGAGATTAATTAATGCTTCTATAAATAAAATTGCCAATACATAATTTATTTAATTAAAAACTTATTTGAAGGATATTTTTTTTATTAATTCAATTAATATTTTCATTAAAATATAGTTCAAGTTAATGGAAAATATTATTATAGACGAATTTATACATATATTAATAAACACATATAATATATGTGTGTATAAAATGTAGTTCTTTGCTACATGCAAAAGGCAAAAATTAGATTTAATCCAATTTAAAAAAAAATATTCTATATTAAAAATTCTTTGCATACTTTTTCTGATTTTTAATATTTCCAAAAAAATCAATAAATTTTCCTAAAACTGAAATTAATTCTTAACGAGACATTTAAGTTATCGTGTTTTCAGACAAAAAAATTTTAAGCAACAACCATAAATAAATTGAATAATACTTAGTCGAGAACATCCTGCGCGCAAAGCATAATGAGAATATAATATATCTTAATTATTTCGTATCCTAAAACAATAAAACTCAAATAAAACTCAATTTAGTTTTATTTAACGGAAATTAACTAAAGCAAGTATAAAAGGAATAATGAAATAGAAGAAGCGTGAAGCTCCTTCAACATTTTCTTTATCGTACTTCTCTTTGTTATCACTATGTATTAAAAAATTGTTCATGTTATCATATGAATACTGACAATATAAGAACACAAAAACCTTTTAAATATATTATATGCATATACTTATGTATGTCTATAAAAAGAAAACTATATTAAATTTTTAATATTAATATTTTAAAATATATAAATTTTTCATTAAATTTAACATGGCTCACATTTTTTTGCAATTATAGTTTGCTGTCAAAAGTCGGTGTAATCTGAAAAATCATCTTTAAATATGGATGAAAATTACACTCAATCGATCATTTGTCATTTGAAACATCTGGAAAACTGTGAAAGTTCTTAAAATGCAACATGTGAGTTTTTGTGTTGAAACACAACAAGTGAATTTTGAGGAATAGATTAAACTCTGACTAAGGAATTTAAAAGCAAAATAGGAGCCAAAATTAATCGATTCTAATAAATGTAAAATAATGCGATTTAAACCTATTGAGTGCATTATTATTTTTTAAAGACTTTGAGTGCATACATGTACCACTTTTGTCTCTTATCCTTAAATTTGCAAAAAAAGAGCTTAATTTTTTTATTTTTTAATTTCTTATATTCTCAAATTGTGTGCATTCGCTCTTGAGAGTTGAAAGTAAACTAATTAGATAATTTACAAACGACCTGATTTTTAAAATATTGCTGGACAAAAGTGGAACATGTGGGTCACTTAAAAGATTAATCTTTGGGTGTATACCATATAATAAATGAAAAAAAAAACTTTTTCGAGTTCATGTATTTATTATCGAATCTTAAACTAAACTTAAAACTAATTAATAACTCAACATTAAACATATAATATGAAATCCAACGCAGTTGAATTACGCATGTTAATGTTAATGTTTGGATTTATTAACGCATAATACGCTTACACATCTTATTTTCCAGCAATAATATTCATGTTTAGAACATCAACGCACAATACCAGCATAGGTATTATTCGATTTTAATCTTTGATGAATAATTATTATATACAGGGCGATTCAGTAAGCTATACAATAACTTATATCATTGGTTAGAAGATCGAAAATGGATAAAACTTTTGTTCCGGACTTTGTGTCAAATCTCAAGAGTTTCAGGGGTTTTAACGAATTTTCACAAAATTTTTACTTATCCAAGGTTTTTAGATTAAGTATAACTTTTATTCTGAAAAAGACAAGATCTTCAAACAAGCAGTTTCGGAAAATCCTAGTAAAAGGCTTAAAATAGGCAGGCTGGTTGATTCTTTATTTTATGTAACTTCAGAATACTAAGCATTTGAGCTTTAGGGAAAATCAAATTTTTCCCTTGTTTTATTTTTTCAGTTTTTTTTAACTAGAAATTTTTTGAAACCTTGAAATTTTTTTTATAGAATTTTTCACATCTGTTTAAGCATTGAGTAATTTGAGTCCTCAAACATTAAAAAAAATTTTATGTTACAGAAGATATAGTACAAAAACCACAATATTTGAGCCATAAATTCAATTAAAATCAAACCAGATGTTGATAAAACTAAAATTAAATTCTTAATATTCCTTTACCAAAAAATTTAAAAAAGTCCGAATCCCTATTCAAAAAATTTACAAATTTCTCAAACAAACACCAAATTCACCCAATTCAGCAAAAATTTATGTTTTTCTTCTTTCAAATCTATTTCTATTCAATCGCATATTTTAAATTAATTGCCTTACTGGAAAACCTTTTTAGTTGCAGCAACCATAAGCCAATTTTAGTTTTTCTAGAAATATGTTCGAAATTTATTAATCTCATTAAATCATTTATTAATTATTTATTAGTTTCATAATGTCAATATCACTTAGAAACTCCATTTTGTTCAAAAAAATTAAATTTTCCTATTTCTATTTAAAAAAATGTCAAAATTTATATGGCATGTCTTTAAAAATTCGCTCCAGCCGGATAATTTTAATATTTTCAGATGCCCAATGGTGTCTAGATTTCGAAAATATTTTTTTCAAATTTTTAAATTGCACCCAATCTGAGAAAAATGCATTTAAAAATTTCAAACCATATAGGTACCATTTCTTACAAAAATTGGGAAAAATAAAAAACCTATCAATTTTCTTTACCAAGAAAAGTTTCAAAAAAAATTTTTTGATTACTAGATTTTTTTTTTGTTTTTCCAATACAAAATTCTAGTTTTTCTTTTCAAAAATTTCAAATTTTTTAAAATCAATTTTTGTTTTTCAAATTAAAAGTTTGTATGAAATTTCGTTTCAATTTTGTTATTATTTGTTAGATTTCAATAAAAACATTACGCTAGAGATTTTTAATCAAAATAACGGCTCTTCAAAATGTCAACTGTTTTTTCGAGTGACTTTTGTCCCCAAAAATTAATGATAGCTGATAATTACAACGCTTAAAATTTTTGCCTTTAATTGTCTTTAAAATCTTGACATTGAAATGGTTTTCGTTCTACATCTTTTGTACCATAAAAAATTTTTTAATGCTTGAGGACTTAGATTGAAGCTTAAGTAGCTGGGCAAAATTCTATAAAAAAAAATTTCAATTCGTATTATTGTGTTACTTTGTCTGCCGATATTTTTCATTGCTTTATTTTTGATACAGGAGTGTAATCATTATACCCCATCTTTTGTCTTTCAGTTACTCGAAGGAGGGGCTTACAAGACTAAATTACTTAAAAAAATCTCTATAGAAATGCGAAAAATAATTACAAACAGCAACAATTTCTAAAATCAACTTCAAGGTTAGAAAGCTGAAATTACCAACATGTTATGAGCTTATGTAGATAAAGTATGAACATATTAGTGTCTTTACTAAGTACGACTATATTGTTATATTATTATAACATTATTGCGTGTCCATAATAACGTATACTTTTTATCAAAACGAATATCCTAAATAATCTATACGCGACAATCTTAATTGAATTGAATATTATCGGTTAACTCACATCATTATTTTTCCCACGATAAAATTATATTCCAAAAAAAAAAACCACTTAAAACCCTAATATTAAAAGCTATTTTAAAGTATTTTGTAAGCATATATCACATCACATATGTATGTATAGGTACAGCAGTTACAATATACTCAAAGAAATTTGGAATGACCATTAATTCTCGTCATAAACGCGTGTACATTTTTTTTTTATTAAAATTACTTATGTCTGATTTTCTAACCAAATAAGAGCGCATACATACGACTATATACATGTACAGATATGTAAGTAAAATATCCACATTATATTCTAGTAAGTACATTTCGATAATGATTAAAATATTGGGATCCAACAAAAAAAAAGTTCATGCTTGCTTCTTACTCTTTAGTTCTGCTAAATTAGAAAATTTATAAAAATTTTGTTTTTATTATGAAAATAAAAATTCATTTATATGGTTCTAAATAATTTTTATGTAAGTATATACAAAAATTTAATAAATCGAATCATTGTAGGGACTCGATCTATAAAATTTTTATTCCATTTTTACATCGTAATATAAATAGCTGATAGCTTAGTAATATTTAGCTTTATGGTAATCCAACCAAAATGTTCTTTAATAACTTAAAGAAAAAAGCATAAAGTAAAAATGTAGTTAATTAAATATAAGGTTCGCAAAAGAGCACATTTCCACATATATCAATTTAAGTATAGAACTTGCATTCTTATGTCTTATATACATTAGTTGTGAATAAAGAGAACGATTTTGTATTGCAATTATTCAAAGGGGACCGTATTTTTATATTTTTGAATAAATTCAGGAGCAATTTTAAATTAGTATGTAATTATATAGCAATAAATAAATTAAATTGAAAGTTGCGGTACTTAGGGTGGATATGTGTACTTTTGCAATTCTTTTGTAATTCTTTTGTAATTTGATATGCAAATCCTTGCCCTTGTGAAAATTCCATGGAACATGTAAATGTTGAAGAAATAGGCATTCGAGCAACTTACATGACAGCTAACCACTCGTGAGTATATGTGGGAAAGAAAGAGAACAGAGAAGATTTTATCTAATAAAATAAAATATTTGTCGAAACTCTTAAAATTTATGTTATTATCCTTGGTACCAAAATTACTTCAACAATTGGTGAAAAATCAGTTTGTAACTGTTAATTTAAAGAATAAATTTGTCAACGTCACATTAACTAATTGTTTTGTACGAGTATAACAATAGAAAAAAAATTTCACTTTTATGCAATTAAAAATTTATTAATTTTTTCTTTAGTTTAGACAAATAGTTAGTACAAAAAATCGCATATCCACAATTTTAAGCGGGCTGTTGGGAGGAAGAATTAACGTTTTTATTAATATTTGAGTCTTCCAGTATATTTAAGATTTCTTAAACAAACGAGCAGGCGGGCAAACAGAGGAATCTAACAAGTGCATTTTTTCAAAATTTTTTGAAAGTGTTAAAAATTGTAAAAAGAGTACGAAAATTCTGCAACATAGCCTTTTATGAGCACGTAAAGGAATAAGTACATAATCATCGTAAAGGCCAGTATACATAGGTTCTTTATAGTTTAAGATCTATTGCATATTTTTTATTTTTTTAATTAAATTTTGTTGCTCACATTTATATTTCAAATATAGCCATCAATATGGAACTAATATAATTAACAATATTGTACAAATTTTCACAAATTACATGGAATCCATACATTTTTATTCAAGTGCCGAATGTAACTGCAAATTTATATTAGCAATATTAAATACTATAATTTTCGTATTTAATTAAGTATTATAAGATTTTATGAGAAAGGTGTTTCTGGATTGACGGTTATAATTACTAGGGAGAATAGGAAAAAATAAAAATTGCTTTTTTCCGTTTTTATTGAAAATACATTAGCAGGTAAGTAACTAACAATTTATTAAAAATTTATTTTTATACTTAATCATAAGAGAAAATTCAGAACAATTCTTTTGTATTGCCATAATACTGTGATTCGAAGTTATTGGAGACATAATTTAGCAACAAATTCGGAACGAGTTGTGCGTAATAACAAACGGCGCATGCATAAATTTATATTATAAGATTCGAAATTCAATGATTCTACTACTAATTCTAGTTTTTTTGATTTACAAGAAGAAACAATTTTTAATTGCTCCACAAGCAATTCTTCGGTTTATGCCTCTTATACTGCTTTTTTTTGCTAACATTTCAAATAAATATGAAGCACCTGGTATGTTATTAAACCGGAGATAATTTTTCATTTTTTACTCGATTTCATTTATAATAAGTTCTGGAGCGGAGCAATACGGTACAAAATGTAACCTTGTTATTTTGAGGCAGAAAACACGATATTTTCGAGCTTTTAAAATAGTTCTATTGCTACATTTTTGTTGTTTCATGCAGTTTTTCCCACACCATACTATTGAGTATATTGATAATATCAAAATCTAGCTGTATAGTATATTTTTTTATTATGCGTACAGCGTATTACGTTTGCTCAAAAATTATATATCTATATGCATTTTTATTATCGTATAATCTAATATTAAAAAAATTCATATCCCTGAAAATAATATTATGTATTAATAAATTCCAAAATTGGGAATTCAAGAGATCTAAATTTTCTTTTCTCAACGTTAAAAATATTGAATATTCTTCCATTTCCAGTAATTTTCGGATACTGCAAAAAATATGCAATAATTTTAGATAAGTATTATATTATTATTATATGAAACGAACAATGTCCGAACCTACAACTGAAGTCTATATAATAAGTGTTCATATTTCGTAAGTCTTCTAGAAGTCATTTAATATAATTTAATTTTAGGAGCACTAAAAATGCTTCAAATTTTTTATTAGGTATTGAAAAAAAGATTCACATACGTATTTTATATTATACACGATACTTTTTCAATATTTCATAGAAAGGGGTTCATAGAAAGGGGGTTAACTATACTACACGCATTTTTATCTTGCATTTCTATTTGCTTTATTCGTTACTTTATTTGTTTTACGAAAGTCGAAAATTACATTTTTGCGATTTACATTTTGTTTGTATTTTGATAGTTTGCCGGCTTTATTTCGGTTAATTATAATTCATTTAAATTTTAATGTAGTGCCTGCCTCTCATTTATTTGATAACGAATAACGAATGAAGTAAAATATGAAAACATATGCTTAGAGTTAATTATAATATAGCTCAAACACACGTCAAATATGAGATATAAGAACACTCAATTCAATCTCATAAATTTTTTTTAAATATTCATGATACAATTATAGATTTCGTGCAGTTTGTATCTGCACAAACACTATATATACTTACTCCATCGCCGCTTATGCAAAAGGATTTGAACCACGAATTTTTTCTTAATTTCTTTGACAAAAACGTTACAACTCAATATAGCAAACATTAAACTCATATGATAAGTGATTAGCTTGGTGTATCATTCTATTATCAACTTCACCATGCATTCATAATTTTCTGAATTTTTTTCTCACCAAGCGCACTTCAATTAAGCGTGATTTTTAAAATGTGCTTTTTAGTTATAAATCTTCCAACTTCATGTTATAAATCTTAAAATTGTGAAAAAAGACGAAAAGAAATTTCTAATTATTAAATTGAGCCGCAATTTTCAAACCTACTGTTAATTTTTGATAAGCGAATAAGTCTTGGATACAAACATATCTTTTATTCCACCATTTGCAAGAAATTATTTTTGTAGCTCCTCATAATCGCGTGTTGTTAAACGTCATAGTATGCACAAATGTTAATTTTCGGTCATCTGTTTCTTTGACATTTAAAGTTAAATCTAACCTCTATAAAAGCAAAAATGTAATGATCCTGAATGAAATTTATTCAAGCATAAATTATTATTTATGCTTCAGTAATTATTTTTTTTAAATTATTTATCATTTAAAGATGTCTCCTAAATTTATGCAAAATTGTATGGTATTAAGAGGAATATCAATTTCAGTTACTTTAAACTTAAAGCTATGAATTGTTGGAACAGAAGAAATGTGCTTACTAAACAAAAAAATTGAATTACTTAATCGATTTTTATGTTTTATTCACTTATTTTTGTAACATAGTCAATAGTCTAGAAAAAGATCTCTATGAAGACCTAAATAAATTATAAATTTTAATACATTCATAATTATACATTTATATGCTTCAAAAAATTTAAATTAGTTAATAAATTATTTGCAATATAGGGCGTAAACATAGTTGAACAAGAGTCAAATATCGTAATTTTGAACAAGAGTTTTACATTGCATTAGAAAATAGCTTTAATTAAATTTTTATTTGAAATTTCCTAATTTAATTTAATAATATCCTTAAATATGCAATGCTTAATACATTTTTTTACACAGAGTAATTAAAAAAAATTGAAAAATGATATTCTTATGTAACTACAAATCATTTGTATCTATACTGTAAATATAAGGTACATGCATCGAAAAGTTCAAGTCGAAGTTTGTTTTTATTTCTCACTCTGACACGAATTGGTTCTTTAAACTTAAAAGAACTCCAAAAAAAATTTTTTTACCAAAAAAAAGTTTTTCATTATCTACATCAAGAAAGTTTCATTTCTTTTATTGGTTTTCCTTATTTTCATTATCGTTGTAGTTAGTCTTCAGTAAATAGAAATAAGTAAATACATTTTAGCTCAACCAATATATAATTGACCTTCTGTAAACAGAAAAGTTGGTTAAAAAAATTTATTTCTAAACAAGTTTAAGTAATGATTGTGAAAAAAAAGTTCCTAAATTCATCAAATCAACCATAAAAATTGTAACATTTTTTATTTACGTAAGAAAACTTTAAAAAAAAAA
The DNA here is from genome assembly GCF_029603195.1 of Condylostylus longicornis. Taxonomy (NCBI): domain Eukaryota; kingdom Metazoa; phylum Arthropoda; class Insecta; order Diptera; family Dolichopodidae; genus Condylostylus; species Condylostylus longicornis. The sequence goes on along the minus strand of NW_026578017.1, from coordinate 6,997,173 downwards.
AAAGTAAGACGGAAATTTGTTGAAGCACAAACCACAAAAAAGGTCATTTTGTTATCACATTTCCAACACAACAACTTAATACTTAAACAAAATATAAAAATATAACACGTATAAAATGTGCGAAAATTTTCTTACAAGATGTCAAAAGTCTTGCCATATTTTTTAAAATTTGTCTTTATTAGCAATAAACTTACTGCGGTCCTGTACATCCTGTGCTTAAATCAACAACAAAAATTTATTTGTATAAAATAGATTAAATTATGCACATCAGTAACCGCCTTTCGAAAATTCAGTACAAATTAGGTTGAAAGAGCGACTAGATAGGCGAACCTGTTAGCAATGCATTTTGGGAGAAATGTTAAAAAAAATTAAAGATTGTTTCAAAAACTGTACACTGGTGAACAAATTTTTTGTTGGGTAAATATTCACAATAGAGGAAACATGTCGCTCTGAACGCGAAAATATTTTTCTATATTGCTGCATAATAATAAAAAATTTCACTCCTCTTTTAGCAGTTAAAATTACAATGGAAACCCTGATGCAAATTTTATCATTTAATAAAATCATTTGTGTGCATACGAGTATATGGCGAAAAACTCACATTGCAATTTTTCACACTTGGTATCTTATGTAAAATTTAAACAATTTTTTAAACATAAGGCATATATTCATTTTTCAAATTTACTTAATTATTTCCTACAGTATGGTGCGTTTGCAGTTGCGTGACTTCAAACCATTTAAAATGCAAATTTTGTATTTAATTTAGGAATAAAATTTTAAATGTGTGATTTTAAATGCATAATTTGTTTTAAATTTGCGATGGAAATAGTGAAATTATTTAGTAAAATGAAATGAAATTTTATAAAGCATAAATTTCAAATTATTCTAAAATGGAAAAAAGAGAAGATGTTAAAAGCAGCACTTGTTGTAAATTTTAATTACCTGATTTTACATAAACAACAGGCAGGATTGCACGAGTCAAACCTGTAAATGTCGAATTTAAAATGCACATAATTATTATTAAAGCCACTCCACGACGATACAGTTTAAACTTTCCACGTTGTTAAAGTAGTTCCACAACGGTTATTGAATGACTTGTTTTAAATAATCTAATTATTTAACTCTAATCCTTACTGGATTAGAGTTAAACATGTAAAAACAAGCGTAATTTCATGAATTTGATTATAAATACTTCATTAGAGCGAACAGAAAATAATTAAATTTTAGAATTGATATTGTTTTAGGTACTTAACAGTTGCTTTCACGAAAACAGAAAATTATAACATTGCATTTTAAATTTTACTTTATAAGTAAATTTTTCCAAATTAGATTCCGATAATTTCATATTTTCCTTGATTTTAATTTATGTGCATATAAAGCGAAATATTATTATTCTGCAACTCTGCAACTCTGTATATGGATATGTTCATATTTTGTGTACTTTACAATTAATATACAATTTTAATTTTATTTTTAAAAAGATTTTTTTAAGCAAATTATATTTGTGCATATATTTTATCAAATATACAGAGTGGGTCAGTAAAGAGTAGAATATGATATGTGATTGTTTACATAAAATGCAAAACTAAGTAATATTTAAATTAGTTGCTTTAAAGCCCTTTACTAGCCCTTTCAGACTCTATTCATTTGAAGCTTCTACATTTTTAGAAGGAGAATTTATAAGCAAAAATACCTGTTTCACGGAAGCCTCTTAGAATATATTATTGTACTATTTGCTGAATCACCCTGTATATAGAAAATACGAATATTGTAATTATAATTTATTTTAATATAATCTTTGAGCTATGAATTTTAAGTAAGAAAGTATGTACTTGCTCCAGTAAATATTCAAAAGTCATTCATTTAGATTATAATATGACAAACCGATTTAAAATTTTATTAATTAAAGTAGAATTTATTTCAATAATTCATTGTTAAGCTGAAACTGTTTGGTTTTTGATAATATAATTGAAAATTCCCGTCCCACAATAATTTACAGAAATTAAGACCAGTTTCTAATTAAGTTTCATTTTGTTAAAATTGCGCAATCAATTAGTTTATTCAAGTTCAACTTCTAAGGAATTACTTACATATAAAATCAATTAATTGAAAAGACCTGTATCAATTCAAAATTTTCCAGCTTCATTCACAACAGAGAAAATGTAGTTGTGTTGAACTATAACACAAAATTTAACCAATTTCGTCCACAATTTCATTCAAAGCATATTGTCGCAATTACAGCTATATAAAAGTAGTCATAATGGCAATGAATCATCTCCGAGAGAAAGCCTTTTTTTATGAGAAAGGGTTACTATGGCAATGACATCGTTTTTTTTAGATTAACTGAATATATTTTTATTTTTCAAGTCTTTATCGTATCTTCTCTACATTCAGTAAACATTTTCTCATATTACTCTGAGAACTAACGTTCATTTAACATGATATAAAAGCTGAATATGTTCGTGATTCAATTCCTTAAATGTTTTTATTCTGATTGATAATATTCATAGATTATTCACACTTTCGTCCTAAGCCATTGCCACTGCGACATTTACGTATGTCTTGAATAGCTATAATGAAAATTTAGGCACTTTCTAGAGATGCTTAAAAATCCAAATGAAATTTGCAAAACTTAAAATTTTTAATCTAAAAATACTCATATCGCTATTTATAAACAGCTATTTTTCAAATATTTAAGGATGCATAATAAACTTAAATTTACCTTAATATATTTATTAAGTTAAAATGCCCTGAACGTACTAGTTTGATAGACATTAGTTAAGAATTTTTTTTTTAACTTAATATAAAATTGAATAACACAATTTATCGCAGTTTATCATTACAGTAAATAGAACGACCTATAAACCTACATACATATAATATATAAATTAATTTGAAACACCTGTTTGAACTTCTACATTAAATTTACTTTTAATTTAATTTACCGAATATTTTCAAAATAAAATCAATAAAAGAATTAGCCATGCTATTATTTTTATGGCTTAATTCATTTCACTTTAATTTTATTATATAGCTAAATATGTTCATGTACTTATATGTATGTATATCTACTAGTAAGTTATATTACATAATAAGCATTAATTTCATATTTTTATTCAATAAATTCTAGTTGATTTTATTTATAATTTTTATGGTTAAAAATTCATTACCATAGTTTTGATTATCATCATAACTTAATTTACTTTTAATAAAAAATTAAATTACCAACCAATTTATTTATTTACCTTTTTATTTATTATATTTAATAGTAAAGTGAATAAATCTTTCTAAAAATAAGAATAAACTATAAAAAATTTTTATAGGAAACTAAAACTGATTTTTATAAAAGCGGAAATTTTTACCTTTTACTTAACTTGGGCTATAGTAATGATTTTATAATGACTTGGTAGGTAATATAACAAAGTACATAAAAGGTTATAGCTATTGTAAGTATATGCTTTTATTTTAATAACGTGTATGTATTTATTAATTTTAATATCGTACATTTGTAAGTAATAAACCCAAATTCAATAATGAATTGACAATTTAAAAACCCCTGTATGTATAACTATAACTATTGTTGATATTATTTAAATGACGAATATACATAGATTAATGTTTATGAATACCAAACACGGAACAGTTGTATACCATAAAGAACTAAGTAATGAATTATTGCACAAAAAAAGAAGAGTAAAAAATCTAGATACATAGTTTCAAATAAATCGTTTTTCTTTATTAAGAGATTATAAATTAAGTAAATTACTATGTTTGAATCTAGAATAATCGATTAATTGCTCTATGTCAATGTCTTCTGATTCATAAAATTTATTAATTTTAGTACAATCTAAGAAAGGATTTTTAAATAAAGAAAATTTTGGTTATTTGCAATATTAAGTGGGCCAAATGATTTTTTATTAAAATTAAATTGAAATAAAAATTTGCGGATTTCAACTATTATACTTTTAGAATATACTTATAAAGTTCTGGTGTCTAATCATAGAAAGAAACCCTCATTTAGTTAGGGTAATGTTCTATGCGTCATTCTATTTTTTGACGACCAAAACATGTCCCCAGTTTTAAAATCGAAACTTCCTTTCAATATTAAGGTTGTTAGCAAGCTTTTAGTTAAGATTAGAAAAGTGTAAATTTGGCTTTTTGTGAAATTTCGCTTTGTATCACTCGAATTTCCTAAAAATTTCTTCGTTTAGTTTCGGTAACATAATATCAAATTTCCATTTGGTAGATATGGTAGAAAATGTAAAATCGGCCCCCAGTTTGGTCGTTCAATCTGTGTCATAGCCGATATAAACCCACATATAAAATATTATCAAAATTGGTTCAGCCGAATTTGAGCTACACACGTGGACACACAGACTGATCGACTGACATCTCTCTAATAATAATTTGTTTACGCTTTCCTATTGTGGAGAAGTTCTTCCGAAAACTCGGAATCAGAAATTGGGTGCCATCACATAACCAGTCTTATAGTATGCAAGGCGGTCGGTAAAAATCATCAAATTATAAAAACTTCATAATAATTTTGAACCAACCTATCTTTGAACGGATTAAATTCTAAAATCTTAGGTGGGTAAATAAATTTTATCACATTTTATTGCCGACTGCATTCTTTACAGTATAAAGGGATTATGTAATGGTACTAAAATAAATATTTGAAGTCAAATATTTGGTGGAAATGAACTTTTCCAAGATTGGGAGAGTTAAATAAACTATATACTTTTGGAACATTTGGATTCAGAGAAGATAACAGAACATGTTTTTAGATAAGAGAAAGTGAACCTCTTCTAAAAACCAAATTTTCATTTTTTAAGGTATTTTAATCAATTGCGTGCTGTTAAAAAGGCATTTCCATTATCTTGTCCAAACACTTTCCACAAACCAAAAACAAACTTTGCAAACTTTGATAAATTTCATAATTTTACAATACATAAATATTTAATATTAAATTAATTGGCTTTTATATATATTTTTTTTTAAAACATTTAAAAGTTAATTAGAAGCATAATGACTTTTAAAAATTTACAAATTATTGTAACAATTAATTTTTATATTTATCTTTTATTGCACATTAAAACTTTATAACATTTTAATTTTATAATAGTTAAGATATTAAAGGTATTTTACCACCAATTAAGTACATACATGTATAATGTTAACATTAAAAATTTATACTAAATTAATAATAGAGTAGCTGGAGCACTTTTTAGTTAAAATAAAATATTTTTACACAAATTTATTTAAGCATTGTATTTAAGCAAGCAAAATATGTAAAAAGTTTTGACTACTTATTCTTTAAAAGAAGGGTATAGTTTTCTTCATATAGATTACAGAGATTCATAATCTATCACTTAAATCTTATTCAATTACTTAATAGGTCCTATAACTAAGATTTGAAATTTGTTTCAAAATTAATAAAACGCATGTATCTAATTTTTCTGAGCACAAATATCTCAAAAAAATCCGAATAAGAGCCAAATTAATACAACAACAATTCCAGAAATGGTAAAATGGAATTAAAAAATATTCACATCAGGCCCTGCTTACAAATTTTTCGAATGCAAACTTACTGGAACTTGATCTAAAAATTTAAGATATACGTAAAAGTTAAGTTCTTTTAACTCAATATCCCTACAATATTTTAAAGTGTACAACATACAACCATTAAATCCGATTAACGTCTCGTTTTACTGGAACAATCTTACTCGTTTCAACAAAATTAATCCTATTCTTTTGAAAAAACCATAAATCTCAGTGATTCTAAATTTATACCGATATAAAAATCTTTTACATTTCAATACAATTAAAATTTTTATCAAAATAAGGTTTCTGTGTCTAGTCTTTGATACTAAATGCTAAAAGTATTTATACAAACGAATGGTATACCTAACGTCCATTATCATTAAAACTATTTCCTCGAAATATTATAAGTACTGAAATTTTTTATCCCATTTCCTATTTCAAGTATCTAGTTAGCTTTTGATACTAAAACGTACAGGTAATATGCAGAATGATATTCAAACAGAAAAATATCCTTAAAAAAATTCTTTTTTTAAATATAAAGCATATTTTTAGCACTTTTCCAAAAAATTTTTTGAAAAAAGTGCTTATTAGTTTCACTCTGTCCGTCCGTCCGTCCGTCCGTCCGTGGACACTTTTTTTGTTTACAAAACTTCTACACCCTTTAAGATAGAAAGCTGAAATTACGTACATAGATCTTTACTAGAAACTTATTTCCGTAGAACAAAATTTTTACCTATCTCCCCCCCTCTAGAAGTTATACCCCCCCAAAACACTAAAAATGGCCTTTTTTAAATATTTGTTGCAATGAAACCATAAGCATTTTTGAAATTTTGCAAACGCAGAAAGGCAGTGGCTTGCTTCCCCTAGCGCGATATACTATAGTTAAACTTTAGAAAAACAAAATGGCCGTTCAAATTTACCGTTATCTAAAGTCCTTTTTTTCCAAATTTTTGATATCATTTTTCTTCTAGACCCCAGCCTGTAGAAGCTTGAAATTTTAGGAGCTTTTAGACATTAACAAATAGTTCATTTCGTTGGAAGAAAATTTTTTTCCATCTCCACCCCCTCTCAAGTTATCACCTCTTGAAATTTGTAAAATTTGAATTTTTGACACCTTATATTTCCGAAACCGCAAGCTTTTCCAAATTTCTATAAACGCAAAAAGCTAACGGTAAATTCCATGAAATTAAAAAATATAATTATTTCTCTTAACTCACACAATTAACCCTTAAAATCGAGCATTATGTTAACCCCTTTTTATATTAATTTTTGCTTTATTTCAAACACTGCATATATGCGTCATCCTAAATATATGCAATTCTAGAAATAGTTTTGTATATGAATGAAAATAATTTTAATAGTTTGATAGGTATACATAGACTGTATTTAAAAGCAGAATTTTCACTTGTTGAAGGGAAAAGTGCTACAATACAAACCATTGGTTTGACCCAACTTTATTTATTAAAAGCTCTTTTCACTATATATGGATATTTAATTCAATGAGAGAAACAAACTTGCATTTTAAGTATCCATGAATTTCTCTTTCAATACTAAATAGAAAAAGTTGCATACATTTTTATACGCACCAGAAATTTATTAAAACAGACCGCAGCAATATAAATTTTATTACAGAGAGTTGGAAAGAACTTGAAATAAAAAATGAAAATAATTAATATAGGAAACTTTTTTTTTCTCTGCCTGATATACAGAACACTTAAAACATTTTTTTTCTATTTAGGTTATTCCAATGATAATTACACTATAAAAACCAGCTGCTTTTAGATGTTTTGGTACTATAATTAATGTGATGGCGTAAAATTTATATACATATTTTTTAGAGCAACATAAGAATGACTATATTTTTATACGCACCTAAATAACATTTATAAAAGACCAAAGATTATTTAGTACTCTCAGCTACGCTATTAAATATGATATTTTGTGAACATTTTTAAATAAATTATTATCTTTGCTATTGTATTAATTGCAAATTAATACGCTTATTTAAACTTTGTATTTTATAAATCAGCAGAACCCTTTCAATACAAACATGTAGAAAGTATTACATATAATATACGTATGTATTCTTTTATAATAATAATATGCACTAACTGCATCAGTTTGGCATAAATAATATTTTATCTCTAAATATGTATTATAATTTTCCAGTAGACGATGCATATATCTCTAATAAATATCAGAAAAATATACCCTGAATTAAAATAGGTTTATATTTACATAATATCAAACATAAATGCATTAAAATACACAGACGTATATTTAAATACGTATATAATATAATATTATGCATTTGTTATAGTCACATAAGTTTTTTAACAAAAAAAGGATACGCAAGGATCTACTTTTTCAAAATAGATAATTTTCAACTTTTGTTGTTGTTCTTTTGTTCTTTGAAATCGATTTTTTTTTTTATTTTTTCAAATTATTTTAAAATTGAATTTCATATCAAATATTTAATGCTCAAATGGAATCAAAAATTTTTAAAATCAAATTACATGGAATTAAATGTATAAAATAATTTTGAAAATAATTGTGAGCCTGTGGTCTATACTATACATATTTCAATATTTATGAAAGAATTTTTAATTAATTTAAAGACAAAGAGCTATAGGGTACATTGCAAAGGTATAGGGCAGATTACTTAATTTAATTATTTTGGTTCATTCGTACAGTTATTGATAATGTGCTGCCAGAAGGTATCCAATCAGCAAAATTTCATTAAGCAATAAATTTATTATTTATACTTAAATAAACAAATCTTGATTGTATTTTTCATTGAACAATCAACTTCAAGCAGAATACAGCAACAAGAGGGTCAAAATATATTACAGGTCACAGCTTAAAAAAAAAACTATAACGCTATATCACTCCTTAAAAGCAAAAATATAGCAGAAAGTCACCTGAAAAATGTATACCTATTTACAAGATGGCGAAACGCAAAGGTGTGTTATGGTGATAAAATAATCTCGAGAACTGATTTGGTATAAAACAGCAATTGAATTTAATTTAATTTCCTTAAAATACTTATTTCTTTAATCACTAATCCTTATTATGATCATATTCCAAATTGATGAACAGTTTGCATATGTTTTAAATTTATTTCGAATTAAAACCCAATGACTTCACTTAAGTTCACGAAAATTAAATTTTCTTAGAACTTAATTCATTTCAAGATTTTATCATACAATTTAGTTAATTTCCAACCCAAATAACAATAAAAATTTATGTTAAAATTTATGTCCAAAATTACAGTACAGCTCTCAACCTATAGTTGGTGTATACGTACATACATATATAATTTTATGTTTCACTATAATCAATTTTAAGTCCAATAACTTTAATTTTCAAAAATGATTTCATATATGCTTTATAAACTTTAATTATTCCAATAATATTAAAATGAACAATTACATACGACATTAATTGTAACATTCGTAAGCAACCATAAAAAACAGAATAATGAAAAATTCCAAAGAAATTTTCAATAATAAAATTTTTAGCTACAAATACACAACAGAACTAATTGCTTCCGTTTTATAGCATTAATTTATATTTTTCTCTATTAGCATGCTATTACTATAATGTAAATAACAATAATATACAAAGTCGTATACACAGGTACATACAGGTACATACTTTTTGTTGTAATTATAAAACGTAATAATTTTTCACCTATGCTAATGATTTATTGTTTTAGAACAAAATTTACCTTGAATTTTTTTTGGAATAAGAAAGAAACTAACTACATCAAAATTTTACTTTGCCATTTGTAATTCAAAAATTTAAACATTGCCGTTTGCACTTCTTTTCTTAAAATAAAAACTAACAATTACAGGTCACTGAAGGTCTTATTTTTTCTCAAGGTGGTAGACAATATTTGGAAGATTAAAAAATTATAATGTATTTACCTTAAAATAATAAATTAATCCAATTTATCTGAGGCAGATTAAACGTGGGCTCATGCAGAGAGTGGATTGAATTTTCGATGATTAGAAAAATTGAGGAGTCTAATGCCCGATTATCTAAAAAAAGTTATTTTTAGATCTTAAGGTTTTCTTTGGATTCGACTCAAATCAATGTAGTTGTATGACACACTTGTGTTCTGTGATCTACTAGATATGAAGCATACACAGTCTGTTTTTAGCAACCAAAGCCATTTCAAATAATTTTGTACGAAATTATTACAAATATAAATATGTACCATTCCTTCATAAACAAATTAAGCAAATTAATACGCTTTGTGCAATTATAGGATGAAACAAAACAAATTTTCATTTTAATTTGAATTTTTATATATTTGCATAATATATGTGCAAATGTATATGTATACTTGCTTACAAAAGTATAATTGTACGCCATGTTTATTGTTAATTTATTGTAATCAATCAATTCTCTATATATATACATAGCTATTAAATTAAGGTTTTAATTGTTTAAATTGCTATTATTTTGCATGAATAATTAAGAAATCAAATAATATAATTACGTTTTATATTTTAAAATTATTGAAGCTATAAAATATCAGTTATAATTTTATTGTTAATTTTTATAAAATATCTAAAATATTTTCGCTCAATTTTAGTTTGTATAAAAAAGCTAGATCATAATAATAATTATTAGTATTGTCACAACGATTTTCAAAAATTTTATTATGGAAAATTTTACAAAATGAAAATTTTAATGAAAATGTTTTCGCTTAATGCAATTAAGAGTGTCGAATTGTAATACAAATTAAAGTTATTTAGTAGGTACATAAAGAAATCTCAATATTCAACATTATTATTAAAATTCGACAACATTATTATACTAAAACTCGAATTTCCCACAAATAAGTAAATTTTCCAATGAATTTTTCATGCTCACTAAGACTTGTATTATTTTGTTTATTTTTTTAAGAAGGAATACACATTTTTTCACACTATTTTTTTAATACATAAAAGCGGATTAAAAGCGGATAACCAAATATTATCTAATTTCCAATTTTTAGCACTTTTCCTAAAAATGTTTGAAAATAGTGCTTATTAGTTTGATTCTGTCCGTCCGTCAGAATGACCGTTCAAATTTGCCGTTACCTAAAATATATATAAACCCGTTTTTTCCAAATTTTTTAAGTCGTTTTTCTTCTAGACCCCAGGTTGTGGGCGCCTGGAATTTAATTGCTTTTAGGCACTTATAAATACTTCATTTCGTTAGAAGAAAATTTTTTTCCATCTCCACCTCCTCTCAAGTTATCAACCCTTGAAATTTGTAAAATTTCAATTTTTGACGCCTTATATTTCTGGAACCATAAGTTTTTCTAAAAACATAAAACGCTATCAATAAATTCCATGACATTAAAAAATATAATTATTTATCTTTACTCACACAATTAACCCTTTAAATCGAGCATTATGTTAACCCTTCTTTAAATTAATTTTTGCTTTATTTCAAAGACTTCATAAATCGTTCATCCCAAATATATGCAATCCTAAAAATACTTTCGTTTATGAATAAGAATAATTTTAATAGTGTGATTGATATACAAAGACTGTATTTAAAAGCAGTATTTTCACTTGTTGCAGGGAAAAGTGCTACAATTCAAACCATTGGTTTGACCCAACTTTATAAATTTTTTAATTGAATATGCTACCAATATCAAAACCAAATAGAATTGCTTTCTCATATTATATTTATGTGTGTCGTTCAATTAAACACCAAGTACTCATAAACATTTCCACTTTTATGTGGACTATGTGACAAAAATAAACAGAGTATACTTTCACCAGTTTTTAACAAAAAAAACCTTATTTCAAATACTAGAAGGTCAATATGATTATTATTAACTATAAAGTAACACTTCGGTACTTGGCAATAAAAAAAACCACATACAAAGTTTAACACAAAAGTAAGATGTAAAATCAATTTTATTATCCACAATCAAATTCGTAATCCAGGAAAATTCTATTAAATTCCGAAAATTCTATAAGGTTGTCACCTAAACTTTGGATTTCTATTATATTTAAGAAAAACAAAAATTATGCAGAATTTCAAAAATCTGCTAAAATTTAAAAGATTTATTAATAAAATCTAATAACATAGTTTTACAACGGTAAATAAAGTTGCTGGATAAATTTATGAATTGAGTAACTATACCACTTAATTGCGAAGTTATAGTGTGAGATAAAAGTGGGAATACCATAAATAAAACAAAAAATTTTAAATAATTTTGGTATATCTTTGTTTAGAAAATCAAAAAAAAAATTTTTCAATTGTCAATAAACTATTAATTTATTAAGCACCTTGATAAGAAATAAAAAACAATTTCTTAACTCATATAATATAATTTGGAGCACCTATACAAACTGGAAAAAGCTCAAATTTCGAATTTTTAGAATTAATATTCCGTACTTATATGATTCACCAAATAAGAGTCCTATTAAAGGAAACTCCTTTCATTATTGTAATTATTTGGAAGGCAAACAATTTTATATTTTATTAAACACCACCAAAGGTTAAGATTTTAAAATTAATTTGAAAAGAAACACCCCTTACCAAATTCGAAATTATCTAAGTATAAATTCCAATAGTTTGTTGGTAAATTCTAAAATTTACATACTTTTATGTTTTTTGTAATAATTTAACAATAAATTTAATAAACGATCCATAACTCTATTTATTTAATAATTTAAATTAATTATTTTTCATGTGAATTCAGATATAAAAAATAAATATGAAGAATCATGGAATAAAGCACAGATTTTAAAGAGATATAAAACATTATCCTTAAAATTTTAATGGTTCCAATTTTTGTAAGAATTTACAAAAAAAAGGTTTATACATTTACGTAAATGTAGAAGTACATATTGTACGTATGTGTATATATAAAAATTTGAACCCTGTTTCCCTTTTTCGTAAATTCTTAAATTTTATTACTCTAAATTTTGTGAATTTAATTTTCATTTTACGTGGGTTTCAAAGCACTTAATTGAAATTTATTTATTTAAATTTAGAAAATAATGAAAATTTTCAATGAAACAGCATTTATAATAATTTTGTCATAAAAGTCATAAATGAAATTTTTGTAATAAAATACATTTTAATTATTTTTCAAGAACTTTTGGAAATTATTCCTAGACGTACCTATTAAGTATATGTGTACAAGATAAGTATATAAAAATAATTTTGTCAGTAAAAGTATATAATTGACTACATAATGTATGAGTGAGTACAACTTTAATAAATGGTACATTAATGGTAGTACATTACGCGTTGCAATAAAAGTATAAATTTTATTTATTTTTAGCACTCTTCTTAAAAAATTTTTGAAAAAAGTGCTAATTAGTGTCACTTTGTCCGCCCGTCTGTCCTTGTGTCTGTTTACAAAACTTCTATACCCTTGCAGATAGAACCTGAAATGCTATATATGTACATAGATCTTTACTTCAAACTAATTTTCGTAGAATAAAATTTTTACCTAACCTCCAAAATCTCAATACCAAAATCAATACCCTCCAAAATCCTAAAAATATCATTTTTAAACTATTCATTGTAGTAGAACCATATGCATTTTTTCAAATTTGGCAAACACTGAAAAGCATTTAGTTGCTTCTTCTATCACGGCATACTGTACTTGAACTTTAAAAAAACAAAATGTCTGTTAAAATTTTGCCGTTATATAAAATATAGTTTTTTCCAAATTTTTGATGTCGTTTGTCTCCTAAACCCCAGGTTGCAAAAGTCTGAAATTTTAACAGCTTTCAGACATTAATAAATAGTTAGAAGAAAATTTTTTTCCACCTCCACCCCCCCTCAAGTTATATCTTCTCGAAATTTTTTCAAATTCCATGATATTAAAAAATATAATTATTTTTCTTAATTCATACAATCAACCCTTAAAATCGAGAATTATGCTAACCCCTCTTTAAATTAATTTTTGCTTTATTTCAAAGACTGCATAAATCGTTCATCCTAAATATATGCATTCCTAGAAATAGTTTCGTATATGAATGAAAATAATTTTAATAGTGTGGTAGATATACAAATATATGAAAAGCAGTATTTTCACTTGTTGAAGGGAAACGTGCTACTACAGCAAACCATTGGTTTGACCTATAATCATAAACATTTTCACTTGAAAACGTTTTTGCAGAATGTGCAATTTTCCATTTTTCCAGTTGTTTTAATCTACTTTGTATTTTGCGGCCAGTTCTTTTCAGTCGAATATATAAAATGGTGTGTTGATTTCTTGCAGTTTAGGAAATTTGAAGTAAAATTTTTGGATGATATTTCAATTGACTAACTATGGTCGTAACTATTATTTCATTATATGCCCAACTAAAAATCATTTTAATGAATTTTAGCCTCATTCCATAACCGTGTGTGGAGTACTTTTTGTTATTTTACAAAAATGAATAAATTTTTCTTGAAATTGATCAAGATGTACTTAAATACTTAGTTATTTTTAAACTATGAATCTGATTGCACCAGTTTTCAAATAAGAAATGAAAAATTAATAATTTTCGAATAATAGGAAGTTTTAAAATTGATTACTGGAAACTGTTTAGGTACTTTGTTACATATAACAAGAGTTTACTATAAAGCGGGGGCGATACACATACTTACATAATTTGTACAAATATCAATTAAACTTTTGAACTTTTTTCATATGACTAATTAATAATAGACAAATAAGAGAATTTTTAAAGTAGAATGTATGTAATTATAAGAAAGAAAACAATAAACTTTCATAAGATAATCAAAAGGAGGTATGTACATGTTATGTAATGTAATTATAATGAAAATTTACATATTATATACATATGTAAGAACAAACATACTTACAAAATATTTATTTAAAACGAAATTTTCATTACTTTTATTTATTTGTTTTTATTTTTTTATTTTTTAAAATATATTTAAGTAAATAAATTCAAAAATACAATAATAAATTATTTACCTTTTAAGCTCCTTCTGTTATGAACGGTTGGTTTCTCTTCTTATTGCTTTATTTTCTTTCTTTCTTTTTTTTTCTCTCTATTTTAAATTATTCTCTATTTAAATATATACACACACACACAATATTAATTTTACTTATTATTATGTATTTTTTTTTATTTACTCTTTTATTTTTTTAAATATTTATTTTAATAATAAAATTATTTTTATTAATTTCTCCAAACTTATTATTCTTCTCTATAGTATTTTTTCTCTGAAAAAAAAAACAACAGAGAGAATAATTAAAAAAACCGTTTTATAACTTTTTAATAACATTGAAATAAATTTTATTTTTACCGTTCTTTGACTAACTTTAACATTCTTGAAATGTTTATTAAATAGAATTTTTTTTTAAATAATAAAAATAATAGAAAAGTTCATAAATACTTATAATTTGTATGTACAAAAAAGCAATTTAAAAAAAAAAACCTTTTATTTTAAAAAATAATCAGCTAAAAAAAATTTTTTTTAATTTAATTTACAAATATTTTTCTTCTCAGTTTCTCCCATTGTGAATACAATGGCTGTTGTAGTAGAATAATGTAATTTTAATACAATATTGTTTAAGTGTACAAAAAAGGGAATAACAAATAAATCATTGCTGTAGAAATGCAGTAAAATACAAACATGCCACAATTTGAAAATTTCCTTAAAACCACAAAATGAAAGATTGCTTTTAAAGGCTTTTTGTACTAAAATTTTAAATTGTATTGTGTATATAAATTAGAAAGAAAAATATATTATAGAGAAAAAGGGACAGAAAATTTAATAGAAAAAAAAGAGCGAAAAAATAATTGTTAAATATGACAGCCTTGACCTAGAGAATATTTTTTATTATGAATTTTTATTTTTCTCATTTTGATTTTTACTTGTCCTTCCATTTTATTTTATTTACTTTTTACTTCAAATTTTTTTTTTATTTTTCCCTTTTTGAAAGCCGCTGTTTTACGAAATATCGTGCAAACTTTAAAAATAACATGCCGACGTAATCATTTTTTGTATATTTTCTTTTATATTCAAAAAAAAAACATAAATCAATACTATTATATCAACTTGTGTTACATATGGACAGTGCCGCACATTTACAAATAAATTGCTAGAGTTACGATAACATGAAAGTTATAATTTAGAATCCAAATTCGAAAATTCACTTTTGTTTAAAGATTTAGGTACTAAAGTAAGTAAATTGCAGTAAAATTAGCACAAAGTTTTATTGCTTAATATTTTAGCAATTATTTTAACAACTTTTGTCACTAGTTTGTTAAAAAACATTCAATTCCTATTCCTTATAAACGAGGAAGAGCAAATAAATTTGTACGTATTTTTAATGAAATTTTTGAACAATAAACTCTGGGTAGTATAAATAACAGGTAGAATTAAAAATGTGAAAGGGTTTTTTCATTTAATTAAAGCTAAAGTACTTATTTTATGCTGCCGTTGTTATCATTTTGCACTATACATATTTCCGTTGATGCCATGAATACCGTTGATTCTTCATATAACAAATCTGGCTATATTCATATGTATTTTTAAACTTTAAACATGATATACATACAGAAATAAGTATTGTTCACACTTATGCAAATTTATAAGTATGCCATTAAAATATTTAAATTTTCGACAATTCATTGTCTACAAAAAGGATTCGTAAGTATTAAGTCTTATTTATGTGAATGTATATATATTATTTTTTGTGTACATAATAAGTGTGTGCACATAGTTATTTTAAATTTGTACAAGCATGTACACATATTGTGTGTATATTTTTTATTAGTATTGTATTTTGGCGTGAGCATAATGAATATTCTGAATGGCCAGTATGTGTCCACCATCTCTTATATTTAACTATAATTACTGACCGTATTGTGTAAACAATAGGTAGGTTATGTGATGGCAGCAAATTTTGCATATCGAGTTTTCGGTGGGAATGCACTTCTCCATAGTAGGGAAGTGTAAGTAATCTATTTTTAGTAACCTGTCGGTCCGTCGGTCTGTCGGTCTGTGTGTGCACGCGTGTATCTCAAGTTCTACTGAACCGATTTTGATGAAATTTTATATGTAAGTTTATTTCTACCATGGCACATATTGATCAACTTTTGGGATATATCAGGCCTCGGGAACTGCACTTTTTAGCGGGCCTGTTTTACATTTTTGAACATTTTGAAGAAAGTATTCAACCGAATTACTTGAAATTTCATATATGAGCTTTGCTCGATCGTCCGCGAAAATTCTTAACTTTTGGAAGAAATCAGGCATCAGCAACTGGACGTTTACTACGGGCCAAATATACATTTTTGTGTATATAAAGAGAAATAATCAACCGATTTTATTGAAATTTAATATTTGAATTGCTCGTATTAAAACAATGAACATATAAATTTTTTGGAAACATCAGGGCTCGAAAACTGATTTGTGGGCCGATTTTACATTTTTCATCATATCTACGGAACGAATTGAAACAGCATATTATTATTTAAATTTTAAAGGGTTTTCAACTTTTTTTTCAAAATTATTAGGAAAAATTTGAAAATTTTAAAATTTTTTTTTGGATGATAAGGGAAGTGCTAAAACATAATTTAGTGAGATTATGCTTAAATTCTGTTCTATATTTTTTTTCTGCATTTTGGAAATGCTATAACAGTATAAAATCGGCTGGACTTATTTTTAAGTGCATTAGTAGTATTTTTATAACCAAAAACTAAATATGAATAAATATATTATTAATACGAGTATTAATGGAATATTCTTGATAAGTACCTTTTTCAATAAAAAAAAAATCCTTACAATAAAAGTAATAACTTAAACAATTTTGATGATAAATGAAATCAATTTTCGCTTTTGCCTCGGCCGTAACGTGGGCCTCAGAGTACTTTAGTTAGCTGCCGCCGAATATATCAATATACATAAATATACGTTAAATACTTACTTATCACACTGATGCATTTACTTATATTACAAAAATTTTTACTAAATTCTAATGCAAAAGAAAATTCTTTCGAAGAAAATTTGGAATGTTAATGAAATTAAATTGAAAAATAAAAGTAAACACTTTGAATTTAAAAAGCCAAAGTAAATTAAATAATTATAAGCATGCACAATGAAACGAACAAATAAAAAAAATGTGCATATAAGTATGTTTGTTTATGAATACATTTGTATTTACATAATTTTATTTACCGAAGTATATATACATGTATAATGTATAACATATGTAACTATAGGTGTTTATGTGTATTAAAATACATAATGTATATGAAATTATAAAAAACATTTTGTGGATTACTTAATTTTCGGTACATTTTGTAGAGGCACCGCAGTACTCATGCTAATAAAATTATAAATACACGCATACTTGCAATTTATATTCATGCAAGTAATTATGCATAAACTTAAAATTTATAAAAATAAACAAATACGTAAGTGTATTTAATTACAGTAACACCAATTCGTATTGGGCCTTAAGTATTTTTAAAACTATATATGGTATACCAATTTTTATTCAATCTTTTAAAGATGCATTCTTTTTATTTGCTTAACAAGCAAGTAACCACAACTCTAGTCAAATAAACCTGATATTTTTACTCAAACATATTCTAAATATTTGGTACTTCTTATAAAATACTGGCTTCGGACAATGGCACTAATTCTATCAATTGAAAACAAATCTTGTAATTCCTTTATTTAATTTAATTACTTTTTTTTTACCAGTGGAATTCCGATGTGCGAGTTCTACTTGTGACTTTAAGAAGTAAGCAGACATACTTACTTTTAAAAAAATCAAAATCTCATATATTAAATTTTTAATTAAAGAACACTTAGCTATGGCATAGGGAACATTAAATTACTGAATTTATTTTTATATTAAGTGAGAGAATTTTTTTAAATAATTTAAATTTAAATTGCAATGAAATCACATTTAGTGGCTTCTCCCATATGAAGCAATTTTCTTGACCGTATAATATACGTTCCAATTCACAAAAACAAAAAGATTCACCTTATTAAGCATAAAATAGTAATTTCCCCAAGTCTAAATTACACGTTTATTATAAATAATTTTTTTTTCTTAAACAAACTTAAAAATTTTCCTTTGAATAAAAAAGTTTATTAAGAAATTTTTCTTATTCACATCTCTTACTTACTTATTACCATATTAAAAGTAAGTATAGCTCGAAAGAAAAACAAGATATTACACATTCACTATATTAGGACAGATTTACTAGAAAACTTTTGAAAATCTTAAAAATATTATTGTAGAAATATTTTAATATATATATTTTTAAGATATAGATATCTGTAAGTGCATACCTATATTTAATAATATTATTCTCCCGATTTAAATTTTAGAAAACTTTTAAAACTACTTCATAGTAAAAATACAGTTGGAAAATTCATCCATAATCTCGCAATTTTTTTTTGTTTTTGTCAATAAAAAATAAAAAGTTTTGCAAACTCCTTGAAAAAAAATTTTTTTTTTTGAGAGTTTTTTTTTTACCCAAAAGAATATAGTAAATTGAACTCGTGCTGTGAGCTACCGCTGTTATAATTATTTGTAAACAAATATAAGAGGATCAAAACTAGAGTGTGAAAATCTGAAAAGTAGCCTAAATATTTAGCACTTGTCCAAAAATTTTTGAAAAAAAGTGCTTATTAGTTTCACTCTGTCCGTCCGCCCGTCCGTTTGTCCGTGTGTCTGTTTACAAAACTTCTACATCCTTGAAGATAGAACGCTGAAATTTACGTACATAGAGTTTTACTAGAAACATGCTTCCATAAAGAAAATTTTTACTTATTTCCGCTCCTGTAAAAGTTATATCCCTTCAAAACCCTAAAATTGCTATTTTTTTTAACTATTTATTGCAATGAAACTATAAACATTTTTCAAATATTGCAAACACAGAAAAGCAGTGGGTTGCTTTATTTACCGCGGCACATCATACTTTAAGTTTAGAAAACACAATGGCCGTTAAAATTCACTGTTATCTAATATCTGAAATTTTAACAGCTTAGACACTTAGTATAAAATAGTTTATTTCGATAGAAGAAAATTTTTTTCCACCTCCACCCGCTCTCAAGTTATCGCATGTCCAAATTTGTAAAATTCGAATTTTTGGCATATAATATTTCAGAAACTTCAAGCTTTTTCAAATTTCTATAAAAGCAAGAAGCTAACAGTAAATTCCATGCCACTAAAAAATTAATTATTTTTCTTAACTCACGCAATTTGCCATTAAAATCGAGCATTATGTTGAATACGTTCGTATCATCCGAAAGATATGCAATTTTTGAAATATATTCGTATATGAATGAAAATAATTTTATATAATGCAGTACAATGCTAAACTGTTGGAGGGAGAACTGCTACATCACAAACCATTCATTTGGCCCAACTTTTTTTTATTATTCGTTTAGTTAAATAATCAATTTACGCAAGAGTTATTAAAATTCTCTATTAGAAACAAATTCTTATGTCTGGTGGTAAAATATTTTATTTTGAATACCGTAAATCCTGAGTTTTAGGATAGGAGTTTTATGGTTCGACACTTTATGCTTACAAAAATTTTTAAACTCACAATGTTTTGAAATTATAACTCATAAATACTTATTGTAATTGAAAAAAAAAATTTAAGGACGCGCATAGAAGAGCTAATTATTCAAAAAATTATAAAAATAAACATGTTTTATGGTTAAAAAAGGCTAAAACTTAGTATAGTAAGTAAGTTAATCTGCATTTTTTCTAGTTTTGTAGTAATCTTTTATTCGATAACGAAATAGGTAGTTTTGCAATATTCCAATAGATATCTATTTTATATACATTACAAAAACAATTTATTGTTTATTATTTCAAATAGAAACAGAATTTGAAACAAACTGGAATTTAATTTCCAATCATGTCTTCCGCAGTTATGCAGAAATAGATTTCACTGTCATTATTTCAAGTTTATATTTTTATAATAAATGCACGTAAAATAAATGTATTATTCAATTTTTTGAAACCATATATAAAAGAAAAAACAAAAAAAAAAATATTGATATTTTAATAATAAAATTTTAATTATTTTATTCGAGAGAAATATTACAAAAACAAAAGAATAAGAAAAATAAATTTCAAATTCTTACTTATTTAATATTTTTAATTTTCATCTAAATTCAGAAAACCAAAAAAAAAGTGATCTGCAAATTAAATTTATTTATAGAATTTTCATTTATTTTTGATAATTTTTTTTTGTTTTATAACATTGATCGATTTTATTTATAAATTTGCAAGTAAGTATAGAAGTACCCTATATTTCGTACATAAAAACAAAAATTAAAGTACAATTTTTCATTTGGTTTTTGGAAATTATTGCATGGGCATTTTTTTCATTTTGGTCGATAAAAATGCAATAATTTTTATCAAAGAAATTTTCAAATTTTTTGAAATTTTTAATTATACAAATATAATGCAAGTTAGGATGTACGTATTTTTATATAATATACTTATAACCAAATCTAATTACTTCTATTGTAAACTGAAATATGTAAAATGTTCTTAAATTCTTTTTCGTAAAATACAAATTTATAGATCGATGAATTTAACTTTAAATTCACTTTTATATTAATATACAGTTCAAATTTAATTTTTCTAAATTTAATTCACCAATTATTCGATTATTACAAAAGACAAAAGAAATATTATTTCTGACACTTCATTTCTGACAAGTTCATATTTTAAAATACCTAATTAATTTATATTTTGTCTAAAATTCTTAAGGTAAACAGTGTTTTATTGCAATTGAGTAAATATGCCTACTCATTGAATAAAATTTTAAAATTAAATACTATACACAATAAGTAACAATATATTATATA
This sequence comes from Condylostylus longicornis, assembly GCF_029603195.1. Lineage (NCBI taxonomy): Eukaryota > Metazoa > Arthropoda > Insecta > Diptera > Dolichopodidae > Condylostylus > Condylostylus longicornis. The sequence continues at coordinate 6,975,789 of NW_026578017.1, read as the reverse complement.
CCTATTAATTCTGTTATAATAACAAAAAATTATTAAACTTACTTTAACATTAATATATAGATTTAACTATAATATTACTTAAATAATTATTATCTATATTATTAAATCGGATAAACAAGAAATAAATAATTAATAATATTATTAACAATATTATTGATGGCCATCAGTTTCCAATTTACTAAAAAAATATCATACTTATTAACTTACAAAGTAAGTAAGTACTTATATAAGTAATTAAAAATACTTAATTGTTCTAGTTAAAATTGCTAAAAATTAAACATGTATAGGAATCCTACTTAGTTAATTTTTGCAATTATTGGTAAGTATATTATAAACAATTTAAATATCCACATTACTAAATATTGCTTAGATGTTCTTCTAATGAATTCCTTTCTATCAGAAATTTCACTATCTAATATAACTTTTATGCAATATTATTTCTTTATTATTTTGCAAATTTCTGTTATATTATTAATTTTTAACATTATTTCACGAATTTTTATTTGTATATACTTTTATATTATGTAGGACTTAAATCTATTATAGTTTAATATTAGATTAATAATATAATAAGTAGTCACCTATATTTTATTAGAATTTTTTATTAGATTCTTATTGTAATAAATTTTAATGCATCAAATACATATATATACGAATAATTTACATAACATTTTTCACGGCAAATTTAAAAAAAGAAAATTTTTTTAATTACGTTTAGGTAAAATTCAATTTTTAATATTAAATTTTTTTTTAATTAGTAATCACTTATTATTTACCTACACGTACACTTTACATTTTAGAAAGTAGAACTGGTAGAACTGCAAAAACAAAAATAAACAAAAATAAAAACATTAATTATAATGAGTTAAAAAAAATAAATATGCTAATTTCTCTTTAATTAGTAAAAATTTAAAAGAACTCAAAACACAATTCTCTCATGGCTTTAATATTTTGCTTAAATATTACATCAACTTTATTGTTTATTGTAAGAGAGTAAAATCAAAATTGAGATTAATGAATTATAAATATTATTAGCTATGTAATATTATAATTTAACCCTAATACATATTTGCAATCAATAGTAACCTTGAAATAGAGGCAAAGATTTTAATTTTTGTTCACTTCTTTTTTTTATTTTTCTTTTCTTTTTTGTAGTATGCGAATATTTTATTCTACGAGTAACTGCCGTGTATTTTGATAAACAAACATAATGTTTGTACACGTTTATATTATTATTCTACTGAGATTTTAAACAAATAGAAATAAATAAATAAAAAACAAAAAAGAAAAACAATCAAAAAGATCCAAACGCAATTCACAAGTTTCTATAGTAAGCGTTTAAGTAATAACTTATTAAATTGTTATACACGATTACACGAGTACAAAAATTACTATACTCTCTCGGTATAGAATTCATTTTTATTATGTAAAAATAAATCTCAATTTTATTTTAATTATTCACAGTTGCATATTTTGTGTTTATAAATAAAATTTTTTGCGATCTATAAAAATTATAATTTTAAATAAAATTTTTTTTCATTTTGCTTTTTCTATATTCTTACTAATATATTTAATTTCATTTTGTCACGCATTTATAACATGCTTTAATTATAATTATTATATTTTTATAACACTTATAATTTTTACGTTTTCTTCTTTATTTTAAATCATTTGAAATTACATTCGAACACAGCACTTTACCACTATTGTAAACATACAATTATAAATATGTTAGGTATTCCACAGTAAATATTTGTTTATATATATTTAAAAAAAATAAATAAAACTTAATTAATTAATAATTTACATAAATAAAACTAAATACAAATGTATAAACAAATATCAATATAATTAATTAATTCCACTATGTTTCTCCGAATATCAATAAATTAATAAAGAAAAAAACCCGTGCACATTTTCTACAGTGTTTAAACAATTCTTTCGACGAGTTTCTCCACACAACACTTCATTTCATTTGACTGAAAAATATTGAGAAAATATTGTAAAAGGAAAAGTAAAGCGAGAAATAAAAATATAAAAAAAAAAACAAAAAATTAAAAATTCGCAAAAATATTAGAACAACAAAAATACAAAAAAGAAAAGAAAACAGAAAAACTTTGACAGTAAGTAAATCCACATTTCAATTTTTTGTTATTTTATAATTTTTCTTATTAATACGAGTATTTTTTTTATTACTAAATTTTAGTACTTTATTAATTATTCAGAATATTACACATAAAAAAACAAAATTTTTTTGACATTATAATTAATGAAACATACACACATACACAATGTAATTAATAAAAGAGACAAGAGAAAAAAGAACACCAACCGACGTCTAACGGACGTTAATAGCAACTGAATGATTCAGGTAGAAAAATTTCCTTTTAGTAGTTTTAGAATTGAAACATTTTTATGTTTTTTTTTCTTCTCTTTTTTTTTCTTTTAAGAATTTGTTTTACCATTCATTCAAGTTTTATGTATGACGGATTTAGATAGACTTTAACAGTTCATCTTTGCCAACAAAAAAAAAGAACAGAACATTTTTTTGTACTTAATTTTTATTATTTTCGAAAATGAATATTTTCTTACTGTTAATATTGTTAGAATGAGTATTTTCTGCAAATCTATATTTGCTGTACCGGTCTACCACTTTTCAATTCGTTAAGATGGTTAACATTACAAAAATAACAGTATAATATACATAAGTATCTATATCGAAAATGAAATGAATTCCGAAAATAATATTGAAAAAAAATTGGTTCATACATGCGCAGTTGCTGAATACAGAGTGGTTTGTGCAGTGAATAAATAATGAGAAATAAGTTCAGAAAATGTAAATTGTAGCTCTAAAAAGGGGAAATTGCCTAAATCTATGCAAAAAAATAAAGGAGAATTTTTTTTTTTAATGTTAATGGTAAAAATGATATCAATGAACAAGGTCTTGGTATATTTTTTTTGTTTTTTTTTTTGGTTCCATTTCTTGGCATTTCTTGTGCTATGGTAATGAAAGTAGATCAGTATGTTAGCTAAATTTCAAGGACAGTAGTTTATAATATTGTTATGTATTTGCGTAGTATGTATATAAATTTTTGTTATCATAGTAGGTACTTATGTATGCCAAATATTAAATAAATGGAAACATAGGTAAAAATTAAAAAAAAAAAAAACAATTTATACTTTTATAAGCAGAATATTGTGTTTGCCAATTTTTGAATGAAGAATGAATTTTGTAGAAAAAAATTATTTATGTGTTCTTGAATACGCTTTGCGAAACTATAGAGTTTCATTCAATTGTTATATTCTAATATTTTACAAAAAAAACTATATTTGAAATTTAAAAGGAAACAGTAAAGGCTTGTGTTCAAGTGATCCTTAATTTTCTTAATAAGCTGGGTTTAATCAAAAAAATTTTGCTTTTAAAGTTTTTCTATTAAAACACTTTAAAAGCAAAAATTTTCATAGGCTGTGTCCACAATTGCAATTTTCCACAATTTTCTTACAAAAGATTTGAAAAACACGAAAATAATGTTTTACAAATTAATGTAGTTGCAACAATAAAAAATTACCACACTTTTTTTTCTAGTTTTCACGTCATCTGCCAAGAAAATTTAAAAAAAAAATTGTATGTTCATAAAGTTTATAACTTTAATTACCCCAGTATATCTAGCATACATAGTAGAAAATAAAATTGAATAAAATTCGCCTCTTCCAGAAGAAATTAAAAGCTTTTCGAAATTTTGTAAAAGTATACTATGGCACTACAACATTCAGAATGCAAGAGATCCAAATAAAGTGTTTACGGCTTGATCAACTTCTTTAAAGCTTATACACTTTTTTTTAAAGGCGGGCTATAAAATTGAGGTTAATTGAGGTTGGGAGTTTCCTTTAGAAAAATTTCTAAAGAAAATTTTTGTTTAATAAATAATGAACAAAATATTGAGTTCAATTCGGTGTTAAAGAGACCACCTTTAGTAAGAGAGGCAATTAATTCTTAATACGTTATATGAAAAATTACTAAAAATATATAGAGTTCTTAATTTGCTACAACTTACTATAAAATTTAAATTTAGCATGTTCAACCACTTAGATGAAGAAGCAAATGATTTCAAGTCAATTATCATGTAAACTTCAATCGCTAGATCTTTTAAAAACTCAATGTGCACAAATAATTTGTACATCAAGCTAAGGAACTAAAGCTTAGCTAAAACATATAAATCTAAATACATATATATATTTAAATATTATTATATAATATAAAGTGTAATTTTTTAAAATGAAAAAAGTTCAGTTGCCCCTATTTCAGATTAAGGATAAGAAAAATGTGTGAATGACCCTCCAAATGTTATTGTTATTCAATACCATTTATTAACTATAAAAATTCAATATCTTAATCCTTTTTTTTGCTCTAATCTTTTGTATAAGCTAGTTAATACCAAAAATATAAATATCATTTTCATTTCCTTTTAATTTCAAAAATATTTGGACTTCACTTTAATTACAATTTTTCAATTTTTGAACTATTTTCCTTTTCTTTTTTTATTTATTTCTAAGATAATCTCGAACCCATCCCAAAATTTTGTGTTTTTGAGCTTTTATAATATTACAAAAAATATATTTATAGTATTTTTCTATTAACACTCATACAAATACTATGTTTTGTTCCATAATGTAGACATATACATATACAAAATATCAAATTATCCTGATAATAATAATATATATTAACAATATAATGCAGATGGGACCAGATTGATAAGAATTATAAAGATATAGAAAAAAAGTATAATAAAAATAAGTGATGAAAACCTCTTTAATACTAACTTTGACAAGATAATTTTTTTCCTATCAATTCTCCAAGATGTATCCAAAGTTTATATATACCCAAAACCCTTAATATCACATTATTTAACTTTCAAGAGTGTATATTAAAATTGTATTAACATATAGTTACTTAACTGTACATTATACACCTACATGATTTGATATTATCTTTGAATTTTGTGTGTTCTGACACAATATGGTAAAAAAATTAATGGTGTCTGTTTGAAATCTAAAAAGAAATACTATTTTTTTTTGATAAAAGAAGGTTTGAACCTTTTGTAAATATTAAGTGGAAAAATATTTTTCTGAAACCAAATTTATGATTTTTTCTAAATTAACTTATTGTTAATTAATGAAATGGAAAACAATCAAGAATATCTATGTCAATGTTATGCTTAAAATATAATTGGGAAGAATTTCATTTCCAAATAATGTTCATTTAGATATTTGGCCATTGGTGCAGTGGTTATGGCACCGGTCCTTTAACCGAAGGGTCTCGGGCTCAAACCCCGGTCAGATCACTATAAAAATTATATTCAATATTATTATAACTTAATATACAATACTAATAAATATTATACAAGTAATTTTCAAATATTCCTAATATTCGATATTAAAAAAAAAAAAGAAAAACTAAGAAAAATAAACTGTAAATATTAATAACCTCAAATAATTAATATAAATAAAACGGCAGACTAGTCACCTACCTAGTTAAACTCTATGACGCTATGAAACTAGTGCATGAGAAATCATGCTCCTTCTAGGCGTGAATAAAGAAAAAAAAAAAAAAAAAAAGATATTTGGCTAATTTTCATGCCAGTAACGCGTTGAACTTACAATTTTACGAAAGAGTAAATCGTGTAACTTGGTATTTTACTACAAGCAAAGCTTATATATTCGACAATATCTAAGGAATCAAATAAGGGACTCCAGAGAGTGAATCTGTAATAAGAACCAAATTTAATTGTTAGGAAGTATGGCCCACAAAAGAGCTACAATAGCTTTAATATAATTTTTAAAAAGTGCTTAAGGAACATTTTCATAGCTATGTGAACATTTGGAAGTAAACTATAATAGGAACAGCAATTTATTCAGATTTAATTGTTAGGAAAATACACAAAAGGATTGTTTTATATTAAATTTTTTATTAACATTCGTTAATCAAGATAATTAAAAAATGATCATATAGAATTAATGTAAAAGTACAAAAAATGTAGATGACCACATATTTTTGTAAAAGAAAAGAATTAAACGTCCGATGTCGCAGATCCTTGAAATTTCACACTAAAAAATAGCATGGAAAAATGTTAAAAAAAACGAACCTTCTTTGTAATTTTTTTAATTATTTAAAGACTTTTTTAATTTTCAAAGAACAATGAAAAATGTCCTTGATTAAAAATAATTATCACATAATTTTGCTTTAACCTTTTTTTCACCTGATTACGAATTTTTCATAAAAATAAAGACTTGAAATCATTGAATGTTTTGCACAACTTTTAATTAATTACAAGCCCGACGAGTTCAAATAAAATTACAAAAGCACTAAAAAGAAATTTTTCAACTTTTCGGTTTGATTTTTTTTTTGTAAAAAGACAAACTTTTAATTTCTTTTCGCATTTTATTTCCTTTGGGAAATTATTTTTCTCGTCTTTCTCGATATTTGGAGCAGAAGATTGTATTTAAGAAGTAAAAACATAAAATTTTAAGGTGAAACTTATTGATATGATCTATAAAATTTTGATGTCTGGAGCATAATTGAAATGACGAAAAATATTATTAGAATAAAAAGACTTCTGTATACCTTATATATTTTTGCGCTTAATAAAAACAAAAGGGGAAGTTTGTACACTTAATTTGGTTTTCCTATCTTTATATAAACAATGACACGCTTTTCTAATAAAATTTCCTTAAGAAAACAGATTTTTTCACAGAGAAAGTCAACAAATTCATAAAAAACAACAACAAATCTTAACAAGAAAATATGAATTTCTTTTCCCACCGACAAATTTTATACAAAACAACGTTTTGTACGACCGCATTGCGTATAATATAGGATAATGTTGGTGTAAACTTATTTCTAAAGAAGTATTGGTTGGTTGGTCAATTACATTTTGGCGTTCACGTATCTTAATTTCAACTAAACCAATTTGGATAAAAATTTACCTATATTTAATTTTTACTCTGCGGAAGGGATGACAGCGGAATTCATAAAATATTGACAATAATATCGGCTTCGTCCAAAAATATGACAACTAACAAAGTTTTCAGGAAAATCAGAAAGGTGGACCTATATTAAATATGAGGCAAATTTAAATTTTTGACCATATCCATGTAAAATAATAAACGAATTTTATTGAAATTATAAATTGCTGTATAAATAATCGATAGTTATTAAAACAATGAACTGCAGGAAAATTTTCTGGGAAATAAAGAAGCTCGCAAACCGAACTCTTAATAAGGGTAAATTTCCATTTTTTGATAATTTGTAAAGAAATAATTACCGAAATTTAGTGTTTACGTTAAAAAGTTTTCACGAAAGTCGGATTGCATTAAGTGTACCTCTATAACCAACCATAACTCACCTTTTTAAAGGTACGTTAACTATATGTTATGGAAGTGATTAAAGGACATTTCTGTAATCTTATTCAACATTTAATACTCACTTAACAAATAAAAAAATTTTGTTGGTTTTTATATTTTGGCTTACCATGTCATAATTTTTTTTGAAAGCTTTGCTTCTTGAGATATTCATTTTGCTTCCTTTTTAATGAGGTGGGTGATAGCACTTAATTTATTATACGGAAATTAAATATAATTCATTTATAATTAGGTTAATTAATTTATAGTTTTCGAATTTAAAATAGTGCTCTATATTTTAAATTGATTTTATCTGAATGCCCTCTTTCATTAAACTTCATATAAGAGATCAAACTTTAATAGATGAATTTTTTTTTAAATATTTTCTAAGAAAAACAAAGTCAGAATTCAAACTACGATAAGAATTTATTTATTTATTTTTTTCCACTTGGGCACTGTATACATTGACTGAAAAAAATGTCAGTTCAATAAACCAATTTTCAATAAATATTGAACTCTCATTCCTTTATGAAATTGAATACACACTCATTTATTTTTGTATCGTAATCCAATAATAGTTATTGATAGTTTCTTAAAAAATGATGTACACTTATATTGTATATACATACGTATATATTGTGGTGTATATAATACATACTTACACAAACAAATGTATAAAATTCAATCATTTATTTACTCTTCACCTTTGTGTTGATAATATTAAATCGAAATATTTCAGATCATTAGGCATCCTATAAAGTATATAATTTTTTTTTTGCAAAAAAAAAATCTTATCCTTTCAGATCGAATCAATTTTTCAAATGATATCCCTGACATGCAAATACAGTGATCTGTAAAAATCAGTTGAATTATAACGATATAAATCTAGACGACGTAGCAGTGTTTGAATTTTCTAGAAATGTCGAAAATTTGACAAGAGCGGATATTTAAACATAATCAACTCTTTATGCAATAAAATATTTTTGTTTGAAGTCTAAGTAAGTAATTGGTCTTTACTTAAAGAAGTGAAATCAAAAATTTATGCATTTTACCATAAACGATCAGAAAATGCATAAATTTTTGTAAAAAGGATACAACAATCTACTCTAGGCAAATCAAGTAATCTCAATTAATACTCACTAGAGATAAAAACAAATTAATATTACAATAAATTCAGAAAATCAGATTATATAATTGACAACTCCAAAATACCTAGACCGGATTACAACTGATTAGTAAATTCTAAAGGTCACACTGTATTTGAATAGTAAAAATTTTACACGGTACAATAAATATCACCAATCAATATTATTTTTGACAAAATATTTTCGTCATTTTATGAGTATAATAAAAATATATAGTGCTGGGTATTCAACTGACAAAAAAGAAAAAAAAAAAATTCCCCAAAATTTGTCGTCATTCACAAATTCTTATTATTAAAAAAGGAAAGAAAAAAAAAGTATAAAAAAAAATAAAACAAATTGACAAAAAAAAAACTGAAAGGATACCTTCACATTATACACACAAACACAATATAGAGTCCAAATTCCATTCATATTTCCAAGAAAGCTCAAATCGTTTTATTGAATTCAATACCATAGTATACTTAAACATAAATTGTTTGCATCTGGATATTGAAAATTATTCCATACTGATTTCAAGTATATTCTTTAATTTCAATTATTCGAAATTTTTCAGTCGAAATGAGTACTTACTTGTATATACATTCGGCATCATTATGTTAAATTCAGAAAATTTAAGAAGAAAAATTAATATGTATTATTATTTTACCGTTAGGTTAGGTTGCACGGCCCCCGAAGGGTACACCTAGGCCACTGAGGCCCGTTGCGATGCCGTCGGATCCCCCCTCTCCCTCACTAGAATCAGCACGGGTTCCTCAGAAACCGGCCAAGGTCCCTAACATTTACATTCGCTATTTCCGTGGCCCGCTCAAAAAAGTGGGACCCAAGAAACCTCCGCCTGGAGTTCGCCAACGCCGGACACGAACATAGCAGGTGGGTCACCGTTTCCTCCTCCTCCTCGTCACTGCAGCTCTTACAGAGATCGTTTGAGCGGCCCATCCTCCTGGCATGATCGCCAATCAGACAGTGTCCAGTTAAAACCCTTATCACCGCGCAAAATATCCTCCCGTTGGATAGATATTAGATCCCTGGTGCGACGCAAGTCTAGCTTTGGCCACAACTTCCTTGCCGCGTAACACGTAGTTCCATTCGCCCATCTGAGATTGGTACGCTCCACGGCCGCACTGCGTAGCAGCAGCTTGTGAGTGCTTAGAGGCATGCAGAGGTTCTCCTTTTCAGGTAGAATTCCGAGGGCCGTTCCATGCCTCGCAAGTTCATCCGCCTTGCAATTACCTCAGCTCCCACTGTGTCCGGGAACTTGTAAAGGAGAGCGGAAGGAGAGCTCAACTCCCAATTGCTCGGAGTGAACACCTCCCCCCACCTTTCCGTCAAGTTTGAATCCGTCCGTATAGAAATGGACGGAGCCATCCCTGACCGCGTCCTGCCAGCTTTGCCTCAGCAGGACCGATACCCCGAAATTCTTCACGAATTTTATCGTTACCCCAGCCATAACGAAAATGTTGTTTTGCTTGTGAAAAAATTTACGGGCTAAAAATTAATGATTTAAGTTTATGTATCCTGATTCATGAGGTTAAACTAAAATATTTATTTTGAAATTTGGGTATCATTTCAATTGCTTACTCTAAAAATCAATTCAAGGTAGATTTTCAAAAGTTCTGAAATTTTATATATAGTGTTAGATAATTTAATCTTCTTGGATCTTACCTTCTTCTTTATGAGTACCTTTCTTGCGGCTCCGGTTAGTTTGTTCGATATAAACCAATATGTGCTTTATTTTGTTAAACATATTTCTACTGAATATGAATTTTCTATCGTATTATGTATATTGTTATGTAGTGGATCAAGTAAAGCTTCAATTACGTATATCACATTCTAAAGTCCGTAACTCAGAGGTACATATATTATTTTATGTTTTGTTTAGACTTAGGTTTTTATAAATACAGTTATTAACTTTACAGCACATGGTTTTTTCTCGGTAACAGAACATCTAGACATTTATTCAAGATAGTTGGGTTGTGCACAGTTTTGGCTTCTTATGAGTAGTTTATAATGGAAAGCAAATATTGTTGAATCCATGCTTTTCACAGTAAAAGCAGAACTTAATTCTGTTATAAGCCAAAAAATGTGAGCAACTGTTTTGACCTTAATCAGAATATTGTGACATGAAGTGGTTCAACGCTTAACTTCTTTTGAGCTGCGGATTTCTTAAGTAGGTACTTGTTAGGAAGTTTAATTAATAATATGCATAAAATTGTAATCTCATAGCGTCACTATTATTCCCCATTTAATTGAAACAGAAATAGTTCTGCTCTAAAAAATTGTATTTGTACAAATATAGAAAAAAAAACAAAAAAAATAAAAGACGTTTTTCAATAACTATTTGGGTAAATTTAGTCAGACATTCATTGACATGGGATGATAAAATTTAATATGAAAAGAAAGAAGATGACAAGAATGTGCTCAACAAAGTGTAAAAACAAAATGTCTTCACATTTTCATCATCAGTTATAATTTGCTTTATCTCTAAATAAAAGCAAAAGTTGATTGAATTAAATGCAATTCTGACCATGTTCTTGCATTTTCCAATATTGTAAATTTATATCTCAATAAATTCCTTAAATATATACCATTTATGTCAATTATAAAACTTACTGCAGAGGTACTAGAAGAATTTATGAGTAGTGAGCCTTAATATAAGGCATTTTAGGACTCTGTGCGTTAAATTTGTTTCGTTTGTCTTGAAAAACACACTTAAATTAATATTCGTTTAATATACGAGTAATTTGTATTTATTAACAGAAAACATGATGTATGAGAGTCCGACGCCATCTTTTAGAGAAATAATCAATATTATTGTCACCGCTAATTTGTATTAAAAATCAAGCTTCAGCTTTCTTGCAAATTTTCTTTAAAAACTGCTGCGTCAAGAACAGTCAAAGGTATTGCAATTAATTGGGGTACATTCAAATACATTACGTAGTTTTTTTTTTTAAATAATACCATCCAAGCCAGCCGGTTTAAAAAAAAACTCAATCTGGTTGAAAACACTAAAAAAGGAAAACACTAAAGAACATGATGTGGTGAGCATAAAGCGAAAATATTGCTCAAGATTATAGGAAGCTCTCGTTACAGTTATTTAAGGACGCTAGTGAACTTTCAGTTACCACACATACAAAAATTAGGATCATTGAAACAGGTAATTTTATGCTATCGAAATTTAATGTAAAATTTCTTAGATAATTTCGGTACCAAACAGATCTCAAATATTAAATTTTAAAAAATCTGTCAATTAATTTCTAAGATATGGTATAAAACGATAAATCAGCCCCAGGGAAGTTCGATTTCCGGGTTCTGCTATTATGCAAAGAATTTCCGAATTAATATTACTTATACGCCCTGAGTTGAAATATTACTTTTGAACTATCTTGGTTTATTATTTCCCTACGTATGTGTGCGCAAAAATATAGATTTACAGTAGCTTTTTTTTAGAGTAGTAGACTTTTAATAGAGTAACTAGATTTCGCTGACATCTCTAACTTCTTTGAAAAACTAGGTGACTTGTCGCATTGTCAATAATCTGATATATAAAGTTTTAAAATTAATTTTTTGAATATTGGTAAAACTATCAAAAAAATAACCCAAGTCACATAACTCAAGTAAACTTAGGTTTAGATTTTACTTACAATCGGTTCAGCCAAAATTGAGATACTGGAGTACATACATGAATCGACAGACAAATATCTCTTCTTAAATAATTTAAGAATTGTTTATTTATTCTTCTGTACCATGGAAAAGTGAATTCAAACCGAAAACTCGACATGCGAAAATTGGTGTTGTCACATAACCTCTCTTATCACAAGCAATGTGGTTCTTGAAAAAAGGACAGGATTTTTATATTTTGTTTTTATTAATATTATTTAGGATACCTGGAATTTATTTCATGATTTGAAAGAACGTTAAAATTCCAAATATTTATTTTTCAAAAGAAAATTTTCACTTCACTCAGGTACATACTCGTATAGTTAGTTATACTAGTTTTTATTTATTCTGATAGGTGTAAAAATTTCAAAAAAGAAAAAACTATTCCCCACTTGAAAAATATTCTAACATTTAGATTTTTTTTGCGAATTAAGGGAGAGAATTTTTTTGCGAACTTCATTTTTTTTTAGCTTTCACCTTCATCATTTTGTTCTACCAGCGAACGTTGTGTTGAATAAACTATATTATAGATTTTTCAAAACATAAGATTAAATTTTTAAGAGGTTTAATAATTATCAACCCTCAAAAACAAACTAATAGGAGTCATCTATTTTTGCCCAGTAAAAAATTTTTGAGGTCTTAAAGGACTTCAAATATTCTTTAAAAAATGTTTTCTAAAATCTGAAATAGCCACTCTTTTTTACATTTTTTCTATTTTCATGCATGACTGAAGGTTCATAAAAAAACTTTAGCTTTGTATCTTGTTCTTGAGCGTTCAAACGTATTGCTCAAAAAAATTAGCAGAATATTGTTTCACAAAAAAATAAAACCATTCCATTCTGGATAAAAACATGTGTTTCATTCCAATGCACATTATACTAGAAGCCCCTAGTGCGAATAGCACAAAGTTTATACATATATTGAAACAAAATCAAAGACATGAATGTATATAATATAACCATAGATAAATAATTAATTTAATGTAGGAAGGAAAGTTTAACACTAATTCAGGTTGCGGTTGACCCGAAAAATATAAAAATTTATATATCCATATAACGGCCCAGCAATTTTGAATTTTAAATCACAAAATATAAAAATCGTGCACTTTAATAATGTTTGTGAATGCCTCGGCTGAGTTCTTCTCTTTTGCTCCATTGTTCCACAGGCTTTGAGACTCGCTCTTTCAGTTCTGTTATCTGCTTTAGTTCAGAAGATACACAGACCGTATTTTGTATACAATAAAGTGGGTTATGTACACGTGCATCACATTATGTGGGTTTATTTTAACTCTGTGACGGATTGATCAACTTTTGGAATATAGCACTGAACTTGTTAACGGGCCTGTTTTAAATTTTTGATCATTTTGAAGAAATTATTCAACCGATTTTCTTGAAATTTCATATATAAGCTTCATTCGACCGCATGGAAGAAATCACGTGTCAGCAACTGGACGTTTGCTACGGCTACGTATAAGCTTTAATAAACTTAGAAAATTTTTGAAAGTATCAGCGTTTGAAAATCGAACTAGGGGCCGATTTTACATTTTTCACCATACCAAAGAACTAACTGACGGAATTTCTTAAAATTTAATATTTGATTTTAGTATGCTACCGGAAGCTATTGAGGAACTTTTCAGGGAATTTATCGGATGGCACAAAGTCAAAAACTACTAAGAGTCATTTCGTTTTTAGTTTAAATTCTTTGTAATTTTTCGAAACTTAAATATATGTATATATGCATGCAAAAATTTCTGCGTATGTATATGCGTGCAAAAAATTTCTATTGCATTTTTTCCCCCAAGAAATTCAACAGACTGTCCCCTAATTTAATTTTTCTTCTCCATTTATTTTTCACTGCACTTTTTATTTTTAAATATCCTATAAACGGCGTTCAGTAACAAAAGAATGCAAATGATTTGATTCCAATATTATTTTTGTGAACTTCTTTCTTTCCTTTTAATATATTTTGTCAGACACATTTTGTTTATTTTGAAAAAAAAGTAACTTAATAAAAGCTGCTTTTGTAATCTCCCCCTCTGTAGTAGTTAGTCAGCTTTTAAATTTTTTGCATACTTGTTTGTTATTATTGAAATCGGTCCCATATTATACTGATATAAAACTTTTGAAAAAACGATATGTTATGTACAAATACAATACACAAATATACATTAAATACAAATGAATTCGAATTCAAGCAGTGGGGCCTGTAAAATGGCACATTTCACATAGGCAGTTTAAATTGTTAATTTCTCATAAAAGGTACACTTATAGTTTAACTATAAAGAAAATATTAAAATCATCTTCGAACAGTGAGAGTAACTAAGAATTTCCTTGACGAGCACAAGAACAATGAAGAAAACTTTTTTTATTAAACTAAAGATATAATTACAGTTTTTAATTAGACAGCAGTTTAGTATCGCCCTCTTGTTTTTTTATAGAAGATTAGCAAAAGTTCAAATTTTATAAAGAAATAAGTATGAAACAAAATATTTATCTTTCAGACTTTAAAGATTACATACAACTTTGAAATTTTGAAACTAAAAATTTTTCTAAATCTAAAACTTTGATTTAAAAGCTTCAGTTTATCTTTGTTTCCATAATTTTATCAAAAAAGACTGTGGCCAAGATTAAGAACGCACATATAGAGACGGACCGAAAAACTGAAATCTTAGAAGAATGCAATAAAACAACGTGTCCGTCTTTGGCATTGTAAAAGCGCTAAACAAAACTAAATAAAATTTTTCGTATGTATATAATGTACAGCTATTTATAAAAATAATAACAGTAATAAAACGAATTAAATGACATTTGAGAAAATTTATTGTAGAAAAAGAACGGAAGAAACTTTATAACCAAGGAGACTTTGCGATTTTTTTAATTCCTTGCATATACAAATTATTCGAAATAAAATGGTTACAGGGAAAAAAGGCAATGATTTAAAATTCTGGTATGAACAGTTTTACTGCATCTTTTTTTACATTCTCTTTCATAATGCAACGATATTTTTTTTAATCCTTAAATGGAAAGATAAAAGAATTTAAAATTGTTTTAATAGTTTCCTTTTCTTTTTTTTGTTGAAAGTACTTTTTACTTTTTATTCAGATTTTTTCCATTCACCATGAAATTGCATTCAATATATTATCAGTATGTTTATTGTGTAAAATTTTATAAAGGATATTACGTGTACACATGAAATATTATTCAACAGGTTTTCATCTACCTTTTAAGATTATTACTAAGCAAAATAACTTGCATAATAATAATGCAAGGTTAAGTATGTAAAGATACAAGAAAATCCTTTACAATAATTTTCTCTACGCAAGTACTCGTATAACAATTTTTATGCATTTAATTTATTATTGCTTGTAATGTTCTATTTTTTATTCAAATATATATTTTTTTACACTTGTCAGCAAATTTAATATAAAATGGAAAATTTTTAGTACATTTATGGGAAGTAAAAATAAAAATAAATTTTTTATAAAAGGAAGAAATTGTTGGAAGTATCTGACGTCTTAGAAGTTTTTAGGACCTGGGAAAGTTGTGTTTTTAAACAGTGTTGGTTTTTCAAAAATGTGCAATCAGTCTGTACCAAAAATGCAGTTGCCGCAATGACACTTACTTCCGATGTTGAAAAGCCATCAGATCTTTAGTGTTAACCTAGGTTTATGGGTTTTCGCAAATTTTACTCTATTCCAAGCTGAGATACAAAAGAGCATAGATAAAAAAACCCGCCTTATTGACAAACTGTCAACATTTTAAAAGTAAAGGTTTTACTTTGATATATACTTACTTTTTATTCAAAAATCTGTAATCTCACAAAGCATAAAAAAACTCAAATTTAAGCTTATGCAAAAACCGAGAATTTTATAATTTTATTTAGGTCCCCAAGTTGCGTTAGTTGAAGAATGTACATACTATTGAAATTGATTGCAAAAAGTGTTAAATAGAATTTTCCCCCTACACCAAATCAAGATAATGCGATTTCCTACTTTACATAGTTTTTTTCATTATGATGAGTTCTGGACAACTATTTCTAATATTTCATTTAGTTTGTTTATTAACATCCTATTAGAAACCTCGACAAAAGAGCAATATTCCTTGTCTAATCAAATGTTTGCTGTTTCAATAACTTTGTTTCTTTTGATAACTTGTTTAATATTTACATATTTCTTTTTTCTCCTTGTTTAACGAAAAACTTAAAGGGATTTGGATAAACAAAAGTTGCTGAATAATTATTCCTTAATATTTGCATTTCCTGTAATAGATTACTGCTGACAACGTAATTCAAAATCAGGATATTACTTTTTTTTCTCTTTCTTGGAGAAAGTGAAAACACAATGAATATGGATTTATTTTTTTGTTAAAAGGAGGAAACTAGTTACGTAAATATTTAAATTTATTATAACTTAAAAGGATTCAACAATTTGTTCTGATGATGATATGGCAAAAAAAAAAATTCTAAACCAAAAGCAGAAGAATAAGAAAGTTAAAAAAAAATATTTGAAAATTGGATTCAATCAATAAATTATAAGATTAACAAAAATATTTAAGCTAAGGCAAGTATTTAGATTTTTAAATTTACTTGAACAGTAATTCTAAGAATATAAAAATGGATCTTTGTTTCTAAAAATCTTAAGTACCCAAAAAATCGGTCTCTAATTCAGAAATTACTAAGAAAGTGTTATACATATTAATTTTGTGATGGAAAGTTGAAAGTTTAATAGTGTATTAAAAAAAGCTGAAAGTTAATAGTGTTTTAAAATCTCACTCATAACGCGTTAACCCTATGACTTCAACTGTATCATGTAGACATAGGGTGAACACGTAACATGATATAATCTCTCGGGGTTAAAAAGGTGGGTCAATTTTATCAAGAAAATCCTTTTTGGCTACAAATTTCATAATTATTACCCTATTACAAAAATTTTGTTAAACCTTTTGCAGTTTTTGCAATATTACGAAATAGTGTTAGATTGCAGTGCAGGCACTCTTAACTGTTTTCTACAAAGATTCAGTCTCAAATATGAGTGACAGGCTCAATGAGGAAATCAGAAAAATATTCTTCCTCACATAGGACCTTCTATAAGGCCAATAATAAAATCTAATGAAATTCTGCTTACTTTTTTAAATAATATTGCATTTCACTCCATTGGTCACAAAATTTCAACTTAAATCCTAAATTTTTTCTCATCTGCTTGTAAATCTGAAACAATTTTATGGTGCAAAAAATAGAATGAACAATTCGACAAAATTTTTTAAATCAATGCTCAACTCGATAGCTTCCGAACGAATAACTCTTAATAATATAAATTGTTAACTTCATAAATAATTTAAAAAACTTTGATTCAATAAAATTTTATTGTGGAAATTCTCTCCCAAATTGCTGATTATTGATATCTGCGTATGCTCCATTCCGATACTTGTAAATGCTATAAATGCATTAGGCTTGTAACACTTTATGTATGTAAATGTCGTTTTAATATATCTATGAATGACTGATTAATGAAAAAACCTATGTGGGATAATATACAAATACTACTGTGATTTCTCAAATTCTAAATTTTGTATAGAATTCGGATATGTGTGTATGTATATCGTATGTATATCGTAGAGATCGAATATAGAAGCTAAAAATCATAATTTTTTCATTTCTTTTATACTCTATGAATCAATAATAATATTATGAAAAGACTATTACGACTAAAATATTTTAAATATTTTTATACAGTCGAATGAATTTTTTGCAAAAAAAGCACATTTATTTCTAATGAGCTCTTATGTAGAGAGCACCCACCCCACAAATAGGCAAAGTATATTGTTTAGTACTAGAATCATAATTTCTAAATAAAAATTTTAAATTTATTTTCAATTAAACACATAAACAAAAAAAATATATGACTAAGAAAATTTCAAGATTCCCACAGGATATTTTTTTCATTTTTTTATCATATAAGGAAACTTAACTCATCTGGATGGCATACTCCTTGTTGTATAACTGTATATTATCAACTTCCACACATTTCTCGTTATGTTCGTCATTAAATTAAATTTTTCTTTAATAAAATTGGAATTTATTTGAACATATTCACACATGTGTATAATATGACAAAGAATGTATGCTTTTTTTTCTAAAAAGAAAAGAAAAAGGAGGGCAACCTACACATTTTAAGTGGCACATAGAAAAAAAAAATTTTCACGTCATTAACTATAGGAAGTCGTCAGGAAATAATTTTATATTTAATTTTCATGTTCTTATTCAGGTTTCAGTATAATATAGAAAATATTAAGTAATGCTTAAGCGATAAGTAATAATTTAAAAAAAATATTAAAGTGAAATATATACACAAACATATACGCACATTCATGGTTTTAAGTTTCTTTAAACAAAAAATCGATGCACATCATAAACGTACTTAACATGTAAATATTTCAATTGTAATGAAGTTTTTTATGGAACATGGCAATTATGTAACAAAATATTTTCACAATATACACTGAAAAGGAAAAAAATTCGTTTTAATCTGGCCTCCTTCTTTTAGTATACATTTTGCTCTTGCTTGTATAAAATAAAACACGATAATTTGAGTGCGTATTGGCCTACCACATAGCGACTCGTGGTACATAAGTCCTTAATGGTGGTATGTGAATTGGTTGGATATCTTCTATTCCTTTAACTTAATTTTGAGGAGGCTCTTCGCCATCGAGGCATGTGTTTTGCGGTGCTTGGTGGCGGCTCGCGGGAATGCTCAATCTTTATAGTTTCTAGCAGCCAGGCTGCTTTGGCGGCACTGAAATCATCAACTTTTAACTCGAAGCTAGTCTGGAGTTGCTTCAACAATCTGGAAAAACTGAGCCTGAATAACAAAGTCACTCTCATGTGGGCTCCTGGCCATACAGTAATACCTGGAAATGAGGATGCCGATCATCTGGCGAAGTTGAAGCCAAATGCCTCCTTCATCGGGCGTGGTTCGAGCGT
The DNA here is from genome assembly GCF_029603195.1 of Condylostylus longicornis. NCBI lineage: Eukaryota > Metazoa > Arthropoda > Insecta > Diptera > Dolichopodidae > Condylostylus > Condylostylus longicornis. The sequence continues at coordinate 6,956,608 of NW_026578017.1, read as the reverse complement.
AGTTCATTCTATGAGGTGTATTGACCAGGTCGTGGCGGCCTGGGTAGAAAGGCGTGCTTTGGAGCTGTGGCGAGTTGACATTGTAAGGCGAAGCCGCTCTTTACTGAGGATTCCATCGTGGTTTGTCACTGCAAAGGGCATGTGCCCTTTAATTCATATTTACAAGTTGGCAGATCAAGTACGCAGCGATGTAGATTCTGCGACCGGGGCACGAAGGACTCCACTCATGACCTATTTAAGTATGATGGATTTTTTTATGGATACAGATTTCTCGGGGCCTTGGACTTGGAACACAATACCAAAAAAAATTATTAAACCCGTATGAACGTATGTTCAAAAGGTATACTAAATATGCCTTACCGTTCGTAACGCTAAGTAATAACGGTCTTAGATATAGACAAAAGTTTATGTTTTTGATCAATGTCAAATTCTGAGTTGATTTAGCTTTGTCTGTCCGTTCGTCCGTTAGTCCGAACTATAACTCAAAAACTAATTGAGCTAAGTTCACCAAATTTTCACAAATGATTTATTATAGTAAATGCCAGAACCCTGTTTTAATTGCATATGATCAAGATACTAGTTCGGGTAGCTGCCATACAACTTCAAAATTTATTTGGTTATTTCTCGCAAACTATAAAAGCTGTGGTATTGACATTTCACACAAACGAATATATTAGTAGGGCCGATTTGCTTGGAAAAATTCGTTAAAATTTCTTACCTTTTTCTGGTAGCTGCCATACAACTTCAATAGTAGTTTGGCACACACAGTGTTTTGAAAAACACATAGTATTGAAATTTTAATATGGTAATACGACAACTTAAAATCATAGTCTATCCCATAGTCAGTTATGGCATATTTATTCGCACATAGGATAACAAATTCGTACGGGTATAAAAGAGTTGCCAAAGTCAACTCTATTTTTTCTCGTTTTTTTTAATTTTTATTAAAAAAAACATGTAAAACTCTTTCTTCTTCGGAATTATTTCATAAATCGCATGGGAAAAACAAAATTACGGCCTAAAATATAAAATACAAATGAATTAACTCCCAAATTTTTCAATTATAAGAAAGAAAACTGTGAATTAAAAATATAATCAAGAATTTTTTTCTTTAATTAAACCTTATAAAGAATTTATTATCCTTAACCTAAATTGGTATTTACATTTTATATATAATATGAGTGCATTAATCTTTTCACATACTATTTTTTCTAATTTTCCACACAATTTCATTACAAAATCGTTCATGAATTTTTTTTTTGTACATCCTTGAATCTCATAATAATTATCGCTTTAATTTTCCTTTATTATTCACTCACAATAATATTCTTTCTTATGTGTGAGTTATCGTGTACACTAGAAATAATGTTAAATACATTCATATATGTTTTTAGAAATTGTAAGCGGTCTTAATTAGGAATAAGAAAGAAAAAAAAACAAAAGAATGAACGATTAAACAAAAGTATGAAAAAAGCTAATATGAGAACATAACAATTGCATGCTAAAAGTTTATTAAAAGAACAATCATAGTTCCTAAAAAGACACTTAATTTTAATTAATGCATGATATATGTTCTGGGTAGGGGGTGTTGCTTTAGGAACTTTCAACAGTTTCAATTATAAATCAAAACATTGAAATAAAAGGAAGCAAAAAAAATAATTTTGGTCCATATTTTTAAATATTAAGGCTTGTACGACAGAGAGTCCAAGAGAAAGATGTTGAAAATTACAAAAAAAAAATCTTTGCAAATTATTTCTACATTATACTATGTCTTGAAGTTTTATAAACAAAAAAATAGACAGATGAACAGAGTGCAACTAAAAACCGCGTTTATTCCAAATTTCTTTAAAAGTTTCAAATAAAATTATCAAGGATGCTTTTCTTAATTTTCTCTATGTATATTGTATGGTAATTTTAATTAACGTTTTCTGATTTCATACTCAACATCACGAAATATATTTTGTTCTCTTTTTACCGAAACACCATGTGTATGTTTTCTAACACAGAAAAAACAAAAATAAGTGCAATTCTACTATATTATTCCCAATAAAGTGTATAGTAGACTCATACTTCTTCAGCATGACATGTCAATCGAACTTAATTCAAAGCCCCATACACGCAACAAATAAAATATTTAGGGGAAGTAAAGGCATTGAAATAAAAATGTAAGTGCATTCTATAAACCCTCATTCATTTCAGACAGCAAATGAAAAATCCATACTTTCATTACATATAAAATGCAACGGGATATAGAGTAAATTTTTTATTCTTTTTATTTTATATCCTAGTTTCCTTTTTATTTTTGAAATAAATTTTTTTTCAGGTTCACACAACTTATTAAAATATTGATCCTTTTCTAACCATAACATATATGAGTGTATGCATGTAATGTCCTTGTCTCGTATATATTTTTTATTGATTTTATAATATTTTTAAAGTTTATCCTTTCATGATTTTAACTACTCAACAAGCTGATTTTAAAGTTATATTGCGTGTATATATTTACTATGGGTTTATAGGTTTAACCTTCGTTCTTTAAAATATAGATAGCGTGATTAAATTTCTTTTTTTCCAAAGTCATATATAGAGCACTCGCACAAGTAATTTTTACAATATTTCAAATATAGCTATTGTAAAAATTACTTTTTAAAATAATTTAAAAAGTAATCTAGTTTTTCAACATCCTAATACAATTTATTTTATATATTTTTAGATTAGTAATCAGAGATAATGTTGTAAGTTGCTTATAATAATTATTGTGGATTTAAAATAAAAACAATCTGTGATGTGTTTAGTATATAACCGTCTAGTCTAGTTATGTGAAAGTATTACAGATATTATAGAAATGCCTTAGGACATTAGTAAGCTTATAGTTAACATACCTAGAGAAAAAGGTAAATTTGGCTTTTAGTAGATTTTCACCAGAACAACCAGAACTTCGGTAACAACTAGAACTCAAATATCAAATTTCAAGAAATTCCTCATTCGTTCCATTGATATGGTAAAAAATGTAAAATCGGCCCTCAGACCAATTTCCGAGCCTTGATCTTACCAAAAAATTTATATGTAAAAGTGCTCGGAAATTTATATGTTTCCGAGGCCTGATATAGCCCAAAAGTTGATCAAACCGTAAAATATAAACTTACATATAAAATTTCAGCAAAATCGGTTCAGCCGAACTTGTGATACACGCTTGCACACACAGACCGACAGGTTGCTAAAAATAGCTTATTTACACTGCCCTACCATGGAGAAGTGCGTTCCCACCGAAAACTCGATGTGCAAAATTTTTTGCCATCACATAACCTAACTATGCGATCGGTAATAAGATGTTTAATTTATAGATACTAGATTATCTATTTTGATTTTCGTGCTTATATATTGGACCATCAAACGATCTGGCAAGCTGCCGTGAAATTGTAATATTCGTGATTAATTAACTTAACTAATAGACGTAGTTTTAACGGAGTTTGATTCATGGTCAATAAAGTGTGTTAACACCATAATATTATGGTAGGCATTTAGCTAGTATAGAGGTCCAAAATTGAATATTTAGAATGTGGTTTGAAAGAACAGCATCAGCAGCTGTTTATCCGATATTAATATTATGTTACAGATGTTTAGATGCATTGATAAATAGAAGAATTTTTGAATAAAATTTAATTTTTAATGCTTTAAAGTCATTCAGAATTTAGAAAAAGTCCATTACGTAGAGCAAAGTAATGTTACAAAAAAAATGTAAAACATTGAAAATACAATAAAATTTCTTTAAATGAGAATTTTGTAAATTAATAAAATTGTATATACGTAAATGTATGTATGATTATGTAATACAATTATTCATTTCAATATTGAGCTAGATCGCAACATATTAATCCCCCAAAAATATGCAAAATTTTAATATTTTTATTAAATCAATATTTTTATATTCAAGAAGGTGTAAAATCTGAGTTAAGAAGTGCAAGAAATTAAAAAAAGAATTAGAAATTGAGAAAAGAGATTTACACTGAGTAAAATTCTGCGTTGATTTCGAAATGTCCACCCGTCTGTCCGATCGCACTCAAAAACGATAACAACAAATGAAGCAAAACTTTCATAAGTTGCTTCTTTTGTACTATTGTAATTGAACCAATTTGACCAACGATATATTCGCATAGCTGCCATACAACTGCGAAAGCTTATTAGACTTGACAGACATAGGTCCAATCATAATGGAATCATATGCCAGACATATCTGTGAACTTTTTATGAAATGGTCTGACTGATTCGAGTAACTACCACACAATCATGAAAGTTTTTATTGTATTGCATTCGCTGTTATAAAACTAAAATCAAAACTTTTCATCAAAATATTCATGTGGAATAAGCAAGCGCTTACACACTTTAATTTCTAAAATTATTAAAGAATTTTAAAAAATAGTTTTAGTTTTACCATTAAACTCATCAGATTTGCATAATATCTTTAAAGTTTATAATTATATTTTTAATTTAAAAATAAATGAGAATTAAAGAATGAAATTATGACATTTCATTACATAATCATGAACTTGAAACAAAAATAAATGTTAAACAAACATTTCCAATATATGCGCTTGTATAATGGAAAAATAAATTCAAAGTCCTTAAGTGAAAAATACTTTAAAACGTGACGCTTTTAACACACACGTTAGTTTCGCATTTTCTCAAGAGGATAAAATTAAAAGCGCATAATATTTACCTTGTCTTTATTATTTATTATACACGGTACCTACAACAAAACGATGTTAATTAGATAAACGTGATTAATATTACGTACATATTTGCAAAATATTTTTCAAAATGAGAAACAAAAATTTCTGCTCTTACAAAATTTAAAATGGATTTTGTAAAACAAGGAAATGAAAAAAATTTTTAATGAAAAATTATTATAAAAGGAAAACTTTCGTAATATTTGTGTACACGAACTTATACGTTACATGCAGCATTTATGTCAAAGAACGTGTTAATTTTCCATTTATTTTTTAAAAGAAGGTATCTTGCAAATATTCGCAGCAAACCTACAACAAACTAGATTTTAAAATAAAAAAGAGTGTAATTTTAGTTAGAACTTGGACCGATGAAAAAATAAATGGTAACAGGATGGATTCTTGCAGTTTTATTAATCAACAATATCCAATTGTTCCTTTGAAAATTTTGCATATTGGATTTGTAAGTTTGTTTTTTCGAAAAATACCGTTATTACATAAAAAGCTGTTAATTTCGCTCTGGAATTATCTGCTGTGCGTGTCTTTTTATATCAAAATGGACTCTTTAAACGCAAAATATTTATTTTACTAGAATAAAATTTCTTATTCCTAACTCTTCTGGGCTGTTATTCCACAAAGTTTGTAATATGTAATTTTCAGTTCCTCATTTCTTTCTCGCTGTTACCTGAATTAAGCTTCTTTAAGAGAAAAAATGTAACTGTCACACTCCTCTTTATTACGCGAAAATATCTAATTTTAGGAACAAATTGAATGTCAGCAACTGTATTTTTACTACGGACCAAATTTACAAAGTTTTAATCATTCACAGAGGTAAAACAGCGAACTTATAAATTTTTTTACTAATATCGTGATTCTGAAACGAATTTTACATTTTTAACATATCGCAGGAATTAGCTAGTAAGCGTATTTAAAATTGCAAAAGTATTTAAAGTCAATACATCATAAGGTCGGTTATGTGCTCAACACATCAGATTTTTCAAGTTTTCATCATTCAATATGCTTTAGCTTACGATAAACGTCTGTGTTCCCGGGATTGTATTTATTTCCCTTTTTGAAAACATTTATCAATTTAATATACTTACTTATATTTTGTGTTATTTACCAATGATATAGAAACATCTCATTCCTCAAGTATTCAACAAAATTAGAAATTCAAAATTTAATAAAATTTTTCAACACCATCAATCTACAAACCACAGAAATGGTATTTTTTTTACAAGCTATTGGTTTTACAGCAACTATCAGGTTATTGGTTTAAGTAAACGTACCTACATAATTATTATAAATGCTCACACCTGACCTCAAAATAAATCTTTTAAAATTTTATTGAAATAAGAATTTTATAATGCCCTTGCGATTCAAAAAAAAAACAAAAATTAAAAAAAAAAATGAATTCTTCTGTTCCTTTTATACAGGAATGATTAATTATAAAATATCTGATAAATTATTTTTTAATTACAGCACCACAAAAGAGCAAGATGAATACAATTTGAAATATTAAAAAATAATTATAACATGACACTTTAGCATTCTTGCACGTTTTTTTTTCAAATTCTTAATTTAGGTGTAGACGGTAAACCAGATTAAAGTAGGAATTCAATTTTTATTTTTTTTTATTTAGAAGAACTTTAACAAAATTTTGCAGGTTCTCAATTAATTTAAATTTTCCTGAGTGTTGGCTTTTAAGAAGTAATAAAATATTTGATCCTTGTAGTGAATGGTTAATAACAAAATCAACATTAGGAACAATTGCTTTGGTCAAATTGGAGCACAACTCCCAACTCGTACTATCCATTTGTATTAAAAAATCACGGTTATAATACCTAAGTTAGACCTAAATAAAATAGTAAGAAAGCTGATATTTTGATAACCTTATTCATAATTCAAAACAGTAAATAAAAATTTTTAACAGATCATCATTTGTATGAGACAAGAATGAGATTGAAATGATTCAAATTAATTTTAATTGCAACGAGAAAAGGTACAGTTGACCGTATCAATACCCGTACGAATGAATTTATTTACATTTTCTTAGTTTGATTGCCACACTGTTCTATAACTCCTGCTGGCTTTTTATCCGTTTATGCCAAATTTCAGCACTGTAATTTCAATAGTTTCCATATTGTGAAAACATAAATTTCAATGATTTTAATCACACATAATAGCCCCAATAATACATTTGCATGTGCCAATTTTCGATATTATAACTTCAATAACTTTTAAAATGTAGCCAAATAACTTTAGAAATTGTAAGGCAGTTACCCGAACCCACGTCTCCATCACATTCAGAGTAATAAGAACAGGTGAACATGGTTTGACTTATTAAATTTGACAGTAATAGTAAATTTAAAAGATTTCTTTCACAAAAATTGTTAGAATAATCGTAGGTTTCAATTTCATAAAACAACTATACCAGAGAATTAATTTTATTTACATTTTCTTAGTTTTATGTACCTTCTGGCAAGACTACAATTTCATTGCTTAAAATCACATTTTTTTAATAGGTACAACTTTCCATATTTTCGCCATTTCTATTCTAAATTATTGTTATTTTCATTATACATGCAACGTTTTTTGCCTTAATTTATGCAATAAATTACCTGAATTCGTATTTTTTTCAAAAAAAAACACAAGACTCGTTGCACATTACATTTCCGATTTTCTTTTTAATTTTTTGTGTTTTTAATTTTTTATTAAATAAAATTTGCATTTAAAAACGCTTCAATTAAATTCAATGTGTTCAATTTGAGTAATACCATAAAATGTTATAAAATTCTTGGCAACTCACATATCCTATGAACTAAAAACTGATAATATTACGAATAAAAAGAAAATACCGAACTATTCTACATGCTGGTAATGCTAAACCAATATTATTTAAGTTCAAGTACAAGTTTATTTAAGTGTTAATTGCACACAGATATTTTACATAATAAACGTTTTTTATCTTTGAATATTATTTTTGAAATTTTTCATTGTTTATCTTAAATTTCTTCTCCTCTGCTTTCAATATTTCAGATTCGGACAATTTTTTCTTTTATTGTAAATAAAAAGAAAATTTTTTAATCTATTCCCACAAAAGGATGACAGCTATATTACAAGCAGTATAAATAAATTTATCCAAATAGAAAATTTATAAAATCCCCTTAAATGAACTTTAATAAATCTTCAATTTAAAATTGTAATGATGGAAAACTCTTTTTTTTTTGTAGAAATTAAAAAAAAAATAAAGAGTATCCTTTCTACACTTATATTTTTCCAATACATTTCTATTGTGTATAAAGTATATCTATATAAATATCGAGAGATTCACTTTTCATCAGATTATCGAAGAATTTGAAATCTCCAATTTCACACTCATTTTTATATATAGAAATAATACAAAAAATTAAAATGAAAAATGTGCACATTGTTGTGTGTGTTTGATAAATTACAAGCGTATATCAAATTTTATGCTTGAAAGACAGTGAGTGTTAAAAATGAAATATTAGTTATAAAACAAAATTAATAATACAAGTATGGTCTGAATGCTATACAATTTGAGTTTTTAAATGTAATTTAGTATGAAGTCTCAATCATATCATAAATAGCTTTAACTTATGTTGCATTAAATTTAGTAAATTATTAGTTTTGAATTTTAATTTTATTTTAGTTCTTCATTTCTCAAACATTTTTTTTCAGGTTTTAAAGAAACAAAATTTCTAAATAATAAAATTTTAATGAAAATTTAAATTCATAATTTTACTTTTAAAATTTAGGGTCAACAGATCTTAGATAATTAACGATTACAAGCTAGCTCACAGAAACACAACGCAAGTCAGAGTTAGACGTCGTTTTGATTAATGCAAATTAAATAAGATAGACTGATCTTAACATTTTAAAAAAGTTTTGAGTTAAGTGTCACTTTCATATATCAAAAAATGCAATTGATCAATATTTGACACTAAACCAACATTAAATTATGAATGAAATTTTAGTTAAAATAAATTAGAAAAATCAATGAGCGACTGTTTATATTAAATGTACTGTTTCTATTACATGTATTTTCTGTTTTGTTCACAATCAAACAAAGCAGATATTTTCTGTGTTCTCGAATTTCTGTCGCGACGGTTTCAGGAAAAGATATAGTTTTGTCTAAACTTATTTAAAATTCAAAATTAGTAAGTTATGGCTTAAAATGTCTCTAAAAATGCAAAACTTTGCATTTGCTACAAGTTAATTATACCGTATTCTCCTTATTAGAGATGATAAATAAAATTTGACTACTGACGTTGTTTCATTACAAAATCCATTTAAAATTATATGTTAAACATGGTGAAAAGTATCAAATTGGGTCTTAATTCCTTGAGCCGAATGCAAAAAAAACCAAAAATCGATATTTCGCCAATACCGTCGAGTTTTATCTCCATAAGACTATTTTTATTCAAAATTCGAATTATGATATTAGATGTAACGCCATCCTAATTGCATACAATGCGGTCGAAGGCAGCTAGAACCTTAAGCTAGAGCCTTGCTCTGCGCAATGTTTTAAAGGTACGTAATTTTGCTTCCAATTAAGACTATTTTCTAATTTAATAAATCGTTGCCTTTTCATGCTCACTGTACAGCTTAAATTTTATGTCTATATAGGTACCTTACAATTTTCATCTATAAAATATATTTTATATGCATATACATAATATATTTATGTATAAATACAAAAAATAATTGAATTATTGAAATTTTTTATTGTGAAAAATTCTTATATTTTTTTTTTCATTCTAAACTCTCGAATTTAATATTTTTACCATTATCTCGCATTTTATTTGATTTTTTTATTATTATTATTTTCATTTTTTGTTATTATTTGTTAAAGGATATTCTCGTGATTTTGAGGTTGTTTTTTCTTTCTACATTTATTATTCTTTTATATTATTCGACTCATTCAGTTATTATTAAAGAATATTTATAATTCATACAAATACATACAAACATTTTATATAAATGTAATTTTCAAATATTATATAAGCATATAGATTTAATCATATATACTCCATATATGTGTGGGTAAGTATATGTATTACGGAATAATATATTTAAAGAGCTTTTGAAAATAGGGAATGTGATTATCGGATTTATTGAAAAAAATATTTTAAAATTTATCAATTGTAAAGAAATGAATTTCTATTCCATTTTATCCATCTTTATTTAAATTTAATATACAAGTAGAAATTTTAAAACATAAAAATAATAAAAATAGAAAAATTTTATTTAATTTTACGATTTCTATTGTAAAATTATAACTTCAAGGATATTTTAATGAATTAATGCTGAAATTACAATAGTGTAATATAACAGTGTAATAATTGTATTATACTCGTATAATACACTTTATTATAGTAAATAAATGTATAATAGTTTTAAAGGATTTGTATATTATTATAATTTGTTGTCAATAATGTAACTAGCATATAATATGTGTGCATTTACGTTCTATTATTATATAGTCATTACATATTATTTTGCGAAATATAGATCGGAAAATATAGAAAAGAGACTTGGAAAAATCAATTTTTTCTATAGCGTTTTTAATTTTTAATGAAAATTTCCGTTAATCAACTGAAATAAATTCATCAAAAGGGTGCTTTATTCAAATAAAAGCAAAATTTGTTGCGAGTGTGCTTTTGCAAATCTTCATACTATTTTTTTGTTGAATAAGGTTTCATTTGAATTCTACGAGAAATTTGCCATTTTACCAAGCTATCATACGTGAAATAAAGAAATGTATCGAAGGATAAGTGTTTTTTGTAAAAATCTTTTTTTCAATTTTCCATTAAAAATCTAAAATAAATTGCATGTAATTTTTAGTACACATTGGTAAATTTCTATAATATTGTTCTCTTTATTATCTTTTGAATGTTCAAAACTTGCTAAAGTAGTATCACCACTGTAAAATTCATTCAGGTGCCAAATAACAATTATTTTACATTCACCTCACGAATATCATATATAAGGCATAACGAGCTTTGGAGATCCGGTATTAAAAAAAAGTGTGGTATACAGAATTCGCAGATCTTTTGAACAATGCTCATACACATGATATTGTTTAGTGGACTTTTTTAAACCTCCTCCCCAAGCTTGTTCATTTTCAATATCGAAATGCGTGGAAAAATGAACATTATTTTGTCCTAAATTTCAAGTCTCTAGCTCTTTGATTTCTAAAGTGAATACTTAAACAATGGACGAACGGATGGACGGACATATAGCTACTTTATAGATTTCGCAAATACTTTCCTCTTTAGTGTTACTTCCGTTGTGACATATTGTGTTATGCCCCCTATAAAATACTTGACTATGATAAGAAGAAAATTGAAAATTAATCGCTTTTCATAAACAATATGACGAAATCTAAATTCCATAGAATAAGACCTTTTATATATGTACAAAACCTTAATTCAAATATAATACAAGTATTTAAGAAATTTTTCTGGTTTTTTTTCAATAAAAATTCTTAAAATAAAATTCTTATCCCTTCTTTTTTGTAAAATATTTTTCATATACAGCCACGTTATATGCGTTAAAATATTTTGTATAACTATTTTCAAAAAAATATTATATAAATTTAATTTATATGAAATACCTACTCTTTGTACGTAATGTGTGTCTAGATAAATGTGTGTGTACATTTTAAATTTGTAATACAAAAAACCTCAATATAGGTTTAATTTTGAAAGATTTTATAACCATATCCTTTTATAGTAAAAAGGTTTATTTAACAAAGACCAAAAACGAAAACATATATTTCCACTTAATTACATGAAACTGTTTATAAAATTAAATATAATTATTATGTACCTACATATATATATTGTATATGTAATATTTTTGTATATTGTGTGCTATAATATCCATCTATCTATCCATGTTAGTTGTACAAAGTTATTTAATGGTTTTTTTTTATATACAAAGTCAATGAAAACCATAACATTGGGTTGCCTTGTCATGCCACTAGTTTTTCTTTGAATAAAAAAAAAACCAACCAAATGCAAGTGGAACGAAAATTTCAAGGAAACACTTTATGACTTTTGGTATTCTTCTATAACGAACAAAATAAAAGAACAGTATAATATATATATACATAAGTACATACAAACATTTATTTTGGTATTCTGGTTTTAAAATAAGAATCTATTTTAATTGGGGCGAAAAAAAAAACAAAATTCAAAGAAAACTTGCTCATTTATCACAATTTTCTCTGAATATTTTTCAAATAATGAGAAAAAATTCCTTTCCTATTTTATTTGTGATCAATATTTTTTTTTTAATTTTTAAAATTTTTATTCAAAAATTTTAAACTATAAGACTGTTCAATTTAAAATTGTTTGTTCTGATCATGTTTTGTTGTTGTTGAGTACAATTGGTTTAAAGCAAATGGGTTAGACATGAGCACAAATGAGTTTGAAACCAAATTTCATGGTCTTTCTTAATTGCAATTTTTGTTTTTTAATTTTTGTGAAACATTTTTTTTATTATTTTTAAAATAAATTGAAAATTTGTGCTTTAAAAAAATCAATTATGTTTTTTAATTCGGTTTAAATTTGTTCTACTTTAAATTTTAATCTGATAGCTAGAGCACGAACGAGTGGCTTTGTCAATCAAACAAAATAATTAAAGTGACGCAGAAAAAAATTATTTTACAATAAGTAATTTTGTAGATTTATTCGAGAATTGAAGAAAAGCTAGAGTTTGAATAATTCGTTCATAATTAAAACAGGATTAAACAAAAAAGGACTTGCTTTTGTAAATGAAATTTCATGTCTTGTAAACAATCTTCCTATAATTCATATTACATACCTTCAGGATAAACTCAATTTTAATAAAGACATTAATGTGAATTAAGCTTTTTAGGTTAGTTATTTAAAGTAGTAATTATAAGTTTTTTTACTTCAAAAATTAATAATATTACAGTGTTTTTCAAATTAAAATGAGAAAAATGCTACTATAGCCGAAGCAAGACTATAGGCGGAACTGTGAAGAGACTACAATAAATCGCGAATGGCTGCACTAGACGGGGAGATTGTTTTGCCTCACTCGATTGCCTTAAGATGCAGAACATACAATCGATTGTAACCATGTACATTAAATGAATGAGAAATTCTTTAATTCTAATTGGAACGAGTATAAAATATATCAAAAAACCTAATAAACAAAAGAAATTATTCATTTATAGCTTTATTCCAATATTGACTTGAACCATCCTGTTATTTTTACTTCAAATTGCTTAAATAAAATACCAAAACTGCTTATGAATCAAAAAAATTATCTAAAGAATACAGCAAATCAAAGTATCGAGTACAGAAATTTATTCTAATATTTGTTATAGATTATTTGTCCAGGTAAAATTCTGTTATTAGTTGTTGCCCACCTCGTAGTCATAGTCACAAAATTCCTTTAAGTGTGCCTTTAAATCACAAGTAGTAAATTAATTATGTACAAATATTAAGAGTTTAAAAACATTTTTGAACCTCTCTTTATAAAGAATTTGAGAAAAATTTAGTAATATCAGAAGCGTCCAGTGAATTAAAGCTGAACTAACTGATTTAAATTTGATTTTCCTGAAAATTCCTCAAATAAGTCAAAAAAGCAACAAAACTTCATTTAAGTAAATAAAAACTTTACACCAAAACTAATTCTAACGAAAAAGAAGCAGAAAAAAAATAAATTGAATTTCCAAGAAATTGTTACTAAAAATACTTACAAAAAAAATTTTTTATATACGTAGAAGATCACTCAAATATTGTGTTAGACTGAGAGAGCATTTATCAATCTTATACATACTTTAAGACAGCCTACATAATTCAAATGTCTCATCAAATTTCTTTCATACCTAAAATGTTTCTCTGATTCTTTTTTAAATTTAAATTATAGCACCGCTCATACTATTATACAATTACATTACTCATACAACACAAAAGTATCCTTATCATTCTCAAAACATTTTAACTTACAAAAAAATTTCACAAAAAAAAAAAAGCCACGCGACCATAACTTCATTAAGTTTAATATGAAAAAATAACAATTTTACATATATACTTTGCATATAAACATTAATTATTTTACACAAACACATACATACATACATTGGAAAAAGAAAATTTTCCGCACAAAACATGTCTAACACTAAAGAATATAAAAAGAAAAGCAAAAAGACGCCAACAATGTGACCGACCCTAACAAAAAAAAAAAAACAAAAAAAAATGTTGATGATATAAGCATAAAATAAAAAATAAAACAAAACAAAAAGAAAAATATCAACTTGTTGTGCCATTGTACTTCGACAGTTAAGGTAACAACAACGACAATAGCAATAAACATAACAAAAGAGAAATCGAACAACAACAACAACAGCAACAACTATAATACTTTCATCATTATTATTAAGGAAGAGACTTCTGTAGACTAAATGTCGTCCTTTTAAGTTATAACCATTCAGGATAATATTCAACATGCACAAAATAACAAGGACACCCACAAAACATCAAAATGTCTACATCTATATGTACAAAAAATTTCTATACTATTGTAGTCTGTCATATTTTTTTTTCCTATATGCTTATGTAAAACTTTATTTAAAAATATAGTGCAAAGTTAAAAGCTGTAAACATATGTACATGAGCACATACACACATACATTTTGTATATTGCTATAATATAAGGGGAAATAGGAAAAAATTATTGATATTATTTTTGCAAAGAGAAAAGATAAAAGAAGAAAAAAATAAACTTTCTCTCTCAGTTCAATGTGAAGTTCGTATAAAAAAATTCAGACTTTTTAAAAAGAACGCGACATGGCAATACTTTAGAAATATTATAAACATTAAGCATAGACACACATTCCTACGCCTAACAGTAAATATTATATTGGATTACAAGAGTTTTAATACATTTACAATATTATATTTTAAATGTATGCACTCTAGATATTTGAATAAAAATTTTCAAAAAATAAATAGGAAAAACTCAAAAACTCAACAGTGTTTTCGAAATTTTCTCAAATGAATTTTCGAACTTAAAAAAAAAATCATTTTATTATTGTTGTATTTGTCCCCCTGATCCTGAAAAAATGAATTTTGATTTTACGAGTATATTAGGTATAAAAACTATAAGAAAAAAAAAATGATAAAAAAACAGGAGAGCTTGCGCTTTAAATGATTCAAATACCGTATACAACTCCCTGACCTTTTTTTTAAATAGTTGTGTTGATTTTACTTCTGTTAAATCTTAATGTGGCCTTTTGTTGGGATTTTTTTTTTCAAATATAAAAAAAAACGTGACTTTTATATTGTGTGGTGCAGATATTTTAACTTCAAAAAAAAAACACATGGTTTTTACAGCCATAACAGCTATTGTTTATAGGTTAATGCTATATACATTAATACATATTATGTACATATATAGGTATATTGTTATACATAAATAAAGCACATTACGTATAAATAATACTAACAAGTATAAAAAGAAAAGTGATAGAGTAAAGAAGTAATTTTATAAGAGCAATTTTGATTCTTGAAATTTACTACTGTACGTTTTAAAAATAAAAAAAAATGACGATATTGAAAATACGTCAAATATTGCAGCCTTTTCTGTTTTCTGAGAAAATTCTCTCGAATTATTTATTTTACAACACTCTTTCGACTATTAAATTTCTCTACTCTATACTTATCATTTTTTAGCACTTTTCCAAAAAAAACGAGTCACACTAGCAATTGGAAAAGTGTTTTGCTCTGTTTGTCCTAATGTCTTTACAAAACTAAAGACAACCTTTAAGCTATAAAGCAAATTGTACACAAGTATGGGTATAGTAATAATGGAATCGCACGCATAAGAGTCGTAGCGACTGACTTCTGCCATAGTACAGTGTAGTCAAACCATAAAATGACAAGAAAGTCATTGAAATTGATAGTTATCTGAGATCGGTTTTCCTAATTTTTTGAAATTTTTTTTTTTTTCATCCTAAATGTATGCTATAAATTCATTTTAAAATACAACTGAAAGTACAAATTAAAATAATGCAGTAGATCTACTTTCACTTGTTCAAAAGAAAAGTGCTATTTTACAAGCCACTTGTTCCATTCAACTTTATATTATTTCTATTATACTCTACCGCTATACCTACAAAAGGTTCTAACTTATAATGGTACTTTTTTGTTTTCCTTTACATCTTAAATTCTTTTGAAATTCTTGTTTTATAAACACTTACTTAAGGTCGTGCTGATAATATAACTTAGATAGGACATGTAATAATTTTAATGCTTTCAAACCATGGTGTTGAACTAGTACACAATTTTTTTCAACATTTCTTGTTCATTTGTTTAGCAGGCAATTCTATTTATAGTTTTGAAATCGCAATCCTTTTCAAATTTAAAAGAAAATCTTTAGCCTTATAGTGTACATATTTCAGTTTTTACTTATTAGTTGAGAAAAAGTGATCGAATACCATGACTTTTTTCAGGCTATTCTTCAGTTGAGTGACTATATTATGCAAATTTCAATGATTTTTCTATAGTCTTATCAAATTTAGTTAGTGTTACAAAATTTTTATATAAAAAATGCATTATCCAACTGGAAAAATTGACATAATTAATTTACAAACTAAAAATTTTAATTTTAGAAGTTGATGAAAAACGTGACACTAAAAAATTGAGATGCTTAATGAATTCTTAATTTATGGTCATATTAACAAAAGTACTCAAATATATGAGCCAAAACGTACAAAAATTTCTAATAACTTGGTAATAAAACTCATTAATATTATAATTTTTATTTCTTTTTAAGTATTTTGCTGCTACAGTTTCAATTTAAGTTTTTTTTTTTTTATAAAATTTTGAGCTCATTTAATTATCAATACCCTAAAATACCCCAAATTAACCAAACAAAATTCTTATATATTTTAAAACTGTAGAGGTCAGTAACTCAAAAGTTTACAAGTAAAATTATAATTGAATAAGAAACGGGTACCGTATCTTCGTTTCTTGGGTCCAAAGTAAGAAAATTTAATTCATTTTACTTTTTAAATCTAAAAAGTTTTATTTTCCTTCTTTTTTTTTTGTCATTTTTTTAGTAAGGAAATGAAAAAAAGTTTAAAAGTTGAATGAAAAACTTTTGCATTTTAACCAAAATTCATTACAAATATTTTAAAATTTGAAAAATTTTATGAAAACTTAATTCATATTATTGGAAAAAAAAAGAAGGGTATGATAGGTTGAGCGACATTTATTACTTTCACTTCAAATTTATTTTATATTTTAAAGAATTGAAACGAAGAATTCAAGAAAGCAATGACCGCTTCTTCTTTTGGTGCATGGGTGATTAATTTTCATGGGTGATTTGGTAATTTGATGAAGTTATTAATTTATGGTAATCGATATGTAGTAACCTGTTTATCTGCCGTTATAGATTTATGATTTCTATATTAATTTAATTAAAATATTTGTGATAACTATAAAAATTCTTACTTATTATTTTTCAGGTTTCTAATGCCAGCATATTGGCAAAGATAATGTGAAGAATGAGATATAAACTCTCATAGACATAACCAGTTTTCAGCAATTTTAATACCATAGCTTAAATAATATTCTAATCTTAAACCCGCTAACAGAGCCAAAAATTTAATTTAACTTTTCCAAGTACTTTTCAAAAATAAAACAGATTAGGCCTTAATTTTGCTCTAACAATTTTGTATAAGAGTTGGCAAATTATTTGCTTATATCATATGTATTTAGTACAACACATGACAACTCTTTTGATAATTGTAAACCAATTATTTACACAGCACAAATTAACCATTGAGAAGCTTAAAATTTGAAAAAAACAAATTGACAATACAATTTATTTTTCATTCCTTCAAAGAAGAGAAAAAATTTTGAAAAGTAGAGCAAAGTGGTAATTAATTTTATCAAAATTAACGCAGGTTTTTTATTAATGGCAAGTTCGCCAACTTGCCGCATTCTTTTGAGTTGACGAATTTGCTAGCATTTGTAATTATATAAGATTTATCCGCTAATTTTTATTCAATAACAGCATTGTCTAGAAGTAGCAGTATTTGAAATTGAACAACCACAATAAAAATTTTTTAACTTTTGATAAATACGCGCCATTATTACTTCATATTTTCATTTTTTAGAATTTTGTTGAATTTGTAAAGCAGGCAAATTCGCCATATACAATTTCAAACTGTCAATTAACACGTAACAAGTGTATTGCTTACGGAATTCAACTAGTAAATTGAAATTTCGTTTAATAATTAATTAATGCTTTCTTCGAACAAATTAAAAGAACTAAAAATTTAATGAAATATATTAGAAGCTCAACTCAATTCGTTGGTCTTAAATTAAAATATTATGAATTCTTGTTCGGCTCGATAGCTTTAAACTCAATTAAATTTGTCGAACAAGATATTTTGGTACTTTAATTTTCAACAGGTTATTAAAAAATTTTATAATAATATGATTAAATTTTTTAAGGCACAATTATTGATTTTTGGTATTATTAATTTTGCAGTTCGTTGTTTTAATTGTTATTGAATGCTCTTGTTTAAAAATAGTCCTTGCGTTTTTCTTAATTCTACATTATACAGTGAGTTATCGAGGAACTCTTATGTTTTTTTTTAAGAAGCAAAAAAAAAACATTTTTTTCTTTAATTTAGTTAGAAACAATGGAAAAGTACATTACAAAAAACTAAAAGAAAAACAAATTAAATCCTCTAAACCTCCCACCATGTAACGCAAAAACGTTAAAACTGAAAATTAAAAGTAAAAGTTAAAGAGAAAGTTTTTATCTCTCTCATATCTTCTTTTTCACTAATGCTTATCCTTAGTTTTAAATTCAAGTATCTTATGGTTTTAATGGGATAATTAAGACGAAATAACAAAATATCTAAAATAAAGAAATCTAGACTGAAAAGGAAAAAAAAGTAGAATGGAAAAATCTTAATATCCTTTTTAGCTTATTCTAAAGAAAATCAAATTTAAAAGGATTTCTTATTATAGAAAAAGGAAAAATTTCCTAAGAAAATAAAAAAAAAAACATAACATAAGTACAAAAGAACTTTAAGATATAATTGATGAGCCTTTAAACATTTAAAATGATTTTAGCTTTATTTTTCCACATTTTAATTTAATTGCGACCATAGAGTCTAAATTAGTTCGGCTTAGCATTTATTTTTAATTTCTTTTAAAAAAGGACTTATCAACTTTAAGTTTTTTTATATTCAAACTTTCTTCTTCCGTTCTTAATCCCTAAATTGGGGTACCAAATATGAGATTTGGGACCATTAAAAAATAATTGCCGCAATTACTGCATAGAATTTCTTGTAGTTCATGTTTGTTCGTTTAATATAAAATGTTATGAGCATTTTAAAAGAGAAGATTCACCATAAAGTAAAATATAAAAGGATTGAACACCAAATTTTTGTATTCGATGCAAAATTTAATTTAAAACAATGGTTTCTTCTAAATGACACTGAAAAGAAAATATAAAATTTAAAAGATTCGGATTATAGAGAACCATCCTGAGTTACTGCAGGTCAAGGAGCGATTATGACCAGAAGCGGTATAAAAAAATAATTGGAATGGACAGGAATTAGGTGAGAATGCTCAAGGATCTCCTAATGGGACACTACTCAAGGGTTACATCAGAAGGTTGCGCCTAAAATGTGAGAGCACTTGCCGGTTGTGTGAATTGAGAAAACTTAAACTGGTAGTAAGAAAACTACGGGTAATCAACTCCAATACAAAATACTTGAGTTTACAGAAAGATAGGTTTCGAGGCAGCGCTTTAAACGTAATATAGGTGGTAAATTGCAGTAGACTTTTCAACATAGCTCTTCCACTAAGTTACTTCCCTTTAAATTTTTAACTTTTTAACGTAGTGCTCCACTATAAATTTTATTGAACTTATTATGCCATTCGTCTATTCTAGTATTATTTTTCTCGTCACATAATGTAGCAGACTGGTTTTGCTTTAATTTTTTTTTACAAGCTCATCCGAATGTCCTTTGAAAATATTTCTTAAACCTGTAAACTAAAAAAGTAGTAAAAATGACTTACCATTTGCGTTTTAGTTTTTGCTTTCGCTTCTTCTTTAAAAAATCTTCTTCAACTTATTCTAGATCACGAATCAGAAGATCCAAGAGAATCTTGCGAATCAACAATATTTCAAAAGGAGAGGAAGGTCTCAAAAGTACTTTTGTAATTTTTTTTAATATTACTTTTCTAAACTAATAACAAAAATGTTTTCGAAATGAAATTTTTATTTGAATTTTTCCTTTTTCTTTTTGCACTTTGAAAAACAATTTTTACTTTAACTAATTGGAATTATTATTAATTTATGAAAATTTTTTAATTTATTTTCTACCATTTGCAAATTTATTATTTATAACGGTTTCATGAAAATTTTACGAATTTTCTTTATAACGCAATGAGATGAACGCAGTTCTTTATTTCTAAAAATTGCCTGTCGGAAAAATTTACAATTTCGTTCTTTTTGCTTTTTTGGAATTTTTAATAATTTTAAGTGATTTTTTGAATTTATTAAGTTTATTGTAAAGGTCATCGCAGTTTTTAATTTTTTTTACATAATTTACTTAATGCGTGTAGATTAAAATATTGGTGATTACAATTTCAATGTTAATTGTGGAAAGTTATTGCTGCTTGATTAAATATAAAAAACTCGTAATTTAAAATTTATTCCAAAAATGTCATATCTGCTGAGGAAAATCATTCCAACAATTAATGGAATATATTAGAAAATTAAAATTTTGGAAGTAAGAAAGTGAGCGCATTATGAAGAGTTTTGTTCTTTATAGTATCTAAAACTCTAAAATTTTTTATTTGAGCCTTAATCACGGAGTAATTACATATTTCTCAATGTAGCGATTTTGTTCCAAATTTTTTAACCTTCCCTAGTCGTGCTGCAAAAGATGAGAGATCATTTAGTATTTTGAAAATAATAAAAAGTTATCTGCGCTTTACAGTCTATCAGGACCGACTAAATGGACTAGTAACTAACTTTAATTATGGAATAGCACGCTCATTAGATTATTCGTATATTTATTAGTAAATTTCCTAATGTGAAAGCGCATAAACCTTTTATGCAATAATTAAAAATAATATTAAGTAAACTAATTATTAAATTGTATGCATTGCATAATTTGAAAAATTTCAGGGCCTGTAAGTATCAGTTGCTCCAAGCCTCACATTTTCTGTGAATGTCCTTGACTTCGCGTAATATAGCAACTGCACCATATTTTAAGATATCGTATTTTTTTCAAAATACGGTATCTTAATTCACTAACTCTGCAATATTCCACTAAACATACTACACTAATGCTTCTAATGTGAATATCGCTTTGAAAGAAGCTCTCCTTTACTTTTAAATTTAAAATTTACAATTATTTTATATACAATTGAAATAATTCAAATAAAAACAAGGAAATTTTGGGTGCACAAAAATCAAGTATTTGATTTTTTACCTGTCTTAAATTTAATTTGGTATGTAAGAGAAAATTTTAAAAAATAATTTCTTTCAAAAAATTTCATTATTGAAGTCAAATAAAAAATGTTTTTATAAAAATATAATTTAAACCCCCAATTCAAATAGTAGAACATAAGAACTGTTCATTTTACAAAAAAACAAAACCAATTTACCAGTACAGCGGAGAATTTCAAGTAAAATAAAAATTTTCAAATTAAATTTAAAGACCATTATTAGCATTAAGGACCGCAGAAAACAACGTTTTTGTTTTAAATTTTCAATTTAAAAATTATTTTTCAATTTCTTTATATCGCGGATTATCCTTTGTGAAATAACTCATAAATCAGATCTCCACAAAAGTATTTACAGTATTTAAAATAAAAAGCAAAATAAAAAAATGTTCAAATAAAATGGAAAAGAAAAATAAGTTTTTCCTAAAATGATCTATTAAAAAAAAAACATTTTATTCTCTTTAAGAATTTAGTCTTGAATTATGATAAGTAAAAATATTTTTTTTTCAGAAATGTTTTTTTCTGTAAAATATAAAGGACATGGATCAAAACAGAACGTTGCGATATAAGATAGTTTTCTATATCAGCAGCTGAGGCAACAGCACTTTCTGCAGTCATATCTTTCTATCATATCTGCTTTCTGTCTGTACTTTTGTCAACATATTCTAATTTTTTTTGTTCCTTTTTTAGCACTTTTCCAAAAAAAATTTTATGAAATTTTATTTTTATAATTAAAAACGCTTTCCCAAAAACATTTTTGAAAAAAGTGATTCTCTGTTCATCCACCCGTCCGTTTGTCCGTGTTTCTGCTTACAAAACTTCTACAACGTGGAAGAAAAAATCTGAAATTTCATATGTACATAGATCTTTACTAGAAACTAATACTAACTGTAGTGAAAGTTTTTCTGGGTTGCATCTTCTATGCCACAATAGAAGATGCAACCCAGAAAAATACTGGGTTGCATCTTCTATTGTGGCATATTTTACAGAACTTTAAAAAAACAAAATGGCTGAATGGTAAATGCGGTATCATTAAAAAGTACAATTATTTTTCTCAACTCACGCAACAAACCCTTAAATTCGAATATTATGTTGACGCCTCTTTAAATTTTTTTTTTTGTTTTATTTCAGTGAATGCATGCAATGCTCATCCTAAATGTTTGCAATCCTCAAAATATATTCGCATATTAATGAAAGTAATTTTCGACCGCATTGTATACAACGAGGTAGGTAATGTGATGGCACCAATTTTTGGATATCCAGTTTTCGGTGGAACGCACTTCTCCATAGTAGGGATGCGTAAATAAACTGCTCTTAGGGAGATGTCGGTCTGCTGGTCTGCATTTGCAATGAATTTGGGTGGCACAAAGCGAAATTGTACTAGGAGCCAATTTTACATTTTTCTAGGTATGTTTGCTAAAAGCTCACTTATACTTCCTTAAAATTGAAGGGAGTTTTCAAAATGCAAGTTATTAAACTGTATTCACTCAATTTATAAAAAAACGACTATGACAATTATGAAATTCTATTTCTTACAATTACGATTTAAATATAGTTTGATTAACAGTTTTGTTTAATGCTACCGTTATTAACACCTTATTCTAAACTAAAGAATATCTTAAAATCTAACGCAATTGCAGACCTTACGTTAGCACTTTTAATGGGAACAATAATTTCATAATTCTGGAATTTACTTGTCTAGACGCTGTGTCAGTATTTTTAGTGTGAATAGAAATTAGTATCATACTCGAATATGTTACTTGACACAGCTAAAACTAATATTTTCGTAATCTTCCGCAATACTTTCACTAAATTGGGTAATACACATTGCGGTCGGCTATTTGCTGACCACAGAAAATTTTTTTAATAATGCAGTTCATAGCTAGATTGTTTTAAAAGCATTTTTTTCACTTGTTGAAGGGAAAAATACTGCATTGCAAACCATTGGTTTGACCCAACTACATTTAATCACACTATAATTATAAAAGTAATTGAAAAAAAGGTTTTCCAAGTAACATAGAACATATGATAATATATATATATCTCAAAAAATATATTTTCCGCAAGTAGAACCAAAAATTATTTGATATACACACAAAATTAAAGGTTACAACTGTTTAATGGATTGTTAAAATTCATGAAAATTAGTCAATAAACAAAAACGGCCAACTGAACAAAAAACATTATAAAACTGTTAAATATCTTGTATAACTTGTAATTTATTTGATAACATACCGAAACTAGCAACTTTTCCATTAAATTTAGAATATAAATCTATAAAGAATTTTCTCAATTACAAAATTTTCGTCAATATTTTCATTTTGTGTACAAAAAACCTTCATCTAAATGAAAATCAGTTTTTTTTGGTTGTTGAGACTCTATTTTTATCCTACATACGCACTCATACTATTTTAAACACAAAGACAAAAAAATTTAACGTGTGCTCTATTGAATATAAAAATGATTATGTTTTTAATCATTTGGGAATAAGGATCAGTTATTTCAGAACTCTGGTAATTCATTATTATGTATATAAATTTCGAAAAGACGCAAACACTCTTTATATAATACTTTATGTACCTAATGTTTTCTATATCATTGTATAATATTTAATGCGATAATATATACATATTATATACATAACGATTTCTGGTTCAATGGATATTTAATGGCCATATTTAACGGCAAACATTAAGAACTCTGAAAATAATATGTTTGCCTTAAAATATAACTATATACAAAAAATATTTATTATTAAATGTACAAGGGAACAGCAGTTATATTTGAGGTTTCTTTCATACATAAAAATCGTATATTATTTCACTGAAAAGAATGTATATAATAGTGTATGTACAAATAGGGATCAATAACATAAAAATAAAAAAAACACAATAGAAGACCTTTTCAGTCTCAAGTATGTACATACTGGAAATCTATATGCTAGGACTATTAATGAGTATTTGGAAAATAGGTGCTTATCACATAATACGTATAATATCGTTTTTATTAGGGCAGGTACCAGTAAAACCTTGTAATTATTTTAAATAATGAAATTGTATAAAAGAAAATAGGTGTGAATTAAATCTATTGTATAACAGAATTATTGAGAAACTGAAGTTAAAATCAATAAAATGCGAATGGTGGCCATAATAATAATGAAATCAAAAAATTTTGAATTGCAGCTTATATTACCGAAATTTGAGATTTTCAAATTTTTCTCTCAATTCACCGTATTTTTCTATGGCGACTCAACAAAATTGTTAGTGATTAATATATTCCACTATTTCTATTTTCTATACTAAAATGCTAAACCATCTTTATTTTTTATTTTGGAGCATTATGATGAAATGTTCTGAAATTATGACTGACGAGGTTTCGATGGATATTATTAGGGAATTTTATTTAAACATTTTCATTGCAAATTTTTCCAGAAAATAAGCGATAATACTAATTTCAGTGTATAACCAAAACATTATTAAAATTTTCTTACTTGTTAATTCTAGAACTTGAATAAAATTTCATTTGCTTTAATTTGCTTTAATTAACATTCCAAGACTATTAAATTTTTTCGATTCACAAAAATTACCAAATACTTTACTAAATTCCCTAATGCTGAAATTGTGAAAAAATGCGTGTGCGACTGTGTGTATATCTACACATTATTAATTGTAACATACGTAGCTCACGTCATGTT
This sequence comes from Condylostylus longicornis, assembly GCF_029603195.1. Taxonomy (NCBI): domain Eukaryota; kingdom Metazoa; phylum Arthropoda; class Insecta; order Diptera; family Dolichopodidae; genus Condylostylus; species Condylostylus longicornis. The sequence goes on along the minus strand of NW_026578017.1, from coordinate 6,931,646 downwards.
TCATATAATACAATATAATCATTCATATAAATATATTATATGTAAAGATTATTTAAGGAACAGGATACAGGATTTTATGGAGTTCTTAATTGATTTTCCTAATTTATTTTCAATTTGATATACGAATGAATACGTGTATATTATGTGCCGTAAAAATTTATATTACATACATTCTGATTCTACTAATAGGTTTTGTACAACTACATATACAAATCTGAATCCTTAAATATTATGATGACCAAAACAAAAAAAAAACAACAACAAAATAAAAAAAAAAGATTTACCTAAAATTAATTATTGAATTCGATCAGCCTAACACAACATCCTGTCCATTTTTTTTTATCTTTATTTTAGATAGAAAAACAAGTAACTGCGTTTTCTAATGAATAATTTATGGTCATCACACACACACACACTGAAGGCAGCACCGCCATTTGTTTTCAATATTATCCTTTATATATTATAGATTTTCATTTAATGGTTGTCATTTATTGAAAGTTTTCATATTATTAAAATTATAGAAAATGAATGAATGCGGTCAAATGAATATTATTGAAATTTTTTTCTATATATTTTGAAGGATAATGATTATTGCCCCATTTGTTTTTGTCTAGATTTTTTTCAAAAATTTCTTTTAATTTTCTTTGATATTCGAAACCAAAAATTATTCAAAGTTTAATGAATAAAATTTTTGAATTAATAAAACTTTGTAACTTAAAGCAAAAGGGAATTTAAGAAATCATAATCATTATGCAACTCATCCTGGATAAAAAATTTTTAAATTGCTTTTTATTGCAAGTAATTTGAACTTTACAAATTATTTTGTATTTTTTTAAATAAGCTCGTGTTGAAATCAAAAAACTTAATTAAGGTCGTTTTCATTTCATTTTGCGTTTTATTACTCTGTTAACGTTGCTCCCTATTAACAGAAAAATATTCAACAGAATTTCCGTTGAATATCTCCATAATTTCATTAGAAATGCTTCAATTTTCTGGCTATTTCAATGAAGAACTTAATTTGAATATTAATTTAAAACCTCGTCATTTGAATTTAAAAATCTTGACGTAGGTCCTTAGTACATTTATTACATCTTATGGTGCAAAACGATTCAATTCTGTGGTAAATTAAAAACATACACTCGAAAATAATAAAAGAAATTCACATAATATGAATGCGATATGAATCTCCTTCTCTTTTGTAAAAAAGAAAAATAAAAGAACAAGAACAACATGGAGCAAAATGGATAAAATTACTGAACCATTCTTCAAGACAACAACTAACTTAAACAGGTTTATTATTTGTGCGGAGGAAAATGTGTGGGTAATAAAAGAAAAACGCATCCGTCACATAATTTTTTAATGTCAATTTGAAAATTTTTATTTTACAAATAACATTATGGAGCTATCATTAAGAAATTTCTTTATGCGCTGTGATTTTTTTCTCTTCTAACAGAAATAGTGATTTTATAATAAAATTGAATTGGGATTTTCGTCTGTCAGTTCATTTGTCGGTTCGAATGTTTTTTTTAACAAACTTCTCTACTTTGGAAGAGAGATTGCACAACAATTTAGGAAGTTAATATTTGTGGAAACTTTATGTCCCTATGGAATAAATTTTTACATTATCTCTGTCTTTCTATATTGCTTCAAAATACGGGCTTTTTAAATTTTATAAACGTAATCCATTAGCACCTATTGTTTCCTATTAAGCTCAAATTTTATACACAAATAGGCTTCACAAACTTGTTTCTCGAAAAAAAAATTCCCATTTCGTCCGTTTAAAATTTATAGCCTCTTGAAGTCCTGCAAAATTTATTTCCTTCAATTTTTGGCTTTCCCAAGAAATTATATCTTTTCATTTAAAAATTTATTTAAGTTAATGTTTAAGGTGAGGAATAAAATATTTTAGATTTCTGACATACGCATTAATTTTCCAAATAGTTTCCAGACTGCGGTCTTGTATGCAAAATATTAAAGTTGAAAAGAAAAGTTTCAAAACAAAAATGATAATATCTGATAAAAAGAAATTTTCGGTCTGGTCCTTTTTTTCCAAATGAATTTCTTCGTAATTCTTGGAAATTGTCGAAAAAATATTCTAACGGTAGAGTGAGTAATTACCTCAGAATAAATCACTATATCTACTCAAAAAAAAATTCCATTTTTTAGTTCCACAGCTGTTTAAATAAAGAGTGTATAGCCGAAACTATATGCTGAGCAGCTACATTTTGCAGTTATGATATCATTTACCTACTAGTTGCAATTTCTTCCTAAACATAAGAATACCAAAGCATTAAACCAATTGAAATAAAATTAAAAGTCTCCTTTCCGTTAGTTAGTTTATTAAATTTGTTGACCGTATGGTTGTAATGACCAAATTTGTAATGAATGTGACTACGTAATCAAAAATGCAAAAAAGCGAACTCACACCCATCTTATTAATTAGTAGGTTACTTATAAGTTTCTACAGTTTTTTCATGCTAAATTCATAAAAAGTTTTTAAAAGTTACTAAAATTGTTCATTATTTACCTATTTGAGGTAAAAATTAACAATTATGGTCAACACAAAGTAGTTGCCTTTTTTTACAAAACGTATATACAAAATTATTATGTGTGTAAACACACACACAGGTAATTTTATTAAAATTTATTGTAATAGTTTGTTTATTTTGATTCTATCTGCAAAAAAAAGGACAAAAAAACTTTGCTTTAAAGTCAAAAAAACATGTTTTTCTACAGTTTGTTTCTTTGTTTTCGTAAATATTTTCCTATTATATTTATTATCCTTTTTTAGTTTAATTTAAACAATACGTAGTCCTTTAAAAATATTATTGTTGTTTATTTGTCTTTTAATTTTTCACAATACACAAAATAAATACAAATTTCAAATAAAAATTTTCTACCTTTGCAAAAAATGATAGGAAACGAAAATATCGATCTTTGAGGGATTAAGATAAAGGATATGTTATAAAAGTCCTTTATTTTTCCTTTTTCGTTTTTATTATATTAAAATATGTATTTACATTAAAACGATATTACACACACATAGGTAAAAAATATTATTTTTTTCTCATAACTTTTCTATTTTGCAAACACATAGGCATAATTTATAAAATCCATGAAAATATGCGTATGTGTATACTTATGCATAGATTGTGTTATCCTTGAAAACAATTTGGTTTGTCCTTATTTTTATCTTTTTCTAAAATTATATCACGTCTGGCAATTATGTAATTAAATATTTAAAGCATATTCAAGCCGATGGAAGCTTACAATAAAAAATAAAAGTATTGATTTTTTCTTTGCAAAAATTCTTTTGGCATACTCTTGAATCTATATCTGCGTAAAGTTCAAGCATGTTCCGTTTTAATGTATGAGTATGTAAAAAATTCTTAATATTTTATTTCGTTCTGTTTTATTAGAATTCAAGTTCACACTTTCAAATAAAGAATATAGATTAACTTAAAATTTGTGATTGAAAATGCCAGTTGCGGCTCATTGTATATACAATTGGCATCTCTTACATAATATCATATAACAAGAACTTTTCATGTTTCTATGAAACTCATCGTCATATGCCCCAAAATGAATCCAAATAACACTTAGCAAAACAAAATTATAGCTTTGATTTCACTAAAAAAAAAAATCTCTCCGAGAAAACTGTAACAGTTTACTGGATTACAGTATAAAGCAATGTGAAGAACATATCGTCGGCAATTTCTTCATACCTCTGCAGCTCAATTGGTACAGCGTCCGCCTAGAAAGAGGTAGGTCAGTGGTTCGAGTCCAGTTCGAGGAGAATAATTTTTTAATTTTTCTGCCTTCAACTCGTTCTTTTGAATACGTTATCCATCTGTTCTGCAGTTGTTTGAAGAAATTTCCATTAAATTAATAAAACAGTACCATTAAATTAATAAAACAGTATGATCCTGAAAATTTTTTGTGTCAATTACTTACTCCACTTTTGATTTCCAATAAAATATGTATAATTATTTTATTGTGCACTCTCTAAAATTAATGAATGCAGACTCTTCTCAAAAAAGCTTTCAAATTTAACTTATCTTTAAATTTTCAAAAATTTTCTTACATTCATTAAGCAAAATTTTTATTCTTATCATAGTCAAATCTGAACCCTTGGATTAACTTAATTTAAATCCCGTTTTGAGATCAGTTTTTGTAACCGAGCTCTCTTTGTACCGACTTCCTAAAAACTCTCCTGATTAAATGATGCACAACTTTCAGCAGCTTTTTACTTCATGCGAACATATTTGACTTATTTTATTTAAGGACCCTTCCACATACTTCGGCTAAAACTTCAACCCTTTCATAAGCGATTTCGGAAATTATTCTTGAACAAAAATATTCAAACTTCTGCAAGATTTTTTAGATGATAATAGCGTTTACAATTTGATTTATTATGCCAAGCGTGAAGTGTTGAAACTAAAATACAAAAGGTTAAATCAGGTATGACTAAAGTAAATAAAAGTCGACGACAAAGACATAAAGGCGTTACTGGGTATTAGAATACTAATATTATACTACATATTTTTAAGTTATAGTTTGATTTTTGTTATAAAAAGTTTAAAAATAAAATGTTTTGTGCTTCCTAATCAATATAAAAATTCACAATGGATAATCTTCTCTAAACACTTTAACTGAAAGCTGCCTAAGTACAATCCCAATCTATTTAATTTTTTGCTATTATTTAAATCAGTTTTTATATAGTAAGTAATTAAGATTCTCAGTAAGAGATTTAATTTTTTTTCTAAAATTTTATTGTTGTCAAAAACAAACTTTAATATCTAAATATTTTTCATATAATATAGAACTACATTATAAAAAATATAATGTGGTCAGCATATAACCCACCTCAATTCTTTACAATTTTAAGAACACTGTAGTAAGCTTCAGGAAATAAGAATTCCCTGAAAAGTTGCTTAGTAACTTTTGGTTCTCCAATATTAAATTTGAAGAAATTCCGTCAATTAATTCTTTAGATCTTTCTTAAAATTTTATAAGTTCATTGTTTTAGCATCTCGAATTTAAATACTAAATTCTAAGAAAATTGAAAAAAGTTTCAGAGGTTTGATATATTCCAAAAATTGACCAATCCTTGTCATTCAAAGTTCAAATAAATTCACTTATAAAATTTCATCGAAATCGGTTCAGCCGAATTAAAAATACACGCGTACACACACCGACCGACGGACAGGCTCGACCCTAAAAATAGTTTAATTGTGCATCCCCACCATGTGCAAGTGCCTTCCCAACGAAAGCTCGTCATCCGAAATTTGATGCCATCACATAACCTCCCTGATTGTATGCAATGCGATCTGTAAAAATTGAGGGAAAACTTGTTTCTTTCTGATATTCTTAAATTTTAGGTAAAACTCTAGTAAAAACAATTTCTAAATTCTAAATTCTTATACAAAAATTTCCATGTATAAGATTGTGTAAATGACTTGGTACACACACACAATCACACGATAATTTTGAAATATTTTTACGTTAAAATTTTTTTTATAAAAAACTTTATTATATTACAGTGTTTATGCACACACACATACAATTTTTAGTAGATTTATAAAACATCATTATTTTATTTTATTACAAATCCATAAAAAATGAAGACGAAAATTTTTTTCTTGGAATAAAATTTAATGAAAAACATCAAAAAAAAATTTCCTTAAAAAAAAATTTACTATGAAAACGTGCATTAAACCTCATATAATTTCTTACAATCTCTTCTTCCTGTTTTTAATATAAAATATAAAATGTTGTATGCTCCAATTCCTGATTATAAAATTTTTTCCTGAATTTTTATATGCCGTCTTGTTTACCAAAAAAACCAATCTTTATTATATACACTAAAAGTAAATTTTCAGGTCAAAGAAAATTATTTAAAACTAAAAAAGAAAAAAGAGAAAAAAAAAAACACTATACCAACTCCAATATAATATTTTTCCTTTATGTCCTTTTTATTATGCTAAATGCAAAAATAAATACGATAAAATAACTATAATGTAATATGAACAGGATGCTTCAGAATTCTGGTATTTAAAAATTATTCTCGTATAATTTTTTCCAAATATAACTCAGGTGAAAGATCCGATCTTCTCTTATTGAAAAATTCTTCAACTGTATTATACAACTTACAGGCACGTCTCAAGCAACTCTGAAGGGTCTTAATAAATAAGATTGAAACTTTTTGAATGTTCACTAGCGCACGCTAGTGCGCTGATTATCTTCACAATTTCACATAACATTATTCTATATTCACTAAGTGAGTGAGTACCAATATTGTACTTTGTTTCAGTAAACATAATATTGTTACTCAATCACGTAACTCCAAATTATAAAAGTCTCAAGTACAAGAGCATACCAGATTAAAACAGAGTTTTACTCTTACAGTTATTAGCTATGAATGTTGAGAAACGGGGTTAAAATAAAATTTATGTGTTTAAGTTTCAAATGACCCTATATGTAGCGTATATTTATATTATAAGCGTTAAAATTAAAGCATAACAATTTTAAATTAAATTCAAACTATAAAATTAACTTTTACGCTTCTTATACGGTATTGTGACTATTAAAAATTTTAAATGTTCTTTTATATACTCTACATTGCTGTAATCATAGTATATATATGTATTGTAGGATTCACTGAAGATAATCAATAAAAAGTTTAAGAAAAAATTACGACAACAAACAAGAAACAAAGTTTTTCCTTCTGCAACTTTAGAGAAACTAATAAAGCAATAAATTATAAAAATAAGTGTTTGCAGTCATTTAAAATCATAATTTGAATTATCAGCTGTTGTAATAAGAACCGCATAAAGAGCTGAATGAAGAACTTTATCCGAACAGTTTTAATGCGTATTGCTCTAAATTTCATTGAAAGTTATTAATTTAAAATCTCAGTGCAAATTTGGCCAAATTAGAAAAACAAGTTTTGATTTATGATTAATTTTAAAATATTATTCGAAATTTATCTACCGCTTAAACTCCAGATGCCAACCCCGATATTTGTAAATTACATAACTAAAAAAACAAAATTCAGATTTCGTGACTCATTCTGGTTTTCAATTTTTTGAAAAACTCCAGTCACATTAAGTATGAAACTAATTTATTAATTTATTGTATAGAAATTAGAATATAGTAACTATGTCACATACTCAGGCGACCACCAAAGCCCTGAATTAATTTTGAGGGTCTTTCTCTACAGACTATGGTATGCGACTCTCTGTGGAGAATCAGTAAGTTGGATAGAACTCGAATGAGGAAAGGATTTTTTATCGGGCATTATTATCATTTATTTATTGGATTGAGGTGGAGAGGGCGCATTAGAAGCATCGGTGACAAAATGTTTTCTGGGAGATTATTATTCCAGAACGTTTGAAGAATTGAACTCTTATCGGGATACTGCGCACTGAGGTTACTGCTTAGGAAGCCGGACATAACAAACGATTGAGGTTAAAAATTTTGAGGGGAAATGGAGATAGCAGAATAAACTCATGAGACTTGCATTACGTTACATCCCAATTTACAATCCACAATTTGGTTGACCTACACCAATGCATAATCAAATTTTAAATATCGTACATCATTAATGAAGAGTGTTTTAAAATAAACTCTTTGTAGTAATCGTAGCTTTTAAAATTATTTTGAATTTCTTAAGAAAAATGCAGCAACTCTGTGTACAAGTGTACATGAATGAATTTTAATAATTTATTCAAAATTTCAAAACAAACGAGAAAAAATAGAGTTGACCGTGTCAACTCTGTGATACCCGTACGAATTTGCTATACTATGCGCGAATAAATAAGCCATAACTGACTATGGGACAGACAATGACTTTAAGTTGCCGTATTACCATATTAATTTATGCCAAATTTCAGTACTTTGTTTTCAATATTTTCTAAGATATGGCCAAACTACTACTGAAGTTGTATAGCAGCTACCGGAAAGAGCCAAGCAATTTCAACAAAATTTATCAAAATCACTGGCCCCAATAATATATTTTCTTGTGCGAAATTTCAATATCACAGCTTTTATAGTTTCTGAGATATAGTCAAATACATTTGACTATACTCCGATCATATCCAATTTAAATAGGGTTCTGAAATTTACTATAATAAATCATTTGCAAAAATTTAGTGAACTTAGCTCAATTAGTTTTTGACTTAATTAGTTCAGACGGACAGACAAAGTCAGACAAGACGGTAAGGCACATTTAGTATACCCTTCGAATATACGTTCGTACGAAAAAAACAATAAAAACGATTTCAAATCCAACATTTTAAAATTTCAATAAAAATATGTTTAATCTGCTTGTATAACAGAAAATTCCAATTTCTGCATATTAAAGAAGCCCCCAATTGCATTAAGAATAATAAATTTTTACATTTAAACAATTTTATTTAAAACAAACAAAAAGAATTAACCTTGCTTTTTGACTTTAAATTTAATTTTTCAAAAATTGAAGGATTTCAATACTTGAATTTCCCCATAGACAAAATTGCACAGAAGAAAAACATACACTTAAATACGTAAATGAATTATAACGTGTACATTCAATGTAATTGCAGCTCACGTTTCTCTTATAAACACTTGCTTACAATATACGAACATATGAAATTCAATAAATTTTGTAGAAAACAAAATTTAAACTATAAATCGGAAAATATATTAAAGAAATAAATTTGTAAAATGTGTCAATCATTCTCCATTGTAAAAACAATTTTCTTTTGTATTAAAAATAATTAAATTTAGAAAAAAAAGGTAAATGAATTCCAATAGTAAAGTGAATTCATAATATAACTAAACAAAAACGTGATGATTTTGTGAACAAAAGAAAAGGGATTCTCTGAACGCTTCAAGGAAAACAAAAATTCTATTAAAATAGTTCTTATATCATAAATGGTAAAGGAATTGAATATATTTGCTGGACGTCACACAATAGATCAAGTAATGAGATTTTGCAGTAAAATGTAGTAAAAATGTGAGTTTTAAAATGTGAATTAAGAAACAGAGTCTAAGCGTCTTATATGAAAACTTTTAATATATGTATACAGGATACATATTACAGGAAATGAGCTTGTAACATATTTAAGAATTTTCTTAAGGATTTCTTGTTTGAAGTCCAATTTTAAAGAAAAAGCTTAAGGAATATTTAACAGTACTGTTATATTATACTTTTCGAATGAGCAAAAGAAAAAATTAAGGAAACGTTAACAAAATCTTTGAATTGGACACTAAAGTAAGTGAGTTAAGATAAGTATTCATATTTTTTGATGGTTTACCGTTAGCATTTTGGAAACTCGAAAACCTTGTACTTTCAGAAATACAAGGCATCAGAAATCAAATTTTGCGAATTTCGAGAGGCGATAACTTTTCAGGGATGGAAGTAGAAGAAAATTTGCTTCGAAAAAAATAAATTATTTTTTATTATCTAAAATTTCAGGCTTATACAACTTACTGTCTATAAAAAAAACAAGTTTTTGATGACCATTTTGTTATTTCAAAGGATTGAACTACGTTAATTTTTAGCACTTTTCCAAAAAAATTTTTGAAAAAAGTGCTTATTAGTTTCACTCTGTCCGTCCGTCCGTGGACACTTTTTTGTTTACAAAACTTCTACACCCTTGAAGATAGAAAGCTGAAATTTCATACGTACATAGATCTTCACTAGAAACTTATTTTTGTAGAACAAAATTTTCACCTATCTCCCCCCATCTAGGAGTTATACCCCCGCAAAACCCTAAAAATTGCCTTTTTTAAATATTTGTTACAATGAAACCATAAGCATTTTTGAAATTTTTCAAACGCAGAAAGGCAGTGGCTTGCTTCCCCTAGCGCGGTATACTATAGTTAAACTTTAGAAAAGCAAAATGGCCGTTCAAATTTGCCGTTATCTAAAGGTCTTTTTTTCCAAATTTTTGATCTCGTTTTTCTTCTAGATCCCAGTCTGTAGAAGATTGAAATTTTGGGGGCTTTTAGACCTTAACAAATAATTTATTCGTTAGAAAAAAATTTTTTTCCATCTCCACCCCCTCTCAAGTTTTCGCCTCTTGAAATTCGCAAAATTTGAATTTTTGACACCTTATATTTCCAAAACCGCAAGTTTTTTCAAACTTTTATAAACGCAAAAAGCTAACGGTAAATTCCATGAAATTAAAAAATATAATTATTTTTCTTAACTCACACAATCAACCCTTAAAATCGAGCATTATGTTAACCCCTTTTTATATTAATTTTTGCTTTATTTCAAAGACTGCATATATGCGTCATCCTAAATATAGACAATCCTAGAAATAGTTTTATATATGAATGAAAATAATTTTAATAGTGTGGTAGGTACACATAGATTGTATTTAAAAGCAGAATTTTCACTTGTTGAAGGGAAAAGTGCTACAATACAAACCATTGGTTTGACCCAACTTTATTTTCTACAACCACAGATAAGTTTTTAGTACATCGTACAAAATGTCAGCTTTTTAGCTCGAGTGTAGAACATTAGTAAATTTATGCACTGAGACAGGGAGACATAGACAAATTATTAAGCACATACACAAAATGAGTATTAAAGTTAGTCACGTGGGAATAGAATTTCCGCGGAGTATACTTAAAAAAATTTAAAAAAATAACATCAAAAACTTAAACAATCCAAACTAACATTCATAACAACACTTAAAATATGTTCAGATTTTCCTTTGCGCAAAATATGTACAAGAAGGATTTTGTTCAATAAAATTCCTCAATTCTAAAAATAAAATGAGAAAATATAAATGAAAGCAATATTCGAACTAAATTTAATTCCAGAATTAAATATAAAAATATTTTTTTTATTTCACTTAATCGAATTTATTTTAGTGGTATTTTATTTTATTGAACGCCTTACGTTCACCCGCACATACGTTCTAAATACAGAAGAAAAAAAATATTGCTCTATAATGAACTTAAGATTAAAATATCCTTTTTCCTTTCATTTGATTTATTTTTTATTTTTATAAGAAGAATACACTCTTTTTTCGTCTTTTTTAACTTAATCTTTTCAAAGTTTTGTATTTTATAGGCGCAGTAAATAAAAGATAAGAAAGAAAAAGCAACAATCGGAATTTTTTCACGATAAAAAAAAATTTCACTAATCTTGAGTTCCATTTACAACATATACATATATGTTCACATTCTCACATACCCGAAAAAAAATTCTCTGTAAAAGGTCCTTTACAATGTGCGGAATAAGCACATACACTCATGTATTTGCGAGCAGGAGAAGAAATAAATGAAATCATTTTGTTTACATCTAAATTTAAATTTAATTTTGGCCTCTATTATGTCCTTTATAATATTCTCTTACTCTTCTTCACCTCTTCTTTGACATTCATTTTTATAATATTAATCTTTACGTTATCTTTTAGAAAGGATAATGTGTTTTTGATATTGTAAAAGCGCAACAGTTGATATAAAAAATATTTTTTTTGGTTTATTTTTTCTTTTCAGTGTTATTTAATTTTTTTTTTGTAAAACTGTTTATGCTTAAATAATTTGGATAGAATGAAGGATGAGGTTAATAGCTCATGGTACTTAAAAAGTTTACAATTTTTAAACAAAACTATCAGTGCGTGCGCCTCGATCAAACGATTAAACTTAAACAATAAATGAATTTAGTAAATTTTTTAGTCGCCCAGTATTTTCTTCCTCCTGTGAGCGAGAGCAACACATTCTACCAGAAGGTGTACTGGAGTCTCTCCCCCCACAAAATCTGCAAGTGTCTTCACTTTTCAAGCCCATTCTGCTGAGGTGTCGACAAGACCCCAGTAAGAGTTCTCACTTGAGTCTCTCCGATCCCCATAATCTCTTTTATAATGGTTTTTTGTTCAATAAGTTTTTGAAATTAGTAAATTGTCGCTCTCTGAAACATTTGATATCCAAAAATTTAATAAATTTTTTCTTTCAAATTTTATTCAAATTTTTTCAAATGTTTGGCAGTACTTCCACATTTTAATTATTTTTATAGCCCAATTAATATTAAGGGTGAGCCCGATTTACAATTTGTTAAACTCTTAATTAGATTTCATAAAATTTCAAACTAACTACATACAAATTAACAAAATATTGCAAACAGAAATCATGCACATTTAGTAGTAGTTTAAAATGTAAATACAAGTTTATGAATTTTCGCCATTTTAATAAATTTAATAAGTTTTCGGTGGTTACAGTAAATTTTAGTTGAGTGATAAAATGAACGCGTGAATTAAAATATGTTTAATGTCTGACAATAATTATTATTGGCAGAATCATTGGTAAGTGGGTGGATTTTCTAGGGATGACTCAAGAATAAAATTTTTTCCTTTGTGCTAAATTTGTTGATTTCCAATTCATTATTATTCTAGTTAGGCGAAATCAATTTTTCTGTTCTAACTTTTTTCTTTTTTAGTTAAGAATTTCATGTCATTGTGTTAAATGGGGGTTTTCGTTTATGCACGCTGCGCTGAAAGTTGTAAATTAGAACTAAAATTTCGAAATCGCAGCATTAAACAGTATGCAGAAATTTTAGCTCGGTTTCTTTTGCTTACGCAGTCTACAAATTCTGAAACTTTTAAATAATCTGTCGTTCGAAAATAACAGAAATGACATTGTTTATAAAATTGTATCCCAAAATTTTTCACCTTCCAATTTATTGCAAAGTAAGGAAATTTTAACAAGATTTGAAGACTTAAAGAAAACTTCAATATCTGAATCTGCCACTTTGAAATTTAAATTTTTATTGATTTTTAAATTTAAAAAAAAAAATCATGAGGCAGCGACAAAATTTATACAAGAGGTCTGCGCTACATTTCTAAAATTTCTTTCTTGCAGATTGAATTTCCCAACGCACTTTATTGCAGCCAGTAATTTCCGAACGATCTATATTTTCAGGGTATGCAGCGTGAGCTTTCGAACGTACTACAAGCTAGAACTATTCTAGAACTAAATAAACGAAAACTCACAATGTTCAATTCTGGATGTGTGGCTAGTTCATAATTTTCAATTCTGGATGTGTGGCTAGAACAGTTTTCGAATTTTTACTACCTGCTTCATACAACACTTTCTCGGTATCTAAAAATATAGACCATACTGGTTGTTTTGAGTTCACATTTTAATTTCTCTCCACATTGTAATATTTTGTATTACTCAAAATATTTTTTGATTCTCCCCTTATGGTATGCAATTTTTTACATTATGTAAATTACAAAATTTACAAGATAAATTCACTCTTTTAAATTTATATTTTTTACCAATATTAAATGTATATTTTTTAAATACATACTTGCCAAAATTTTTCAAGATATATATAATCACATTGAATAAGTTCAGATCAGCAGAGGTGGCTCTTATAATAAATTCAAATAATAAATTCCCATTGAGCAAGTAGTTACTTTTTTTGCAAAATAATCTTCTCTCATTAGCTAGTGTATACTAAAATTATATTAATGCAATACATAAATTATGTATACTTTTCAAAAGCAAATCGAATTCAGCAACTACATAGATGAGTTAAGATTTTATCAAAAATCTGTAGAAATTGGGAAAATTCTGCATTTTTCATAGAAATTTGTAAAAGAAAATTTAAAATTTTTTAATTTGAAGACACGATTGAAAAGAGAAATTGTGCAAAATTTTGTTCCAACAAAATTAATCATTTTCGAATTTCTACACACTAATAAAATATTGAATTTGTAAGAGACTCATCATCTAAGAGAAAAACTTTCCTATGTGTCGGAAATTTGAACATGTCGAAAAGGGGACTAAATTGAAAATAGGAAAAGGGTAAATAAAAAAAAATGATTGCGCCCATAGAAAGATTGAAAGATTGCAGATGCAATGAAGCACAAATAGACAGAGAGACGGACAACGTAAAGTTATTAAGCACGAATTTTTTCTAATTTTATTGGAAAGTGGTTGTAAAGAAATAATTTTTGCATTACAAAAAATGTTTTAGCTCACATAGCGTAGTTGTATTTTTAAACATACGAGAAGGAGATTTCAATCCTGTAACTTGAATAACCAGATTACTAATTTATACCTACATTAGAATCAGCGGCAATTAAAAATAGACTTTGATTTTAACTCTAATTCTGCTAATATAAGAAGTAAAATTTAGATTAAATTTAAATGTAAAATACTTTACCTCCGTTGATAATTATTATGTAGCTTAAGGTGACGTTCTTAACTTTGACTTTGTTGCTCGTTTTAATTTTCTGAATTTTCTTTAATTCATATAGACTTTAATATTTCCATTTTGAAAGTTAACGAATTCGGGAATCAAAAAAGAAAACGAAGAGAAAAAAAATCTAAATAAAAATTGGGAAAAAAATTTTGGATTCAAAATAAGGATAACGATATCATTAGATGAACTTTCCACTCCTTTAACAAAACAAAAGAAAAGCAAATAAATAAAACTACAAAAGAAAGTAAAAGCAAAGAAAGTAAAAGTAGAGGGATACAGAAAAGACAAATTTCCTTATGACGCTCCTGATTCCGTGGTTAGAATTATTATACGTAACCATAAAATTGAATGAAACAATAGAAAATACAAAATTTAAGTTACAAGTGAGTAAAAGGAAATGAATAAATAAAGGAAAAGAATAGAGGACCATTCTATTGTATTTTAGGGAACTTTTTGTTTTTTACATTTAGTGGCAAGTGAAAGTAAAAACGGAAGACAAACTAAAAATGGATTATAAATCGTGATCACAATCGTATATATGTGCATTCATGTATATAATTATATAAAATTATTCATAAGGCTATATACCAATTATTCAAAGATATGTAGGCCTTCTTCTAATATCACAATGACTATAAGAAGGTAGAAAATTTTATTGTTTTTTATTATATCTGAAGAAGGTCTTTTCTTATCATTTATATAGGAAAGACTAGAACACAAAAGAATATTATGTAAAGATGTATTAGACATAATCCTTGTGCATTCCCATATAGAATATTAAGAGGCACAGGCTTTGTTTTTGTGTAGCACACACAAAACTTTATAATTTTTGAAATTGTGTGTGTAAGAAAATATTAAATTTTTTAAAGTAAAAATTAAGAAAATTAAAGAAGTGAAGAAAGTGATAAGAGGCGTATGAAATGAAAATTAAATGGAAAAATGACTAGTAGAGCTACTTTAAATACAATTAGAATATTTGTCAATTTTTTTAAATTTATTGAAATAATTTCATTCTTTAAATTCTAATTATCATGTAATAAATATTTTTTTAGTAATTATTGCAAGTTAAACATTTTAAATTATGTGATCAAATAAGAAAATTATTAAAGAATATTGAGTTATACTTATATGTCATCTCTATACCTGTACGAACGAATGTTCGGAGGGTATTGTAAATTGAGGCTTACGTTTTAAAATAAGTGTCAGTATTGTAGGTACATGTTTTTAAATAGCATCAAATTTTGAGTCAATTTTATTTCTGTCATGTCTGTCTGTTGTATCAATAACTCAATTTTATTTGGAATGGTAACTGTACTAATCTATTCGAAGCAACAAATCGAGTAAGAACTGTATAATTTTTTAAAATAATTAAGTAAAATCTTGAAAACTGTAAAGCATACAAAGCATACATTAAATTTTCCATCAATTAGTTTGGAAATGGGGCAAATAAATCAATAAAATAAAGTTTCCATTGTGTTCACTCTTACAATGGCCGCAATTCCATTTTAAAAATATTCATTACCTCAAAAACTGCAAGACTAAAAGTAGATATTCAAATTTTGCGTCAAGAAAAAGACCATTTCGAACAAAAATGGCCATGGCTTGATCACTTAATAATTAGAAATAATTTGGTCTTTATCAGAAAATGTAAGATTAAAAACGTTGAAATTTAGCACCCAGGAGTTTGAAAATTGAACTACTTTTCCGGGATTATGTACTTACGATATTTCATAAACAACTTTAACGTAAAAAAAATTTAACTCATATACGTACATATTGGTTAAAATATTTCATTAGAACATTTTAAGTATAGCAGAACAATATTCTTCTTAAAATATTAGCAAGACTTTTATGAGAACTATTTCGTTATCACAGAATTGACATAATCAAATCTTTATAGTAGAATTTACTCAAACTGTATTTTTTCTCGATTTTTAATTAAACATATAAAAGTACACTCTTTATGCATGATTACATTTACTTGTCAACAAACTATCAAGCAAATTTCATACGGGTAAAAATAATTCGGAATCGCTAAGTGATTTAAACGATGTGCCAAAATATTTGAGAAAATTGGTCGTTTCAAAACATAAGATACATTATTTAAATGTTAAATTGTTTTAGTTATAAACCAAGATTTATAATATTTTTTAATATAATAGCGTACTTGCTTCGAAAACGGAACTAAACTTTTCTGGTGAAAATTTTAGCAAAGATGTGAGATAATTTAGAATTACGAAAATTTATTAATGAATTAGAAATTCCATAAATAAAATTGACTAAGTAATATTTACGGAAATTATATACATATGATTGATACAATATATATGAAACATTACAAAATATTCGGAGAACGTCTGACATAATATTCATTGAAGTGAAATTTTTCAATCAAACATTGATTAAAGTTAAATAAACAAATTTGCTTTTACTCTATACCTAATTATTCAAGATAAGTGGCGGAGCTTATATGATATCGAAAATTAACATCGAAGATTTAGATAGATTCCTCAAGAGAACCGGCCACCTATAATTATACACTCATTGACGGCGTGGTGATAACGGGGTAGCGTTAATAAAACACGTTTATTCTAATTGAGTTGCGGTGGACCTACTGCATCTGCCACGTTAACAAACCAATGAAACAATATACCAAATTCTTATGGTGTTTGCTACATTTTACTCTTTACAATAAAGTCGGTCTTCTATATAAAAATGTCCGCTCTTAATCTACGTATATTAAAATATCTTAAATAAAATTATTAAACTATAAAAATCATCATTTGCTGAATAAATGTGATTTTATTTAGATAAAAATTAAAGAAAAACAAATTATTGGAAAAAAAAAAAAAACGAAATTAAATGAAAAATTGTCTGATCCTAATTCATTTTCTCATTCTCTCTCTCTCATTTTTTGTAAAAAAAATAATCCCTTCGGCAACACTAAAAGCAAAAGAGAATAAAATTTAATTTGTCTCTTTAAATAAATTTGCGGCTTGAGAATTGTTATATTTATTTTATTTTTATTTTTGCTTTTCTGATTTTGAGTAAAAGAAACAAAAAATATTTCATTTATTATTTTTTGTTAGGCTTTGCTCTCCCGCTCATTTCTATTTTTTTTTTTTTATGAATAACCTAAATTTTTCTTCTCTTTATTACTCAAGATTCACAATCTCATTTATCCATTTATCCTTATTTACCCAATATCCTAAACATTACGAGTAACCATAGGTACATAACCAAGCACAAAAAATCCTTAAAACACATAATAATAATAATAACAATAATAATAAAAAAAAAGTTGATAATAAGAATAAAAGAAAGAAGGACAAAATAATATAAGTATATAAAAATAATTTCCTTGTTAGTCCTTCTAGGTACTTTAATATATTTATATACTTTAATTTTTATTTACTTTTCGTCTACACAGTACAAATATAATTTAAACGGAAATCATGTTCTTCTAATGGAATTTCATTTTCTTCTAAAATTTGTTCTTTAAATGCTAGGCCAATTAATATCGTTTTATTATTTAATTCAAGATTTTTACTATTTAAATCTTTAAGATTTTTCATTAATAAATTTTCAGGATATTTTTCAAAGTATCTCTTTAAATATTTATCATAATAGCCCATTCCATGACCGAGACGTCCACCTTCTATTGAAAATCCTACACCAGGCATTAAAAATAAATCTAAACCTAAAAGAAGAAAACAAACAAAATAAAAAATTATGAAAAATTATAATTTGAGTAAAAGATGAATGATTGTCATTAATTTTTCCGAGAGAGAAATGAAAATGTAATTTATGAACTGAAAGAACTAAATTTTTTTCTGTTTTTATATTTTTTGGTTTTGGTGTTGCAATAAAATTATATAAGGTCCACTGATAATAATACTTTTGTGTAGATAATGATGGCACAGACAATTATTTGGTATGACGTGCAGTTAATAGAATTACTTTTGTTATTTGAAAATTTATACAAACACAAGTGATGACATACAATGACATTTCTTTTTTGATTTTAAAGAGAGTTTCTGTATGAAATAGGAAAATTTCTTTAAAAATTTTGTTCTTTTTGTAAATATTTTTTTTTTGTAATAGATTCGAAACCGACACCTCAAGTATCACAGAAATGGTATCAAATCACATAAGACCTTGAATTTTATTTTAATGAGCTGATTTTTGAATAAAATCAAATATTTTAAAATATTGATTTAACGGTGATCAGAATATTTTTTATAATATTTCTTCCTATAAATCTCATAATTCTTATTGACTTAAAGATTTTTTGTTAAGGAATCAATGCCTATACACGAGTTCTATTTTAAGATAAATTGTAGTTTTGTCATTTTGAAAGGAATGCGGGGATTCCAAGTAAAACATAACAATTTAAGTAAAAAAAAAAGTTCACTTTGAGTGTTCTAAATTTTGTACGCTGACAGGTAAAGTTATTGCTTTGTTTTAAAAGTGTTTTAAACATAAAATATAAAATAAACTTAAAATATTCTCAGGGGCGATTTGAATGAAGGGAATAAACACAAACAGTGATGTATTTGGAACTGTATCCTGTAAGTAGTTGAAGAGATATAACAACACTAGAAAGGAGAGAATACAAATTATAAATTATTTTATTTAAAAATTTTCAAAAAAGTACTTGTATACTAAACAATCAAGAGCACCGCCTGAACGAAATAATAACGATTAACTATTTAATCGTAAATGTTACTAGTAAAGTAATTAGTTCGTCTAAATTCCTTTTCTCTTTTCAAATAGGTGATTTATTTTCAAGAGAATCTAATGGAGAAACTGATTGCAATTGAAATTTTTGTACCTGCCACATTATTTTAACTCTGGATTTATTTTAACTCCATATAGAATTTATTTTATTGTGTATTCGAGAGTGTAAAGCAAGTGTATTCGAGAAATATATATAAATTTTCTTTTTTATTGTTAGCCGACGACAAATAGTTGAACAAATAGTTGGGACAAAAAATGCCCAGTGTGAGTAATGTACAAATTGTGCATTCTCGTACAAATTATGCTCTTCGGCTACTTAAAATTTACACAGAACACGTATTTGTTCTAATTGATTTCATTTAATGAATTTCATTTAATAGAATTTCAAAAAATTAATTTCTTATGTTTTCTAGTTTGTATTTTTGAAGATAAAAATTATTAAAATAAAAAAAAAAATCTAGTAGACCCCAGTATGAGTAAATTGTTTTACGAAAATAAGTGTGACTATAGATCGTTAGTTATGATGTAGAATGTGTGAAGTTCGAACTTAATTTTTCAATTAATATTTTTGAATTAACGTGTAGCACACACCAAATTTATCCATAATTATTTATGAAATAAATCCAATTTCTATTTTATATAAAAACTTTCATTAGAAATCTTTTATGTAAACATAACATAATCCGATTGAATTGGACTAAGATGAATTGCTTATACAAAATATATGGTACCTGCAACACATATAACAATTCTTTTAATTGCCTTTTCATTCTTAAATCCTTACAATCCTTAATATTTATTTGATGATTCAAGGTAAATATAATAAATAAACAATTTCCTCTTTCATTGACTATATTATAAAAAATGATTACAAATCACAAAAAGTCATTCGGAATCTTGTTAAGTACAATAATATAATCAAGAAAAATTTTTTTTCTCTTTAATTAAATTAGTAAAGAAAAACTTCATATTTGTGAAGTTGTTTTATAAAACATCCACAAGCTTCGAAATTGTATTAATTTGCAAATTTACAAAATTCAGCAAAAATCACTTAAAAATTTACTTTGTATATCGTAAAACTTAATTTAAAACTCATATTAGGTTTGTTCAACTTTCTAAGAAAAGTAGTATGAAAACTCAATTATTTTCTTATATAGAAACACGGACCTATTTAAACATGCAACACAAAACCAAATAATATTGTGGATCATATAGAAAAATAATTATACTTAGTCTAAAAATTTATTCCTACATTCCATTTTACTTATTTGTATGTGTATATGAAATAACAATATAAATGGAAAAAATTTATCTAACCTGTTGCTAAGGCATTTTCCCGATTATCCTTATAATTAGGTTGTTTTATATTCCATTTTGTTATTGAAAGAGATTCATAGTCATTCATGTCCTTAATAAGTAACATTTCCATTGATTTTCCATGATATGCTGGAACAAAAACCTATACATACATATTGTATGAATGAAAGTAATAAAAAAGGAAAAATATCGAAAGTGAAAATGGTCATAAAATAAAATTATGAATTCAATTTTCTTATTACATCTTATGCTATACACACAAAATATCATCCATAAGTTATTAATTTAAGAAACTTCTACATAGGTATAGGTACATAGCCTCCAATACACTCTAACGTTAAAAATATCTTTACATGGTACTAAATAAAATAACACAAAATAATCTTGTAAATTACATACCAAGTACAAGAGTGAAATACCAAAATAACCTTTGGAAATATCTACAAATATAAGACATACACACATCTCCTATTTTCTATATATTTGCTCCCTCATGTATCGCTCATATATTATTACGACAAACGTTAGTATACTCATATGTAAAAATTCTTCTTAGACATTTTTTTTGCACAATGCATAAAAACAAATAAAAGAAAGTGCTAGAAAATATAGCAAATTTTCAGTAATAATTTTCGTACAAAATATTTAACGCTACAGTATCTATGTACACAATTAAAAATTAACCAATATCACTCTTTGGGGCTCTTTGCACGCACCCAAATGCCGCAGAAACTGAAACATTGTACACTTACGTATAAAAATTTTCATTTCTTTTATTACTACAGTGTTGTTATTAGAAGAAACGAATGCTATCAGGAAGAGGGAATAGGATACTTAAGAGAATTACTGGCCCCATTCATATTATTTATATTGGAAAAAATACTCCCACATCTTTCGGCGCAGCTCCCTTCGCCTTTGAGCATAACATACGAAGATATAAAAAAAAAAATTTGATAAGATCAGCTAATGATCAACCGGAAAGCGTACTTTCCGGTTTGGTGAAAGTGCTACAGATGGTTATAGCAATGTGTTTCATTTTTCAAGTACACTAACAAGCTTTTAGTTAGCATAATTTGTAAACTATCCGGATTCATTGAAATTTCCTCAGTTATCCGATAGTAAATAATAAATTGCAAAAAAATCCGTTAATTAAAATCGACCATTAGTTAAAATTCTCGGAAAAGATCCGTCCACAAAAATTCCCTGATCTTACGGAACAATTTACTAATTCATTGTTTTTTTACATCCTAAAATGAAATATTAAATTTCAAAGAAATTGGTTGATTATTTCTTTGTATATGCACAAAAATGTAATTTCGAACAATGGTAAAAATTCAGTTGCCGGCACCAAATTTATTCGAAAAGCTAGATGGTTTATCAAATTATCAGATGAAATTTATATATAAAATTTTAATTTAATATCTTAAATATTTTCTAAAAATGATAAGAAATGTAAAATTGGATTACAGCAAAAGTCCGATTTCTAAGATGTGATCTACCCCAAAAATTGGTTAATCCGTGAAATAACCAAACTAAACTCAGCTACAAATTTGTATAAATCGCTTCAGTCAAAATTGAAATATTTACGCGAATTCACACAGACAAAAATAATTTATTTCGGCTTCCCTACCTTGAAAATGCTCTTTTCCGGCGAATATTTGACATGTGAAATTTGGTAACATCACAAAACCTCCTTTTTTGGATACAATGCAGTCGATAATAAAATTTAATCCCGGTTATTAAATAAGGATATGTTGGTATATAGGTGTGTATTTTTCCTGAATTTCATGTTGAATTTTTATTACCAAGGGATTATGTTTGAAAAGCCATAAAAAAGCTGTAAGTAAATACATAAAAATTCAAGCAAACAAAAACAAAGTGAAAAAAGAAAATCAAAGTTAAGCTGCTGCGTAGGTCAGGACTCAAGAGTATAGAGATTAATGAGAGCAAAACATAAAGAATGTATGTATATAATAACTGTCAATTTATTCAAGTATTCTTGAATTAAAATTTTATTTTGATGCATTAAAAATGATTTGCCGTGATTTAGTAAATTAATATTAAAGGCTATCATTTAAATTTTATTTTTATGTTTTTTTTTGTTGTTTAAATTGGTTTGAGAATTATGGTTTTACACTGAATTAAGTTTTTTTTTTGCATACACACATGATAAATAAATAAGTGTAGTCTATACTACACTAAAAAATATTAAACGGAAATTTCATTGTAATAAGGTCCTTGAAAAACTGATTATAGCATTTATTATTTAAATTCTCATTTCGGAATTGAACTTTTTTAACATTTTAATATTATTTTAAATGGCCATGACCGTTCTTATGAATCGATTTAAAAATTTCGTATAAGAAGGGATACAGAAAAGATTAAAAAATGTTCCAAATTATATTTGGGCTTACAGAAAACTTATGTAAGTGTATAACATTATAAAAACAATGAAGGTTTTAATGTTTTTTATAAAGGTTTTTATATTAATTTTAAATAACAATTCTTTTCCTGAATATGGGCATAAGGAAAAAATCGTAATTATTGCTCACAATTAAGAAATCTATTTTACAAAATTAAACGCTTTATTACACATGCACAAACGCTTGGGGACTTGAATTTTTTAATAGATTTTTTTAAATCTAATTAAAATATAAAAAAATTCGTAAAATTAAACTATTTATTATTTGTTAGAGTTTCTGGCAATAATTACAAAATTAATCGAAATTCTCTGTTAATTTGAATTTCACATTTCCGAGTTTCTTATGCCACACAAATTTACAAAAAAGAATCTATTATAAGAAGTTAATTATATAATGTTGTTGTCTGGTTCACTTGTAATAGTTCTGTTGTACTAAATATCAAAAGACTAATAAAGTTTGCTAATAAAATGATGGGAGCTTTCCAAAAAAGTTAAAAACTGATGATTAATGCATTTAAAGAATTGTAAGCAAAACAACTTGTTATCAAAATCATTTTCAAATTTTCGGCGACTAATAAACTGAGCTTGATTCATAGACACAGAACTTTTAAAAATTTCAATATGAAATATCACGCTAACAAACTAGTTGATACTTAATATTTAATAGCCAACAATTCGACCAAGATTGTTAAGCACAAAAGCGAATATACGCATAGAGAATTTCTAAGAATATTTCACTTTGCTCAAAAGAAAAGATAAAAATATTTTTAAATTAAAATAGGAAAAAAATTCCGTAAAATTAGCTTTATTGTCGGAAGGGTTGTCTAAGTCTAAGCATTCCTTCCTTAGTTAGTTTAATATCTACGAAAAAAACCAAAAAGAGATATATTACAAGACAAACTATAGTATTATAGTAACTATTACTAAACAGCACAGACTTAAGAGCACCTCCACTAGCAGCAAAATCAAAACAAACAAAATTACAGTTGGCTACGCGCAACATCCTAACCATCTTCTGAGATAAGCAACGAAGAGATAACAAAATTTCCCAATGGTGTAAAGACTGGAAGATCAAATTGAATGAACCTAAGCCTTCACACGTAAATTTCAATTATATAAAAATTGAGTAACCTTTGCCAATTACACTTAATAATATTATTATACCACACACGAATTCTGCAAAATATTTGTGAATCACACTAGACGCAAAGCTGATATGAAAGGAGCACGTGAAAATAAAGAAGAACGAATTGGACATCAAATACACTAAGTTGAATTGGCTAATTGGCAGAAAATCCTTCCTTTCAAAGTATAACAAAATTTTGATCTATAATCAAATATTAAAGCCAGCCTGGACATACGGTATTCAGATATGGGGCTGTGCCAAACAAGCCGATATTAAAACTATTCAAGCCTTTCAAAATAGGGTATTATGCGATATTGTCGACGCTCCTTGGTGTGTTCGTAATACAGATATTTATAGGGGTCTCCAAACCCTTCAAAGACGATTTAAACAGACGAAGCCGTTTGAACTGTGTTAGATTAAGATTTATTATTCATCAAGTATTTCTATTGCAATATTGGTGAATCATACATGTCTACAAAACCTTTTGACCACCAATTTTGTATTAACGACAACTCATTAGGGCTAGTTTTAATTTGCAAGATCTGTTAGGAGATTTTAGTGGTTTCGAATGGCACAGTATTTCAACCCTGCGTTCCCCGGGTGTTGCAGCATTGAATGTCTCATTTCGGTGATTTCCTCCTAACAACAAAAAAAAAACATTTCTATCATAATCCGAATTTCCCACCATATCTCAAATTATTTCCATTTCCCTTAAAATAGACCTATTCTTATTGATAATTTCTAAATTTTAAAGTTGGGCATCTAAATCTTTGAAAATTTTAAAGTATCTGATGATATTCGAATTAAATTTTAAATAATTTTTAAATAAAAAAAAATATCTTGAAAATTTTTAAAAATAAAATTAATCTGATAAAAAATTAATGTAATAAAACAAATTTACAAAATTTGCATTATTTGATCTTCCCATTCTCCTTTTAACAAGAAGACGAAAATTAATACCTGCAAGTGTTGGTGCCCAATTTTATAAAAAAAAATAAATTTTAATTTCTCGACAATTTTCCTTTTTTTATTTTTATTTGTCTCTCGAATTTCTCTTTTAAAAGCTTTAAAAATACTTTTTACTCTTCCTTCCTCAAATCATTAACAATTGTTGTCTATTAATTCTAAAGAACAAAACTAAAGACCCAAATAAGAAAAAAATATAATAATTTTTTTTCCTTTTAAGGATCTTAATTTTTTGTCATATCTCATCCTTTTCATATGGTTTTGACTGAATGTCAAATTTATTCAATAAAAAGCACTCACTTTAATTTAACAAATTAAGAAAAATATTTAAGAGAAGAAGAAGAAAAACCAGAACACACACAGGGATTTAAAAATACTTTTTTTATTATGTACTAACCTTTTTGCCAAATTTGAACATCTCTTCAAGAATACCAATTGTATCAACCTCAGTTGGGGTACTCAAATACACACATATCCGTTCTGATTTTTTAAATAATTCAGATGAAATAATCTACAAGAAAAAAAAGAGAAAAAAGAAAAGATAAAATGTAATTTAAATAAGTTTTTTTTTCTCATTTTGAGCAATTTATGTTCATAACATTGGTGCTGTATTCGAGATAGCAAATGATTTTTATCATGTTCACGTTCTTGTTAATGAAATAAAGTTAAGAAGAATAACAGGGAATAAAATTAATCATTTTCTTAAACTAGAAAAGCAAGAGCTGTTCCACATAAGCTTCAAGTGTCGAAGATTCAGTTTCTTCATGAACTGTGTTTTCACTACAAATATCAACAGACATATCATTTAAAATATCTCTCCTTAATTTTTCGTTTACGTAGGCCGGCGCATAAAACCGACATAATCGAGAGTAGATTGAAATGCTTTGCTAAAAACAACTCCTTAATTTATGGCATTTCATCGCACGCAATAAATTTTTTTTTTTATAAATTATTTTTAGCAATTCATTTTATTTGAAAGTAAGATCCTAATAGTGCTATGTACAACTTCACTTAATATTGTTTTTTTTTTTGTGTACTCCTTTCTATATTGAAAGAGATAAATTGAGTAAAAACAAAAACAAAAAGGTGATTTTATAAAAATATTTTTCTTCTCCATAGTTTTTTCATATTCTAAATTTTTTTTATGTAATTTACGATAAAAACTATAAAAAAATTATAAAAACGGAAGTTAAAGTGTCATATCCTTTCAGAGATTTACTTAAAGCATTAGTATGATTAATTCTCAATATAATGTACGTATAGACAAAATTATAAAATTATTACAAATTTATGTAATCTAAAGATTTTAATCCGATCAGAAGTGCTTACAATGAAAAGCAGAAAATTTAGAAAATTTTGAGTAAAAATGAAATTTAAAGTGCTACTATATTGGAAAAGTTAGAGAAGAGTAGAATTGCACTGAGAAAAATTTTATCAAAACTTTATAAATCCGAAATCACGAAAACCGTAATTTATAGCTAATTTTCACATAATCGTATTTCCTAACCCTTAATTTTTTTAATTCACATAATTTTTTTAATATTTTTAATTAACAAAATAATTAACTATATATTTGAGTCGTTTTTGAAAAAAACTTATTTAGACTCTGAATGGAACTCTGAATGGACTACAATAATTTTGTGTAATTTTGTAATAATTTTGTAATAATTCAAAATATTTTTCGTAGAATTGAGAAATATTTATAGCACATTACAGATGATTTGCCATCATCAAAATATTTTTTAAACAGCTGTATTTTATTTTGAAAAACACCACAGGGCTATTGCCAAAAGAACCATTTATATACCTTAATTACAACATTCATGTATCGAAATTAGATTATTCACGAAAGATTTTGGACTTTTTGCATAATTTAGAAAAATTAAGACTCTTAGAAAAGATTTACATAAGAGAACTTTTAACATGAAAACTCACCTTATTACGAATTTCCTCTGATTGCTTTTTAATTGCCTCCAATGATAATTGACTTGTTTTTTTACTGACAGCTTTCCGCATTGCTTTTTTCAATGGATTCCCAATACTTGAAGTCATTTTTATCCTATACAAATTCAATTAATGCACTTTTAAAATCAATTTTGTAATAATTTTTTTTATTTATGTTTTTGTAGAAATGTTTTGGTTCTCTGCTTGTTGATTATTGACTCTTCTATTTGATTAAGTATCAAAATCCAACTAAAGATGTTCCATGCAGGTTACCAATATAATTATGTTTAAGGTTATCTCTGCTGATAAGCATTTCAATACATGAGATTAGAAATAATTTAAATAAACTGATAACTTTAATAAGCATCAACAATTTTGAATATAAGACTGTATTGGTTACCTTTAATGTATGTGTGATTACGCTGAATATAAAGTGGCTTAACAAATGCAAACTTCTCTCTTTGCGAGAACTTTAATTACTAGAATTTAAAACAAAAATGAATATGAAAATTTGACGAACAATTTGTTTTGCAGCAAGACTGAATTCTTTTGTTAAAATTTTGTTTGAAAAAATCGATTTAAATTTTATGACGTCAGAGTCTATATTATACCACTAAAAAACTTTTGCTTTTAAAATTTTTCGTGTTGAACACTTTTTAAGGGTGGCAAGGTCCTTCCAGAAATTTATTCATGGATTCTTTTAGTTACGCTCTGTACTGAATTTGTTGAAAATTATTTGTCAAATGTTTTAATTATAAAATGATAAAATATAAAGTATACAATGCAACTCGCTAATATTTGGTTGCCGGTTTAATACTGTACAATAACTGTTAGTAAGAAAACTAACTGTCAGTAGTAAAAGGAAAAAATGGAATAAGTCCTAACAAAAATATATTTAAATGGTGGTAATTTTCGCCAAATAAATATTTCACAAAATAAATATTAAGACTATTATAAAATAGGTAAAATGTCTCAAGAAGCTCAATGTTAAGGAATGTTATTTATTCAGTAAAATAACAGGCAAATTAATTGCAGAAAGTCATTCAATTTGCGGACAAAAAATTAAAATTTAAAGCGAAAATTATTTGGAAAGAATGCTTGGCATTTCTATATTTGGTTTTTAATTGACGGACTCAATGAGTTAAAAAGTAAATTGTTCAAAAATTCACCAAATTTTATTTTTCAGCTGGATCACAAAAAATTAAAATAAACGAGTTATATTATGATATAATAGCAATAGTCTATGAAATTATGTTGCTTCAATGCTGATGTGATCCATACGCCATTTAGGAATTCTTAAAGTTAATCTGCGTAAGTTTTTGTGAGACGTTCTTTCATAATATGTAACTCGTTTTCTCCTACCTCTTTTGGTTACTGAATTATAGAATTGAAACTTTGATCCATATTCGTAATTTTTAGTAAATTTAAATGCATTTTTTTTTAAACGGTGCTCATAAACACTATATTTACAAACATTTTGGTCCACGTCATACAAACTGCATCATTCCGAAGTAAAAAAATGGATATGGACCAAAAATGCATTTTTTCACTTTTATAATTTTCAGTTAAAGTTCGGGTAATTCTGTCTCATTTTGTTTTAAATATTTTAGACATAATCTAAGTCTGCTCCGACAAACTCTTTTCCGAGTTTATCTGTTATTTAACTATCAAGGTAACAGTTTCAATTTTTATAACAGTTGCAATAAAAGGAATTCAAAGTAACAGTCAAAGGTACGGTACTTTTCATTAAGAAGTTGTAATTAAAATGTTGTTTCTACGAATTTTTCTTTCCATGGTTATCTTATCCAAAATAAAATGTAAAATTTACTTCATGTTCTCAAAAATAAAATTTAAGGTCAAAATAAGTGAAAATATTTTAAGAGAAGAACTAGTAGGTATCTAAAATTTTAAAATCATAATATTTTTCTACACAATTTTACGCAGAATCCAACAACCACAAATTTCATTTAATTGCAAAATATTTTTTATTCTTTTGCATTAAAAAATATTTTAAAATTTAAAATAATTAAATTTTCCGCTTATCTTTCAAAATTTTACAAAAAAGAAAAAAAAGAGAATTTTATAAATCAAGTAGCGTTATGAAAACTTTTGTGATTTAAAAATTTTTCCCTTTATTCATAAATGTTTTTTTTAACTTTAAATTAAAAATCCCTTTTAATTTCGGAAAAAAAAAGTAATTTAAACACTTCCTTTTTGTTTGCATCCATTATTGTTAGCAAAAAAAAGAATTTGTTTTAAGTTTTAAAAACTGCATGGAAAATAATGGAATCGAAAATAGAACCGCAATTTTTAATACAAAATAAATTATGAAAACGCAAACAGAAGAAAAATCGATATTTTATATGAATTCGGAATACTGAGTAGAGAACTTTAAAAATAAATTTTAAATTTATCACTGCACTTCAGAGACTTTGCTTGATTCTGTGGAAAATTCTTTTTGCAATTAAAAACATTCAGCTCAGTTTTAGGGTTTTTTGATTTTTGTTTCTATAAACTGGAAATAAAAATTTAAAAGCGGTTCAATTTTCATACCGCTTGCATCAAAATGTATAGTGGTATTTGCCCAAACCCTTAATTCAAACTAATTTTTTCTTTTGATTATGATTAAAAATGTGTGATTTGTGATTAATTATACTAAAATTGCTATGAAATAACTTAATTCTGATCAAACAAAACTTGATGATCTATGAGAGAAATGTGATCAATTATATTGATTGATTACATTTCTCTGATTGATCAATTATATTTCGTAATAAAGAATACACTTAAGATTCTGTATTTTAGTAAGAAACCGGAGGTCGAGCAGACCTATTTCAATAATTCTACCGAAGAACTTAAATATAAAGTAAATTTGAAAAATGCAGCCATAAATTTAGCTCTTACTTTGACAAAAATTTCCATCTTTACAATAACGTGTAAAGAAGAATTACAATTTTCACACAACTTGTGTTCGGTAACTGCTTAATTTTCAATATTTGTTATTCCTTTTCCACTCTACTTTCTTCAATTTCCAGATTTTATCTGGAATACTTATGAAAGTGCTAAAGTTATTTGATTTCCCATATTTAAATTAGGTATCCATTTGAGTCATTTGAAGGTGAGCAGAACCATTTTGAAGGTGAGCAGTTTTTTTTTTGGCGCGAAAGTTTTAAAACTTCGCAAATTAGTTTGTAAATCGAACAATGAACACAAAAAATTAACATACAAGCAGGAAAATTTTTATTGAGTAGTTATGTTTTTAACACTCATAGTACATACATATGTAAATGCAAACAAAAGTGTGTATGTACATAAATAAATACATGTTTCGAATTAATTTATTCAATGCTTCTCAAAACTTTTCATTTCCTATAAGTTCAAACATGTTTTTATTAAAGTATACTTACCCTCCTCTTTATAAAATATTGTAAACTTTAATTAAGTTTTTATTTAATAAATATATGTATGTATTATTCCAATTGTATGTATGTATGTATTCCAAACTATATCAGTGGAGTTAGTAAAAAGATGTAAGAACATGAGTTATAAACTAAATTCAGAGCATCTTTTATTTAATCAATAATTTTTTTTATAAAAATATAAAAACACATACAATGGAGTAAGGGCACATGGATCGTAAAACTAACAACAAAACATGTAAATATGTATGTGATGTGCATGTACAAAAACACAATATTTATGTAAAAAACAAAGTGTGTACAATATGTATAGTAAACCTTCTAAATTGACTCAGCTGATCGTACTGCAAATGTCAAAAATGAATATACAAAATAATGTACACAAAACAATCTTAATTATATTGGGACAAATTGGAAAGAAAACATAATCCATGGTAATTCGAAACCAATTTGTTTCAATTTCATTGTTTCTAATTTTTTTTTTGTTTTATTTTCGAAATTTTACTGATTTTTTATAATATGTATTAACAATGTAGGCATAAACCATTTCAAACTCATTTGTCATCCTAAATTTATGCAATATTTCGTAAAGAAAATTATTAAAATTAATGAACGTTAATATTACAAAGGTAATTCTCTTAGCAAATTGACATATTGACATTCAGTTAAAAATTCTATATGAGACAGAACTTCTATAATTTGCAATTAGAGAACATTTCAAATGGCATGAATGCTGCAATTAACTTCAATGGGTTAAGTAAATACCTTCGGATGCTATTGTTGTATGTTTACATATTTATACCTATGTTTACATATTTATATCAAATTTTGAGTAGGTTACAATCTTTAACTTTCTTACTATAAGATATTACATAGAATATTTTCAATTTCGAAAAATTTATTTACATAGTTCTAAAACTTTCTAACTATTCTCAATATATTTTTAATTTTATGGCATATTTAAAAAAGAAACTTCTATAAGAGAAAAGCATTTTTCAATTTCTACTTGTCCTTTTTAAAATAATTGGTTCAATAAAAAACTAGCCAAATTGCAATCTCAAAAAATAATGATTAATATTTTGTGAAATTTTTAATAAAAAATTAAAGTAGCAGTGAGATCAGCGTTCGAGATTAAGATATTCTTACATTAAGGTTCTGAGCTTGTATCTCGTTGGTTTGCTCTTCAAGTAAAAAGAAAGTGGGTAACTATCATAATTATATTTGTATAATGTATTCACTTTGTTTTTGAAGCTGAAATGTTCAGTCAATAATTTAAGAGAAAATGCAAAAACCATAATGAAAATTGAATGATAGTAGAAGATAATTCTAGTTTCTGGTAATCGTATTTATATAGTATAATATCGTTATTGTGAAGAAGTTTCGAAAAATCGTGGACAGTCTTTGCAGATAAACTTATATTTTGTATTACAAAACTTTGCATTTGTATCTAAAATCGTTTGAAGAAACTTATAAAACCAGAAAAAAATCAATTTAATTTAGAAAAATTTAAATTTGACATCACAAATAATAATAAAATTTTTTTTTACTTTACAGAATTGGAGTGGCAATTTTATAGATTTTTAAAATTTCAGCTAGAATTTTAAATGCCAACTGGAATTAAAAAAAAAATATTATACTATATTATACTTAATGTAAGCTACCACTGAATCGTGTTTGAACACTATATTTTTGCAACTTCAAAGTCATTAATTTAATTTGGTATAGTCTTGCTGTTATATTCTACCAGTACCATTTAGTTTATTTTTTAAAAATTCACATTGTCATAATAATATTAATGATTAATTTGTTATTGCAATTTAAAGTTAGCGAAAATTCAAAATTTTCTTTATCGTTTTGAAAAACACATGCTAAAAATCTAAATTTAAGATTAGAAAACAAT
This sequence comes from Condylostylus longicornis, assembly GCF_029603195.1. Classification (NCBI taxonomy): domain Eukaryota; kingdom Metazoa; phylum Arthropoda; class Insecta; order Diptera; family Dolichopodidae; genus Condylostylus; species Condylostylus longicornis. The sequence goes on along the minus strand of NW_026578017.1, from coordinate 6,899,603 downwards.
AGAATAGCCTCACAAACTGATGTTGTGTCTTGCTTTTTTTTTCTCACTTTATTATTTACTCATTGAAATCAGAATTTTCCGTTTTTCTAATGGATATTTTTTCTCAAATTATCGACTAAAGTGAGACCACTTTCAAAAATAAATTTAATAAATTTTGTATATATTTTAGAAAAAAAAAAGGGATTTCGTATCTCATTCATAAATTACATTATTCAGAAAGTTACCCACTTTCTTCTCACTTGCCCAGTCGAAAAAAGCGATATAGACGATCAGGCCCTAAATTTTCCTATATGAGAGAAATGCAAGCTTTCCTAGAACAAATGAAACAATTGGGTATTGATTGAATTGGGTATTTTTTCAAATTATATTTTATAATATTATTTTATTGTTAACATATACTCTATATACATATAGGTTTTATTATAAAAAATTTATAACAGTGAATATTTTTACATAGTTACAATAAAAATTTTAAGGATTCAAATATAAGTGTTTGTTTTTTTATATAAGTATATACAAATTTCATATAAGATTATTTTACTTTTTTGATTATTATTTTTTTTCTATAATTATTTTTTGTTAAAATTCTTAAAATCAATAATAGTTATTTTTTTATATAAACAAAATATTATGTACATAAAAACAGTATTTTTATTTTCTAATTAGACACAATTATGCTTTTTAATTCTAAAAAATAGTTTTTACATTTTTATTATCCTTATTATCCTTTGTATTTTATACAGTCCATACATTGTTTTCAAAATTTTTTTTCTCTCTCTACTACATACACATAATTTTATTAATGATTAAAAAAATAAAAAAAAAAAAAACGAAGAAAAAAACAAAAATTATTCACATAACATTTTGACTTAGAACTAACATCACATTATAAAAAACAAAAATAATAAGAAAAAAAAATTATTTGGAAAAAAAAAATTAAAGTGAAAATTAATTAAATTTTAATTTTTTTTTCTCTTTTTTAGTTATTATTATTAAATTTAATTTTACAATTTTAAAATTTACTAAAGAATACTGTTTCAAATTATTTATAATTTTTTTTGTTTTTGTTTTTTTGATATACTACATAAAATATTTTTATTGTATACTTTTTTTTATTTCATAATTCTGATTTTACATGTATTAAAGGTTTTTAAGAACAAGGTGTCCAAATTAAGACCATATTGACATTCGTTATATATTTTTTTTTAAATATTCATAAGGCATATTAATAAAATTCCAGTTATGTTAATGGCAAAATGAAAGCTTTCCTAAATCGCAGAAGACTACCCTTTGACTTACAAAATTCAGCGACTGACTTGATTGACACAAAATGTCAACAAATTTGACAAAATTAAATAACAAATATTGGAAGTAATAAGAAGTTAAAATTTTGCACTTACATATATTTTCTATTTATGTAGTAACGTGAAAGACGTTGATATTGCCACCTTAGCATTCGAATGTCGTATACGCATATTTTTCATTTTTGATAATATAAGTTTAAAGCTTAAAATGCGAATTGAAGCCATGCTAATAATAATAATTTAATTACGAATGATAATTTTTGATTTCTTGGCATACATTGAATTTGAGTTCTTAAGCTTTATTAGAAAGATTGAATTTTTATGGGGTTACTTATAATATGTACAGTATTTGATCTCTAGAAATGCTAAAAATTTTATACAGAAACCGCCTTTTATGAACAATATTATTTTAAAATAATCTTTAAAAAATTTACCGAACAGTTTATAATATACAGGCCCAAAAATATATTTGACACTGCAATTCAGCAACAGCAAATTATGCATAAATTCCAGAAAACAAATTTAATAAAAAAATTTTTGAATTATTCTAAATTGGATTCAAATTGCTCACGCTCTTATGAATATATGCATAGCATATACAAAACTGGACGATCTTTGTATACCACAATTTTTGTATATAGAAACTTAATCATAACACAGCTTTGAATATTCGCATAACTACTTTTCAATAATTATTGAAATAAATACAATATTGAAAATCTTGGAACTTTTGGTAGTGGACACTGTTATTTCGCCTTTGAAACGCAATAATTGCGTTATACAAATAATATCTTTTCATTATACATACAAAATATTGTGTAAATTCATAATCATACTGTGCATATTCCATAGATATGCACATATGTACATCAAGTATCAATTCCAAGTATTTTTAATATTTTAATAATATTTTTAATTATTTAATAATTTTAAAAACTTACTTTGTTAATTTATTAAAATTATTGTGAATTGTCCTTATTGGGTTTATTAATATTTTTTTTGTCAAAATTAATAATAATTATTGTTATAAAACTAGGCAATTATAAAAATCCTTTTATTTATAGTTTCATTATAACAAAAAGGAATATGAAGTGTTATAATGAATTTTTGAAAAAAATAGCAAATTTTTTTTCGTATTCTGCTATTATTATTGACAATCAATCTTGAACAAAGCATATTTTCAATTAAATTTATTAAATTTTTTATAAATCATTTTATATAACACTTTTTTTTTATTTTCTTGCAGAATGCGATATAAAAGTTCCTTTTTGCTTTCAAAATGTAGAACTTAATTCAATTTTCAACCAATGATATTATTATATTTCGGACAGTTTTTATAAACTCCTCTTGAGATATGTGAATTCGCATAATCAAGAAGCCTTAAGTTTTTAAAATGGAGGAAATTAACAAACAAATGTGATAGTCGTACTTTATTTTTATTTTTTCCGAATTGTAATTTTAATGTGCAAAATTCTATAAATTTATTAACCAAATTATAAAAGCAATTCTCATCAAAATACTTCTTAGAAGTATCGAGATCTTAATTCAAAATTAGCCCAATTAAATAACAATAAAAAACCATTATAAATTATTTAAAATCAGTCTTAATTGTACGGCAGTGGAATTTGGTTAACAGGCATATGAAAATAGAATTTATAGAATTTTGAAGAACATTATAGAAAAGGTAGAATATTTTCAAAATACAAATTTAAATTTGAACAACAGATCCTGATTCGGAATAATGTATTAATATGACCAACACTAAAAAATATCATTAGGCTAAAAATCAAATGTATATTCAAAATTATTTGTTGTTATCAAGGACCTTAGTAACTTATAAGTATATTTTGATTACTACTTGTAATATAAATTTCAATTTATTTTTAAAAATCAAGTTCCTTTTTTACGGCAGACTATAATCCATTTGGTGCATATTTGGTTGCAACTTAACTTGTGTGTGTTTCGTATTCTATAGAACAATTATTAGCAACAATATTGTTTTTCGTTGCTATTCAATAAAGAGCGCTTCTAAGAAAATGAGAAAAAAAAATTTATATAAAAGTTTAATTCTTTAATCTACTTAAAAATATTTTTTTTTATTTATACAGAAATTTAAAATATTTCTCTTTATGATTTTGATAAGGTATTAATCCGATATTACAGTGAAATCTATGAAAACTCATCTTTTATAGTTCGACATATTTTATAAAAATTTGAGTGAAAAATTAGTTTCAATTAGAATACTACTGCAACACTAAACCGCAGTTAATCAAGAATTTTCTACTTGTTTAACTTGTTACTCACTTAAGCGTACAATTTTTGTTTCGTCGCTAACTTTCATATTCAACTCGTATGAATCAAAATTTCGGGGTTTGATTGCCGTTGCCGAAAATTTAATTCATATGAATAGATTCCGGTTGCAATCATGCGTCACATTTAACCGCACGAATTTTTTAGACTTTTTAAAAATTTGAATTAGCGTTTGATGTAGACTATTTCTAGACTACTAAATAATTTTTATCTCGAGTAAGCTTAAGTATGTGCAGTTTTTTTTATATACAATTTTGATGAAGTATGCTTTGTCTTAAAAATTGACTTGAGATGAATATTAAAAGATATTTATAAAATCCAAAAGTACCTCCCTCAAAAAAAATTTATAGTCACAATAGTTCGTCCAGTGCAATGCCATTGAAAAGATTTAGTTTTTTGTTGCAGAAATGCAACCGATACTTACCTGTACATATTCCGTGCACATCATCGTTCTAATCAAAATAAGTGTTCCTTTCAGTCCTTATATATTATTTTTTTATTTTATATTTTAATTTTCAAATTTTTTTTTTGTATCCTTTCAAATTCGACTGGAAAAAAATCACGTTCAAAAAATTTTATTTTTTCCTTGCTACAAATTTTTGCTAATAATTTTATTTTTTTTTATTAGTTTTTTTTTTTTGTTTGTTGCTTACAACATGCTTCCAAACATTCTTTTACCACGTGTAAGCACTAGACTAACAACCATAACAGTTAATAAAAAGAATACTAAACTTAAGAATGTTGTTAATATTCTGCAACGCTGACGAAATTTTTTTTCTTTATCCATTTTTAAACGTAATTGTTCTGCTCTTGGCAGATCTAGCGTAAAATCAGATTCAGGACGTGATGATGGCTATATACATATAAATTGTATTTGTATTGTGTTTTTGTAGGTTTCCCCATAATAGTATCATTTATTCAATATTTCAATATTTTATTAATAATGTTATTAATAATAATGATGATACGGGATATTAATATTAAAATGATGGCAATAGTGATGATAGAGTTGATAATAGTGATTAATTTTTATTTTATTTTTCATTTGTGTTTTTTTTTTATCAAACACAATCATATTCACCCAGATTATTTAATTTCAGTATAGTAAAGTTTTACATTCATTTAAAAGTAAATTGCATGACAGTAACCATCGTTTTCATTTCAAATATTCAATGTATATTTAATGTTTGTTTGTTCATTTCATCCAGTTTGATTGGTTGTTTGTTTGTTTGTTGTATTTAATAATGACATATTATTATTGATTATTATTATTTAGTATATTTGTTACCATTATGACGTTATAATGTTATAATAGTAATTGTTGTTACCATCATGATTATGCCATTACAACATTATTGTTATTATTATATAAGTGAGGATAAAAATCATTTCATTCAGGTTATTACCATTTATATATAAATTAATTTACCGTTATAGATAGTACATTTTAATATTTTTGTTGCCAAAGTTTATTAAAAGTATGTTGATGTTGTTGGTATACAGTTGAAAAAGCAAAAGAGAAAAAATTGTGGTTGTAATGCCAGACAACGATACGTGACATGAAAAAGATATAAGAAAAACAAAATATTATTAAAAAAATATAAAAATAAATAAAAAATTAAAAAAAAATGAAAATAATAGAAAAATCTTATTTCGTGCTGATCTGCTTTTTGTTAACAATAGAGAGTACTACGTGTGTTATAACAGCAATTTTCGCTTTTTTGAATTGAATGTCTATTTTAATTGCCAGTATAATTTCAAAAATTTTATATTAAATTTAATTTAAAACTAAATATAAATATTATAAATTTAATAAAAATAAATAGAAATAAGTCACACAAATTCAGAGACAAACTATTTCATTCTCAATAAGGGTAGGTATACGATATCCAGAAAAATTATTAAATAAATAAAATATAACTTAATAAAACATGCAATATAATTTTATGCAGTCATTAAAATAGTAAACAATTGCATTAATAGAGTTTAATCTTTGAATTTATTAAAACACCTTTTAAAATACACAAGTGCATGTTTGGACACAATACTGCACAAGATGAATTTTCTATCCAAATATTCATAGCAAAATTATTTAATTGCAGCTCTTACAAAGTAAGCGTTTGAAACCATATTCGAAATTTTACATCAAATCACCGAATGAATTTAAGAATAATCTTTACTAGAAATTTTATATGTAAAACGTTTCTAAATTTCTAAAAGCTAATGATTTCCGGTACGAGATTTGTTAAAAAAAAATTAGTCAAATTTTTATTAGTTAAAATCTTTTTCTTTACGCGAACTAGCCTCTAAAAATTTTGAATTACATAGCAAAATTTGAAACCTGTTCTATTCTTTTGCTATAAAATTAATTACAAAATAAAATATTTCTTATTTTATATTTAAAAGTTGTAGAATAATCATACCTTCAATGAATGAGCTTCGTCACTGAACCCCTATTTCAAATAAAATCATACTGTATATACACGGATAAACTGGGAAGATGCATAATGTAACGATCTCTTTCAATTTCTTTTATTTAAACTTTATTTGTTTTTACATGTATTTTATTTTAATTTATACATAAATTCAAATAATACAAATATGCAAGTGTATATATTATAATAAACAAACCCATTTACATTTTTAATTATACACAAAAACACATCTATATACAATGAAAGTAAAAATAATCATGATGATGTGATGCTTATAATGATAACGAACGCGATATTATGCAATATTTGGTATTGGAATATTAAAAGTGGAAATTTCATTTAATTGAGAAGATTCAAAATGAGACAATATATAAGGTATCTAAACTCTTTTAAATAGATTCTCCTTCACAATGTCTTAAAACTGATATCGAAACCATACAGAGCTTATGAATTAAAAAATAAAATAAATATTTATTTTTAATACACAAACTTGTCTTACTTTATCTGAAACATGATCTCTATGTATAACAAGTAAAACAAAATAATTGGTTTCTATTATATTTAAGACAAAATCTAAATGTAAAGAAAACAAATTTTTTTTGGTCTTTATTTCAATTTGATTAAGAAAATAAAAAAATTGTTTGCAATATTGATAATGTTAGTAATGAGATCAAATAAAGCAGAATATTGTTTTATTTGTACAGCTTTATTATATAATTATTTTATTTCTAAGAAGCATAAGTGAATTCTCACAATAATGTGGAGGAATATCGAACAAATCTGGAAATCATCTAAAATTTTTATTTTGAAAATTCTGCACATTATACGAAAAGAATGGATTTTTAATGTTGTTAATCATTTCCACTGATTCAAGTCAACAAAGTTAGAATACAAGATACTAGGTGTCTAAGCATTTTCTTTAAATTTTAAATTATAAATTACAAAATATCATTAATCAAATTTTGATTACAAAATTCCGGTATTGAATAAAAATGTTTCAAATTTAAAAAAGTTGAAGAGAAAATAAGAATCTTATCATGAAGAAATGCTAAATAAATGTCGAAGATTCATATATGAATAAAATTTTGAATTGTTTCAAGAAGTCTCCAACAATTTAATTCAATTTTCGTTTAAAAATGTAGTTTCTACATATTGAGTTTGACACTTCCTTCAAAATCATAATTTAATTTTGCTTTCTAAAATGAATTTTTCAAGTTCTAAGCAACAACATTAGTCCAAAGAGAAACAAGAAAGAAACAGACTAAAGGAATTTAATCTTAAGCTATAGTTGACAGCAATTATTGTATGGTTCCTTCTAAGATAATTCTAAGCTATCATTTTTATGTGTAATAAGCGAATATGAAAATTGATATTTATAAATCGTAAAATTGGTTTTCTAGATCATACAAAACAGAACGTTTCAGCTATGAGTTGACATTATCATTATGAGCATTGAATATATTCTAAATACAGCTGTATCAAAGTCTATGCATTTTGCTCAATTATCATAAATTTTATAAAAAATTATAAACGAATTTCAAAATTCATAAGTTTATTCAAAAAACAAAGTGATGTCAACAATTTAGTTTCGCCGCTAAATATGAACGTCAAATACAATGAAAAGTGTTAAAATGGAAAAAAAAAAATTGTAATTTTAAAATTCATGACAAAAACAACAAAATTTGAGTTCATTCAAAAATTCGTTTAGTAAGTTCCCGTATACAAGCAAAAAATTTAAATAGTAAAGAAAAGATGAATCTCTCATTCCTCATTTTCCTTATTTTCCTTAATTCAATCAAAAGCGATATGCAACGTGTTTGGTGTATTTTTCCATTTACGAACATGTAAATTTTTGATATTTATGAAAATATACAGGGTGTTGATATATGGGCCAGTTAATTTGTATTAAAATTTTATGATTGTTGAAATTCACGTACTTTATTCAGCTTCGCGACCTTAGCCACTTGAATCTTCCGGCCTTTAACATTGGAAACTATTAAGCAAACGCATGTTTCGTATATTTGCGAACATTTTCATTAAAAACTCTTGTTTTAAATTTAATTAGGCCATTTAAGATAATAGCTATAAATTTGAGTAGTTCATTTTACTGAGTAAATTTTTATTTAACCATACAAGTAGCCGATACATAAAATTAAAACTTAAGTTACATCGATGCCAGATGTGCTAAATTTAAAAGCTCCAATGCTTTGACACAAGAAAAAATTAGTGATCTTTTAAAAATCAAAATTTTTCGAAAAAGGGTCTTGTAATTTCAAAAATTAAAAAATTATACTTACATACTGTATATGTATGGGCTTTTCAAAAAATATTTATTCTTTCGTTTATCTGACACAGAAACGAAGATATACTTACAGTTTCAAAAACTAAAGAATTAATTTTAGGTTAAATTCCGAAACCGGTCGCGATTGTCTTTAAATTAAGGTTTTTGAACTGTGAATATTGTCTAAAAGCAAAAGAATTCCTACTCCTTAGGGTTTATCCCGAGGTACATAACACTGTAATGAGAAATCAAACACACTGTATAGCATAAAATATGAAAAACGAGGTGCAGAATAAAAAAAAATAAGAAAAATATTGAATTTCTTTCTATAGCATGCAGTTTAATGTATGTACTATAGTTTCTTTACTTTCTTAAATATCATTTTCAAACATATTAAAAATTTAAATTTAGTACCGTGAGAATATAAAAATATAATTGGAAAATAATTTTGAATTTATTTACACAAAAAAGTAGAGGTAACAATAACTTTCGAATTTTTCTCTTAAGATAATTTCAATACAACTGTTTATCCAATTTGAGAATGCACTCATTAATTTGATTATTCTCTCCACTCTCCATTCGTGTCTCCGCTTAAAAAAATTCTGCCTTCTCTGAAATAGAATGTTGGTTAAATGGGCAGATTCATTTGAATACAAAAATTAATTTCTTAAAAATTTTTTCAGTATCTTCTTCCCATTGTGTCCGACAGTTTGAAGAAAACTGAAATTTTAGCGGTTTCTAAATAACAAACTTCGAAACTATAACAATTTAGGTTCAATGATGTTTTTATTCTCTAATACTTCAGTTAAGGGATAAATAGAAAATGATTTGCATTTAAAACAAAATTATTACATAACCTTAAAAATATTGGTATTTCTATAAAATTCCTTTTGATTTCTTAAATGCACAAAGTAGTAAATTTTATAAAGTTTTCATTTTGGCACACGATAAACCACAAATAAACATACTTAAAGCGAATAAATAACCATCACGACAGTTTATTAAGTAACTCTTGCAATACAGGTTTCTTCAGAGAGTTAATATTTTATGATTAATATTAAAAATTTCTAAAGATTCCCGCTTCAATATATTATTATTATGTTAATCTTCAGGTGTAAGCATTTCTGATGAATCAGTTTTTATAACCGCACATAATCTTAAAAATTTTAATAGATTTTTTTCTGTTTTGCGTAACAAAATATCGTTGCCTATCTTCTTTTAATAAATGAGAAAATATTTACTGAATGGAAGAGTATTACAAATCCTGACTAATTGAACTCCAAAATAATACTACATCGTGTATTAATCTTGGATTAAATAATTGCAAAATAGGTACCCTAAAGAAAGAACCGACACGATATAACAAAATAATTGTCCAAAACTACGAAGTTTGCCAAATAATCAATATCTGAGACCTAATGAAATGCATTTCAAGCACTAAAATTCAGTTCATTCAGATTAGGACAACCCACAAGCATGCTGTTTGAAGTATTGTATTATCTATAATACTCAAAATAAATTCGAATTACTACACACTTTTGTTGTATTCAATTCTGTTGAATAGTTGAGGCAGCATAGCACCTATTTTTATTAAATTTTATTGATTGCCGCTGATTGAACGTTTTAAATTTCATTCTTTTGTATTTTCTCAGTGCGTCTTAATTGCCGTGCGTCTTCCGTTTTACAATTAATGTAAAACAATTTTACAAATACCTAATATAAAATTTGGGCACAATTATGTTGAGTTTTACTAACAATTCCGAATAGTCATCATCTTTTTATCTTATCAAATTGTAACTGATTTTCCACCGTTTATTAGTGTTTAAATAAAAAATTCATAGCTCATTTCAAAAATTGATGTACAATATGTAATGTTGTACCTGTATATTCTTCAATATTAAATAAACATACATTTTATGCATATTAATGCCTATAGAAAAAATATGCCACACGCACATATTAAAGAATGAAAAACCAATTTTTCTTTATTTCCCATATTGATTTTCTTTACACATTGTTTGCAGCATTTGAAATTTAAAGATGAAAATTGTTCCCAAAAACTCGTTTTGAAAATCGTTATGCACGCCATCTACAATAGTATAGAGTAACAATAATTACGGTACAAATGATAATGCATGCATATTGTTTTTAGCAGGTTGCTCATTTAAATGTACATGTGCCAAAACAATTTTTCCTGTTTGTGATTATCTAACTATGATTTATGATATACTACACAATGTAGTTAAGCAAAATTTAATTAATATTCTTTACACTCGAATGTAGGTAAAGCAATTAGTTCTAAAAATTTCAGAACTACTTTCTATACAAGAACACATAGTTGAATTGAATTAATTGATAGTATTACCATTTGGCGGAAATAGTAAAAGAATAAGAAAGGATTCATAGAATTATTTTTTGCATAAATTTGATAAAAGTTGGAAACTGAAAGTTTTAGAAATCATGCAGTTACTCATTCCTTTTCCATGGAAATGCAACATCTCACTTACTTTCTTTCAATATAAATTAATCATACTTGTCATTTAAGCACTCAAAATACATGAAGCTTCAAGCAGAACAAAATGGGGTGTAAAATAATAATGATTAAAAAATTAGCTGTGACAAAAACCCTTTGATATTCTTGAGCCGATCTGCAATATCGTTGAAGTGAACTATAAATTACGAACTTATTTAACTAGCTCTTAAGCATTATTAATTCTCTAAATTGATCTTTTATTTGACCTCCGCAGCTATTAATTCAGTAATTTACAGGTATGTCCCATAAAGCATCGAAAAAATTGTTGTATTTAGTATTAGAAAAATCTGTATTTATTCATATGTACATTATCTAGTTAACTAGTCTAGTACGGTCAAACATTTTTATAAAAGTAAATTTATATAAAATAAAATGCATCAATTTTAAGAATGAGTCAAAAATTTTCAATTAATTTTTAAGCTTAATTTTTCACTCTTTTTCACTATTTTATTTAAATATGCTTCTATGTAAATGTGATTTTTAATTTATAAAAATAAAAATGTAGACACAATAGTGAGAGTTAAAAATGGGAGAAATGGGAGGGTAAAACCAAAGGATTGCCATATCTTTTAATTGTAAGTAAATCAGCTTTGATCAAATAATGGAATAAATAAAAATTTTTCGTTAACATAAGGAGAACCTACATAACGTAATTGTAACTATACCGCAAGCAAGTAAAAATACCACATAAGAAGATTAAAATGAGTTCAAATCATTATGGGTTTATATATTAAAATTGGACGTCATATACAAACAGCGATTTAGAAATAGACTTATATACAGGGGAATGAACTCCAAATAATCTTTGTTTTTATACAATATGGTAACCCCTTTACAAAATACTTCAAAATGGTTGATTTTTTTGAATTATTTATTAATCATGTCATATGTTGGGCGGATAAATAGAGCAATAAAAGGGTGTGAAAATTTTTAAATTATGTAATCATTTTCTTTTAAGTTTTTCTTACAATAAATTAAAAGCAAAGAAATTTATTAAACATAAATTAATAATTTCGCATAAATAATCGTAGACGTATGCACGTACAAGATTGTTATGCTCTTTGCACATAATATGAACGTACAAGAATTCTTATGGTATTTGTATGTATGAGGGATTACGAAAATTACCTTTATTGTAATTTTGGCAGAAGATGGAAAGCATTTTAGCTAAATATTTTGTTAACATTGTAAGAATGTTATTATGTACACGTTTTATGTAGGTTTCTATATAGAATTGGTATTTTATTTTTAACGCTTCATTTGCAATGAATTGAAATAGAATCATTAATCTAGATTCACTTAAGTTATACAATACATAAATTGATTTATTCATCCATCTTCTATCTACATTTTCATTCATCTGTAACTTCAACGGATCAGAATTATCAATCAATCTTAAATTAAAAAATTTCATTAAAGAATTTTAAATTTACGTTTTTGTTTAATTTATGAAATTTTTAAAAATCATTTCTATAGAGGTGCAAATTATTTAAACTTGAGCGATTTTTTTAATGGGTTCAAAACATTGATTTTTCTCATATTCCTACGCTCGCGGGATATAAAAATTGTATCGGCTTCAAAACAAATATTAAGTTTGTTTTGAACAAACAAAGTGATGACTACTCGCCTTTTAGTCGGTTTTGGTTGAAAGATTACATATGTATTTATTTAAAATTTCAGCTTTCGATATCAAACGATGTAGGAGAGTGAAATTAAAAATGCAAAAGCAACATTTTTGCAAATAGAAGAAAATATCCAAATTTTTAAAAGCTGGCCGCAAAAAAATTAATTTGCCCACAATCCTCCTTCTTCTATTACAAAATTTTTCAACTCTTGCAGCTACAATAATTTCGATAAAACACAAAAATTTTTGAAAGACAGCATTGCCAGAACTTATATAAAAACAACATTTTGGTTGGCAGAAAATTGAGGATTCACAGAGAGAAAAATTCACAAAAATTTTCTTAAAGAATCTGTGAAAGTATGTTAATGAAGTTTTCAGTCTTGTCATCAAGAATACACATACAAAATTTCAAAATGATTTTAAACAAAATCTTGTATGAGACTTAGAAAAAGTATCCAAAAATTTAACCCTGGAAATCTTCTGACGCCAAAAAGTGTCATTGTAATAAATTTAATATTTGTACTCAACGCATACGATTTCTGTTATTCCCAATGTTATAGACACATTATCAAGCATTTTATTGGAACATGTTAATATCATTCATAATATTTTGACATATTATTAAATTTTAATTTGTATATACCTACATATGTTATCTTCATATTATTATTACAATGTCAAAATATATTTTTATTATATTTTCGTTTTTTTGTAATTTACAATAAATAATAATAAAGTTGAGTCAAACCAATGGTTTTTAAAGTAGCACTTTTCCTTTCAACAAGTGAAAATACTACTTTAAAAAAAAAATAATTGTATTTTTTGATGACATGCCATTAACTATTTCTGCATTTTTAAAAACTTTGAAAAGTTTGTAGTTTCGGAAATATGTGGTACCGAAAATTCAAATTTTACAAATTGGAAAGCCAAAAGCTTCAGACGAGATTGAGGTTTAAAAAAATTTTCTTTTAACTACGTAAACTATTTGTTAGTATCAAACTATTGACAAAAACGGATCTTAAATAACGGTTAACTTTAACGTACATTTTGTTTTTGTTTTTTTTAAATTCAACTATGCTATGTAGAACAAGCCTGTCACAACTTTCTTACGTTTGCAAAATTCGAAAAGTGTTTATGGTTTCACTGCAATAAACAGTTAAAAAATACCATTTTTAGGATTTTGGAGGCTATAACTTTTGCTTGGGGGCAAATAGTACAAATTTTCTTTTAGGAAAATAAATTTTTAGTAAACATCAATTTAATAGAGAAATTTCAGTTTTCTATCTTCAAGGGTGCAGAAGTTTTGTAAACACCCGTCCACAGACAGACGCACGGATTGAAAGAGCAAAATTAATAAGCACTTTTTTTCGAAATTTTTTTTTGCAAAATGCTAAAAAAACGCATTTTCGTTGCAATATTAAAGATGAATATTATTTTTTTTATTAAAAAAAAAATAAAAACAAGAAAAACGTTTCAATTTTTAATTCTCAAAATGTCATTTATCGCATTTATTTTCTCATTCGCGTTTCTCATTCAATTCGAATATCAACATAGCTGAAGCGCATACATACATACATAATGCATAAAAGAAGATGTGACACATTTTTTATTTTATAAGATGTGAAAATTTTTGTTGTTTTTTTATTTTTTACGCGTTTTTAAATGACAGCGGAAATTGAAAAAACAATAATAAATAATCAAAAGAAGAAAAAATAATAAGAAACATTAAAAGAAGCATCGTCTGTAAAAACAAAAGGAATTTTTATGCAAAATTTTTTTATTACAATCGTGTATTTTAAAAATTGTGGCGTATATTTGTATTTATGGATGCATGTACCATATGGAGTCTGATAGAGCCAAGGCAAGCATATTTTGTATATTTTTACATAATGTAATGTCAATATTATTCCTAGCAATTTTCTTTTTCTTTTTTTTTTTAAATTTTTAAAGTTTTTATGACATTTACTTTTTTTGCACCTATGAAAGTACAAAATTTTTATTATCATAAAAAGTACTCAAATATCTATAGGTATAAAATATTTAAGGTAAAAGATCATAAACCGTTTCGTATTACCTAAAATACAATAATAGAAAATTTAGTAGCAATTGCAAATCGCATTGTTTATGCTAGTCTAATAGATGTTTGCAAGTCATAAAAGGTACAATTCGAGTAACTGAACAGTATTCATCAATTTTAACTTATTATACAGCTAAGGAGCATAAGACGTATACAAAGATTTACCCTTAAAGGTTGTTGAATTACAACAAATCAATCAATTAATTATAGTTCAGACAATAAAACCTTTTTTCTATTACAGAAATTGTTTGTTATTTTGACGATTAAATTCATAGAATTTTCTTGACGAACAGCATTGTCAATAACTATGAAACTGTTTACTTATCTCAAATTCTATTTGGAAGAGCAAATGAAATTTTTTTGAAATGGAATTTCAATATTTAAAATAAAGAATAACTTAAAAATACCCAAAATATCTGCGTGGTTGCAAATCAAATTTGCCTCAATAGTATTTGGTCGTTTTTAATTTTATTGAAGAATTGAAGTATCTTTGAAATTTATAGAAACACATTTTTCCAAAGGTTTTTCCCTAAGCCAAAGATGTAAGATACTAAGATCTTATTTGATGCATACAAGATGTTTCCATTCTAAATGCACTTTTACATTTATTCCGAAAATATCTTCAAATTTTTAACTATAACAATAAGAATTTATGAAACAACATATAACAGGTAGAATGGAAGCTCGACTCTTTATACGACTCTTATAAAATCGATTTCTGATAACCTAAAATGCAAAACCAAAACCGCTTTGTTAAATTTTTTTAATTTTTGGTGAACTACGGTTTTCAAATCATTTTCAGAGCCATCACGTTTTAAATGAATAAAGTTAAAGAAGTTTATAAGAAAATATTTTTTTTCTTTAGCATTTTTTAAAGTTCATCAACTTCTATATCTAAATTATTAACAAAAAAAACATAAAGTTTTAATAACTTCTATTAAATAGCACTTATGGACAGCCTTCTCTTTTTTTATTGAAAAAAGAAAAAAAAACAATAAAGCATCCTTGAAAGCAAAAAATTAATACAATAATACTAATCGCTTACTTATCATCGATTACTTGGTGACCTTCACAATATTATCACTTCTATTATAATTGATTTTTATTCATTAACTTATTCTTTATCTGTTTAATTAAGCTTACGGCGCTAATACTGACTTCATATTTCAGTTATGCAGTTAAAATTTTTGAGTATTTTGTCCCATTCATGATACTCGTATAAAGTTTGTTCGATATTACTTGAAATAAAAGCAAGAAGAAGATACGAGTACTTACAATTCATGAATGCTATTTATAACATTACTTTGGTCTGACATTCTGGTCGTAGAAGGAATATTTCATACATTATAATACTGCTAGTATGCTAATGCCACTTTCACACAGACTTGGATAATATATTGTATTTATTTTTGAGAGCCTAAGTTTTTTCATAGAGGAAATTTAGTAATGGTGAGTTTTTAGAAAATGAATAGAAAATTTTAATATTTAAACATTTCTGTTTTGTTGTTGTACAAGTTTAAGTTAGATATAAGTAATTATTATCCATTAAATAAATTAGTTTGAACAATAAAAGATTTTTTAAGATTTAGTGACTTAAATTGAAGTTAAAAGAACTGTGTAGAATTCTGAAAAAAAAAATTTTGAAATTTCTAAAAATTTTGCACGAAACTGTCGGGAAAACTATTAAACTGTTAAAGAAAACTAAAAAATACGAAAAGAAATAAATTCCATTAACGAATTTTATTGTATACCTTTTTGATTCACCCTGTATACAGAACCTCTTATATAATTTCTTAAGTTCGAAAAAATAAAACTATTGATTTTAAACCCTCTACTGGCCCTTTCAAAAACTGTTTGTTTGAATACTCTATCTTTTTCAAAACGAAAATTATAAGCAAAATAATTGGGACCAGTAGAAATTTTATAAAAGTTCATTAAAATCCCTGTATCTCGGAAACGCTTGAGATTTGACAGCCATTGGGTAACAAAAGTTTTATCCATTTTTGATCTTCTAACGAATGGTTTACATTGCTGTGTACCTTTCCCTATCACCCTGTATACAAAAGCTTGTATATAATTTATAACTGAAACATAACCTTCACTTTTCTATAATTTTAATTTAAAATACAATAGTGAAACGTAAATTTTTCCTACGAAACTTAAACAAAGTTTACTTAATGAGAAAGACAACCAATTTTGATTACCAAAATATTAATTGCCTGACATGTTTCAAGTAAAATAAGCTTATAACGTATTAACTAAGAAAAACTAAATCTAAATTAATTAATAGTTAATTAATATTTATTTCACCCTTCTTACAATTCGATATTAATAAAAATTTGTGAATTTAGAAAAAATTCACAAGCTTCATAACACTGAAATGAATTTACCACAAAACAAAAATATCCTCGCTATTATGTATTTAATAAGTTTTGCCTAAAACTATGCAATTTTTCATATTTTGTATTAATTTCAAAAACAAATTTATTTAATGTAAATTTCAAACAAAATTTCATCGCATTTTTAAAATTTTCAAATAAAATTTAATTTAATCAATTTAATTTTAAAAATAAAACCAAATAAAGTGCGTCTTAATGGAATTTTTAATAAAGAAAATGACAAAAGAATTCAAAAGGTGTGACATAATTTTTATATTATCGCACCAAATAATTTATTAGCATAAAAACAGATCTACAAAATTAAAAATTTCCAAAAAAGAAAAAATTTAAAATAATAAATAAGCGTTTTATTTGACTCATAAATTAAAATAGTGCAAATTTTTTTATTTTCTTTGTAACTTCTTAAGTAAAGCTATTTTTAAAATTCCAAATTTGTTAAAAGCATGAATTTTTTCCCAAGACTAACACCATTACACTTTAGTAATGGTCAGCATTTAGTTAATAAGTGTGTTTAATACGAAAACCAAAACAATAACAAAATTATAAAAAAAAAATCAAATGACTGCCCTTGACATTTAAATAAAAACAAAAAGAAAAATAATTTTGTAATGTTTACAGCGCTTTTTAATTAACCTTCATATTTTTAGTTAAAATGAAATTGAAAATTTTCTCTATATTTTGATTTTGCTCATAAAATACATTTTTGTAAAGCTTGTACTACAATTTTAATCTAATCATAAACTAATTTACAAAATTGTGTTAAATTTTACTATAATTTTTGTGTTGATGTTTTTATTTCTTTTTTAAATTATTTGCTACTATAAGGGTAAAATTAGTGCATATTATGAGAATATTACACATTGCATAGAAAATACAAAAAAGAAGCTCCGTAAATTTGTAAGAAAATTAAAATTATTTCATCATATTCGAATATAATTTAGGGTTTCAATTTCACATCTCCGTTTTATTCTATTGCTTGTTATTTGCATGATTCGATCACGTATACTAAGATTGAGTTATCTACCTCTGACCTCACGGATTTTTATTCATAAATACTAGGTATAATTCTAAGTTGATTCTGGCTATGTTTGGTACAATCTGCCACACTTTTTTTGCATGGTGTTTTCCTCGCTTGTTTATTATCTAGCGCGTCGCATTTCTTATAATTTCGACCAAAATATATTCGGCGTATTATTCTAAGCAATTTATTGGTCAAAACTTGTATAAGAATTTTGATGTTAACTACATTTCGCTGACATATTTCAGAACTGTTTTTGTACAGAACCAGAATATTTTAAATTTTGTTCTTTTGTTTTAAATTTTGTTCTTTTGGATATATGCTTGTTCTTCTATATAGGTTGATGCCTACCTAATGAAACTCTCGCTCTCTAGATTCTATTTTCCTTATTTTTTTGTGTGCTATCTTCAGTTGTTATGATACTAATCAAAAAGCAAATATATACTCAAGAATTAAAAGCATTAAATGTAAAGAAGAGCCAGAGGATGCAAACTACATATATTGCTCTTTTCCTGAAATCTCTATGTAAAACTTAGACTTTGTAACCAATGATAACAATTTCAACCAAAATTATTTACTAGCAAAATTTCTTTAAATTATGAACCGCAAATTTTCTTTCTGCATGAGTCTTTAATATTTTAAAGACCAGTTTTGTAATACAACTAGTCTACATGCATTTGAAGTTAACTTTACCTTTAATTTGAATTCAAATTGGATTAAATTTTCTTAACAAAAATAATATTTAACTATAAACAACATTTCTTAAAAATTTAAAAAAAAATTATTTTTAATTTATTTCTTTTTATTTATCTCTCGTATCAATACTTTCAATTTTGTGTTAATAAATAAACTCTAAAACACCAGCAATGAACACTTGGGGATCTACTCATTTTGGAGTAGTACAATAAAGTTATTCATAACAACTGAAGGCGAATGTGTTTCATTTGATTTGATTTGAGCATTGAAGAACACCCAGATTTCCAAAACATAACAATTTATAGTATTCTAGTTCTATATAAAAGCAATTCAGAAATATGGCAGTGAAATGTAGTTAATATCAAAATTACAATAAGGAATAAGTCCTATGTACAACCTTAAAAATCACAGCATATCAAAGTTTTGCTAATTATAGAATACGAGTACCCTATAATTAAACTAAACAAACAAAAACGAAATAAAATAAATAATTACAATATTTTTGACGATTCTGTTTTGTTTTTCTTTATTTTTAAGATTTCCGCAAAAATCTTATTCTGCTCTTTTTTTTCTGCATGAGCAATTCAATAGTTTTCAGACCAAATATACCCACGAGGTGCTAATTGCCCATTATATTAACCAATATTTTATATTCAATTTGCACACAAACATAAATTATCTAGGAAGAAATGATAATAAGAATAATTAACCGTCTTATCTGCTTCTAATTTAATAAATTTCACCAGGTGAATTGCCAAGGTCATTTTTTGTTTTTCTCTGTTTTTATAATTTTAATCAAAAATTCCTATATATTATTAAATTCTCTCATTCTTACTTCTTTACTGCTTTTCGTTTCGAACTTAATGTGCCCAAGCATACAAAAAATAAAGCAACAACAAAAAACTTAACAAAATTACGAAGAGAGAATTAATAGGGCGAAAATTATATGTCTCGTACAATTAAACTTTTAAAGTCCATCAGGGGGTCATACAAACACATATACAAAATATAATTTGTATGAATATAGAAAATTTCATTGAGTTTAAAATATATTTTATATTAATTTCACGGATTATTTAGCAAACAAAAAATTTTTTCAACATTTAACGTTAACCAAAGATTAGTGTAAAATGTTTCAGCCAGTTATAAGATACCATAGAATTTGGCAATAATACAAACAGCATAAACTGCATGTCTTCTCAAAACGAAGCAACGTGACTTCGCAACTGCATCATCTTCGTTTTAAAACGCAAATAAAGGAAAAACCTGCACCTTCGTGGAGGGTATATTAACTTTAGTATGGAGTTTGTAACCACTTTAAGGAGTCATCTGCGGTATGGACATGTATACATATATATTTTTGCACAGCGTAAAATTCTGCGTTGAATTGCACATGTCTGTCCGTCTGTCGGTCCGATCAAACGATAACTCAAAATTTCCAAGTTGTTTCCTTTGTGCCAAGGACTAATTCTATTGTAACTGAATCAATTTGGCCAACGGGTTCGGGTTGCCTTAGCACTGAAAGAGTTTATTTTAAATATTTCAAAAACTTGACATACGTATGTCCAATTACATTCTACATATGCTCTTTAAATTTTAAAAGGATGGTTGCATCGGTTCGGGTGGCTGCCATACACCTCCAAAAGCAAATTTTAAATATTTGGAAAAATAATAAACTCAGATTCATGAAACTTGGCAGTCGAGTGCCCATTTATAATTGGTCAAACATATACGTGAAGTTTCTATAGAATTGTTTCACAGATTCAAGTAATTGTTATACAACAATAAATAATTTAATCGGTTTAAACCGACTGAAGCATTTTTACTTTTTAATTTTAATAACAACCACGTTAACCTAATGACAAATATTGTGGATTAAGTAAAAGATAGTTGAGAAATAACGTAAGAGATTTTATCCTAAGCTATTAACATTTTTTACACCAATAATAAAGAAAATAGTCCTGTAATTAATGTGATTTTCAAAAAATCTGGTTGATGCGAGTTAATATTAAGTGGACTGAGGTTAGAAATAAGTTTTAAAATTTTTAATTTTAATAAGTTTATTGTTAAAAATTTCCTTGTAATGTAATGTATATGTTTCCAGGTCTTTCTCATTCAGGTTTCTAGTATCCAAAATATTCAGGCTCTAAGCTCTAAATTGATTGTATAGGGTTCACCTTAGAAATAAAATATTTAGACAGATTCCTTCAAAAAAGCAAGAAATCAATTAGATCAATAATCTGCACTTGGACCTGTTAGCGACTCATCTACTGCACCAGCATGATCAACTAACCAACTTAACGAGCTTCACCTTTTTCATGTTTCATGGCATTATAAATTAATCAAGGAAATTCATTATACTCTGTTGTTATATCAACTATTTTCATATTGAGTATGAAAAGGTAATAAACAGAGTATAAGAAAAACAGAATTGAAACCTAACAACAATCGCATTGTAGCCATAAAATAATCACCTTTTACAATTCGTTTACGCTTTTGTTTTATAGTTTTTTGCTTTTGTTTTTTGATTTTTGCCTCATTAAAACTTTTATATTATATAATAAAAACTTGGTGTATATTGTTTATTTCTTTCTAACTATTTGCAAAGTTAATAAACATCTTTAAATGTACAATTAACATCATAGATTGCATTAAAAATTGCTGTAATATAACAGCTAAATAAGTTCAAATGCCTCAAGGATATTTTGTTAACAAGTTGTGTTTGTTTTGTATTTTTTCTCTCTTCCTAAATTAATAGTGAAAATAGAAAAAAAATTGCCAGTAATACACGACCAAATAACCTATATTTTGTTATCACAATCTCTAGATCTAAAAATTTATCTTTTTTATTGTGTTTTTATCACTAATTGAATTGTAAAACAAAAAAAAAGCGGAGCAAATAGAAATAAACGCATAAAATATGCGCTATTCAAATAACATAAGCATAAATATTTCTGTATACGGTATCCGCAATTTAATGCTCAATTTCCGATCTAATCGTTCCATTGTTTGTTACAATAATTATTCTCCGTATTGTAACCAAAGTGCTTATAATAATATACAAACCCATACAAGTTTGTTTGTACCATAAGGAATAAGTAAATTTGCAATTAAAACAATGTTTCTGTTATTATTATTGCCACCAGTATTAAACACTGCATTAACATACATTCATACATGTTGGCTATATAGAAATGATTATTACAATAGAAATAATTTTGCATATTAACAAGATCGATATAGATTTTGCCGACATGTTAAGATTTACATATAATTTTTTAAAGATTATTGTTCATTAGGAGTCTAGAATTTAATGGTTAGGTGTTAAATATTTTTGTATGGCGAACAATGAGCATCCAAAAATATACCGAGTGCAATATTTTTCTCAAAATATCCTACACAAGTAATACTTTCCAAAGGGTAGTAATAGTCGGTTTGTCAATCTTGCATAGAGTCAACTACTAAATTATGCTAAACTAATTAAAACCTAATTAAAACAACTAAATTTATTCATAGTATCTTTATACATAGTAGCTGATGATGATGTTGTATATATATGAACTAACCCCTGCAACCGTTTAAATAAATACGAGTTTAAATTAATTGTTCCAAAGCTTGAATTCAGAATGGTGGCTCTACCTCAGTTTAAAAATTATTTTTTTCTTTACTGAACAATTTTAATAAAATTTTAATTTATTATTTAAGAATACCCCAATGTAATGGTACATCATAAAAATTCATTGTGTATATTTTTGAATTTTTAGGAGATGATATTCGAAATAGACAAAAAATATTCAAATATATTGGGAGAAAGCATTACCGTTAATAGGAAAAACAATGGATTTCTGTTTTTGGAATGATAATTTGTTTTAGGAACCAGCTTGAACTATTTCAATTCTTTTACATAATTGTTCTAATATTTGCAACATGCCATAGAATATTATGTACAACCTTTTACGTAGCTAATTGTTAAAATACTTCACAAAAAATTACGTTCCCTTCCCTTTTACTATGGGGAAATATTTATGACAGTGAATTACAAAGGTTAATTTTAAATTTATTGGGGGAAACTATCGATATTAACAGTTTTTGATTGTCGAAACTGTAATATTTAGTTATTTAATTAATATCGTGTGGAAGATTATTGTTTTTTTTTTGTTTTAATGGAAAATTTTAAAGTGTAAATATTCTGTTGGATTCTACGAATTCCATAACAATGTTTTTGTATACATGCCCCAATAAGATACATTAAGATTTATTTTCGTTTTGATGTAACAATGCACTTTGTAAGTGACTTCGCATATTATAGAACTACCGGTATATGTGCACCTGATATATACCTATCATGATTTTGCGATAGTCTTTCAACTATTTCAAATTACAAAATCTGAAAATGTAACTATTACTCTGGAAAAATCTCACACAGTGACAGTATAGTAGCAAAATAAATTTAAAAAAATTAACTTTCTCTATAGGATTAATTTTCCTGGATTTCAATTTTCTTGGTGGTCAATTTTTAAATTATTGTATATGTGTATATAGGTAATTAATTCCTTAAAATGGAAGCTGTATAAGATTTGTGGCATATCTTATAATTTAAAATTGTGGCCTTAATTTATAAAAGCATGCCCTAAAACATTAACAATCTTAGAATATAATTGAATAATTTAAAATACAAATCTAATGCAATTTCATGGAACATACATACTAATTATTTTATTTCGTAAATACTTCCAAAACATTTCTAAAAATTATTAAGAAAAAGGAAAAATATTTTGGCACAAATATATAAAATTTAAGTAAAAATGAGAATTCCAGTAAAATAAAGATTTTAATTTCAAATTTTAAAACATGAAAGTAAAATTTTTATTTAGTAACCTTTACTTTACAATTTTGTTATCAAATAATTTGAAACATGAAATTTAATATGCAATTTTGTTTTCTTGTTTTTTATACGAGTATATAAAGTACCCAATTTAAGCCCTAAAAATAGATGTTCAGCAAAAAGGAAACAGTCGATTAACCATTCAATCCATCGTGTATATGGGCATTTATGTATGTATATGGGATAAAATCATGCAACATACCAATCACTAATATTGGTACTT
Source organism: Condylostylus longicornis (assembly GCF_029603195.1). Taxonomy (NCBI): domain Eukaryota; kingdom Metazoa; phylum Arthropoda; class Insecta; order Diptera; family Dolichopodidae; genus Condylostylus; species Condylostylus longicornis. The sequence goes on along the minus strand of NW_026578017.1, from coordinate 6,875,818 downwards.
TTTATCAGAAATCAAATATAAATTTTTAATTTATACCATTTTATTGAAATCTAAACGGCAATTTACTTTTGAGAGCATTTCTACATTTTATAATTTCTTAAAAGACCGCAAATTATAAAAAAATATTCATTCTTTGCAAGCCCCAAATACGATTGGAAAAATTATTACAAGAGATTAAAACTGTATATGACCACACCTTCCTAACGTAAAAAAGAAAATTAAAAAACAAAAATTAAAAGAAATATGCGAGTGCATATTTTTTAAAGGGAGTAGGCATAATATAAAAGTAACTTAATTTTGCCATAAACGTTATGGTTTACTGTATAACATATTAACTGTATAAAATTTAAACAGTTATTTAAAAAGTGCTTTAATTATCCGTTATAAACCCAGAAATACGTAACTTGCAATAAGCTTTCCAATTTCACAAAGGGTGTAGAAGTCTTATCAGATAAACGGACGGACAAGTTGGAACTAATAATTCCTTCTATCTAATTTTTTGAAAAAGTATTAGAAATGTAATAAAATAATGTCTTTTCAAGTTCAATCAGCGAACTTGCGTTACTAACAGTCATTAAAATAAGTGTTGAATTATTGAGGAAAATTTAATTTCTCTCTCAAGCAGTGCAAGATATTTTATATTTAAAGATTCTTATACTTTGAAGCACACAGAACTATTTCTCTAAATGTCCCCTAACTATTTCTCTAGAATTATTCAGAAATTCAACAACAATAATTTTAATGTCCTACTAATTTAACCGTAAGATTTAATGGGTTAAATTCTGCAAATTAAATTATGATTGCATACGCTTTAAAAATTCTTTTTTTCTTATTCAAAGTTACTTTTGACTTAAATAAATTTTATGTGCAATGCAGTTTTTTTTTAATTTCAAAAGATAACAAATTTTTCGTATACCTTACTTGCACCCAAGTAAAGGGTATAAAAACCAAAAATTACATAATAATGTACTTATTGTACAATTCTTTAATGGTTCAATACAGCAACGTTGTACTCATATTATATTTTAATGAATTTATGAATAATTTGTTTAAAATGTTTTGTATACATAAGTATGTATATATTTATACCATTGGATTTATATACGCAATTTCAAAACCTTCAATATTATTAGTTTAAAAACATATAGAAATAAAGGAGGAAAAAAACTCTTTGTAACGTGTAATTTGATTTTAGAATATTTTATGAGTTTATTAAATTGTGTGGGTCCAAAATATTTTCATAAAGTATAACAAACTAGAGTAAAAGAAAGCCAAACTTTCGCTACATTTGTAAGTATGTAAGATTTTATTGAATTTTAGTATTATAAGTAATTACCAGTCATAACCAATTTGGAATTTATAATGGAATGAAAGGAATTTTCGTGCATTTTATTTTCGAAAGTATTTTTCTTTTTTCTTTACAATTAAATATTAAGAAATGATTGACAAATAAATTTATTTATATAATAATTGCAATTGATTGCTATAAATGGATTAAAAATTCAGTTTAAATTATTCTGTTTTGTGTTTTGGGCGCAAAAATTTTATTCCACAATTCAAAACTTAAAAAAATATGAAATATATTAAGGATTTTGTATGAAACTTACATACCTCTTAACGTAAGTATAGCTCAGTAAAGTATAAAATTTTTAGTTTTTCTTATTTTAGTAATTAATTAAAATTTTTTCAATTAAAAAATTCGAAATGGAATGTACATATTAACTTATATGTTCAAACAAGCCGCTCAATTGATATTTTTATAAAATGAAAACCAAAATTATAAATATGAAATTAATTGTTGCCTTTTTAAAAACAAGTTGGGTCAAATCAATGGTTTGTAATGTAGCACTTTTCCCTTCAACAAGTGAAAATAACGCCTTTAACAACAATCTGTGTTCCACACTATTAAAATTACTTTCATTCATGTGGAGACATATTTCAAATATTGCATACATTTAGGATGAACAATCTTTGAAATAAAATAAAAGAAAAATTTAAAGAAATGTTAACATTATGCTCGAATTTTATGGTTAATTACTTGAGTTAAGAAAAAAATAATCCTATTTTTAATGGTAATTACGATTAGCTATCTACATTTATAGAAATTTGGAAAAGCTTGTGCTTTCGGAAATATCGGATGCCGAAAATTCAAATTACAAATGTCGAGAAACGATAAGTTGAGAAGTGGTGGGGATGCAAAAATATTTTCTTCTCACCAAACAAACTATTTATTACTATCTAAGATCTGCTAAAATTTCACACTCCTACAATCTGAGATTTAGAAGAAACACGATATCAAAAATTCGGAAAAAACGAATTTTAGATAACGGTAAATTTTAAAGACGATTTTATTTTTGTAAAATTCAAATATGCTATGCCGCGATAGAAGAAGCAAGCCACTACTTTCATCCTTTTGTAGAATTTCAAATATATTTCTGGTTTTGCTGGAATAATCACTTAAAGAATGGTATTTTTAGAACTTTGAGCGGCTATAAAGCTTTTAAATAGGGGAGATAGATAAAAGTTTTCTCAAACGGAAATAAGTTTTTATAGTAAAGATCTTTTTACATATTAAATTTCAACTTTTCATCTTCAAGGATGTTGAAGTTTTGTAAACAAACAAACAGGTGGGGGGACAGAGTGAAACTAATAAGCACTTTTTTTCAAAATTTTTTTGGAAAAGTGCTGGAAAGAAAAAGATTAAAAAGATTGTTTCTTGGCGTTTTCAACTTTAGTTATTAAGAATACATTTATATGTAGCTACTCATAAATTAAAACGAGACTTACTATTATACATAAATTTTCAGTTAGTATTATTATTAAAATGCTCCCATTTTGTTTTCGATTATGATTTACGCGTTACAAAACAATTTTTCAATTAATTGTCATTATTAATTGCATACTTTTGCATATTGTGTAAATATTTTTATTATAAATTAACACAACACAATAAGTACATATTATGTACAACAATATGCATCTTGAAATATATAGGAAAAAATTTCAATTAGGACGGTGTTATACAAACGATACCTACATAAAGATCATGAAATGACGGAAAAATTATTACGAGTATAAAAATGACAGTAAATCTCTAGCTGTTCAATTAAATATTAATAAAATTGTGTTATAGAAAACAATAATAATTTGCTTTAATATCAAAAATGTTGATCATTAAAAATCGCTTTGACCTTTTTTGTATTTTTTTTTTAATAAAAACCAGATTCAAGTGCATATAACATACTCTAATTTAATACAAGTGAGTAGTAAACTACAAAAATAACGTAACAATTTTAAAAATTTTAACAAAACAAGTAATAATTTCAAGTGAAAATTGAAGAAGACTTGCCGATTATGAAATTATTGTTGAAAATGTCATCTTAACATTTTTAAATGTCATGTCATCTTAATCATATATTCTACATACATATATGAAATTAATAGCGAAATTTGAATTTTAAATCCGTGTTTCGATTTTGTATTGCAATTATAATTACTTTATTCAGTAATACTAATTCCTTAGGTGCTAAAAGTAATTATGAAATTTATGGTTTTCAATTTATTATTATATTCTATATACGCAGAAGTAGTTTTTAAGTGTTCTTTTGAAATTCTTTTGTAAACAAATTAATCTAAACATAGAATTTTATAGTAACAATAAAATTGTTGTCATAAAGATTGCGATATTATTTTTAATAATGCCATATAAAACGACATTCTGAATATGGTTTTAATTTGTTACTTCCGAAAACTTCAAGCTTTTATTATTTACTTCCTCCTTATATATGTATCATACGAACTATTCTCAAATTACTTTCGATATTATTTGATTCTTATACACAAATTCGGAAGTTATTTTTAAGGCTCCAAAATGTTATGGTAATTTTGACTAAAAAATTAAAAAATAATAAAAAAATCTGATTAGGCCAGCACATAACCAACCACAATGTTTATCTAGTTTAGTTAAAGTATTCCAGAAGATTATGAAAATGCGTTTTAAGCACTTCTTTAGAATTTTAAGGATATTAATAAGCTTTTAGTTGACATACCTAAAAAAATGTGAATTGGGCTCTTAGTAGAGTTTCATTTTGTGTCGTCCGAATTATACGAAAAGTTCGTTAGTAACTCTAATATTAAATTTCAAGAAATTCTATCAATTCGTTGCGTAGATATGGTAAAAAATATAAATTCCACCCCCAAAAAACTGATTCGTTGTTTTAACACCTCGAACTCAAATATTAAATTTTAATGAAATCGATAGATTATTTTTCTCTTGATATACGCAAAAATCTATATTTGGCCCATAGTAAACGTCCAGTTGCTGACAACTGATTCCTTCCAAAATTTAGGAGATTCCGTTTACGGTTAAATGAAGCTTATATATGAAGAATCAAGTAAATTTGTTGAATATTTTCTTTAAAATGATCAAAAACGTAAATCAGGCCTCGGTAACTAAAAAGTCCAGTTACTGAGGCCTGATATGTCCCAAAAGTTGAGCAATCATCAACCATAGTCGAAATAAACTTTCATATAAAATTTCATCAAAATCGGTTCAGCCGAACTTGAAAAACAAGCGTGCATACGCAAACTGACAGATCAACAGGTTGCTAAAAACAGTTTATGTACACTTCCCTATGGAGAACTGTGGAGAGACTTATGGAGAAGTGCGCTCGCACCGAAAACTCGATATGCAAAATTTGTTGCCATCACATAACCTACCTATTATATACACAATGCGGTCGATAAAAACATAAAATTTTTTTGAATTTCAAATTAGCTTTAATTTTTATATCCAATTGCTAGAATTTTGATAAATAACGCCAATATTTCAGACATACTTCGTTATTAAGTTGAACATAATGTTGAAAAGAGACACATTTACCCCTTGTTACGGCCCAATGTAATTTAATATTATTAGTTTTTTCGTTTTAAAATACAAAATTCAAAGGTACATACATAATAAACAAAATAAGTTGACTATGGTCTTGGATATCATCAACCTTTAAAACTAAAATACAATTTCGAAGATGAGAGCTCAGATAGCGTTATTTTATTTTTATTTTTTTTTATACCCTGCACGTGCGTGAAGGGTATATTAACTTTGGTATGGAGTTTGTAACTACTTGAAGGAGTCGTCTGGAGTATGGAGATATTTATACGAGTATATTCTTGCTCAGCGTAAAATTTTGCGTTGATTTAGGCATGTCCGTCCGCCCGTCCGTTCGATCGCACAATAACTCAAAAACGAAAAATGAAATCGACACCAAACTTTCACAACTTTTTTCTTTTGTGCCAAGGACGAATCTTAATGTAATTGGGCCAATTCGGACAACGGGTTCGATTAGCTGCCATGCAACTCAAAGAGATTATTTTAAATATTTCAAGAACTAATAAAGGTATACATTGGTGCAGTGGTTATGGCACCGCCCCTTTAACCGAAGGGTCTCGGGTTCAAACCCCGGTCAGGTCACTATAAAAATTATATTCAATATTATATAACTTAATATGCAATACTAATAAATATTATACAAGTAATTTTCAAATATTCATAATATTCGATACTAAAGACTAAGAAAAATAAACAGTAAATTAATATTAATAAACTGAAATATTTAATACGAGTATAAATAAAAAAAAAAAAAACTACGGTAGGCTAGTCACCTACCTAGCTAACTCTCTATGACTATAGAAACTAGGGCATGATAGATATCATGCACTAGCCCTATACTCCTCCTAGGAGTGAAGAAGGAAAAAAAATAAAGGTATAAATATGAAATTTTGTATACGTGTGTCCAACTACATTCTAAAAATTTTAATGAAATTGCTTGACCAGTTTGGGTAGCTGCCATACAACTCCTAAAGCTAATTTTAAATATTTGGAAAAATAATAAAGTCAGATTTATGAAACTTGGCAGTCGTTCGTCCAGTTATAGGTCAGACATATCCGTGAAGTTTCCATGGAACGGTTTCACAAGTTCGTGTAAATTCTATACAACAATGAAGGGTGCAGGGTATAGTTCAACCGGTTTATACCGACTAAAACGTTTTTACTTGTTTTGCTTTACGTTTTTCAAACTCGGAGAATATTTATGAGCTAACGGGGCTTACTATTGAAGGTGCACCCATTGAAAAAGTGTCTAATTTCCGATACTTTGGGTCATAGCTTAATGATAATTGGGGCTGTGATCAAGAAGTAGGATGCCGAAGAAACAGCTGGAAGTCACTTTTACGAATTCAAACAACTGTTCTGCAGCCGCCAAATCAACTTGGAATAGCAAAACTAATAGCAAAAATTTGTGGAATATTTATAGGAAAGTTATGTTTAATAAGGACTCGACCTCAAACCGTAACATAAAATCTTTAGAGGTTAATGGTCAGGAAATTTGTAATGATGGTGAAATAGCTGAGTCAATGAATGAATATTTTATTGATATTGCTAACGGGGATAGTTGTTCTACTATTTCGTTTGACCAAACGTACTTTTCTACATTTACACATAGTATCTTTACAAATTTTGAGCTTAGGCCTACTGATTCAGAGGAAGTGAAATCAACTATCGATTTGCTTAGGTCCGGTGCAGCCACTGGTTGTGATTATATCTCGACTAAATTTGTCAAAAAATTTTCAGATAAAGTAAACCCTATATTGGTTAAATTTATTAATGCATCTTTTCGATCTGGCATTTTTCCAAGCTCGCTTAAAATGGCTATTGTTGCCCCTGTTTTTAAGACAGGTAAATCGACAGACAGATCAAATTATCGGCCAATCTCTATATTAAACTCCTTTTCAAAAGTATTTGAAATTATAGTCAAAAACAGGTTAAGTTATTTTCTATACAATAATGGAATTTTATCTGGTGAGCAATATGGGTTTGAGAAAAATTCTAACACAACGGCGACATGTCTTAGTTTGACGCACTTTATTTCGAAAAAACTGGATGAAAAGGATTTTATTGCATGTGTTTTCCTAGATTTCCGAAAGGCCTTTGACAGTGTAGACTATGAAATTCTTCTTCTTAAATTAAAAAAATTAGGATTTGGTACAAAGGATATTTCATTTTTCGAGTCTTACCTGTATGATCGTCAACAGAGTGTGCGCGTTAATGGTGTTCAAAGTACCTATAGATTAGTCAACAGGGGGATCCCGCAGGGGTCAATTTTGGGCCCTGACTTATTTAAAATATATATTAATGATGTGACTCGCTTGAACCTCAAGGGATCGATTCAATTATATGCGGACGATGCTGTATTGAAATATAGTGGCAGGACTGAGGATGAGATAAGAAATTCAATAAATGAGGATCTGAGGGTTATTGATGAGTGGCTTTCCAAGAATCGTCTCTCATTAAATATAAAAAAGACGAAAATATTGCTTTTTGAAAATAAACAATACGTACATAGGACTTTCTTTTCTGGAGGCTTACCCATTGAGGTGGTCGAACATTTCAAATACTTAGGACTTATTCTAGATTCTAGACTCAGGTATGACCAACATATTAATTACATTGCGGAGAAAATTACACCATATATATATATATTACGACGTCTTAGAAAAATGTTTGACACTCATACTTTGTATATAATATATTCGGCATATATTATGTCCCATTTAACATATTTGAATCCCTTGTGGGGAAATGCTGGCAGTTCCTTATTAAGCAGATTGGATATTTTGAATAAGAAGGCAATAAAATATATCCATTACTACCCAATTAGATACCCTACAAATAATTTATATACAGGCCCATATATAAGTTTTGAAAATATTTGTATACGTGAGTTGTATATGATCGCATTTAAAATAGTGCACAATTTAATTAAACATAATCTTATTCTTAATAGAAATATAGATATTCATAGCCGTAATACGAGAAACAAATCAAATTTTTACCTTTCGCTTTTCAAAACAAATAGCCAAAAAAAAAACTGTTTGTATAACTGCTTAAACTTATATAACAATTTGCCACAAAATATAAAAGCAATTGAAAATATTGGTAGTTTTAAAAAAGAAGTAAATAGGTTACTTAAGTAATTAAAAAATTACAAAAAGAAATTTACAAGAAGAATTTTAAGAATTGTAATATCTTTAATGTTTTTATTAATTGAATTGTATTTGCAAAATTTTGAAATATACTTATATTGTTTTTTTTTTTCCTCATTTGATATTCACTTAGTTAAATACTTTTATGGGACCAGATAGCTAAGGCTGCGGTCATAAAAATTGTTAACTTTTTAAATGTTTTTTGAGATAAATTTAATTATGTATATTTTAAGATAAGATAATTATATTGAATTACAATACTATTTATAGTTTCAAGAAATACAATAAAGAAAAAAAAAAAAAATTGCGTTGAACAAAGTTTCAATTTTTATAAAATTTATATTAATAAATTTTTTAAAATTTAAAGAAGTGGCATATTATTAGTTAACAAAACTAGCAAAGGTAAAAATTGCACCCTTTTTTGTTCAAAAATGTATTGTACTTTTATACTATTATAACTATTATTTTAAAAAATTCAATTGTGTTACTAAATTTTAGTAACACTACTGAAGACATAGTCATAAAGTTGAATTTTTTAAGGCGGTTTGCTTAAATTGTTCAATGAATTCGAAGCAATTTTAAATATAAATAAGCCCTAACATATTTTATTGATTATAAGATAAAATGCCGCTAACTGCTGCAGGAAAGCAAAAAAGATATCGGCAACGTATAAAGAAAAATCCTGAAAAGGATAGATTGCAAAAGATGAAATCAAAAGAACCTTACCACAAAACAAAGGTACTTATAAATAAAAAAACTGTACGAGAGCAAAAGCTAATAAGACGTAAATGGCTAAAGTATAAGGTTGATGAAAAAGAAAGAAAAACACGTTTGAAAGCAATACTAGATGACAGTCCACCGGCTTCTCCAACTTCGTCAGCAAGCGTACAAGGTTCAAGAAAGCGCATAACAAATCGCACAAAATTAATAAGCGAAAATATGGTCTGTTCAGAAATGAAACAGTTTATAACGTATACAAAGTATATGGATCGTACACTGCATTATTTCTTCGTGATGATGTGAGTCGGGGAAAAAGAAACAATTACTTAAAAAAAAATACAAAAACGATACCTGCTGGACACAAAAACATCACTCCACAAAAAATTTATTGAAATGTAGGAAACTGCTCTTATGTATTTTTTTTGAAAAATTGTCTCTTTTATGTGGTGAATCCGACAAGTAATATTAGGGGAAACATACGGATAATAGGTAACTATGAAAAAAAAATTTTAATGAAAAATTCTAAAAAATAATTTGGAAAAAAAATGTCATTTGTGCCAACTTTCAAATTTTGACCCATATGCATATTTTTAATATTTTTCGACCTTAAATTGTGAAAACAGGGGAATTTTGTAAAAGAATAGTTTGAAAACTCGCCCTTCAATTACTAACAGTAGAGGAATTTCTGTTTTACTGAAATAATGTCTAGTCGCCCTGAAGCAAAACTCTAATTAATATTTATTAAATCATTGATGAATGGCTCATTGAATTGAGTGGCCACGATTTTAATGAAATTTTATATGTAAGTTTATTTCGACTATGGCACGAATCGATCAACTTTTCGGATATATCAGGTCTCGGGAACTGCACTTTTTAGCGGCCTGTTTTACATTTTTGATCATTATGAAGAAAATGTTCAACAGATTTTCTTGAAATTTCATGCATAAGCTTCGCTCGTCCGTCCGCGAAACCACCGAAAAAAATTTTTGCTTGACCGTACGCAAAAATTCCTAACTTTTGGAAGAAATCAGGCGTCAGCAACTGGACGTTAACTACGAACCAAATATACATTTTTGTCTATATAAAGAGAAATAATCACCCAATTTCATTGAAATTTCATATTTAAATTCTCCGTATTGAAACAATGAACATATAAATTTTTTTGGAAAGATCAGGACTCGAAAACTGATCTGCGGGTCGATTTTACATTTTTCACCATATCTCGAAACGAATTGATGGAATTTCTTGAAATTTGATATTTCAATTCTGGTTGTTACCAAAACTAGTTATCGAGCATTTCAGTGAATTCGGATAGCACAAACCAAAACTCTACTAAGAGCCAAATTTACATTTTTCCAGGTATGTTAACTATAAGCTTACTAATGCCCTTAAAATTGGGAAGAAGTATTGAACAGGCATTTTTATAGTATTTTGTAACACTTTCACTTAAGTAGACAACAACACATTGCGGTCGGTTATGTGCTGACCACATCAGATTTTTTGATTTTTAATTCCAGTACAGAATTTTCACTAAACTATTGTAAATCTTTGCAGAACTCCACCAAAGCAATTTATAATGCAAAGAACATGAAATAGATCTAGTACACAAATACTATGTTAAGTACATATTTGTATAAGAATGGCGATATTGGATGTCACCGCTCATATCAATTAATTAAGAAATTGCAAATGTTTCTTAAAAATGTATACTGTTTTATATCTCGACAAGGCAAAAATACCTACATACCTGCATATAACATAATTATTGACGTTCGTCCACTGATACTCTTAACCTTTAGAAAAACGAATTTAATTAGTATGACAAAAACTTGTATACGACTTTGTTTTCGTAATTTCCCCTTTTAATTCCAATAATAATTAATTAAATTTCAATTTTAATTTAAAAATTAATAATTATAATAAAAACTTAAAATGAAGTTCATCTTTTCACCAGGAATGTCAAAAGGTTATTCCAATAAATTTTTCACAAAATTTTCCAATATAACATAATTTTAAAAAAAAACCTGTATTACATGTCATACACATTATATCTTCAATACAAAAATCCACTAACTAGTAAGTACATACATATATGTGCTAACACTATACATGTATTTATGTACTTATATATGAAGTTGTATATTAAGAAAAATAATAAAAGCATACTTATGTAGAAAAGCGTATAATTGAGTGAACGACAAAAATAAGAAAAATAAAAAAATTAAAAATCTTGTATTATCAAACGTCAGACTTTAATAATTCTCAAATGTCCTTAAAGGTCATTTGGGTACCGGTTTCTTTTCTTTTTAATTTTATCACGCATTTTAGCATTTATATGTGAAATAAAATCGCGAAAATATTTCGATTCCAATCAAAAATATTAAACAATTTTTACCATATACATACATATACATATAAAATAAAATGAGATAAGAAAAATTTGGAAAATTAAAATGTTTCTCTATAGTTGCGTAAATTGGAGTTGCCATTTTACGAGAATTTTTAATAAAAGATTTTTATAATATTAAAGCGTAGAAAAAATGACACTGGAGCTTATTTAAAGTAGTAATTTGTATGACAACTAACACATTTCATATTCTGGAATCGTGGACCAAAAAGTGTATTGTTAGGTGAACTTTGAAAGGAAATAGCTACAATGTAAGAACCTAAATAAACATTGAAGAAATATAACGAAAGATTGGCTGTCAACGTTGAAATAAAAAGCTGAAAAAACATTTTTAATTATATTGAAATGAACGGTAAAAAAAATATCCCGCAAGAAAGAGATCAATATGGAAATTGCGATAGAAGTGATTCATTGAAAACATTTCCTTAATGATTTGCTTATGCTTCTTTCAAGACAAATTAAAGGGGAGAAGTGACGTCTTCAACACTGTATACTATGCCTATTGTAGGCCAAACGGACAACTACCATTGCAAACTTCTCACCACTAAATTCTGTAAAATCATTGACGGGCGCTTCCGAGAGCTCAATAAACTTATTTTCCTCTGCATTGCAGATCGGCGTGTCAGAAGCAACAGCAAACATCTGTTGAGGACATGTTCTCATCGGATGTTGTAAATATGGCATATTCACAAATTCAATGTTTACGAATATAAATACATACATATTATACTAAAGAACTTACCCGTGAAGGTCAAATATTAAAAATTAGAATATATTTCAATTGAATAGTGAACCAAAATATATCTTAAATTCTTGTTAAATACAGATGGTAACTTCAATCAAGATGTAACGCAGTCATCTGTTCATAAGGTGCGTATGCAAGTTTGTGTTTAAACTTTAAGAAAGAAATTAAAATGAAGTTCAGGTGATAACTACCACCATAGTACACTATAATAAAATATTTATAGTACATTTCTAGATGAATATGAATAAGCTGTAAAATATGAATATACACATATACATATTTCGTTTTTCCATATACTGGTGCTTAACACAACGTTATGATAGACAACATAATTATCGTTATACAGAAAAAAAATAATGCGGGTACATACAGTGTGATCACGAAGTTAAAATACAAAATGAAGATTTAAATTGAATTAATTTAAATATTGAAATTAAATGACATCTTAGTTATCGTTTCAAGTTGATAAAGTGACAATAGTGGCGAAACCCTCGGCCATTATGCACGCATCATCAATCGTCAGAAAAACTAAAAAATGATTTAGGATTTCCCAAATACGCTAGACTAATTAAAAACTAGGAAAATTCCATTATTCGTAGCCATTACGCTTTAAAAAAAAAAACAAATTTGGATTGAAAATGAAATTTTTGTTCCCCTATAAAACACACATGTGACTTCGAATATAAAAATTTTAAGTTTTCAATAAATAATTGAATTTTTTCGTTTTTCTTTGGATGATTTGACTTTTTGCACTTTTGTTTTACCTCGAAATGTAATTTGTGATTTGTAACGGAATCTTAAGGTCAGTCAGATTTTTTACATTTTTGTATATTTTTGGTTTTGTTCTGTTTTTTTTTTTGGATTTTGTTACTCCTTTCTTATGGCATATTTTGTCTTAATACCATAATTTTTGTTAAATGCTTCAACAAAAACACAACAACAAATGTCAGTTAAATTATCGTTTTAGAACTGGTTTTATATTTTTTAAGTACATTTAGGGCAGAACATGCCTTTATAGAAATGGAGAGAAAAATTCAAAGAGATTTGTTAATTTTTTATAAAGGCTTTTTTTTTTCTTTTGGCATTTGTGTTTTCCTTCTGCTGCATGTCTTAAATACCTTCCAGGGATATTTAAAAAATAATTTTAACTGAGATATGATCATTGATCATTACACCATACATAATAAGTACGTTCATAAGTAAGTGTATGTTGTCTACATATGACAATAACTATGAATATGTGAAAATATTTCTAGTTGGATAGTAAGAAACTCCAGATCTTTTGCGAAAAAATTTACAATCTTGATTTTTTTTTTGCCGATCGCATTGCATACAATAAGGGAGGTTATGTGATGACATCAAATTTCACATGTGGAGTTTTTGGCGGAAATGCGTTTCTCCATGCTAGGGAAGCGCAAATATACTATTTTTAAAGAAATGCCTCCTCGTCTGTCTGTGCAGATCAGTATCTCCAGTTCAGCTAAACTGATTTAAATAAAATATTACAAGATATGAGTTTTCTTTGGGGGTCAGACTGTTTGATCAACTTCATTTAATATTTCAATTCAGAGTGTGAAAACAATGAATTTGAAAATTTTTTGGGAGTATTAGGGCTAGGAAACTGAACTTACACTAGGGTCCGATTTTCTATTTTTTACCATATCTCAGGAACTAATTGACTGAATTTCTCGAATTTTCAAATTTGTGTTTTGTTTGGAACCTGAAGTAACTGACTGAAAGTGAAACTTTTCTGAGAGCCAAAATTACATTTTTCTAGGTGTGTTAACTAAAAGCTTATTAGAGTCCATAATCTCCTGGAATATTTTTACTAATCTAGACAATACACCTTGCGGTCGGTTATGTGCTGATCAGATTTTTTTAGTTAAAAATTTAGTTTTGGCAAGAAAAGAATAAATAAAAAAAGCAAAATTCCAATAAAAATAACAAAAAAAAGAATAACCAACATATTTTATAGATGACGTAAAAAATCGATTAATTATTGGTAGAATTCTTAAATTTTTCCACTTGGAATGCGATTATTTTGGTATTTCTTGTTTCTCGTATTGTTTTAATAATTTTTCTGCTTTTCCCTTGTTATTATTAATTTTGCAATGCACATTTTAAAACTATGCAGAAGGTGATAAAAAAGAAGTTTCAATTTTTTATTTTATTTTTATACTTTTTCTGAAGAAAGAATGTTGTCATAAATGTTGTTTTGGCGCCCAAAAAATGGAATATTAAAAGAAAAGAAGTTAATCCATAAAATACATTGTAATTTAGTAAAAATCAAGAAAAATTAACTTTTCCATTTTAAAACTCGTTTATCACTTCTGCATCCAATATAAAAGGAAAAAATACTAAAGAAAAGTTCAACAGAAAGTATGATTGTTTTTTGTTTATTGGGGTAAGAATACATAGCACAACTCACGTAGATAATATGTAGTGCTCTGCTCGGGCGCCAAACTGATCAAATTTTCAAACCAAACAGATACAAATTTTTGTGAAAAACAATTCAGATAAATTTGAAATACAGGAATGCATAAGTCGTCAAGTGTCTAGCCAAAAATAGTTTTTTTTTTAATGCTGTTTTCTAACTTAGAACAGGTCATTTCCCTTGAAGGGGACATACGAACTTTGCATTTGATCATAACACCTCCTTTACTTAATAAATTGCGGTAGTTAAAAACGTAAAACTGTGCCCGTAACCAAGCCATTCATTATAGAATGAACATATTTTAGTCAAATATTATTTGTATGAGTACTAATAATTAAATATATGCGAGTAATATGCAAATGAATAACACTAACAGGCACAAAAGTTAAGTCAAAAACCCACAAAAATAATAAAATATGGTGTTAAATAACAATTATGATGGCATTAAATCAAAAATTTCAATAATTATTATATGAATAAAGTTTGTTTGTTTTTTCCATATACCTACATTCATTATATTATACACACAACATACGCATGTTTATTAACCTATTGAATGATATTAAAATTTTACAAAAACAAAACTTTAGTAATAATAAATAAACATAAAAAAACACAACGCTGTTAACAGCAAATAAAATTCAACCAAAGAAAATGTGGGTCAAATTGCGTACATTGAGCTCTTTACCTTAAACAAAAAAATAAAAAATAAAAAATGAAAACTGCAACCAAACCAACTCGGAGTATACTTGCATACGTCAATATTACACATTTATTCATACACATATACATATAACCAAACGTAAGCGTAAAATAAAAACCACAAAAACTACTTTATCAAACTTGTATAAAACAGTCGTTAAATCGTAAAAAATATTAAATTGTCTGAGAGTTGCATTTTAATTTTACATACATGATACATGCATATCTACAAATGTGTACATACTTAAGTATAAAAGATATGCAAAAGCGAGCAATTCCACTTTAATTTATTATCATAATTTAGCTATTAAATTGAACTAAATTAAGAGGGTTGCTTTTGAGATTGTAATGAAAAACTATATCGTTCTCAAAACTACAAACTCACGAACCTAAAAAATTGAACACAAACACGAGAATGAACCGCTTGTATACATAAAATATTCCGATAATATTTTAAGGTCGATTTAGCTTAGTTTGCAGATTCCTAAGTTTCTCACTATTGGAATCTTCTTTTAACCATACTAACTGTAAATTTGCAATATTATAGATAGTTAAAACCTTTCACAAATATCTTCAGAGTCTGCATTCAAAGCATTATCTTTGTGCTAAAGGTATCAAAGCTTTATATAGTTACTCAAGATGTGACCGCTATTTTGCCTTTTTTAAATTTTTTGTACTTTAAGTGCTTTGATAAAGCACACTTTATTTGGAATCCGTGTAAAAAATTAAACTTATACATCAACACATGATTAAATTCTTGAAATTTAGTGCGAAATATATACTTTGTATGTATGTATATACTTATAGTGTACATAGAATTATTTTATTTATTCATAATACAATTTCAGAATACTATTTGCATAAAATAATCTGTAATGTTAAAAATGATTGCAAAGTGCCGTTTTTATGAAAACCTAAGCAATTTTGAACCTAAGTAAGGTGAGAAGCTTTTACTACAAATTCACCTCCACAGAAAAACTACCTTGATAAATCTGAAAATAAAATTTCCTAGTTAGGATTATCTTCAGTGTTTAAAGCTAAAATCCTTCTGAAATAAATTTGGAAAGTTATTCTAAGAATAATGAATTTATTTAAAACGTGAAAAAATAGAATTGACCGTATCAACTCTGCGATACCCGTAAGAATTTGTCAACCTATGTGCGAATAAATATGTCATAGCTGACTATGGAACAGACTATTACTTTAAGTTGCCATATTACCATATTACTTTTTGCAAAATTTCAGTACTGTGTTTTCAATATTTCCTTAGATATGGCCAAACTACTATTGAAGTTGCATGGCAGCTTCCAGAAAGAGCCAAGCAATTTCAACGACTTTTGTCAGACACATCGGCCTTACTAAAATATTTGCTTGGGTGAAATTTCAATATCACAGCTTTTATAGTTTTGCACGATGAAATTTTTTTGCTGATTGTATGGAATGTTAAAATATTTCCTGCTGCATTGGGTAAAATAAAAATTGATATTAAAATTTTAGAGCGTTCTAAAAAAAAACTTATAGGCAAGAAAAATTAATTCGATCTGTAACTAATTTAACTAAGATATAATAATAATAATATAAAAGATTGATAAAGAAAATAATAGTGGCTTCAATAAAAAATTAAATTAAAGTAGGTGTACTTTGTTCAATAAAAATCTTGTTCGCAACACAAAAAATCTACTACTTAAAAAAATTATTACTTTTCGGTTACTGATTTTGTAAAAAGTGTTTTTTATACGCAAACCATAAAATATTTAAAACTAGTTGTTATGACACACTTCTTTTCTATTGTCAAATATTTTTGTAAAATAAATTTAAACTATAAAACAAAAGAAATTCGTAATAACCACTTGAAAGCTGTGTTAAAACAAAGTGTAATACGAGTAATAATAAAAATTTATAACAAAGAATAAAACAATATAAAAAATTCTTTTACGACCTCCATTTTATTTATGGTTTACTTTATTTAAACAATTGTTTCCTACATTATAAAAGTAAAGTGTTTACACTTTCAAAAAAAACTAATTATGAAAAAAGTACTTTTTTAAATAACTATTTGAAATAACTATAGGATGACAACAAAGGTGCAATTGCATTAAGCTGACCGAATACATTTTTGCAAAAGTACCATCAATAATTGATATTACGTAAGTTAGACTTAATATCAACAGGCCATTCAGATTATTAGTTTCTTACGGACGAACAAATTTAACATAATATTTCGTATATAATTGCTGCGAAATCAATTACCCATTCTAAATTCCATGATTATTATTTTAAAGCACAAAATCGATTTACCTACCTAAACAGTAAATAAAATCCTAAATAGTAATTTTGATTTACAGCAGAAAGAAACGTTTACTAACCTAACTTCCGTATACAATAGTGGAAAATGAAATTGTTCATACCTCTATATAAAAATTTATAATATTAAATTCATTTATTCCTCATTTTTAATCAAAATTTCTTTTATTCAAAGAAGAATCTAGATCAAATCATTTCTAAACTTTAAAATTTAAGAAATTTTTTTTTCTTAAGCATCTCCTTATGAACCAGTTTTTATGGCAAGTTTTGTAATAACATTTCAGAATTTTTACCCGTTTCGCTACCCACAAGAAAAAAAATTTCATTTCCTGAATAAAAGATCTATATTTTCATCTTATTTCGGTGTCTCCATTGCACTCCATTCCAATTTTATGGACATGGAGGAAACCATCTCAATTCAATATTTTTTAAATCTTTACAAAATAAAATATCCGTAGTCATTGTAATATTTATGATTACTTAAAAGTATATTATGGAATAATAAACATAAGTTCGATACCTAAGATGGCTTACCTTAAAAAATTTTAAGTGGGCAATTTTTCGTTCACAAATTAATGCAGAATACTGTAAATTGATTATTTTACTCTAAATTGATATTTTTCAAATCTTTACGAAATAACATATCCGAAGTCATTTCAATGTTATTTTTGTGTGTGCGCCTCAATTAAAGAAGTGATGTCTTACTTTTCAATTATACGTGAAATTTCAAACAATTTGCAGATTATAAATCTATAATGAATCCCACATAAAACTACATTGTCAACCTTCTACATATCAATTATGAAGTACAATATTAAGTAAAATATTGCATAACGTATTGCAATTGTTGAAAATAAATTTATGAATTTTTATTTTAAATCATTAATTTTTTTATATTTTGCTCGTAAAGCTGAGCTTGTTGCCGACATTTTATTTTCAGAAATTCATAAAAATTTATCGTAATTTTATTTTATAATTAAAAAATAAAATTATTGTTAAATACATAAAATATTAACTTGTCCCACTAGAAAAAGGTTGTTAATATAACAATTAAATTATTTTGTCATAACAGTTGTTAGCAGTTTTTTATTCAATCCTATTAATTACACTATATGATAAATGTGTGAGTACATTATTTAAATGGCATGCAATTCTAAATAACTAGTATCAGTATAAATCAAGTAGCTTAAGAAATTTTTGTTTGGCGTTACTTGTGATCAACAAAATAATATAAAATGGCAGTTAGTTGCCATTATCAATAATTGCAAAAATTATGGCAACTAAACAATTGTATTTTAGTCATATACAATCATAAAATTGTAAATATTTGGCAAATAATTATAACACTTTAATTTTATTGTTTACGTGTTGTCAACATTGTTTTATAGCTACCATTAAAGAATGAAGGAAAATACAAAATTATTTCTTAAATCCAAGTTAAAGTCTTATTGATCCAAAATTTGCATTATTTGTTATCAACGATAAAAGAATATAAATTGAAAAAAAAAATATAATTACTTTAATATTTGTAAAAAATTGAAATTTATAATGAAATTGGAGGTGAA
This sequence comes from Condylostylus longicornis, assembly GCF_029603195.1. Lineage (NCBI taxonomy): Eukaryota > Metazoa > Arthropoda > Insecta > Diptera > Dolichopodidae > Condylostylus > Condylostylus longicornis. The sequence continues at coordinate 6,856,901 of NW_026578017.1, read as the reverse complement.
GCTATTTCTAGTGTAATAACTTATTTAAATAATGAGATTTTTAAATAAGAATAAAAAGTAACCTGCAAGTTCATGTGAAAATTAAGAAAAAAAAATTGAATTCTATAATAAAAAATAAAGTTAAGTCAAACCAATGGTTTGTAATCTGACACTTTTCCCTTCAACTTGTGAATATACTGTAAAGACCTTACAAAAAGTAAAGTTCACCATAACTTTTAGATGAGGTGGAGATAGCTAAGATTTTTTTTCTACGGAAATAAGTTTCTAGTAAAGATCCATATACTTATATATATATGATAATTTCAGCTTTCTTTCTTCATGGTTGTAGACATGTCCAACGCACTGACGGACGGGCAGACGGAGGAACGGACGGACGGACGGAATGACGGATAAAGTAAAACTAATTAGCATTTTCTTTCAATTTTTTTTTGAAAAACTGCTAAAAACAAACAATTAAAGTAAAATGCGTTCATATTGTGAATTACAAACCCTCCCTTCAATCACAATCTCTAAATTTTGTGTTATTTATTTATATTGCCATTTTATTGTTTTGTTTCTCCTTAGCGTTAGAAAACTCTTGCTTATATTCCCCATGTTCAAATTTCTTAACCACCAATCATACTTTATAGCTTGTATAAGCTCTGGTATCCTACCACCATAAATATTTTAATCAAACTCCTTATAATATCCCATTAATCCTTTTTTATCAAGGTTACATTTTTTTAATCGCAATATTGTGTTCATTATATGCTAAAATATATATGTAAAAATATTTATATATAATCTGTATTATAATGTAGAAATGTGCGTGATTAATATAGCACAACATCACATTCAAGGTTACTATACACAAAATGCACGTGATTGTTATTTAATTGTAATAATAAACTTGAAAATGGAAAAAATAAAAAATAAAATGTAAAACATTAATAAAAACGAATATTGTAAAATTAAAGTGAAAAAAGTAAAAAAAATTCAATTGACATAATAACATTATTGTGAACATCACTTTCAGAATAATAAAAAAAAATAAAAAAAAAACAAAAGTAAAAAATATGTTCAGCCTACCTACTTATTTGCCGTGATCATGGATCATGATTCCATTTAACTGGATCACTGAGTCCAATCAAGTGCTAATTATTTCTGTTACGCTTACATAATATGCAACTCTCTCGCTTTTTGTATTAGTCTTATATACCATATACTCAGAGTGAGAGAAAAATTCACTATTAAAACTCTTATAATAAAAATGGAGTCAAACCTCAAAAACAAATAATTTCAACAAAGGTCGTCGACAACTGAGCATATCTTTTAAAAAAATCTCAACAAATAAAACAGGTTAACATTATACTTAGTCTTTTTGTAATACCACAAACTGAATTGAATCTCAAAACGGATAAACAATAAAAGAAACAAATAAAATATTTACTAAAATATTGAATTTTCATTTTAAGTCGAATTAATACTCGTGTCTTTGCATATACACACTCCAAAAGTTATTTTTAGCACTTTTCCAAAAAATTTTTTGAAAAAAGTGCTTATTAGTTTCACTCTGTCCGTCCGTCCGTCCGTCCGCCCGTCCGTCCGTCCGTCCGTCCGTCCGTCCGTCCGTCCGTGGACACTTTTTTTGTTTACAAAACTTCTACACCTTTTAAGATAGAAAGCTGAAATTTCATATGTACATAGATCTTCACTAGAAACTTATTTCCGTAGAACAAAATTTTTACCTATCTCCCCCCCTCTAGAAGTTATACTCCCCCAAATCCCTAAAAATGGCCTTTTTTAAATATTTGTTGCAATGAAACCATAAGCATTTTTGAAATTTTGCAAATGCAGAAAGGCAGTGGCTTGCTTCCCCTAGCGCGGTATACTATAGTTAAACTTTAGAAAAACAAAATGCCCGTTCAAATTTACCGTTATCTAAAGTCCTTTTTTTCCAAATTTTTGATGTCATTTTTCTTCTAGACCCCAGCCTGTAGAAACTTGAAATTTTAGGAGCTTTTAGACATTAACAAATAGTTTATTTTGTTAGAAGAAAATTTTTTTCCATCTCCACCCCCTCTCAAGTTATCACCTCTTGAAATTCGTAAAATTTGAATTTTTGACACCTTATATTTCCGAAACCGCAAGCTTTTCCAAATTTTTATAAACGCAAAAAGATAACAGTAAATTCCATAAAATTAAAAAATATAATTATTTTTCTTAACTCGCACAATTAACCCTTAAAATCGAGCATTATGTTAACTCCTTTTTATATTAATTTTTGCTTTATTTCAAACACTGCATATATGCGTCATCCTAAATATATGCAATTCTAGAAATAGTTTTGTATATGAATGAAAATAATTTTAATAGTTTGATAGGTATACATAGACTGTATTTAAAAGCAGAATTTTCACTTGTTGAAGGGAAAAGTGCTACAATACAAACCATTGGTTTGACCCAACTTTATTAATTTTAGAAGAAGAAACGAAAAAATAAATAAAAAAAATTAGATTGGTCCAACTATGAGGTATAAGTAATAGAAATAGTCTAATTTACTTGTTTATATAATAAACATAGGCTTTTAAAATTGAATTTATTGATGGATGCATACTTTACAAACGTTTGATTTAATAAGCAAAGGCCATATTACAATTATAAGTGAAATTGAAAACTTCAACTAAACAATGGCAATTTGAATGTACTCCCTTCAGCTTTTAGTTGATGGAATATATTGCAAATTATAATAACTGTATTAGTTTTCTTGTAATTCAAATAAATTAAAATAATTATTGCCACAATTAAGTGTTCTTAGATATCTCTAATTTTCGTACAGGCTCACACAAAATTATCTGTGCGTAAATAAATTGAGTACACTGCTCGTCATCATTCGAAATTTTCAAAAGGATAAAATAATACAAAATAGACTGAAATGTACAAATATTCGTAAACTTCTTTGTCCTACAAACAAAATATTAAGTTTATAACTTTCAATAACATTTTACATATTCATTGTAATTTAAATTCGTTATTATTATAAACTAATGTTGAAAAATAGGTGCAAATTAAAATTTTGTCAAATTTGGCAACAAAATTTAACATAAAATTGCCAGTAGTTGGAAAATTATAAATGCAAATTACTTTCAAAATTTTATTGCTATAAATGAAGATTCGAGGAGGATGTTACGAAACAAAAGCTGTTTCCTAATTTTAAGGTCCCAGTTCTATTATCTAATTCGGTTTAAGTTCAAATACCTTAAGAAAAAGCATTGGATTCGTACAGCTAGAAAAAAAATTTATAAATTATTTTATTTTTACAAACTCCTATTTTATTCAAAGCTAAAACGTTCTATAATTACTTATGATGTTTCATAATTTCTCCTCGTACTAAACCATGACAAAGTGTAAATGTGCGTACTAAGACTTTTGCAGTTTTATCTTGGTCAAGTCTAGTTTTATCCATGGGAAGGGTTTGGTCACAATATATGTATTTATTTACTCCAAAAAACTTATTCTGTAAAAAATTTGACACAATCCTTTCTTTGATTCGAGCTTTCAATTAAGATGTGAGTTGACTTGAATGAAAACAATATGCAACTTAATTTTTTTTCCGAAAGAAAATAAAGAAAACAAAAAACCACAGTAAAGAAAACGAAACAACATGAAAAATTGTAAAATTTCATTTGGAGCTACCAAGCCCGAACAAATATTTACTAACATTGCTTACTTAATGTTATAACATTATTCAAAAAGAACGTTTTATCTATAATAAAATTCTGGTACGAAGATTTAAATACTCTAGATTTCCATAATGTAGAAATATGGTTTCCAAATTCAGTTCAAAAATATCTGGTCACTCTGAAATCAGCAATCAATACATAGGCTGAATCGGATTTAAACTTAGTAATACTGCAATATAGAAGTCACGATACTGTTTCTAATATTATGAAGACCAAATTCATATACCATGTGATATGAAATTTAAAAATTTATAATTTTTAAGTGATTAAAAAATTGTTATCAGGCAATTCCGCGGGCTTTATAACATAAGACTAAAAAGTATGTATAATTATTATTATTATCATTGTACTGAACTCTGCCAAATCGTTTAAATGAAATTTTGTCAAAAAATTCATAGACACATGATTCCAACAAATTGGCAGATCCAATTTTTAAAAATTAAAACAACTTAAAATTTAAAATCAATATGGGAATTGGAAAATGTTTTAAAATTATTTTTTTTATTAATCACACGTTAAAACACAACACCACTACGCATAAACTTATTGCATATTAATCGCGATTTATTTTGTATTCACAAATATTTATTATTCATCTCACTTCTTCTATATATACGATTATTTATTTAGTATCTTTGAATTATTACGAATTTTTCTGTTAAAGGTGAAAGAAACAATAAATAAATAATTGATATTTCGTATACATATACTCGCACCCATGCAAATTATAAAATAAATTATAATGTAATTAATTTCTTTAAATTTCGAAGTTAAATTGTTACACAAATACTGCGAATTGAGAACGCTTTTGCAATTTCTAATAATTTTCAACATCACATATAAAATCAAACATGGTCAAACATAGTACTCGTAGAGAAGCCAATATATTAATTTATATTAGCTACATACGAGTATGTACAGTTCAAAATCTAATCAATGAAATTGATTGACTTGATTAATTTTTGAACGTCAATTCATGCATATATTATTATTAGTATACAATATGAATGTCAAGTCGTTATCGCTTTGCTGTCGTATCGTTTTGCATACTAAATCAACTCTCATATTGTCATGAACAATTTTTTTTTTTGTAAATAATTACGAAATTTGTCACTAATTTAATGATTCAAAAAACGTTTTAATACGCTTTACGTTTTCGGTAAAAACGTAACAAAAAAAAAGAAACAATAGAACACAAATGGTCGACAAAATTAAAAATTATATTAGCGTTCATTGAATATCTTTTCTCATCATTATGATTTTATGATCTTATAATGGTCTTTTATATAGAAATAAGCATTCATTCAACGAAATTTCAATAATAATGAATGAAAACTATGCTTGAAACATTATGGTCTTTTTAAAAGCAAAAAAATAAAGGAGATTTGATAATCTTATAATTTTGACAATAATTCACTTAAGTGTTTCTCACTTGAAATCATTGAAAATTTCAATGTCAAATATGAAAACTATACAAAACTGTACGATACGAAAAATGTGTAATATGAAAAATGACGTGAATTTTGAACTCACAAAAAATAAAAGCGAACAAAAACGATATTGATCTACATCGATGTATCGATAATAATATCAATCAGATTATGAAAATCAGATTTGATTAAATCAGAACAATGAGAAATTAAGACAAACTGAGCTAATGAAATAAATTGAGATTTTTGTTTTTTTTTTATTTAAATGTAGAATGGTAGATGTTAATTTAAATGTAGATGAAATATTGATTTCATCTTACAATTAAAAAAGACTTGATGAGATTTACTCTTCTTTTAGTGATTTCGATTTCTTTTATTGAGATCAAGGCTAAGAATAAATTAAGAGACTATATCCAAAGGTATAATAGAAAAATTTCAATAGTATAATGATTTGCTTTGATTTAAATTGACTTTACAAATGGACTTTAATTTTTAAATTATTACAAACAAAATTTTGTAAAAGGCTGCCAAATTCAATTGTACTTTTTCCTCTGTACATATTTATTTGATCTACTCACTTTGAATACAAATCATACATTTTACTACAGGATTCTTGCTACAAAATTATCGCACACTAGAAATACAATGACATTTGAAACTTACTTACTTAATATTAACCTGAATAGGAATAGAAATTTTGATTTTCTAGCCTCTGTTCTAAAACAGATTTCACTGTTATGTACTTGTTATATTATTTTACCATTACAATAATTAAAAAATGATTAAATCTTAGTAAAAATTTTGAAAAATTATTTAAAAATTTTAGTTTAAGAAATACTTGCAATGTTTTACTCTGTTTTTATACCTGGTAACTACAGATTCCAAAATTTTGTAACGCTAAGAAATAATCGTCTAAGATATAGAATTCGTAGATCGAATCGAATAATCGTCTAAGATATAGAATTAAGATAGATCGTCTGTAGATACAGTGTGTTTAACCATGTCTGTCCGTTTGTTGTCCGTACCAACTCTAACTCAAAAACTAATTGAGCTAAGCTCACCAAAGTTTGAAAAATGATTTATAACAGTAAATTCCAAAACCCTGTTTAAATTGAGTAAGTTGTTTGTTCATAGCTCAGAAACTATTAAAACTACGTATAAAGCTGAAATTTTTAACAAACAAATTTGGTGATGAAATTGTATGAAACTGTATGCCGATTATCTCTACCATTTCAACTCATTTATTCGTACGGGTATCACAAAGTTGATATGGTCAACTATATCCCTATTCTGGTTTCTTAATGTGATTTTCTCCGATACAAAACGAATTTTTTAAATAATTTACCAAAAACTTGCAACAAGATCATAAATTTAAAATAATGAGTTAATTTTAACAAAAACATCTAATATTTCAAAAATTTACAACTTTCATTGCATGTGTGTATGTTTATGAAAAGCAAAATTATTACCTTTCCTACAATTTTAAAATGGTCACCCACTTAAACAAAAATGGTATTATTTTTAAAAAAAAAGTGGCATACAACCAATTTGGAATTATTGATCACTTGTAGAAATTTTTTTTTCGTGACATTTTTATACTTCAACCATATTTTTCAACAACATTTTGTTCTCAAGTTAAACTCAACTCAAAATATTTATATAGTTGCCTTTAAAATCATAATTAATATTAAAAGATCGTGAGATTAAAACATAATCAAAATGATTTGGTCAAATTATTTTGGTGTTTAACAATTCAAAAGATTTTGTTATATTCGATTTTTTTTTCATAATATTTAAATAAATTTTTTAAATTAAGTTTACATATGTTTTTAATGACTAAATAGAAATGATTGATGATTGACAACCATTTAATTATGTTATCAAAAATGTTAAATCTTAAAATAAATAACAAATAAATTAATTTAATAAAAAGTTTTAAAATGTTCTTTAAGTCAAGCGTTATGCGTACATTTTTATTTTATATCTTAGAAGTTGGTTATTGGTCTAAATTATAATAACAAGAATGACGATAATTAATGTAGTATTTAAGAGAACAATTATTCTTTAAAGTGGAAATTTCCTTAATAATTGTGATTTTTTAGTATAATTAAGATCATTTTAACAAGTTGAACAACAATGTCTTTATTTTTGCAATATATCAAAACTAAATTGTCTAACATGAATAATTATCGGAAATTAAACAAATAAAATTAATTTGATGAACCAAAAGAATTTTTTGCAAATTTGTGAACAATTCGAATCAAATTAAGAATAACTTTAGTAATGTGCGAATACTAGCTTCTCGTTATTTCAATACTTGTTACTTCAAAGTAACTGATTTCTCGTAGATCAAGAATACCCATTACTCAATAGTAGCATATAATTCATCATATTGCCACATGATGTACCTAATATTAACTAGTATTATTTTTGTATAAAGTTAATGGGATAATCAGAATGTGACAGATTCGTATTAGAATTGACTCATGTGTTGTTGTTGTTGTATACAGATGGGGTTATTACATTGTGATGTTAATTACATTAAAATATTGTATTTATGAATAAGTGGAGGGAATTTATGAATTTTTTTTACATTTAAATACTGTCAACTATTAATGTACGTAAATACAAGGGTAAAATTGAAATTTAGTTGGAATTGCGTTAACGTCACATTATTACTAACCACAAGAACTTCATTAAAAAAGTTCTGATATCTTGAGAATCATATCTTGGGAACCACAGTTCCTACGGCTTAAAAACGAATTCCCCGATGATGTAATAAAAGAATAAAATAACAAAAAATTAAAAACTCCCAAAAAGTGGCACAGATTTTTTTGGACTTTATTTTTTTTGGGAAAGTCAATTACGTTTTTATAGGAATACGTTTTTAAATTGCGTCTGCCGACTTCTGGTTCTCAAGATACAAAGCTTTATTATAGAGCCTTAACAAAATTTTTAGAAGTATCTAGTAACGAGTAAAAAGCAACGGGTATTGATCGAGAAGTAACGAGAATGAATACCACAAAGTAACTGAACTGCACATCTCTAAATAACTTTTAATTACATACGTGCATATTGCCAACAAATCATTTTTAACTGCATCAACTTATATTATTATGGATTAATTAAGTGCGATTCCCTGATGGCTGAATCTTTTTATACACAAAAATAAGTGCCAATATTTAAATTTTGATTTTTGACTGGAGTAAAAATTAACCATACAAAACAGCATTTCCTTTAGAAACTACTTTCCGCAATAAATGTACTTCGAAATAAATTTTTGTCAAAATTGTCACATAATCCAAAACTATTTAAGGTAATGCAATTGAGATATTTTGGAAAGAAAAAATATCGAGAAATTAATAAATCTAAATGTTCCCAGATGCACTCCATTTAACCCTATACTCGTATGTATGGTTTAAAGTGACGTAAAAAGTTACTTTCCTCACGGGAAAAATAACAAGTTATCGACTACCAGAATTCACAGAAATATTTTTAATAATGAAAAAAACAATGTGAATTTTTTTATAATTAAAATTCTAAAATTATAATTAAAATTAAATATTCAAAATAACGTGATATTAAAATCAATTAAGCATATATAATTAACAAAAATGTTACTAATTAAATTCAGAATATCTAAATTTTATATCTGCATAATAAAGTAGACATATTAAATTTTTAAAGGCCTTTTAAAAAAACATTTAATTATAAAAATTTAATATTACTCCAGTAAAGGCAACAATTATTTTAATATTATGAAAATAAAAAAAGAAATAAATTTAAAAATTTTAACATAATTTTAAATTAAATTAATTACTGATTTTTTTTTTAAATTATTATTGTATGTAGGATTTTTTTAACTTGTTCGAATTAAATTATAATAGTTTACCTTCAACCAATGAATTTTGAGTAAATGAATTTCTTAATTACCTACTCGTACAATATTTTGAGGCAAGAAATCTTAAATCGTAAATTCTTGTAATTATACATGCATTTTGCATATAATAAAATGTTTAATTAATTAATTGCTTATGTTTATTAATTAAATTAAATATCTTGTACTTTAAATAAATTTTAAAAATCAGAATGTAGATTTATTGTATGGGTTTTACATACAATAAATCACTAGCTTGTCCCGCGCTAAGACGATCGCAATAGATCCTCATACATGGTGCAGTTGCACTGTAAACCTGGTTGTCTACAAATCTACAATCAATACATGGGTTTTAAATAATTCCTTGTTTAGCTTTTACAATACAGATATGCTCTATTTAAATGAACTTAAAGTCGCGTATTTTTCGTTGAAAAACGATACTTAATTCATATTCACATTTAATGTTATATTGTTGGCATTTCATGCATAATTCATCAAAATTAAATCGACTCAATTTAGTTAATCAGTTCATTATGGAAGAATTGAGGTCTGAACAAAACAATGAAGTAACATTAAGACATCCTTAATATTAATTCAATGGAAGCAATTAATTTCGGCTAAGAATAGAACCTGAAATTGGACTGAAAATATTATGCGATTCGACGCGTTATTTATTGTGTTGGTTATTTTCTTTTTAGGGACAGAAATATCTTATTTACGTTGACCATGTTGCACCGGTTGTAATTTATCGTCCACTATTATAACATTTTTTTATTTTTATAATGTTAAGAGCAAAACTCATTAAATTATTCTCCTTCCCCACTTCTTTTAAGTGAAATACCTACTGACTTGTTGTAGAATTAAACTACGGATTACGTGTGCTTTTAATTCTTCAAATTCAATAAATATTAATAACAGTCGTTGAACATTAGAGGAAGATATTTCAACAATCTTCCTTAAAATAAGATGGAATTTTTCAAATTTTCATATAATTTAATTTTCAAATAATTGGAAATAATATAAATTAAATTATATTTAATATTCTAGATTAATAATTACATAATGCATTCAATGAATTTATGTTTAACAAATCTGTTCAAAAATAAAATACTCATTAGCACTAATCTTCTTAATTACTGAAGTAAAGTGTTAAAGCTTACGCGATATACGTACACACATAAATATTAATAATAGTGTACGAATAACACATAATATTCTCGCGCATATAATGACAAGATATTGTAATTAAGATATTTTCAAGTGAATAAGTAATTAAGCAAGGGCAAAATTTAATTTTAATTCAGGATTTATTATTCCGTTGAAATTTTATTCAGATTAGGTTTTATTCTTCTGTGTTTTTTTATAATTTTTCGTTTATATAATCTTGATATAAGATTAAAAAAATTTAATTTTTATGGTGTATTAACATTTGATAAGTAAATGCAATACAATAAAAATTAATTTAAATAAATAATAATATACAAGTTTTTCTTTCCATAACTTTACAATTAATTTTGATTAACTTTTTATTATAGCACATATACAAGAAAAAATGAGTAGTGAGCAAGTGAAGTTATTAACCATACCTTGACACAATACTTGACATTTTATCAAAGATAACCACTAATTTTTTTCAATTATCTTGTAATTAATATATTTTTAATTATAATTTTATTATTATTGTACATGTATTTTGTGCTTGTTTCATAAAAAAATTCATATAAAAGACCAAGAAAAAAATATTTTCCAAGAAAAAAACTTTAAGTTGAGGTCAAAATAACTTTGGAATTTTTTAATATTTAAGAAGTGATTGGAATTTTATTTTAATTTTACTGTTTTTTTTATTCTATAATTCTTTTAATTTTTAGGACTCTATCGGTAGAAGTGACTAATTATTAATTCGTAATTTTAATTATTTTAATTTTTAGCATTCATTTGATTTTAATCAGTTTAAGAATGTCAGCATGTTCGATTGCGAATTTAAAAACAGCTATAATATATTTATAATTAGTCCTGAACGATACCTGGATATAAAAACGTGATTCATGTTTACTTCAGTTATTCAGTTAGCTCAATAAGTTGACAAGCGAAAATTTTTAAAGTCGAATTTGGTGCTTTGTATTTTTGTTTTTCCTTAATTTGAGTTCTTTTAACACTAAATTTTCAATTGAAAACTTTGGGTATATATGTTTAATATGTTTCGAAAATATTAAAAATACGAGAAAAAAATAGAGTTGACCTTGTCAACTCTGTGATACCCGTACGAATTTGTTACCCTATGTGCGAATAACTAATGTTGCACTGAATATGATAATACGGCAACATTAAGTTGCCGTATTATCATATTAATTTATGCAAAATTTCAGTACTATGTGTTTTTCAAAATACTGGTTGTGCCAAATAACTTTTGAAGTTGTATGGCAGGTACCAGAAGGAGCCAAGTAATTTCAACGACTTTTATGAGACACATTGGCCCTACTAATATATTCGTTTGTGTGAAATTTCAATACCACAATTTTTATAGTTTCTGAAATATAGTCAAATAAATTTTGAAGTTGTATGGCAGCTACCCGAACCGGTACACCGATCATGTCCAATTTAAATAGGGTTCTGGCACTTACTACAATAAATCATTTGTGAAAATTTAGTGAACTTAGCTCAATTAGTTTTTGAGTTATCGTTGGGACGGACGGACGGACAGACAAATCTAAATCAACTCAGAATTTGACGAACATGCGTTCGTACGGGTATAATAAAAAAGCAAGAGCTTTTCTTTTCAAATATGAAACATGGACCCAATTTAACCCAATTGACTTTGAAATTTTAAATTCACATTGTCATTGTAAAATGAATTTCTGCTCATAATTCTCTTAATTTCGTACTCGTACCGAAAATAAACCCCTACTTCGTTTAAGTAGCTTTAAAATAATAGTAGCCTGTAAGGAATAATAATTTTTTACTTTTTCCTAACCTTTTCCTGTAAGGATTTTTTCCTTTTTAATAATAAGAGAATAAATTTTATTTTCCACTAAAATGTTTTAAAAAATTAAATGAAAAAATCTGAGAAAATTATAAGAAAAATCTTCTCAATTTATTTTATGATTTTAATGACGCTGTTTTAAATAATAAATAAATTTGTGAATACTAAACAGCAAATTAATGAGCATAACTGACTGACAAATAATTAAAGTTAAGCATGCAAGTTTTTTTTTTTATTTTTGTGGTGTGTTTTTAATTATTTCTTCCCGTATCATATATTATTAAGAACTTCCCTACGAAAAAAGATTAATAAAATCACTTTATTTTATAACTTCTTTAAAAATCTTTTCTTCAAATAAACTAAAACTGTACCATTTATATTAGTAGCACCTTAAATTTTTGCATATGTATGCATGTAAAAATACAATTTAAGTATAGTCACAGAAATAGATCACGGACAAAGATTGGAGAATTACAGGAAAATTCAAGATAATTTCAAAATTTCAAAATATTTTCTTGAGCTCAAGTGCTGCAAATAACTGCATGAATGTATTCTGCTTAGGTAAACCGAGAATGTAGAATCGAAGCCTGGTAAATGTAGCTTTCGAGCCGTAATATACGCGCAGTCTGTTGGTTTATTGCTTTAACGTTTAAAATGTAAAATATGTAAAAGTTCAGAAATATGATTTTGTAACTATATATGGATGACAAGACATATTGTCTCTGATAAAAGATGTAATTTCTGAAAGCTGATTTTCTTTAAAAGTTTAGGAATTGTCATCACAATCCCAGCACACTTACACACAAATATCATTAAAATTGATTCTAACGAAATTGAAACTCAGAAAAGACGTCGTTTAAAGTGGCTTTCTTTGCGTTCCTCTAACTTGGAAAAAGTTTTTCTAGTGGAAACTTGAAATATAAAATTTGTGGCGATCCTAATATCATCTTTATAGTATGAATGCGGTCGACAAGAGGAAAACTTTTTAACACTTGTCAAACAAATTCGTATGGAACCACAATAATACCATATATGAATAAAAGCAAATTTCTCATTGAAAGATCAAATTTAATTAAAAACTTACAGAAAATTAACTAAAAAGAGAAAATAAATTTCTATGTATATACCTTTTTTTTTCCTTTAAAAAATTTTTATTGACACCTTATGTCTTGCCCATAACAAATTTCTAACCACAGTAATAATATTTTCACTTCCTGATCCAAAAAAAAACAAAACAAAAATTAGTCACAAACCAAACATAGTTAACTAACATTTTATCAATATTACACAAATCCAACAACACTGTGTCTGTCTGCTATTTAAGACAAACGCCTAACTAACCGCAATCACACAATAAATAATTTACCACAAGAAGCCTTTACTTAATACTTAATTTTCTCCAAAAAAACAATACAAAAAAACAAACAGAAACACTTAAAATGAAGTATAGCTATAGAGAAAAAAATTCACAAACGAAAAATAAATGTTGTCAAACAACTAAATAACAGTAAAAATAAGAAAAATAATAAAATAATAATAAATAAAAAACAATTAAAATTTTATAAATTACCATAAACAGCCGCTAATATTAAAGTAATAATAATCGATCAAAATCTCCGATATCCTACGTACAATATTATAGTAGAAACTTTATGGAAAATCTTAACAGAGTGGACTTACATATCGTATTAAAATTGAATAAGTCATCCCAACTATAGGATTTTGTCTTAACAGCTTAACAAATTTTTGTTTTATTATTTATCAGAGTCTTCCGCATTTTAAAATACTTACAACATCACTCATATTCTTTTATACGAATAATAAGATGTTGTACAGATTGTTATTCAAACATTTCGTAATTCTCTGAAGAAAATCAAATTTGAAATTTGAAGTTCTACAATGCAACCCTTAATGTTTATGAATAATGTCCCATCATTACAAATGATGAATACATTAAAATAAAATGGTTTGAATGATTAATAGAAATAGAATCTATTCGACTTTAACTCAGGTACTTTAAACATTTCTTGCTCCATCATATTTTACGGGGAAGCTTCCCATTACGACCATTATGACCCTGTCCATTTGAATGATATTTTGTATTATTAAGTATTTTATATATTTATAAACAAAATCTAAATATTTAAAGTTAGTTAATTTGGTTATAAAATAAAAGTTTAATACACACATTTGAAATTATTTAATCATAAAAGACAAGTTTAAGTCTTGGATTTTCTGTTTTTCTTTTCTTCGGTGCAAGCTTTTGGGTATTGTGAGTCTGGACATAGGATTACTTTTAACATTTATTTAAATAAAGTACCAAAATGTACAATATAAAAGGTGAACCATCGGAAATTACCAAAAATAATCAAAAAATCAACATATAATATGTATGTATGCATTTATATGTACACGCATATTTAATTTATGTAGTTGTAAGTTTTGCAAAAATTAATTTATGCGAATCCATCAATCCAAAAACGGCCAGCCCTTTTTTTTACTTTTTGATTTCTAGCATATTGCTATTCCTACGTAAGTTAAAATGAAGTAAAGTCGGATCAAACCGGATGCTTTGTAAAGTAGCACTTTTTTCTTGAACAAGTTATTAACAATGCTTTTTAAAAAAACAATCAGCTGTTTCAATTATTCTCATTAATATTCCGTGACTATATTGAGAAAAAAAATATTGCATACTTCTTGGTAAAAAATTAAAAATTAGAAAAACGCATTAACATAATGGTCAAATTCGACCATTCAAGCTGAGTCAAGCTGAGTTAAGATAGATCACTATATTTTTTTATGATAGCGTTTTGTCTTCATAAAAATTTGAAAAAACTTTCCGTTTCGAAAATATATGGGACCAATAATAGAAATTTTACTAATTTCACGCGGGAATTTGGCAGACGGCGGACCAGAAAAAAAGTTCTTCCATTAGAAAGTTCCAATAGAAGGTAAGGAAGAAGAATTTGAAAAAAAATAGTTATTTTCTATAGTATGAGGTGCCAATGGTAGCGAGGTAGTTAAAGATTTCCTACTAGGAACATAGGTTCCTCGTTAAAACCTGTTTGCATATAAAATTTTAGCTTTTTATATCAAAGGGTGTAAAAGATTTGTAAACAAGCATATTAATAGACGGACATTACCAGACGGATGGACAGGTAGAGTGAAACTAAAAAGCACACTTTTTCTCAAATTTGTTGGAGAACTGCTAATAAAAATTAAACGAAAACTTTTTTAATGAATAGGTGAAAAGTATTTAGGTAAACATATGAGCTGCAACGCATATTAATGAGAAAGTTTTTTTCTCTCTCTGTTTTCATAACTTTTTGCTTTTTTTTTGCTTTGAATAAAAGTGTTGAATTTCTTTTAGCATAAGCCCCAAATTAAAAGTTTTTAATTAAAGTGACCATACATTCTCAATATGATGGGGTATCTCAATAGTATTAGTAGTTTGTTAACAGTAATAATTTTTAATTATTTACTTAATTTTTTATTTACTTCCATTTTTGAAACATAATCTTTATAGAAAAAAAAACCTCGTAAGTGCTTAAACTTCAAATAATTTAAAAAAAAGTATGCAAAATAACTTGTTTCGACACAAATCCATAAAGTTTGTGAGAATCATTAAGGAAAGCTTTTTTACGTTCGTAAAAAGTTAAGAATATATCAAATGATTTGCAGCCTGCTCGTGTATCTCGCATTTTACTCACTTTTTGTTTCCTTCAAATCAAAATTCTTTGGATTTTTTGAATTTTTTCTCAAATTATCGACTGAACGTCTCAATTTCAAAAACAAAGTGAATAAATTTTAAATAGATTTTAGAAAAAAAACGAGATACCGAATAATTCTTCTCACTCGAAAATTACATTATACAGAAAGTTAATCACTTTCTTCTCACTTGCCGAGTAAAATAACGAGATAGACGATCATATTATTTTAAGATTTTTTAGTAAACTTGTACAAATGACTGCAAAAATGATTTGGCGATTTGAATAACTTTTTATTTGACGAAAAGCTGTGAAGCTCTGAAATTTTATCAATTTGTAGACATTTTCAAATTATTTTTGTTTTGAAAAATTAGACTAACTTTATTTCGGCTAGAATTACTGAATTAGCTAGATCCCAAAAAAGTAATGGTAGTGGCCTTGTTATCAAAAAATATAATAATATTTATCTATTCCTTAACTATATAAAATTGTACTATTCATTAATACTGTTTTTAGTTTTTTTGTTTTCCTCTTATAGACATGTATGTACTAAGAAAAAAACATTACCTATGATATCGAAAATGTAACTGTAATGCATTTCAATAGTGACATTAAGCAATTATTTGTTTCGGAAGTATTATACGAAAATTATTCTTGTAAAGTATGAAAACTCACAATTTTGTAAGATAAATATAAATTTCTAAAAATTTCAAAATATACTTTGGGTTTAGTTTCGTAATGGATTTCCACAGGTACTTTTCTTATTTTTATTAACAACTGGCAACCTTAACACTTTTAACCATAACAACCAAGAGATTTTTGTTACCGGTGATATTATTTACGTTAAGATTGTGGTTTTATCATGCACGAAATAAGCGTTACACAAAGTTTATTATAAACATTATACATCCAGGCACTTATAAGAGAAAAAATATATACATATATGTAAGTCTATACATATTATTTTTACGAAAATGAAATGTTTCAAGGTCAATTCAACCGAAAAACGCGATATTACAAAAAAAAATGTTATGTATTACGTTTTCATACATAATAAAACGAATAGGGTACAATATGGGCAGACTGTGGTAAATATTTACGTACACGTGAAGCCAAAAAATCTTGTTGCGCTAAATTTGTTTTTTTTTTTTACAATATTTACATAAACATACATATGAACATGCATGCACAAATATAATAAAAATATTTGAGTACTAATTCAAGTTTATTGTTGTTTTTTCCAGTTATGTGAGATCACTTTCTCTCTTTCTGTTTTTGATAATTATTGGAAATTTATAAAAGCAAAACATTTTATTTACCAACTCACGGAATTTCTTATCGATAATAAATCAATATTTTTTTACTAAATCAATAATATCATAAAGATCTATGAAAATATGAATGAAAATTAATATCGCACATCTTTTGCATTAAATGATTTTCTTAATTAAGTAACTATCAAGTCTTTTGTTAGATAACTAAGCCCCAATTTAAGATTAAATTTCCGTTGCCAGTAAATAGCACTGAGCTCGTTTGATAATATCAACTGCACAAAATGTCTAAACAGCGTAGTTGAATATTTGTTTGAAATGTTTCACCAACTTACTTCAAAATTAAAGCTGGAACCCAGAGATTAGAGGAAAATTTAAGAAAAGCACAACTTTGCTTTGTAATTTTGGATCTGTAAGATTTTCTTTTAGAAAGAAGAGCAAGTAATTCATATTTGTCTTAAGCAGTATCAGCAAATTGAATCTCAATTTAAACAAATAAAGGAAAACACGAAAAATTAAAAAAAAAACTTACATAAGACATCAACGCCTGTGAATGTTTTCCACTATAATCCCTAACAGTATGATGAATACGATTTGTACCATAATACAATTCCCAACTGCTTGGTTTATTACGATGCCATTCTAATATTGAATTTTTATCTTCAGTTTCTGTCCGATGAATATCTTCTCTATCCAAAAATGGACTATGATATGATAAGTTCTTTTGCATTTGACTTGTTCTGTTATTCATTATATGATCTTTATCAAATTCACCATTTTCTAAACGATATAGATCATTATAACTTAATTTATCATTGATTGATATATTCCGGCTATTTAAACCTCCATTATTACTATTACAATTATTATTATTAATATATAATGATTTCTCATTGTCATTTAATGATAATTGTTTTGGTCTAATTATTGATCCACCATCATATAATAATCTATTACCATTACTAACAATCATGGCACTATTGATTGATGTATTCATATTCATATTATTATTGTTATTATTATTAATAATTGAACAACATGAACGTTTCGGTACCGATTCATAATTAATATCATAATCAAATTCACTATTACAACAACTACTTGTTCCTGTTGTTAATGATTTACGACGTTCAAATGCTTTGGTTAATGTTACAAGTTTTTGATTATTTACAACACCATTACAAAATTGTTTTATTTCCAAATCACTATTATGATTCATAATTGATAAATATTCTTCTAATTGAATTTTTAATAAATTTATATTATTTTCCATTGCCTTTGGTATAACACGATCATCTTCACCAGCTATTTCAGCTATATTACGTATTTTAATTTGGATATCTTCAAGCATATCACGTGTATTTTGAAAATGAATTTGATCTTCATATTTTTTTAAAAAAAATGCTATTGTTTTATCATTTGATAATGATGCATTACCAATCATCGGTGGGAGATTAGTACTTGAATTATGTTCTAATTCACTTTCAACTTTATATGCATTCTCTGGACATGAATTTATATATTTAGAACATTTATAATTATTTTCCATTGGTTCACGAATTAAAATTTCATTTGTATCAAACGATGGATTATCGATTCCATTTAAATCATTTTCATTATTTTTTATGTTTGTTGATTTATTTTGAGCTAAAGTTGTGCTATTATTATTAGGATTATTATCATTTACCAATAGGAATGAATCCAAATCAATATCCATTAATGAATCATCCAACATGTCATCAGTCCATGATTTTTGTTGATTCTTTTTCGTATTTGAGCTTTGACTATCTATGCCTGAAAAATAAAATTATTGAAGATAATTTTTAGTAAATTCATAATTTTGTTTTCGAAGCTATGAATAATTTAGAGAGCCTACTGATAAAAGACCAATAAATCAAATGGGATAATGTACGATGATTTTATAAAACTTTATATTAAACGTGAGAGCGTAATTAAATTAATTTAACATAGAGTAGTAAGACCCATAATTTATGGTAGCTACTGAATTTTTAAAGAATCAACCGGTATCAGCTAATAAAAAAGATTTTCTAAATATTTTCTAAATATAGTGTATTAACTAAAATAATGAAAATTTTAGAAAGTTTGCGAGAAAAACTTTTTCAGTAATAAATTTTAAAAACAAAAGGTAACTTTAATTAAGAATTTCTACGCAAAACTATATTTTGCAAAAAATACATAGGTACATTGTGATGCAGGGGTTCACAAACTTTTCATTATTATTTCACAAGAAAATATCCTTTTGACCCAAGTTCTTGGATATAAGTAGATAAAGGCGGAATTTTAATTGTAATTTTTATAAAATAATTTGAAAAATTCAAGTTTTTCCGTAAACTATGTTTAAAGGCTTAACACGCTCAATAGGTGATTGAACTCATCTTAAACTCTGTCTTAAATGTTATATAAAAAACATTATAAACCCTTTCAAAAACTACTTTTCAGAATCGCAATTGAAATATTTAAAACAGTTATTCATTGGGGGGCAAAAAGAATAACTGATCATCTTTTATTTCATGATCTGGAGAGAAATCAAGAATACGCGATTAAAATTCATAATAGATTTTTCATTAAATTGGACTTAATTTGATCGACTGACATTAGGTTTAAGAGACTCTTTATTAAACCGTGTTAATTAATTTTGCAAAATTATTTTCTATTGCGTTGTCTTTTTCACATTAATCCGCTTATAAAATCTCGATTCTTAAGACATATTTATAACGTAATCTATTTCAAGTGTAAAATTGTAATAAAATTAATTTGAAAAAAAAAACATTTTTTAATTTAAACTAATTCGAGAAAATCAATGATAATTTCTAAGAAAAGCAACTGAAAATTGATTAATTTTTCGAATGAAAATTTCAAAAAGAAAGAAAAATTTTAAAATAATTTTTTCAAAAAACACTCAATCACGTACACTATTTTTTATAAAAAAATTCTGCATTTTTACTCTTTAAACATGATCAAGTGATTTTATATACAAAGACGCATTGGTAGAAAAGAGGTCTGAAAATAACCAGTTTTTTTTTTAGTTTTCTTTAAACTCTGCTACATTGGTCGACCTAATTTTGAATTTCTTTATACGTATGAAACATGTGAACACTCTTGTGTATATTACGTACATACATATTCATATGTTTTAATAATAAAAATGAAAATTACATACATTCAATATACAAATTGAAATTGTTTATAAAATAATCTTATTTACTCACCTTCCATTATTGTTGGCAAATAAACGTTATTTAATTGTTGAGGAACTTTCTGCATTAATACACCACCAGCGCCATCATTATTAACAATATCAATTGATTCTTCAACAATATTATCAAATGATGATGATACCGATGATCCAAAAGATGTTGATCTTAACAATATAGAATTACTTCTTAAATGAGGATAATTTTTTAAATGTCGATCTAAATTTTTGATACTTGTTTCCAAATTTTTTAAACTTTCATTCATTTTAGCATTCTTTTTATCCTCTTCAATATTATTAACTTGACTATGATTGGTAATAGTACTATTATTATTATTATTACTGTTATTATTATTGTTATGGTTATTAACATTACCAGCATGTGGAACATGACGGCCATGATTACTATTATTACCACTAAGAACATAATTAATAGTGAATTCTTGACAATTATCATTGTGATATAAACCATGGCGATGTCCTTGATTATATTGTTGTTGTAAATGTTGATAATGTTGATGTTCATTTTCTTTCTGCTGTAGTTGCTGTTGTTGCTGTTTTTGTCGATCATACAATTGATGTAAATATTTTGATCGGCGTATAGATGATGTATTAAAAAATTTACGTCCCGAGCCGACAAATGTTTCATTAAAACTACGATTTGTCATATAAAAACTATCTTTATTAATTGTATCACTTCTATTTATATTCATCATCAACAATCCTTTTGGTAATTTACATATTTTTTGAGATGATGCGGTTGTACCGGGCAATGATGATAGTCTTGATCTACCAACATCACAATCGTCAATGTTACTATTATTATTACCAATATTATTATTTGTTGCTGTTTTTGGTTTTAATGTAATCGCAGATGAAATTTTAGTATCATGAATTTTTTCATTAGAGTTTGGTATATCAGCAACTAAATTATCAATAACTGGTTCACTATAGATATGTTCTTCAATTGAACTAGATGAACATAAATTTGAACTATAATAACCAGATGATCCACCGTTACTTCGTTCTGTTGAATAATGCGACAAATTATTTGTTTGATCATTACTACTACTACGATCAGAACTTTTCTCTGAATAATTTTGTGATAATTGACGCTGCATATTTGTATTTATTACTTTTGTAGTAGCTGGTGTTATTGCTGATGATGATGAAGATGATTCTAAAAATGATTTTGTAAATGTTGGTGATTTGATTTTATTTAATTTTGTTTCTATTGGTATTGTAGTTGCTGCTTCTGTTGCAACTACAGATGTTGCTACATTTGATGTTATTGTTTTAAATTTTTTGGTTGATTCTGAATTATTTTCTTGAACAGTATCATCATTATTTACACCGGTATATTTATCAATACTACTATTATTATCTACATTTCTTACATTGCTACTTGAATTTCTTATTTTATTATTAATATTATGATCACTACAATTTTTTTCAGATATATTTTTTGCAGAAATTGAAAAATCATTAGTATTGGTATGAACAGCAGCAGATGTAGTAAAAGTTTTCGGTAATATTGGTGCAACTTGATCAGTTGAATTACAAATATCAGATAATGATAAATCGTTACTATCTAAACTGTAATGCTGCAATTGCTGTAAAATATTTATTTTTTGTTGTTCTATTGGTTGATTGTTGTGTTGATATTGTAGATTTTGAATTTTTGCAATTGTGATAGGATCAGATATTTGTATTTTGTTGGTTGATGTTGTGGCAGTAGTTGAAGTTGTTATTGTTTCAGCGGTTGTTGCTGTTTTTGAATGCAAACTAGCTATTGGTTTATTATTATTATTATAATTATTTTTAAATTTTGCTTGTGTTGACGGCGACAAAGATGCTGATGAAGAAGAAGAAGAAGATGGCATTGAATTCACGGGATATTCGATACTGAAATTGAAAATTTAAGAAAAATGAAATTAATGATTGTGAACGAAAAAATATTTACTATTGTTGTGGGTGTGAAATACATATTCAAAAATTTATTGTATTTTTATGATTGTATTTCATAACAAATTTATTCAAAAAATCATTAATTTTAAGAAAAATTATGATATACATAAATCGAGAGTTCGGAAATTCAAAGATTCATTTTGTTTAGATCAATTGCAGCTGTACCTTGAAAGCATAACGTTGCATTAACCTTTCGAAACCTATACTGCTCTCGGTTGAGAATTAAATTTATTGTTTTCTATAATGTTAATAGAATGAACTTTTTTTGGAAATATTGAAGAACTATATTGGATGATTAGCAAAAATTTGTTGTGAACTCACCGAAGTTTTCGAGGCGTTATAAAACAATAACTACGTATATACGTATAAAACCATTTTAATTTTAAGTTACTTTTTTAGGCTCTCTTCCATTAGGCAGTATAGGAAAGATTGAGAAGCAGGCACGATTATTATGCCTTTAGTAACCCGAACTGAACTCACAATTTGATTAAATTTTCTGTAGTATTTCTGCTTAATAAAGTTGCCGTTCATCAAATTATTCAATACGCAAGATTTGTTAACAAGTTTCATCTTCTTTCGAATAATATCTTACAATATATTTTCCTTCAAATAAAAAACATGACTTTTCACAAGAATTTTCTTTTTTCGGAAAAGTTTACAAGATACAAAAATTTTTAATAAAAGCAGAAAATAGCGAACAAAACTACATTTATGGCTTTTTCTAAATTAAATTACAATTAAAATTTCCATTTTAACTTGTCTTTATTGCAAAATATTTGTTATTGCACTAAAAATTTGCACACAATTAACATTTGCAAAGATCATTTTGCAATTTTTTTTGTTAAATATTTCCGTTTTCTAAAAACGGTGCAAATAAATGTAAAAATTAATTAATTGAATTCATTAATCGAAAAATAGAAAATCGCAATTTTTAAGTGTCTGGGTTTTCTCGTACCATCAGAAGCTTTTCAAAAATTTTACATTAATATTGAAAATAAAAAATATAAAATAAAAACGCAATATCTTGCAAGACTGGTTAATTTCCTTTTTTAATAAACAAGTATAAGACAGCAGAAATTCTGGTAGATTTTATATTTACTCATATTTTCTCCTCTACTTGCATTTTTGTTTCTGAAAATTGCTTGTAGAATTTCATATATGTATATAAAGATATACAAGAATGTCATACGTATAAAGTATGTACAATGGATCAAAATAAAAAATGCCAAGCTTATTGTTGCTATTACAGTAAGTCTAAAGATTTTTACCCCAAAAATAATAAAATATACGAAATTCTATTGAATTAAAAATTTAATTTAATTTGAAGCCCTTAAAACTAATTTCGCGACAAGTCAATAATATAAAATAATCTAAAATTAAATTGAGTTTTCTGCAAATTTTAAAGATTTATAGGCCATTAAGTGTATTGAATTACTATAGCTACAAAGAAATAACAGCGGAACTAAAAGAATGTTAAGTAAAAAGAACAAAATCAAAATTTCGTAGATAAAACCCGATAGATTTATTCACAAAGGTTATAAAATATCAAAATTATCTAGAAACCTTAATATGTAATTAAATTATTCCTATTACTAGAAGAATCTGAATTTACACCATTTATTCTTAAATTCTTGAATTAAGCAAAATTTTAAATTCAAATTTTTTATATGGTATTTTATTGGTCGTTGTCTTTTATTTGCTACAAAAAAATTTAAAAATTGAAAACGTTAGACAAAATGGTAAAAATTTAATTGCTGTTCAAAATCTATGCAGTTCAATATTTTACATTAGTTGTATAACATAGTTTAAATTTGCTTGATCACGAGTGCCACCGGGCAGCTTATTCATATTGTGCTGATGTAGTGAAAAATTGAACGGTATACATACATATGTAGGTAGGAATATTTCGTAAAAGTAGTTTCAACCAGTGCTGTTAACTGTTATTTTATTTTTTATCAGTTTTAAGAGATATACTTGATGTTGGATCATAAGTCGTCAAATTATGGTTAGCATTCTCTCAAAAAGAAAATTTCACTTGTTGTGCAGAAGTACCTTTATTTGGGTGAAATTTTTTAAATCTCACTACAATCACAATATTGTAGTGGGAAATCATTGCTCATTAAATTAATCA
The DNA here is from genome assembly GCF_029603195.1 of Condylostylus longicornis. Classification (NCBI taxonomy): domain Eukaryota; kingdom Metazoa; phylum Arthropoda; class Insecta; order Diptera; family Dolichopodidae; genus Condylostylus; species Condylostylus longicornis. The sequence goes on along the minus strand of NW_026578017.1, from coordinate 6,832,601 downwards.
GTTTCATAAGTTTATATTGGATTGGTCGAATTGGTCGTGCAAATGGTCTTGTATAGCTTGAAATTCCTGACTCCATTTAAATCAATCCAATTGCTTTTTGAAATTATTATGAAAATACTTAAAATTATTTTTAAAATTACATTTAAAATTAAAAAAAATTACATTTTTTCAACGTATAGTAAGAAATGCTAACTAAATTTGGTTTGCATCCCTGATTGCATTGTAACTATAAATGTAGTACAAAATACACTATAGACTATACGGTTATTTCAAATCAGTAATACTTCCTTTTTTCTTCCATAGCATTAATTATTGCTTTCATGGTAATGGAACTTATTTTATGACCAATACCAAGACCAATTATAGCTTTAATGGTAAAGCAATATGGTAGATCAAGTTTGAAAATCTAGGTGAACTAGTATTTTGTTTCTGCTTTTTTTCATGTTTAATTTTTTTATTTTCTTGTAGATTTGGGACATATAAAATTTAATACGTGATCATAGATACAATTCACTTAATAGAATAGCAAACATTTCGTAAAAGAGAAAAACGCGCTTTCAGATATTAAGATTTTCTTATTGCAAGCAAATAGGAAAGTGCAGTAAGGATGGTGTTGTAAAAGCGACAATATTATTAATTTTGTTTTTGTTTTTGTTTTTCTTGTAATCTTAAGTGCAGAGAAAATAATTTTTTATTTAATATTAAGTGCATATTTCAAATTAATAAAATGAAGCTTTCAAATTCGCTTCACTATTCATATTTCTTGTTTAGTAAATGAAAAAAAGAGTGTTAAATATTGAGGAAATAAGAAAGTTTACTTATTCTATTTCAATAACATAATATGTGTGTTAGGGTTTAATGTCAACCTCTTTTAATGAAGAAATTCATTTTTAAAACAAGTTTTTGGTTTTCAATTTATTGGTTAATTCATAATTTTAAAGATGAATCTTTAAAGAAAGTGTGTGTTTAAACTATGTTGAGTTTCATTATTTATGAAAAGGCTGGTTAATATTAGAGTTTAATTTTGTATGTCTGTTAGAATATGAAGGATTTTTAACTGACTTTTGACACTTTCTAAGCTTTTGAAATTTTAATTTTGATTTAATGATCATAACAACTCTTGGATTCCTTAATGCGTGCTTGTGTACGTGATCCCATTTAAAATAATTATAATATATTATGAGTAAAACATACACAATTATAATGACAATTTAATTTTATTAAGAAGCCCAAAGTATAAAAATTCTGACCAAGAAAAATTCAATCAAAGTTATTTAATATGAAATATCATTAACCTAAATCAATAAGAAGACAAAAAACAACAAAATGCTAACCAAAGAATATTCTAACCATACCCAAATCATAAAAAAAATTAAATAAAATTGCCATCGATTTGTAAAACAGCATGTGGTCAACCTTGATTTCACTGATGATGATAGTTTATTATATCTACGGAATCGCAATAATAAAAAAAAATTAATAATGAATTACTACAAAATATTAGAACTAAATATGGTATTTGTGTAACCAATAATCACAAATCATGATATTAAAAATAAAACAAAAAAAAATGTAATTTATTTTTGTTTGGCACTGATGAAATAGATGGCATCTTGCAATTTTCATACACACTGAACAGAACATAATATGCAACTTCTAAATTTATATATCGCAAAAGTTTCAACGATGACTATCAAAACAGTGGCTTATCTGACAACCAACAAGTAGAATAAAATTAAATAAATTACAAAAAACAAAAAGAAAAACTGAAACGTGAGTGAATATACGCGATTCGAATTTTTGGTATCAATTTACCAATAGTTTTTTTGCTTTTCTTACTTCAGTTTTGCACACAGTCAATGACAAAAATATAAAAGAAACAAATACGAAAAATAATAAAAATTTCATTGGAATGTTCTAATGTTTTTAAGGCCGAATATTACTATAATAATTACATAATAATAAAAATAATTGAAATGATTTTTTTTTGTTCAATTTCGAAAATTTGAAAACATGTGGCGCCACATTAAATTTTAAATTGTGCCATAGGCAAGAAAAAGAGTTGTCCGTGAGTTTGTTAAAGAAATTTATACAAAATATCAGAGTATGCGGTCATAAATTGTATCAATGCTACCAATGGTACACAATACGCCAGTATACATATTATCTTTAATATTAAGAATAAAATAAAAAAATTAATTGCATCAACGAATATGTGTGTATGTATGAAGTACAAAATCATTCTATTATTTATACCTACTGTCGAATCTGTAAACTATTAAGATTAATTGAAAATACTAATGAATAAAATTCAGTAAAAAACTATATGATAGAATAAGCGAAAGAAATAATCAATTGGATGAAAATAATACGACCATGAAAGATGTTTATGTAAGTTTCGGTCACCATAGGTCTCATAGGATGCAATGTCGTTACTCGTTCCGAATGCAAATCAATGACATCTATATTTTCAAAACTTCCTCTTAGAAATGGGATATGATTTATAATTAGATTTTGCGATTTAGATGTTTAGTATCTTAAAGATTGATTTCACTTTACACACGGCAATTTTGCTTATTTCAATATATATACGGTAAAAACGAAAGTATAATTATTAGTACTTAATTAAGAATTAAAATTTATTCTTTTAAATAGTTAAAAAAAAAATTTTCCATCAATGTGTAAAAATTTAACGCAATCGGCATAATAAAAATTAGCTGCTGGGGATGGATTAAAATCTTGTTCTTCTATTACTAACTTCTTCACTGTGCATTCTCCGGTGAAATGTCACTTTCGGAAACTGGGCAAATCGGAGTGGAGTCCCTCTTGTGTTGTGCCATGACGGCGAGGAGACAGCTGTACATATTCTGTGTAACTGTCCTGGTTATCAGGAGGCGCAGATGACTTGGGCGGGGCTTTTCTGTGTTGAGGAGCGCGCGTCCGGCTTTTTCCATCTTTTTTTAAAATAAACATATTATTTCAATAACAAAATTTGTTTTCTAAATTTGGATTATTAAGAATCGTATTGACTATGTGACATTAAGAATTTATTTTGCATTATTTTTTATTCCTTACATAATTTAATCGTCTCTGTCAACAAATAATATAAATATAATCCGCCTACAAACATAATAATTACTTAATTCCATACATGACCTGAAAGAGATTTCAATGAAAAAAGGATTGGGTAAGAATGAAACTTACATACAGAAGTACGTACATATTTATGTTTAATTTATTTATAGTAATAACCACGTACGAACATTACTGTTAAATCACAACCAATAACGCAGAAAATAAAATTCTTTACTACAATATTAACATTGAAAGCAAACGAAAAATAAAAGAAAAAACCCCGAAGGACTAAGATTACTTTTGTCAAAACTTCCAGAATTGTACACAGTATAATTCATAAATATGTCATTTATAAAAGATTACAAATTTCATAATCGATTAATAATTCAATACAAATTGATTAAGCGTGCGCCAAAATATCAGAAAAATTATAATAGCTGGCAGCGCCATGTGTTTTTTCTTTTTATACTGAGAATCAAAAACCAATGAGCCAATTATTGTTATCCATTCAAAATTCATAGTGAAATCGAAAATAAAAAGAGAATAATTTCATAGCATGACAATTATAAAAATCGATAATTAAGAATTATCAATCAAATATGACATGATATAAAAAAAAGGGAAAATATTGAAGTTTCATTTAAAATGAAAAGTGAGAACGTGACAAAACGCAATCGAATTCCAACTTAACTATTGAATTATTTAAAGGAAAAAAAATTCGATTATATTTTTTAAATGCAATTAATTTTATCGATGAAAAAATAAATTAGTTTGATTTTTTTTTGTATTTCCAATTCTTTTTAAATTTTTTTTTGCTTAAATTCATAAATTTTCTATATAAATTTTATTTTATTCAAATCTGACTTCAATGTCATTTCAAAAAAAATTATCCGACATAATTGCAAAAACTTATAATAATGTATAAAAAATTCAGATTACTATAAAGTTCTTATAAAATTCGGTAGTTAACAATGATTTTAATTTAGATTAAAAAGTTCAAGAAAATTTTTTTCTTTTACAGAAATACAAATCGTCGACTGAGTTCTATTTTGCTCCATACGACATTTTTGAAAAATTTGAGACTAAGAGTGGTTTTATAGCTTTCGACTCGGTGCTCTATCAAGTGATGCAAACCGTTTTTTCCTATCTTCCTTAATTTGTAATCGTTTTTGCTCCATAAACCACATTTTACAGATTTTTTTGAGCTTATTTGTCCATAAACCATTTTTTTTGTCAATGGAGCACATTTTTCACGAATATAGTAAATTTTCCATAGATTGTAAAATTATATAGCAAAATTGACTAAAATTGCGTTTAGTATGTATATATTTTTTTTGAAAATGGAGCAAACTTTAAATTTGAAGTATTATTAAAAATTTTTATGATGGTTTTTATTTGATCATCGCGTTTACCGTTTTGAAGTTCAGCAGCAAATCTAAAATTTGCCGCTTTAAATAATTATAATTCTTATATTCGTTTTTTAGCTTATTCCTCCCCAAATAACGAAATGCGTTGTTTTCCTTTAGATTCTCAATTAATTTGCTCCATCTTTATAGGATTTCAATATAATATTACTGAAATTAAGTATCACTTCTGATGTGCTCCATTTGCAAAATTATTTGCTCCATGTGCAAAGAGGTCAGTAAATATTCATTATTGGATATAGAGATCAATATCATTGAATATAGAACAATGGCTAAAATGACCAACAGCAAATAAAATTCAATTTCTTCGAAAAACCTAGACTTGGATAGATGAAATTGTATTCCGTTGTACATAAATAATTCATAAACTAAATTGCAAAATTTAAATAAAATAATTCGAACATGTACCTTTTTTAATTAGATTCAAACATTCTTTTTCAAATTTCTCGAATTCGTGTTGGTGGCGAATGGAGCAAATGAAAACTGAGGCGACAAAATCTTTTGAAATGTATAAAATTTACTATATGTATAATGTAAAACAAATTGATTGACAAGTATAAATTGAGTGGCAATTCGCTTTAAAAAAATTTAAATCTATAATATAAATATAGAGAACAGAATAATATCCAACAGAATAACTTAGTTTTGAATTGTGGTCCTTTATTTTAGCAGCTTTTAAATTAGAGTATTATTATTCTAATGTTTGATTTCAGAAATAACTTTTAACTGGAGATCACATGAAACTGAAATTGAAAAATGGTTTGTATTTGAGATTTAAAAATGGTTTTTAAGGCAACATTTTTCCAGCGAAAAAGTCAAATTATTTTTATAAATAAACAATCTACTAGCTTAGCTATTTAAATTACTTGCAATATTTCAAATGATTGCATAAATTAAGAGAGAGAAAGAAACGTTAGGGAGTTAAAATGAAAAAATACATTTACTGTTAGCGTTTTACTTTTATAATAGATTTGGGTCAAACCAATGGTTTGTATTGTAGCACTTTTCCCTTCAACAAGTGAAAATTATGCTTTTAAATACAGTGCATGTATAACTATAACACTATTAAAATTATTTTTATTCATATACAAAACTCTTTCTAGGATTGCATATATTTAGGATGGTGCATATATGCAGTCTTTGAAATAAAGCAAAAATTAATATAGAGGGGTTAACATAATGCTCGATTTTAAGGGTTAATTGTGTGAGTTAAGAAAAATAATTATATTTTTTATTGTCATGGAATTTACCGTTAGCTTTCTGCGTTTATAGAAATTTTAAAAATCTTGCGGTTTCGGAAATATAGGGTGTCAAAAATTCAAATTTTACAAATTTCAAGGAGCGATAACTTAAGAGAGGGTGGAGACGGAAAAAAATTTTCTTGTAACAAAATGAACTATTTGTTAGTGTCTAAAACTCCCTAAGATTTCAAGCCTCTACAGGCTGGGGTTTTTTTAAAGTTTAACTATAATATACCGCGCTAGGGGAAGCAAGTCGCTGCCTTTCTGCGTTTGCAAAATTTTAAAAATGCTTATGGTTTCATTGCAACAAATATTTAAAAAAGGCAATTTTTAGGGTTTTGGGGGGGTATAACTTTTAGAGGGGGGGAGATAGGTAAAAATTTTGTTCTACGGAAATAAGTTTCTAATAAAGATCTATGTATGTATTAAATTTCACCTTTTTATCTTCAAGGGTTTCGAAGTTTTGTAAACAAAAAAAGTGTCCACGGACGGACGGACGGACGAAACTTGCAGTTTTAGAAATGTAAAATTCTAAAAAAAAGTTTTGGAAAATTAAAATTCTAATGATTTCAAGAGACGATAATTTGTTTGCAAGAGACAGTGATGGGAGATAGAACAAGATTTTTTACTAACGATATAAATCATGTATTAGCGTTTAAGAGCTGCTTGTTACACTCTACTCGTAGAAGAAAAACAATATCGATCAGTTGTGATGTTATATCAGCAGTTAATTTTAACTTTTTGTCATTTGAATGTTGAACTAACCTGCCCCGTTGTAGAAGAATTTTGTTGCTGCTTTTCTTCGTTTGCGAAATTCAAGAAATATTAGTGTTGATGCAATAAATAGTCAAAAAATGGAATTTTTAGAACTTTAAGGGGCTATAACTACTAAAGAGCGGAGATATGTAAAAAATTTCTTCTAACGAAATAAGTTCCTTGTAAGGTTTCATCCTTTTATATTGAAAGGTGTAAAAGTTTTGTAAACAAGCACATGGACTTTCTGTTCGTCTTAATAAACACTTTTTTATTTAATTTCTTTTTCTTTTTTCAAAATGTTAAGAAGAACGAAAGTGAAATGTTTGAATTTTATATAAAAAAGATTCTTCATTTAAATTATTGCATAGAATCTTAATTCCTGTTTACTATTAAAAATTAAAAAAAAAACACAAACAAACAAAAGATTCACTTTGAAACTGATTTGGCTGGTTGACTACATATAAACAAATGAATTTAGCTGGCAAACTAACCAAGCACGTTACTTTTTGCAACACTTCATCAATTTTTAATCGAAAAACTCAAAAAATATTTATTCAAGAAATATCTAATAAATAATATTTCAATGCCAAAGGTTAAAGACTTTTATTGCAAATTCCAAAGTAATTAAGAATTAATATCGTTAGCCAAGTCAATTATATGGTCCTAATCGAGAATTTTTATAATTTTAGTAAAAATAAGTGGGTATAGTTAAAATTTTCAGAAATGAATCAAATATAGTAACAAAAGTTATCTTATATTTGATATTATGTGTAAAACAACTTCTAGCGAAGGCATTTATGAATTTTTTCAAGATTTCTGAGCAATTACGAGGACGACGTAACAGTATTCACAATATTTAAAGGAGTAAGAACACAAAATTTAAGGATAAATTTTAACTTAAGTCGAATTTGAAATATTTTTTATAAACAGACGCGCGGGATTAAAACGTGACAAATACTTCGGTTTTAAATTTTCTAGTGCAGCCAAATTTTAATTGGTATGCAAAGTATAACTAAAATAAAATTTTGGGTATTGAAAACTATTTACGTTTTATATGACAGATATTCGTATAAAAACTTCCGAGTGATTGCTTTAAATTTAATTTATTTGTGCTTATTAGGACAGTTCACAACCAACTTTGATGTGATAAAGCCAAAGCCAAAAGTATTACGCTTTTCCGATACCCAAATTTTTGCATAATCAAAATTTGTTAATTAAATTTAAAATTTCGAATATAAAAAAATATGAAAAATCTTCTCTGAGACTTTTACACAATAACAGAATAACATTTTCGATTTGCCATCCAAACCTCATAACTGTGAAATTTGTGCTACGGCTCTATATCATTTTCGAACTATAAAGTCAAAATATAATTGCATTTTAATTAAGCCCAAACATAATTAGATTAACTAAAATAAATTGGCAACTTCACTACACAATTTTTATTGAAAGAATTCAAATTTAAATATTGAAAAGCATCAGTTTGAAAAAAAACTGAAAAGCACCAGTTTGAATCCAAAACAAAATATAGAACCAGCAAAATAAATGTCAAATTTTTATTTTAATTGTAATTTATTAGAAAGTTTATTTAGATCAAAATATCTATGTAGATCAATTTATCTAGATCAAAATATTTCTCTAATTTTCCTTTCAATTTCAACAATAGCCATTATTTGAGAACAAAGGAAAATAAAAAAAAAACTTCTTGTTCATCAAAAATGGAAGTAAATCACTTTGAATTTGCACCTACTCAGTTTCTTTTTAACAGCTTCTTTCCTTATTTACTCTCATAATCTGTTTAACAATAATTATGATTATAACAACATGTGTCAATATATGAAAACGTAAGTACCATTTTCAAAATGAAATTCCAATTGAAAATCGATATTTTAACTATTGCATAATTTAAAACAAAATGGTCGCCTATTAATAGTGTTCGATTATATTTTTACGAAATATCAAGAGTAACGAGATTTCATGTTTGAAACGGCGATATTATAAAAATGAATACATTGTACATTTGTAAAATATAACACTCGAGTACTGTTCGATATAATAATTTATTATAACACTTTTATTCACGATACGCTAATAAAGTTTTTAGTATACATATACATTGAACAATTTGTCCGGAACATACAGAAGCATATTTGATGTTACGATCAGTTTGCCTACTTTGATTTTGCTCCAAAAAGTCTCTCTAGATATCTTCGATTTGTTCTGATGCGTGGTAATGCTTTCATGTTTTGAGTATACTTGGTGTATTCTAACAAAAATTTCTGAGAGAATCCTGCAAGATTAAGGGCTTGTTCGTCTATCACGCTATTTTACTCTGGAAGTCAGAAGAAAGTGAATAACTACTGTATATTTGCATATTATAATTTTCGAATGAGAAGAATTATCTCCTATTGTGTGTCTCGTATACTTCATTTTTGAAAGTGAGACGTTCAGTCGATAATTTGAGAAAAAATTCAAAAAATCCAATTGAAAAAATGAGCAATCTTACTGGAAATATGAAGTATCCATTTGGAAATACTAAGAATTCTGATTTGAAAGCGAATAAAAAGTGAGTAAAAAAGCGAGATATACGGTTAAGCAGTAAAAATCAATTATAAATTATGGAATTTTAAAAAATTAATCGAAACATTTTAAAGAGAGCATTTACAATTCGGTCGATTATGTGCTGTCCACAACGAAAAAAAAAAAAAAATTTTTCTTAGCTTCATACTCAAATCTTTTAGCCATGTATTAGTAAAATTTTTTCTATAAAATTTTTTGTTAATTAAAATAATTAATTAAATTTTCTTATGTATGTATATATGTGCAAATGTGTGTGTATATATTACGTTTATTTTTTTTTCTTTATAAAAATAGTAATTTAGATTAATTTCCTAAAATTTGCATTTTAAAATTTATTTTGTCAATTTTGTCTTTATAATTTTTTTTAATCCATTAAATGTTATAACTATAAGATAATAAACTTAGCAACTCTACTTAAGATTTAAGAACCTCTTCTAAATTATCATCTTTAGAAAAGAATTTAGTCATTCACAATAAAATCTAAAATTCAAATTTGAAAATTTTAAATAAAATTTTATTTTCGCTTTTTTTTTTTTTTTGCTTCTTAAAAATATTATTCGCTTAAATGAATTATAAATCATTATTATATACGTTTAAAGATTTTAGAAAAAAAAAATAAACGTGGGCTATCTAAAAATGTTGTGATAAAAATGGTCACCTCATTTTTAAGATGGTTTTCGATGCTGGTGATGATGATTTTTATGTCTACCAATTATAAAATTTCCATTCAGTTTCTATATACCTATACTCGTATATTAATAATAATCTTAAGAATCTTGTTGAAAAATCGTTTTCATTTTTTATAATATTTAGATTAGATTTTGATTTTAAAAAATAAATCAATGAAAAAGAACGAAACACAAAAAAATAAAATAAAAAGGCATAGCGAATTTTTAAGAATTTTTATCATAAATTTATTTTTTTTTTAATAATAATATTTTTTTGTTTATGGATATTAAAAGTTTATTGAGATACGAAAAAAAAAGAACACGCCTTGTGTCAAAAAAAAAAAACAAACTAAGTTTTTCATTCTTTTGCCTCACTTCACTTCGCTTGAATAGTTTCATATCCGGCTTTTGTCTTTTTTTTACACAAGTTTTTTCTAGAAATATCGGAAAGGAATATAAAAACTTTTTTTTGTTTATTTGAAGAATATAAATCTAACTTTATAGGAAACGAAAAGGGAAAAAAATTCTTAAGCACTTACTAAAAAACTTTTTGAAAAACTCAAACATTTTCTAAATTTTATGGAAAATATTGAATATAACCTCATTTTGATCCTACCAATATCAAATTTTATAAGCTTTTAGCATTTTAAGAAATAAAGTTGGGTCAAACCAATGGTTTGTATTGTAGCACTTTTCCCTTCAACAAGTGAAAATACTGCTTTTAAAAACAATCTATGTATATCCACCACACTATTAAAATTATTTTCATTCATAAACGAAACTATTTCTAGGATTGCATATATTTAGGATGATGCATATATGCAGTCTTTGAAATAAAGCAAAAATTAATATAAAAAGGGGTTAACATAATGCTCGATTTTAAGGGTTAATTGTGTGAGTTAAGAAAAATAATTATATTTTTTAATGTCATGGAATTTACCGCTAGCTTTTTGCGTTTATAGAAATTTGAAAAAGCTTGCGGTTTCGGAAATATAAGGTGTCAAAAATTCAAATTTTACGAATTTCAAGAGGCGATAACTTGAGAGGGGGTGGAGATGGAAAAAAATTTTCTTCTAACGAAATGAACTATTTGTTAATGTCTAAAAGCCCCTTAAATTTCTGCAGGCTGGGGTATAGGAGAAAAAAGACATCAAAAATTTGGAAAAAAAGGACTTTAGATAACGGTAAATTTGAACGGCCATTTTGTTTTTATAAAGTTTAACTATAGTATACCGTGCTAGGGAAAGCAAGCCGCTGCCTTTCTGCGTTTGCAAAATTTCAAAAATGCTTATGGTTTCATTGCAACAAATAGTTAAAATGGGCCATTTTTGCGGCTTTGGGGGGGTATAACTTCTAGAGTGGGGGAGATAGGTAAAAATTTTGTTCTACGAAAATAAGTTTCTAGTAAGGATCTATGCACGTATTAAATTTCAGCTTTCTATCTTTAAGAATGTAGAAGTTTTGTAAACAGACACACGGACAGACGGACGGACGGACGGACAGAGTGAAACTAATAAGCACTTTTTTTCAAAAAATTTTTGGAAAAGTGCTAAAAATAAAGCAATATACGCACGTATATACATACATACATAGCCTTAAAATGAACACGGGCAATTAATTATGCTTGACTATTGGTTGTTTGATTCAAATTATTGGTTTTCAGAAAGTTCTATGATTACTAATCGAAAGAAATTCGCCAAATACTTTGACAGCTTTAACATACTACACTGTTTCTCGTGGAAGAGAAGGAGATTAAAAGCACAAAGAAATGAAGGCAAGTAAAGGAAGTAAAATTTTGAAATATCCACTGTTGGGTATATAGATTTTGTTTCGATAATAACAACAACCATATTCTGATAGCGGGAATAATAATATTTGTGTTTTATTCTCTTGTAAACCAAAAATGGTGAAAATATTCAAAACTTACTCAATCATTAAATTACATTTTATTTTTAGTAGTAATCATATTATTTTCAGTTTCAAATTGTATGTATTTAAAATTCATTGCAAGGGTTATATGGCATCCATCGCAACCTGTAAACCTACTTTCCAGGTACTTCTAGAATAAATCTGAGGTGTAATTGAACATATAACTGAATAAATTTGCTATTAGCTTTATTAGTTGTATGACAGCTACATGAACCCGTTGTTTGAATTTGTACAATTGTAATAGCAGCCATTCTTGGCAGAAAAGAAACAATTTTTTGAGAGTTTAATGGTTTTTGAATTATCTGTTTTCATTTTTGAATTAACGTGAACAAAAGGGCTGATAGACAGACAAAGCGATTTTTAAATACAAAATTTTACACTGTTTTCACAATTTTACATATTGCTACGACTCCTTCAAGTGGTTTTAAAAATTAAACGCCAAAGTTAATGTAGCCTTCACTAAGGAATATATTAGAGAAGAAGAAGCTTGTACATTAAGTAGAGTTTTAAAAAAAATTAAAAAGTAAACTGCTGTTCAAACTTAATTTTCAATTCAGTTTATACAACGCCATAAATTTACCAAGATGTCCGTTTTTTTAATTTTTGTTCGTTTTTTAAATCAACTCGCTGCAATTCCAACTAGCTTTAAAAAGAACGGATTTTTGCCTGATTTGAAACGTATCTCAGGTATTTTGATTTTAAATTTTTCAAAAAAAAAGGGAAAAAAGTAGTGATATCTGATGAAAGAAGTTGGTTTCCGAAGGTCGCAATTCTGTTTTGGTTCTGTTCCATATTTTATAGTTAACGAAGCTTTAACCCAGAGTCAGCAGATTTATTAACGCTTTATGTCAAATTTAGTCAAAACACTTTAACAGTTTTAATGCCCACCAGATTGATGGGTATAAATCTAGCTTAATTATTTTATAACAAAATTTTATAGCACAACAACCTACAATTAATTAAATGTAATTATGTAGCCATGTTTAAAAATAAAAAAATTTATAATAAAAAAAAGCCATTAAATTTAATTTAATCAATTAAAAATATTTCTTTAATTAAACAAAATTTATAATTTAGTAAGAATGCATATACAAAGGAAAATTATTCAGATTCCCACGAAACACGAAACAAAAAATGAGTTAAAGGTTAAATTAACTTCGAACTAAAATAGAGTTGCACCTCTTGATATTGCTATATAATGTCTACATTATTATTACATGAGTATGTTCCACTAAATTTTCTTTGGTATAATTACACTAAAAATTTTTTGTTTGAATTTAAAAATTAAAAAATTTTATTGCATAAAATTTCTATGTAAATAAAATAAAACAAACAATTTATAGGATTTCCTGGTTTCTGATGACCGCAAAACCCGGCATCAAATAAAAAACAGTTTATAAATAAGGCGGCTAGGTGAAAATTTATTTATTTTGCTGGTTAAATTTTTAAATTATTGTATATTAGTATAGTTCAATAAATTTGCCGCTCCATTTATAATCAAATCCATACTACAAGTTCAATGCATCAAAAATATTTATTCATCCACCGAACAAATATGTCAAAGACATGCATTTGGAATATTTAATTTAAAAAAGAAAATTTTAAATAAGATTTGAACTGAATTGCGGCAACTGCGTAAAATATTCCAAAATTCGTAAACAAGGCTGTTGAGACTCAATAAAAGGAGGTTTGAATGTATAAAAGCCAATGATTTGCAAATACAATTAGAAGCAGAGTAGATTGCAATATATAAAATTCAAATTTATTAGTGTTGATTGTGTATAGAGAGGGTTGTTAATCCAGGATGCTTTCCATGATAAACACTCTTGGTATTCTTAAGCTATATAATATTGTAACATATAAAACCAGTCTTGTTCTGTCGATCAATGATCGGTTCGCATTAGTTGAATAAAACATAAATGAAGTCTATGAATAGCTTAAATATGTTTAATTCATATTAATAAATTCTGAGGCAAAATGCTTATTTCATAAGTGGTTTCAATTACATCAAGCTTGCATTAAAATGTTTTTAAATTTAATCAGATTAAATTTGCCCAACTTAGAATTTTCCGAATCAAGTCAAATTTTTTAAATCGATTATGTTGTTTTGTTTTAATGCCACGAATTTCATGAGATACGTCCGGGTATCTCTACCTATCCTAAAACATTGAATAACTTATCTTTATTCATCTTCAATAACTATAATATTTTTATGGTTTTAAAAATTTCGCTTTCGTTTTAGAATAAACCAAAACAAAATTTAATTGACCGCAACAATTTTGTATATGTAGTTTAAATTAAGCGACTATGTCTACCTAATATGTAGATAATCCGGCATATTCTCTTTATATACAACAAAATTTAATCATTAAAACAAAATTTTTAAAACAAAATCACCTAGCGTATATTAATAAAAATTACCTAATTAAGTTTCTTTTTCTTTTCTTAATTTACTTTCTATTTCATTATTGTAAAAATAATACACAAAATAAGTAAAATTGTAAAAATGTAGAAAAATTCAGGTGTTATTAATTTCTATATTCATAATTATATAGTTGGAAACAATGCGGTTTTAAAATAAGCAATAGTTATCTTCGATTTAATTTTGATGAAACTATAAGTAAATATGTATAGTTGAACTGAATTGAAAGATATATGTATTGTGTTTGTATGTTCCTGTGACTAATAATACAAGTTACTAAAGAAATTTAAATAATGTCCCATACATAAAAATTATAGTACTTTTGGGAACTTTCTTTGAAAGTCAAACAATACGAATAATTTGAGTTTATTGAAAAACATGTTCAGAAACCACAAATATTTTGTTCAAAACAAAATACAAGATATAAAATCACGTAAGTGAACGACGAAGTATTGGGAAAACGATGAACTTCTAAGTGATACAAATCCTACAAAAAGAGATTTATTTCTACAAATTTTCGCGGGCAAAGGGAAAGCTGGTAAAATATGAGTTTCTGTTGAGTAGAGTACAAAAAAAATTTTTTTTAACAACAGCTCATGTGAATATACTTAATGACCTTCGGTTACGACTGAAAAGAACATGAAGGTCGGCCGGTTCTGGAAGCAGTACCCGAATAGCACTTCGGAACTTTCCTCTCTTAATACTATGAATTTTTTTTATTTTAGGTCCTTAGCACATCTAAAACTATTTTCAATTCTTATACAGCTTTTTCTTATTGGAAAAAAAGCATCTCACATTATATGTAATATTCTAAGTGTATAACAGTCTAGATGTATAACAATTGTAGCTAAACCAGTCTAAATATAGGAGTTGTTGAGGAGAGTAGTAAGTAAATATGTTTTTAATTTATATTTAGAGGTTAGTTTTTATTATCGAGAATATTTCTACCATATTTCCAACTTATGTTCCTTATACTTCTAGTAAGACTCCTGCTAATTATGGTTATTTCGACTTAGAATCAGTAGTTGTAACAATTGAATAAATCTAAATACGTATATTATGTACATACTACATTGTAAAGCAGATTATGTACATAAATTATCTCATAAACTATGTCAGCATTCAGCAATTACATTGCAATGTTTACCGCATATAAAATGCATAACAATTTATAAGTTTCTAAATTTTCGAATTACGCTATACATTCAATTAAGTAACATTACGGGCCTCAAATTTTAGTGTCTCCCCGATTGTTAAATCTATTCTCATGTAATTTGCTAAGCCTAAGTAAGCACCTACGATATTAATGAAAATAATCCAGTTTAAGTAAGCACAATTTTTTTTTTAAATGAAGCAATTAAATAATTTTGTTCGTATTCTTAAAAATGTTTATTATTATTTTTATATTAATCTCAATAACATACACATAATAAAACTTAATTAAATTTTATTAATTTTGTTTCTGTTTCTTTAGTTTTCAAATTGCGCGTGGTGGAACTATGGGTAATCAAGTCCGGTTCTCTTTTGTCTTCAAGTTAACAATAAAATGTTATAAAATGCTATGGAATGAAAGGATGCGAAATTTTAAAATTTACCTGAAAATTCTATATGCTTGGAAAATTATATGTGTATGTTCTATATCTTTGCGGTTTTAAGCGAATATGATTGCTTATGAAACGTTATGTACCAAAAACCAATATAGCTACAGATTGTTCTTATTATTTCTTATAATTTATAGTATTGAAGAAAAAACCAAAAGCTGCGAGTAAAATTTTGCAATTTTTTTATTTTCAAGAAAAGAGAAGAAAAATAGTTCCTGAAACAATGTAATATGTTGTAGAAATTAAAAATCCTAGAACTAGAATATTTTTGTCAATTTTTTTAAGATACACATATGACCAAAACATTTATTCAATGACCAAACGAATAATAAATATAAAAAACTTTTTCAGATTGAAAAATATAAAAACTCAAACTCTTTATACTTAAGAAAGTTGAATGCATTGTCTTTAGCACTTTTCCAAAAAAATTTTTAAAAAAAGTGCTTATTAGTTTCACTCTGTCCGTCCGTGGACCCTTTTTTTGTTTACAAAACTTCTGCACCCTTGAAGATAGAAAGCTGAAATTTCTTTATTCATACGTACATAGATCTTCACTAGAAACTAATTTCCGTAGAACAAAATTTTTACCTATCTCCCCCCTCTAGAAGTTATACCCCCCCAAAACCCTAAAAATGGCCTTTTTTAAATATTTGTTGCAATGAAACCATAAGCATTTTTGAAATTTTTGAAACGCAGAAAGGCAGTAGCTTGCTTCCCCTAGCACGATATACTATAGTTAAATTTTAGAAAAACAAAATGCCCGTTCAAATTTACCGTTATCTAAAGTCCTTTTTTTCCAAATTTTTGATCCCGTTTTTCTTCTAGACCCTATACTGTAGAAGCTTGACCATACTGTAGAATTTAGGGACTTTTAGACGTTAACAAATAGTTTATTTTGTTAGAAGAAAATTTTTTTCCATCTCCACCACCTCTCAAGTTATCGCCTCTTGAAATTTGTAAAATTTGAATTTTTGACACCTTATATTTCCGAAACCGCAAGCTTTTTCAAATTTTCATAAACGCAAAAAGCTAACGGTAAATTCCATGAAATTAAAAAATATAATTATTTTTCTTAACTCACACAATTAACCCTTAAAATCGAGCATTATGTTAACCCCACTTTATATTAATTTTTGCTTTATTTCAAAGACTGCATATATGCGTCATCCTAAATATACGCAATCTTAGAAATAGTTTTATATATGAATGAAAATAATTTTAATAGTGTGATAGGTATACATAGACTGTATTTAAAAGCAGAATTTTCACTTGTTGAAGGGAAAAGTACTACAATACAAACCATTGGTTTGACCCAACTTTATTGATTTTAAAAATCTCAACAAATTTTTGTGTTGTAAGAAAACTTCATAGAAAAAATTTATTGATTATTTTCTACCAAACATTTACGATAAAAAATTTCAATAAAACTCAAAAGAACTGAGTTAAATAAAACTGAAAAAGTATTTCTTAATGACAATCAAATAATGGCTTAATACCTTGTGACGTCATAACCTATGATGAGAAAAAAACTTTTGTTTTACCACTTTTGGTCAAGAGAACGATAAAAACAAAAATTTTAAAATTTTTAAAAGCTTACGAGTATGTCTCTTAAACTAGGCTTTTGTTATGTCTCGAACAGAAAAGCACTTTCATTATTAAAACATTACTGGTTTTAATTAATTTAAATAGTTTTTTGTTTTCTTATCCTTAATCCTGATTAAAATACTATATAAGGTAAACGGGATAAAATTCAGGCCTATTTCTTAAGTATCTAACATGCAATACACAATATCTTTAGCGTGTTAAAAATTAAACCCAAGTAATATGTGCAATATGTTTTAACCCAAGTCATAAACCCAAGTAATATATGTTCAAAAGTTTGAATTTTTTCCATTTTATTGGTTTGGTTTCATAGTATCTAATTCGGTCCGTCAAAAGTTTTACAAACATTCGAAAACTGCTGTCCAATTCGCTTATGGTTATCTCCATATTTGCACTAGGAACAGGAAAACTATATAAGACAGTCCACGTTCAATTCCCTTGAAGTCAATTATACATTCTACAAATTTTCAAAATCAGTTTAAAATGCTATATAGCAAACCCAAAAAAAGCAACTCTAACTATTTACGAATTGAAGATTTTCATACAATATCTTTGACAATAGATAAAAATTTTAAAATGTGTCTTTAATTTACTGGAATCCGGAGTGTAGGGACATAGGATAATAAGTTTTATTCTTTCTTAACCGTATTGACAAATATCGTGTCATATTTCCTTGATTAAATTTACCATGGATTGTATGGTCATATAAAATTCAAGATTATCAAAACTTTTTTCTAACAATAGTTAAAATTTAGTTTCTTCAATTCAAAATTATATTAAAATCTAACCTCTTCCCACCAAATAGGAGGAAAAAATATAAAAAATTAGGAGAAAACAATATATTTTTACGAGTATCACGTATCATTGTTATATCATGAATCTTATGAAAGTTATAACACATACATATATACAATAATAATAATAGCATTTTGGTCTAGTGGAAATGATTAAAGTATAAAATAATGGCCATCTTATATCAAATTCACTTAAAAATCGTATAACATTTCTGAATGTACACAATAAAGGTCAAATGATATTATGAACTCGTTACTCAGTTTTTAACTAACATAGAATGTTGAATTTTGTATTAAACTTGGACATAATTTTGTCATAAAAAATGCGATACTTCTTGTATAAACACCCTAGTCACTATACCAGGTAAATCCGTAAAGTGGTCAAATATTCATTTGCCCCCCCAAAAACAATATTTGGAACATACGTATAATAATAAAATTTCATACAAAGAATTTGTACCACACTTAAAATAAATGGTAAAAAGGTAAAAAAGTTTAAAAAATTCAGAAAAATTATTAAAACAGCAACCGCGTTATCTTGATTTCAAAATTTTAATAATACTATAATATACCAATAGGCAACACTAATATCCTAAGGTTAGCGGAGCTAACTTTATATCTTTGCTTTAATAATTTTCTTATATCGTTATTTCCGAAAATCCAGCACTGAATAAGGAAAAAAATTATTAGAGTAGAAATAAAGTCATCAAAATTATTATAGCATATACGATTAACAATATAATAAAAGTATAAAGTACACTCAAGAGTGTAGGCATTATCAAACGACGTATTAACTTTCAATTTTTTTATTAAAATATAAATCGGCCCACATTAAAAAATGACAATAATTTTTTTATTGAAGAAAGCTCACAATGTACATCTACGTATAATATTAAAACAGATATCAGATTTTATGATTTTATTTACTACACGCCACATAGGTATGACACAGGTATAAATGAATATGTTTTGGACAGTTTCAAATTACAAATTGAAGACGACGTCATTTCGAACAGTAGAAATTTCATTTTCATTTCACATAAAATCCAATTAGATTCGTTGAGCACAAATCATAATTAAATCCACTTTAAATTAATGTATGTACAATTTATTTTGACCAAGCTTTGAAATTAATCGAAAAAAAAAGAAGATCAAATTGTAATTATGAGTTAAGAAATAAAATTATTGTAATTTTGTTAATTGTATTAAAATAATTAATTAAGTTACTTAAAATGACAAGTAGGATTACATAAAAACAACCAATAATTTACAAAAATTAATCATTAATTAATTAATCTTTGCTGACTTGTAAAAATTTTCACTTTCGAGTGCGTACGAAAAAATGGAAAATGAGAAATAGAAAATAATGTAGATTTTTAAATTAGATGCAATGGGTGTTGACCAAGAGTAATTTCAAAACTTTTTATTAATAATTAAAGTAATAACAAAAGCTTTCACTTTCATTTCCCATCGACTTTTATGACCTGCCCTATCTTTTCTGCGAGGTTTTCTTCAAGAGCCATACGAAAAATAGAGGCATTATTTTCTATAAATGCCTATCACAATTTGTTTTTCTCAACAGTTAGTTTCCTAACACTTCTGCATTAAAGTGCTAAAATAAATGTTTGATTAACTCATTGATAAAAGTGCCGTTTAAATTTTTCAGTAGAAACACAAACAGCAGAACTCGTCGGGAATTTTCGAGAATTTTCGTATTTCATTGAGTTGTGAAGAATTTTCGCATTCATTATTTCTTCTTTATTCAAATAACAAAAAAAATTTGTTCATTGATAACCGAATGTTCTAAACTTTGCATAAACGATTAAGTAAATAGAGAAAGAGTCTCAGAATGCAAGTCATGTATCGCATAATGTCAAAATTAGGACTTTCCAATAATATCTCACATTAGCAAATACATACAAAAACCTAATATAAAACAATCCAATATAAAATGAGTTCAAAATATTGCAAAACAAAATACAAAGCAATCACAATAACTTAATTTCGGTGATAAGAACGGCAATTAAAATTGAAAAACGCAAAACAATTTTAAAAGTCTATTGTAATTTAAAGACAAAATTAGATTCTAGTTAAGAACTTAACAAAAAAAAAAAAACAAATATCTTAAGAATAATGTTCTTTTTTTCTACAAAAAAATGATAAACGAAATAAATTAACTCAGTAGCTAGAAATAAAACAGAAATATTTTATTATTAAATTAATGAAAGCATAACAAGTTTTACACGCTTCATATATGATACGTCCCTTTCTATCAACATTTATAACCTGTTATCAATTAAGATTAAATTTTATAGTCATTTAATCCAACAAAAAAAAAAGTGGATATTCTTGTCTTGAATGGAAAATCTTTAATTTTGCATTTGAAATGAATACTTTAAAAAAGAGAAGAAGTTACCACAGTCGCAAATTTGCGATTTCAGTTCCATAAACGAAAGAAAACCAATCTAGGAGTCTTCTCTCTTGATTTTTTATTTATAAATCAATGACCTTATTTGAGTTTAGATTTACATAAGATTAGAACTATGTGAAGTAAATCTATTCAATGTTCTTATATTCAAAATGTCTCGAAAATATCACATTAAACGGAAAAACTAAGTAGAAACACACACATATGAGAGAAAACCGCATTCAAGAAAAAAGAAATTTGAAGCGTATATGTCCTTTCTCAAATGATTGCTAAGTTTGAAATAGTTGTATTAGTTATCAACCGTGTTGTCAGATTGCTGAATTTCTCAGAAAATATACCGTTTAAAATCTAGATTTTCCAACAAAAAAATTAAAAATTCAAAGATTCATCCAATTAACAAACATCCAAAACCCATTTCGAAATGAAGGAAAGTCAAGAGAATGACATATAAGAAATATTCAAATGTTCGTATACAATATTGACAATGAAAATGTTTACCATGCAAAATGTCAACTTAGGATACAACCATTGTCAAGTATATTTTATTGATCGTGCTAAGTCCTCACAAATATTTACAATCAAATTTGGAAAAATTACGTCATATGGTGCTTTGATTCTAAAAATATTTGATATCTGATCAGTGAAACAGTGAATGGACGGTTAATGTATGCATAAAACCTAGTGAACATAATTAAATTATTATTTACTATTGATAATTTTATAACTTTATAATTTTACTTTTATTGACATAAGTGGTTCTGCTTCCATTCAAAATTAACAGTAACTTGTTTGGCACAACTACATACCATTTCATTTTAAATCTGAATAAAGCTGAGTCCTTTTGATAACTCTTAAAAAATAATTCTATATAGTAAATCGTTTAATCTTCTTGAATTATTTTTAAAACTTTTTCACCTTTATGTTGACAACTGAGTTCTATAGTCAAATCACAAACAAACAATCATGCAGAGAAAAAATGTGAATGTCAAAACAAGTTGTTATTTTTTTTTCTTCTATCATTTGTTTGTTAAACTAGCTTAATTTTAAATACTTTGTAATTTATACATTATTATAAATTTTTATATATTTTAAAAACATATGAAAATAATTATTATTAAAACAAAAAATAAAAACAAACTTACTTTTGATATTTTAATATCGCTCGGGGTAAAATAAATCCATTTGGTGAATGCTTTGTCTTCTTGCCACTATTTACTTCTTTATTGTTACTGTTATTGTTATTATTATCGCCATTATTATTATTATTATTATTATTACTGCTGTTAATTTTACCGCTACCTTTGTATAAATTTGTTGTCGATTTGGAGCTGCTATTGCTACTATTATTTAAACTATTACGATCAATGATTTCACCACCACCACAACATGAATTGTCATCATCTATTGTTAGACAATCGTTTATATTGTCACTTAAATGATTACAATCACTTTGTATAGCACTATCATTTGATATCTGTCTATCAATTGATTTAATTTTAATATTTTTTATGGCATTCGATGATGACAACAGAGATTTGAAACGTTCAAAATAGCCATGAGTTTTTGTTGATATTTTAGTTGTTGCTGTTGCTTCTGGTGTTGGTAAAGTTGCTGTTGTGGTTGATTTTGCGGTTATTACTGAGGTTGTTGTAGTTCTCGTTGTTGTTTCTGTTGAGGCTTTTGTAATAGATGAAACTTTGAATTTATTATTTGAATCATTTGGTATACTATTTTTTGTGTTAGCAGATGTAGATTTGTTTTTTATAATATTTTGATTTATAATATTTGTTGTTGTTATAGATTTCTCTTTACTAAAATTAATTTCATCTTCTGATACTGATGTGTCCGATAATGAAGATGATGTTGAGGATGATGATTGTGGAAAAACTTCAATCGCATCAAAATCATATGAATTAAAATATGCTTGTTCCCGTACTTTTTTAATTTTTGCTAACTCAGATGCATTTTGGTCACTTTCAGTTAATGTTGGTGTTATTGGTAATTCACTTGCTTTGGATTCACATATTGGCATTTCGTATTTTGATTAATAATATTTAATAGAATGATCAAGAAAAACAGTTTCTGAAAAAGAATAAATTAAAAACTAAAATTGAAAAAATATTTAATGTGGTTGCTATAATTTAATTTTTAATAAATAAGAAAATGTTGAAAAAATTGTTACATTGTATATAATACTGCCTAAATTTGAGTCACATAACTTCAAAAATTTGCCCGAAAATTGGCATAAATTATTAATTTGGATGGGAAAAATTTCCAAGCCAATTACCTAACAATGACTCGATTTAATTTTTACCAACCGCAATGTATCCAAAAAGAAGTTGTATGCAATAAATATGTGATAGCACCAAATTTCGACAGACTTCTCGACAGAAATGCATTTCTCCGTGATAGAAAAGAAATAATGTGATGAATTCGTTCAGCTTTCGTTGCAAATATGAAGACTATAACCTAAAGTTTTTTATGTGTCACGTGTACTGCATCTTTATTTTGGACAAATTTAATGTTTTTGGATTTTTAATTTGTTGAAATTATATACGTAAGCTAATTTTATTAGTAGCAGCAAGTTCTTCGGAGAAATAAAATGGCTGGAACTCAACTTTGAACTGGACTACTTGTTTGTTGAATAAACATTGATTGTAACAATTCGTTTATTACTAAATATTATTAAATTTTCAAATCCTTAAAATTATCTCTACATACATATTAAGAGTATTGTATTTATTTTTAAAAGAAATTGCATGTAAATTTAAAATAAATTATGCAATCGAAATTTTTTAATACTAAATCACTTTAAATTTTGCAAAGGCATTTGTTATTGTGTAGGTATAATAAATTTTAATGACGACCTCATAATTAATCTGTGAACATTTATTTATTTATATTTTTTTTCAATAGTTATAGAACCTTTTAATTACAGTTAAAATTTATAATTGATTCAAAACAAAACAGATGTCATTTATTGACATTGTCATTAGCAGTCATTTTGCTCATAATAAATTTTAAATTTTTTTTTTTCTTCACTCTTTGAAGACCATTATAATTCGTAAAATACCGAAAAAATATTTTAAAATTATAAAATCTCCGAAACTGATCTGACATTGGCTATAAAACATGAAAAACTTACAAATTGAGTATTTTATCAACAAAAAAAATTGTAAGCACGTTATAATGCGCTTTTAAACAATTGACATTTGTAACCTTAAAAAACAAAATTTCATGAAATGAAAATAAATTAAAGAATAGTTAATATTGTAACTCGCACATAAGTATACATACTAAATTTTTGGCATTTTATTTAAAATTTTAATGCCTTAAAAATTAAAAAAATAAAAAGTACAACTAAATTGGCAAAAGAAAAATGGATGTCACGTTTAATTTTTATTTTAATTTTGTTGTTTTTTTTATATTCATCGCATGATTATAGTTTATTTATTCAATGTTTTTTCAATAAAAGATTATTTTTAATGCACCAGCATACATAATTTATATATGTATATACACATCTGTATAAATATTATAAACATAATATAAAAAAACTTAAATAATGTTGTAATACTTTCCAATAGTCTAAGTCTGCACTCTGATCTCATCTTAAAAAACGGATTAAATGCACTCACCCAAGAATTGTTTTTAACTTTTTACTTTTTGAATAGAAAAAGTTCATATTTTTTAACATGCTTATGTAACATTTAATCAACCTTTCAACTATATGAAATTATGTGTAGGTAAAAACTTATTAAAATGACATCAAACGATTATATCTTGCACATATTACAAATATCCTCCTTCGGAATATCGCACAATAAAAAAAAGCACAATATTTTCAATTCGACCCAAATAAGTCAAACACAGATAGAACTTTTCAATTTATAATTGACAATAAATTAGTAATGTCAATAATATAGATAATTTTTTGGGATTTCTTTAAAATAATATTTAAATAGTATGTATTCAATTTTTGCCAACCGCATTTCATTAAACAAAGGAGGTTACCAAACCCAAATATAGCATATCGAGTTTCCAGTAGAAATGCACTTCTCCGCAATGGGAAAGCATTGATTTGATCAACATTTCGAAAATGTTAGGGCCCGGAAACTGGACTTTTGATCATTTTGAAAAAAATATTCAACAGATTAACTTGAAATTTTATAAAAGTTTCATTCGGCAGTACGAAGAACAACCTTTATTAAGAAATCAAATGTTTAGGGAACTAAGATACGGAATGGGTTGAAATTTAATATTTGAGTTCAGTCTGCGACCGGAAATAGGTGACGGACTTCTTTAAAATTTGGAAGAAGGCATTTTTATAATTTTATACATTTTCCTTTTTTGAATTTTTATACATTTTCGCAATATTTTTATCTACGTACGAGTATTTAAACAGATACATATAGATAGAAAAGTGAACATGATCAATTTTCAAATATGAAGAACTTGATGTTTGTCAAAAAAAAGGTAGCAGGAATGAAATACAATCAAATACTTACATTTTGACGTTAATTTGTATGTTACATTATTTTCCTAATTTTAAACTTACCCTTTGTAATATTATGTTTTGGTACACAACTGATCAACTAATGTTAGACAAATAAAGAAATGTGGTATAAAAATAATTTGAAAATATATATATTATACAGGTGTTTTGAAATTTGTTCAATTTGTTCATTGGAAATTGCAATTTCTCATTCCAACAATTTTTCATTCCAACGCCTAAGTTCTAATTTTCTTTAAATTACTTGTGACTACTCTTCACGAGTAAACTGTTCACCCGATTACCCTGAAACGTTGGGAAGTTGTAAAGAGCAAAAAGCGCTTAGTTCGAATTGATTATTTCCTTTTCTTCTTAGATTGATCCTTAGGGTTCAGATAAACATGCAATTTTTAATTTTGCAACCGTTTGATTGCTTTGTGTTCCGTAAGTTTATATTAAAGCCGGCACACATACAACAGTATGGTCGCATGCAATTAGGCAATCAAACAGTTTGCATTATTTGTTCAAAGTGATTAAAATTTTCATTTAACGCATTGATGCAATTGTTTAGTTTGTTAGAGTTGGTAAGAGCCAGTGATTGCGAAATTAAAAATTGCATGTCTGCCTGAACCCTTAATATTAGACTTCATTCATTAGCCCAATATTTTTAATAACCCTATCGAAATTTGCCCATTAATTGCAATGTATCCTACTACCTAGTTATGGCTCTCAAACAATATTGTTGAAAGGAAAATATTTGAAAAACATAAAAATTTAGAATTTGAATTGAATTGATTGATTGAAACATGTTTTGCTGTAACACCACCACATAATTATAGTTTTGGCATGATATATTTACATAATTTTTGATTTCAATTTTATTTTGTGCTAATAAGACTAATTGACATTCTTTTATAAAGCAAAGCAAAACCATCTCTATTTCCATAGAATTGTAATAACTTTAAATTCATATATAATTAATTCAAGATCTATTATAATTTCTATTATACAAACAGTATAACATTATTTATTATAATGTCTTTATTACCAAAATATCATAAGTTATTGGTTAACAAAAAAAAAAAAACCAACAATAACAAAAGTTTTTTCTTTTGTTCTACTGTTAAGCTGTCACATAAATTCCATCACGAATTGAACATAAAGTAACAAAATGTCAAATAATTCATGATTTTGTAGTAAACTTCATTTTTTCCTTTACAGCATCAATTGGATCACAAAACTAAAATCATAGTTCATTTTACTTTCGTTTTTTGTTTTTTTTTTTAATTAATTCTAAAAAGAATATTTTATTTTGTTATTGAATTTTCATAACTTATTAAAATAAAAATACAAGACTTTAAATATTTGTTTGTATTTGATTCTAATTTATGAGTGCACAAAATATTTTTACTTAAAACTTTCCTTCCCCTGTTTCATCTAATCAATTAGTATGACACTTAAAATAATGACAGAAATGACATTGGTTTGACGTTCTATTCTGACAGAATAATGAAAATGAAAACAAAAATCTTCTCTACTTTGAAGAATAAATTATCAGTGACTGTATTTTTTTTTTAATATTTCTGAATAGTTTTTCTTATTTCATTCAATAAGAGAATTTTTTTCTAATAATCATTATTATAATATTTTGAATGTGATTTAATGTTTATGATACCCTTTTTGTATATTGAGCAAAAATAATTTAGATACTACCTTGCTTAATGATTATTCCAGTTTAGGCCTAACAATTCAATGTAAACTCGTTTTTCAGTCACTATAGTCATTAGCTATTTACAGAATATTAAAGATTAAAATTACTCCTTTTTGCGAGAGGCAGAAATACGAGCATGATTTAAATTTTCGGCTTAAAGAGAAGCGTTTTCTTGCTCTCGCTATTGCTAGTATAACAAAATTACTCTCATTTTTATTGCTGTCATTGTTAAAAAACTTTCATTTTAACTAACTTAAATATGCAAACACGTTTCCTAGATCGCTGGAGCATTTTATTAACGTTTGACAGGACATACATTCGAAACTTCTCCGACTAAGTTCAAAAATTAAAACTAAATTTATGTTTAAAGCTCGATAAAACTAATAATATTAAACATAAAATTTAATATTATCAATTACCCATTTATTTTAGAAATCTCTACGTAAAATTCAAGTACGTACAAGTACAAATTTCTAAATCAGATAAGAGATTAAATATAGTGACGATAACATCCGCATTCTTTGTGCATGAATACCACATGAATATCTTATAATTAACCAGACCAGCAGTATATTTTTTTCTTTGCTATTCTAAAATAACTTTTCTTTGAAACTAGTTCCATTTTGAACTTGTTTTATTGATTTTTTATTTTAAATAATTTTTTTTTTCTTTTCATTTTGAAAATTTTTAAAATAAAGATTCACCATAAAATAAAATTAGTTCAATTTATTTATTTAAAAAAAATTCAGGGGGTGGAGAATTTATGGAATAACAAACATGTGTATAAAACATGTACATATATCTACATATAGAAGAGTACTGACAAAGAAGCAAAACTTTTTTTATAAGTAGATCTGGTTTCAGTATAAAAATTCTAAATTACCTGTATATGTGCATATTTATAAGTATACAAAAATTATTAAGCATAAATTCTAGAATTACGGGTATATAAAAGAATTTTTTAATATACAAAATGTTTTCATTTTTTTTTTCAATATTGTTCTATTAAATTATTTAAAAAATTCGATAATAAGTTCTGTGATGAAAAACAATAACAAAATTTTGTACAAATAAATTTTAAAGCTATTTTAATTTAAAACTTATTTTAAATTAATTTCCTAAATTGATAATGAAGCAGTAGATAAAAAATTGATAAGTACACGAAAAAATTCTAAACATCCGAACTAATATTCGGGTACTTATTTCGGCCGAAGTGTTCCACATAGTGGAATAAAATTTGTCTCTTCGAATACACCATGCTAAATTCAGCAATCAATATTTAAGTAAAATTAGATTTACTAAAGTTGAGTTAAACCAATCTTTTGTAATGAAGCACTTTTCCCTTCAACAAGTGAAAAAGCTGCTTTTAAAAGAATCTACTAAATTATTTAAATTGGTTTCGTTGATATACAAAATTATATATTATAAAACGACTGCATATACATTTGGAATAAGAGAAAATAAAAAATTGAAAGAAGCATGAACATGATGGTTGAATTGGACAGTTAAGCAAGCGAGTTAAGAAAAATAGTCATATTTTTTAATAGAAATGGATTGATTTATCATAAGCGTTCTGCGTTTTTAGAAATTTGGAAAAGCTTACAGTTTCGGAAATATAAGGCGATAATTTCGAGAGGCGATAACTTGAGAGGAGATCAAATCAAAAACAAATGTTCTTACAAATAGACAAACGAACGGACAAATAGACCGACGAACGGACGGATGGACAAAGAGAATAATAAGCACTTTTTCCACAATTTTTTTTGAAAAAGTGCTAAAAAGTACATTACACTAATCAATCAAAATCGATTTCAGTGAGAGGCTTAATAATTTAAATTAAAAAATTTGCTTACGTTTTTTTTAGTTTAAAAATCACACTTTTTTTAAATACAAAAAAAAACAATAAATTTTAGTTGTAATTTAAAGAGTAAACTCGCAAAATATTGTAACTTCCACTGCTCTTACAATTACATTATTTAAATACAAGACTATACAATTTCTGATTGATTGTAATTCAAATTCAAATATGGGTGAAACCAGAACCAAAATCCATAAATACGCACAAATCCATATAAGTAAACACACATAAACACACTATTATACATTTGTATATAAGAATGTGTAAGAAAAAAAATTAATTTATTATGTTTTATAAAGTAATTTAATCATTTTAAAAATTTATAATTTAATTAAAATGAGAAAATAAAAAACAAAATCACCAAAAGAGAAACATATTTTAATTAATTTAAATTACCCCTCACACATTTAAAAACGCACACCAATATTATACGCATAACTACATATACATTATGTAAATACAAATTATATAAAAACAAACAATTTAATTTTCTTTAATATTTTCTTAAAATTAGCTGTGATATTCAGTCGCAATGGGTGGTTTAATTTTTTAATAAATTAAATTTGAAATTAGTTAATTGAAAATTAAAAAAAAACAACAACCGAAGTAAAAAACTGTAAACTAGTTTAATTTACGAATAAAATGTCAAAATATGTCAAATAAATTTCATGAAAAAAAAATATTAGAATTAGTAATAAAAGTAAAAAATTTCTTATAAACACAAATTTAATAATTAAAACATAATTTGTAAATTTGTTAATATAGATAACAAAACGTCCATTTTATTTTTTAGCAATTTTACTACAATCTTAGTTGAAGCGCCATTTATAAAATTAGACAGAATTGCGGAAAATCGAAAATGCATTCTTTACCATTTGTAAAAATTTTCCAAATAGGTACTAATAAAATTTCTCTTTATCTAGAATAGGTTAAACATTAAGGGGCTGACTTTTACCGATACTTCTTGAAAAAGGCGACAATACGCAAAAGTGCAAACATTTTTCTCACTACTGCAATAAGACGAATATGTACATAAGTATGTGCATTATACTCGTACTTACTACAAGGTTGGGCAAATTATTTTTTATGTATTTAAAGAACAATATCAGTGTACCTCTTTATTGCTCTTTAAAATATTATGACATACATGTCGATTAGTTTCGCAGCAAAAACTAGGGTGTATCGGTATTAAGAAAATATATAAGAGCATTATTCAGCGTTCTCGATATTACATTAACAAAATTTATTAACAAAATTTTTTATTTAATATGAAAGTTCAAATTGTTTTACATTTCTGTTTAACGGTAAGTACCACAATACTTTAAATACTAATATACGTTTACTATATTAAAAATTAAGAAGCATCTTTTCTCACTCGTAGAATTTAAAATAGTTGGCAATTATTGATTTTTTAAGCCCCCATTGGAACTCTTGCTATAAATACGTGTTGCATTCACATTCCTCGTATCCAAAAATTTTTGGTTTCATCACTTGGTTCCGTCGAAAAAAAAAATAAAAAAGAAATAATTTTCAAAGCCTTATTAGGAATCGTCCTAACGGCATTAAACTTGCTTTATTGATTTAAAATTAATTTAATTTACAATATTATTCAAATTGTAATTGAGAAATTAAAGAAACAAGTTAATTTCAGTTAAATAAATTATTAAACAACATAGAAAAATTAATTCTAAAAATAGTCAGAAAAAAAATTCTAAAATTGAAAAACACAAAAAAAAAACTCAAACGAAACAAGATTTAAATTTAAATAAAAATCATAACTGGTAACTTGAAATCTAAAAATTTTCTAATTTTTAATTGCATGCCTAATTTAATCGCTTTTATTAACTATTCAAAAATCTTAAGATGCGAAGCAAAAATAATTTTTTATAATTAAAAATTAATTTTCTTTTGTTCAAAAGTAAGAGCAAAACTATAGAAATGGAAAAAAAAAATTAATTTTGAATGTTAACAAGACACTGGAAAAAAATTAGCTATAACATCAAGTACCCTCAAGTTTTTGATCACAATGCTCAACTAAACAAAAAATAAATCTCAATTGGGTACTGATGAAAATTGTTAAATGCACCAGTTCAAGTATTTTATCTATGCAAATGTGTGTATATGTAAGTATTTTTGCATTTATGGAGAAGCTGGCCAAAACACCCCTCTGTAATCAGAATCTATTTTGTATACGAATACACAATGTATGTATGTAGGTATATACGGCCAACTAGAACAGCACATACAACATAATTACGGTAATTTAAAAAAAAAACAAAAGGCAAAATGCGATTGTATGCAATTTAAATGAAAAAAAAATGTTACCGTTTTCGTTTTTATTATTTTTTACTTCACTTTTGATTGCCCATAAAACCAGTTTGAATTCCATTTGAATGCAGTTCAGAAGAAAAAAACAAACTACAAAAAAAACCACACCATTTTTTTTTTCTTAATTTTTTCAACTTCCATTTACCGGCAATTCAATTATTCATTATGTGCGAAAAAGACAAAAATTCGAAAAATTAGAAAAGACGAAAGAAAAAAAAATTCGTGCAAGGTTTCGCTATTAAATTTATTTTTAGATACACATAGGTATACACACATACACACACAAACAAATTTATGTGCAATTTAGTGGGTCAAAACAAAAAAAAAATTGCACAATTAAAAAAAATTATTTCATTTAAACTTTTAGATAAAACCAACAACAAAATAAGACCAAAATAAAAAAATTTCAAAAAAAATTTGCGTTTTGATATTTCGTGTATCTGTGACTAAATTGAATGCATACTTACATATGTGAATTTTTAATAATAACGGGAAAAGTAAAGCAGATTTGCCACTTCATTTATAATGCTGCCAAATTGAAGCAATGTTGGTCTAGCGGAATTGATTACTTTTTATAATAAGAGAGAAGTTACTTAGAGATTTGAAAAATGGAAAGTCACTCAGAAAAAATTATTATTGTTTTCAACTTTCTACATACTTATTTAGTTAAAGTGGAGTTTTAAAAATTTTAAAAGTTTTTTAATTGATTACGAGATAAATTTAATAACAGCAAATAAAATTTGGAAGAAAATTTATCAACACTGTTCCTATAAAAATGGCGGTCTAAAGTATAAACAAATTCAATATTTTTCAAGACATTTTTTAGGGAGCTATATTTCCACTTTGAATTTATTGAAATTAACAACCAACTAGTACGAAACAGAGAAAGAAGCACAAATGTGTAAAAATCATAAAGCATATTCATAGTTAGTTTTCTTCAGGACTGATTTGTGTTGATAGAAACAAAGAGGATAGTAGTGGTTTTCACTGCTTACACTGGCTGAGAGTATCCCAAAGTTGTACAAGATAACTTATAATTAAAAGATAGCAACAAACATTACCAAAACAATAAAGTAACGGTTAATAACGGTAAAATAAGACAAAAATGAATGCAAGCGAATGTATTTTTTTTGTTGAATGTATACATAATGTACTGCATATATACATACATGCATATACGATTCGTACGTGTATGTTTTAAAAATGTATGTTAATTATAATGTATACATACAAACATACTTAAATTAAAAAAAAACTAAACTAACCCGAAATTTTTAAGGTCTTGCTAATTACATTTGAAAAAAAAAAATATTTTTGTACAAAATTTTATTAGTTTTTTAGCAAATTTATTGTAATTTGATAAAAAATAAAAATATCAAGTCTGTATTATGCTAAAAACTTGAATGGAAGCCAAAGTTTTAATAAAATTTATTATGTTTAGGTATAAGCTTATAGTAAATCCATGAGAATACACATACATACAGACATAGTCATTGTACTTTTGAAAAAAAGTTATTAAAATGATATAAAAAGCTTTATTAGTCTATTCTTGTGCAAGAATTATTTAAATTTTGTAGAACTAGTATAAAAATTTTAAATGCTCGAAAGACTTAATCTTTGAGATTCATTTTAATCATAAAATAATTATCAAGATTGTAAAAGAATAAATCACAAAATTTAAATATGTCAACACAGAGTGAACTTTTACTCCAATTTTCGTTAATTATAGGAATTGTATAAGTTTCTTCCTTACAAAAAGCTATCTAAACTTCCAATTCCACATGGCAGCTTTTACATTTCGTTCACTTGATGCCATTTCTTTTCCGAAGCTTTGTCAGTTGGAAAATGGAGTTCAAATATTAAATTGTTCGTCAATCAATTCCATAGATGGAATAAAAAATATAAAATCGGCCCCTAGTGAAAGTTCGGTTCCCGAACCCTGATATTATCAAAAATTTTTTTTTCTTATATTCGCAAAAAAGTAAACTCGTTGTGTAGTAGAAGTTTAGTTGTTGATTTTCTCAAAAAGGTAGGTTATTTTTTAAACAAAGCTGTATAAAAGTTCAGAAGACTTCACTGACCATTTTAGTATTTTCTTAAAAATTATCAAATTTTTAAAATCATCACGTAGCAAAGTTCTGGTTCCCGAGATCTGACATTTTACAGACAGATAGCTTGCTAAAAATAGTTGATATATAATTATGATTCCCGAACATTTCCGCTGAAAACCCTTTATGCGAAATTATAAATTCCTTATTTATCGTATAACTTTCCATATTGCATGCAGTACGATTGATAAAAGTTACAAAAATTTAATAGATAAAAGTAAAAGTTAACTTTCGGCTATTCACAGTAATTATTTCCAATTTTTATAATTAACTAAAGCATCTGCGTACATGCATGCATACACAAGCGCCATATTAAGAAAATCTTAAATACTTTTATCGTATATTTTAAAAATGTTTTTACTATTTCTATTTAATATGTTGTATATTTTAAAATTGTGAAAGTTCTTTACACAAAATAATGAAATTTTAAGCATTTTATAAAAATAATTACAAAATAAATTAAGCTTTTGTAATTTTCCACAATTTTCGCATACCCGTAGTTAATGAAAATCTTCAATTAACTTAAATTGAACGCAATTTAACGCAACATTTTTTTAACGAAAATTACAAACCTACGTTATACATACCTAATTTTTTTTTTCTTAAAATTGTAACCACATTTTTTGTATTATAGTTTCTCCCTTTTTAATAGAAATTTTTCACACAATAACCTTCGTCATAATTTTTACATCATTATCAATCATAACACATACATATGTACCCATATTAAAAAAATGAAAATTTAAGGTACCTTAACCACCTCTCGAATTAATAAAATAATTGATTGATTCTGTGTGAAAATTGTTAACATTTCGTGATAATTTCGTGTTAATTTAAATATGATTTTCATTTTTCCTCTTTTTCCCCTTTTTTATAATAAAGAGTAACTTAATTGCACACTTTGATTAGGCATTACAGTTATAATACATAATGAGAAGATTTCAATGTTGCCAGTGTTCCTAAACAAAGTATTTCCTTATACTCTTTCAGACCATGTACTTGTGCGTATATATCATGTACGAGTAAAAGTGAAATATGAAAAAACCTGCAAGACTTATACTTGAAATATAAGAATTAATAATGGAACAAAATTAGTTAGTCAGTGGCAGAGTTAGAAAATTTTTCGTAATTCAATTTTACTTCTTAATTTGGCGTAATAAGAAACATATTCACATCACATTCTCTTTAATAGAAATATCTTTCATCACAACATTTAATGAAGGAAGAAAATGTTTCTTATTTAGCACGTACACACAGGAGAAGGAGTCAAAATTTTACATTATATCAAATGAAATACCATACTAAATAATTAATTGTTTCACCTCGCATCACACATTCTGGGACATCTATTTTAACCATAAAATTTAACGAATTGTTAAATTAATACATTTAGAAAGTCTTTATCATCTTCCTTTAGAAAGTCTTTATCATCTTCCTGAAGTCTTGATCATCTTTCTGAGGTGTTTATCATCTTCCTTGAAAATCATTGGTAAAAGGAGACTAACAATATTTTCTTAAATTTCTCAAAAACATTTTTGCAAATAGAATAAAACTTTCTAATTTTTAAGAACTCAATCTCCGCTCGTTTTAGCCTTAAATCGTAACGCTCAAACTTAACGAAATCGTAAGCTAGGGCATTTTGGCGACTATTTTGTCGTCAAAACAGGACATTTACACTGTCAAATAAAATTTATACTCTAGCCAACTCTATTTTTTCTCGTTTGTGTTTTTTAATACTGACACGACTACAATTCGAAACTTAATGAAGTTATTCTCCCATTTTGCTTTTATCACAAATTTATTTATTATTTTGTGTTGGTTATTTGAATGTACGTTCCGAGGTCCTGGTTTTTGCTTTTTTGTACCTGAAATACAAGGGAATAACGAATGAAAAGCACTAAATGAACATTAAAACAACTTCCCAAAAGTTTCAATTTTAAAACATAAGTATGTGTGAGTTGGTATGTCTTTTCCATTTAAGATTTCATCGTCGAAAGCCCAATTCATATCCAAGTAGTTTCTAATTCATATTAACAGTTAAAATAGCATTGTGTAGAAAATATACTTTTTTTTTAATAAA
The DNA here is from genome assembly GCF_029603195.1 of Condylostylus longicornis. NCBI lineage: Eukaryota > Metazoa > Arthropoda > Insecta > Diptera > Dolichopodidae > Condylostylus > Condylostylus longicornis. The sequence continues at coordinate 6,797,504 of NW_026578017.1, read as the reverse complement.
TAAAAATGGTTGCCCTAATAATTACATTGCCTGACTAACTCACATTTTAATAAAAATTAAAATATAAATAAAATTTTGTAAATATTAAAGTAAAGCAAACGTATGGAAACCGAGAGAGACAGAGAGGGTTAACGAAAAAATTCGGAATAAATTAAACCGCGTTGTGAGAATTTTTTTTTTTTTTTTTAACCACTTTTCTTTTTTTTATGATTTGTTAAATTATTTTTTATTGGCTTTTGTTTCTTTTTTTTTATTTTATTTTATTTAAGTAGACTGCTGTCTGACAATTTTACTGTGTTTTTCTTTGAAGTATGGAATTTTTCGTCTGTTTTCTTGTGTTATTTAAAGAGGAGCGCCACCCGTTGCCTTTATTGTAGATTTTTCTACCACATTTTTATACTTTTAAATAAGGCTATAAGACTACCATAAAAATTATTTAGGTATTTTGAATGAAAATTAAAGAAAGTAAAATCGCGCACCACATGTTTTTTTGACTTTAATTCATAAAAAATCGGTGATCTGCAAGTTTCAAATAAAAAAAAAATATTTTCATTAGATTTTTAAGCCATTTTTTTTATTTACCCAATTTCACCTATTTTACAGTTTTCAATTGTAATCAATTTGAAATTTATTTAATAGAAGGTTGAAATTAAAAAAATATCAAAGAACATGACTCTTAAGTAAAAAAAAAATAATTTTTATATTAGGTGACGAGTACATTAAATAAAATTATTGAAGGGGTGTAATTGTTTTTTTTTCATGATACGCGAATTAATTTTCATTTTTTACACTTTCCGTCTTACTACAAATGCCTTTTTCCATATTAGATACAATCTGGAATTTTATTATTATGGAAAAAAAACCGTAATTCATAAACAAATGATTTTATAATCCACTTAAAAAATCAAATAAAACTTTAAGCTCTTCTTTGGTTTCAATATTTTAAGAGTCATGGTATGGTTTATATTAGCGTATGTATGACAATGGCTTCTTTGCTAATTCTGGAATGCTTTCAAAAAGAAATTTTGTTACGTTTCATTTTTAATTTTTAAAAATATTTTGTTAAATTGATTTTAATTTTTTTTGAAGGGCCTAAATCTAGGATTTTTTATATCATCGGAATTATTTTTGGCAATAAATGGCACGTACACGGAACTATTATAATGATTAAGCAATTTATCGACCATATAAGCTACTACTAACAAGTAGTTTAAGTAATTTATGCTCGTAGTTACTCTAATTACCTAAGACTTAGCTAAAGTTTTCTCTCTTCACAAGCTAAAATTTTCTCTCTTCACAAGAAATAAATTTTACTTATAGGAGAGAGAATGTGTGATAAGCATAATAGAAGTACTGCGTATACCCTCAATTAATATGCATATGTATGTATGTATGTATAATTGTAAAATATACACTGACCTTAGAATTCTGAATTCGTAAGAAAATCGCACAGATTTCAATTCAATGTAAATGCATTTCAATGTATATAAAATGTATATAATGTATATGCGCTGTATATGCGCTATAATTGCATTTTATTCATAATTGCAGTAATTTAATAATCTGGTAATTTGAATTCTTCTTTCTAACCCTTGTAGAATAAATTAATTCACTTGTCTTTTCCTTTTTATATTAAAAGTTTAATGAATCGAATGAAATGCATTCAAATTTACTATGTATGTTGCTAAATATTTCATAATTTTAAAATATAGACACAAAATAAGATTAGTAACCAGTAGGTACATACTTATATATATACGAATACATACATGTTTGTTATTCAAATATTTCAATAAATTTACAAAAAGTTCCCCAAATTAAATTAATAATTAACAACTTATGATATAACAAAAATGCTCCTATGTATGTATATCTAGCACTCACTATAACATTAAAATAGGCTAAAATAATTTTATTACAAATGCTTTTATTGCCCTACATTTAATGATATTTAAATTTTTTCATTTTTTCTTTGACATTTTCATAACTTTTATAGTTAGCACTTTATTTATCACCTACCGACATAATATTTAACAGACAAATATTTTTATAAAACATAATGTTATATGTATAACATCTGTTTACTATAAAAAATATCTTTAACTCTGTGTATACATAAATCTATGCATTTTATCAACAAGGAAAAATTCCTACTATACAATTGAAAATCAAAAAATAATTTCAATGCAACCACACTGGCAACAAGAAATTGCAAAATCCAAAAAAATTTTCATAATAAAGAGGAATTTGTTATTTTTTTTTTTTTTATTTTTTCTTCTAGAAATACTTAAATTGTTAATTTTTAAATTTCAAATTTTCAATTCTTCAAAAAAGAATTACGAAATCTTCTTCTTCGATTTTATACTCTATTATTATATGGGTGATAAATCACATTTGAAGAAAAAAACAACTTGATGTGATCAGCACATAACCGATCGCAAGAAAAATGTGAATTTAGCTTTGAGTAGAGTTTCATTTTGTGCCATTCGTTTTTCCTGAAAAGCTCGTCACTTACTTACGGCAGCAATCTGAACTCAAATATTCAATTTCAACAAGTTCCGTCTGTTAGGTCCCGTAATATGATAAGAAATATAAAATCGGCTGTTAGTTCAGTTTCGGAGCCCTGATTTTTTCTCGATATATGCACAAGAAGATAAATTTAGCCCGTAGTATAAACTTCGTAAAACGTAGTAAAATTGGAGTATAGCCCTATCTATAGCCCTAAAGACAAAAGTTGATTAATCTGTCACATCTTTTAAGTCGCAAGAAAGTAAACTGAAAAGTTTTCATTAAAGTGGATTCACCCAAATATGCGATCTACGAGTGAAGGTCACAGTTTGACTAGACCAACAGATAGACATTGTAAAAAAGTCTATTTAAATTTCTCCACGGTCATTTCGTTTGAATCCACTTCCCTTGTAAACTCAATATTTGAAATTTTGTGCCATCCCAGTACCTTCCTTATTGCAATACAATGTGTTCGATAAAAAAAAAATAGACAAATAAAATTTTTTAAAGTTTTCGTAAAAATTTTTCAACCATTTTTCCTCTCAGGTTTTTTTCCATAAATTTAAATTTTCAATATCATATTTTTCAACATTTTCCATATCTACAATAAATAAGCATGTATGTATGTACTTTTGTAAGTAGAATTCTTCAAAGTTAATATTTTCATTTTTATTTATTTTAATTATTATAGCAAAAAGTTATAAAATATATTGCAAAATATTTTTTTTTCTTTATCTGAATGTTTTGAAGAGCGTGCGCTAAACCATAACGTAAATAATGATTAAATTAACCAACCACCACAAGTGTATTATGGCAGCTTTCTAAGATGACCTCATAATATTGTAATATTAAGATTTTAAGGAGAAAAATATTATAAAGAACCGAAGTAGTCAAAAAAAAAATTTCATTTATATTTTTACAACAAGTAATTCAGTAGTTATTTAACAAAAGTAAGTATGTAAGTACAAGTGTACGTATTGTACGTACACATTTAGCCGTCAACCACCTTAAAAATAAAAGTTACAATAACAGTACGAAAAGTTGAACGAAAATAAAAAAAAAACAACAAAACAAAATTCAACAATTTTGTAAACAATTTCAATATTGTAAAACGCACAGTAGCTTGTGTATTGCACATACACACACATTTATTAAAAATATGTGGGTTCTTATGAAATTTTTGACTTTAAAATTACAAACTATGCAAGTATAAGTAACTCTCTTCACGGTTGTTAACATTTTTATTTATTTTATATTCTATTATTACTTTTATTGAATTGTTATGAAAGAAGTGTTATCAAACAAATTTTTTTTTCTCTTAAATTAATTTTCAGAAATATTATTATTATGGTATCTGTAAATGTATGCATTGCGTACATTATGCACATACATATGTAGTTACAAATATAATGTAAATTAGATAACAAACAATATTTGGTTTTAAATTTGTAATGATAAAAGAATTATTTAATATTATAAATTTTTAATATCGCACAATAATTTTCATTTTCCTTTTATATTTAAAAATTTAATGTGGGTGTTTATTTTTACATTATTACATGCGTATATATATTTATTATGAAAATATGCAAATGTGCATAATACGAGATTCGAACAATGATAAATTTTTTTCTTATGTTTTTAATAATTTTTCCTATGCGAGTTTTTAAGCAAAAAATTAATTACTCATTCAATTTATTAAAAATGAATTAAATTCCACACCAAGGAGGGACAAAGAATTGTCCCTTCTTGGTGATTGTAATTGACGTCAATAAGGGTGGGGGGGGAGGGTAAGTATTAAGCAATCCTTTGTAAAAAATTGCGCTTAAAAATATTTAAATTTTTTTTATTTTAAGGCAGCTTAATTTTTTATTCCAAGAGCTTAATGTTTCAACACTCACGTTGAATAAAAAGTATATCAACGAAATATCAACAGTTTTTATTTTAACTGCAACTGTCATCTGTCACAATAATGTAATTTATTTCCACTAGGAATCGAATTAACATATTATACATAAATTGCAATTTCAAAATTTTTTACGATGATAATTTTCTCAGTAAGAGAAATAATTAATAAAACACCTATTCTCCGAAGTTTAATTTGGAGAACAAAAATGTGGATAGAACGTTTGGACTAAGAACCAAAATCTTCTTACATATTCAAACGTTTCCGAATATCTCAATAGGTACGTTTAACTGTTTAGGTTTAAAAGTGGGTAACGGGACAAGAGATAATGATTATGTCCAATAGTAGGTCTGTATTAGAAGCGGCGAATTCATTTTCAACGTCATTTGGGGCAGTATGGAACTGTCTAAGAAAGCTCAATGAACTAAGTAAGTGCGATGTAATCATCACGTGCTGTACGGAATTGAACCGCATACTAGTCGTTGTCAACTATGGAAAGAATCAGAGAAGAGGTGGTCTGAGGTACTGGGGTAGTCTTTTGCGGCTGTGGTAGGCCAAGCATTTTCTGGTATATTATGACCAAAACCAATTTAAGAAGATTATGAGGTTCCGCTAAAATCAGTCTTGTCGTAGAACAGAAACTCAGGGGACAAGCTGGACCTAGAAAGAGAAGGCATTTGCACATTCATGATATAATGCTCACAGTTGCCGAAGAAAGGAAATACTGTGAAACTGTGCTCCTACGGCAGTTGAGTTCCAGTCTTTCAAGGCGTTCGAAATCATTAGGACAAAGGATCTCGAGCTGGTATTGTAGAGATATATACCAAGCTCTTAGGGTATAGGACAGTAAATTACGATACGTGGTTGCGGTGCACTGTTACCCCGGTTATACAAATCAAAAAAATATAGCAACTTTATATATCTGATATTGACTCTGCTTTTACGTAATAACAAGAAAATTCGGTAAATGTGACTGTAAAATTACTAAGTTCAATGTAACAAAAACTATTTGTTAATTTTTCCTTTACTTTTTAAAAGCAAATTCTCTCAACTGTATTGTTTTTAACTACAAAATCTATTTCACCACTTGCACACAAAATACATTAGTAATGTTAAAGTTAAATAATATTGTAAGTACTTATTACTTATATAATATACAATTTCATAAAACAAAACATACACATACATACATACACTGTATACAAGCGTTTCTACAGCCCAGATGATGTAAAATTGAAAATTAATTCAGTAAAGATGTAAAAGAATTTTGTGTGTGTTCGTATACATAGCTGGTGGTTTGATAAATTTTTTACATAATAATTATTCCGTTCATGTTCCTCTTTCTGATCTTCTTCATTTTTCATCCATTTTTAATTTGATTTCATTCATAATTATATTTTCCGTTTTTTTCTTTTTTCAATATTAAAAACTTTAACGTAAGCCGTTTGTTAAAATCAACGTTTGTCAATTTAGTTCATATGCTTAGCATTTTATTATTACTGACGGTATTGCTTACAATAAAAAGTTCGGGATTTCTTCAACCAGAATTCTTAAAGAATTTGAGTAGTATAAATCTACGTGCTTAAGTTGATTTGTAAAAAATTTATTTACATATTTCTCACATTTTACTAGGGAAGTTTTTATTACATAATGGGGATGAAGAACAAATTTGAATTTTTACTAATTTTTCCAAATTTGCCAAAAATTTTGTGAACACAATACATAATTTGAAATGGGTGCATATTATGTAGATGTTCAACAGTAATATTTATTATACCCGTACAAACATATGTTTGAAGGGTATACTAAATTTGTCTTACCGTTTGTAACGCTAAGAAATAACGGTCTTAGATATAAACTCAAGTGTATGTTTTTAATTAGCTTCGAATTCTGAGTCGATTTAGTGTTGTCTGTCCGTCAGTACGTACGTTCGTCCACACGATAACTCAAAAACTAATTGAGCTGTGTTCACCAAATTTTAACAAATGATTTATTATAGTAAATGCCAGAACCCTGTTTTAATTGTCTATGATCAAGATACTAGTTCGTGTAGCTGCCATACAACTTCAAAATTTATTTAGCAATATCTATAAGAAACTATAGAAGGTGTGATATCGAAATTTCACACTAGCGAAGGTATAGTATGGCCGATGCTTAATAAAATTCGTCGAAATTGCTTGGCTCCTTCTGGTAGCTGCCATACAACTTCAATCGTGGTTTGGCCATATCATAGAAAATATTGAAAACAGAGTACTGAAATTTTACGTAGCATAGTAACTTAAAGTCATAGTATTTCCAATAGTCAAATATTGGAAAGACTATGACTTTAATGGCGTATTCGCATATAGGATAACATATTCGTACGGGTATCACAGAGTTGACACAATCGACTCTTTTTTTCTCGTTTTATTATATTATTCAATTAAATTTCAAGTAGGTATACACATTATTACTTTAACCCTTTACTGCATTGTTATGATTCCATGATTGGCATATTTTATAAAAACAGAAATTCAAAAAAATAAAACATCCACTTAAAAGAAAAAAAAACATGATCAATGATAAGTACTTGGGTTGGAAAATGATAATTTCAATTTCATCCCATTATTCATGGATTTTAATGAGCTTGCCAAAGCAAATTATGTACACTCATAGACAAAATAGACAAATAAAATTTTCGTATTTTTTTTTCCAAAAATATTGCGGATTTTATCTTCATTTTATCATTTTCTTTTTTTAAGTCTAAATCCAATTATAACCTTAAAATTATTAAAAAAAAAAAGCAAAATATTTTGGTTGTAGTGTTGTTAACGATGATTTTTCATTTATATCATAATATTTGTTTTGGGTCATGTACCATCAATCAAAAATTAGTTAACGAATAGAAAAATGCGATGATAAATAAATTATTTAATTCAATAAAATATTTTTGCATTCAAACAATACAAAATGGTTTACAAATAAACAAACAAAATATTGAAAAGTGATTTGTTTTTTTTTATTGTGCTTCTCTTTGGCACATGACATGATGTACACTTGTTGAACTTTTACATTTATGGCAAGTTGTATGAAAATTCGTAAGAAAAATGTGCTTATTTCTTTTACTGCGTCTGTCGGTCAATTTGCCTACTTACAGAGCTTCTACGCTGTGAGTTACATTTATGAGTTTCGTGAGAAAGATTTTTTTTATAGGAAAATTTTAAGTTTTTTTCTTTCAACAGTTCTAGCACTTTCAACTCAAAAAAAAATTCACATAACATATCGAAACTGCAAGCAACTTTTAAACTTTTTCTTTTCTGACATAAAACAGCACAGAAAATTTTTACTTAGGCGAAATGCTAATTGAAATGAATTAAAATTGTCATTTTTGACATAATTCTCCTTTTAAATGGCAAATTGTAGAACTCCTAAAATTTTAGATTAAACGCTTTTACAATTAATATGAATATTAATTTTTGTATTTCCTTCCCCAGCTGCTCGCCATTGTATCACCGCTCAAAATTGCCAAAATTTTATTTTGTTAAAATTTATTTCTTCGCAATCTGAACATTTTCTTGATTTCTGTCAAACCGGAAATCTAACGACAAATGTTTTTCTATCAAAATTATACCGTATTTTGTTTATATTTCTCTAACTGACTGATAATAAGACGCCGAATTCGAATATTACGTTAGCAAATGCTTTATTTTATTTACGATTTACGATTATATAAGCGTGTTTAACAAACTTTGGGAGTTTTAAGAATAATGTTGTATGGCTCCTTTTGCTTCCTTATTTAAACCGTCTTTAAGCAATCTTCGATTTTATTTTCTTGTATTACGGTCGATTTAACCGTTTTATCAAGATTTAAAAAACTTTTTTGTTAAATTTGGACTATAAATTTTTTTTGAAATGTGGCAATTCTGATTAAGAGAATAGATCAGAATAAATGAAAAAAATAAGCATTTTGGTTTTTAAAGAAAAGTGAAAAAATGTTCGAAGGAAATGTCCGAATTTATTACTATAACGATTTATGATAATATTAAAATATTTAGAGATATTTTCGAATAATCATTTTAATGAATTGTAAAAAAAAATTTCTTTAGTTTGATTCACAACAGGAGAAAATAACAAAAACAAAATTAAAATTATTGTGCCATATGAGATGCTAAAAGTTCCGGTAACTTTTTAATTATTGTGTCATAGCCTATAGCTACAAAATTACATCTATTAACATAATAAATGTGTCAAATTACTAACAAGAGTGTATGTATTTGTGTTTATGTATGTCATATTTTATTATTACAATTAATTCTACCAAATATAAAAAATTACTGTACATTTAAGCTCGCGTATAATAAAAAAAAAAATGTTTTATAACCACGACAGTCTTGACTTTGTACGTTTTCTTTCTTCTTTTTTCAAATTTGTTAAATATTTTTTTTTTCTTTTTAATATTCATATTATTAATACTAAATTTTAATAATAATTATTATGAATAATATTTATTTTACAATCATACGTAATATTGTGAATATACAGTGGCCCAACAAATCAAGCGATCAAATTGATTTTATGTTGTTTAAAAGTACGTTTTCGTGCGATTGAAAATTATATCTATAATTAATTATGTAAGTTTAAAAATTGAAAATTAAACAGTTTTCCAGACTTTATTGCAAAAATTAAAGTCAATGAGAAGCCAATTTTGACTCAATTTTTTTCTAGTTGTAATTGCAAAATATTAACAATTTTCTACCTTCAACTTTAAAAATTTGCATTTTCAAGTATAATTGTTTCCTGTATAAAATATTGTTCAAAATCCGTGACAAAAACGAAAAACCAACTGAATCGATTTTGGCATGAAGTTAAGATTTTACAATCGTTTAAATCGTAAAAATTTTATGTGTTTCAGTTCGACTACGACCTGTAAGACGTGAAAATTAAAAAAAAGAATGTCGAATCATTTTCTGTTACATACAATTATTTTGCAACGTATATTTAAATGTATATGTCAGCAGCGCAGAACATGTTTTGGGGCGGCTTATGATGTCCATAACTATATCAGGAAATATTTTTGCAGCAAAAATCTAATTTTTGTAGACGCGTAGAAAAATTCCCCATTATACGAATTGCATATTATAACCCGTTCAAGTTCTTCAATTTTTGAGCCACGCTATATTCACGGGTGCCTGTATATGGTTTCATTTTGCAAAATTTTAATAAATTTAATATAAAATTTTTCGGTGAAATAGATATACTCACATACTTAAATAGATATCTTTTATTTCTACTGAGATAATATTAAAAAATATAGCGATTACGCGAGAAACGATTGAACTTTTATACTTTAAGTTTGCCGAATATTTGAGTGAAAAAAAAATAAAATACAAATTTTTTTAATGATTTTGCAAAAATATAATAAAACTATTTTATTCATCTTTCATTTAGATAATATTAATTTAATTATAACTATTTTGCAAATTATATTTTGTTTATATTATTATATAAGATTAAAATTTAGGATTTTCATTAATTTTTGCAATATTAAAAATTTATTGCAAATTGATTCTCTTCTCTTTGAATTAAACAGGTAATTTATAAACGCGATGTTTAAATATTTTATTAAATAAAAATGTCATCTACATTAAGTTTATAATTATTAACCAATAAAAACCATCATTTTTAATTTTTTTTTTGATTAATTGAGAGTTTTAAATGTACATTAATTAACAAATGAATTGTTGATTTAATTTTTTGATAAGTTCACGATTTACTTTAAGAGTTTTAAAATAGAACACTTACGGTCTCATTAAATTATATGTAGGATTCAATGAACACTATGTAGCAACTCTTTAAATTAAATTTTTTTTTCCCTCTGCTTGATTTTCTCATTTTATGTCAATTTTGTTTGTCAAGCTCTGGGATTTATCCAGTTAGGATGACATTTCCTCATGGCAGTCCATTTAATATTCTACTAAACATTTAATATTCTATTTATTACGAATTTTAATATTGCCATTTTTAAATGATGTTAAGACTGACCAGAATCTTATATACAATTTTGGAATATTAAACAAAAAAATTATTTACTCTCTTAATAATTTTTTATAATAACCCTTGTTAAAACTAAAAGTTACATATTAAGTATATGTTTATGTATTTATAAAGAAGTCATAACTCTGAGAACACTCTAATATTAGTTTACATTAACAGCTTCCTCTAAAAATAAATTGAGTTAGCCATAACTACTCATTATTATTAGAGTCCGTCCAATTGGTAATATTGTATAGCTAATCATTTCACAAATTCTATACATCTTATATAAGTATTACATAACTTGTATACTTTATGTATACAAATTATAAACAATTTCACAAGATAAACACACGCACAATATTGTAATTTCAAATCAAAGATTCTTCTAACTTTAAAATTAAAGATCTAAATCGTTTTATTTTATGTCAAACACATAAATTAAGAAAATAAAATCAAAGATTTTAATTATAATTGTTGAAAAAAAAACAAATAAAAATTAATTTTACAAAATGTTAACATCAAAAAACATTAAGTATTTCCCATACACGTATGTACATACATCCGTACGTATACTTATATGTATACGTAAAAATTTTCCAACACAAAAATATCAAAGTCAAAATTGTAAAGAAATATGACATTAAAATAATAAGAAAAAAAGCAAAATAAAACAAAGATTCACTTTTCAACAAGTTTGTTAAGTCACCAAGTCACCTCACCTCGCCTTTGTTAATTTTCGACATTTAGGAATGAAAATATAAAAAGTATAGAAAAAATAAGAGAAGAACCAATGCAAAGTTACACAAAAGTAAAATTAAAATAAATTCAGTAAAAGTCAATGGTGTATAAAGTAGCACTTTTCCCTTAAACAAGTGAAAATAATATTTCTAAAAAACCCTGTGCTGCTACCTATTTAAATCATGTTCATTAAAAAAGCAAAATATTACATACATTTAGGATGAAAAAAAAATTGAAAGGAGTAAATAATTACAACCCTTGGTGGCATGGCATTTTCGATTATAGAAATTTGGAAAACCTTCCAGTTTCAAAAGAAATCAAAATTGTACGAATTTCATTGGGTGATAATTCCGGAGCAGATGTAAGTGGAGAAAAATTTTTTTATAGCAAATCAAATTATTCATTGATGTCTATTGTCATTTCAATGTCGAATAGGGGGGGCGAAAATGGTAAAAAATTTCCTCTGTTTAAAATTTCAGCTATCTATCTCTTTTGAAATTTTGTCAACAAGCACACTGACTGACTGGAGAACAGACGGAAGAAAGAATCCAGTGAAACTAAAAAGCATTTTTCTCAAATTGGTTTTGAAATAAAGTTGGGTCAAACCAATGGTTTGTATTGTAGCACTTTTCCCTTAAACAAGTGAAAATACTGCTTTTAAAAACAGTCTATGTATATCCACCACACTATTAAAATTATTTTCATTTATAAACGAAACTATTTCTAGGATTGCATATATTTAGGATGAACCATTTATGCAGTCTTTGAAATAAAGCAAAATTTAATATAAACAGGGGTTAACATAATGCTCGATTTTAAGGGTTAATTGTGTGAGTTAAGAAAAATAATTATATTTTTTAATTTCATGGAATTTACTGTTAACTTTTTGCGTTTATAGAAATTTAAAAAAACTTTCGGTTTCAGAAATATAAGGTGTCAAAAATGCATATTTCACAAATTTCAAGAGGCCATAACTTGAGAGGGGGTGGAGATGGAAAAAAATTTTCTTCTAACGAAATGAACTACTTGTTAATGTCTAAAAGCTCCTAAAATTTCAAGCTTCTACAGGCTGGGGTCTAGAAGAAAAACGACATGAAAAATTTGGAAAAAAAGGACTTTAGATAACGGTAAATTTGAACGGCCATTTTGTTTTTTTAAAGTTTAACTATAGTATACCGCGGTAGGGGAAGCAAGTCACTGCCCTTCTGCGTTTGCAAAATTTCAAAAATGCTTATGGTTTCATTGCAACAAATAGTTAAAATAGGCCATTTTTAGTGCTTTGGGGGGGTATAACTTCTAGAGGGGGGGAGATAGGTAAAAATTTTGTTCTACGAAAATAAGTTTCTAGTAAAGATCTATGTACGTATTAAATTTCAGCTTTCTATCTTTAAGAATGTAGAAGTTTTGTAAACAGACACACGGACGGACGGACGGACGGACGGACGGACAGAGTGAAACTAATAAGCACTTTTTTTCAAAAAATTTTTGGAAAAGTGCTAAAAAGCTGATAAAAGAAAAATACAATTTTATTTTACGGTCTGGTTACTCACAATATTATTAATTAATTAATTAGCTAATTTCTTGTGAAATGTTTTTTTATTTGTATACACACACATTAAATATAAAAGCCACGTGCTTAAAGTCATTATAATTTCCATTCAAAAAATCGAACAATAAAAAACTGAAAATAAAATTAAAATCTTTTTTACATTTTGTTTTTGATAAAGTTCCGACCCATCTAAGAACTTATGAATAACATGCGATGGTAAAAAACTTTTATATTTGGAAACAAAATCATAAATTTTAATGTAAATTACAATGAAGAAATGATCTAGAATTTTAATATTGACATTGACATTTCGGCAAAAGAATGCTTTTGTGAATTAATAAAAGATGAAAGTAAAATTTTTTTTTCGGGAATTCCCTTTTCTTTAGTTGTTTTTATTTGAATAATTATTATTCTGTTATTGGATAAATAAGCAGTTCAAGGTTGATAGAGTTTAGTAAATTGTCATGAAAATCTTAAAAACTAAAAGGATGACTTACATTATGTGTGCATGGTTTTATTTTGCATCTCACTATCTCATCGGGTGAGAAGAAAGTGACTGATTATCACATATATGTATTTCCGATTTAAAAAAAAATTTGGAACGTAAATGTTGTTTTGACATCAGAGTCTCGTTCTGTCAGAAATTAGCCTACCTTAAAAGTGCAGACAGTTATTAGACTTTTAGAGTTCAATCTAGTTTTTTCGTATTTGTAAGTAACACCTAAGACAACATAGGCATACACCCGTTATTATACGTTAATATTTATGTAGAACCCATTTGAGTATATTGGCTTTGATTCAGTTAAAAAAACTTAGTAAGTAATAGAAAAGATAAAGTAAGTAATGAAAAATAAATTTATAATATAGACCAGGGGTCGACAGCTTTTTTCGGACGATGGGTTTTTTTCACAATAACATTTAACAATAAGGAAAGTATTGTTTGAAATAGTGCTGTACTGATAAATGAACCATTGTATTCGCTCTGCAAAGTTTCAAAGGCACGTTGTCGGCTGCTGCTCTTGAATATAGTAATATATACGGTTTTAACAAGTAGTAACGATATTGTGTTAACTCTAAAATAAAAAAAATATAATAAATGAAAGTAGTCGAATGAGATCTCTGAAACCTATTCATATTATATATTATGATTGCAACCAATGATGCCGATTTTGCAAAATATCCTTACTACAAATCTCTTTAGTAAAACAAAGCTTCTAACCTATAATTTCAGAAAGGGAAATAAACCAACAGACTCAGTTTCCATAGTCTACACCCGTTATGATTAAATTAAGTGGTTTTCTTACATTACTTGAGAATGAAATGACTTAACCCAAACTTTTACAAAAAAAAATGGCAAAAAGAAATGTAAAGTTTTTTTTTGTGTACAAAATAAATTTTTACATTGAACACTAAAAAAATTTCCTTAAAGGCATCTTGATGAAAGCGCACATTAAATAAATATTTTTAATGATCTTCATAATTATTATGATTTCCAATAATTTACCACAACAAAAATCATTTGTACCTGACAATTCGCAATAGATTTTATATAAAGCTACTCGTTTTACTCATTAATACATTAATATTAGCGTGGTAAGTTATTATATAATTAAAAATGTGATTTATGATGAAGGAAATATAAGCATAAATCGCTGTCAGTAGATTAAAATGTTTAAGTAACAATCATTATCGCATTTTTCTAAAATATTTTAAATTTTTTTGACTTACATAAGTTATAAATAATAATTTTGTAGTCATTGTACGATCCATACACAGTTAGTAGTAATTATTCATAGACAATTATAATTAGTTCAAAAAATAATAAATACCCAAATCAATAAGGAAACGTTACAGTTTAATTTAATTATTTTATAAGAATTTGGAATATCAACGAATTGTGCCTTCTTTTTGACCTTCATCTTGTTTTATTTCATCGTGATTTGTTAACTAAAAATATAATGTGTCAAATAATAAAATTACATAATTTAAAGCCAAAATATTGTCAAAATATTGTCGAATGTTTAATCATAATTATATAAAAGATATTTCTCAAAATTTTATGTTTTCTGTAGAGAAATTGGGATTAATTCTAAAACTTTTTTTTAGAGTAATATAAATTCAACGAAAAGATCTGATTTGGAGCTAATTAGAGTTGTAAATCGCAAACCCTACAAAATTAAAAAAATTATGAATTCAGAAAAATCTGTTTTGTCTACAATTATTGTAGACAAAACATGCTTAAGTCCAAAGTTGGTGGATTATTGTATAATTTATACATACATATATAGAAAAAATTGGGCAAATGCGTTTCCACGCTTGAATTCAAAATTATATCAAAAATTAGGCTTGAATTTAAATTTAAACTTTATTTATTAACAACAGCTGCACGTTTAGTTTCGATTTAGCAAACCAAACCATTTTATTTTTTAAAAAGGTGCAGGTACTTAAATATTGAATTTTCAAAATCGAAATTTTTCATAATTTTTATAAGTATATAAGAGTAAAACCGTTATAATCCCTTACAGACAAGATTTCCCGCTTTGTTCAGCTTGATTGTTTCATCTTTAATATTATTAAAAAAATTTAAATGTTCTCATTAAATTTTGCAATTATAAATAAAAGACAATATTGAAAACCCAGCAGCATATAAAACTGCCAGAATGTCTCATGAATGAAATCAAAAATCTTTTGACCTTTTTATATTCTGACAATTTTTGGAAATAGTTTACGTAAAATTGCGCAGAATAAATTTTTAAATATTACATAAGAGGTTGTTCACATTTTCTTGACATTTGATTGGTTTTGTCTTCTTTATACAATAAACTTTTGTAAAAGAATATTTATATTCAGTTTTAGTATTAAATAAGATATTAAAAAATTTACAATAAAAATTGGAAAAATTTTGTTTAGAATAAAGAACCTTGTTTTTGTTTTTAGAAGAACCTTGAATTTTATGTCTCACATATTACAAAAACTTCATTAATTTAGGATAATAGAAGTATTGCCTTTGGTACTGTTTTTCTGTAGAAATTTTCAAGAAACATTCAATATTCTTTAAAAACTTATTTTTAAGTTTTTTTTTTGTTATGTTCTACCTAAATTTTAATAAAAATAATTTAAAACAAGCCGTGAAACGTTAATATCAAAACATACGACTTTGACATTTTAAAATTCAAATTCGTTCAATGAGATAAACACAATACCGTGCATACCTCTAACGTTGCACGATTTAAGTAAAAATAAGAGTTCTTCATAATCCAGAGAAGCCAGAGAATATTGACATACAAAAATAAAATAAAAAAGTTAAACCCTGGCAAAATCGTAGTTGTTAAATTTTTTAGAAAATTTTTTATCTTAAGTCGGTCTAACGCCGGATTTTTCTCAGAATCACCTTATTCTGCGGATATCAATTTAATTTTAATTTCTCAAAATAAATTTTAATATTTAATGAAATTCTTAAGACTGATTTTATTTACAAAACTAAAAAAAAGTTTTCTGATTGGCTTTTTCCAATTGGTTTTCTAAATTTATCAGCAACTATTCATTTATACTTTCTTCAAACTTTTAAAAATAACAATTAAAACTTTTTGAAGGAATTTTAATAACAACAATAAAATTTAAAATTTTTTCACTATTATTTTTCTTATAACAAATAACTAGCGTTATGTTATACAAACCAAAAAACCAATTAAAGTATTGAACAAGTAAAAACGTTTCAGTCGGTATGAACCGATTGAATTATACCCTGCACCTTTCATTGTTGTATAGCAATTACTCAAACCTGTGAAACCATTCTATAGAAACTTCACGGATATGTCTGATCTATAACTGAACACACAAGTTTCGTGAATCTGACTTTATTATTTTTCCAAATATTTAAAATTAGTTTTTGGAGTTGTATGGCAGGTACCCGAACCTGCCAAGCAATTCCACTAAAACTTCGCTAATATATCTGATCTATAATTGGACACACAACTGAAAAGTTTCTTGAATCTAACTTTATTACTTTTCCAAATATTTAAAATAAGCTTTTGGACTTGTATGGGAGCCACTCGAACCTGTCAAGCAATTCCACCAAAACATCAGAAATATCTTTGACCTATAATTGGACACACAACTGCCAAGTTTCATGAATCTGTCTTTATTATTTTTCCAAATATTTAAAATTAGCTTTTGGAGTTGTATGGCAGGTACCCGAACCTGCCAAGCAATTCCACTAAAACATCGCAAATATATCTGATCTATAATTGGACACACAACTGCCAAGTTTCATGAATCTAACTTTATTACTTTTCCAAATATTTAAAATAAACTTTTGGACTTGTATGGGAGCCACTCGAACCTGTCAAGCAATTCCACCAAAACTTCAGAAATATCTTTGACCTATAATTGGACACACAACTGCCAAGTTTCATGAATCTGTCTTTATTATTTTTCCAAATATTTAAAATAAGCTTTTGGAGTTGTATGGCAGGTACCCGAACCTGCCAAGCAATTCCACTAAAACTTCGAAAATATATCTGATCTATAATTGGACACACAACTGCCAAGTTTCAGGAATTTGACTTTATTATTTTTCCAAATATTTAAAATTAGCTTTTGGAGTTGTATGCAGGTACCCGAACCTGTCAAGCAATTCCACTAAAACTTCGCTAATATATCTGATCTATAATTGGACACACAACTGCCAAGTTTCATGAATCTAACTTTATTACTTTTCCAAATATTTAAAATAAGCTTTTGGACTTGTATGGGAGCCACTCGAACCTGTCAAGCAATTCCACCAAAACTTCAGAAATATCTTTGACCTATAATTGGACACACAACTGCCAAGTTTCATGAATCTGACTTTATTATTTTTCCAAATATTTAAAATAAGCTTTTGGACTTGTATGGGAGCTGCTCGAACCTGTCAAGCAATTCCACCAAAACTTCAGATATATCTTTGACCTATAATTGGACACACGACTGCCAAGTTTCATGAATCTGACTTTATTATTTTGCCGAATATAAAAAATTTACTTTTGGAGTTGTATGGCAGCCACCCGAACCGGTGCAGCTATCTCATTAAAATTTTTAGAGCATATGTAGAATATAATTGGACACATGTATACAAAATTCTATATTTGTACCTTTTTTAGTTTTTGAAATAATGAAAATAAACTCTTTGAGTTGTATGGCAGCTGCCCGAACCCGTTGTCCGAATTGGTCCAATAACAATAGGGTTCGTCCTTGGCACAAAAGAAACAACTGGTGAAAGTTTGGTGTCGATTGCATTATTCGTTTTTGAGTTATCGTGCGATCTTACGGACGGACGGACGGACGGACGGACGGACGGACGGACGGACGGACATGTCTAAATCAACGCAGAATTTTACGCTGAGCAAGAATATATATATATGTCCATACCGCAGATGACTTCTTCAAGTAGTTACAAACTCCATACCAAAGTTAATATACCCTTCACGAAGTGCAGGGTATAAAAATCCAAATAATTATTATTAATAAAGGTTAATAAAATTCCAATTAACCGCACGTATAAATCAAATAATGTGCAATAAAATTCCAATCAAATTTAAAAAAAAACTAGAAAATAAAAATAAATCTAACAACTTTTAACAATTTATTTTCAACTTGCTTAATTTACTTTTCATACCCTGTCATAAATTATTTATAATTAATTGTATTACAACTTTAGCACCTTTATATTATTCCATTTATCTTTGGATATACTTATATATGTTGCGTTGTAACAACCTCATTAAGAATTATTAACTTCATATATATATTGCTCAACAATAATTTCAACGCTATTGGCAATATACCTTCTTATTAACAAAGAAAACTTATTGTAAAAATAACAAACAAAATCGGAGGAGAGCAGCCCCTAACCGAAAGCATTGTGTATTTTCTTAGTGGAATAAATCTGTTTTTATTACTTAAAATAAAATTCTACAGAAAATAATGAAAATGTCTTCAAAAACTTGTTTTCAAATTTGATAAAATACAGAAAGTTTCTAAATATAACTATAATACTAGGGTTATATATATATACACTTAGTACATGTTCACTTTATGCCATCCGAATTAATTAGAGAAAGAGTTCGGTTACTTCCTTAGAGAAAGAGTTCGACTTGAGGTAAAAGTTCTGTTGCTGACTTCAGATATCCTTGACAAAATGCTTGCTCGGCATATTATCAAACGGCGATATATAATTAAATTTTCAGCAAAATCTGCATGATATTTTCCTTAAATAAAAATACAAAATCGGCTAATATTATCAATGAACATAATATTATCATAGTCAGAATTTAGCTACTGAATTTCAATCAAAATCGGGTTGCCCACGAAATTGAATTACACGAGTGTGCAAAGATATAAACTGACAGACCAACATCTTGTTAAAATTAGTTTTACGCTTGTGAAATTGTATTTGCTTTTGTTATAAAGTAAACATGTGAAATTAGATACAATCCCAGTACGCCCCTTATTGTTTGCAACACAATGCGTAAATCTGTTTTTTTTTAATTAGGTGTTATACCTTGTTCCCTTGTACGGTATAACAGGTTCAAATTACATTATATATTACATTAGAGACTAATCTGTCACTTATCAAATTATTAAATCGGAGTAGGTGAAATTTTGCGCACTACCTACATATGTACATATGTATTACATAAGTACATATTTACAACAGTGTAATAAACTAATAATCAAAACAAAATCTTCGGTATGTTCTTCACATTAATTTATTTTTTTTTAAATATGTCTGAAATTCTTAAGCCATTTATAAAAAACGTCATAATTTATTTTATTACCTTAGGTCCAAATATAGATATTTTATTACTTAGTCTGTAAAACAGCAACATTATGTAATCACCAAAAATATTTTTTGATTTGAATCAAACGAATTAAAAAACACTAAGTAGCTATTTAAGTCAGCCAAAGAACACAAATAAACAAAAAACCACGCACACACAAAGTTTCACTAATGTCATCAAAAGTGTCTTCCCTAATAAGGGTCTAAAATTTGTTGAAATAACAAAAACAAAACAAAAACAAGCCAATTAATAATTTATCAAGTAATAATCGAATAATAAAATAAGCTTAAACTAACATTGATCATGGATCTCGCCTCAAAAAGATTTTTTATAGCAGATTAGGCATTGCGATTAAATAACTCTAAATCGTTATTTTGGTTTTCTTCTTAAAGAGAGTTAGAGCATTATGATAAAATTTAAGGTAGTCTCAAACTTTAGCTATTGTTGAAATTTTAGAGTGTAAAATGTAAAAAATTTTGTACAATTAAGTACTCTTTTTTTTTAAATTTTGATTCTATACCATTTTTACTGCCTTTGAAACTCAGCACAGATTATTTTATGATTTTAGATATAAGTAAAGTTTTTAAATTTGAAAATTATCAAACCCGATTTCCGCAAATATTGGCATAAATCGAAATGGAAATCTTTTTTTAAACATATTAAAGATTGTGTTATGTGAGTTTTCTAAATTTTACCAAAGTTTTACGGCAATTTTGTTTAACAAAAAACTCAATTAAAGTATATAAATTAATACTTTAATTGTAATTTTGTTAGTCAATCAATTTTTAGTGATACTAGATACTACCTACGGCAGGCCAATCATATAATTGATTAGTATTAGCAAGTATTGAATTTGAATTGTATTAGTATTGAAAGTATTAGCATAATAAAGTATCACGATTCAACATTAGCATTGACAAAGTTGCTTAAGTATTTGATGGTACATTAAAATGTACTTTAAAGTAGCAACAAAAATACTACATTTTTAATAAAAGTCCTAACTTTATTTTTTTTATAATTATTGTCAAAAATTAATTTCAAATTTCAATAAAAAAATGCTAATCTAAAACAAATTTTTGTACAAATTTTTGTCCGTAACTTCTATTTTTGTAAATATGAACTTAGATTTAGATTGTGACACAATCGGTATGAAAATTCAAGATCATAATTTAAAAGAATAAAAAATAAATAATTAATTCATTGTTTTTTCATTTAAACATGTTTTATAAAATTTCGATTAAATTCAAATAAATGTTAATTATATGTATATGTATGTATATGTATATTGTATATAAATATTTTGTATATATACATCGATAATACTTTAATCTTTAGAATGTGAAACATAAATAAATTCAAAGGTACAAATGTTTAAACGATAACTGGATGATTACTCAGAAATATTTATATGCGAGTTTGAAAAAAAAAACAAAACATAAAATAAATTAAAACAAACAAAACTAAGGATGTGGATTGAAAAAAAGCTTCTTGCAAGCCTAGGTCAATTAGCTTTTGAGGCATCACCAGGACAAACGAACGAAGTGGCAAACATGTACAAAGCTAAATCCTTAATGCATTATTGAGCAAAAGGTTTAATTTTCACCTTATTTATAGAAATACCGTGAATGCTTAGGAGTATTTAAAGATAATTGTAATTTTAAAAGAATTTCTAAAAAAGGTAGTGCGTGGATTTTTTTTTACCTCTGTGTGAAGGTGCAGATGTCTATTTTAAAAGCAGTATAGTCTTTGAGGTTTATAAACAGAGCAGTAAATTTGCATACGTAAAAATAGGCTTGGGCATATAAAATAATATATAAAACAACGTTCAATTTACTTTGAAACTATTCCCAAAAGGTGTTACTAATAGCATTTTAATAGAACTTATCAGATCTACCAAAATCCACAATATCTAAGTAAAATATTTTCCTATAATCGCACTAAACTACACAAGTTCATTGTACCAGTTTCTTACATACTTTGAATATTGGTGCTCTTAAACTATATTTAAAATATTTTTCATTATTTTCAAAACAAAAAAAAACGAGAAAAAAATAGAGTTGACCTTGTCAACTTTGTGATACCCGTACGAATTTGTTATCCTATGTGCGAATAACTAATGTGCCATAACTAACTATGGGGCAGACTATGACTTTAAGTTGCCTTATTACCATATTAATTTATGCAAAATTTCAGTACTATGTGTTTTTGAAAATACTGGTTGTGCCAAACTACTATTGAAGTTGTATAGCAGCTACCAGAAAGAGCCAAGAAATTTTAGCGAATTTATCAAGCACATCGGCCCTACTAATATATTCACTTGTGTGAAATCTCAATATCACAGCTTTTATAGTTTCTGAGATATAGTCAAATAACTTTTGAAGTTGTATGGCAGTTACCAGAAGGAGCCAAGTAATTTCAACGACTTTTATGAGACACATTGGCCCTACTAATATATTCGTTTGTGTGAAATTTCAATACCATAGCTTTAATAGTTTCTCAAATATAGTCAAATAACTTTTGAAGTTGTATGGCAGGTATCAGAAGGAGCCAAGTAATTTCAACGACTTTTATGAAACACATCGGCCCTACTAATATATTCACTTGTGTGAAATCTCAATATCACAGCTT
Source organism: Condylostylus longicornis (assembly GCF_029603195.1). Lineage (NCBI taxonomy): Eukaryota > Metazoa > Arthropoda > Insecta > Diptera > Dolichopodidae > Condylostylus > Condylostylus longicornis. The sequence continues at coordinate 6,775,339 of NW_026578017.1, read as the reverse complement.
TTATAGTTTCTGAGATATAGCCAAATAACTTTTGAAGTTGTATGGCAGGAACCAGAAGGAGCCAAGTAATTTCAACGACTTTTATGTGACACATTGGCCCTACTAATATATTCGTTTGTGTGAAATTTCAATACCATAACTTTTAAAGTTTCTGAGATATAGCCAAATAAATTTTGAAGTTGTATGGCAGCTACCCGAACCGGTACCCCGATCATGTCCAATTTAAATAGGGTTCTGGCACTTACTACAATAAATCATTTGTGAAAATTTGGTGAACTTAGCTCAATTAGTTTTTGAGTTATCGTTCGGACGGACGGACAGACAAAGCTAAATCAACTCAGAATTTGACGCTGATCAAAAACATACACTTGAGTCTATATCAAATACCGTTATTTCTTAGCGTTACAAACGGTAAGGCAAATTTAGTATACCCTTCGAACATACGTTCGTACGGGTATAAAAACTCATCTATTACGTTTAAATATTCATTAACTAATGTGCAAAATGTTACAAGCAAAAAAAAAACTTAAAAAAAAATAGGGGCATACTTATTTGGGTTTATGGTTTACAAATATTAATTTAAAATTTTACAGGTGTATACAAATACATGAATATATATAAAATATCTTACATATATGTATTTCATATTCAAATTACTATAGATACAATCAACTAATATTTATTATATGTATCTTATAATATGAATTATTATATACAGTTACATATTACGTTCGCATATTGAAAAAATCTTAAAACAAAAGCTCCTCTATAACCATTTTATGATAATGTAACACGCTTGAAAGCTTATTATTGTATGCATCGATGACTAGACAACAAAAAAAAACCGTAACAGACTTAGATATACAAGTAAGCAAATGCAGATATGTATTTATGTTTGTATCATGTACACAATCATATAATGTCTATAAAACATAATGATGAACAACGCATTACCTAAGAAAAAAAAAACATGAACATCACCTATGAAGAAGAAGAAGAAGAAAGTCTTACATTATATTTTACTAAAATATGTACAAGTGTATGTACAAATATGCATGCATGTATGTATTAAACTAATGATCAGCCTTAATCGTTGTTGAAAACAAAAAAAAAGCTAGATACCTACAAATTTTCTTTTTCTTGCATAGAGTATAGTGAAATATAGTTTTATTGTTGTATAGGAGGTTAACGTTATTATACGCGACTATATTGCAAAACTTGCACATCAAAAAATTTGCATATTCATTAATGATAAACAATAAAACAAAAAAAAAAATAAAAATTAAATGAAAAGAAAAATAAAAGACGAATTTCACTTCTTTAGAAATATGACACTAACGCTCATCATACTTTACTAAATTTTACACATACTTATAATTTTTTAAAGATATTATGTTGGGAATATTCATGAAAAAAATTAGACATGTATGTATGTAAAAGTATGTATATATGTACATAATGTATATTTAATACAAGTTAATACAAACTTATAATTAGTGAAGTGTTTTGAACAGAGTGTTTTTCTGGCACCAAGTAAATCACGAACGAATTTCTGTAGAGAAAATTCTAAAATTGCAAAATATTAAATTGAAGGTAAGATTGTTAATCCTACAGCTGCATCTTATACCAAACTTGAAACAAAACTTGAAACTAAAAACAAGTTTTGAAAATATTGTTCGTGTCTAAACATTTTGGGAATATTCATTTGAAAATTTTCCCGTGAATTTGCAACTAACTTAAAAATAACGTGCTAACAAAATAACGTCTTTTTTACTTCGATGAAAACTAAGAACATCATTCTAAATTGAATTTACTTCGTAACTATTTACTTCGTCCAACAGTCTTCAATGCAAAATATAACAGATATAACATACTAAAAGGCGTAAATATATAAAATCTGACGAAAACTGACAAATTGTGAAAAATTATTTAACTATTTTTATTTATGTCTGGTTACGCTAATACACTAGTAGTATTGGCGGGTCAAACCAATTGTTTGTAATATAGTACTGTAGCAAGTGAGTTATGAAAAATAATTACATTTTTTAAGATTAACGTTAGCATTCTGCGTTTATAGAAATTTGAAAAAGCTTGCGGTTTCACAAATATAAGATGCAAAAAATTCAAATTTTAGAAATTTCGAGAGGCCATAACTTGAGAGGGGTTGAGGTGGAAAAAAATTTTCTTTTAACGAAACGAACTATTTATTAGTGTCTGAAAGTTGTTAAGCTTTCACAATCTGGGGTCTAGAAGAAAAACGACATCAAAAATTTGGGAAAAACGGATTTTAGATAATGGTAAATTTTAACAGAGGACATAGGTAAAAATTTTCGTCTACGGAAATAAGTTTTAGTAAAGATCGATATGCAAATAAATTTCAGTTTTCTATCTTCAAGAAGTATTGTAAACATATCCACGGGCGGTCGGACAGACAGAGTGAAACTAATAAGCATTTTTTTTTCAAAAATTTTTTGGAAAAGTGTTAAAAATACTCTTATTTTATGCCTAAGTTATTACTGAGTATCTGTAATGATGTATTATGTAAATTGCTTGCCCTGTATGTGACAGAATTACTATAGTTTATACATAAAACAATACCACAACAGTGAATTTTCTGCAAAATATTTTGCTTTGCAGAAATTTCAACATGAATTATTGACTTGTTTTTGAAAAAACCCTGTACAAAAATTTGTTTTAATAAATATGTGAATGTATAATTCACCTACTCGTACATAATAAGTTTAAATAATCGTGAGAATTTTAAATGTAAAATATCAAATTAAAATTATAATAAATTTTGTGTCATTTCAATAAAACAAACTTATTAATTGCAAATAATTTAATTTACAATTTTATGGTAGATTTTTAATTTCACTGCATAAAAAAATATGAATGAATGCATAAGGAAGTATATTAAAGTACCATACATCAAATTAATTCCGTATGAGTTACATGTGAATGTGTTGAAGTTCATTTAAAAATATGAATTTAATGTTACTTAAAAACTTCATGCATTTCAACAATTTTACATAACTCGCAAGATACTTATATACGCCAATATATGTTACTCTTATATAATAGGAATTAATTGAGTAAATATATGATTCTTAAATATTTACCGAGTAAATATGTACCTACACAATTATGTACATAATAATATACAGAAACATAATATACACACATACATTTTACAATTCAATTGAACTTCAGTACAAAATTTAATTCCCAATTTTAAGGGGCAATCAAATAGAAATAGGAGTTTTATAACTTATATTAAAAATACTATAATAAAATTTAAAAAACGAATATATTTTAGAGTTAATGCACTTAGTATTAAAAATGCAAATATATAGTAAAAACAAATAGTAAAAAATATGATGGAAATATAACGATCTTAGCAATGAAATGTAGAATTCTAAAAAGGTGTATTATAAATTTGCCTTACCGTTTTTAATACTAGGAAACAATGGTCTGAGACATTGACATAAGTGTAGGTTTCTGATCAGCGCCGAATTTTGATTGGATTGAACCATGTCTGTCTGACTGTCCGTCTTTCGGTCCCTTCCAACGACAACTCAAAAACTGATTAGACTAAGTTCCCTAAGTTATCACAAATGGTCAATTCACTTCCTTGTGGTAGCAGCTTTACAACTTCAATAGTTATTTGATCGTATCCTAGAAACTACTTAGGCTACAGCACTGAAATTTTGTGTAAATAAATATGATAACATGGCCACTACCTTCACTCGTACGAGTATCACATAGTTGATGGCTTTAAACTTATTCCCGTTTTATTTTCATGTTACATGATCTAGAATCTCGTAAAAGCTCTGATTTTTTTTGCCTACATTCAAACTTTTTTAAAATTAAGAAATAAATGTGCAATAAAGGTATTTCGTTTTTAATAACAGTCGTATACCTAGTACTCAAAGCAGTACTAAAAAAAGTTCCTTGAATATACGATAATGTGTAAAAAATTCACTCTTACGTTAGTTTTGTTATTCAAACGCGTTATTTAATACTTAAATACTTATATGTACAGGCATTTATTACAATAAATGCCTGTTCATATAAGTATCGTAGGATAAGATATATTATACAAAATAGGTACCAGTAAATCTAATTATTCTTAACCTCTTATTAAAAGTGCTAGAATATAATAAGTAAGTAGTATAACTAAGGCGATTCTAAAATTAACAAAAAGTCTGGAAAAACCTTAATATTTTAACATTACACATATATTACAGCCTGCAGTGAAATTCAATCGCTAATAATTATAGAAATTTGAAGTGTTATACTATCACACGTACTGTCATACAATTGTATTATTCACGCATTTATGTATTTAAATTGTTTCCATTTTAGCATTGAAATGGGAAGCTGCTCTCCAAATAATAATTTGCCCTTAAATTAATATTTTATTCTCACAATTATTCAATTTTTGTATTTGAATAATTTATGTAGAATTGTAAATTAATTGCTGCACCATTTTCAATTTTAAAATGCAAATTAAGATGCAATTTAATTTTAGTTGCAAATTCTATAAAAAATAGTGCTAATTACAAAATTATAAATTATTCAAAAACTTTTTAATAATAAAATAATTTAATGAAAATTGAAAGGTCTCGAACATAAAATTCAAATAGATTTTTATAGAAAATGAAAATTTTTAAATATATTTAATTATCATTTAAAAATCTACTGAAAATCATTTATTTTGAAAAATTTTTTTCATTATTCTAACAAAAATATCAAAGTTAAATAAATTATTTTCAGAATTAGCAATTAATTACTGCAGGGCTATGTGCATAGTTTAATAAAAAATTGTATACATATATTATATGTATGTAATTTTGAAAATTAAATTTGCCGTAATAAATTTATTCTGAATGCGATAATTTAGAATACGTAGATATACCGAAAATCACTGAATGCACTCTAACACAAAATTGATAGATATAATATTATGAGTAACACGAACAACTATATTATGACTGCCTTATTTTGTAACTTTTGAACCGCCCCCTGCACTTCGTGGCATAGTAAGGACACCCATATCGAAGTTCTTACTATTCTATACCGGTGACAGCTTATAGAATACTAGCTAGAATATTTATTTTTGTATCGCCCTCTGACAAACTATCAGCACAAACACATTATTATATATAATAACGCATCATTAGTAAAGAACACCAACTTCAATTTTTATTTCAAAACCATGCATGATTTTATTCCTTTTTTGGCGTATTTTTGATAAAATTGGAAATGCTTTGTGCTTATTGGCCAATGTTGTTCGTCCGTTTACCACTAATTTATAAAACATAAACTTTGAGATAAAAAGCTGGAATTTTGAACGTAAATGATCTTTACATGCACTTGTTTCCCTTATAATGAACTGAATAACAAGGGAACGCTGCAAAGAGTACAAATTCACTGATAAGTATGTGGAATTCAAAATTTTTCCAAAGCTATTAAAGTAATATTTATAAACGAAAAATTTTAGAGGCTCGAAAACTGTTAAAGCTTAATAGGGTTTTTATCAAAAGAAAAAACTGACAAAATTATAATCTTTAGCAATTAAGTTTTTGAAAACTTATGAAATTATTCATTAAATTAGTCGGTATCCATTAAATAATATCGTTGATGTCTCCTTACATAAGCTATGTGTGTAAATACAAGCTATATTGCAGTATACATATAAATACATATATTAACTTAAGTACTTATTCAATAATTTTCAACTCTTCAATATGAAGTATTTTAAGAATTTTATTATTAAAAACGCAAGAGCTATAATAAAACAATAGGAAAATTAATTTGGTAAAAAAAAATTAAGATGCTAATTGTGCTAGGTTAAGTTGCACATAGGCCTAGATCCTTCGCGGTACCGTCAGATTTCTCTTTTTTTGCCCCTCATTCGAACCAACGAGAATACCTCACAAATCTACAACGCAACCGAAGAAAGACCCAAGAAATCTCTGCCTGGAATCCAGCGCCTGGAGTCCTCCTCGTCGTCGGAACAACTTCTACAGAGATCGTTTGTGGGACGTTTCATTCTTCTTGCATGTTCGCCAATCAGACAATAGGCCGTGAGAACCCCGATCACAGCACCGATACACCCCGTCGCAGAATTATCAGGTAATTTGTGCGACGTAAGTCTAGCTATGGCCACAGCTTCCTCGTCGCCTTACACGTTGTTCCATTTCCATGTCTCTGCTAATTGTTCTAAGTATTAGAGAAAAAATAAAACAAATTTCTTCTTCGAAAACTCAAATATTTGTCAAAAAAGGACAGAGTACTATAATTAATAATGCTGAAGGTGGCATGCATATAATTTCAGAAAGTGTGTATTTATTATTAATGAATTGAATTACTCAGAATTCAGTAATAACTTTCAAATTACTTTGGTTTAAAAACAATACCTAAAGTAGTATAAAAGCAATGATTTGGAAGCAAAAGCTCAAACAAACTGTTTGATTAAGTTTAAACCGTAATTAAACAATAATTTTGTTTAACAAAATAAAAAAAAATTAAATAATCTCTATAATTTTAATAAAACCGACCTTTAAAAGGTAAAATAAAAAACTCAAATTTATTTTTTGGCATACTAGAAAGAAGCAACAAAATTTAACCTTCAACTGATGCAAAAATTTGAATGAATTATCACTGCGATATTACAAAAAAGCAAAGAAAATATTTACCTTTTGAATTTTTGTATTTCAAAACAACAATCGTAAGGTTAATTTTCATCTAGAAATTGTAGAATTGTTGTTATTACAAAAAATATTAAATTTAATGAAATTTTGTTTTCTGTTTTCAAAGTCAAACAAACGAAACTATTTAAATCTCTTTATCTTAATCACTGTACTTTTCTTATCAAATCCAGAATTAAATTTAATATTTTTTTGCATTTATAATGAAAATTATTATTTTTATTTTAGGCCATTTTCACGGTTCACCTTTTATTTTTACTTTCTTAATTTTTTATCATTTTAAGGTGATGTGCTAATCGTAGTGATAATTATTACGGTAAAACAAAAATATTGTCAGTATAATTTTATAATATTTTAAGAAAATTATACATAATAACACCTAAAACTTATTTAGTTGTTAAAAAAGCGGTTTGAGATTAAACCGTGAGAATTCAGCTTAATTTTTAAATTAGGTTGCATATTATGCAGCAATTTAATATTATAAGTATTTAAGTAGTATAATTTTAAATTATAGGGTATACTTAGTTTTTGCAATTCTACTTATAGGCAGCTCATTACTAGTTTAACCTTTGAAATACAATATTTATTTCGAAGAAGAGTAAATATAAAATTCAAATTTTTTTCCAAATTGCATGATATATATGATGAGGTTATTTTACTATCTTTAAAGTGTAAAAATTTATAATATTAAAAGTGGAGCTAATTGAAAGTACTAATTTCGAATATTCGAGTATAGCTATTCGAGCATTAATTGATTAGTAACAATGGTGTGATAATAAAATCAGGGAAAGGAGAATTTCTATTTCTTAAAAAAGAAATACTCAATTCAAAAACCGAATCCTTTCGTGGATGCGTTAAAGTTGTTAAAGCCAAATCGTTGCAATTTGCTTTGACATTTCGTCATATAACAACTTTCTTCCGTGTAACGTTTTATATGATTGACAAGTATTTAAAAAACACTAATTACAAAAGTAATCCGAAAGTACTCAATTTGACGATTAGAATTTTTAGTTGGCTACCGAAATTAAAGAATTTAACATTTCTTTAGGAAAACACCTAAAATTCCTAAATCACATTGCTACTATGACTGTTACATTAGAAAACAGTAAACAGTGTTATTCCAGCCGAAAATTGTAAAAATATTGTGTAAAATATGATTCCTCTAATAATCTAATGGATAGATTAGCTAATACGGCATCGTGGCCAAGATTTGATAACTGGAATTTGATACATGGAAATGTTATTGATTTCAACGCAAATGGTATGTAAATTTGCAGTTTTCTCAAGTTTATCTTTAAACTTAATTTTTACCGATATATCACCTCATCTATAAAAATATCACACTTCATTTTATCCTACGGTAATCTCATACTTTGTTGTATATAAATATGTTAATATACCCCCTATGCGATTTCCTTTTACGCAAAACTTTTACTTTAATTGCAGAAATACTCCGAACTGCAGGTAAAACGCAAACTTTACTGAGCTTTATGGTTCTGATTGTTTACTAAACGTCAAATAAAAGCAAGAACAAAGCAAACCATGCATCTAAAAACTTGAGTATACTTTGCCTAAACTTTCAAAACATTATAGTATACATTGAAAATTTAAATCGAACAGCTGAACATTTTTCATGAAATTTTTTTAAATTTCATATTTTTTTTTTATTAAATGGTGATCAATAACATAAAAATAAATTTTGTATTTTGTTACCAACGCGTCTTTTATATAACACAAATTTGTATAAGTGGGGTACATAAACTGTTATAAAACTCTGTTTTGAAACGATTAGGATGTCACAGATAATTTTATGAATTAAAAAAATGATTTTATCAAGATTTCAGAAACCAATTCTTTTACGTTTTACTATCTTATAATATAGAAATAATACAATAATGTATTCCAGTTTTATAGAAACTGAATATAAAAATTCATACCAAAATAGAAATAAATTTAAACAAAATTATTGCATATCAACAGGCGTAAATTAACAAGATCCAACAAATACCTAGATATACTGTTAAAATAAAGTGAATCTGATAAAAAACAACAAATTTTTTTAACAATTGAACTATTGTTATGTAGTTATTCCTGGTTAAACCAACAATGCAAATATATTCTTTTTTATATTGTTTAAAATTTTATAGAAGAGCAGACACGCGTACAAATCACCCACCCTATTTGCGTTAACAAATGTAATCTTAAGATAGAAAAAATTACCACTTTTCCATACTAAATTTTATAATTTTATTGAAATTTAGTTTTAATAATAAATAACTAGAATGATACTTTTAATATAAACGCATTAATAAAAACAAAAAAAAAAATTTTTTATAAGTATACAAAGTAAAATGACATAACCTCACTTTGTCATCTAAACTATAAAAATCGCACAATTGTAACACTTTTAAATGACATTTTAAAATACAAAGAATTTTCATTTTTTTTTTTATTTAAAATTAATTTTCAGTGTTTTCCCGATAAAAATCTCTTATGATTTTGTAAAACAAAAATGAATGAAATAAAATTGAAAAGAAAAAAAAAGAGAGAAAAACGCAATGAAATAAAGGTGGAGCACAGTATACAAATATAATAGCAGAGCTGAAGAGGTTAATATCGTTTACACTGATGAAAAATTATAATGCAATACTAATTTGACCTGGTTTCGAATTACGTACATAATATAATTTATATGAACATAATATACATAATATAATGAGCACAATAAACACAATAATTTTTTTACAATAATTTTTTTACCATTAAAGAGCGTATTAAACCGCGAAATTAAAAACACAAAACAAAAAAAAATTGAATATCGCAACTATAACTAAATTATATCGTATATGCAGAAAATTATGAATTAAAAAAAAAGTAAAACTCTTGTAATAGTGCACCTAATATTGGTAATGATAAAAAAAACAATGGAAAAGTTCATGTGATTTAAGTATATATAAAAAGGAATTGATTTGCACATATGTATGTAAGTATGGTACACAATTGATTTAGGAAATTTAATTAAATAACAGCTACTTATATATTTAATTTACTGTTTTTCGCGTTTATAGGAACAACACGTCATATAATTTAAGCAAGAAAAAACTGGAACAGGCTGGAAGTAATGTAAAAATAAATAAATGTTAAACGGTAAATAAAAATTAAGTAACAGTAACCTACCATTAAATGCTCTAATTACAATTATTTATAATATGCTTAAAGTGCAACACAAAAAGAAAATAAATTAAATCAGGATACTTGGAAATTAAATAATAAATTTAAATTGAATTACGAAACTGAAGTGCCCATTTAAAAAGTTGATTTGTGTTGGAAACGGACACGGATATGATAATGTGTAACTTTATCTCCAATAAAATTAGCACCTCCATTACATACATTTGTTATGCATTTTGCCTACAATTGTTGACCATATTACCGTAGGATATGTTTGACAAGGTCGATGCTACTTTCTACATATATATTTTGCTCAGATAAGCCAAATTTTTCGATTATTACAATTTAAAATTCAAACACAAGTTGCTTTTCAAAAATCTCGTTCTATAATATAAAAATGAATTTATGCGTAACAGTCTGCCGTGTGTACACTCCTACAGCCCTACACCACTAATACGTTTTTGATTAGTTATGTAAATATAAAAAATTGAAAGTAATGAGAAAAAAATAATTTTTCAAACCCTTGCAAGAAAATCATTATCGCTTAAATGAAGTTATACATTGAACCTTACAGTTCGCTCTGAAAAGAAAGTTCGCTTTACTGTTAAATTAAATATTACTTTTATATTACAGTAAAAATCGCCAAATGTGTTTAGAGGAGGCGTATTGCTAAAACGACCAGATATGCTTTTACTTCGGGATATTTTTGAAAATCATTCCTGTAAAACCACAGGTCCCGAAACAGAAATTCATGAAAAAATATTTTCTAAGTACTTATTAACATTTAAAATTCATAAATAGAGCACTCTTTTCGTTATCCGGGCAAGGCAGGGCTTAATGTGTCCGGAAATCTTAAACATGAAAAATTTTATTGTAATCATCTGGATATAAAAATACTAAAAGATCACAATGTATTCAAGAACAAATAAAAAAAATATGCCACTTCCTTTTTTCTAAGATCGGAACAATTGGTAAGCTACTGCTGTACAAGAAAGTTGGATATGAAATGAAATTATTATAACTACCATAACAGTGGAATGCCGCGGAGGACATGCAAAATCACAAAAAAATCCTTATATTAATTATCTACAAGTAAACTTTAATTATAACAAAAATTGATTTGTAACTCATACCCTAATTAAATAAATTCAAAAATTATTTTTAAATTGAAATTGTAAATGACTTACTTATTGGTCAAGTTCATATAAACTACTCATCTGTCTCAATTTCAAACGATTCTTTTGAATATCTGTTTTTGAATAATCTTGTTAATTTATCGATTCCACTTTCTAATGTTGGTATTAAAAATTTATTTAGAACTTCCTTAAAACTTTCATTAATAATATTCGAATATAATTCAATTTGTTCATATGTTATTCCTATTGAATTATCATTTCTTGTTAAATCATAAAGTAAAGAATTTAATTCTGTTTTATCTTCTAGGCCTATTTCAATTATATTCCCAACAAAATCCATCAGCTTATGTGTATGATCACATAATAATTTTGTATTGAATTTTTTATCTTCATTTTGAAAATATTTCAATTGATTTGGATATTTACTAAAAAATCGAAATCGTAAATCATTGACACGTGAATCTAATTTAGATTTAAAAATTGTCCAACCCTTTTGTAGAGCAATTTTTTCGGATAAAGTAAAACCAGTTTCATCAATTAATTTTTTTTCAACAGTTCTTGCTATATTTAATTTGATTTCATTCCAACTGGACATTGTTTGCGTGTTTCATGTGAAAAGAATCAATCATTAAATAAAAAATTTCTATTTTTGCAAAATTTAAATAAATTTTTTGGACATAAATTCTTAAATTTTTTGATTAGTAATTTGATGAATACTTGAAAAATAAATTTTATTTTAAAAATTCTTGATTTTAGAACAAAAAGTTTTCAATATTAAAAATATTTCTATAAAATAAAAACTGATTGTGGCAGTTCATGGTAATGTGATTGTAATTTTCAAATTTAATTTCGATTTTTATAGAAATATTGTTCAGTACTAATAGGTTTAATGCAAGCAGTTTTTTATGATTTTCCTTTCGTTTACCAATGATATTGGCGGTTCTGGATACAACTATTGTACTTATCTCAAAAACATAGATTTTCAGGAGAGCAAAATAACTTCTTATTTTTACCGACCGTATTGTGTATACAATAGGTAGGTTATGTGATGGCAACAAATTTTGCATATCGAGTTTTCGGTGGGAATGCACTTCTCCATAGTAGGCAAGTGTAAGTAAACTATTTTTAGCAATCTGTCGGTCTGTCGGTCTGTCGGTCTGTCGGTCTGTCCGTCTGTCGGTCTGTGTGTGCACGCGTGTATCTCAAGTTCGGCTGAACCGATTTTGATGAAATTTTATATGTAAGTTTATTTCGATCATGGCACGGATTGATCAACTTCTGGGATATATCAGGCCTCGGGAACTGCACTTTTTAGCGGGCCTGTTTTACATTTTTGACCATTTTAAAGAATATATTCAACCGATTTGCTTGAAATTTCATATATAAGCTTTGCTCGACTGGCCGCGACTTTTCCTTACTTTTGGAAGAAATCAGGCCTCAGCAACTGGGCGTTTACTACGGTCCAAATATACATTTTTGTGTATATAAAGAGAAATAATCAACCGATTTCATTGAAATTTAAATTTTTCATATTAAAACAATGAACATATAATTTTTTTGGAAAGATCAGGGCTTGAAAACTGATCTGAGGGCCGATTTTACATTTTTCACCATATCTACGGAACGAATTGATAGAATTTCTTGAAATTTAATATTTGAGTTCAGGGAATTCGGGTAACACAGAGCGAAATTCTACTAAGAGCCAAATTTACATTTTTCTAGGTATGTTAGCTATAAACTTACTAATGTCCTAAAAATTGGAAATAAGTATTTAACAGACATTTTTATAATATTCTGTAACATTTTCACTTAACTAGACAATACACGATGCGGCCGGTTATGTGCTGACCACATCAGATTTTTTTATAAATAAAGACATCCTAAGGAAATATTGGGAAAAGTCTTCAAATCCCGCAAAAATTTTATTTTTTTTCATTTTAATCAAACCAATCAATCATTTAAAATTGGACTTTTCTCTTTTAAAAGACCAAAAAAATCGCAATTTATACAGTAAGTCAATTTAGAACAGCAATGTAAATAACATTTTTAGGGTATTTATACTTAAAATATTTAAATATTACGGCATACTTATCATCATAATCAATGTTTTCAAATATAGGAAGAGTTAGAGCAAATGAATTTTTTATGAAAATATTGTAACTCTTTTCACAAAAACTTAATGTTTTTTGATTATTATTACAGGTTTAATTAAAAGTTATATTGTTTCACGCATTATAAATGTAAGTTAACAAATACTACAAGTTTTACGATATTTGGTTAATGTAAATCACTTTAAAATAATGTTCCAGCAGCTTAGCTTCTGTAAGTGCAAATACAATATTTGAAAACCTCTTTGAAGAACATTTTACACCAAAAGCTAGGTTTACAAAAATTTATACAAAATACATAAATTTATTACTTATAGGGAAAACTTTCATTGTAGGTCTACTTCTACAAAAATAGAATACGAGTAGTTCTATTTAGAGCCGTCGATACTCATTGAATGTTACTTACTTAATATTTTAAACTCAGTTTTGAAATTTATTTAAATAAATAAATTAAATTTCGTTTGAATTCAAAGCCAATTTTGCTCTTTGGACGAACTGTAAGGTTCTATGTATAACTTTATTTGACTACAATTAGACTTCATGGTGAATCAATTAACTCTGGTCACAGAAGACTCTCTTAACCATACTACACCAAATCGTACGCTATGTGTTTGTTTATTGAATTGATTTCTAAAGTTTATAAATAAATCAACTTCGGAAGTGAATGAAATTTAGAACTTCAATTTTAAATAAATTGAACTTCGGGAACAACAACGAATATTGCGTTTTTAAACTGTATTTCTTTTTCTATTGAAATATTTGAATACTTAACAAGATGAAAATGTTATAAAATTAACGAAATTAGCGAAATTTATTAACCTATTATTTTTCTACAATTATGTGCTTTTACCATATTACGAGTATATTGTCGGAGTAAATTCCTAATAAATCTATGCAAATTTCTTTTACAATAAAAATAATGGCAAACTTTTATAAATTTTTATTTTATTTAGCTAATGCGTAGGATTTTATCGATTGATTTCTTTTGTATTAATTTTTATCTCGATTTCAATAAAAATTATAATTTTATTACAAACTATTCCTGCACAATTAATTCCATATGTGATATAGATTAAACATAAAAAAAACTATTATTATGTAACATGAAATTTATTTTATAGTTCAATCATTTTTATTGCAAATTATATCGAAGTCCGAAAAGGGAACCTCAGAAAAAATCGGAATGTCATATTTTTAAATTCAAAAGTTCATTTTGAAATTTTAAAATTCCTTTTTGGGTGGACCAAAAATAATTAAATTTAGTATTGAGTTTTGTACTATTTTTAAATTCAAATTATGAGGAATTTACATACCCTGATTGTTGGGTATTGTAAAACTCTAAAAAATTTCCTTGGAAAATAATTTAAAATTACGGTTTGCCATAAACCAAGGCTTAAAAAGTAAATCTATTTTAAAAATATATAAGTGTGATCACAAAAATTTAAGCAAAAAATTTTTTAAGAAAATATTTCGAAGTCATTTTTTTTTACTATTAAAATATATTCGATGATGGATTAAGAGATTATTATTAGCATATCATATAGATTAATTATTAAAGGTTATGGACCTCTTGTACTTAAGTTTTTGTAGAACTTTAGCAATAAATTATATCAAAAAATATAACAAATCTCGCATTCTAGAATCATGACCTTAAAAGAATTTTTTTCCACATCAGCCTAAGATATTTAAAATTGATACGATTAAAGGAGTCCAAAAGTTGAATAGTCGGAATTATCATAAAATTAAATGCAAATTTGCAAATATCTTAGACGACTAGAATTCTTAATCGATTGAAAAACATGTAAAGTAGAGCTTCCAAAATATTTTCCAAAATATTTTCAAAACATTTCAAATTTGTTTTTTCATTTAAATTCAAGTCAGTCATGTTTCTAAATTGCCTTTATATAAAATATTCCCATTTTTTTTAAATTTTCCCACATTTTTTGTAAAAACCATTCCAAATTTTGAATAAGATTTTTTGCATTCATTTCTTATAAGAAAAGAGGTTCCTTCTGATTCACTTGATTCTCTACTTCGAAATCAATGAATAAACTAAGTTTGTGAACAAATTTCAATACCATCTTGGATATACGGTAAGTAATTTTTACTGTTCTTTGCTTGATAGCATTAAAAATCGCATAATTGAACATATGTTAATAAAGGAATGATGTACTTAAATAATTATTAAGCATTTATAAATTTTGGGTCTATAATAGAATACTACGCTTGCTGGTGAAACACTAAATTTAAATGTGCGTCATCAAAGTGTCTTCACATCGGATTCAAATTGAATTTTGTAATTTTCGCTTGAATATAATGTTATTAATTATATGAATGTTAAAAATTCCCAGCTCTTGGAAAAGTAGAAACAAATTCTGCCCAATCACAAAATCTAATTCACCTGATGAGAAACTTTGAAAAATAATGAAATTAAAAGAAAGTTGATTGGCTTGATTTAGAATTATTTTGCTCTTAATAAATTGAGAATTTCATTTGGACAGCTTTCGTACTAGATCTAGATTAATATACGGGTTATTTATACGTTTATGTAGATATATTTAAACATTTTTCGTACAGTAGTAATATTAATTTAATAATTCTAATAAAATAATAGTAATTTTGTATTGGAAATTTTAAATGCAAAATTTACAAATTTAGCTTACAATTTAAATCACTCAATCACCTAATCAATAATTTTCAATGTCATAATGCGGTTTTAAACCGCAAAAATTTTATACTCAAAAGCGAAATTTTAGATTTTTAAATATAATATTGCCATATTGCGTAACATAGCCCTATTAAATATTATTGCACATATTGTCTTCGACTGTTAATGCATACACACACATTATACAATTTTTCATTATTTATAATAAATAAATTATGTAATTTAGTATACAAATGAACTATTATGTTGGTAACACTCAGTTATCATACAAGTAAAGTAAGTAAGCTATGTTGTATGTTAAACATACATTATCTTTAAAGGAAAACATTGAACGAGTACTTCAGAGGCATGAAATTACCATTGATTTAAAATAATTATTATTTACATTTTTAATTATTATCAATTTGAGTTTGATGAACATCTATCTAAGTATATTGTGCTTAAGCATTCTACAATTTCCTTCACATTTTACATAATTTACTAATAATTTAAAATTTTTTAAAGGAGATTTTTTATGTACGAGTACTTAAATGCGTAATTGCATTGCGTGTTTTAAGGTAATTAAGGTGGAATACTTTTTTATTTCAAATTTTTAATTCAATGTGTTTCCACTGTCATTTTCTATTTTTAATTTAAATTTTTTTCTTAAATTTAAAAAAATTTAAAATAAAATTACTTAAAAGATAAGAATAAAAAAGAGAAAACTATATTGCTGATCAATTAAACACGGAATTTAAATAAGTATGCAAGTATATGTACATCTTTGTTAACGTAAATAAATACAAGCAAATTGATGTAAGGCATTATAGTTGTAAATGTGCTTTTTTGTTGGAAAATGTTCCAAATGGAATAAAATCAACATTCAGTAATGAAACCTCAAGAGACCAAGTTATTTCTGCTCAAATTTTTCGTTATTTAAAAGTGAAAAAACTTAAATAAAAAACTTATTAAAAGTGAGAAATCTTAAATATAGAAAAACGCTTGCATATCTTGCAAATTTACTACGACAAAAAGTAAAAACAGTAAGGATTTCAAGAAGACCACTGCTTTTAAATGGTCAAAAGCCTTTACATTTCTAAAGGCGGGAAAAAGTATAACAGTTAACTGGCAGAGTCAGAAAGCAATGACATCTAGCTTCCCCTTCCTTAATTAAGGGTCATTTCTGTTTTGACAAAAAGCAAACAAAAAATACTTACATAAGTATGTTAATTACAATAAATCAAAGGTTTGAATAATGACAACTTTTAAAATGGAAGCAGCCACCGCTTAAAGTCATCTTATTTACTTCCTAATCAAGTCAGATAAAATTTCAGTAAATATATTCCTCAAATATTTCACGAATACTTCAAACATTATGCTATAACTCTTTAAATTAGATATGGGCAAATTGTTGCTAATATGGAAAAAATTTGGGGTTGCAAAATATTAGTTTGGAATGCGAGTTTATCTTCAGGAAAAAATGCAGTCAAGGTGTGACTTTTTTTGTTCTTTATATGACTTATTTTAAAAGTCTTGAGTAGTAATGACTTTTTGTCAGCTGATGTAAAGTAAAATAAATTAAGTACATTAATGTACTGTTATTTAAATTTTTGTTTATAATTTCGGTAATAATAATATTGAAAATGAATACGTCTCTTTGAGAGAATTTGTGAGTTATATTGAGATCCAACCAATAAGAAGTTTTAATTATTTCAAATTTAGAAAAATCAGGGTTGCACTTCTTTGTTAGATGAGGGACGAAATGACTAGATAATGTTGGAGTTATTGGAATAATTCGATTAGAAATGTAAATGAATTTGTGTTTTTCTTATGTGAGAAAATAAACTGCAACAGAAACAGTGTTCTTTAATTAAACAATAAAGAATTATAATTAACAAAAGTAATATGCAAGTATCAAAAAATAAATTTTTACCTTTTCTGTTTTCTTATGTTTAATTATTATGCAAAGTAATTGCAAAATAATAATGAGGTTATCCAAATAAAAAAAATTTACCGGTATTTAATTAAATGCTAATTCTTTTTTTTTGTTAATGTTTTCCAAATTATTTTTAAATTATGCATAGAAGCATAGCTATTAAAAAAAAAATATTCACTTTTTTAATAATTAATAATTTTATTTTTTATTCACTTATTCAAATATTTATTTTCATATTATTTCTATACAATTTAATTATTTTAATTATTACAATATTTTTATAATTTTATTTATTATCTATTCGAACAATCGCGATGATGAATTCGTAATTTATTTGCAATAATTTTTATAAAGAAAATAAAAAAAAATTAAATTTTTTTTTCACTTTTATTTTAATATTTTTTCATGAAGCCTGGACTGGTATTGTAAAAGACATGGATTTAAACCAGGAAATTATTGAGTTGCTTTCAATTTTTTA
The DNA here is from genome assembly GCF_029603195.1 of Condylostylus longicornis. Classification (NCBI taxonomy): domain Eukaryota; kingdom Metazoa; phylum Arthropoda; class Insecta; order Diptera; family Dolichopodidae; genus Condylostylus; species Condylostylus longicornis. Next base: position 6,757,150 of record NW_026578017.1, on the reverse strand, counting down.
TTTTATATTTTTTTAAAAGAACAACTACCACTCATGTTTAACTTTCTTTAACATTATTTCTTTTTCCTTCTAATTTAATTTGAAAAAATTTTCAATGTAAAAATATTTCATATATTATGAAACAAAACATATGAAAATCAAAATTTAAAAAAAAAGAAACAAAAATTTTAAAAACCACGAATTTTTATTTTAAGTTTCCATGCTCTATGTAATGAAAATACAAGAATCTTTGCTAAATACAAATTTCAAAATGCATTCAAAATTGCAATATTGATAAAATCGAAAAAAAAATTCATAAAGTCACGATTATTCAAAGTTCAATATTTTAACACTTTAAATAAGGAAAAAAATTAAAGAAAATTGTACAAATAAATTTTTTTTCTTTGGATTCAACTCTCAAGATTCAAAACTTTAAAAGAGGACATTTTTTATATAATTTTTTTCCTGTTTAATATTTAGGAAACCACCATTTCAAATAGTACAAACTTTGTTTTTTAAATCAAATTAAATCCAAAATTTGCAGCAAGCAAAAAAAAAATAAAAAAAAAACAATAACAAATTCAAAACCAAATTCGATCAAAAATCCGATACGAAACCCAAAAAAAAGACAAAAAATAAACCGTTTTTTATTTGCAACCAAGTAGTCCGCTCAAGACGAAATGCAAAAAAGAACTGAAGACTTCAAAAAGTTTTCAATAGAAAAACAAAAAAAAACGAAAAACACGGCAGCAACAGCCGTAACCAGCTGGTTTTTAGCCTTAAACATGAAAAGAAACAAGCAGAAAAAAAACGCTTTTTTTTCATCAATTTTTTTTATTTTGTTGATTTTTTTTTTTATTTTTTTTTTTAAGTTTGGCTTCAAGATAGTTTTTAAAATGCAAAGAAATAAAATTATAACAAAAGCAATCAAAACACACAGCTGAAAAGTTTAAACGAAAGCAAAAACAAAAAAAAAGCCTACAAAAGCGAAAAAAAACTTTTCAGCTGTTTTTTTTGTTTGTATTGAACATTTTTCTTCCGCTGCAAATTGCAGTCACTTAATATTATGCATGCATGCTGCAGAAGAGTAGACTACAGTTTTACTCTCTTTTGTAGCTTTAAAATAAGTTAAAACTAACAAAATATTTAAATAACTACAAAGTAGTGAAATTTGTTTGCCATTGCAATATTTTATGATGATTTTTAAGTTTAGCACTAAGTGCAGCTTGCTGTTTATTTTAAACCATAGAATAAAATTTTAAAATAGAAGGTCATATTTGTATCATGTGTATTTATAATTATACGCTCGCTCCGATTCATTATACCGAGAAAAATAGCATAATATTTGACTTATCTAAGCGGGTAAATCAATTTTAAAATTCCCGTTTAATTGAACAGTCGGTGCAGTAAAAAATGTTTTTTTAATTGCACAGCTAAATTAGTGTCCACCGATGAAGAATTGAACGAAAAAGTTGCAGTTGAACGAAAAAGAGATTACTTCTATGACTGCACATTTGATATTATCAAAATATTCAATCAACATAGTCAAACTTGAAGTATACCAAATTCACAAAAAAACCAAGTTGAGTCAAGCAAATGGTTTGTAAAATAGAACTTTTCGCTTCAATAATATTTGTACATACTAATACAGAAATACAAAAACTAAGTCCAATAAAACGAGTTGTTCAATTAGACGAGAAGCAATTAAAGAGAAGAGTGATAAAAATTTTTCAGGAAAATTGTCCACCATTCCTTAGGAAAAGAGATTAAGTTGCAAAATTACAATTTTTTATACTTATTTACACAAATATCATATTTCTTCATGTCGTAGTCCATAAAAATAGCATTCAAAACAGAAAGTGGTAAATCTGCTCAACAACGAATCCGAATTTTTTTAATTAATTTTTCTGCCTTTAACTCGTTCTTTTGATTACGTCATCCATCTGTTCTGCAGTTGCATGAAGAAATTTCCATTAAGTTAAACGAATCCGAACTTAAAATTAAATTTAATTACGCTTTTTCGTTTGTCTTAATTCTTAATTCTTTAAACTATAAAAGGTTTTTTTAAAATTTCTAATATTTGGCTAATTGGCTAATTTAGTACTTTACAAAATCCTTATAATTTTAATTTTAATTTGTAATCATTTAAATAAACTTTTGCGAGATCTGCCATAACTTAGATGAAGAAATAAAGAAGTTGTAGAAATAAAGAATTTCATACTCATCCTCATAGGGCCTCTATAGTCTTCATTAGTAGAACAGTAATGAGTACAAAACTCTCAAACAGTAAACGCAAAAAGTTGAAATTTTTGAGGTTGTTAATTTGTTCATTTTTAAACACATTTTTGATTAATCGTTATTATAGTTCGCATTCGGTTTATGTATGTACTTGTACAATAACATTACCGGTAAAAAATAAAATTAACAAACACAATTTCAATATGTTCGACTTTCAAAAATTTTCTCTCGTAGGTATAACGTTAAAACTGAAAACCCCTTACAAACATACCAATTTCAGCCAAATGAAAAAGAAGTACTCTAGGAAATTGTCGGTATTCAAGATCATTTGTGGCCGAATCATCTGTAAAAGTAACAACACAATTCCACAAACATTTTTGTGTTTACATTTTGATTTGTAGCAATGGAATGAACCATAACTCGCTTATAAATTAAAAGTATGAAAAAAATAAATAATTTTTTTAGAAAAGCTTTAAAAAAATTTAAATTTAATTTTGCAGTTTGGAATTTAAAATAAAATACAAAAGCTTTTTACTTAAAATTTTCCAGTAGTCATTAAACAAAATTTTGTTCTTAATTCAAAACTGGTTTTTCAATTTACTACATATACCGTTAGTTGTAATAACGTATAGTTGTAGTCCAAGAGTATAGTTTTCTGTGTATATGCTGTGTTAGCCGGTGTCTGTATATAGTTTATAATATAATATATAATTTTATCAAAAAAGTATATGTATGTATGTATGTACGGCAGTAATTTGATTTTATCAACAAAATGTGCAGGTATGCTACGTAAGTAATTTGTACGAGAATTACTAGTTTAAGATAAGAAAATAAGGGCAGTGAAACACTAAAACAATTATGAATTTAAAACTTTGTGAAATCGACTTGAGTTTCAAATAAATGCCAACGTAAAATCAAGTTAAATGTAAAACAACAAGCTTAGAACACTGTGAAAGGAGAACTGAAACGAAACCGAAATATAAAATACTTTAAGGCCGCTACAATTACTATAAAACAAGGCAAAAACATTTGAACCAACGACAGCTTGTTGAAAGTTGCGAGCTTGAAAAAAATAATTTTCGTAATTGCACAGATCAGGAAAATACAAGTCTGCTTCTCCTTACAAAAATCTAAAACAGTTTTCTACAAAAATCTCTGCACTCTGTACGTCAAAGAGTTAAAACTATGCATATTTATTTCTTTTTCCAACTTTATAGCAATTGTTGTAGACGCTCTAACTGTTTCTATTTAAATTTATGAGAAAAACTGGCGGTTTTGAAATGAGTACCAGTAGGAGGTGGGAAAAGATCTAATGTCACAACACTAATAAAGATTGGTAAATTCAAAATTCAATACAAAAATATTACACATTAAAAGTAAAAATATTATTGTAAAACTCTTTAGATTTTAAGGAACAGACTTCAAACTGAATTTTGTTTAGGAAAATAACCTTTTTAATAGCGACTTATGTGAGCTTATTGTTTCGGGTATTTCTTAAGAGTCACAATAAGAATACAAAAAGTTAACCCTCTAACCCCCGATATAAAATGAAAACGCTAAAAAAAATTGGCACTACTTATTTAATTTTTTATGTTTTACTAAGATGGGTTGGAATTTTTAAAATGCCAAGGCTTAAGGTATGTATATCTTCACTGTACATGTGCGTATTACAACCTGGATACGAAGATCTTCCACATGCTTCAATGTAATAGGCGGCAATTATCATTGCATATTGAATGAGAATGTTTTATCATATTATTTTATCTTGCATATACGAATGTTTAAAAGATACCAAAATAGTAAGAAGTAATGGCTCTATACAAACTTGAAGGAATTACAATACTCTTACTTGTAAGTACACATTTTCATTACATAATTTAATAGAAACACGTAAATAAAGATACTAGTACTTAGTAATATTATGTGAGTATGAAGATTTGTAAATACAAAACCAAGTAAAGAAAAAATCAAACTCTTTTCATCACGTACGTACCCACAATATTTAGGCCAATATCGTTCATCGCCATCGACCGTATAGAGAAAAAAATACAAAAATGCAAAAAGAAAAAAAAATTAAAATTTTTAATTTTGGAGTAGCACGCTTTTATGACAAACTTAATAAATTTTCAAATTTTTTTCTAACTACAAATAGATTAGTCATTCATTTTGCAATTACGTAAGGGTCTTATACAAGAGTTAAATTAAAATAAACAAAAAGCCAATCAAAAAATAAGAAATTATTGAAACAAAACTAAGCAAAGTGCTCTTTACAACAAAGGGATAAAAGGAAAATATCGTCCAGAATGCCGAGATTATAAAAATTTTATTTTCATCACAATACATTTGAAACTTTAAAATGGAACGCATTCCGATAGAATTTTTAACTTTTGAACTGCTTTCCCGCGGGATTAAATTTTGGCAGTATATGAAAAGTCTTATTCTGCGTGTATTACAAAGAAGTGACTCTGTGTGTTCTGGATTGAATTGCATTGTTACAATTTATGAATTTTTATTTTATACTTTACAAAATTATAATTATCATTAGGCAATAAAAAATGAGAGTTAAGCAAAGAATTGTTCTGGTAATTGAATTTAATGCATGAGCCTGAATTTAACTAACAGTTTAATCAAATTGTAAAATGCACCATATAAGTGAGAGTATGTTTTAAAAAAACAAGACTTTTCAAAATTGAAACCACACTTTCTGTCATAAAACTAAGAAATCACATCCAAATACATAACATGTGGCAAAATGTGTATGTTAAATTATAACAAATTAATATTCATTCATTGTAACCAAAACCATATGGGTAGCAATAGGTGGTAAAATATTAAATAATATTTTGGATTTAAATGTACATGTGTATGTATATATACAAAATGTAATATAATTTTTAATGTTTATTTAATTTTTTCGAAATTTCCATCTTGGACACGGGGAAATAACTGCGAATAAATACATACAAAAAAAAATTATGGAAGGCCATTTAAATGGGTTAATTATAATCCATGAAAATGCATACAAGAAAATAAAATTGCACAAAAAAAAAAATACAAAAACGCACTATTCAAAATTAAATTTAATTTACTAATTATTAATTTAAGAAGTTGCAATTAAGGTTAAAGCTAAAATTAAATTCAACTTGAGAAGCAAAGAAACAAAGTTATTAGATATTTGCAGCGTATAGCATAGCTAACGCTGCTCTCAAGTTTATTGCAATAATAAAAATTATAAAATTAAAAAAATTTTTTTAATTGCAAAAATTTTATTAACAAAAATTTTTTGATACCAATGAAAATTTTTAATAATGGAAATTGATTAAAATGGATGAAAAAATATTATACAGAGTACCGACATACTCGACATACCGACATATACATATGTACATAATTAGTTTATAAAATAGTGTGAAATGGTCAGTACATAACCGGACGCACTTTGAATTTTATATAGTTTAGAGAAAGATGCGAAATATAGAAGAGATGCCTTGAATATGGAAAAGTTTTTTGGTCCTTTAAAACTCATTTTAAATTTTGTATAAGTCATAGTTAATGTATCTCATAAAATTCGAATTTGGCTTCCTATGATCCAGTTTTCCTGAAAAAGTGTAAAATCGGCCCACATAAAGGTTCAGTTTTTAGAAAAAATTTGCCAGTTAATTTGGTTTTAAACCTAGGTTGCTTGTTGTATTCACTAAATTTTACACAAAATTATTAACATTTTCTTAATAATGATCAAAAATATAAAATCGGCTCTTAAGAAAAGGTTCAGTTTTTAATAGTTGATTTGTTCCAAAAGACTTAGACATAAATTTTGAAACACCAACATCTTTATTCAAATAATTTATTTACTTTTCTTTAGGATAGCCAATAAAGTATCGCTTTTTGCTACTTTTACTAGGGACATTCTTCGGGATGATCGAGTGGTGGAGGCCTTGCGCTACGAACTGTTTGACTTCTCGCGAGAAGAACGTAATATCTTGGGAAATTTCAATTTGGAAGCTTTGACAAACTTTCGAAGATGGAATTAATGAAGGAAACTAGTAGTGTTCGTTTAAGTGGGGCGGTGGGCCTTTCAAACTACTGCTGCTAGTACTGCTTCTGCTAGGTAATAAAATAAAAATTGTTACCAAGAATAAGTTTCAATTCTATCTCAAAGAATGTAGGAGTTTTGTAAGAACCACTTCTTTATTCAATTTTTTTTTTGAAAAAGGGCTAAAAATATCCTTTTCATTGTATTACAACCTATATGCATAAATGATACGAACTTGCATAAGAGAACACAAAATATAAAATTTCAACTTAAAAAAAATAGAAAAATATTGGGCATGCTTCCATAATTGCATTCGCCATTTCTTCTACTACTTCTCTTTCATCTCCTCTGTTTTGATTTCATTTTCAATTTGACTAGCATTTTTTCTTTTTGTTCGTTATCGTGAATTCTACTTATTCACGTAATCTAATTTAAACTGAAATTATAATATGCATATGCGGACATTTAATATTATTAAATTTTTTAAAAATTACTTATTTTATTTAAATTGTGATTTAAAAAAATTTTTGTTTTGCCTACTGTGAGGTTTGAACTCACGACCCCTGGTTTACGAGACCAGTGCTCTACCACTGAGCTAAATAGGCTTATAAACCTAAGCATATTTAAAATGAAGAAAACAAATTATAGCTATGTATTGTTCTTATAATAAAATAATAAAGTCTTAAAGCATTACTAACTTTAATTCGACTAAATAAACAGATTATATTAATATAGAAAATTGTTAAACAATGTTCTCAATTTCTTCATATGATTTCTAATATTATAAACATTAATTGATTCGGTAGTTCATTCACCTGAATAAATATCAAATAAAATTTTAAAAATCGATAACAATAATAAAAATTTAAATATGTACGTATGGTTGTGTATTTGTATGTATGTATGTATAATTAGAGGTACAAATCCACTCTCCAAAATAAAGTAGTCAAAAAAAAATTAATTTAGAAGTCTCAATGTAATGTCAAGTACAATGCAAATGCAATTGAATTATGTTTAATTTTAATGAAGAAGCAATCGACTTGTTAAAATATTCAAAGGCCTATTCTTCATATACTCGCAATATCACAATTTATGTTCTTTCACAGAACAGTACGACACATGAATAATAAGAAAGCGAGAATTTAACAACTTTATAGTGAGTTCCATTTTTCTTGCATCGCTAAAAAAAAAAACTAGTCACAATTCTGAAAAAGGTTTTTACAATTAAACAAATTAAAAAAAAATCCCCTACAAAAATGTAATTTTTAGCAATTATTGTCAGAAAATTTGGAAAATTTTATATTCAGTAATGAGTGTGTCAATATTTACAATCGTTCAGGGTATTAAAAATGTATAAAATTTTTGTTTAAAACTAGGTGTGACATCTCAACAATTTCTGGTTTTATGAGAATGGCGAAAAATTTGCTTTTGCTTTCAAGTGAAGGCTTTAAGATGAGGCATGACTTAGTTCCATACACCTTGCACTTTCAACTTCGGAATGACAAGAATAAAAAGTTTAAAAAAATTCATTTGGAATAGCAATTGGACCCTCAAAAACATTTCTTGCGGATGATAAGTCAATATAAATAAAGCTGGAATTAGAATAAATAGAATGCCATTTTTATTTAATAAAAATAGTTAGTATATATTTTTCGGTAAATACAGTATGTTGAAAACACTATACACCTGCATAATATTATAGAAATGTTAACAATACTTGCATATTATTAAGCAAAAGTTTTACAGTTTTTCAGAATGTTTTTTTAGTTTCTGAAGAGAAAAAAAAATAAAAATTAAAATACCTTCAAGTTCGAATTCAAGGGTTAATTGTATAAGTTAAGAAAAATAAATATATTTTTTGATGGCACGGAATTTACCATTAGCTTTCTGCATTTGTATAAATTTTGACGAGATTGCAATTTCGAAAATGTAAGGTCCTCAAATTTCAAAATTTAAAAATTCCAAATGACAATAATTTGAGAGGATGGGACGTAGAAAAAATTTCCTTCTAAGAAAAAAAATGTTTAATTTATATCTAAAAACTGCTACATGTTGAATCCTGAAATTTACAATCCCAGATACGCTTTTAAGAACTTACTGAACAAAGAATACACGAAGCGAAATAAAAATATGTTATTTAGTTATTTGAGGTGTAATCAAAAAAAATTTTCATGGAGTCGTTATTTCTTACCGTATCAGCTGAGGTATATTTAACCCTTATGTACTTAATAACTCTATGATATATAAACAACGGTGGCTGTCCCAACATTATATCAGCTTTATTCGCAATTAATAAAAAACATAAGTTTGAAGATTATCAAAATTATAGATTTTAAATTGGAGGATTTCAGTAATTTAATCTCTATAAAATTTACTACATATTATACATAAAACACTTGAGTATGTATTTGCGTTAAAATTCCGCCATTGTTTTAAAGTCAATTAACACTTTACCTAATTAAAATTTTTGAGAAAAATGTTTGAAAATTATTCAAATATTAAAATAATCAAACCATTAATTTCAATGACAAAAATTTAAGTGAAAAATTACATTAAAACCTCATTTATTCAAATTTTATCACTTAAAAATCTTATTTATTTTATTTTATTTATTAAAGACAATATTGTCGAATATTAATTTCGGGTCTCCTTAATCTTGTCCATACAAATAATTAATCATGTCTCTGTATACTAAATGATTAAAATTAGCAATAAATAATTTCAAATAAATTTTAAAAATTTTATTAAAAAGCTTTGACAACTTTGGCGACATTTTTATGAATGCCAAAATTCAATTTTATTATTGTTTGGGTATATAAAACAAATAATAATTTCGCTTTAATTATTTTAGTATAGTGAAATGTATAGTTATTGAGTATTAGGGTAATTAAACCCTCTGAATGTATAGTAAATTTGCCTTACCGTTTGTAACACTAAATTCCGCGTCAAATTCTGAGTCGATTTAAACAAGTCTGTCTACCTGTCTCAGCGATAACTTAAAAACTAGTTGAGCTATGTTCACCAAATTTTTACAAACGATTTATAGTAGTAATTTAAAATTTATTTGGTTGTATATACAAAAATTATAGGAGCTGTGGTATCGAATACTGTTTCAAACGAAAACCTAAGTTCAATTAAGTATTTGCGGCTTTCAGTTTTTAAAACGCCTTGGAACAGATTCTAAATTTTATTTTTTTTACTTAAATGCTGCATAGCTCATAAATTTTGCAGAGTATATTTTGCAGAGTGTTCTCATTGTAAATAAAATTATCAAAACAGTATTTATGACTCTTCAGTATAAAATGAGTCAAAAGCATTCAACTTGCAAATGAAGCATTCTGAAAATTTAAAAAAAAAAACCTTCGAAATTTTTTTTTGTGCTTCATCAGAGTTTTGCAGAAACAAATATGGAAGGCCGAAAGGCAATAGTTCACTTAATTTAATTTAATTTTTACAATAGAGAAGTCACCATATTCTTTATTGTGATTTTTACAAACATTATTTTGTACTCTTTAAAATTTTTTTTTTACGCTTCACCTAAACAAACAACCTATAAAAATTTCACAAATCACAAATCACATAAAAGACAATTCAACATACTTGCATTAAAAGGAAATCAACTTAAATTCAGAATGTAAAATAGTTGCAAAGAAGTACGAACGTAGCTGTTCAGTGATTTTTAAGCCTCTACCATAAGTAAAATCTAAATGTTATTGAAATGTTATAATTACATACAAAACCAAAGCTATACTACATACGTACATTTATAGTAATTTTTATGAAACTACCACTAAAATTTCAAGGTGATTTTAATGCAATTTAATGACTTTACAAATTTATTAAAATAAAAATGATTAATTTTTTTTTTCTTAAGAATATCTTTACGTTCTTTAATGTAATTTTAAAACATACTACATTATGTAGCTATGGAATTAATTTGAAACTTAATAATTACATAAGATCATAATAACAAATGAAATTACGAAATTTTGAAAGCTAAATAATAATTACTGTTATACTGCTTTTCCGTTTTCAAATGAATTTAATTTAATTTTTCAAAATTAAAATAAGAATAAAAGCAATGCCAAAGACAACAAAACAAATATTGCAAATAGTTTGGCACACTTATTAAATTAATAAAATGTAGAAAAAAATCTACAATGAAAGCTATATAGTAGCTCTTTTAGAGCTACGGTGCTCTTACATGTTGTATTTGAATGAAATGCGACTGAATTTTACGAAAAGTGGCCATGTACAATAAGAAGATGGTTTTTGAGTTTTTTTTTAATTAATTAACCTTAGAATACTAATCTCATTTTCCCATATTAATACTAATGCCAATTGACTCGAATGTTTTATGTCGTAAAATTTGCACTAATTATTTCTGGATTAAATAACATTTTAATTTACAATTTAAGATCTACAAGAAATTCCAAAAAACGGCATAACATAAAGCTCAAGATTTCTTAAAGAAGTGAGTGAATAATGAAAATACAAGAGCTTAACTGTACATAAAGCAAGGGAAGAACAAAACCTGTTACAAACCCATACTGTTATACATTTTTTTCACTTACGTAAATAATTTTCAATTAAGTAAATTTAAATTAATTAGCTCTTCTGTACAAGAACGTACGTGCGTTAATAATCCACTGCATACTGAAAAAAATAACTGTTACCTGAACCGATTCATTTAATTTAGTTATTGTTTATGTAAAGCTTTTACATCATACACCCGACTGAAATTATTATTCTAACCTTTTTTTGCTATAAGAATTAATATTATTATGACAAGTGGATTTATGAAATGTTCTCGAAAGAACTTAAATCTACAATATTTGCTTTTAGCAAAGATATTACAAGGTGATCTAATGTCCCAAAACAAAAAAAAATTAAATTGTGTTTCTATTATCTACTGTTCATTATGACACAAACTTTTCTGATACATATCATCCGCACCGGAAATGATTTTGAACTAAAACTATAAAAAAGTTGACGATAAATCGATGGTTCTTAGCCTTCTTTTTCAATATATTAGATGTTGCAATTCTGGCTGCTTATGTAATTCATTGAAAATCAAACATTAATAACAAAAGCAAAAATTTCTTCAAAAACTTGCAGCACAGTTATCTCAAGATCTTCAAATGCAGCATCAACAGTCAAATCATTAAGAATTTTAACGCTAATGGAATTAAAAATATGTTACCAAACATCGCCAAAAGAAATACCAAATAAACTCATTGTGCCAGATAAAGACGGATTTGGTAGAATTGAAATTCGCGACATTGACATGATGCTGTACAGAAGTAATTATTGTATGAATTCATGAGAAAATTTATCATTTTGCTTATCTTGCTCATATTTTCTTACAGAAAATTCACTTTACCGGGGAGTGTTAGGTACACGAAATAAGTATACTGATTTGGGTATCAACACAAAGGTTGAATAACAACACGTTGAATAATCAAAAACAAATTTATAAATTTTAAATTTACCCGACAACGGAAAATCTTTATATACTTCTTAGTTTATCCAATAGTGTAAATAATTGATACTAGATGTCTCATAAAAAATATTTTATGTACAACAGATATTTTTTATTTCGTTTAATATGTAAGCACAAATCATTGGAAACTTGGTGACAAAATTCAAAAAGCTCAATAGAGTTCGGATTTGTAAAAGCTTAACTCTGCACGTATTCACGTTAAAAGCCGTGAGCACGAACCCATGGCTTACACAAAGGTTTGGTTCTTAGTTAAATGGTTGAAGTATTTGATTGAACTTTTTTAAATTTTTAAATATTTAATTTCAATGTCTGGTGCATAACAGGAAAATTAAAATAAGCGTATTTTTGAGAAAAAAAAGCATTTTTCAGGTAAATATGAGTAAGAGCATCTACGAGTATTATTACGTTTTTTATTAAGATCTTAAAAGAAATCTAACAAAACTTTTCCAAATTATGAATAAAATAAATTAATAAGCGTAAAAAAATATTGGAAAAGGTAAAAATTTTGGGAACAGTTTTTCGCTAGCTCTGTGAGAATTAATTTTTAGAAAATGTTAATCTTATATTATAAAAAACAGTGTACTGAGCCAAATTATACACCATTAATATACGCGAAAACACAAATACAGTATATTAAAGACATTGTTTTCACCATAAGAATCAAAATCGGTGAAAGTCGCTTCACGATGACTCTATTGAGCTCTATTTAGCTCTTTATTGGGTAAGTCGGTTTCAATGTTGTGTCGTTAACAGAATCTGGCACTTGATTTGAGGATTTGTAGATTTTTAAAGCCGGGGCAACAGTGCACCGCGACCACGTATAAAAATATATTGTGCTCCTTCTGAGTGCGGGGTACAGCACTCGCTCGAGGTGCACCGCTCTGATGTACTCGAGCAACTTGTGAGGCGCACTTGATGCGTTTAATTGGATTAAAAATTTGAAAAATCATTAGAAAGCATTTTTCATGTATTTAGCAGTAGATCGAAAGAAAAAACCATTTTGATTTTATAATTGTGGGACAATTTTATATTTTTGTGTTTCAAAACAAAAAAAATTACAAGGGAAAAAATTTTAAACAAACCCCAAACTTTGCTAATTTTCATTTAATTAAAATTAATTTATTCTTCTAAATTTTGAATTTTATTTAAACTGAATCAGTTTTGCCTTTGTTGTACAATAATCGTTTTCGAATTCAATTACAATTCGCTTGCCGCCTAATGTACTATAATTTATGCTGAAAAGTAATTCATAAAATTATAAAAAAAATTATTTTAATATTTTTTTAACAGTTAATTGAATTGTAATAAGTACTATATTCCGCTTGTAATGTCTCCAATATTCCTCTCTTATCTATCGTAAACTTTACGATATAAATTCTTTCATCATCTGCGTTCAACTTGTAACTCGTGTTGAGCTCGTGCTCTTAGTATCAAATTGAAGATTCTTTCGATCACACACCCCTCTCCTAGTTTACAATTTTGTGTTTGTATAAACTTTAGTATAAGAATTAAAAATTAAATTAACAGTACGTAATGAGAATTGAAATGGAGAATATAAAAATATCTAAATTTATGTGTAAGAAGTTTTTCTAAAAATTCTTATGTACCTTCGAGTTTCCAGCATTTTCTGGTTAATTTGCTCGTATTATAATGAATTATAATATAATTTACTCTTTAAATCTTAAAAGCTTTTTTGGGTCATCATTCTTATTTTTACGGATCGCATTACATGTTTTAACGAAAGAGAGGTATTGTTAGCTCGTCTACATCTTATATGCGAAGTTTTCTATTCCAAACCATTTCTCCATATTAGAGAAACACAAACAAATTATTTTTAAAATGTTCGTATATCGATCTGTTGGTGTGTTCACCTATGTGTCCAATGTAATAAAAATCTATATTTTTCTTAGGATAGTAAATTAACACCGTGTAGGGATCAATTAACAATACCGTAAATTTTATTGAATGATGAACTCTTGGTTCGTCGGGGCAGAGAAACAGCATCTTCATTATATGGGATTCTCTAAAGTTTTGTACATTCACTTTGTTCGTTGAAGTAACAGGTCGGAGAGGATTTTCTGCGAAATTGATATTTTTGGATGAAGCTTTGAAAACGGAGTCAGCAGGAACAGAGTAACTTAAGAAGTATCTTAAAAAGGCACATATCGACTTGAAATTTTAAATAAGTTTGGAAAAACCACTTTAACTTTCTTGTGCAAGTTACAGATTTATAAGTGTAATGTATTAGTTTGGAAAATATGCAATACTGTCGGCCATGTGCTGTTCACATCAAATTTTTTGCGTTTAAATTAATTGTTAATAATTCTAATTGAAACGTTCGTTCTCATATCAATCATTTGAATTAATTTTTATTGTTACTGGCTAATATTTTTTTTCTTAATTAAAAATTTTAATTTTAAAATTAAAAGGTTTTGTCAATGATATTGTAATTCTGATTGTAATTATTTTTTGGAATTAATTTGAAGGAATTCATAAATTACTATAAATATAAAGTCATGACGTGAAAAATATTTTGCATTAATTTTTTTATTTTGAACTAAGAAACATGAATTTTTTAAAACGTTCATCAGTCTTATTAATATTTGGATTATTTATAACCATACTATTAACATTTTCAAATGCGATACCACAAACATCGGGACGACGCCAAGATCTTGGAAGTGGTAGAAGAATTCTTGTTCCGCAATGGCATACACCTAATTTCTATTACCGGCAGAGCCATTACAGGCACTGGTAGTGAATTTATTTGATTGGAAGATGATTAAAAAAACCTTGAATTAATTTTTATTTGAAAAAAAAATATTTTCTTGTTGTGCTATGGTGAATGTAAGTTACAAAAAAAACAGTTATTAAAATATATTTAAACAATTCTTTTAATTTAATTATCGTGATTGTTAATTTTTTTTAAATATAGTTTTTATTTTAAAGACTTAATTTATTTGTAACTCTGCTATCCAGGAAGAGTGGTTTGATGAGGAGTAAGAAATTTGTAATGAGCTGTTTTTGTATTGAAATGGATGGTTAGAGCTCACTAAATTCTATTTGTACTCTTGGATTTTTGTTAAAATAACAAAAGTAATTTACTGAAGTTCTAATTGCTTTTGAATTGAAGACTTAAAAATGTTTGACAGAGATTACACAGAGATAAAAAATAAAAAATTTAAGATCTTTTTTTGCAAATTTAATGACAAGAGGCAAAAGTGGTTCATGTGTGCACTTAACGTCGCTAAAAAATAAGCGTGCACTCAAGAGGTTAATTGGAATGTGTGGCATATCGTTAAAAAAATATCAAAAACTTCAACAATTTTCTTTCGTAAAATTATTTGACACACTTTTGAAAATTCAGCAGGTATAGGCAATTATTCATATTCTGCAAATGGTTGCAATGGTTGTGATGGTTATGGTGTTTGTGAAATTATAATACGAAATTTGTCTTGTTGAATTAATTGAACCAATTGTTTTTGAGAGCCGCAGGAATTAAATGAAATAAAGCGGTTTAAGAATCGCCTAAGAAAACGAAGAATATAAATAAAAAGAAAAACAAAGTATATAAAAAAATTTGTAAAAAAATATATAAAAAAATTTTCTAAAATTACTTCTGATATATGTACATATGTATATGGTGTATAGTTTCGCACTTTTAGTTTGCACTTAAGTTTAGTTTAGGGCCAGTCTTAAGTTTAGGGCTTTTCAACACATGGACAATGGCATGGACAACCTTATTATTATGAGTTTTCTTGCTCTTTTCGGGATCTGTTTCAGGGCCTTTAACATAATCGATTTTCTAAACTCTAAATAT
Source organism: Condylostylus longicornis (assembly GCF_029603195.1). Classification (NCBI taxonomy): domain Eukaryota; kingdom Metazoa; phylum Arthropoda; class Insecta; order Diptera; family Dolichopodidae; genus Condylostylus; species Condylostylus longicornis. Next base: position 6,741,577 of record NW_026578017.1, on the reverse strand, counting down.
TCGCTCCTATTTAATTTTTTCATGGTAAAATAAAATCAGATCTGCTAGAACTTTGTGTTAGAACTTTCTGTTTTATATTACGAGTAAGAACTACCCATATTATTAGTATTAAAATTTCAGAGTGATTTCAGAGAGAGTGATTTGTTTGTCGTTTTCTTTTATCAAAAATTGCTTTTATTAGGAATTTTTAAAAAATCCATTTAAAATGCGCTATGCGTTTCTTTAATTTCGCTATTTGATCGAAGTCAGCAGTTTTAAGAAGAGCAGCTGTAATGAAATATCTTTTTCGATAATCATAAATGATGCAAAAGTTTTTCTCTAAAATTTCTGAAAAATATTTTGAAAACTACTTACCGAACTAAATAATTATGCTCGTTCTTGACCGTAATATCAATAAGTTGGTAAAAACATACAAAAGATACGCACCCGTAATAAATGTAAATTTTATTAATAGCTGCACATAAAATAAAATTCAATCAGAAAGATCAACCATTGAAGAAAGAACCATATAAAGGCAGGTTCGTGCTCATGATATTTTTTCGCAGTCTTTAAGCTTTTAATGTTAAAAAATTATAATATGGGTGTTTTTTTTTTCATAATAATTAAGAATAAGACTCTGTTTATAAATAGATTTTGAAAATTTTTTTTCATTGAGAAAAATTGTCGACTTTTTAAATGCTTCTTTTAAAAGATTATTTGTCAATAATTTTTATTTGAATTCCAATAGCTTTTCTAATTTCGCTTATCACCTACATTTTATAACTAGGTACTAAATTCCAACAAGCCAACATGAAGCTTTCTAATTCTTGAATTCCAAAAATTTTGCATAAATTTAGGATGAGCTAGAATTTAGTAAATATGAACAATAATTGTTAAATTGTTGTTACAAAGTTTCATGATTAATTATTAATCATGAAACTTTGTAAACATGTACGAAGTGAGCAATTGCTTTTTTTTTTCGTTGGTAATTTCCAATTTTATACAATAAGTACTTTTGATGATAGATACAATTGTAACTTAATTGATTATATTCGATTAAATGTGAATTCAAAAATTTATTGAATAAATTAATAAATTAAACCATTAAATTTCATGCTTCCCGGTAAACATGAAAAAATTTAATATTGAAACCCAATATTACGTATACCCTGTGCTTACCGAAATTACATTAACCCTAGCTTGTGTCAAGGTACATATATTCCCTTAAATCAATAAAATTGTAAAATTAAAGAAACTTTACGTTCTCTTCTATGGCAGAGAACAAATTTATTTTATAATAATTTAGTTATGGAACCAAATTTTAAAAATATTCACCGGTGATACAATAGGGACCAAACTTAAGTAGTTTCTTTGTGTTCACCAGCAAGCACGGGTTTCAGATAACATTAGTTAGGTTTGGTAACCGACAATGCATTGTCACTAAACGTGTTAAAACCTTTTCTTTTAATACAGGGCTATTTTCTTATAATTAAGTCTGTTGTTAACTGGATACTAACTATGAAAGTTTACAATGTTTTCATACTAATGTTCTATCAATTTATTTTTGACATGCCTACATACATATTACATTAAAATTGATTTATATATGTATGTGCATATGAAAAATATACAATTTTTTTAAATTGGATATCATCAACCTTTTAATTAGGTATTCAAATAAGATTTCTATTCGATATTGAAGTGAAAATGAATGTTTATAAGGTCCTATGTCAATAGCGTCGCATTCAATTTCAAAAAAAATGTTTTTAAATAAGAAAAATGAAAAATGCAGAAATTCCAGAAAATTAGTCAAAACATAACATAAAAAGAATTTATTTACATACATACATTCATACATTTTATTTGCCTCGGAGTGGGTGAGCTATTATTAGCTTTCTTCTTGACTAAATTCTATTATTTCTGGAACGGAACATATTCTTAAATATTTTTTTTTTATAATTTAATGCCCTTTTGTTTTTATTGGGTGATTCTAATAGCTTTTTTTTATATTCCTTTGATTTTTCCTCATTTCATAAATTTTGTTATATCTATATACATATAAGGCAATATACATATATATATATATATATATATATATATATATATATATATATATATATGAAATCATTAACAAACACAAGTTTCATTTAAGGAAATGCGCTTTCATAAAATTAATGATTTTCTATTTTGTTCTTCATTAATTAAAAGATGTGAAATTATTTGAATATTTACGAATGCTACAATTGGATAAAATTAAAACAAAAAAAAGAATAAAAAAAGAAAAATTTTAAGTTGTATTGTACCCAAAATAAATTTCTTCTAATCCTCTAAGAATCTGCGACATATTTTTAAATTAGTATTTACAGGAAAAGAAAGTCCACAAATAAAATTGTGAACTAGTGAAATGTTGGCAATTGTTTTTTTTTAGAAGAAGGGAACTCATTGAAAGAATTGGAGTTGAAGATCTTTTAAGACTATAACTAGAAAAATAATGGTTTCAGGGATTTCAAGGAAAACGGGAAATGTTAAAGCTAACTGTGTCCACCTTATGATACCCGTACGAATGAATGATTTTAAGTACAGTTATTTTATTCGTTTTATTTTTTATTCGTTTAAGCACTACAATTTAAGATAAGATACAAAAATTTAAGCACTACAATTGAATAGTTTCCCTAGTAAACGACCAAATGAGTTTTATTATTGTCTGGCAGCTAACACCACCATTCAAGAAATTTAAACTAGTATTGCCAAATAAAAGAGCCCTAATAAAATATTGGCTTTTTGCGAAATTTCTCTTCTGTAGGTTCTATAATTTCTGAGATCTAGCCAAATCAAAATACGTTTTACCAAATATAAGGGGCCATGTTACTATATTTATTTTTGCAAAATTTTTGTAGTTTCAAAAATTTGTAAGTCATGACCAAGTTACTTTGGAAGTTGTATTGCAGCTACCACAAGAAGTCAAGAAATTTCAACAACTTTTATCAAACACAACAGCTCAAATAATATATTTGATTATCCGAAATTACATTATAGCTTCGCAGGGAAACTACCCGAACCACTACCTCCATCATATGTATTTTAAATAGGGTTCCGGCATTTATTATTATAAATCGTTTGCATAATCATAAAAATATAAATTATTATGAAAATTTTGTGAGCTCAACTAGTTTTTGAGTTGTCGTTGGGGCAGACAATGTTTAATTGACTCAGAATTCAACACTGATCGAAAGCATACAAATATACATTTATATTAAAGCATTATTTCTTAAATTTACAAACGGTAAGGCAAATTTATTATGCCCTTCGAACATACGTTCATACGGGTATAAAAACGAATAGAAAATTAAAAATCAGATTTAAATTTGATAAAAATTAAAACAATTTAATTTGTTCATACATATTTAGTAGCAACTCTGCAGAAAAATTTATGAAGTAGTCAATACTACAGATTTTCGTTGTTAAAATTCTGGTGCATATGATGTTGCGTAAGGAATTCAATATAAGTTATTTAAGGTACTTATATAATTGCTCAAAATTATCTTTTTAATTTTATTTTGACAAAATTATTTTTGGCATTGTTAAAAAACATTGAAAAATTTATTTTGTTGTTATTATTGAGTGAAGGTATAAATATTATTAATTATGTAATAGCCCTGACCCTGACAAATAATTCAATTCAAAGTCGAAGGTTTTCACATTAATAGTCCCTTGGTTTATCATATAAAAAACTGAATTGAATTACAAAAATTACAAAATTACAAAATTACAAAATGCATTATAAATTGTCATGTTCTGTTATAGAACGTTCATATTTTTTCTCTCTGTTTTTTTAATGTCGTAGGAAAAGGGATATATTTCGATACTATTATCAAATACATGCTTTTATAATGCGCACGGCGAGATACTTGCAAGTATCTTGCATACTTTAGTTGCATCTAGACAAATAAATGAAAAGTGAAAATACTTTATGACGTTTCATGCCATCCCATATTTTCGCAAATATTTTAATTTTCATTCAACTACCATTATTTTGTCTGCTTTTTTTTGTCCTCCAAATATCATTGTCTTAGTACTAAAATTTTTCCTTGCACATTATAGAGAAAATGTGTTATCCTATTTTTTATACGCAACGCAAGTTTTCTATTTTATATTTTTGAAAAAAAAAAATTGATAACAATTAAAAATTCGTGAAAATATCCTAAAAACACACACTTGTTTGGTTTTTATTTGCAATATACAATAAGTAAGTAAAGAAAACATTATTTTATATGTGCACTAAAATCTTGTCTGACTTCTATATGAATTTTTCGTTATATTATTATGATGTTGCATACTATAACATCACGAAACATAACCAAACCCCACAATACGTGCAATGCAAGCATATTGTGTCACAAATTTACAAAAAAAAACAAAATAAAAACTTCACTTTTCTTTCATTATCAACTCGATTGCCATAACATTTCTCATTTTCTCTATCACAAGAAAGCAAGAAAATTTAAAGTATATACAAGTACGGTAATAAAAATGAAAACAAAAACTTTGTAACAAGAAAGAAAAATATTAAAAGAAACAAAAAAAAACTTTAAAAATGTAAAAAGAAAAGAAAAACAAAAAACATTATAAATGGAAAACACAAAAATTTAAGTCGTAACATTTTTAATGCGATGAAAATGCAATGCAACAATTATTTATTAACAACACTAGCTAGCGAGAGCTAAAACAGATACAAACCAGACGACGCGACGATCTATTGCATTGTTTATAACCGGCCATTTCAGTTTCAGTTATTGAAAAGCAACGGTAGAGAAAAGAAGTCGAATACGTGTGTTTATTTTTCATTTATTTTTTTTATTATTCTTTTTATTTATTAACAAAATTCGATATTAAAAAATGTTTTTTAAAATATTTGGATAATAAAAATGAAATATAAATAAAATAATAATAATAATTAAAGAGATGGTATGATAATCCTTTGTAAAAGAAGAGCAAATAATAAAAAAGGTGAAAACAAAAGCAGAATGTTATGTGTCAGTTGTGTGTCAAAAAAAAAGGAATAACAGAAAATTAAAATTAAATGTCAAATTATAAAAGGAAGCAATGCAGTGTTAGCAATAGTGAAATAAAAAATTAAAAATCAAATAAAAAATAAAACGAAAAATGTGTGCCTGATATCACGGGAACGTGTACAAAAAAAAAACAAACAAAACAAATATTATGAGCAGCTATGACTTTTAATTCCTTTTGAAAGTAAAAACATAAAAAATAAAAAGAATTTGAATTCATATAGACTTTAGGAGAGTCTTCTGCTAGCAGTTCAATGTTTTTGTGTTTTTGTTGTTATCCTAAATTTTATATCAAATGACACAGGAATGATTTTTTCGTCTTCTTTAATTTTGTGGTTATTGGTTTTTTACCAGTTTTTATCAAATTGAATTCAAGGTAAAATTTTACCTGTAAAGGAATTGTATTTAGTTTACATACATGCAAACATTCCAAATAAAATTCTTATTTGTTCTTTTTAATTTTTTTTTGTTTTGGTACTTAATGAATTTTCGTTGATCTAAATATTGTGGATGAAGATCTTTTAGTTTGGATTTCTGTTTGGATTTCTTTTTATTTATTGTTAAGGTTCCTTTTGTATAACTTTTTTTTGTTCTTATTTTTATTATCGATTTAGTATAATGTAGATGTGTTGTATTTTATTGTGTGTACTTTCTTTAGATTCAAGAACAGGTTGAAATAAAAAAATCGGAGATTAAAAATAATAAGACGAATAAAAAATTAAAATTAAAGTAATGATTGGTAAGAGTTTTTTTGTGGATTAAAATTAGGTAAGAGTCTACACTGAAAAAAAAACGCATATCAAAAGTTGCCATAAACCATTTTGAAGATCATATTTCTGCTTTGAAAATAAAATATTTCATAACTCGAAATATTTTTAGTCAAAGAAAAAATAATTTTTATCTTTACATGATATAAGCATATTTTAATGTTTCTTATAGTCAAACGAGCTGTAATTATTTCAATTATATGGAAATGGCTAAAATGGATGTAATGCATAGCGATTTCGTAAATAATCCAATTTTGTTATGTGAATGTTGTTATAAAGGTGCTTAAATAGTTTTTCGGCAAAAGCCTTGTTTTGATTTTTATAATAAAATGTAGTTGAATAAAAAGTGTTTTGATGAATACAAGTTTATCGGTATTCAAATAAAAATATTAGCAAATAAGAAAGAATTTGCTTGCGATGTGCCATGAAAATGACGCTAAACTTCTTACAATATACCAATAAGTACAAACATATTATATAAATATTAGCAATAAAATGGTTTTCACAGGTTCCTCTTAAATAGTAAATATATGTATACATATGTAGATGCATATGTCATAAATTTATAGTATATTATATGAAAATGCAAATGAAACACAGCTACCAAGTAAATATTAATTATCTCAAAATGATAATTATAAATATTGCAAAGAGCTACTCATATATTACTTTTTATACTAAAATATTTATCACATAAGTATTATAAATTATATTACAATATATTAATGTAATATAATATTATAATATTAATGTGAAAATTTATATAAAGTAATATTAAAATATGAAATAAGTGTACATTTTTGATATATACTTTTATATTTTTTATTCTAACTAGATAATTTATTTTCATTAACGGCTCAAAAGTAAAACTAATTTGAAAACATTATATTTCTAAATGTAGGAAATACGTGACTTCGAATATAGTTTGTGTCTGTTCTGATTATAAAAAATATCTAGTTTAAATAAAATTTTTCTCAGTGTAGCTAAAAACTATATAGAGTTTTAAGTAAATATGTGTGAAAAAAGATATACTAACGTATGTATACGCATTGTGTGTACGAAATATACCAATATCCTAATTATGTATCTCACCCTTTTACTCTTAAGTTTCAAGTATACCCGGTGAGAATAAAGTAAGCGAATATTGTATGTGTGTATTATTGTAATTTTCAACTGAGAAACATTTTTTTGTGTTTGGTATTTCGATCTTTACAAAAATGTTCCAAATTTAGTTTCTATTCAGTCAAATTACTTTTGATGGCGTGTATGAATAATCAATCCTCTAGGAAAAGAAATATTTTATTAAAAAAATAGAATTCAGATTTTGAAGTGATTATTATCGGAGGCTGAGAAAGCGAGAAAGTCTATCACCTATAAAACTTATAGTGTCATCAGCCTACAGTGTTGTAAGCTGTATCTTGAGTGTAGACTATTTTTTTAAAAATAGTAACGGTAAAAATAAGGCAGTCGTGAGAATATAACAGCGTTAATGGTTAGAAAACCTTTTTCTTAAAAAAATTCCTGAATTATTTGACGATTTTGATATTGTTGAAAAAAGCCAAATTTATCTTTCAAAAATTAATTTGGTCTTCTCAAATCGAAAATCATTAACTCAAGCAACTATACTAAATTTGAAAATCATGCATCAAACTGTTGTTAAAAAATTATTAAATTAAAATCCTATACATAAATGTCACAACTCTTTTTATTAATTCATGAGATTGTTGAATTTAAAACGAAAAATTGTTCATATTAAATATTGAAATTAAAAAATTTTTAATTTAACAAAGTAAAAACAAAGAGTAACTTAGAAAAAATTAAAATTTAGAAAACTTAAAAAGAGTAAATTTAGAAAACTTTAATTGTGGGAATTCTTCGCATAATATAAAAATATCAAAGTTTCACTGACCTCTAATTTTCTCTGATTTTCTATTGACATTATTTTTAATATTAGATTAATTGCAAATAGAAAATTGATTAGAAATTTCTTCTGTAAGCAATAAAATTTTATGGCCAAAAATTATAAGTAGTGAATGTAATTACCGTGTTTTTCAAAAGTAGAACAGAAAAAAAATTATGCACTGCAGCATAATTAGATCATAATATATAAGCATATATGTATGTGCATAAATTATGGGCTAATCCAACAAAATACGCTTGTCACAAGATATGAACTTTAAAAATCGTTAGATTCGATTATTCAACACAAATAACACTTTATTCTTAACGTTTTAAACATGAGTTTTGGCCTACTTTACTATTAGCTAATCTTTTGCATCTATTGAGCTGAGAAGTTTTCCGATTTTTTCTGGAAGCAAGCCATGCCACAAATAAATAAAATGCACTTTCAAAGCTTATCAAAGCTGATCAGAATACGCGTAAAATAAATAATCAATTTGTCGATTTTTTTTATATATAGGATGCATTGAACATAGTTTATCAATTTATCGGAATGCCCTAATAATATCAAGAATAATATCCTCAACATAAATTATTCGCAATTATCTTGGTATATGACGTGATATTTTCTTAACGTGCCATTTTATAAGGTCTTATTAAGTATATAAAATGATCTGATGGAAAATAACAATGAAAAAATAAAAGTTTTCTTAATTATGAAATAAAAAAAATCGAGGATTAAAAATAAAATAAGTACTTAATTAAATTTTTAATGAATATGCAATAATTAGCAATTACTTCAATTTCCATATTAAAAATAACTTTCATATGTTAATAAAAATACTTAAATATAATTGAAGAAATTCACTACAAATATTTAAAATGGCCATATTGAAAAAGACATTGACCAATCCAATAAAAATCGATACTAAAATTTTAAAATTTACTTTATGGAAAGTGGAAAATGAAAATATTACAATTTAACGTCCATAGATAACAACACTTTATTTTTACCTTTTCTCTCTTAAATCTGTGGCCAGAAGCCAAAGCATCTTAAGACGAGGTGGTCACAATTTTGGCAAAATGAAATTGATTTTTCTTTATAACTTTTTTATTCTTCCTAATTCAATTATTGACTGAAAATGTACAGATCATATTTTGCTCTTTATAAAAAACATCTGATGTGATCAGTGCATAACTGACCGAAGTGTTCTGTTTTAGTGTTCTAGTTTGGTGAAATTATTACAGAAGATTATGAAAATGCGTTTTAAATACTTCTTTATAATTTTAAGGATACTAGTAAGCTTTTACTCAACATTCTTTGAAAAATGTAGTTTTACATAGTGAAATTCGAATTCCCTGAAGAGTTTGCCAGTGAAATTCAGTAACAACCAGAACTCAAATATTAAATTTCAAGAAATTCTTTAACATTAGTTCCGTAGATGTGGTAAAAAATTTAAAGAACGTGATGAAAAAATGTAACGATGAATGAATCCGATACCTCCAAAAAATTTACAGATTCATTGCTTTAACTTCCCGAATTTATATATTAAATTTCAAGGAAATTGGTTATTATCGGAGAAATCGGAGAAATACGTTCCCACCCAACACTCGACATCGGAAATTTAGCCCCATCACATAATCTCTCTTACTGTATGTAATTCGTTCGGTAATAAACGATACAAACGCAAATTTCTTAAATATAGATAACGCAATTTGCTTTGAGACCATCGAAATAATAAAGTTGCAAAATGTGTTGCAAATTTTTTTCTTTCTTTTCGTACTTTACCACACATTTCGTCTGTGAAAGTTACCATAAATGATTGAATTTTATTTTTACTTTCAAAACAGTTTTTTTTTTCACATTGTCTTATTTTAATTTTTTTTAATTTTACAATTTTAAATACTTGTGGGTTATAAAAAAGATAAAAAAAGCGTAATTCTGCTTAAAGGTTATTACGAACATTAAGTTTTTTTTTTATACGAACTATTTATGTACGTAATAAATTGACCACTTCGTTTGCAATGCTAAAAAGTAGTCGTCAGAAATATGCCAAAAGTTTTAAGTTGATTTAGCAATTTCAGCTAATATGTGTATTAAAAAAAGTTAAGTAATCTAAGCATGGAACCTTGTCATAAATAGTTTTTAAAGCCTAGAACTACTTAAGTAAGATAGAATCCTACTTAATTTATGAAATGTGATATTTTTGAAGTAATTTTTGCAAGTAATCACCGAAATTGTTGAGATTACAATGCTGAAATTTTTCCGAAACGGAAAAAGAAATTGGGCCAAAATTACCTCAAAAAGTTCTAACATTTAATTTAAAAAATATTTTATTATACAAGTATTATTACCTCAAAAACTATGTTCAGGTTATAATATCGAAATTTTACCAATAAAGTTAATAAAAATTTTCAGAATTTTTGTAATTGCTCCCAAAGAACAACAACAATTAAAGTATAAATTTATATATGTGCCTATTGAATAATAATACGAGTATAACTTGTAAAGCAATGCGTTATACACATTTCACGCAGTCAGTTCAGCCTTCTATAGTTTAAATTTCAGATGATACGAACAAGAATTCCATTATAACAAAAACCCAGTTTTTACCGCCTAAAGCCAGAATTTTTTATTTAATTTCTGAAATATTCATAAAATACATAGCTCACCTACTTTAGTACCTTAAAACTAATTTAGGAAATGTTATTTAAGTATAACAGCTATAATATTAAAGATGCAACTTATATAAGACAAAATTTTGAAATGATTCAATGTGCTTAAGAATATGACTGTGTTTCTCTTATTCAATTTCGTGTAAAATAACCTGAAATCGATTCGTTCTCGACTATTTGAGTATATACTGGGGTGTAGCGTAATCGTTCTCGGCCATTAACAAGTTGACTAAGTAATTACACTGAACATTTAGTGCAATTAAACAAGTTAAATGATTTGATTTATAAAGGAGTTTAGGATAATGGTTTTATTACAGAATAAATTTCAAAATTCTTCCGCTTCTTTTTTTGTGAAGACCTTCATCAAAGGATAAAAAATATAAAATTTTCTTAATTTGTTAATCGTTCTTTTATAAAGACTAATTTGTAACCTCTAGTAGGTATACGTCAGTGTGTGCTTCATAATGTGTACTTACAACAAGTGGTATGAATGGGTATAGAAAAAAAAAATAAAACAAAAAAAACAATAAAAACCTCCTGTATGTTTTGTTAAAAGAGAAAAAAAATTTATCGACAGAAAAAAGTTCAACAAAAAAAAAGAATTGACTTAAAAGTAAAAGAAAGCAGAACCAGTTCTTAAAAAAGATAAAATATGGTTTAGTTTTTGTGTATACATAAGTACGTGCGTAAATACGTGTATATTCGACATGAAAAATTCATTGAACGAATTTGAATTGAATGGACAAACATTTTTATTTCAGTAGATACGCGCTTCTTTTTTATGTTTTCTTATTTTAGTAGATAAATTGTTACAAGTTCGTTTTGTAATAATTTTCGAACAAAATTATTTTTTATACACATGCATGTGTATTATTGTAAATGTACTATACGTAGGGCTGTCATGTACCTATGAAGGTGAAAGAGGCACAAGGGGTTTAGAAGTCTTCTCACAAAATATACATATCTTTTGAAATTCCTCGAGTTGATGGCACCGACTTTAGAATAGGTTCATGTGACCTAATACTTACCTAAAAACTTTAGATTTTCTTTCTTGTAAAAATTTCTTTTCAAAATTTAGATTGTAAAATTTTATAAAATGCTAAACAGCGACAATTTGATGATAATTCCAGCAACTTTTTAAAAAAAAATGCTTCTCTGCAAAATATAAAGTGAAAAATACAACTGAATTGCACAACTGTATTTTGCACATTTCTTTTGAATGCGCGAAACGTATGAAGCTTGATTTCAGTTGAGTTTCAACTATAACAAGTTTTAAAACTAACTAATTTTCAAACTTATCAATGTTTGTTAATTATTGCTAACTATGCGCTCTTTTTAAAGCCTGAACTGAAATAAATTTCACGGCTTTTCTACAATCTCTTCTAGAAATTCGAAAATTACTGAAAATCCGCGTTTCCGTACATTAAATTCAATCAATTTATAAAATTATTTGGAAACTTGCTGGAAAGTATTGCTTTTGGGTACAGTGTTTCTAAATGCGTGCAAGAAGGCCAAAAATAATTCCGCTTTGCATCTTCAATTTTTTAGGTAAAATAGAAAAATTAAATAAAATGTATCGGATTCTTAAATATGTAAGTTCTCGTAATTATGCGTAAATAGTACTAAGACTCGCAACAAAATTTAGAATTTAGATCGTCCATTTGTTTATTCCTATTCCTACTTACATGTTATTATATTTTGTTAATTCCTTGTAAAATGATGAACTTGTTACTTAAGTTTAGGAAAACATGTTTTGGAACTAGTTCTAAATACAACATTGAATGAAAAAATGGGCTTTTTCAAAAAAATAAAAGAAAATAATGCAAACTGACATTAATTGAAGTGTGAAAGCATTTTACTCGTTTAATTATTCTGCAACCATCTTCCTTCCTTCCACCTCATGGCATTTTTGTTTTTAACTTAAAACATGTTATTTTTTTTTCTTCATTCGAATATCATTTTTTACAATGAACACGTTTCCATTGATGGTAAGAGTGATCCATGTAGGTACTCGGTATATAAAAAATTTTGTATAGCTATAGACCTATTTGTACTATTCTAAGTTAAAGGAATTTATACACTATTTTTATGTAGAATTTACGCGTAAAATTAACATTTACTAAGTATATTGATGCCTGTAAAGATTTTATTTGCTAAACTTTGTATCATTTGTCCATCTATATGAATTTGTTTTTTCCAATTCGTCGTTGATCTTTTAGGAAATTGAATTGAAAAGAATTTTCAAGTGGTGGTAATAGATAAGGTAAGGTGATCTGATGTAAAAAAATGTTCTATTACTTGTATGATATCGATATACAAAAGCTATTTTAGCTAACATTCATTTAAAATCATTTAGTCATAACAGGCACGTAACATCATATGGAAACTTTTACTGTATGTAGACAGAAGTAAGCATTTATGTTTAGATTTCAATTTCCAATTAAGGATAAAAAAAAATTTTTCCTTTTTTTTTTTAAATAAATTTGTGACGAAAAATTTTTCAAAACTTTCATTTTTAGTACTTCAAAATGGAATGTGAAAATGATAAGTATCTTTAAATTGTCTCCTGTCTTATTTGTAAAAAAATATTTTTAAAGATTCTTTAAAAATGATTGAATATTGTGTTTGACCATATTTGTATTATTACAAAATTGATTCTGGTAAAAAATATTTTTATGAAAACATCAACATCTTTTATGCGCGGGGCATTAGTTTTTGAAGTTTGCCATTCAGAATACACAAAATTCTGTTAAATTCTCATATTTCTATTGAGTACGTATTCATATTTACATATTTTAGAGAAGCGAAAAGCAATACTAAATTACTAATACAACGTGTAGTTTTTTAATTAATAAGTATTGTGCTTATTACACTAATAATATTTTAAAATTAAAAAAATTTTCAGAAAAATAAAAAAAATTTTCTCTTCGAACCAGTGAACTACCGGTTTCTAGGCGGCCACCCTACGAACTGAGTTGCAGAGGCATGAAGAAATTACTGACGAATTGTTCTTCACCTTGCTTTATACTATAAGCTAAAAGAACTTTATTGAGTTCTCTACTTTGTTAGAACTAAACAAAATTAATTGTTTAAGAAATTAAGGGGTTAATTCATTGCTCCTTTTCTCTTGATAATTGATGATTGCAAATTGTACTTTCAAATTTTTTCTCTTAAAAATTTGAATTCCTCGTAGTTTATTAAAATTCTCAATGCAGTTAATAAAAATTTCAGATTATATGTAGATTAACAAACAGAACCTTAAAATATTTTTCCGGGCATTATATTTCAAAGGGCGTACGTACGTAATGTTATAAATATATCACATGGAATAATTTTATTAAACTTGGATATAAAACTGATTTTAAAGTGTTCCCCGAGTGATTAAGTTAGTTTTTACGAATGTGTTTATGTGTAGGCTAATAACAATTTTGTTTCGCCTTTAGAACGCTAATTATTATAGTAGAACCATTATAGAAGAATGTGATAAACCATAAGTCTTGTTTAAAACTAAAATTAAACACAATTGTAATTTTTCCATTTCAAAAACAATGTGCTTACGATTTTCAAATAAATTTTAAATAGCACACAATGTCTAATATTTTAGTCAGCTATAGTCAAAAACAGCTATTTACGAGTATGTATTTACTAATTTTACAAAATACGCTTACATTAATACATAATCGCACCTGCATATTATAGTATACTGAACGTATTTATATAGATCTGTATATATGTATAATAATTATGTAGTTGATAGCTTCTGAATAGGCTGAAGGTCGTTAATATGACGCCATATACACAATTTTTGCATTCATCTGTACTATCATGTACATTTAAAATGATTTTATTAATAAGGAGTTGCATTAAGTGTTTTTATGCCTGGATACTTTTGGAAAATCATGACATTTTCATTTATGTATTTCTTTCATTTTTAACATTTAATATGAAGATACAATCACGATTTGAACCTGACACAAATACGTCTAGCTATTTATATCTGAAAATGGTTAATTCCACCATTTTATTTGGTTATGATAGCTATTTTATTTTTCTTTTCAATTTGATTATATTAACCATAACCATAAATTTATTTGATTTATATAGAAAAATTAGGAATATATAAACAATATTATTACATTGAAGTTAAATACAGAAGAGATTTATTAATATAAATTAATAACAATGAATAATGGATTAAGTGAAAAATTGAAAAGTTTTTCATAAAAAAAAAAGTAAAGACGGATTTTTCTTTTCCGAAAATCCTCTATATTTAATTGTTTCTTTGTACTTTTGCATTCAGATTGAATTTCAATGAATTAGAGAATTTTGCCAACACTTTCTACCAAGAGTATTACAAATTAATATTTGTTTGGTGATTAAGATAAGTTAATTAACTTTTAAGACACATTGGTTGCCACATTTATTGGTACTATCACTAGGTTCTTATTTTTTTAACATTATTACTATAAGTGAGACAACAAATTAACGTGTTTAGGTTTTCCTCTTAATCAGAACAAAGTTAATGTCTAAGCAATTATTAGTTATGATTCCAGAAACTCGAGTTTATAATTTTTGAATTGAATCTAATTTTACATTTTTATGAAAATGTTTTGATGAAGGTTGATAGCGAAATGATAAGCAAATGTGATCTATAATGGGATTTTAAACACAGGATTTTTCCTATTAAAATCATGCAAGAGGTACAATTTTTCCAAGAGTTTGAAGAAAGTAGGCAAAACAGGTGTATGACTTTACTTTTGCCTAGATAAACATGAGATATACACCAATCTAAATTAATTCATCAAGCAGTATCGCTTGAATTCCTTGTCATAATTTTAAACGAGAAAAAAAATAGAATTGACCTTGTCAACTCTGTGATACCCGTACGAATTTGTTATCCTATGTGCAAATAAAGATGCCATAACTGACTAAGGGACACATTAATTTATGCAAAATTTCAATACTGTCTGTTTTTCAAAATACTGTGTGTGCCAAACTACTATTTAAGTTGTATGGCAGCTACCAGAAAAAGCTAAGAAATTTTAACAAATTTTATCAAAAACATTGGCCCTAGTAATATATTCGCTTGTGTGAAATTTCAATACCATAGCTTTTATAGTTTCTGAGATATTGCCAAATAACTTTTGAAGTTGTATGGCAGGTACCAGAAGGAGCCAAGTAATTTCAACGACTTTTATCATACACATTGGCCCTACTAGTGTATTCGTTTGTGTGAAATTTCAATACCACAGCTTTTACAGTTTCTGAGATATAGCCAAATAACTTTTGAAGTTGTATGACAGGTACCAGAAGGAGCAAAGTAATTTCAACGACTTTTATCATACACATTGGCCCTACTAATATATTCGTTTGTGTGAAATTTCAATACCACAACTTTTATAGTTTCTGAGATATAGCCAAATAAATTTTGAAGTTGTATGGCAGCTACCCGAACCGGTACCCCGATCATGTCCAATTTAAATAGGGTTCTGGCACTTACTACAATAAATCATTTGTGAAAATTTGGTGAACTTAGCTCAATTAGTTTTTGAGTTATCGTTCGGACGGACGGACGGACGGACGGACAGACAAAGCTAAATCAACTCAGAATTTGACGCTGATCAAAAACATACACTTGAGTCTATATCTAACACCGTTATTTCTTAGCGTTACAAACGGTAAGGCAAATTTAGTATACCCTTCGAACATACGTTCGTACGGGTATAAACACTACAGAGTACAAATTATATAAATTTTTTGGTATATGTGCCTATGAGTTTTATTCCATCAGTTTGTTTATCCTTCTAGCCTTGTTAGAAAATTTCTACATAATCAAGATGAACAAAATCAAAATTTTTTACATCAATAGTATGTCTATTCAAAGTTAGTGATGCTCTAGGAGACAAAAAACTTTTATGTATTATTTTCCTTCTCGTCCAAGCTATAGCTCTTCAAATTCGTGAAAATGTAAGTTATGTTGAAATATTTTACTGTGCTGAAATATGATGTTCTATATTTATTTGTTGAATATATATTAATTGTTCTGTCAATTTGTAAAGTCCAAGAATGCACAAAAGTCAGGACTAACTTCCATATCATGTTGCTTTATAAACAAATCTCATGTTAATCTTGGATCTTTGCAATCACAATTGAACTGGTTTTGCTAGTTTTCGGAAAAACTTTTCTTCTAAATAACTAGTCAGATAAGTCTCAAAGGATATCGGTAATTATATTTTATAGTACCTCTTCTACCAAATGATAGATCAATATAAATAGAATGTCAATCAATAAATAAAAATGAACACTTCACATTACATACACTTCTAAGTATCGAATAGAAACTAAATTATTGCGTAAATTTTACTGCGATGACAACTCTACTTTCATAACACATTTTCTTCCAATTCTTATTGTAGCAGGAGAATACTTAATATGTCAATGGATTCATAAACAATAGTAAAAGCTTCTTCTAAAATTTGTTTTTTTTTCATGTTATTGCAATTATAATAAATTGACAAGTAGTTAAATTTTAAATGTCATTAATTGGCGCATCTATAACGTATTCGAAAAATTTATAAGAAATTTTTTTCACTTTTCATATATGCACATACATATGCTAATGTAATTCAATTTAATTATACATTTATAAATATTTTCACTTTCTACGATCAAAAATGCAAATATTTTGTAATCTTATTAATTTATCATGATATTGAATATGGCTTAAGTGGACTCGTTTTTAAAATAAATTCAACCAATTATAAAATAATAGAGTTGAATACTGTGTATAGCAGCTAAAACACGCATGAATATTACCTAGTCCTGATTTTCTCCAACAATTTTGTTATATTCATATTGTAATGTGTTGTACGTATAGATTTATTTTTTTTTTCATTTTGTTATTTTCCTTCTCAGTTTTCCTCTTTAGTTTGTTACAATTATGGTCTAGGTTAATAACTCATGTCAGTAATAGCATAATATCATGCCAGTAATATCACAATATCATGTCAATAATAGTATATTGCATTTTCATACATTTACAAATTATGGAAGCGACAACATTTACTTTTTCTACGCAATGCAACTCAAACTTCTATAGATACCGCATAATAAAAATACATATGCATGTAGCTTTTTCCACTTTTTGGAACAATATTATAAAAGGCATGAATTGCCATGAAAATCTAAAATTGCAGGATCAGCGAAAAAAAATCATCATTTATACACGAAAGAGTGCGACTGTCAGATTGTTAAGCAAGACCTTCATAATTTAATATCTTATTTTAAATTATGAAAAGAATGGATAAGAGTGAGTAGAGCTTATAGTGCACTGCGTAGTATCAGAATAATAGAGTTTTACGATTAATTATTACGAAAAAAAAAATAAATAAGAAATGAGTGGAAACACAATGTTCTATGCTATGTAAACTAAAGTTAAACATAATTAAAATGACAAGGAAATCTGAACTAAAGGGCACTCTTAAAAATATGGCAAATAAACAAATTTCACACTTTAAATATTTTACTTTGTATATTTATTTTTTTTTAATACACATTTTCCTATCCTCTTTGAAGAAGATGAATAGGAAAAACTTACATTGAAAATACGGTCCGGCCCTGGTTGAAAATAGGGCATTGTTGAAAAACATAGAGTATTCTCTATAAAAAGGCTGAAATTCTAGAACTTTTGAACAAGTTTTCTTTCATTAATAGGAAAGACATTTTGTTTATTTACGCTTCTCTAAGAAGGAGATGCACATTTCCACCGAAAACTCGATATATGGGAAATTAAGTAGCATTTGGTACATGCAATTCCATCGGTGAAGCGGAGAAGTGATGTAGAACAAAAGAAACTATGTTAAAATTACATAATGTATTAATAGGAGGAGTTGTAGGAGGGCGATCTGTATTTATTCTTGAAATAGTAAGAAAATTTATTGAAAACAAGTTAAAAACTCAAGTTAAAATAAAAGTTCAGTCTACAATTTCCACATTCGGTTAGTCATATCTATACGTTTAAATAAGAAGAAAATATATAACTATAAAGATGTATGAATATTTAAAAACTAATTGGAAGAAAACAATATCCAAAACAAAGCTCTAATCCGCACTCCTTAAAAATTTAAATTTTTCAAAGTTTATTAACTTGAAGCTACAAAATTTGAGTTAGGTAGTTTTACGTTGTGGCTGCAAACATATCTAAAATGTAAACAAACACCATTAATCTTAATGAAATTCTTTATTATTAAGTTACGTGGAAATTGGCTAGAAAATTTGTTTCAGTGCATTAAAATGGGAAGTTGTATATAGCCATTTCCATTTTAAAAAATTTTTCAAAACATTCTTCAGCATTCTTTGAAACTGAGTTTTTTCTAAATAATAAAACGAATATTATTATGAAATTACAAATTATGAATTTCAATTTGTCCATATAGTTTCAAAGGTAATAGAAAATCGCTCATTGAATCCCACAATCTCGTCACTTAATATTCAAAGCTGGTATATTGAAAAATTCTTCATTAAAAATATTTTCCATATAAAGTAGATAAAATCAAATGTAAAAAAAAATATAACCAATAAAATATTTTTAAGAAAGTAAAAATAAAATTCTGAGCACAAAATAGAAAGCCAAAAATCATTTCTATATTTGGGAATGTCAACTTGGATTGTGTTAAGAAGAAGAAAAAAAGATTGAAATTCGAGTATTGTAATCGGGTTAAATGACTAGCTACTAAATGTTAATTAATTATGTGAATAGGACCTACATAGAGTTTGGATACCTTTTTCTTACTTTTATTGGCCAAATATTCGTTACATAATAATTATATTATATATGCCATCTGTATAACTTACATAATTTCTAGACATAATAACTTTGAATATTGAATACGTTCTTTAATCGTACAGATATTGAAAGTTGTGAATGAAATGTTAGTATGTATATGTATGTACCTAATTGTAATGCTGAAGCAGTACAGCTTCAATTTGAAGAACTTTACTCTTAATATATGCTTACTCTTAATATGTGTAATGATAAATAATTACATGAGAAACTAATCCTGACATGAGTAAGAAATCAGTTTTATTTCTAAGATTTAATTAATTTGTTTATGAATAGAAGATTAAAGTTAAGGGGAAGGTAAGGGAGATTAATACTTATTTTCTGTTGTTTAAAACAATATTATTACACTTGCAACATTCATTAAAAACGCAATTACAATAAAATAAGTAGAGCTTAGAGTAAGAATATAAAGGGACATAAAAATCAAACGACACAAACGGGTGCTAGTTCCTTAAAGAAAGCAAACATATAACGGATGAAGCAGTATATTATTTCGTAACCGGAAAACTAGGTTTTTAATAATAAAATGTTCGAGAGATGCTCAAAAAAATTCATAAAATATTTAAAACTCAAAGTCAGGGGCGCCAAAGCCTATGTTTAAGTTTGTGGTTATTGATTAGTATATTTACTGAACATAGTGTCTCAATGGTTCACCCGTCAGTGAATGAGAAAACGCCGTTATTGAGAAAAAACTCTTAAGTAAGTTAAAAGTAAAAACTTCGAATTAATCAAGTTTAGAGATTTACGCATCACCATCTTCTGAAAATATTTGGTCCTAAAATCGAATTAGTCGAATTTTAATCAACGTTTTTAATTAACCATTTCTTAGTTTAGAATTATCTTTTTAATAAATTTAACTGGATTAACTGAAAATTGGTTTTTTTTTCCAAAAAATCGAATAAAAACACAAATATGTCAATTGGCAATATCTCGATAATATTTGTGTTTCGTCGTTCTTTTTTTGAAAGTTCATGAAAATAAAATTCAAACTATAAGGAAAAGAAATTTTAAAAAAAGTTCAACCCAGACGGTTTGTATAGTAATGTTTCTGAAGTTTGTAAGAATATGAATTCACAATTCTTAAAACCCAGGTTAGGAAATTTAGATTTATAAATTGCCATTCACTCTTCCTCGATTCTCACTTAAAAATTTTTTTTCTCTGATAATTTCCCTACCAGTTTTATTCATTTACCTTCATTATACAAATATAATATTTAACTGAGTATTGTATGACTAAGTAAGTATGTAAATGCATTTGTTGAAAAGATTATGTACAGGATTTTCACAAATTTGGGCAATTTGTTAAAAAACGGAAACAAAATATTTATACCTGTAGCCAAAAATATCTTTATGTTTAAAATTGATTGCCATGTCTATTGACACAAAATTTTCAAAAACGCATTCGTTCCGGGAATGCTAATAATTCACAAAGGTAAAAAGCATACAATTAAATCTAAAATTAGTAACAAATTGAAAAAAAAAACACAAAATGGGCGCCAATAAATAAATAATTGAGAATAAAAGAATAACTATAAACTTTTTTTTTTATAAAATTCCAAATTACAAATTTTATTTAAAAGAAGTTATTAATTACAGTTTATTAGGCTTTTATTTTTGTTTTTTGTTAAAAAAAATGTTAAATTTAATTGGAATAACAAAAGTCACGGTTCTCCCTTTATTCATTTTTCAATGGAAACCGAAAAAAAAGTGAACATCAGAAGAAAAATAAGCAATTGATACTTTGCAATACATCGAATACGTGGTCAAATAGAGAACAACACCGCGCAATACATGTGCTACAAGTAAACCACATGTGATCAAACTTTTTCTCTAATGGAAGATCTAAAAGTTATTTCATCTTATAAAGTAAACTTTCCCACCGTCCGTTATATACGTAATAGCGACAGGTTTCTGAATCACTTGAAAAAGTGAAATATGCCAATTATCAAAAAAAGGAAATATTTAAAAGAAAAAGTGAATTGTTTTTCAATGCGAAAGGAAAATGGTAAAGAGAAGAGCATTTCCGAAAATATTTTGGAGATTTACGAAATAGTTCCAAATACATCAGCAATTCCATGGGCATTCATTTATGACGTATTTAGAATTATTCTAATAAAACTAAAACTAAAAAATTTCATATTTTGATTTGAACACAGTCGCGATAGTTTCCATGACGTGCTTATATTATTTCTAACATTTTCGATATTACTTCAGTTTTAGCATTTCATCCAGTTTGTTTGTTAACCTTCGCATTTTGGTTATCATAAATTTATGAAAGTCTTGTGAATTTTTTTTTTGGCCTTTGGAGTTCAAATAAAATTATATTTTTGCAGATCACAAATTGCATAGCAGCTTGTCCACGTATGTAGTCTTTTCTTTATTTTATATTTTTAAAAACTATGTACATACATACATAAATATAACGATATCATAAACTGAGTATATACAAATTATTATAAATTACTGAAAACAAAGTAGATAGTAGGCAGGCACAATACTCGTACAAAAGAAAGAGAAAAAAATAAAATAAAGAAGGAAAGTGAAGATGGGAAATTCGAATATATGAAGAGCGCCAAAGAATAATTATTTATGCCTAATTTTCAAAATAAATCTAATCTCATTTGATGATGAATATGAAAATTATGCTATTGTACACCCATAACATTTTAGATATTTAATAAAAACCATTTTAACATTTATATTAAGAGCATACACATAAATATATGTGTTGGTTCCTCAGATTTAGGTATATTTACATACCTAAATTTATATTATATATTCACATATAGCATGTACATATATGTGTGTATACCATAAGTAGGTATGTTAAATTCAATTTATGCACTTAAAATAATTAATAAAAATCCGAAGAAGAAGAAGTAGAAGGAGGTAGAGTTCCTGCCCCATTAAATTATTGTACGCCCTCTCCCTACTAACATCATATAAAAATATATCAACATGAGCATATACTCTAAATGTAAGTATATACACACAAACATATTGTGAAAAATAGGTATATTTTAAAACATATGATATTAGATATGCATAAAATTATTAAAGCGTGTTAACCGACGTGAACTGCATAAATACTAATTTATCGGCTATTCATAATCTTATTCTTATTTTATTTTAAAAAGTTCGATTTTTTGTTTTATTTTATTATAATTTTTAACTTTTCTGATTTACTTCTTCTTTAGTATCCGGTCATTTAATTATGTTGTAACTGCAACAATTTAATGTACGTACGTAGGTACTGGTAATTTTGTTTTAATAATAAATTATATAACAACTTGTATTTAATAAAATTTAACGATACCAACATCAAAGAGAAAAGTAGGTAGCTGCCAATATATTTTCTTTCATTTCATTTTATGTTACACACTATACACTGTCGAGCCATACAAAGAGGGAATAACTTATATTAGATATAATTCGGAATGTTATTGTGCTTCAAGCTGTGCAAAATTACTATCCCGAACCAGATCATGGGAATAGAGAACCTTTTAACCTGAAAAAAACAAAACGTTAATAGACAGATATTAAGATTCTTTTTATATATCATATACATTACGATAATTACGAGTATATTGTTAGACATAGAATTGATCACAGAAATTTGTTCCGCAATTCACAAAATTAAAATTGTCATGACTGCATTGATACTGAATCAGAATATTCACCATTCACCATAGAAATTAAGAAATGGAAGGATAGATAAATCGAAAGATTCTGGCAAATCGTAAGTGGAATTACTCAACATAAAAAATAAAAGTTAAGTTTTTATTATTCGACATTAAACCCCATTTATTTTCGTTGGCAACGTTAATTATTTGAGTATACTGAAGACCTACAAAATTCTTAATTAACTTGAAACTTCAAAAAATTTATACATAAATCGAAGAGTTAAAGAAATAAGCGGGAATCATAAAGAAACAATAACAAATAAATTATACTTACCTATATGCATACGCTATAAAAATATGTGTATTTATATAATTATAATATACATACATACATACATACATACATATGTATGCATATTGTTTATGTAGTATATTGCATAAGACGTATATTAAAAAATTCTTGATATTTTCGGTTGATTAATCGGCGAACAAGACGATTAGTATGTTATAAATGTATGTATGTATGTAGTTGTAAAATTGATTGAAAATCAATGTTTCAAAAAAATTTGTTAAAAATAAAGTTAAAAAGCAACACATGCTTGTACATATACACATTCAAATATCAAAATATACACACAATATACATTCTTCTGTCGTTCGTTATTCTTTAAGATATTTTACAAAAGTATTTCAATGTACCGGTAATTAATCACAATGAAAAGCTATACCTTTGTATATTTTCTTTTTTCATTCCAGTGAATACAAAGTGATTTGTAGACTTTCATTATTATTTTTATAATGCGAGACAATGCATTTTAATCAATGAATCGCGTTCTAATCTTGTTAAAATGAATAATTACCTATTTCTAATTTTCTTAAAAATAAATTTCAGATGAAAAATTGAACGTATTGTGTAATTTAAAATATTTCTAAACATATAAATACATACATACATAAAATTTTACATGTCTATAGGTATGCATATATGTATAATATGTATGCAATGCAATAGTATAAACGTATTAGTTAGAGGGCTCAACCGTTCAATATTGGCGTTTTCATTTATAAGCTCAAAACTAGAATCTGAA
Organism: Condylostylus longicornis; assembly: GCF_029603195.1. Lineage (NCBI taxonomy): Eukaryota > Metazoa > Arthropoda > Insecta > Diptera > Dolichopodidae > Condylostylus > Condylostylus longicornis. The sequence continues at coordinate 6,717,634 of NW_026578017.1, read as the reverse complement.
TGAATTCAGAGATAATAAATCGTACTCTAAATTATAAAATGTTCTTCATTATAAAATGAAGAACATTTTATAATTTACGAATGTCGATTGAAAAAAACGAACAGGTTGAAGTATAATCTGTCATTTAGAGACTTTTCTAATTAATTTTAGATTTAGAAATGTGTATTTTATTTTTAAAAACTTGCAAAAATTTGAAAAATCAAAAATTTTTCATTTAAACGCTTGTCCTCGAATCATGACGTTTGGTTTTCAAAAGCCATTATTTTTACCGACCGCAATTGCATACAATGAGGAAGGTCATGTGGTGGCAACAAATTTTGCATATCGAGTTTTCGGTTCCATTGTAGGGAAGTGTAAATAAATTATTTTTAGCAACCTGTCGGTTTGTCGGTTTGCGTGTGAATTCGTCCGTCTATTTTTTGCAACCTGTCGGTCTGTGTGTGATTTCGCCCGTTCGCGAAACCTCCTGAATTTTGGAAGAAATCAGGCGTCAGAAATCTATAAATTTTTTGGAAAAATCAGGACTCGGAAACTGATCTGGAGACCGATTTTACATTTTTTACGATATCTACAAAACAAATTAATAGAATTTCTTGAAATTTGACACTTGAATTTTGGTTGTTACTGAAGCTAACTGACGAGCATTTCAGTGAATTCGGGTAGCACAAAGCGAAACACTACTAAGAGCCGAATTTACATTTTTCTAGGTATGTTAACTATAAGCTTACTAATGCCCTAAAAATTAGAAAGAAGTATTTAACAGGCATTTTTAAATTATTTTGTAATACTTTCTCTTAACTAGACAATACACATTGTGGTCGGTTATGTGCTGATCACATGGGATTTTTTTTGACATAATAAACTTCATGGAGTCTGACATTTTTCTTCGACCCCTTAAAGCATAATCTCAGCATGGATGCTTTAATTATTAAAAAAGGACACGGATTTTAAGCTCTGAATACTCCGAGTTAAAAAATCGTATACGGATCATTTTTTTAAAACAGATCTGAATCTTATGGCCTTATGGTAAAAACCGGAATCATAACAACATCCAAAAATATTGTATCATTTCTTTCATTGAGTTCTTTCGAATTTATTTCTTTCATGACATAGTTTTCATATTATGTTATTGTGCCATCATAACGCATACATCCATAAAAATTGCAATACATAATCCTTAAATTAATTCCTTTAAAAAGGATTAGTCCAAAAAAAATCTTTTAATCTTTACATTCTATTACCAGAACAAGAGTATAGAACATTTAAAAAAAAATTTTAAATTTTTTCACACCTATATACCAAAATTTTTTGGACCCATTGGATAATAATACATATATGGAAAATTTTATCTTGTACATTCAAGTTAAACCTTAATAGGAAACCAATAAAAGTAAGTAGTATTTTCTTTGTAGTATGCGTTCTTTATAAATTTACCTCTATTTGAAATCGGAATCACTTTTACGAATAACATTAAATTCATTTATCATGTTTTTTTGTTTTTAATTACTGGAATACTGAAACATGTTACTATTGATTATTTGGCCACACGTTTTCATATGTAGGTCCACAAAGGGCACTAAAAATCAACAAAGAATTAATTTAGTTTAGAAAAATTATTTAAAATTGTATTTTATCAAATAAGAATTTTTCTCATTTTCTCATTATTCGAACGTAATGGACGTAAGGAACCAGAGCTACATATAAATTTAATGTCAAAACGCCTAAACTTAGTGAAATTAGGTGTACATTTATGCTTTAGTGTTTCTTAACCTAAATTAAGGAAATTTTTAAAATACGAGGCCTGTTTTAGAACCTTATAGTTTAATCTAGCACTTTGCAATTAATTATTACCATGATGAATACTTTAATAGCATTTAGGGATTCTATATTTATTGTGAAAGCGTAAGCAACTAGGCACTTTATTTATTTGCTATATTTTACTATGGCAATATTGGTAAAATGTTATTTTCATGAACACATACATACATATGTATGTTGAATGTTCACAAGAATTTTAAGCCAAAAATTAATATTTACTTTAGGGATTTATTCTTGAAAATCTTCTAATTTATTATTTAAACTAATACGGAAAATACAGTTTCAAAAATAAAGAAAATATCACTTCAATATTTCAAGCGTAAAAATAAGAAAACACAACCAGTTTCAAATAGCCTCCTGACTGCAATAGCAATTAAATATCTGAATAAGTTTTTCTTTAACTTTCTTATTTCATATTTTTCCAGAAAATCCAGGCATTTACGAGTATTACCATTAACTCTTTTTGATGTTCCCTATTGTACAAACTACAAATCATTATCCCCTATAAATTTTTAAAAGATTTAGAAAATTCTAAAACCAAAGAAAAAAAATTTTTATGTATGTATATGTACAATAATAATGTATGTATGTTATGTACAATGGAGAAGCAGCACAATAGTTCGGGGCCTCCATTCGGAGTCTTTGTACCAGCAGCCTTGACCTACTTCATAATATTCTACTTTCGCAAATATTAGCAGAATAGAAGAATTTTTTTAAAATGTCTGTTTTAAAATGGTGTTCTTAAATAATTTTTACTCTAATCAAAAAAATAAAAATAGCTCAATTTTCGAACACTAAAATTTTTCGGACACTAGCGTCTTTAACTTTAATGCATTTAAATATGCATAAATACTAATGTATATATGTATGTATGTATTTAGCATAATACTTGCGCACACACCCATGCGCATTCAAATTATTATAGGTTTAATAAAAATAAAATGTAAAACAAATAATTTTTCTCTGTCTGTTGAGGAAGACTTTTAAATTAAAATGTTTTTTTTTTATTTTATTTTTTTTTATTTAAAATATTGATTCGCTTTTTATTGTTACAAAATCGGTCATTGGTCTTTTTGTTTTGTACGTTGTTGCTTATACTTAAAAAAAAACAAAAAGCGATAACTCATCATTGTTGTAATGTTGAAATTGTCGTAAAAACGAAAAAAAAAAACAAAATGAGCAACAGAATATTTCCTTGCAATTCGCTTATTATTTTTTTTTGTGGCTTCTTAAATTGCATACACTGTGTGTTTGCTGTATATCGCCTTTTCTTTTTCAATGAAAACAAAATTATTGAATGCCTGTTGGTCGAAAGCCGAAAAAAAATTCAATAGTTATAATAAGTCAATAAAAAACATAAAAAATTCTGATGACTGAATTCTTTTGAACAAATCGAATGTTTCTCTGTGACCCATTTGAATTTCTTTTGAGCATATAAAATGAAAATTTAAAGTAATAATATTTAATAAACTGATTTGCAATGAAATAAGATACTCTTGCAACTTGAATGACCTTTAAAAAAATTAAAAATTATTAAGAAAGACGCAAAATTTATTTTTCATATTTAATTTAAACTACACACATATTTATTTTTTTTTTTTTTTAATAAATTGCAATATAAAATTTCATTAACATTTTTTATTTTAATTAATTGAGGATAAAAAAAGAAATATTTTATTGTTTTTTAACAATGAGATTTATAAGAGTTTTTGGAAGGTTTTTTTATGAAACAACGTTGCCAAATTTCATACAATGTTAATTTTATTTTTGTTTAATGTTGCAGTTATATACATGAGTATAAAAGCATGAATTTTGAATTACATACATATGTAGTATGTAAGGCCACACAAGCAATTGCTAATTTCGCGATTACTGCTTGATTGTAAGTTCACTTTCACATGAGCAACAAAACTATTGCACTAACAAAAAATAAAACTACTATTACCTGGCATAAAATTACAAACTGATGATACAAGAATTGCATATGTACGAATTCTGTAAAATCTAAAAAATTTTAAATAATCTGTAGTTGTTTATGACTCTTTTATGATAATGCATTTTCACTACTCAATATAAAACTAACCATTATACAAACATGCAGGTTATGTAATACTTTTACTCATGCAACATATGTAATACTTTTACTCTAATGATAATTACAAACGATAACCAGTCAATTGTTTTAAATTTTAAATTTGAATATCATCTACAAAGTTCCCCACAAGAAAGTTGTTTTCTTGATAATAAAATATTTATGATAGAGAACGGTAAGTGTCAGTAATAATAGCTAACATTTTAGACATTTAATATTTTAGTAGTAAAGAATTAAAAACAATAATCACAAAATATAAACTTTACAAATAATTTTATACAGGGTGCCTTGCCTTGTACCCACGTGTACTGTATACCACTGCTTAGGTCTTTATAAGTAGACAGCTCAACAGGTTCGCAATTAAAGGACCTTAAAACTTAAAGGGACTTTATTTTTTGAAATTTGAAGTATAATTCTGTGCCTTTGTCATAAATTGTCCCATTATTAAATACAATTTGGAAACGTCAGAGCTTTTTTTAAAATGAAAATGTTTAAATTTCAAATTTTTCGAACTTTAAAGTCATGTGATTCCAAAATCTGAGTAGGCTATAAATAACGTAAATATTCATGAAAACATCCTCTTTCTGAAGTTTAAAGATATTGCAACCTTCAAAAAAGAAATACCATATACATACGTTAACTGATGAATTCGCAGCAAAATTTGCTACAAAGCTTTTATCGCCTTTTCGAATATAACTTTGACAAAGCATACAACTCTCACTTGATTTTAAATGATTTGAGAATTATATTTCGTTTAAATTATTGGTTTCTAAAAAAATCTGAAATTAAAGCAGTAAGTTACAAAAGATCACCATTTCTCATTAATTTCATTAAAAAGAGGTAAAAAAAATTCGATTTCCGATTATTAATAATTTTAAATTTATTATTAAATTAAAATTGGCAATATTTTCATGGCATGTACACAAAGAAAAATGTCAATTTTTTCGATGCAAGCCTTACCTTTATTTTACGTATTCAGTACCCATTAAACAATTGTATTGAAAGCTTGTATTGAAAACTTATTTAGATAATATAGTAGATCGTAAAATTTACGTTTTAACTGCATTTTTAAATCCACAGCATTTGCTTTATCTTAACTGAAATATTACGTTTTTGCAGTTACCCAATTTTTTTTCTGAACCGGCGACATATTGCTTTTTGCCTTATTAAAAATTCATATACAAACATTTTTTTATGTTTTATTTTGAAGAAGTTCTTAATTGCTTATGGCGACTTCTCCATATCATATAAGTCACATAAAAATTCGAGTGCAAAATTGAGAAATAAATTTTTTTCATTTTCTATGCATTAGAATTGTTTAGATGGATTGCAACACAAAATTATTAAAACAAAGATTAATTCAAAACAGTTTTCTTAAATTACGTAAAAAAGTAATTTGAAAAATTTTATATTCAAGTACAATTTTTACACTTAGAAAATAGAATAGCTGAAATTGTCATTAAAATTTTAAAATAATTTGAAAAAATAAAATAAAATTGTCTTTATTAAATAGATTTTCCCATAAATTATAAAGTGCTAAAAAGCATTTTGTCTTTGTTTTGCTTTTTTTGTTTTTTAATAGTAAGTCACCGAGAAGAAATAAAATTGAAAACTTCATTAAATTTTTATGTAACAAAAACTTCACATTAAATATAAAATTTCCAGATCTTTAATTATGCCAGAAATTTTATACACACATATTATAAAGATTGAAGAAATAAAATAGAGAAGATTGCGAGAAGATCAGTCAGTCTTTTTGGTTTACATTTTTACTTGAAAGAAAATATCACATTGAGAAAATTATGTAATTAAATTTTATGTTTGATTTTTTACTTGAATTTTCTTTTACATATCGTTAGTACGTTTGTTAACACATATAATATGTACGTTCATATGTGTTTGTTATATAACGGTTTAGATTGTGTTTGAAATTGCATATTATGTCTAAAGTGTTCATATGTTCACTGTATTATATATGTAATTATTGTCATATATTTTAGTTAGAAGAATGCATACTATTAATAGACATTTCAAAAATTCAAAAGATTATAGACTTAAAAAACCCCTAGGGCTAGACATCACCACCAGGAAATTTATTGAAGGTAAATATTAAGCACGAGCTTTTCTCACTTAAAAGTTCCTTTTTATCTCACTGATTAAGTGCATATAATATGTGTGCAATCCAAATACTAAAAAATATATTTATTCAGATGGATAATAAACAGCATAAATTTTAAAACATGCATGTAAACGTTAAGAATGTGCATATATTTATGTACTCCACTACCCTATATTCAAACATTGATTGTTAAACAAAAATCCCTTATTTACTAATACAAAACCTTCACATATGGTCAATTTAAGCCCAAAAATGTATGTATATGATATTAGATTTTTTTGTAAATTTTATGTTTGTAATTTCCTCCAATGTGAATAATTATAAACTTTGAAGAATTTCACTGCATCCTATCCGATTAGTTAATGATGTGTTTGATCTGTTTTTTTGAAATATATGTTTATATACATGTTCATAAAATGAAGGTATGTCTATATACATGTTCATAAAATACATATGCACATGCATTTATTAAAACTATTTATAATATTAAATAAAATATCTTCATAGTTAAAACAATATTATGCTGCTTTTACATAGATGCAGCAAGAAGAAAAATAATAGAAGCAGAAATTACTAAAGTAAATATTAACATTTTTATTAAAAATTTATATGTTTCTAAAATAGCGCATTTCCTCTGAGCAAAATTAGATTATGCAATACGTAATATAATTCAATACATACTTGCAAAATTCTGTAGCTATTAAGATGAATTAAAATATTTTTGATGGAAAGATATTGCCGTTAGCCTTTTACTTTAATTTAGATTTGTAAAAACTTATAGAAATATAAGATGCCGAAAATTCGAATTCAGTATCGAGAATCTGCAATCCATCTGAGTTAATCTTACAATTACTTACTTGAGAAGGCTTACAAAATGTGTTCAGATAGCAGCCATTTCAACGGAAATTTTTCCATTTTTAGGAATCAAAAAATGTCATAGAACTTCAAAGTTTCAAAGATTCGTCAAAAAAATTTTTCAAAAAACTTTTCAAACGAATAAACTAATTTCATATAATTCAAAAGTTCGGTTACTTATGTCACTCTTACAGTCTTACATAACAGTGTTTTCTCTAACAAAACTATATATGACGAAAAATTTCTAATATTTTGAAACAAGCGCTCAGAAGCTCGCATTAAAATTTTGAAGGCAAATTAAATTTAAATCGCTTATAATGGAAAATAGGATTTTTTAAGTTACGTCGTTATTTTTTCCAATTCGATGGTTTATGTATGTACGTAAAACAAATTCTTCTTGCATACTTTATACTCGTATGTACGTATTTTTTAATGGTTTTCGAAATTATACAAGCGTTTGTATATAAATGAGAGAAATCATCTTAAATTTGTTGATTAAATAAACAAAATAATTTTTTTGAAGGGGAGCTACTAAAATTAATGATATTTATCACTTTTATGTGTAGCGATCCCCATACGATGTATGGGGTTAAGCAGAAGTTCTTTCATTTTAAATGCACATTTTTAACACTTTTTGAATGAAGAGTTTTTTTTTCATTTATTAATCGTCTTATTAATTCATCATTTATTGGAGATTAACTGCGGGTGTCTAAACTTGTTAAATTAATTTTCAGAATATTTCAGAAGAAATATCATGTTAAATATTCAGTTAATGGAACATAAAATTTAATAAATTGGAATAATTTCAGAACTTCTTATTTTGGTAATAAATTAAGTACAAATGAATTTCTTGAATTTTTAATTCTTATCATAATTAGTTTGTTAAACTAAGAGTGGCGATGTTCTTGTTGTAATTATAATGTGCGTATATGATGTAAAATTTAAAGTTGGGCGTTGCAAGTACTAAAATGTTCAAAGCGGGTTTCCACTAATTTTTTAAAAATTATTGCCCCTAAAAATTTACATAATGCGAGTTTTTGGACTCCTGTATATTTAACATTATAAGCTCTGTAGAACTTCAATAAAATCGAAAATGTAATAGCATTTGTTTTTTTATCGAGAAGTATACGCCTTGTTCCTAAAAACAATTAGTATGAAATTTTCAAAAATTATTACTCTAAATATTCTCCTAATTTTATGCAAAATTATATATTAGAAGAACTACTTCGATAGTTCGTTTTCACTACTTAGATCGAAGATAAAACACAAGCTTGATGATCGACTTTTAGTTTAATAATTTGAGTCGAAGACAAAACTCAGACTTCATTTAGATTAATGAAATATGATTGGGCTGTGTAAAAGAAACTGTGAAATATTCAAACAATCTGTTGACAAAAGTATGCCAACAAAATTATTATTGGAGCCTGTTACGAATTTCTGAGTAATTTTTTTAAAACTAATTGATATTTCAACAAACAAAATGTTTGTTTAAAAATCAATTTTTAATATATGTATGTATGTATGTATGTAAAATGAAAAGTGTTTGAAATTAATTTGGTTTTTATCAACTTTAATGATTGTTAATGATTATTTTTATGATTTATAATTAATTATCACTTTGGCAATAGCACAGATAAGATAATGAAGAGTATGAGTGTATGGGCGAGTGATACACCATGTGCATAAAAGTAGATAAAATTGTAGTCTTCCTTTCCACAATATTGTTAACGTAATTTATTTATGTAAGATTTTAAGAAAAGCCAATACTTTAAGAAAAATAAATATATTATAGTGTGCATAAATAGTGATTATTCAATAATTAACCTTTACGTTGTTATGTAAATACCTTTGCAAATATAGCAAGATTACTTATGATACAAGATTTATTCCGCAAATATACCAAAATAAGTCTATTACCTGATTTGCCAATCCACCTGTTAGGTAGTGCTCTGCTTTTTTCTAAGAAGAGCAATAAAAGCTTTATTCAAATCTTCATATCAATGCAATTGGTAAACTCTATAGAAATCGAATAAAAGCTAGTTCAAGTCCTGTCATTCCTGTTCGTATTTACGTAGTTTTTTCTATTATTTTTCGTTCCTCAGATACATTGAAAAACATGTTGCATACCAAATCAATGAATGTTATATACAAACATCTTTATTAATGTACATATAAATATAACTGTTTTCAAGGTGTAGTGATTTGTTAATTTTGCCTTCTTTTATTCTTCCCTCTTTATTCTGTATATTCTTTTATTTTTAATACAAGAATATGTTTGGAAAACCTTAATTTTTTATGTCATAAAATGCTTATAAGATTAATTTAATGTGAAATTATATTACGTATCGCTAAATTTTTTATTACATCATCGTGACAAAAACCCGGCTGAAATTAATACGAAAATGTTAAAAGAAGATCTTAATTTCGAAAGTGTGTGTGTGTGTTTGAATCAAATGAGGAATATATAAAAGATATTCTTGAATGACACTTACGTCAAACAACATTTTTGCATTATTGCGTTATCGAAAGATAAACTTTATATATTTAATACGTTCTTCAATTTTGAAAGGTCTAGTTGCTATAAAGGCTCTACACCAAATAGAACAATTCGTAAGAGATTGCGGTAAATGTGGCGAAATTCAGAAACTTAGAAATCGTAGATATTTTTAAAAGACTTGATCTGAGACCGAATTTAATATTCAAATAATCGCCATTATAAATTTATTGTAATAAAATAATTATAACTCCGTGAAAATAACGCAAACTTGGACGCACTGTAATATATCTTAAAAAAATTTTACAACATCAGAGGCATTTTGAATTGTATCAATTATAGTGCCTTTTTGCAGAGACGAAAAATCGTACTAAAACCAACCTAACCGCGTATCTAATTCTCTTGCCTGATTTTTTAGTTTTAATTTTTAAAACTAAATCGGTGTTTGGAATGAGCTTTATTACAAATCATTTCTCGTTGCTCGCGTTACCTATTTAACACTCTATTTATGTTTTACAATATGTATTTGTTAAATTTCTTTCTGGCCATCTATAAATTTTTATAGTAAACTCAAAATATTCAATAAAAGCAAAAGCAAGTACTTTTCTCATTTTTCTTTTCAAATAAAGAGAAATTATAACAAAAATTCTCTAAGCATAAAGAAAACAGTTGTGTTGTTTCATTCAATACTTCTGTTGAACGATTATCAATAGTAAATTATTCGAGTATAATGTAAACAAAATCAAATCAAAGTCTTAACAATAAATTAAAAAAAGTTGTAATACGACTAACGTAGAAGATAGAATATTTTACTTTGGAATTTAATTAAAGTAATTATATTGCCCTCCTTTTAACAACAAAGCTAATATTAGAACAATGATGAATCCACTTTGTTCAATATATAATCGGTATTCTTTGCCCATACGATTTTCTAGATTCAAATGACTTATAAATAATTTAATTTTTTAATTTTATTATTGTCGATTGAGTAATAATTTTATTTTCTTATCAGTTTATATTGGGCATGAGCATAAGTATTTTTTAAGCGCATTTCCATGATAAAATTGAAAAAAAAAAAAACATTTTTTGGAAGTTTTCCCGTTCTGTTCAGCATTTTGTCCGTAACTTCGTGCTGAAAACAAAATCTAGACTAATCCCCATCTTCCAAGGGGAATTTGGACATTCCGAAAATTTATAATGTCATAATTTTATAAACAATTTTACAATAACCTTTCGAATTAACCGTTATCTCTACCCTTTTTATTACTTTTGATTTTTTTTTTTCACCACATGGCAACTTTGAGTAATTTTAAAACTTAAAAGTTTGTGGATGGCTACACATACATACATACATATTTTATTTGATAAGAATATAAGTTTTTTCTACCTCTTCGTTTAATTAGTGTTATTAATCTATATTTTTCGAAATTAAACACTTCACAATATTTTATGATAGAGAAACGCAACAGTAAACCTCTATCTTATAATCTAAATTTTATTTGGAGCACTTTATTATTTTAACAAGAGAAATAGGATTCTACATGTCAACCCTGTGATACTCCTAAATATTTTTACAAGTTATAATATGACAGTTGAAAATGGGTTCATTCAGCCTGCCGTTTGAAATTCAAGCAATTGCGTTAAGAATGATCTAGGAAATTTAATAATTTTTTCAAGACCGCTACAACAGGGACTTACAGATAGTTACATTAGAAATAATTTCATAAAATTTTTAATGTGCAATTATTCGAACTTTACTGTATAGTAATAATTGTTTTAGTTCAACCGATGTATTACGGTAATTTTAAATATACATACAAACACACCTATTTTTTAACACCCTTTTACATTTCTCCAAATATTTCATTATAATTTATAGAATGGTATCATTATGACGACATTTAGGAGTAATGTAAGAATTACTATAGAAATATTCCCGACCATGATAGAAGTATGGCATATTTGAAATATCATTTTTTTCATTCAGAAATTTGAAATTGATAATAATATTCTGAAAATGAATGACGTGATCTCCTTCAATCTATTTGTTAAAGTTCTCTTATCTATATATAGTTACAAATAATCGAATTTTTCTATTGAAATAAAAGTTGACATATTTTTTATTTACATGCACTCCGTGAATCGTGACTATATTGAAAACTTATTTAAGTTATAAAACTCCAACCAAGAGCTCCAATGTTCGAGTTATTTTTTGAAGACAAATAAAACACGTAAAAAATAGAAGAACTTTTATTCCAATGCAAATTTTTTGGCGCAGTACGTTTTATCATTACAGTGATTCTATGAAATGCGGTTCTTTTGAATGCTGGTTTTTATAACTTGTTGTTTAACTTCAAAAAATCAGGAGGGAAAGCTTCAGTTTCTTTACCTGGGAAAAAATAAAACATAGTCTATTGCTGATAGTTTCTTATTTTTATTTTAGTTATACTATTCTCCCAGAGATTTTGGAGTAAGCTTCTATAGAGAAAATTTTCACCGTCTTTGTCATAATAAGTTCACACGAAACAAACCAATGTAAATAAATAAATCCTTTAAATACTCAAAACAATATTAAAAATTTTTAATTGAATAAAGATACAAGAAGAGTTCAATTATTCCAATTGTATAAATGCCCTTTAGTAGTCAAGAATAAAATTTTGATTTTACTATCAAGTTTATTAAATAATTACAGAAACAATTCGAAATATCCATACTACAACACTTAAAATATTTATCATTGATAAGAGATACGATAAGAAAATTTAATTTGAAATTTTGTGAAAAAATATTTGCTTTGGATTATTTAACATTTTCCCGTTGAATAAATGTTTTTTTTCTCATAATTTTTTTTTAAATTTGTGGTTAAACCTTAAAATTTATTTTTGGCTTCATGCGCTTATACGAGAAAGGTTAAAATATTTAAAAAACTTTTCATATAATTAAAATTTAAGTGAGTCAAATAAGCTTGTAAGGGCAGCATTATAATATATGAGCATTTTTAACAATTTTTATTATTGGTAACAGTTTTATACCAGTATTACTTAAAATATGTCATATGCCAGATTAGATATGCGTCGCTAGATAAGATAAAATACCGTGCAAACAAAATATTTTATTAAATTTTTCCATAAAAAAAAAAATATTTTTTATTTACCAATTGATAACACTTTTGAATTATTTTTAGATCTGAAATATTTCTTAAATTTATTAAAGTTAAATTAAGGGTATATTTTTTTAAGTAATTAATTATATTTTGGTGAATTTTGCTTAGAAGAGATTTTGCACGGAGATATGTACATTCTAATACTCTAACGTCTTCAATGTTAATTTAACTCAGATTTACTCTTGAAAAATTTACTAAAACCTTCTTGATCGTAAATATCTTGCTTTAATTAAAATAAATTGATTGTAAAGCAGATTTCATTATACGATGCGCTTTCTCCAGTTTGCTATATTTATTTACTGCCATTTGGTTTAAACGCAATTAAGGGCTTCATAGGAAACTATTTCAATTTTTAAAATAATTTGAATATTGCACTGACACTACAATATAATATTATAAAATTATATAGATCTAATCAGTTACTACCTGACCATCGGGGCAGTGGTTATGGCACCAGTTCTTTAACCGAAGGGTCTCGAACTTTATATACAATACTAATAAATATTATACAAGTAATTTTCAAACATTTATAATATTCGATATTAAAAACTAAGAAAAGTAAACAGTAAATATTAATCAACTTAAATATTTATTATAAATAAAACTACAGCAGGCTAACCCCTAGTTAACTCTATGACGCTATAAAACTAGAGCTTAATATCATGCACTAGCCCTATGTTCCTTCTAGGAGTGAAGAAGGGAAAAAAAATCACTTACTTGATCAAAAATATGAAAATTTCTTTACTTTTCCAAAACTCACTAAATAAATTTCAAAACGTCTGCAAAATTTGCCTTGCCAGAAATCGGAATTAATAACATTTAGAAAATTCAAAGTTTCAATTCTCTTTTATAGTGTTGATAGCATATTCAGTTTTCTCATTCGAAAAAAATATTAAAATATTGCTGTAGATTTTGTCAATTTTCTTTTTAAGCCAACGAAAGGTGAAAGAGAAAATTTTGTTTAATTTTTTTTTTAAATTTCAAAAATTAATGCCTATTTAAAGCATCTTGCTCTGACCTTTATAGAAAATTTATGGATTTTCCAATGAAATAACAAAAGGAAAGAAAAAATAAAATCCAAAATATCTTATGTGTCTGTCTAATTATAACTGTTCCTATTTAAAAATCTTTTACCCTCAAATTATATTTTAGAGAACAGCGACTTCCTTTAATTTTATATTTAAAAACATAAACCTGTACTATTTTTGTATGACAATTTTGTGCAGCTCATCTCATCACCAATTTTATAAATTAAAATAAAATTTTTTTGTTCATTTTAGAAAATGTCATTTTATTCATTAATTTTCATATTATGTGAAAACTGAACATTAAATAAAAATTTTATTAAAATCAAATGCATATACACTAGTATATAGTGTGCATTAAGATAAAATTTTCAATTTTATTATTTGAATTAAATAATGTCAGATACTAAACATATACGGGAAAATTAAGGTTAATCAAAACATTCGATACAATATTGAAAAACAAAAGGAAAGCTTTAGAATTAATTTTATGTTGAAAATAAAAAATACAATACAACCTCCAAAATACATAGCTTGTGCATTTTATGTATATTCTTTGTTTTTATTATTAAGTGTCTTTTCAAAGTTTTTAATTATAGAATTAAATAATAATTGGAACATTACCTAATAGTAAAACCGCAATTTACAAAATATATAAAGATAAAATTATATGGAATTGAATATCAAGTTTTTTTTTGTGTTTTTTTTACATAAAACCACATTCAATGATTGTGCATAAATTTTTTTTTATTTACTTTAAAAAAAAAATGTTTAAAACATTTTAAGTTATGGAAGAGGCGCTATAGAACTTTTTTTAATTAGTTTTTATTTTCATAATAAACTTTATTGAAGTTTTTAACTACCTGTTCATCGAAAGTTTACACTAACTTATTTAGTTGGTGCACAAATGTTACGTAATTTAATTTAATGGAAGCCAGATAATTCGAAATTCATATAAGTAAGCGTATGCACTTTAATTAAGAGTACATGAGGTACAATAAAATTGAATCAAGCAAATAGTTTGTAAAGTAGCACTTTTCACCTTGAATAAGTGAATAACAACTAAGATTTTAAACAATAATCGTATATTTGAATTATTTCAGTAATGTGAAAATAATATTATGGGAATAATTATTGCATACTTTTTGGCTAAAAACAACAATTACAAGAAAAAAAATTTATCATAATGCCATTAATTGCGTGAGTTCAAGTATATAATTATATTTTTTATAATTATTTGAGACATTATCTACTGTTACTTTTTTCCTTTTATAGAAAATTGAAAAGGCTTACAGTTTCGAAAATACAAGAGTCCGAAAATTATAATTTTCGAGACGATGGAGGTGGGAAAAAATTCTCTTCTAGTGGAAAATTGTCTTCTAACCTTTGGCTACATATTTGTACAAATTTTTTCTTTTCCATTTCTATTAAACGTTCTTGCTTAATATCCAGTATTTCTTTTACTTTATTCCAGCCTTATGCTCTAAAAGCTTAGTGCATTATGATTTGCTTTGATGGCAACTTCAGTTTCAATTTTAATAATTTTGAGTAACGAAATTAAATTTTTGGTTCCTTAATTACGTAAGATGTACTCACATAATATTATATGCATATTTTGCAATTTAGTGCAATGTTTAATCACATTTCGATTTTTTGTACTTGTATCTCCATTTCAATTGCTTTTTTAAACAAAATTGCACAGTAACAGAAGCTTTTCTGTGACAAAAATTACTCAAAAATTCAAGTGATAATAAGATGTCGAATGATATTTTTTTCAAAAAACAGCACGTAAAATTAAAAACAAACACAAGAATTCATTGTCAATTGAAATCATCCCCAAAATAAAATTGTTTTTGTATTCGTATATGAATTCATTTCCAAAATTTTCAAATCAAATAACTTAATTAACACAAATAATTATTTATTTCTATATACACTTTTCCTTTCAACTCAAATTCAATTTATACTCAATTATGAAATATAATCAAATTACAGGTGAATATTGAATACCTGAATAATAGAAAACTATGCATAAAACTAAAAAAAAAAAACACAGTTTTCCTTGTAATCTCTAGGATATTTGTTTTGGTATTTCAAAGATTAAGTAATGACAAAATACAATTTAAAGCAATGTGTCATACCAGTTAACTCGCAAACGTTTCGGTAGTTTGTTAAAATACATATAATATGCATATAATAACTCGCGCAGTAAACATGTTTATTCCAACCGTATCAATAGGCCATAATCGTTTATCTCACTTTTTTACTCGCTGAGTGAGAGAAATTGAGTGAGTATATGTTTAATAGAGAGTGTATAACATGTTTGTGCAATGTAATTTTTGAGGGAGAATTTTTTCGTATTATGTATCTCGTTTTTCCTAAAATGTTTACACAAAATTTGACAAGTTAAATTAATATTTTGAGAAAAAGTGCGAAAATCCCATTGAAAAAGTGAACTTTCTTATTGGAAAAATGACATTGAAGATGTCATAAAAATGACATTGAATTAAGAAATATTCTGAATTGAAAGTGAATAAATAGTGAAACAAAAAACCGAGATACACAATTAGACTGATAATATATTAAGTAAATGATTTATGAAAATAGCGTTAGTAAAGTTTTCAGTTATTCAAATGGAGCGATAAGTTTGTTATACACTCTCTTAATTTAGTCACTTACATGCATATGTATATGTTTAATGTATGTGCACATAAATAGAGAAAATAAGAAAAAAATAGCCGCAATATATAATTGAAACTTATTAGAGCAATTTATTTAAACCACAAAATAATTTTTATTCTTTGATAGTGAATAAACTCCAGGTGATTCATTATTGTTCGTTTTATGTATGTACTGATCAAAGCTTTTTATAATACAATACAATATAATTTATATATGACATAATAAATTCGCTCTTTCGTTCATAACATTAAAAGATAAGTAATTGCAGTATGTAAATTGTGATTACAATAATGAAGCATCCTGACTTATTTACATGTTTAGTTGTATTTTAATCCTAGCTCAAAAAGACTATTCATTGTTCACTCATACTGAAAATCACTTACTATATTGCAGAAAATGAACCTTGTTCACTTAGTGTTGCAGGAATTTAAAAAAAAAACCTAAAAGAACAGGAATTAAACTGGACCTTGTACAACGTCGTCCCATATTTTGCAGACACACACATATCTGCTGACATCAATTAAGCATAATATTTACAAATTGAGCTGAAATTACTGAGTTCAGCTTAAACATGAATTTCTAAATTTAATTTAATAAAAGTACTCTGAATTTAATAAAAGTATACCTGAAATTCAAGGTGTGTTTTCGATTTCAAACGAATTTTCCACAAATAAGAATATATTGCATTTCGTTTTATACTAAAATAGTTTTAAAATTTGATTTATCCTAAAAATATGACTTACTACTGTATCGTGAAACTCAGGGGATGCTTACTAAATTTTCAAAGTACATCATCATATTTATTTTTTGATTTTGGTTTTTTCGACAGCGAACGAAACTTTTAAAATTGAATAAATATCCCACAAGACTTGTTCTCTCATCTAATATCTAATCTTACTAATATTTTTATCTAATCTTAAAATTTTTTCATTTAAGGTTTTATTATTAAGATACAGGAGAGTTTTCACATGAGAACTTAT
Organism: Condylostylus longicornis; assembly: GCF_029603195.1. Taxonomy (NCBI): domain Eukaryota; kingdom Metazoa; phylum Arthropoda; class Insecta; order Diptera; family Dolichopodidae; genus Condylostylus; species Condylostylus longicornis. Next base: position 6,700,406 of record NW_026578017.1, on the reverse strand, counting down.
TTTATATATTATTTGAGTATTTAACTTATCACAATATTGATTCTGTATAACGAGCTTGACGAACCGAATTTGAGCAATGTGCGACAAATAAAAATTCAAAAATATCATAGCCACAATGAAAAGCTTTGAAGTTATTTTTAGTGTCTTCCTTCCGTTGTCTGAATAAATCATTGAAACATCGATTTTAGATGTTACTATTCGCGATATTGACTATGCAAATTCCTAAATTAGTAATTGTTCCAGGATATTTGTTTTTAATAAACGTGATTTCAATAGAAAATAGATTCGCATACCACACTACTATCAAAAGCACTTATTAATTATAATTTTCATCGCAAATCTTCTCAAATTTAGATATCTGGCATATTCAAATAAATTTTGCATAAAAGCTATAAAAATAAATGTAGTTTAAGGTACCACCTGATTTAAAAAAAAATGATGTATGTATGTAAAAGTTCTTAATGATATTAATAAGGTCAGTGAAAACCAGTGGTTTGCTAAGTAGGACTTTTTTTTTCAACAACTGATAAAAATTCCTCTAAAAACATTCTATTAATGTCTAAACTGCATTCATTCATGACCAAAATATTTCAATGACTGTATATACTTAGGTTGAGACAAAAAGTTGAAAGGGATGTCAAGATAAAGCTTGGATTCAAGGGTTAATTGCGTGAGTTAAGAAAAATAATTACTTTTTTTGATGGTATGGCATTAAACGTCAGCTTTTCACATTCATAGAAATTTGGGAAGGCTTGTTGTTTAGGAAATATAAGCTACCAAAAATTAAAATTTTACAAGTTTAGAGAGGTAATAACTTGGGAGGTGGAAAAAAAATTTGTTCTGACGAAGTAAGCCCTTTATTTCAAACACTTACAACCTACTTTTTATAGAAAGAAAATTCTATCAAAAATTTAAACAAGACGGATTTTTTTATTACGGATAATTTTAGCAGCCTTTTTGTCTTTTTAGTATTGAATTTTGCTGTACCGCGGTAGAAGAAGCCAGCTGTAACTATTTGTTGCAGTTGCAAAATTGAAAAAAATGTTTATAGGTAGTTTCTTAAAAATAAATAATAAAAAAATGGAATTTTCTAGCAAAGACATTTTTAAATATGAAATTTCAGCTTCCTACCCGCAAGGGTGTAAAAGTTTTGTAAATATATCCACGGACTGACAGACGGACGGCCGGAAAAAGTAAATCCAATTAGAAGCTTTCTTTAATTTTTTTTTAGAAAAACACTAAAAACGAACCATTGCTGCATGGATAACGTCCAAATTATCAAAAAAAGTAATATAAAATTAAATTATAGTTTAAACATTCTTTAATTTTCATTTTTATTTTCTTAAATATTTTTTTTTATAAAAAACTTGCATCTTTCAATAAAAAATGCAACAATAATAATATTATATACTGCCAGCTATACAATAGCTTAAGATCCATAGGTGATAAATTAAATAATAAAATATCAACTTAAAAAATTATTGCATTTATAACAATTGAGCATGTAAAGCTTATGTGGTGTACCTGTACTCTGTAGTTAAGTGTAAAGGTTCGTTTTCAATTGTCTCTTTGATGACAAAATTTTATTATAGATAATTTAACTGTTTATACAAGCGCACATTTATATTCATACACTCATATTATATGAATTTTTCAATTATTTTGGAGTGTTATAATCGCTTGCGCAAAATTTAATGTTGCAGTACACAAAAAAAAAATATCAGGAAAGCTTATCAGCTAGCAATTGCTCAGACGTACAAACATAATAAAAAAAAAGTTATTACGTGATTTTTTTTATTTTTTTTTTAGTTCGGCTTTTATTCGCTCATTTTATTGATCATCATTTTACCGAAAGCTTTCGGTTAGTTAACGGTGTACGCGGCAAATCGCTCGGTTGTAGCGCAAAAAAAAAGAAAGAAAAGCAAAACAAATAGAAAAGAAGAAAAAAAATAAAATACAATTTTTATTTTTTTTTTTTTTTGTAAAGAAGATTTAATAAAAATTGTTAAAATTTTGAAATGATTTTAAATTTTTGTAACTCCTGTGTTTGAAACGTAATTAATTTGACTTCCTTGGCAAGGTAATTTTCGTCACAAATGATTAAAGATTATTGAAATAAAAATTTTAATTTAAATAAATGGTTCTTGTGCAGTAAAACTTTCAATATTTTCATTAAAATCAAGCAGTTAGCAAAAAAAATTGCACATATTTATGTACACATTTCTATGTATGTATGAATGTGTATTGATATTGTGTCAAAAAAATTCATAGCAAAGTGAAATAAAGGTGATAATTATGTTAAAATAATCGTATGATCTAGTAGAAAAACAAAAGAAAATAAAAAGAGAATAATAATGGTATAAACTTACATAATAATGTAAATAAGTATGTATGTATGTTTGTATTAGCAAACAACGGTTTTTATGGTGATTATAGAAGTGAAAAACGAATTCAAAGAAAAATGCTTGAAAAAGAAATTTGAAATGCTAAAAAAATTGTACAAAAAATAATTAATCACAAATTTTGATTCGATTTTTTTAATTAAAAAAAAAAATATTTTAAGAATCAGTCTGAAGTGATTTCCGAAAATTAACTCAAAGATATATTTGTGTTTGTATGTACATATGTATGTGCAAGAACAAAAAAATACATTGTTCAATTTAAAAATCAATTAATGAATTTGCTGTTAAAATTATGAATAAAATGTTTGCTGCTTGTTAAAATGTGCTTGACAAATTGAAATGAAAAACTGCAATTTCATAAAAAAAAATTTATTAAAATTCAATATTAGTGCTAAATTGTGGTATGGTGAATTATTTTCATAGTTAGACGGGGCTCGCTATGATAAGAATGAAAAAAAAATTTGAGTTTAATACAAAAAAATTAAAATTTTGCAATTCAATAAAAGAACTTTTTAACACTAAGAACGTTTTAAAAACGCATAAGTAACTTTTAATTTCAAAATTAAGCAAAATTTATTAATGATACTTAATTTAACAATCGTCGAACCCTTAAGTGTGTCACAACTAAATTCAAATTTTCCTATTTCAAAATTATAAATATGTTTCTCAAATAAACTTATTTTATTATTTCTAAAAATTTGAAAAAGTCTGTGGCAATAAGAAGAAACAATAATCAAAGTCAAACTTATTAGTTTGTACTAAAATCAAGTAAATCTCGTCAAAACTTTCATTTGGTAAAAATATAGGTATGTGTTTGAAAGACTAACTTAACTTTGTGTTTGCAGAATTTAAGTCTACATTTTTCTTTAAATATGATAGTTTATACTGTTGTGACATAAGTCACCGAGAACGTTGTAATATTGAATATTTGTCGATGCAACATGCTATGAAATTAAATTGGAATCATAAAAAAATCATAAATCAGAAAAAATTAAATTCAAAAAATGAGTAGAGGAGAGTACAAATAGAATAATCAATAGAAAAAATGTGAAACCAGAACCCTATTGCACCAAAAATCTAAACATTAATGATTTTTTTCTGTAATTAAAAATAATTGAAAAGTAAAAATAAAAATAGGTTAGCTCAATAAGGCCAAGAACTGCATCATGATTATTGAGATTGAGATTAATAATGTATTGTCATTGTACAGAGCCATTATAAAGTGTCAGTCTCTATCATACTTATACAAAATAAATTGCATCAATAACTCTATTGCGGTGTGTCGCACGACTCTTTCTGTAACAGTGTCGCAGCAATGATCCTTTAAATTTAACTAGATTCTCTCAGAAATAGCTTATCTTTTAAAAATATTTTGAAGATCATAAACTTAATAAACTACGTTAGTTATGACATTTAAAAACAACTGTAAAATGAATCAAATTTTGTTCGATTACAAGTTGATTTAATTTTAATCCATTGTAATATTTGGTAAATTATTTGTAATTATCCACTGTAATATTTGGTAATTTTAATCCAACCATTCATATTTGGTAAATTTGCGATTCCTTGTTCCGACTATGTTCTTAGTCTAACACACATGATATAATTATCTTATACCTATGCTGAATTCATAATTTTTTTGTTGATATATTAGACACAAAATTTTAAAATCTATATGGCACGCCACTGCAAATTTTATTTACTTGTTGTTAAAAAAAAAATAAACACCTCTTTAAAATTCGAAAAAAAGAAAAGGAAAAAAAAAGATCATGATCGGCTAAAAGCGCAAATACTTATATAATAGAAAAGTATATAAAGAAAAAATAAATAAAAAAAAATGTATCAGACTCACCTGAATTTCAAATTTTGGACATTAATACTTTTTTCCTTTTTTTTTATTTTTTGGCAAGTTCAGTTCGATTCTTTCATTCTTTCAAGCATGTTGCGGCACCAATCTAATTAAATAATTTTAGAAAGCTGAAAATAAAAAATTTTTTTGTTTTTCGTCTGTGAGTTTTAATTCTGTTTTTTTTTTTCTTCACCTTTTTCACTCACCTGTGCTGAAAGTTTATGACCGACTGGTATATGGTAAAAACTAACCTTTTACAATGCACATATAGTTTTTTGTTGTGTTTTAATTTATGGTACGCGTTTGCATATTGTTACATGATGTTGTCGTTGTTGTTTTTAATTGAAAATTATAAAAGCAAACGTTTTAATTTTCGCGCTTTTAATTTTAAAGATTGCCATCCGGTTTTTATTAATCGCAATGTTTTAGCAATTGGAGAAAGGAAAGAAAAATAAATCAAGTTTTAATTTTAATCAAAAAAAAAATGCCAATTAAAGCATTTAATTTTGCTTAAGAAAAGAAAAATTTTTGAAATTTAAAAAAAAAAATTAAGAATGAGTTTATTAAAATTAAAAAAAAATATCGTTTTAGTGGTATGAAAAATATAATTATGTATGTAGGTGAATCTAAAATGAATTTTTCCTAATATTTTGTTAACAAATTTACAACATGGTTGGAATACATTGTTTTTAAATTACACATACTGCATATCGTCGGTTAAAAAGCAGAAAGCACTAAGTGCATTTTTTGAGAATTCGGATTTCATAGATGAATTAAATCAGAATAATATAATCTTTGTTGTGGCAAAAAATCATGCAAATCCAGAATAAAGTTTATAAATCCAGAAATTAAAGAGACCAATCGAATTACACTAACAATTTTACAATTTTACGATTTTTTCAAATTGAATTTACTCAAAACACAGTTTCCTGACTTAATGCTTTCTGCTTTTTAACCGACGATATTAGAATTCAAGTATGCCGTATGTGTAATTTTACAATGATCTTGCCCTTAAGACCACAAAAATGTTCCAGTTATTTATATTTTTCGACTTGAATGTATACTTTTATTAGTAGTTTCAGATATTTTATAATTAAAATATTAATTATAATTTATTTTAACTTTTTAAAACCCGCACTAGCTTTATACGAATAAGTACATACTTACATATATTATATTTGTTTATAAAAATGAGCATTTGTAAATTTTATTGAGGCTATTTAGACGTATTCAATTGTTTCACATCGTGATGAGCCGGACGAAATAATCTCAGTTGAAACTTTAGGAATAAGATTTGTTTCTATCAAAAAAGTTGTTTAAAAATAAATTTATTTCACTTACGATAATTTTAGTTATAAAAATCAAAAGTGAATTTCAAAATATTTTCTAAATTTTGTTGTATATTCTAAAATTCGATCACAATTTTCAAGTTACAATACCTTAATTAAGTGACAAAATATTACGTTTAGTAATATTCAGGCAAAAAATTTAAAAGCCCATCAATTATACGTGTTTGTATAATTGTTGTATTTTCATAAAATATATATATGTACCTATGTATATACTTATGTGAAAATTAAAAATTTGAATTATTAAACATTTTTTGAAATCATACTTACTTAATTTACCATACCATATACAATTTAAAATAAGTGTTACAATTAGAATATTGTAAATATTATAATTTAAAATTAAAAAAACTTTTAAAGATTTTTCAATGCTGTAAAAATTAAAATTATCACTAGTTTATGCATAAATGAAAATTATCTAAGGAAATAGAATACGTTCCACAGTTGATTTAATATATTAAGGTCTAAAGAGTTTAAAATTTTCAGACAGTGCTATTCTGCAAAAATCTTAAATTATGTGATTTAAATTAACTGTTATACTTGAAATACAGATAAACGACAAAGATAACTTGTGAAGTGATTTACTTACATATTTACGTACATACTTGTGTTCAGTGAATTAAAAAAAGAAAATAAAGATAACTTTCTCAAAAAATTAAAAAAAAAAATTTTAAAATAAAAAATTTATAAAATTTTAATTAATTTAATAAAATAAATTGTTTTTTTTTTATAATTTATAGTAAGTCTTAAATTTTATGGGTTCAAAAATAATTTGCTTTCATTTTCCTTTTTTTTTATACATGTAGGTTTTATAATAAGTTTACTTGGTTTGTGATATTTATCTGAGGAGCAAAAAAGAAAACAAAAACAAAAAAAATTCATAACTACTTTTTTTTTGGCATTCATTAAACCGTGATTTCATGGTTATGACTCAAGTCGAAAATAAAAATTTTTAATCTTAACTTTTGTTTTTATACTAAGGAAATAAAATTAAAAAAAAAGTGTGCTATTTAAAAAAAATAATAAAAGTTAGCAAAAGATACAGAGAGATTAAGAATTATTAATCATTGAACGGAAACGTAATTATAACAGATTGTATAACAATAACTATAATTGTATAACAATAAAAAATAAATCCGTTCATTTTTTGTTTTATTTAATTTTTTTTTTTTTTTGTTTACTAATTATCATACTTAGTCATTATACTTACATTTTGGAAAAAACGAAAAGAAGTTTTAAAGTTTTATAATTAATACACAACATAATTTATTTCATCAGTAAAAGGAAATATATATATGAAGTGTGAAATCTATTCTAAAAGGTAAGTTAAATTTAATTATACAATTTTTATAACTGAGTATTTTATTTTTTGATTCTACTTATAACGATAGACACATTTATAAAACTTGATTGTTAAATGTCCGAATTTGGAAGGTATAGAGTTTGTCGTTTCCAATCGTCAAATAAGCTGAAAAACACATAAAAATTAAATAAAGGAACATAGTATTAAATTAAGAATTCTGAGTTGAAAGTTGCTTTTTTACATTGAGTCTCTTTGAGTGTCAACGGTGAGCAAATTCAAAATATACATAATTATGAGCCTGTTTTCAGCGGCAATCAGTAAAGACAAAAAAAAATCTTGTGAATTCTATTGTAATACGCGTTAACAATATATAAAGGATTTTGTTATATTATTCTTCACTTTTTAAATAAAATTTTGTTCTATATAATAATTTAAATATGAAAGAGTTCTATTATATATAAGTATATTTAATTCTATTTAATTCTATTCCTATTTAATTCTATTTAAATAACTTTAAGGAACTTCTTAATGCATGAAGGCTTATTGAGGCTGAAATTTTTCATTTTTGATTTAATTTATCTACTCAAATATTTCAAACTGAACTCTGCTACCTCACTTCAATTTATAGTAAACGTCCAATTCTAAACTAGGTGCCGTCAATCGCATTCTGCTCTAAAAATTGTAACAGATTCTGAGCGACTAATAAATTTTTTCGTAATTTTGTAATTCTGTATTTACAAGATTACAGCTCTAAGACTATTAGTCTATTGAAAATGCTGTCAATTCCTTTGCACCACAACATAAGTAACAACGCTCGTCCCCGTGTGCATTTTAACACCGTTTAGTGCGAATTACCACACTATTCTAATTATTCGATAACTCAATGTATTTAGTCACCATTCTTTTTTCGATTATTTTATTGCTATTGGCTTCTCTGAAAAGACCTGTTGGCGAAGATTTCTTCCTCACAATTTATAATATTGAATTGTTGAGCACTATCATAATATTGAAAAAACCAAGTACATACTCCCAATCCCAAGATGGGATTGAAAAACGTGAGCAGCACTAATATTTTCTTGTTAAATATTTTACAATTTTGTTCTAATATATTTCCTTTCTGAAACATACAAACTTATTTTCTTATGCAAAATGTGTTCAATATTAATGAGCATATTTGTTTAAGACATAAATAACCATGTCACATGAGATTTATTTTTCTACCAAATTCGGACAAGATATGCATTTTCGAAAAACAAAATAATTTTCAATCGGTTTGAAAATAAATGAAAATTTATTTATTTTCAATCGAGGGTTCATGTTTCAAAAATTATTTTTTTTAATTTTCAAACACATGCATATTATTATATAACAATTTAGCATATTCAAAACAACTAATACAAATGTTTTCGCAAAATTATATACTTATTATGTTCGCATTTAAACTTAATACGTGTATACATACATATACTACAATGGGTTGTTTAGAATATGAGAAAAAAAATAACAAACAAACAAAAAAAAAAATTAAATTAAGTTGCTTTTTAGCGCGCGTATTTGAAGCACTAATAATAAAATATGCTTGGTTAAGAATAAAGAAAAACTTTATCTTCTCATTTCTATTATACGACCGCTTTGAGTGAGCCCTATAAAACAACATTAATTGTATTTAAATATGACAATTCTTTTGACAAATAATCAAAATAAAGTTTTGACACAAGCTACGTAAAAAGAAGTTGGATAAATTTCTGCAAGGGTAGATTTCAGAGCAAGTTTTTATGCCAAAAAACTTGTTACTATGCTCAACATAATTAAGCCTTAAAATTTCTCGATACTTAATACCTTAAAATTCAAAAATCGCTTTCGTTTCAGCCCAGTGTGATAAGGTAGAAAAAATTGTACTAAGCCGATTCATGGTCATTTTGAAATAATTATATGAATCGTAAACCAGCCGCTTTTAATTCGCAGCAGCTAGTAGGACGACAAGTCTCTGTATCTCTATGCGTTCTTCACAAAATGTTGCTATCTCATACTATTTTATGAGATATACTAAGACTGAAGGAGGCTTGTTTACCTCATACGTAGACAAAAAGTAATAACTTTTTGTCATTGTATAATTACATCTGCCACCGACTCTAGAAATTTTCGAGACGGCAGAAAGAGTTAGACTAAGTTAACACTTAGAGTTAGACAAACGCAGTATTTTTTTGAAATTTATAAATAATAGATACCGATACTTTTGATTTGATTATCGTATTATAGCTTGAGAATTCGCTTCTTAAACTTTGATTATACTTATGTTAAGTACTATATACACACATATGTCACTTATAGCTATACCTTCATATTAATTTAGAATAATTATGAATTAAAACTAATTCTAATCACATATTTCTGATTATTATTAAAACATATTCTAGTCACTTATTTAACTATTGGTATTGAAAAAATTAAAAGTATTTTTCTAGTAACCGTAGATTATGTTTACATATTGCGACCTATTTGCACATCATAGCTTAAGTTATTGGTTTTTAACCTTTTCGTACTTACTAGCGGTCAATCAAAATATTTCGTAATTTTTTGTAATGTACTTATAAGTATTACTTTAGAAAATTATCTATAAGTAATAAATTAATTGAAATTATTCCTTAGTTTTTTTATATGCAATGAATTCAAAACATAACTTTATTATTATTTTCATTGTCTATATTTAAATTCATTTTTTTAAATTATAAAAATTTTTGTTGTATAATTAAATAGACATAAATAATTCCATAAGATTTCTACTAATGGCAATCCTCAAGTAAAAAATACAAATAAGTAAAACATGTATATAAACGTTTAGAACGTATGACATTCATTTCTTTTCAGCTTTGAAAATTTTGATAACTGTCAAAATTTCTGTTATGTAGCTTTGTATCGTTTGTTTTATGGCGGCTATCACAAGCGCACAGGGCATCTCAACAAATTTAAACGAGTATAGCGGCCATTTTACCATATTTCTTTTTGCAAAATTTCAGTATGGTTGCTTGAACAATTTTTAAGATATAGCCAAATAACTTTACAAGTTGGCTGCTCCCACAAGGATCCAATCAACCACAACAGCCCTAAAAACATATTCGCTTGTGCGATATTTCAAAACCTATAAATAATTTCCATAATTTCTGAGATCAGCCAAATAAATTTTGAAGTTGTATGACAGCAACCCGAAGCAGTGACTCGATCATATCAAATTTAAATAGGGTTCTGACATTAACTATAAAACTTAAATTATTTGTGAGAATTTGTTTGACTTAGCTCAATTAGTTTTTGAGTTATCGTTGGGAAGGGCCGACAGACGGACGGGCAAACGGACAGACATGGTTAAATCGATTCCGAATTCGACACTTATCAAAAGCATATACTTGTGTCTATATATCAGACGCAAGTGTATGATTTACCAAAAGTGTTCCTGATTCATTTTGCAAGTATTTAGTACAATTATGTAGCAGTACACATTTGTGTACAAATACAAAGTTTTTAAAGGTAGTTCTTGAGAAACTACATGTTCCTCGCCTTTGGCGGACTTAAAGTTAAACGTTTTTATGTTGAAGTCTTAAATGTAATTACAAATAAATGTAAGTACAAATAATACAAAATGACTTCAAATCAAAAAAAATCATGTTTAAATCTATGTTAGCAAGCACTTTGTTTCTAATTTTGCCGAGAACCCAATCTATATGAGTTATATGTCTTTAAACTATAAATATCATTTTTCCTGTACATGTTTTTATGAGTATTTAATGTATCTTCTTACACAATTCTTTATGTCATCAAATTCACGAACTATAATTAAAAATTTTTAATTAAGTCTTGAAAATTTAATTATATTAAGAAATTTAAATAAACTTAATTAAACAAAAAAATTAGATTAATTTTATTCGAAATTATCTTGTGCTTTTTAAAATGTTTTTAAGCACACTTCCAAAAAAATTTTGATAAAAAGTGCTTATTAGTTCAACTCTGTCCGTACGTCCGTCTGTCCGTGTGTCTGTTTACAAAACTTCAACACCCTTGATGATAGAAAGCTGAAATTTCATATGTATGAAAAACTTATTTCCAAAAACTTACTTCCGTAGAAGAAAATTTTTACTTATCTTTCCTTTCTAAAAGTTATTGCCCCTCAAACCCCTAGAAATGCCATTTTTCCACTTAATATTGCAGCGAAACCATAAAAATTTTTCTAATTTTGTAAATGAAAAAAAAAAATAGTGACTGGCTTCTGCTACCGCGGCATATAACATTTGAACTTCAAAAAAGGAAAACGGTTGTTAAAACTAACCGTTATCTAAGATCCGTAAGTTGTAGAAGCCTAGAATTTAAGCACATTTTAGACACTAATAAATTGTTCATTTCGTTAAAAGAAAGCTTTTTTCCACCTCCACCTTCTCTTAAGTTATCGTCTCTATAAGATTTTTGGCACCTCATATTTCCGAAACTGTAAGTTTTTCCAAATTTCAATGAATGCAGAAAGCTAACGGTAATAAAAATGCTATTAAAAAAGTACAATCATTTTCTTATGTCACGCAATTAACCCTAAAATTCGAGTATTATGTTAACGCTTCTTTCAATTTGCTTTGTTCTATTTCAAAGACTGCGTACATTGCTCATTTTAAATGTATGTCATCCTTGAAATATATTCGCATATGAATGAAAGTAATTTTAAAGTACTCAAGTAAAGGACTCAAGCGTATTATTTTCTTATACAAACAAAAAATGCCAAAGTTTGGAAGAATCAAGTTTTAGGTCCGAGCTGAAAGCTGAACAGTAGGTACTCACAAGCCTTGCGGTCATACTAGAATTTTAAAAATGTAAATATGGAAAACGTTTTAAAACCTTAACCTAATTCAACAACCCATTCGGAACAACTTTCTTTACTACACTCATTCCAAATATAATATGGATATGTTTCGAAAATGTACTGCCAAATTTTAGTATTCAAAAAAATTTTAATTTATAAATATTTATGAGAAAAATTTACTGTCAATTCAAAATCAAAATATTGTAGATCAAAAATTTTTTCTTTCAATCAGAGTAACATTATGAATAGAAAAATATAGAAAGAATCAGAATTAAATTAATATTACAAAATTAATAACAAAATTAATTAAATATTGTAAGGAATTTGGAAGAAATTAACTTAACAAACAATCAACTTATGCAAGAAATATGGAAGCAGTGAAAATTATAAAGGAAATTCGAACTATTTTGACGAACTTTCCAATTGTGAAATGAAACAAATTCCCAAAAAATTTGGAATTATTTTAGAAATACTTTTTTTTAGAACAAAAATGTAATTGGATAACATGAAATCAATTTGAGAGAAGGGATTTGTTGCGAAGAAGGCAGAATTTAAACCGAAATTTAAAATTAATTGGAACAATACAGTTGAAAATATTTACATATAAAAAATTGGTAATTCTGAAAAGACCAGAGGTCAAGAAATATAAATAGGAGCAGCTTCGTCAACATTTTACAAGAGTAGGTAAAAAAATTTTGTAAAATTGTTAAATTTGTGTATGTTAACGCCTCTTTGCATTTTTTTTTGTTCTATTTCAAAGACTGCATACATTACGCATCCGAAATATATGCAATCTTTGAAATATATTCGCATATGAATGAAAGTAATTTTAGTAATAGAGTACATAGCAGTATTTTCACAAGTTGAAAGGTATCTGATGTGAACAACAAATAACCCTATTATTTCATTCTTATTAACTTGACGAAAAATTTTCACAAGATTATGGAAACTAATAATAATTTGGTTCTTCTTGGAATTTTACTGTCTGGAATCAAATTTTTTTAAAAACTCAAATACCTATGCATATCAAATTTCATGAAACTCCATTGGTCATTTCCTTAGATATTGTGAAAAATACTAAATAATTAGTTTTCAATTTTCAAGACCTTATAATTCCGATAAATTTGTTAGCTAATTGTTTCAAAATTCAACGTCACAATATACAATTCGTTGATTATCCTTATGTTCTCTAATGTAGCACTACGGTTTTTAAATTCAATTCGAAAATATATTCAATGTTCAAGTTGAAATAAGCAGTTCATATCGAAAATGAATTGGATGTGAAGGTGGTATTAATGAAATATGACAGCTAGCGTCTTCGAAAAGTCTACTCTCACTATTTAATTAAAAATGATCAAAAACGTAACTTGGTACCCCTACAATACCTCCTTTATTGTACGTATGCAATGCGGTCGGTCAGTAAGAATGTGATGTTAGGAAACACGTACAATTTGAATGATATTATTAACAACATTAACAAAAAGTAACACACATTCATTCACCTTTTAATAATACTTAAAATAAAAAAATACTAAAAATAATAAATAGGTTTCAGTCAGTCATTGTTCAATTTAATACTATAAAATAAGTTTGAAAGTGTTATTAAATCACTGGGTGGTGGTTCTTATGTTTAATTTAATATAAAAGGAAAAATTATAATATCATTAGAACTTGTACATACATATGTAGCTAATCACGTCAACATTTTTACATGCGTTCTTTTAAACTAATTTTAAATAAAAGAAAAAATAAAAGTTCTTTTTAAATTAATACACGTTTTAAACGCTAAGGAAATGTACTTTGATTTTACTTACTTATTTGTACTGATGTAATGTAAATTATTTTTTAGATTTTATTACATACATATACTTTATTTACAAATGTATGTAATAAAATGCAATTAATATAATTATAATTCTGTTTATAATTTTATTCACGCGTATTGAACCTATTAGGTCAACATCTTTTTGTTGATAAATGCAGTGAAATTTTCAGTTTACGAGTATTGTTAACTAAATTCTTTATTGAAGTTATGTCAACAAAATAAGTATTTTTAGTTCTATTTATATTCAATATAATTATGTACATATGCATACATACATTTAAATACATTTAAATAAAATTGTGTTTACAGTCAAGAATATTTACAAGAAATACTTAAGTATAAATAGTTTTTTTACGATGTGTTGTAATAATTTGGAGAGATAAGTAGAATTTTTAAATAGAACAAGTCATCAATGTAGCAAGATAATTCTAATATAAAAACACAAGTTACAATTTTTAATTCGTAACTTATTAGTTTTTTAATTAAATATAAAAGAATTAATAGAATTTTTACATTTCGTTCACTTATATTTATACACAAGCTAGTCTACAAATCTGAATGGACCTTTTAAATTGTTTTGATTGTAGTGATTCGTATAAATAGCGCTTACAAGCACGATACAGAAAATGTAGTTGATAATTTAGAAAAAATTAAATTTATCTTTAATTTATTATTGTAAGAAATAAAACAATAGAAAATGACAAGCAACTTTTAAATAGTAGACAAATGCTGAGAGTGCTATGTCTGATAGAATGTTGAGTCTGATTAAGATTAATGTATTCTTTTTTCATTTTAAGACAAAACTAAATCTTTTGTGATTACTTCAAGTTTAAATACTTTCAAAGAATACACAAATCGTGAAGGTATGTTCTTAAATTATATAGCTTCCATTGGGCCTCTGATAATTTGAGAATATTCTAAAAATGAAGGTTGACGAGAGGAGGCATAATATAGCCCATGAAACTATCAGTGCTATAAAAATGTTAAAAGGTTTTAATACTTTTTATTTCGAATGATTTTTAGTTTTTCTTAATAATTGAATAAAATAATTGAAAAATCGGTAATTAGTTTTCCAATCACTTTGCATGTTCACTGTTAAAATATTTCAATTTATTAAACATAGTATATAGTAGGAAATAAGTAGTTAGATTAGATAGTAAAAAAAAATATATAACTATAAACTATCGTTGCTACAAATACCAAATATTGTCATGGGATTCAGTCAGTATTACTACATATAATTGACTCGTTTGAACAATGTGGAATTAAATAAAATTTAATTATTACTCTCTGATAGTTGATAACAATTCAGCAAAAAAAAAATGAGTGATAAGCCTATTTATTGTACGAGCTGATGATATATAACACGTACACATGCTTTTTTCTTTATAGTTATTCATTATACATACATGCATGTAGTAAGCAAAGTTGTACTCAAAGTTCAATTGAATTATGATTTATTTAGATAAGTTTTATTATGAAAAGTGACAGTTTATTTTGTTCTTGAGTGCTTCACGCAGTTCTAAACTTATGATTCAAAATTCGTAATCGTTGATGTACCAATTTTAATTATTACGAATCTAGAAGTTGGAAGCACATAGTTCAATTGTATAGATTTAAATAAATACAAAACATATACAAAGCATACAAAAGACTGGTATCCAATGAGAGAATTTGAATTATTTGATTTAAGTGAGAAGTTAATGATGCATTCGGATCAAATAAATTGTTTGCCAAATTTTTTTAAAATCGTAATAATACTCATTTTCGAAGATCTACCTATTTGAAATGTCGTACATATGTATATACCAAAATTATATTTTAAATAAGTAAAAATTTGCACACTTTTATGATGAGAGAAGAATTTTATAAGAATCGTTAACATAAGTTTTTATTCAAAAGTTGGATAAGGTTTGGAAACTCTACTCAGAAAAATAAGCAGCCGAAAATTGAAATGTTCCTAATATTCAGGGGTGATAATTTGGATGGGGAGGATAACCTGAACTTGGATTTGTATGTTTGTACCTAACGCTAAAATCCTCACTATTTTTGCATGACAACTTCCACGTGTTTATTTTCTAAGTAAATTTTAAAGCAAAATATTTATAATATTATATTTTTGCTTTACTCTGTACTCGCGCACGTACATATGTATATAAATGTGTGTATGTTATTTCAATGTATCCAAGCGGATAATTTTACATATTCTTTGTATGATTACGTACTTATTACGTACATTGACAGCACAAATAGATAATATTTAACTGTTAATGCTAAACAGAATATTAATCCTAAAATTTATGCAAAATTTATACAAAAATAATTTTTTTTTCGCAATTTTCTAATTAAAACTAATAATAAAAAGTCAAGAGTTTAAACTTTTAATCATCATCAATTCTCAATTTATTTCGCTTACATGATATTTACTGTTATTTGTTTATTTGTTTGTCCTAAGGTTCTTAACTAAGTCAATTCAGCAAAACAATAAATTATGCAAATCAAAAAAAAAATTATACGCTTAATAAGTTTTTATTCATTCACAATTTTTTTTTTTTTGATATACCGGAAATGTTTTTGACCTTGAACACTATGTGTCGCTGGTAAATCTATTTTAAAAATTATAGGGGTTCTTTAAAATAATTTTTATGTTTTTTTTCTGATTGTGTTTGCTTTTTGAATTTGTCTTTTATAATGCAGTATGTAGGTAGGATTATGATTTCTTTTCTGTTTAAATATCGTGCATACGGTCTAACATATGCCTGTACCCGCAATTAATATACATACATAAATATTATTTTGTAGTTTATAGATGCAAATAAAATTTTATATACTTATTATGTAGGTACTTGATAGAACAAACGAATTATAAACTTTGGCAATGTTTTCCTTTCATATACACACTAGTACATATGTATACATATGTATGTAGGAATAGAATATAAGAGTGCCCAAATAAAATATACGTTGTGATCAGATTGCAAAGTATTCTTTGAAAGTGTTAGTTGCATTAAATTTAATGTGGGGAACATTATTTTATTTAGAATAAATATTATGTCTACGTTAAATATTAATATATTTAGAATTTAATTATTTTATATTTTATGCTTTAGATTAACATGCATTAAAAATTCAGTTGTGTTAGGTTCAGTTGTATTTAGTAAAAAAAACATTAAACACAACATACATATGTATGTACAACACAAACATTTATGAAGAAAACACTCATGTATAGAAAAACTTTTACACAAAATAAGAAGAGATTATTCAGAAGTTTGATATTTTGAGTGTGAAAAGTCATATAGAACTCTGTGTTTTGTCACTTTAAACTGTATAATCTAAAATAGAGCCTACCATGGCCTGTTTTTTCGTATTTATATGCATGAATTCAACCAATATTTTATAAAAAGAAAAAATACGGCAAATTGGTTATTTGGCTAGTCAAAGTTAAAGCTGATGCTTGGCTCTAAAGAACCAAGTGCAAAGCCCCAGTTGCCCTAAATGGATTAAGAAAAAATAAAAAAAGAAATAAAAAATTTCTTTGAAGTTTAAAATTTTAAACCACGGTTGTTGAAACATGAGACCAGTTACCTTTTAAGGAATATCAAAGTTTGTAAACAGTATTTTCACTTAGGATCGTTGTACATTTTTTTTATAATACGAGTATGCACATTAATTAAAGGGCCACTTGCTAGCTCTTATTGCAACTAGTTTACAAGGATATTTTCATAATCTTATGCAACATTTTAACAGCGTGATCGATTGTATGCTGGCAACATCTGATTATTTTTTTTTTGCTTTTTGTAACAATTGATTAATTATTAACTTGCAAACGTAAAATTAGATGATTTCCGCCAAATTTCTATTTTAACCATTTATTTTTCTGGACAGCTTAATTACTACTTTTATTTATACGAGTACATAATATGAAAACAAAATAAACAAAAATGAATAAATTTAAAAATAAAAATAAAAAATTGTAATAAAAAACGCAAAGAAACGTTTAAAGTCCAATCTACTCTTATTAAGATAAACGTATGTCAATTTAATGTTCAATCAACCTACTAACATAAAAAATAATGAAAAATTTTGAGTTAAGCTTAAAAGGAAAATTAAAAGCGCGTCATCAGAGATGCAAAGTATATAAAATTTTCTTGTTTTAATTCTTTTCGTTTTTCACATGTTTTTTTTATTTTCTAAAATTAGCTGTAAATTACTAACAAGTCGTGAACTCGTCTACATATAATTGCAAAGTCAGCTCTTTTTTATTGTCTACTTTTTTATTTTCATTTTTTAAACTGCATAAATGAACCTATACTTATACACATGTGCATAAGTATGTCTGCTTTTAATAAACAAGAAAATTTATATTTTTTATATTATGCATTACTAATTTGCATATAATCGGTTCAAGGTAGATTTATAAACGTTAAATGTGTAGAAATGACTGTAAAATTACGAAAAAAAGCCGCAACCCGGTATTTATGTTGTGATATACAAATATACATACTCAGATATTCATACAAATTGTGTTATATTATTTGTTTAAAATTTTCACAATTACTATATAGATACGATTGTAAGTAGATGTACGTATACTTTATATAGGTACATACATAAGTACGTATATTAATGCAAATTTAAATTAAAATCTAGTTCAGTTCGGTGTAGTTAAGATCGTTTTAAAAAATAAAATGAAAAAAGAAAAATATTAGAAGACTAATTTATTATAAGTAAGTAGAAATAACGTACATGTATAAGTACAAGTTGGACATACAATTCGACTTAAAAAATATTTGACAATTTTGTTGAATAATGTCGATGAAAAATGAAAAGATAAATCAATAAATAAAACTGTCCTAATCTTTCCTAAACTTCTTTCATCATGTATGTGTGTATCTATCCAATGTATGTACTTAAAGATCTAAATTACTGTTTTAAAGATGCACGAAAAAATTTAATTTCTTTCACTAATGAAATATTCTTATATATGTATATACTGATGTGTTGGCAGAAAAGGTGGCCAATTAGAATCCGGTGATTTAAAAGTAAACGAAGTGAAAGAGAAATGGTTGGAGCTATGGAGAATGCATCCTGCGCTCCAATAAGCAAAGAGCATTATAAAAATTTTATATACAATTTATTAAATTCCAATCCATCTGAATCAATTCTATACAAAATGATTTAAATATATTTAACTTTAGCTAAAATACAATCAAAGTTCTGTTCGCCAACAATTATGGGAGTTTTTAGAATTTTTTACATACCTTCATTGCCAACACTTCCTTGCTGTTTTCGGATTACTCTTAGGATGGGTTACAGAGTAGTTGAATAATTTTGTATATGCATAGCATTATGCAACTACTGCAGTTATTATACTGGTACATTATAAGATCTTCTTAATTTGGTGTTGACATTTTGGTTTGATAGAAATGTAAACTTACCTACTATGTATATAATCAAATGTATAAGTATATAATTTTTTAACGACGATTTTCTTCAAAACTTGCTCCATCCATAAATTTTTCCGAACTCCCCAAAAAGCTTTAAAACTAGCTTCATTACAATGAATAAATCCATTTTTATAGTTTCGAATATTTTTGACCATAATAGTTTTGAATATTTTTATTAAAAAATTAAACATTGTTCCCGAATCGAGAAGTTTTTCCACTACTGTATGTGCTTAAATAAGAAGTCTTCATGCAATACTGAAAAAACAATTACCATAATGTAAAATGTTAAAATTTATTTACTGAGTAGTTACGGCTTCATTCAAATCAAAAATAGTCGATGACCTAATATTGTTGTACAAAAAAAAAATTACGCAAATTTTTGTTATGGTTAAATGTATAGGTACTAGTCTAAATACAAATTTTTACTTTTGGTATAAAATGCAATGCAATAAACATTGTCTGAACATAATAAACTGTTGTAATGCAATTAGCATTACAATAAAATTAGATTAAAATTTAAAACGAAACTTTTGTAACGCATTTTGAGTTCATCTTTCATGTATTCTTTAATAACTTGTTATACGAGTATGAACTATGTATGAAACTATGTACAAGTCAATGAGATCAATTTATTGCATTTACATATTGGGCAAGAGCACTATATGATAATATTAATTTTTTGATTTAAATAGTAAAAATTTATTTGGTAAAATTACCTAAACACTGCTGGTTGTGAAACAAAAATCTGTTTATTCTATATATATATATAGATGGTATATAATTCAAAAGCTCGCGGTTGTTTACAAATTTTATTACAAATATAACTACATAATAGAGTTATTGCTTTTGCCATTCCGGAACTACTTGTTGCAAAATAATCATATTCAATTTTGAATTCTCGAAGAAAATTGTGAAACTGGCGACACATGATCTTTTTTGAACAGAGGTCTTAATTAAATATACGAAACTGATAGTTAAACAAGTTCTCAAACAAAACTTGCAAAGTTCAATAAGACCTCTTCCAAAATTCATTGTGCCGGATGACTAAATTTAATAACTTTTTTGGAACTTTAGTCCTCCTGAAATCAATTTCCAAAATTGTTCCGGGACAAATTTTGTAACGCTCTTCTACTTCTTTTGATAGTGTGCAGTTTATGGGTTTTTTAACTTTTTTAGGTCGTTCATAAAGTTTTCTTTAAACCTGGAGTCTCACAAGGGCAATTTTGAAAAAGATTCCGCAACAAAGTTTTCAAAACAAGGTCAATCTAAAATACAATAAGTGTAAATGATTTTTCAAAAAACTTCAGAAAAAGAGTTATAATATGTAGATTCTGCTAAGGGAAAAATTAAGATGAACTTTTGTAAATAAAACTTAATAACAGTTCGACAAAGTTACATTGGACCCTATACTTTTTGACCAATAATTTTGTATGTTGGAGGACCAAAATGGTTTTTAACATTTTATTTGGCAAAAGCAAGAAATTATTTTGTTATTTTTTATTAATTGAATATGCTATGCTGCAAATAAAAAAATTATTTTTAATTTCCTTATAAATGATGTTTTTAGAACATTTTTTAGTACCAAAACATTTTGTAACTTTAGTGTAATAAAATGCTTAATGGTTTCGCTATATCTCTTCTTATCCGTTCGTCTATTTCCATTTCTATTTGAATAGATTTCTTTATTATGACTTTAAAATTTCCCTTAATATGAATCGGTAGAAAGACAATTATTTCATTACTTAAAAATTAAATCTAACTTCTAGACTTAAAATGTTATAGGAAATGTGCTATTTTATAAATCATACGTTTGATTGACTACATTTTGTTTTCAAATTGTTTTCAGTTAAGTTTGACAATTTACCTTGAACTATAAACAAAATAACCAGGTAATATTTGTTTTTGCATATATATATTTTACGCTTAAGTGTTAATTATAATCTAAATATATTGCCTACACGTAAACGACTACACAGTTCGCTAAAGTTTTTCAAATTCACGCGAAAAAAAGAATAAATTAATTAACAAAATATTTTGAAATAAATTTTAACAAACTAAAACAAATTTGTGTTTACAAAAGTTCTCATAATTTTCTGATTTAAATTTTGAATCAAAATACTTGAAAAGGTTCTTTGTTAAAACAATGTCAGTTTATATGGGAACAAATTTTTCCGAACATTCTGTCGACTCTCTGTTTCGTATAAATAAAAAAGTTTAAAACAAAAAATTCCCATTTTAAAAAGAAACGTTGTTTTATTGGCTATTGTCTTAAATAAAATTTCAAGAGTAAAATAGACCACTAATAAAAGCTATGTAATAAACCATTTATACTTCATATGATCTAGAAACTGACCAGTTTATCACTTCTACAGAATAAATTCAAGCAATTTTTGTTAAGAGCTGCTTATTAAAAACAAGAGTGTAAGCCGGCCGACTTATAAACATTATGTCAAAATTAATTTTTTTTTGTTTTTCGCAACAAGTATTTGCATGCAGTTAACAACAACTCATAATATTCATGAGCACTAGTTTTCATTTTAAAAAATATTAACCTAAAACTAAGAAAATTTTTAATAACCTTATTTACACCAGTGAGTCAACTGGTTTGGCTTTTTTTTGCTTAATTAGCATACTCAAAAGGAAAAATGTAGGTAAAAATGATTAAACCTTATATGAACAGGTACGTAAATGAATTTCACAGAATTTACGAGTATTATTATTTTACTTGGAAGTGCAAGATACTTTTATCACATTTATATATTTTCTTATTAAGTATTATACATAAGTATGTATATTAAGTACTTACGTAATAATTAAATTGTTATACTTAATAATATATGTAAATGTGTAATTTATAAAAAATGTGAAAACGAATTGTTTTTCGCTTTTGTTAAAGTCACGGTATTCAATTTCAAAGATTTGTAAATTATTTTAGCTTAACAAGAATTTGTTGAAGACACGCCCTTAATTTAATTTATGGATCTTGGGCATTTGATTCGCTTGTTCGCCCATGAACGAATACTTCCACCATATTAAGGTATGAGAATTAAAATACATACATACATTAAAATACTTACAGAATTCCAGGTTTTCTGTCAAACGCTTTGTTTTTCAACTTAGGATTTCTCAACGAATTTTGATAGATATAGAAAATGTCTACAAATTAAACATCTAGAGCTCCATAAATTGTAAGAATTTGATTCAGTTAAAAATTAATTTTTTTTTTCATAACATTTTTAATATTTTTGTGTAAATTACAACAACGTATAATCAGCTGTAATTTGACTTGAGAACTAATTTTTCATAAAAATAAAATACCCAAAATATTGTGTCGAAAAAGCGTCATATTGTCAAGCACTTTCCATTTACGTACATAAGTATATGCTAATGAAATGTTATATTATGAATTTGCTATATTATGCAACTAAACTGAACACAATAATTGCCGATTACTTGCGAATATTCCACTAAAGTAAAACTGAAAAGTTTTCCGAATTTTTTGTGCACAAATTACTTCAATTTGAATACAAAAAAGTTTTGAGAGTTTGTCTAACTGAACACTTTTTATTGTTTTACTATACAATTTTGTGCCAAAAATAAATTATCCCCTAACTATTTTAGTAAGCATTGAATATTAAGATTTTAAGTATAGTTTTTAGTAATTTAGACGAGATTTGGAAATGCTAACGAAATTTGTGTGTATTGTATAAAGAACAATATTAACCGTTAAAATCGAAATAAGGTTATTCACGTAGAATTCTTAGGCTCTTTACCAAGTTTCATAGTGTTTCCAAGTTCTTTTAAATAATTTTTTTATACCTCTCTGTATTTTTCCGGTTATATATTTACCTGTCTGTTACAAAAAATATTTAGTTTAATAAAATTTTTACCTTTGTTAAGTAAAAGCCTTAATTTTTATCTTTTCATCTTTTTACCTCTTTTTCTTAAATTCTAACTCTTTAAATTTGTTCCAATTTACTGATTTTCTGTTCGAATTAAAGTGAATTGTTAAGACGGCTTTGTGCAATGCTTCCGTTTCGATTATTTTTTCTATAATTGTATTATTCCGGTTCTTCATCTAAACTTTGAACTCTTGGAATATGTAAACAGTATTCTTTACTTCTTTCAAGTCATCTAAGTCATTATCCGCCAGTAACCGCCTTAGAATTTCTTCATCTCCTGCCCCGCTTCATAATTCATTTTATAATCAAATACATATAACAAGCTTTATCGAGATAATGGAAATTTTCAAAACACAGTCATTATTATAAATGCATTCACTTATTTCAAATTTAATACAATTTAATATAACAAAAACTTAAATCACATTAATAAACTCAATACCGCCAATTCCACATCTTACAGAATATGCAGAGCATAACGAAATAAACGTTATTAATTGGTGTCAGTATACCATTTTCAATATTTTTAATTGCTTACAGTCATCTTACAGTCATATATAAATATTAAATTACGTTTTGATCAGTTCACGTACTTGATTAATAGCTTACAAAATTTCCAAATCAATCAATAAAAATCATTGTCAGTGTTAACGAAATTATAAATTATTATTCATTTAAATGAAAAGAACACACCACACATCATAATCATCCACCCCGACAACTTTTTTTAACCTTTCACTTTAATCTTTAAAAATGGTTACGTAACAATATGCCAAATCTTTTAATCTATACAAAAATTAAAAAAAAATGTACTCAAATAAGTAGTTGCAAAAATTTGTATAACACATATTATATAATTGCGATAAGTACTTATTTATCCGAATTCTACGTAAGTATGTACACATGTAGGTATCTTTACAAAATATAAATGTTTGTATATCTGTTCAAAAATAATTATTGCTATACTCGCAAAATAAATGGGTTTTTTTTTTTGTGAACTTCAAAAAAAATTTGCAATGTTTAATAAACAATAAAAGAAAACGAAAAGCTTTAGAGTTGAACTTGTTAACTCTGTGATATCCATACGAATGTTTTCCAAACAAGTCCTGTTATTCATAAAATTTGAATAATAAATTTATTGAAAATACTGCATGACAGTTACTTTAAAATGTTTTTCGGACGATGACAGTATTGTGTCGAAAAATTGAAAAAAAAACTCGCATAGTACTCTCGGAGTACTATGTTATGTCCAAGAAAAGAGTAAATTATTTTTAAAGTTGCATAGCAGCCATTCACGAACCGTGACGTCAATTTAATTATGGAATAGTGCAACATTTACCCTTTAGATATTTATGAAAAATTAGTACGGATAGCTTAATAAGTTCATCAGTGAATAAGTTGAACACTGAAACCGAAGGCGGTCGGCTATAGGTAGTTAGACGGAGACAGGTTTTGTAGATATAAGAGTTTATAAAAAGGTTTCACGACCTCCGTTTCTAAGCACTACAAATATAGTGATAAATTCTTTGTAAATGTATAGTGATAGTTCTTTGTTCCATCGAACAAACGATTTTACGGGTATTAAAATCTGACGTCAACTTATCGAAACGAACGAAAGAATAATGAAAGCAAGGTTTTTTTTGGTATTTCAAAGATGTTTAGGTTTTTTTTTAATTTTGCGAAAGTCATTTTAATTTTATCTGCTTAATTTTAAATGTTTTTATTACAATTTCATAAATTTGTTTTTTTTTTTTAATTTTTTTTAATATGACACAATATTATTGCCCACCTCTTTTAATTTTTGTGTTTTATATAAAAGGAGAAAAAAAAACTGTGAAAATTGACTGAAAAATTTAAACAAATATACTTTAAAGTTTGTGTTGAATTGAAATATTGAAAGAAAGAGAAAACAAGTAAAAACGTTTCAGTCGGTATGAACCGATTGAATTATACCCTGCACCTTTCATTGTTGTATAGCAATTACTTAAACCTGTGAAACCATTCTATAGAAACTTCACGGATATGTCTGATCTATAACTGAACACACAAGTTTCGTGAATCTGACTTTATTATTTTTCCAAATATTTAAAATTAGTTTTTGGAGTTGTATGGCAGGTACCCGAACCTGCCAAGCAATTCCACTAAAACTTCGCCAATATATCTGATCTATAATTGGACACACAACTGCCAAGTTTCAAGAATCTAACTTTATTACTTTTCCAAATATTTAAAATAAGCTTTTGGACTTGTATGGGAGCCACTCGAACCTGTCAAGCAATTCCACCAAAACTTCAGAAATATCTTTGACCTATAATTGGACACATAACTGCCAAGTTTCATGAATCTGACTTTATTATTTTTCCAAATATTTAAAATAAGCTTTTGGACTTGTATGGGAGCTGCTCGAACCTGTCAAGCAATTCCACCAAAACTTCAGAAATATCTTTGACCTATAA
Source organism: Condylostylus longicornis (assembly GCF_029603195.1). Taxonomy (NCBI): domain Eukaryota; kingdom Metazoa; phylum Arthropoda; class Insecta; order Diptera; family Dolichopodidae; genus Condylostylus; species Condylostylus longicornis. The sequence goes on along the minus strand of NW_026578017.1, from coordinate 6,675,033 downwards.
TTGGACACACGACTGCCAAGTTTCATGAATCTAACTTTATTATTTTGCCGAAATTAAAAAATTTGCTTTTGGAGTTGTATGGCAGCCACCCGAACCGGTACAGCTACCTCATTAAAATTTTTAGAGCATATGTAGAATATAATTGGACACATGTATACAAAATTCTATATTTGTACCTTTATTAGTTTTTGAAATAATTAAAATAAACTCTTTGAGTTGTATGGCAGCTCCCCGAACCCGTTGTCCGAATTGGTCCAATAACAATAGGGTTCGTCCTTGGCACAAAAGAAACAACTTGTGAAAGTTTGGTGTCGATTGCATTATTCGTTTTTGAGTTATCGTGCGATCGGACGGACGGACGGACGGACGGACGGACATGTCTAAATCAACGCAGAATTTTACGCTGAGCAAGAATATATATATATGTCCATACCGCAGATGACTCCTTCAAGTAGTTACAAACTCCATACCAAAGTTAATATACCCTTCACGAAGTGCAGGGTATAAAGAATAAAAATTGCGAAAACCGCAATATCCCATACATACTCGTATGTGTGTGTGTCTGTACTTACGTCTGATATAACCAACTCAAAAAAATGTCGATAAAATCCGTGGCAAGCAAAATAGCGTATTTCTTTTTTAAATTTCCAGTCTCTGATCAGGTCCATATTATTGTTACTCACTAGTTTCATAAGAAGCCTAAGTAAAATTTAAGAAAAAGAATTTACTAATATAAAAATCAGTGGTCTGGCGTGTCGTAGAAATTTCCGGAGAAATATTGGGCCCATTAAAATCTACTCATATACAAAATTCTTTCTTGAACAGTCCAGATTCTAGAAGTTTTGTAAGTAGACAGTCAGAGAGAATATTTTACTAAACAATTCTCTTGATATCAGCCAATCAATTGAGTTTAATGACAGTTGTAGTGAGTTGAGCAGGTGTTAGCAAATATTTTAAATCTTAAAATTAAAAGTATGTGTAACGAATTTAATTCTTGTTTTCTTTTGTTTTTCTTAGAAAAATCAATGCAAACATTTGATGTGGCATTCATATGAAAATCTGAAGTATTTACAACTAAAAATATTCTAAAACTATAGAACATTTATAGCAAAAATTATTAAAAATGTTCTAATGCAATAGAATTAAAATTAATCGCGTCATAATTCAGTATTTACTACTTTTTCGATGTTCTATTTGGGTAGTCAAGTCGCTATCAATCAAAAGTAGTTAATTAGTTGAAATGAAATTCTCATTACTTGAATGTTTTATTCAATGAATGAATCACTTATAAACTTTGTCAAAGTTCAATATAAATTACGTCAGAGTAACAAAATTTATAAAAGTAGGTATTGGTGATATTGAATAACAACCTACAATAATTTAATATTTTGGTTGATTTTAATTAAGAAGAAAAAAAGAAGGTAAAAGTAATTTTTTATGAAGGTTGTAATAATTTTCGTTATATAAGAGCACGAAGCGGTTCTAGAAACTAATATGTTTCGGTAGTTAAATGATTAATCAAGAACTCATCATATGATGAGTCTCAAGTAGACAAGGATTTTAAAGTAATTGAGAAACTGGAACAAGGAAAATATACGATTGGATCGTTATTGGATTGGATCGCAATCGTATAGAAATAGATGTAATTATGAAGCAAATAAAATATGCGTACCATTACGAGTCCGCAAAATTTAAACACGATATTTCATTTCCAATAAAAGTGGACTTAAGTCACTTTTAAATTGAACAATATAATTGTATAACTATGAGTAAACGTAATTAACAAGGAAAGTCAACATAAATAATTGTAGATAATTAAGCGTAGAAATAAATTTTTCATATAAATGTAGTGCGGTGAATTGTATATACTCGTAATATACGAGTGCTTTATTTACATTATACACTATTTAATAAGATATTAATAACATAGTACGCAAAAATTTGTTATTATTTTACAATTCGCCTCCCGGAAAGTTGAATTTTAATAACGAAATTTTAACTGGCCGCATAGCTTACCATAAGAGAAGTGATGTGATGGCATCCAAATTCGCATATCGAGTTTTCGTTGGAAATGCACTTCTCTGTAATAGGAAAGCATAAATACACCACTTTGAGAGATATACATACTTATATACGGATGCCTGTGATTATTTTTAAAAGAATAATCTGAGAACAACACAACAAGACACTTAACTTTTTATAATCTCTAAGAAATCAGGTTTCAGTAAGACTTTTACTAGGAGCTGGATTTACATTTTTGCCCATATAAGTAAAGAAAACTTACTTATAAAGTTTACTTGAAATTTAAAATTTTAAATTTGGTTACTAAAACAATGAACCAGTAAATTGTCGTGAATGAACGAGCTCGGAAACAGAATTTTTACTAAATGCCGATTTTACATATCGTATTACAACTCAGAAATTGATTGGCGGAATTTCTTAAAATTTAATATTTGAGTTCTAGTTGCCAACGAAATTAACTGGGAAGCCTTGCAGGGAATACAGATAGGGGAAAATGAACCTCTGCTAAAAACCAAATTTATATATTTTTAGTTAACTAAGGGCTTATTGTTCATAGAACTTGAAATAAATATTTAAAAGAAAATTTTCATAATCTAATGCAACACTTTAATAATGTAATCGGTTATGTACAGGACACATCTAGTTATACACTTTTAGAACTTTACTATTAATTCTACTTAATTTACTATGTAATAATTTATAGCTGTAATAATATACTATGCAAGAAGATTTTTTTGATTTTTTTAAATTGTTTTGAACTACGGGGAATTTCGCCGAAAAACAAATAGCTAAAGATATTTATATTACGTAAAATGAACATTCCGATTGTAATAAATTGTATAAATGTTCGATTCAAATTCTATTCTGTTCGATTAAATTTTGCACAATAATTAAAATTTTATTATATAAAATTTTATTGAGCTTGGAAACAAGTACAATTTCTATATCAACCAAGTAATTTACCTGACTAATAAGTAAGCAATTTTTATGTAAAGACCTTTTGAACTTGAAATTATATACTGAAAAATTATTATCTGATTAATTACCTGAATAAATTTTTTAATTTAAATCAAAAACTTTTTTAATTAAATATTACATTCAAAAAGGAATTCGTTTACACTTGATGATACTTGATTTCCCAAAATCATTCGAAAATTAGCTTCTTGAGCTTTAATATTCCTGATATTTGATCTTGTGACAAATCTTTTATATTAATTTCAGTCAAGGCAATTAATGAAAAAGTAAAAAAACTGACATTTCGTATACAATATTTTGGTATTTAAGTGTAAATGGTCTTGTTCAGCCGCGCATGAGTTGATTCCTTCTAGTTTTTTTGGAAATAAAATAGTTCGTGGGGCGGAGGACCCCTAGCGCAAGTTGTTTGGACGACTAAACAAAATCACATTGAAAAAGTTGTATTTAACCAATGTCCATCAATAACAGCTTCGAAGCAGTGAAAACTATATCAGCGGATTATTCCCATTTTTTTTCTATAAATAAACTTGTATACTCAACAGTAATGTCAATTGTTGATGTCAAACTTACCGTTTTAGTGTAATAGCTGTTAAACATGAATAATATTGAATTAAGAAACTAAAAATTTTTAGAAAAACCGTCAATTATTTTAAAAATTTTCGCTGATTTTTTTCGACATTATCGTTTTCAACTTGGTCATTTGAAATTTTTATATCACACGTACCAGTTGCCAAGTAAAATCTACTTTAATTTATTATTAATAATGTTATTCATTATTCCAACCGATCCAAAATTTCAGGTAATCTCAACTTGAATTATTTTTGAAGACGTACAGATCACTTTTCCTTACTCTTATTTTATATTTATGTATGTACTCGTACATACATATGAACTTACTCGTAAATGTTATAAAAAAACGAATAAAATTCACTCTCACAAAATTATTTCATATAAGTATGTATGTAAGCTTGTATGTTCATAACAATTTGTATTTACAAGAAATAATTACGTAAATGTACCAATTAATTTAAAAATAATTTTCGCAACGTGTATCTACATATTTATGTATGTACTTGAATATTTTGATAGCAATTAAAAATAAACGCGCACTATAATGAAGTAGACAACAGAAATGTTATTTCGTCTCAAGAACATACCATTTGTACATATCTATGTTGCTGTACATATGCATGTACAGCATACTTACATTTATACATTTTTAAAGAAAATTAGTAGACAATAAAAAGTGAATAACAAAAAGTTTATAACCTAGACCTAGACCGAATAGCGATTTGTTTTTGGATTTTTGCCTATTTGCTTGCTAATTTTTATACAAAACGCCTCTAGTGAAAAAGAAAAATTTATTTTTTAGTTAATTTTGTTGTTTTTTTTGTAAAAAAAATGCTTACATACAGAAGAAGTACACACGGTACATATGCATACATTCCCATAACACATATTGTTATACATAATTTAATTTTCAATTATGATAACTTGAACGTTTTGAAAGAGTTTGGCAATGAAATTTTAATATGGCACACAAACTAAAATAAGTATGTATGTATGTATTTACTTGCAAATCTAACTAAGATTTCAATTTCTATACTGATTTCTATTTGTAATAATGAAAAGTAATTTTTAAAGTCTATAACTTCACCATATAGATTACAGATTTTTGTATGGACAGATGGGCAAAGGAACGCTTCCCTTCCTAATACGGCCGGCCATTATGCAGCCAACAATAACTTTATGATACTTCCTCACCCCCTCCTATTTTATTCCGGTATCAATTGTACTAACACATACGTACTAAGTAAAATTGAAATGTACATATGTATGTACACGTAGATATGTTAGTAACAATTTTAATATGACTATTGAAATAAAGAAGAGAAAATTAATCATATCGAAGGAAAAGTGAGATACTCACTAACCGTAGAGATTTCGTGCTGTGCATATATACGTTATGTAGAATGGTAATATAGGGGAAAAAAAGAATCGACTTCTAATTACAAAATAATTTGTAATGAGAACTTTTAATTAGCTATTACTTAGTTGATGTTTCTGAAAATAGATTTACTAGTCAAATTAATAGCGGTTTTCTCATATTAACATACTTACAGAATTGCATACTCTCCAAGAACAACCTCTTAACAGTCGCTAATCACTATAAAATTGCTTGAGAATCGTTTTACATTAAGGACTGGGGTTCCACATTATACATATATAATATACAAAAGCAAAATTAGTAATTTATTATTATGGATAATAATTATGAATTTTTCATGGTCCCAAATTCAAAGGTCAGTAAATTCAACGTGTTGATACGCAAATCGCGAAATCACTCTTTTCTTCAAAGGTGCAACTCAGCATAATTTAGGATATATTACTTATTTCAGAAAGTTTATTTGTTGTTTAAAATCAGAAATGTTGCAAATTTGAAACAATATCAAAACAGGATATGAACAAAATCCAGTTCTCTTGTACTTTCCTTATTTTAATTTTGACAAGAAGATAAAAAGTGGTATGAAACCTTTTACCTGCGGTATGTATGAAACATTTTATTTCACGTTATAAGGCAATGTCCAAATAACATAAATACCTTATGCCCATCTTTTTTAATTTTTTGATCTGTATTAAAAAGTGTTTTTGCAATCATGGACACAAAATATTTCAAGTTGTCAGCCCCATGATTGTTAATTTGCTCCATGATTGTTAAAGTGAATGAAATCATAAGATTTTTAAAACAGCAGTTTTATTTTCATGTATAAAGAACTCGGAAACGATGTCCACAAAAGTCAGGTTTTTCTTATTGAGAAAAATATAAAAAAACTTATTATTTATATTCGAAAACCAAAGTCATCCCGCTCTAAGCAAATAATTCCACTGTTCCACTGTTAATTTCTCCCATAATTTGTTTAAGTACAAATCTGAAATTAATGACGGGCCAAAACAATTTTATTGTTAGATATTTTTAATGAAAGAAACGTATACTAAAATTGACAACATACTAATGTCTTGATTCGAATGTCTCAGTGGACAATTAATGTGTTAAGGAAAACATAATTCTTAATTCACTTACAATTTATTATTAAAATTCGTTTTGAATCAAAAATAAAATATTATGAAAATTAAAAATAAAAATTTCTCTGGAAAACACAATTTTACAAAAAATGGACTTTGTACGTTTTGAATCGGGAGCACTTTATATATTTTCTAAACACTAAAATGTTCACACTAAATACAAATAAATCTTAAAATAAAAGTTAGAGTAAAAGTGCATCGTTTCACATGCGATTCATATAAATTTTTAATATTTTGCCAAGAGGCGGGTGATAGGCAACATAAAATCTATGGTGTTAATATGGGTGAAAATTATTTTTTATCTGGTAAAATGGTGCAACTAGTTTTTTACTTGTAATTTTGTATTAAAACCATTTTTGTCTTTTTTGCTAAAATCGTAAATCATTAAATGACCTCAATTGCTAAAAAATTACTGAATAAATTAAAAAGAAAAACAATAATAGAATTGCATTTCGTTTTATGTGTAGGTGTTCGAAGAAAAAACCGCATAAATTTTGCATAGTCTGACGATTAAACAATGTTTGTTATTCCTTTAATTTCATTTTCCTTTAAGGAAAATTTTATTTGGCATATTATGAGCTTATGAGAACTGGAAATCTTACTTGATTTTCAAGATCGTACTTTATTTACACATACATTTTAATTTATTTTAATTTTGTTTTGCGTATGCGCGCAAAAAATGTATAACAAATTGTAATTTTACAATGTTTATATAAAAATAGTAAATATATTTTATTAAATTAATATACACGTAGCCCGAAACTTAGTTTTTTAAGGAATTAGTATATGATTGGAAGAAACAATTAAAGCAACACAGTCCAGAGGTGCCTAGTGAATCCTCATAGAAACGATAGAAATTGTGTACTTATTGTATTTTTATAATACTCTATATTTAACACACTAGCGGGCTACGACAAATCGTGAAGGAAAGGAGGGGGAGGGAAGATTCTACTTATATAAGGGATAAGAAATTTCATAACACGGTAATTGGTAGATAGAATTTTATGGAAATACTATACTGGACTCTTAATGGACGAGAGGTGTAATTTCGATAAAGAAGGGTAATATTACAACTCTTTATATTTAATTTATAAACTGGCTGGTAAAATACTCAAATTTTCATATGCATGCGCTTATGTATGCGTATAGGTATGTGCAAAAGAAGTTTGTTAAGTTATTTCTTGTCGAAGACAAAAAAAAGGTTAAAGCAACAAAACTTTAACACATATCTCTTCCGACAAACACGCTATGTGTACATAATATGATATAAACTGAAAAAGTGAAACATGCGATTAATCCACACAAACAATAAATTGATCATGTCGACCAAATGTTATTGATTTCGTTCATATTCCTGAATGCGCGATTATAACTTACAGGTATATGGATAAACTTTTTTCTGCCGTCTGCATTTCCATAAATAACATTCATGAAAAACGAGTTAAAATTAAAACATTAGTATAAAATATACAAACATAGGTGAAAAACAATTAACATGCAAACAATAATCAACAAAAACAAATGGGTAACCGACATACACATATTAAAAATAAGAATGTGATTACCGCGACTTGACAAAAATACGGGTCTGGACACAATTATTCTGCCTATGTGTTTTATAGGAAAACTATTTACTTATTTCTATAGAAATTACAGCGTTGAAACACACTTTTTTCATGTGAATTTTAAGTTTTCTATTGGAAAAATTGAACAAGATCTGCGATCATTTTTATGTGAAAAGAAAATTTGCAATTTTGTGAACTAACCACAACAAAAATTTGAGCTTAGATATTTCAGATGTTAGATTGATTTAATTGATATTAGATTTTTGAAACAGCTGTTATTAAGTGGTGATAGAAACAGGTGAAAATATGAAAAACAAAAGAAGGGTCTATTCACTTTGGTGTGAAGTTTGTAACCACTTAAAGGAGTCTTCCCCGGTCTGTCCGTCCGTTCGATAACTCAAAGTTTGCCAAAAATTAAATTTGGCAAAGGTGTGTCCAATTACATCTTACTTATATCCTAAAAATTTTAATTGAATTATTGAACTGATTGTGGTAGTTGCTATACAACTCCAAAAGCAAATTTTAAATATTTGGAAAAATAATAAAGCTAGATTCATGAATCTTGGCAGTCGTGTGTCCAATTTTAGGTCAGACATATTCCTGAACTTTTGGTTGAATGACTTCACAGGTTTGGGTAGCTGCCACAGAACTTGTAAAACAAATTTTAAATTTAAAAAAAGATTTTAAACTCAGATTGTGCAGGGTGCAGGCTATAATTCGGTCAGTTTATACCGACTGAAACGTTTAAATACTTGTTTCAAAATGAATTTTGTGTTACGATAACATATTCTGGGTGCTACAAAAATTGCAGACTGCGATATAAATGTAAAATTGCAATAATTCAGGATTAGAGAAACAATTATTATATCTTTCTAACTTTCATAAGAACGAGTATAAAATCACCGTACTTTGCCTTAGAAGAATCATGATTATCAGTCTCGACGTTGTATTTTTGCCTTATAGAGGTTACTACATTGTCTTAGACAATGTTTAAAATTTTTTTCTTAATCAGATTACTGTTTTAACAGTTTTTATAACAGTTTTTTATTTCAGTTTTTAATTTATAAGCTAAAATTACTTTTAAGTTTGTGCTCCTAAAACAGTTAATGTAGTGCAAAGACAACTAAATTAATGTAATGTAACATGTAACGTGATGTAAGGTAGCACGTAACACATAACATATAGTAACGTAAACCAATCTGTAACGTTACACGTAACCTAACGTAGCGTTTTATAAAAGTTCATATTATTTATCAGTAAAACACCGGTGTTCCAGTACTATTTTAGTTTGTCACACTATTAGACAATGAGCATCAAAACTTATAAACATTACCTTACATCGTCACTGACATTAAGCAAGGAATGTGAATGTATATTGCAACTATGTAATAAAAACCTTATTAATTTCATTATTATTAAAACAATCAAATTCCAGACAAATTCCAAGTTTTAAATTTCAATATTTTATTACATATGACTTAAGAACTAATTGCAATTTAAATTGAGCAAATAGTTTTTCTTAATCTTGTGGACCTTATAGATATAGTTTCCGTTAAAATAATAGCAATGTTATGTTTATTTGTTTAACGGTTCTGTTTAACTGACGGTCACATAAAAGTTCATATTTTAATATTTAACAAGTATTGCAAATATTTTAATTCATATTCCAAAAAAAATATTAATATACAATATAGTTTTTTAATTGTACATTTTATAATAATAGACTGAAAACGATAAACGTTATTTAATTAGTAAGTATATAGAAGTATGTATGTATAAGGAAAATAAATTTGTATATAGATTGTATTGATAAAAATTGCTATTCATAATTTGTTAATTGGCTTTTAACAACTGTCTCATACGTAAATAAGCAAATAACTATCAATTATCACGTATACAGATATTGCAATTAAGTTTAATAAATTTACATACTAGTTTTAATAGCATACATATTGCAGAATAGTGTGCAATATGCTGTAAATAAAATAATGCCTCACAATAACGTGTATATGTTTTCCAAATTTTTTTGTATTTCAAACTGAAATAACATTATTTCATTCTCATTTAATCGTTTTATTAACAGGATTTTAGTAATTAATAATGTTCTTTATGATTCTTAATAATATTATAAGACCATACCCAAGTTGTAAGCTAAGTGTTTTTAGTGACCCAACAAAACAAATTTCTGAACATACTCCGAATCTCACATAAATTTTCCAATTCGCTTATTGTTTTTCACAGACCCTCAACTTTTAAGAAGCTGTAAACTCTTATTATATTCAAAACTTGATTTTAGAAATTTCAAAGAGTTGCACAGTTTCGTATGCTTTCCATATAAGCACGTCATTAACCTTTTTGTCGGTGGGTTGGTTGGTTTAAGAGCTATTGCGACAAGACGAATCACCCACACGCCGATTGACATAAATACTTTGTTTTGATACAACAATCTTCCAAAACCTGTTGGTTAATTAATATCCAATTATAGGATGCCTGTCTAAACGATCCGGTTTCTTTTGATCTGTCTGTTTTAACCATAGTTTTCGATATTTCAGTTATTTCCGTCATTGCAAACAAAAATTATGAATCTTTTTACTGAAAGAGATATCTTAAATACACTGACAGGAATAAAACTTTTATTTCATATTAATTTTTTAATGATTTTTCATCAATATCCGTCTCACACTTATTTTTGAGCAACAATTTAATTACCCTGCAATTAGAGCAAATTGGTTTTTAGTGTTGCTGCAAATGGCCGAAAAACACAATTTGCACGAGAAGAAAGTTTTCTTATCGTCGAGTACAAGCTTTTATGCCGCAGAAGCAGAAATTTTTTTATATCTTAATGCTATTTTTCATGTACTTTCGAGTACCGTTTAACATCTTATCGTAAACTATTAATAAAAAAATGTGTACATATACTTCACGAATTGTTTACACTTACTTTGAAAATGAAATCAATTAAATAGATTCTGTTGGAGTCTGCAAGATCCCCGGGATATAACAATTCGTTTCAGTGTTTATCGAGAACTACAAGTTTTTTCCCTCACTGTACATACACAAACCTACACCTATCGTAAAATAAAAATAAATAAAAAAGTGAAATTGAAAATTTGATATTTAAATTTAAGAACTTTTATCGTCATCCATTAAGGATCCGTATCAACCTTCAATATTGTTGTTATTAAAATAAAAAAAATTCTTTCGCAATTTCTTCACGATCTTTATTTGATTTTTATTTTTTGCTTTTAGGTCTAATACTATTAAACATTTTAATTAAATCATAAAACTTGAAAAAAATTAGAGACAATTATTTTTGTTTTCAATTTAGTTCTAAAGAATAAAATAAATTCAAATGCATTAACTTTTAACAGCCTAGAAATAGTTCTGTTAAATCAATGAACATTGCTCTACGAAAATATTGTGTTGAAATTTAGCCAAATATTGTTTGATTTTTTTTTTATTTTATTTTGTTATTGTTAGTGGCCTTGCTTAAAAAAATTTATTCAAAATTTATAAAGAATTTTATTTTATTAAATTGCAACAAATTTTTTTAATTTGATTGTTTGCTAGTGAAAGAATTTATTTCTTGCGAACCGTTCACATACAATAAGGAGGGCATTGAGATCATATCAAAATTCTTCGTTCATCGAGTATTCAAGGGAAGAGCTCTTTCTTTATGATATCGGGATAATATTGACAAGTGTTAGTGTTAATTCAATATTGGGTCTTTAAAATTTATTGTCTCAGTTTATGTTGCCATTACGACAAACCGGTCAACTCTTACGTCATGTCAGAACCCAACAACTGAACTAAAGTTACTAGTTTTCTTAAAATTTTCAATGGCTGTTTAAGAAGAATACATTCATTGGAATTCCTAAATATTATTCAAATAACAAACATTGCGGTCGGTTACATTCTCACCACATAACATTTTTTCAATTTATATTCGATCTTAACAAAAATATTGAAAATTTCACCGCCTTTCTGTCGAGCCAAAATTTTTAAAGTAGACAATTTTTTTTTCATTTTTCCTTGAACCGATTCTAGAGTTCATGATTTCTCTTATGAGTATAAAACAATGAATTTACTAGAAATTTTCATTTTCTTTATTTTTATTCAGAAAAAAAATCTAAATGCAAATAAAATTTGTAATTCAAAAAAAGAAAAAAATCCTAGAACTAGCAATAATCACGATTTGTACAATCTGTGAAAAATGTTATCTTCTTAAATTATTGGATTGCTCTAAAATCGTTATTATTCAACAAATACTGCTTTATAATTTTACTATACAGGGTGATCATAAAGGCATTCAACGAAATATACCATTTATATCATTCTAAATTACTCTGTATAATAAAGAAAGAATAAGAGTTTACTCTTCAATTTAAATAATCTATACACAGTCTCGTATTGAGTTAAAATGATTAAAGTTTTGCTAATCAAAAACATTGAAAACACAACTACATTTACATATAATTTCTAATTGACGTTAAATATTTAGAAAACAATTCTAGTTTTTTAATATCATTTTTTATTTCAGGTATATGAAATATTCTGATTGATGTCATTTACCCCAGTAGATGTAGTCATGCATGAATACATTCATATATATTAGTTAAAAATATTTATTTGATTAAAATATTTTAATGGGATAATTATTATTATCATTTGCGTGGTCCAATTACGTATAAGAGAATTGCAATTAAATATTTAATTACATGCGATCATAAAACAAGTTAATAAAATTTATTTTTAGATTCTTAGCCATTTTTTCAAAATAGCAGACCGAACTGAATTGAACTGAAATTATCAGTATAAACCAGTCATACCAAATTTTAAAATTTAAAACAGATTAAGTTGAAAATTTTAGCGGTATTTGTATAAATGATCAATTTTATTTTGGTTTTACTGTACTTGTTGCAAATTAATTGTAAATTGAAATTTATAGAATGCTATTTTTGCTTCAAAATACAAGTTTTGTATAATTTTTTTTAAAATGTTATAGTTTGTTATTAAATGTTTTACTTATATTAAGCATTTATTTGTCATAACATTGTACTAAAACTAAAGGGTACATTTTGTTATTCTAACCAAAAATTATGAACTTATAAGCTCGGTATGACGTCTAGCAATCTACCCAATAAGTACTATTTTCTATTGAAATATGTAGAACATTACATTATTGTTATAGTTTCAGTGTGAAGGAATTATAATATAGTAAACGAGCATTTGAAATTTTATTTAAAAAATTTTTAATAATACAAAAATAAATCCTAGAATATTGTGAATCATTACAGAAATCGTATATAATCTTTTGAATTCATTCTTAATACAATTTTATAACGCAAAATTATAACTTTGGAAAACAAACTCAATTTGTAGTATGTAGGCAGATGATTTAAACACAAGTGAATTGATATACTCTTTATTAATCTAACAAATCAGATTTACGCTCAGCTTGACCAGTTTAATTTCGTGGGATCTTTTTAAATTTCAATAATTTTGATGTATGAACATATGTGTGTATCTATATGTACTTTTAATATTACGAATATTACTTATATAAATTTTATTAGATGTCGCATTATTCATTGGACTGTTTATTTCGCATACAATAATATTTTAAATAATGTTCATAATTATAATTGAACCTTTGAAAGGTATTGCAAATTTGACAATTTAATTTTTAACCTTAACAAATCAAGATTTGAGTTAAGGTTTTCTAGAAAAATCTTGTTATAATGAGAAATGGCAGTCAGATAAGAAATTTTTTTGGCACTACATTTCACTAGAGATGGAATCATACTACATTTCACTAGAGATGGATAAGTTTTCATAGTTTACATACATGGTACCAACGAAATTAGGACGTGTCAACGAAACTAACTGGCGAAATTTGTAGAAAAATCAGACTGCATAAAGTAAAAACTAAGAACTTACATTTTCTGACTTTATACTTGCTTTGGAATTTAAGCGACATTTTCGCAAAAACACTTTGATATTGTAAAAAACTTTCCACCAAAACCAGAAAAGACATTGATGTGCTGACCACATCTGATGTTTTTTTTTGCTTTTTAAGAAATGCTCTCAACATGTGACCTAAATTTTTCTCGATCTTGTTTGCCGAAATTTGACTTTTATCAAATTCTATTAATAAAATGTTTCATTTTCAAAAAAAATTATAAAAAAAAAATAATAAAAATTTTTCATCGCTTAAAGTCGGATACCAAAATTTTCGTATTGTTTTCTTGCTTCTTTCATTTTTTCTTGCACATTCTTAACAAAAATGCCAAATTTTAATAATAAAATATTTTTGTATGTGTACGTATGTTTGTTTATTTCAAATGGTATATTCATAACTGCATAAAAAAATTAATAAAAATATTTTTAACTTTTATATACACACATACATACCTACTTATTTTTGTTCACCTTTCATTAGATAAAACTGAAGGCGTTAGCAAAGAAACAAAAATTATTTTTCGAAATAAAAAAGTCAAGGAGGAATCTTTACCCATATAATATAAAATTTTGCAAACAAGGTTTTCTGAGCGAAATGACACCTACTTTGTGGCATCATTAGCTGCAACATTGCTAACTTAAACTTTTATTCTACTTCTACTACTTTTCTGTTGGGTTTGTAACCAATGCAATTGAACGTATATCGTAATTATTGTAATTATTTTATTTTACACCTTACATAATTTTTACTCTTCGCAGCATTCATGTAATTGCTTACGCATATTTCTAATTTTTGAAGTAGTGTTTCTTAGTTATAGGCATATAGCCTTCCATAGTAAACAACATACTCCTCTCATATGGTAGGATGTGTAGACACAAAATAATATGTATATTAAAACGTTGCGTGTTTATGCTAAATAATTGATACAATTTTCAACATTCTTTAATAATTATTACAAAACCAATTTGAAAAATGGTACTCCATGTAAAATGTCACGCACAAATTTGTAAATTTCAAAAAAAAGAAGTAGTTTTCTAAAAAGACCTTGCAATAAAATAAGAGTTTCATGTATGGTAACACAATTAATAATTAATTATTCTGATCATGTACATATGGAGGAAATGGAGAAAGAATCAAAATTATTTTGATGGTAACTACATCTGTGTGATAATAATAGAAAAGGTCGCTGTTTTTTTTTAAATACAGAACAGATGATTGCCTGACATTTTTAATATTCAATAATATTTTCAATAAAATTCTTACTTAGGTTAATTTCAAGGCATTTTAATTTATTAACAAGAAATAATTTAAAATTTTCATATTAAACATTTAATTAATTTCTAATTATAATATGTACGCTAAAGTAATAACATGTAAAATGTACTGGAAATTCTTGATATTCTATGAAATTACTTTTATAAAGCAAAATTTTGCAGTTTGAGAATTTATGAGATATTACAGGAATGCACGTATGCCTATTTAAAAATTATTTTGTATTTATTTTAAATATTCCCTTTTAATGTGGCATTCTGTTTGCATCCAACTGTTATCATACACAATAAGTAGTTAAACTGATAGTAGCGCATAACCAAAAAAAATTGTACAAAATTAGTTTATTAGTTTCACTGTTCGGCCCTAATGTAAAATGATTAATCCTCCCCTCTCAGTTAAAGTTTCACTATAATTGTGAAAATGCAAGTTTTAAACAAATTAATGAACAAATGTCAAGAATTTCATTATCCGTTATCTATAAAAATTATCCAAAAACCGATCAAATTTTAAGCTATCACTTCCGCTGAAAAATTTCTAATAAAATTTATACCCTAATTGCTTAACAAAAGTAATATGTAATCTTAATGCATCCTAAATGTATGCAAAATATATGACAGAGCAACGTTTTTTTAAACGTACAATTTCTAAATTTAAATGTGCCATTCTACAAATTATAGGCTTTGATTATTATGTTTTATTCAGTAAATTAATAAAAGTTAATTTAATTCGGAACAATTGTAAAAATAATACATATAATCCCTATGATGAAATTTTTATTTAAACTGGAATTTTTGCTGCAAGAATAAATTCAGTGTAGAAAACACAAATGTCCTCTTCTTCCCAACTTGTTCTGATCTAACGTCCAGACTTATAATTCTATTCTAATTAGATTGTATGCAAATTCTACATATTCAAAAAAAACATGTACAAATGTATATGTATTCATACCCATTTGAAATTCATATTCATTTTACCCGTACGAACGTATTTTCGAAGGGTATACTTAATTTGCCTTATCATTTGTAAGGCTAAGAAATAGACATAAATGTATATTTTGATCAGTGTCGAATTCTGAGTCGATTTGGCCATGTCTGTCTAAGCTCACTAGATCTTCACAAATGATTTATAGTAGTATCGCAGCACCGTTTCGGGTAGCTGCCATACAACTTCAAAATTTATTTTGGCTTTATCTTAGAAATTATACAAGCTATGGTGTTGAAATTTCGCAAAAACGAATATATGTTTTATTAGGACTATTATGTGTTTGACAAAATCATTAAAAGTGCTTGGCTTCTTCTTGTAACTGCTATACAACATGAAAAGTCATTTGGTCATACCTCAGAAATTATTCAGCGCATAGTTTTAAATGTTTGATAAAAATCATTAAAATTTCTCGATTGCTTTTGGTAGCTGCCATACAATTTCATAAACTGTTTGTTCATAGCTCAGAGACTATTGAAGCTATCAAGCTGAGATTTTGAACAATCGAATTTTGTTAAGGGCCATCGTTTTAAGTGCGAATCTTTTAGATTCTATGGGTTTATTTGGTAACTACGGTAACATTTATATATTTATAAAATATCGCTAGACATATAAAAAGCAAGAGGTTGTATGAAACTATGTGTCAATTATCTCCGATATTTAAAATTATTTAATTGTACGGGTATCACATAGTTGACACGGTCACCTATATCCATTCTCGTTTCTATATTAAATTTCCCAATCCAAAGTGCTTTATTTATTGCACTACTTTTTTTATGATCTAAATTTTTATAAAAATTCAAATATAAATTTGAAAACTAAAAGAGAGTTTGCAAAATATGTGTGGGTAAATATATTTTTGCAAAATATATATGTACACGTATATATAACAACTAATATTTTTAATATACAAAATTTCATAAATTAGAAAAAATATTGGAACAATGAAGTTTTTGTATTGGCGTTTAAGAATACCAAATGTCTTAATATATATAAAGCGTGTTTAGTATGAATGTGTGTGTCGACATAGATTTGTTTGATATAATTTTGCATGTGAAAGTTGTGGAGGTGTTAGCTTTTTATTATTATTGTTATTTTTTTAAGTAGAAATCGGATGTTATTATACTATACTTTACGTTTTGTACCTATATATATTGAGAAAGATAGATTATTTGATGATCCACATTATTTTATTATTATTGTTATATGTACGAGTATATATAGATAGATCTGCATGACACACAAGACAATGCCAATGCCAATAATAAAAACCATAAAAAAAATAAATAAATTTTTGTCATTTTAAGTTTTCATAAAATAAAAATAAAAACGGATGGAAAGAAAGCGTGTTTGTCAATTTTAAAAATTACCAGTAATAAGAAAAAAAAACGAAAGTTTAATAATATTATGATAATTTTAAGCAAGCAAATTTGTATTCTTATATTGTATAACACTATATATACTTGTATAATATACATAAGTGGACAATATATAGTGCACAATATATATATACAATGCAAGAATTTAAAATATTAATTAATCATTCAAAATAATTTAGGTAGTATAAACATCCTCCACTTGCATGTCCAAGCGGAAGGTGAATAATAAAGCAGACTTAAGAAAAGCAAAAATTTTTTTATATTTTGTTTGAAAAATTCATAAGCTTTTCGTTTCTTAAAAAAATTATGACATACATACTACGTAATCAAATAATTAATTTGTGTTAAATAAATTTTTATGCGAATTCAGGGCCAGTCCAGGATTTGAAACCCAAAATATATGTATATTCAACTTATTAAATTCTAAAAGAAGATTCTGTAACTATCAACATTTTTTTTGTTTTGAAAAATTTAGCATTTCGTTTCCGGAACTTGTACTTGCAGATAAATAAAGCGAAATTTGTGAATTCGACTCAAATCACTTTAATTCCAATAATCCTGTATCAAAATTTAGGGTTCGTTCCCTGAATTGAACGACATATTTTAAATACATGCGTATAGCCCCAATTTGAACCAGATTTAATTTAAAGTGCATCGACAATAAAAGTATAGACAATACCCAAATTTGATCATTAACAATTTAAAACGTTCGATCCTGTTTAAGACATTTGACAAAATTCGATCCTATTTAACATCGGATAAAAAAATGATCGAATTTGCATGAAATTTACTTCTGCGAAAGTATGGTAAATGGATAACTGGTCACTTGCATAAAAATATTAAAAATTAAATACACTAGAACAATCTAACACATGATTACATATAGTATATTTAACACACTATATTTAAGATCTTTTTAGCATAGACCTTTTTAATTTTATTTAAACATACTTATCGCAAGCGTAACGTATTTTGCAAAATATTGCTCCGAGCTTTGTATCGATATCTCGAACACTTTTATTAACAATCCTCTAAAGACAGTTTTGATCCCTTTTTTTTTTGAGTTTCCACCTGCATGTCCTAACACTGTTTTTAATTTAATATTGCCATTCATTGAAATAGTACGCGTTTTCTAGTAAACAAATTGAATAAAGAGTTGAGGAAATTTTATTTAAATAATGCGAAAAGCATCAATGTTTCGGCTTTAAAATTGTTTGTGTTAGCTCTTTTGTGCAGCATTAATTTTTATGACAATTGATGAAGAAACTTTTCTGACTAAGAAAATTCCTATATAATAAATATCGCATTAATCCAAACTTAATTCACTCGAAACTATGGAATCACAGATGTTGTGTTATTATTGACCCAGAGTGCGTTTATTTAACAAATAATTGATTTAAATTTTCTGCTCCTGTATATAAGACCTGTGTATAGTCAGTTGAAATATACTAAATAGCTAGCTGTAGACACAAATACATTGTAAGATTTAGAGCAAAATTTTATTTTTTTTTTGTTGTATTTTTCAATTAAGTTTTGATGATCATTCTAATATATGAATACGTTGATATCGCTTTTATAACCGTGATAATCCAAATGAAGATAAAAAAAACAGCAAAAATAAAAAATATTATTTTAAATTGTTTGATGAATTTGGCAAAAAAAACACGCTTCATAAACATTCTATTTATGTAAATTTGTGTTTCTTTTTCTTAAAAAGAAAATTGTCATTTAAAATTTGCATTTTTTTTTGTTATTTTTAGGGTAATATCAGCTCCTATAATATAGGTAAACTTGATCAAGATTAATGAGATTTCTCGAGGTCAAAATTTATACAGCAAATTGTAATAATTTTGTTTCTCTTTATTATTAAAATTTAGTTTATATAATTTTTATTTTTTTTGAAAATGTGCGTATACAATTTCAATTAGATTTAAGAATTTTTCATTAATATTGTTAAAACCCAATATTTAGGAAATTGTGAGGAGATAATCGTACAATAATGCATTCTGTTGAAGTTTTCATTGGTTGTAATTTAACTCATTACACACCTATGTACTTATGTACATACCCTATGTTGAAATCGTACTCATTTTTTATTTGTAGTTTTAAATTATGTTACATAATCGAATCCTGAATATAGCCGTATTATTAGTTACATAATTTTTAAATTATTTGCATCTATTTAATTATTTAAACAAATTACTTTTAAAACTTACCCCGCGGCAAAAGATTTAACCTGCAACATTTTTAGTTAAATGGTGATTTTTATATGCTTTTTCTGTAGCATATTGTAATACATAAATGGTCGCCCCCAATCCACCAATCAAATACAAAATTAATAAAATTTTACATTCGGGTTTTTTACCTAGCATTTTCTAGCTTAAATTTGCACATAATGTTAGATACGCTTAAGAGATTTTTAGAGGCTTTAAACTCTCAAAGTCTAAAAAAAGCGGTCTCTCAATATCAAAATGGATCTCAAGGCTCCTGTAAAGAAAGATATCGAACATAATAACTTACTTATTTTCCTAAGAAATCAAACTGATTTTGGTTCTGCTAAAACCATTAATCGCTCACTGCCTCTGCTCAACAAAAGCTCATATTTAACTAACAATGTTGCCCTCAACCATAAGAAAATTGTGCTTGTTTTAATTTAATTGATTTATTTTTCTCCATTTTTATTGAAAAACTTTCATTAAATAAGATTCAAGAAAGTATTAAAATAAGGTTATGATGAAAATACAAAAATGAATTATTGCATAGAAATAAACATTTCGTATTTTGAATTTGCATCAACAACAAAGTTTACAACATTAAAACCAGTTCGCAAGTAGATTTGTTTTCCTTAATTGAATTAAATTATTGTGCATACATACATATGTACTTATATTTATCTACATCTAAAATTATACACATGTATTTACATATTTACAAAAAATATTTAATGTTAAGAGCTCAAAATCTTACTTGCGCTTATAAAGTGTACTCATTCTTATTTGAATTTTTTTGTTTCATTTGCAGAAAATATTGTAATAGACCCATTAACTTTGAAACTGTGTTTACATGTAATAAAAAAATTTTATTTTATTGCTATAATTTCAGTAGGATTTTTATCAATTTACTATCACCTTGCGTACATAATGACATTAGCTTTGTATATAAGATTATAAAAATCTCCTATATTAGACGCTGATTGTAGATTTAAATATTTTTTTAACATTTAAGAAATGTTTTCCTTTGCAAACACAAAAACCTTGAATAATTGCAAATAATTACATTTTATAATCTTTTTGCAGTTTTTATACAGTAATCTGAAAGGTCGATGTTAGTTTTATCAGTCTAATGACAGCATTCTATATAACAGTTCACTTTTCTTGAAAATTTATAAAAAAAAATCTGAACTGAGAATAAAAATTTTTTGACTTCAATGTTTTTAACTTCCAGAAACAAATGAGCTACTTTTTGGAAAGTAAGTCATTTAAATTAAGTCTTAGTTTTGCACACTTTGTATAGACAAAATCCTAGTTTGACATTTTAATAGCCTTCATGATTTCTAAATATGCTATTGTTCAAGCTTTTAAATTAACTTCTATTTCAATCTTCTATTTCATCTATGAAAATTATTATTTAGTTCGAAAAAAAGTTTTTCTTGAACAATTTTTGTTTTTTATTTCAATTGATTTAATTTATTCAATAAACTTAAGTTCAAGATTTATTCTTTAACCTTTAATACTAATCGATCATACATTTAATGTACAATGCAATTTTATAGGAAGTTGAAAACTGCTGACATTTTCTACTTACGTTATTTAAAAGATTTTCATTTTTTTTTCGTTATATTACTTAAACGATTTTTAATATTAGTTACTAATTGAAAAATAAAAATTAAATGGAAAATCGAAAGTTGCCGAGTTCCGATATAATAAAAATTTGTTGTTCTATAGAATTATTATTATATGGATTTATTTTGCATATCAAACGAGCAGCGCTCAGATGAGTATTTTACGCCAATAGTGACAAAAAAAAAACAACATTTCGTCACCATAAGACTAAGTGGGGTTGTTATAATTTATGAGGAAGGGAAAATATTACTAAAAGCATTTATCTTATTAGAACGCTATAGAATATTTATTTTTCTACAAAGCCTAACTCTGAGAATCCTTTACAAACAGTAGAATCGAAAAGCAAAGAATTTAAAATAAAAGAATGCATCGCATCTTCTTAGTTTTCAGCTTATTTTTGCCGTCGATAATGCCAAAAAATTAAGCTCGATCAATTTCATACCGGAAAGCTTTCTGATGAATAAATTACAGATCCTCAACACATTACAAGCTCAAAGGTTTTTTTCTAATCCCTTTCAATAATTATCAGTTTTCATACGAAGATAGTCCTTAAACATCAGACTAGCAAGCAATATAATATGTGCTTCCATAATTTAAGATGTTGTAAAATTTTCTTAAGAATGTCGCATAACTCTCTTGCAAAATATTCATGATTTCAGTAATTTGTCACCGGCAACTTTATTTGAATATTGCGGCATGTATTTACATTCTCTCTTACATAATCTTATTCTAAAACTTAAAAACGAAAAATAATAAACCTCATACACTAGTTGGAGTCGATTATTCTGTATATATAAGCATAAATGTTCTTAAATATCGAAATTTTAAGAATGAAATTACTTTTTTTTCCCACATGTTATTGTTGACTGTATTGTATAAAAATATTTGTATATGTGCATACAATTATACATTTCTTACGATGTACTTTATTTGCGATGGTTTCTTTTTAGTAGACCTAAATCCATAAAATAATTATTCAATTCGTTGATTGATTTAAATTTCCAAACAAAAGCATTCTATTATAAAACTATTTAAAACGAGAATAGGTAGAGTTGATCGTGTCAACTCTGTGATGTTTGCATGAATTGACGTTTCTAAGAGTTGTATGATGTATGCCACCTTGTTTTATGCAATTTTTTCTTTTTTGTTTCTACCTAGTGGTTTTATAATCATAATTATAATATAAACTAAATATAAGCTAAATATTTTCTAAAAACATATGATTGATTAACATTTTCAGCTTCCATAGCTACCATGAGGGTCATACGATTTCAATTATTTTCAAAAAAGATTGAAATTGCGTTTAGAGTAGATCAGAAGGTTTAGCGATGAATGGCGAACATGTATATATACATAGTGTTCCACGTGAGAAAAAGAATTTTAAATCTAGCCCCCACTTTAACGAGTATCCCACCGGAAATTATATCGGTACACGTATTATATCGGCATACATCACATTTTTTTCTTTTCAATTCTTTTTCAGTTCCTGGTGCCTGGAAAACCCGATTTCGGGAACGAAATGTTGTATTAGTATACTCATTTGTAAGAAATTTTATAATATCGCAGCGAAAAAGTGGTTTCTAAGATATAGTCAAATAACATTTGAACTTCTCCGGCAGCAACCTGAGTGCAATTTGAATAGCGTTCTTAAATCTACAGTAACAAACTAATTGTAAAATTTTAAAAGAACTTAACTAAATTAACTACTGAGTTAAAATTGGAAAAGCTAGGCTAAAGCAAGCCCAATTAACTCAACTCGACGCTAGGCAAGAATGTAATGTAATATGTATATAAATATACCAGTACTGCAGGACCTTATTTTTACCGTTTCAAACGGAATGGAAAATTTATAATAGCCTTCGTAAATATTTATGTTCATACGAAATATAACAATGATGTGGTACATAAAATCAAGTAAACTTTTAAGTGAAAATCAAGTCTATAATAATAATAACCTGAAACATATTATTATGATAACAGAACTGATAAAGTTAGAATTGCAAAATTGAAAAAGTGACATAATTTATTCTTAAACAATTGAAAATAAAGCGCATGTTATTATTTTGTTAATGCATGGAAAACAGCTTAATGAACAAAAAAAAAGAACATGTATATTATTTTATTGTGTCAATAGTGTCAGAATCTAGTTTCTAAAATGGTATATTCGCAATATCATATTCTCGTATAATAAATTGAAAAGCAGAATTAATATAAAATTGCAATAATTTTAAAGAATGACGTCTTTTGTGAAAAATAAATTGTTATGTACAATGATTGAATAGCACGTGTTCAAAAAAAATTTCTTACAATTAAGGGTGGAAATTGTATAGACATAATTATAAGAGTTTTGAATAAATTTTTGCAAATTTAAATAATTTCATTCATAAATCCATTCAAAAAAATTCCTTCACATGCTGTATTTTATGTAATAATTATTGTGGTATAATGCTATTGTGATTCCAAATTCCAATGCAAAATATGGAAGAAGAACTAGATCACAACTACAATGAAAATTCAATGTTCACTACAACGATCATCCTATACATATATTTTTTTTCTATGTGGTTTTTTGTCGTCATACATAAATTTGATAAAAAGATTGATTTTAGATAATGTTTTTGGAGCCTACCTCTTGAATAGTAATTATTGAATTTTCCATAATTAATTGAAAACGAAAATAGGAACGTGTTAGCTCTATGATATCCATATACAAAGTAATTATTCTAAGAACTAATTGTAACACTGTACAGGGCAAAAAGCCTTTGTATTTTCTGATAAAAATAAATTGGTAAAATTAAGTTTAAATAAACTACATGAAAAAGTCCAACATAAACGTCATTAAATTGTTAAGCTTTTATTGATTTGCTAAATTAAAACCCTATATTAATCTAGCTTCACCTTTTTGATTCATATTATCTTAACGAATCAAAAGACTTTTTGCCAAAAATTGATGGCTTTTTCCATAAGATCTAGATTTTCTTTCATTTTAATATTCCCATTTTAATTTCCAGTCCATAATCCAGAAATATAACACAATACGGAGAGATTTTTGAAATTTTTCATTACAGTCCTATTCAATGAAGAAATAACGTAATAGACTTTTAGCTAAATTTGGGAACCTGAAATTTGGGAAAGTATTAAACATCTTAAATAACTTATTTACTTTTAAATTTAAAGAAGCTTTTCACAGCTGTGTAGTGTTTTCTCAGACTAATGAAGGGAGCTTTTTCAGTATTATGTAAATGCTATCCAGGAATTAGATACAACGTGAACATGTTATTTAAGTCAGACAGATTTTTCTTTGTGCTATATTCAAGAGCAACGATAAAAAAGCTATATTCAAACTCACAACGTAATCAAGCTCCAAAGAAATATTATTATTATTATTGGATCACTAACTTAAAATAAGCAAGTCTATCACTTCAAAACATTTCCATGAACTTATAATTCATACTTTTAAAAAGTGTTTGCTCAGTCTCATTCTAACAGAAATGTACATAGATTTTTTCATAAAATATGAGCAGAATATCTTGAGTATATCTAATATAGACCGTTCAAAATTTGTGTCATTAAAAACAGTTTTTTATTAAAAACAAAAAAATCCAATATAATTAATTGTGATTTGGTTTCAATAGTATAAAAACACATCCTAAAATTTATAACTACATATATACATTTGTATTTGAATGTACATTTGTAAATGTGAACAAATTAGACAATGACAACATAAATTAATCAATAGTTTTATTTTGTCTTACTTTAAAATAAAAAAAAAAAATACCAAAAGTATTAGCTATTGTGAATATTTATAGAACTTCCCACGTAACATCGTAAATTAACTTGACCTAAGTCAATAGCTTTTTCAGGTTGTATTCAATCATAAGATATTTTACAAATAGTTTACGGTCAATGACATGAATGAATATGTCAATTCCGATGAAAAATAATTATATTAGTTATTGTAATTTTGATGAAGGTGGAATTAAACATTGTTTTCTATTAGTATTGAATAATTAAATTTAGTATATAAATTTTAATTAGTAATTGAAAATAAAAACAAAATAAGATCATTTCATTCAATGATCTTACAAAGCAAAATGTCGTATAATTGAAAAACAAAAATATACAAGCTTTTTAGAATTTGGAGAAATCATCAGCAAAAGGAGAAAATAAACGCGTTTATTGTCAAAAGCACCAATTTACTCAACGTATTTAATTGGTTCCTGCGTAAATTTGCATGGAAAGATGATCCACTTTAGCTTAATTCAAAATTTCAAATACGTTGTTGTAAGTACCTACTTTATTGATGTTTTGGAAATAATGTTATACTGTGACTCAACTTCATATTTGTCGTTTGTAAACTTTTAAATACCATAAATTGTAAATGGTAATTTCTCCTATAAGTACACAATGTATGATTTTAAATTACTTAAATTAATTTGTCAGATGCATGGAAAAATATTAAGATTTTACCTATAGTTAATTCTTCATAATTTGATCTCAATACGGCTATAATATTACTTGAACAGAAATCTGACATGTTGCCAAAATATTTTACACATTTTGTGCTAGAAATAAAATTTTTTTAAAATATATCCACATATACATATTAATAATATTGCTACGTCTAAAATATGAGTTTAAAACAAAAAATTGCAAAACAAAAGATTCTGAAAACAAGAAAAGATGGTCCGAAAATTTTTGAATTAGAATTTTAATTTTGATTCGCCGTTTTTTACAATTTCATTAGAATAAAAAAAAAATATCAAATAATTAAATTAACAATTTGTTTCAATCTTAGCGCTATTAATTTTGTTTATTTGCAAATCACTTAAACATAATTTTGTATAACACTACCCTATGTAAAGTTTACAACGAAACCCATAAAACGCGTGTTTGTTTATATAATAAAGTAAAATTACTTATACTTCTTTTGAAATCGCGTAAATAAGATCATATTTTTTAACATAATTGATTGTATGTTATAATAAGGGCTATCCTATGTTGAAAATTGTAGTGCTTTTGCTGATTTTCGAGTTTACTAGAAAGTTTTTTCGAAGATTATTTTTAATTAATACTATTGTGAGGGCACGTGAAACTAAAAGATTAGGCTTAACTATGGCTTCATAAACCTAGATAATACTTTTTTTTCTGATTATTAAGAATTCAAGAATTCGTTGTTTTAGTTCAAAACCTAAATTTCAAATAAATCCTAATTCGTCGTCTAGTTTAGTTAGATTGATAAATGTTTATTGTTACAAATTATCTAGAAATTTTGTAGTTATCTGCCTCATAGTTTTATTGCAAGAATGTGACTTTAAACATAAATTTTTCTCTACTGGAAAGTTTTATAATTGAATGCTATGGGGTTTTGCCCTCAATTCTTATACAACAATTATCGCATATGGGAATATGTCACAAAAAATAATTTATTTTAAAAATATTTGGATTGGTCAACAAATATTTGGATTGTTTTAAGGTAAATCATCGTACTAATATATGAAGTTAAAAATTCTTAAATATACCTAAATTTAGTTGAATTAATCATACTGTTATGTGTGTTAAGAAATCTTGGTTAGATTACATTCTTACTAACCTAAGAATTAGGGTAAATCCTTGAAAATTGTTCACCAAATTCAAGAGCATAATTTCCAAAAATTATGAGATATTATTCTTTGGAAATTACAACTGTAAATCTCTTTTTACATTTACATACTAATGTAGTAAACGATTTTTTAACGTACCACAAAAACAAGTGTAGAGCTTTCATGAAACAAGCGTTGAGCAAAAACTAAATATTTTTACTACGCATAAAAAATTATGTTTTATTTTAATATTGAAATGTGTAAAGAAACAAAATAGCAAAAAATAAATAATAAATTTAAATATTTGATGATTACATACTTTTCTTTACACGTAAACATAAACATTTGTTTACCTTACATACAACGAGATTGGTTCCTACACAATTAAATACACTTAGACTATTATAGACATAAATAATTTGATAATATTTACAATATTTTTGAATTTTCAAGGTCTCACAATGTTTATGTAAATATTTTCATATCTTTGTTAAGTATTTATATGTGCATTTTATGTATTACAATTTCTGGTTCATTTAGTCTGTCTTCCTTCCAGAAAAGTGTAGAAAAGCGACGAAAGGCTGAAACTTAAAAGGCTGAACTTTAAGTATCTATATTCGAATCTGTTAACACATTGTTGACAGCATTTTGTTAACTTATTTTACAACTTCATTCTTCAGTTCATTACTTACGCAAATAATTTGTTTTTGTTGATTTGTTGAAACACTTAAACTTTTATTATGTCTTCTTTTTTAATAACCATATACAATTGTAGTTGATTTAAAAAAATTAATAAATTTTATTTTTTATCCTTTACAGATAACATAACGCTGCCATCACAAATAATAACAATGGAACCATATCGATTATTGCAAAACTTTATTTTTATTATAATCTTAAACAGTATACCATTAGGCAGTTCACAAGATTGGTGTCCATCAGATTGCACCTGCACAGTAATACCTAGAACAAATCAAAATCATGCAAAATGTACCAGTTTAAACGGTCTCCTAGAATCTAAAAATCTTCCAATACATTCATTAGATTTATCTCATGCAAATTTAACAAAAATTAATCATCTTGATAAGCTTCGAGCACTAACAACCATTGATTTATCATATAATAAATTATCAGATATCGGACATTTGGGACCACGAGTAAAACATATTAATTTAAAGCATAATAAAATTACATCAGCAAAATTAGTCAATATTCCTGGAACTGTTGTAGATTTAGATGTTAGCTTTAATGAAATTACATATTTGCCATTAGAGTTATCAAAATTAAATCTAACAAAAATTGAACTATTTGGTAATAAACTTAATTGTACATGTGATACATTGGAAGTTCGAAACCATTTAGTAAAAAATAGCGTTTTCACATCATATCCTGTAAAATGCACACATCCAATCGAATTAAAGGGCACTTTGTGGTTGCAAATTAAACAAGACTTATATTGTAAGAAAGAAACAGATAAAGATGACGAAAATGTAGATGAAATGAAAAAAATCAATGATGATAACGAAAACGAATTAATGCTGGGCGATGCACCTATTACTGACGGATCTGAAGAGAAAGATAAAGATGAAGAATTGGGAAAAGATTATATGCCAATAAATACAAATACCGATGAGGTTATTGACGAAAATGTTGAAGGATCTGGTTTATCACATTTACCTATGCAGAATGAACATGATAAAGATCAAGAATCTTCAACAGCTACAGAAAATAAATCGAACGAAGTAATTGATCCAATGGATGAAGAAAATGATGAGGATGGTTCTGGTAGTGGTATGGGAATTTCTCATATTCCATTAATCGAAAACACTTCGGATGAATCGAATGTAAATAGTACAGAATTATCTGAAGTTGATGATGTGACTTTTGTCGAAACTGAAAAATCAGATTCGGAAGAGTCCACTCCAATTCCTGTACCAACTGATGATTTCTTTTCTACAGAAAATACATCATTAAGTTTTGGCTTAGGAATATTTGGAAGTGGCAAAAGTGAAGAAACGAGTGAAACAATTACACAAGAAGATACGACTGAAGAGGAAGAAGTTACAGAAGAACCGATTATTCCTGATTTGGTATCAGTTCTGGAAAATGAAAACAATGATGATGATAATGTTGATGTTCTTTTACCTGCTGAAACAGATTCCCACAAAGATGATATGATTCAGGCTGATATCGATAAAGCTGAGGCTGGTGAAAGTAATAGCACTTACATTCTTTTAGGTACAGTTCTCATAATATTGATTTGTCTCCTAATGTACGTTGGTTTGAAAAAGATGATTACCAAACGTAAGCGTAATGAACGTGATGCAGAACGTGCTTCAGAATTAGTTGACATGGATAAGAAAAATTTGGGAAAACCTTTACAAAAGAATGGACATGAACAGAAACCATTAATAACTAATGATAATTCTAAACCAACTACAAATGGTAAAAAACCAGGTTATTCAGATAGTGACCCAAAAACACAAGAACCATTACTTAATGGTCATCGAAAAGATCCACACGATGATGAGTCAAATAATAATTTAACAAAACCACAAGAACAATCCAATAATATTCCAGTTCCAGAACCAAGGCAAAGTCTACAACAGCAATCACCACAACAAACAAGCCCACCAAAGGTTCATAGTCCACGCTTTGGTAGCTATCCACCGCCAAAATCCCCCAGATCACCAACTAGTGGTGATACGAGTGACAGTAAAAGTCCTTCATCGCCAAAGACTGGTCGTTATAGCCCCGTTTATTCACCAGAAACTGGTAAAGTAAAAATAAAATTAACTGAAGTACCAAAACCTAAAACACCAATGCTAGTAACAAGAAGTCGTTCAAATGCTGGTGATATTGTTACAACACCAACATCAGATGTTGTTGATAGTGGGGTAAAAAGTAACGAAAATAAATAAATTCTAATAATTTAAACATTATTTTTTTTGTTATGTCTTTTTATATAATTGTAAAATTAGAATAAAAACCAGAAAGTCACTTTTATTGGACAATTTGTAATTTTTTTTTTTTTTTGAATAGTTAGATAAAAAAATATTATTCTAGTTAACTATTTTTTTCATTTTTTAAATGTTTTGCTTAAAATTTTAAAATTTATGAAAGAATTTTTGTGAAAACAATTCAATTGAGAATTTGGAGTAAATTTTCATCTTTCATCTTTCATCTTCTATCAGGAATATTAAAACCAAAGTGGCTTTGGTTAAAAGGTTGTAAAACTAATAAAATACTGACGATTTAATAAGTTAAATGAATTTTATTTAGTTTACATACTTGCAAATTTCTAAAATTAATCAAAAGAAAAATCTTTTTCGAATTTTTGTTGCAGAACTTGTAAAATAATTCCAAAGTCACATAAGCGATTTTATAAATTTGCCTTTATTTTAACAATTTCTGTTGTTAAAGACTGCCATCAAGAGCTTATTCGAAGCAAATACTTATAAATGTATTTTTAAATCCTGAACATTTGAAATATCTATTTAATAATGGAATTGCTAGTCTGTCATTCATAAAGAAGTGCTGAATTCATAAAAAAGTGCTAAACAGGCTATAATTAATTTTTTTTTTTTTACGAAAATATAAATTAGAAAATATTATTTTTGTTCCTCTACATCAATTTTATCTTATAAAATATTAAAAAAAATTATTATATTCTTGTTTATGGATTAGAAGGCTCAGAAATCAATCAGTGTAAGATAATAAATCATTGTTTAGAGATATATTGAAAAAATTGAAAATTTTTTATTTAATAAAAAAATATTTGGTATTGTATGAAATTTATTTGTGTCATAAATGCTCTACATGGGTTCAACTGAAAATAAATACAAAAATTTTAATAAAGATTTCGAACCTTACACTTATTTGATTTCTGACCTCTCCGCTATATGAATCAGGGATAATATGAATTTTTAATTTAATTTTACATACATATGGTTTTAAATCAGAAATCCAGTTTAAAAATTGTTAATGTGTTCGCGTGTTGAATACACATATATACATACATACATATAAAATTCGATTTATGCTTCACGCGTTTAAAATTATTTAAAATTCTTTAAAATGTTATTTAACAATATGCGGTGCATAAATCAAATATTTACCAAATTACAACCTTTTTTATATGTATTCAAAACAATTAATATTATAAAAAAAAATATTAGGGTAAAAACTACAGTTATTGACACACATAAATAAAATACAATAGATCTAAGAATTGAAAAGAATTGTGTTTCGGGGACCAAGATATTTAATTTAAATATAAAAAAAAATATTAAATAAAAAAACAATAGAAGAGTTTAAAACTGCAATTACTGGCTCATTTAGAACTACAATTACATATTATTTTCTCTCTGCTATAACTATATTGGAATCAGAAAAACTAAAAGATTATTATTATTGACATTTCCGAAAAATTTACTCACAAGTCCTAAGTCTTTTTAATCAGATAACAAAATAGAATTATAAAATTGCAATGAAGAAAACTACAAGTTCGTATTTTTGCAGCCATTTACGTAATAAAAACGAAACAAATTAATTGTATAATAGTATAATGTCATAATAGGAGAATATTCGAAGAATCTCTTTCATTTTTGAATTAAAGAGACTCTTGAGAATATAAAGAGAAAAATGCTTTTTATATTATAAGAGTACCAATAATAAGTGTATCAAAATGAAGCTGTCAATAGTTTGTAGTTGTTACGCTACGCTTATAAAAAAAACATTAATAAAAAATAGTGTCTTATAAAATTTATGTAGACTATAATGATAACGTCAATCAAACATACTTTAATATTAAATATTTTTTTTCATTATAATATTGTATAACATATTAATAAGAAAAAATTTATACATATAAAATATTCTAAAAAAAAAATTAATATTCAATATATTTTTATAAAAAAGCAAAAATTAAATAGTTTTTATTTATATAAAAAAAAATTATATAAATTAAATAATAATTATAAGAATTAATTAATTTAAAAAAAAAATATTAGAGAAAACAAGAAAAAAAAACTAATAAGTTGTATATTGTGATAGGTTTTAAAAAAGTTAATATATACATATATATATATATTTATATTAGACATAAAATCATACATATATATATATATATATATTTATAAACAAACATATATATATATATCTATTTAAAATAGAATTAAAAAGAATTTTTTATCAAATCTTTTATTAAGTTTTTTTTTTTTTTAAATTTAGTTCTGTTAATTTGTAAAACTTAAAATAATTTGTACACATTATTATAAAAATGCCTTCACTTTTTAAATATAGCTAATATCTTAAATCTATATAAATGCTAAAAAAAACCATTATGTAAAAAATTTTTAAAAAATCCGATGTTCTTCTTATAACTAAAAAATAAAAAACAATATAATTAAAAAAATTGTCATTATAATATTTTTAACTGTTATACTAAAATCTACTCGGAAAATTTATTCGAGTTATGATAGGTTTTCAAATATTAATTATAAATTTTAGTACTAATTACGAAATGCAAATTTTTCTTTATATCCAATTTTAATTTTAGTTATGACTTAAACCGAATCGTATATTAAATTTGGGAATCGTTAAAAAAAATATACATACGAGTATATGATTCTGGAACTGAAATAGATGAAAAATTAGCAAAATTTTCTGTTATATTTTTTATTTAAAAAATTTATTTAAGATTTTATTAACGATAACAAATCTTCATTTAAAAAAATCCAATAAAATTTAAAAGTTTTCTTCCGACAGCATTTCGTATAATATTTCAACTATCTTGTAGGTATTCCGAAAATTAAATTGTATTCTTATAATATATAGACATAAATAAAGAAAATGCTAGACTTTGTAATAATAATTAAGGTCATAATTGTTATCAGGAATAAAATTAATTATTAAATAACAATGTAAATTTAATTTGTTTTTCTTTTTCTCCAGCATATTTTTATAACAGTGAATAAACAATAGAAATGATTTCGAGTATCGAAACAGGAAGTTAAAGTAATATTTATCGTTTATATTCAAATCAATTCAAACGTACAAGTGATTCATAATTTGTATCTACAATAAAATTATTAAAGCTTTTACGATAAATATCAAAATCAATCTCTGATCTGTCCGTATCTTCAATATCTATACGAATTATAATTTTTGTTTGCAAAAATTTTTGAATTATTAACTGGAGAATAGAACAAAATTAAAAGGGTTTCACTTGTATAACAGAACAATTAAAAATTATTATGGAATTTATCGTAAAAAACTTATTTATTATTATTTTAAACACAAACCAATGAAAGTAGTTTGTGTGTCTTAAATAAATTTTTTACGATAATAATATTAGAATCATATAATGATTGCTCTCAGAAATTAATTTCAATAATAATGATAATAATTATATGTATATAGTTTTTCGTAAAAAATCTTATCGTTATTATTCTACAGAAGAGAAAATTATTTTTTTCTACGAAGAAAGAAAAACATTACGTACACATATCGTAAAAATTTCATACAATTTATCGAAACAAAATGAAGCCAATGGTTTGTATATTGTTAATATTGTATTTTAATATTAATTTTTACGATATAATTTTCTGAAACTAAACTGATACTAACAATAATTGATCTTAATAAATGTGGTTATGTCTTTCGCATTTGTTAAGTGTCTTAAAAGAAATAAAATCAAATATTTTTAAATAAAATTTTAATTAGGTTATAAATAAATATGAAATGATGAAGAAATGTTTATAATAATTTGTTAACATCTCATTTAATTTTAATTGATCATAGGAATACAATCATAATGTGCTAATAAGAATCGAATAGGAAAAGAAAAATTTTTAAATTCTTAAACTTTTAAAATACTATGAATAAAATTCTAAGTAAAATAAAATTTGGTTTCTTTTATTAAAAATAAATGCGCTCTCTTAATTCGGGTCTTTGATTATCTTCTTGTTCTTCTTTTTAATGGTATTTTTTACCACATTTTCAAATTTCTCTAAAAATTTTGTCAATTTCCATATTTTATTTTTCTGAAATTTATTAACTCCTTCCAATAAACCAATCTTCTCCCCAATATAATAATAAATAAACCAATATAGTAATAACAACGAAATATTTAGTTCTTTAATTGGTTATTCTTTAGTAAATTCGGCAAAAATCTTTAAAACTAAATGACACTATGTTTTCATTTAAAAACAATAATTTTATTTTGCATAATATACGAAAATGTGGCTATATACGGTGAATAAAACCTATTAAAGAATTTTTAATAGTATAATATGTGTATAACAATTTTTATTTGAATGATAATTTTCCCGCGTTGCTTTTACATTAATAAAACACTCTCTAAAGGTTTAACATTTCCATGTACAGTAGCCTATACAATTTGGAACATTCCGCAAAAAATAAGATAACTACAAATTTGCAATCAACTTAATTGAATTGATTCTTTTCTAATAGTATAGGTGCTGTAAAAATGTTGCTAGTCACAATATGAGTTTTGGTCTTTTAAGCCATTTAGTGGAAAACATATGCTTCAAAAGTAAAAGAATATTATGATGAAATGTCTCATGATCCTTTGGTTTTGTTTCATTTTTTATTTTGCAGTATAAAATATTATTTAAAAAACCATGCTGGATAATTAATACCACTAAATCTGAGACTCTAAGAGGTGAATCGCAAACTTTTTTCCAGAATTGATGTACATACATTAATTTTAAAAATTTCACACAATGCTATTTATTGCTAGCCCTATAATATTATAAAGTATTTATTTATAGCATTGAGCAGATCTCCTTTTTGCTTCTGTTGTATAAAAGAAATTAATTTTTGAGTACAGATTTTATTGAAGCTCAATAGATGGCTCTGCATGATCTTCTTATTTGTGATTAAAATATTTGATTCGAAATTTGTTTTTTTTCAATCCCGTAATTATTGGTGAATATTCAAATGTTCGGGTTAAATTTTAAATTGTTGGCAAGGAAATTCGATAGGCAAAATTTAAAAATGTTGATGAAAAAACTAACGTAAGCATTATTTATAAAAATTTGTAAATATTTACATGCATCTTCTTTTTTTCTTATATGTTATTTAAAATATCCCGACATATTGTGTGTTTCAAATTCCTTTAAAATAAATTTCTTTTATCATAACCTCATCCAAAAACCTAGATTCTAACAGAAAATTGTACGTTTTTACATATTCCTATGTAGCATTTATGATATCTTTCTTGAGGTTTGTGCATCCACTAGAAATTTACATAAATATTATTTAAGTAGGAATAATTTTAAGAATGGCTGTAATTGAATATTAAATGTGTAATTACTTTTTTTTTTCGGAATGATACCGAATTTCAACATAGTGGTTTATTTTATTTTGTTCAAGAAAAAATATAACTTAAGAACTAACTCAATCTAACGGCTGTTTTTGTTAGTTGTGTGAACAAATATTAAAAAACATTTTCAATTACGTTCGCCTATACATATGCAAAAGAAAAGAAACAAAAACGTAAGTAACTTACTTAATCAAATCAAAAATAATAAATCGATGTATTGTAGGGTATATCGTATTATAAAATTTCCTTGAATCTAAATTATTAAACTAATAAAAGAAATATTGAAAAAATTATACGAATATAAAAAATTCTGAATAAATTTCTATAATCGTAAAATAAATAAAATATTAAAAAAGTAAGTTTTCTGAAACTTTTATGACGTTTGCTTAGTGCTTTCAAAAATTTTTATTTGAAGAATTGAAGTTAAACTTAAAAACGGAGTACAATTAAAAATTTTTGGAAATTAACATTTACTTTCGATCCAACCTTTTCCTAGGTTATGGTTTTCTGATATTACTACAAATGCTGCATTATTAAATAAAATAGCCCTGGCCCATAAGTATTGATATAGTCATTCTGCCATTCTACTGTCACGTTTACAGACACTAAAAAATAATTGACCTGCAAAAACGAGAAATATATTTTTTTGAGTAAAATATACTTAAGAAATTACGTATATTTCACTTAGGAGATACTTTTACGAAAATTTAACCCATATCTAACTGGTTGTTGTAGAAATATGTTATGAATATTAATGAAAGTTATAGCACTCACGTCTCATAGAAATCTGCAAAAATTTGAATACTATAGCATCTACGTTTGTGAACGTGAAGTAAGAACAAGGAATAACAAAAATTTAGCAAAAGGTGTCTTAATTAATTTTATTAACAAGGTAAACGCAAAAATTAAAAATTAAAATTTCTTTAATAATATTTTTACTTTAATTAATGTATAAGTATATAATGTAAATATAAGTAAGTATAAATACAATTTGTCGCAATTGCATTTATAATAAAATTAGCTTTAACAATAATAATAACGCTTGAACTTACAAAATTATAAAACCTAATATTTTTGCAGAACTAATTATGTCTATATCAATCTGCTTTTGACTATGAATCTGCTTTTAAAATTTACTTTCTTTAGTGGGTAAATTGACTATAACAATTCCCCCGTTGTTATCAGTATCAGATGGCAAGCTTTGAATAGATTGCTCCTTTGACGGAATTTGAAGTTTATCAAAATCTGAAGAAATAGAAGATTTAATCGTATCTGTTGATAAATTGCCGTTTTTCTTTTTACTTTCATCTCTGAAATGATTTTCAACCAAAACTACATGTTTATTCGGTTGTGCTAAATCGGGAACATTTTCCGGTTCAGATGGTTTCTCGTCATATATATTTTCTCGTGAAATTGATAATTGCGAAACCGATACACCACGCGGTCGCCTTCTAGAGTAAGGACTGGTTCTTCGATGTCCTAAACTATCTACTTCGCCACCATTTTTGCTATGTCCAATTGATGTCCTATGAACACCTATCTCATCATCGGAAATACTAGCAAATGAAATGGAATCAGCATGCATTTTCCATTTTCTTGAACTGTAGGGACTAGTACGGGAATTTTTTATTACCGCAATATATTCAGCACTTTGTAAATTTTGTGATTTCATATGAGCTGGAGGAAATTTTGAATCATAATTTATTTGATTTGCATTTAAATGCGAACCATCTGAAGGTCTAGCTTGATGTCGTCTAACATAACCAAAATTTGATTCTAACCGTTCTTTATTACGATCAAGAAGTCGTTCCTCACTCAGAAAGTGACTATGACCGATAATTAAGTTTTCTTCATTTTCTAAGTCCACATTAGTATTGGTTCTATGTAATGTTTTTCTTTTTTGTTTATTTGACACATTTATTTGATCCATGGATTTGGAACGATCGATTTTTGGCATTAATAGAGCTTCTTCATAACATGGTGGATTAGATTCACGTATGTTTACTGTTGGAGCATTTTGAAAGTTTTGTTGCTGTAACATTTCGTCATTTTGCCGTCGACTACAAGTTAAATATAGAATTGAATTAGTTATATCGATTTAGCATATACATATTATACTTACATTTCTCGTTGTTCACTCAAATTTCTTCTCAAAATCCTCTGATTATAAGATTTCTTACAGCCTTTGTACATACGTTTAAATAGGGTATATAAGCATAAGCAACCCACAAATACAAGAATTGCTGAAAATATTATGACCCAAATTTTTTCTGGTAGACCCATATTTGCTTTTACAGACCACACGTGCTTACAAAATTGACCCCAAGTGTTTTCAAATGAATTAATGGGATGTCCGCATTGTGGTATTTCTTTTAATCTTGTTCCTGGCTAAAACAATAACAATAATAAAAATTTGTATTTAATAATAAAGCGAAATACCGTGCGTCTTTGCATGTAATAACTATAAAGTTCTTGAAACTCTTTGTCGTTACAATCACATTCCCAAAGATTATCATGGAGCCGAATTTCTTGCAAATATGGATTATTTTTAAAGTATGAAACTTTTATTGTTTTGGTTAAACGATTGCCAGACAAATCTAATTTGTTAAGCAAAGGAAATCCTTGAAATGTCCTATTAGTTACTCTTATCAATCTGAAAGTAATCAATAACATTTAAGTGAACGCTATGCTATGCGATTGTATAATTTTATTTTTATTTACCTAGCCATACTTAAATCTAAAACTTGTAATGTATTTGATTCCATATTACTAGGAAATATTGAAAACACATTGTATGAAAGATCCAGAATCGATATATTACTTAGCAATGATAATGCGTCACTATCAATTTTTGAAATGTCATTTGAATTCAGATTTAGATGAATCAAAGAATTTGCAGTCATTTTTTGGAACCGGCTTATAAAATTTTGCTCTAAATTTAATAAAATTAGAAAGTCATTCATTGCAAATAAATTTGCATCTATATTTGAAATAACATTGTAAGATAAGTCCAATTTTTTTAGTAACGGAAGATTACTGAATGTCTTGACATCAATGTGATTTATAGAATTTCTTGATAAATCTAAATATTCTATGTATGAATTATTTGCAAAAAATGATGGATTCAATTTTTTCAATAAGTTTCCATTAAATATTAAAGTTGACAATTTTCTAAATCCTCCAGTTTCAACTACATCTAAATTACAATTGGACAGATCTAAAGTTAACACTGATGTTGATATTAAGAATTCACCATTTTTATTTTTTAAAGAAATTCCACTATTATACGACAAATTCAAATGTATCAAATTTGGCAAATATGCCAATGCATCACTTGTAACTGATTTAATTTGACAATCGCTTAAATCGTATACCTTTAAAGTATCTGATATCAAAGATGTTAATAATTTTAAAGGGTTACCATTTAAAATTAGGCGTTCTAATACTGTTAATCCACTTAACATATACTCCCCAGCTAATTTTGAAATGCGACAATAGGCTAAATCAAGAACTACAATCGAATGACTTACAATAAGAAGAGTTTCATCTACATTTGAAAAACTTGTTATTGGATTGTTGGATAAAGATAATGTTTCTAGATTTTTAGCATTTTTAAATGCTGTATTAGGATTAATATCACTCCATGTACTAAAATTATTTCCACTTAAAAATAAAGTTCTTAATGATTTAAATCCATTTAATGTGTTTGGCTTAAGTCTTTTGATACTATTATTTGTTAAATCAATAAATGTAAAATCTTCAGCTTTTGATAAATAATATGGAAATTCAGTAAATTTATTATTAGAAAAATTGATTGCATCAATTCGTATGTCATTCTGTTGTGAATTATTTGGATATTGTTCAAGTTCACGATATGAACAATCTGCTTCAAAAAGTTCAGCTATCCAATAGCATTTGCAACCATCTAAACATTCCAATGCAAATGTTGAATTAGATGTCAACAGAATTAAGACAAATAATTTGAAAATATCTTGCTGTTTTAATCGTTCCATATTCACATTTTTCTAAAATAAAAATAAATTTAAAATTAATTAAGGTAACAATTTTTAAAAACAGTTTTTGTATGCAAAAGCAATATTTTCAGAATTATTATAAAAAACTTTGGGCGAACTTACAATGCCACTATAAATAAATTTTCTTTGAAATACAAAAAAAAGATTTTAGATATAAAGAAAAATAAATAAATTTTAATTCAACTTTCAATCGATATTATTACTGACCTTATCAGGTATGCATGTATGTGTAATTTGATGACTACTCACATGCATACCTGATAAGATACGCTCCAAATTAAATTACGTCATGGCGAACAAAACTATAAGTATTCTTTGTTTTTATTTATTCGATAAAGACCTTAGTGTAATCATCAAAGTGTATTAAATGAATTAAATTTTATTTGATCACAAAAAAATACAAAAAAAAGAAATGAAGATGGTTGCTCTTGCATGTATCATTTGAAAACTGAACAGGGAATCGGTAATAAAGGATATTTTCAGTATAACAGCAGAAATTTATTCAAAATAACCAAAATTTTTGAACATGATTTAGTAGGCGGGCAAGCAATCCTCTTCAGCGTTTGCCAGATTTGTATGATTTTTCAGATTTCTCAAAAGTCTGCCGCATGATCAAATTTCTTACCAAAAATGGCAGATTTTTTTCTGTGGAAAAATATGACAAATCACTATAAATTTCTTGTTTTGTGAATTATTATTATTCAAGCGGTAATCTAGTATTTCAAAAATCAATATAAAATTTATTTTAAATTAATTGACACCTAGGTGAAGCTGAAGCTGGATAATAATTATATTATTGTGAATTCCAATAGGCAACGACTGTCTACTTGAGTAACCGAATACTGGTTTTGATATTTTGATAATGTTTGTGAAATAAGGTTGATTTTATTTTATGGACACACGAGTTAAGCCTCATTTTAAATGCAATTTTGTACTGATAGCTAACAATGAAATGGAGAAATGAGCTTTATTTTAAAACTAATTAACCAGCAAAATAATTTATTTTTTTTTTATTTAGAACATCAACAGAGCAAAAATTTATATTTTTAGAAGTAATTTGATTCAAGTTTTCTTTAAAAATTAAACTCTAATAAGAATAGTTTTCGACAAACATAAGCTGTCTGGCAAAAGCTTAGATTAAATATTTTTATATTGCCTGATTTTCAGATTTTGGGGCGAAATTTTCCAGATTTTCTGTGAAATCAATATGGTAACGTCATTTGATCCTGTGTTAATGCTTGATCCAAGCTACTAGTGCAACGGTGGTAAATTCTGACTGTAATGAATTATTCTTCTCATTCCAATAAAATTTAGGCTACATTTGGTTTGTGAGTATTACAGCAATATTTTTAGTGCATCAATTTAAACCAGTCAAACGGCATGTGACAGCAACGATTTTTGATAACATCACAATATTTGGTCTTAGTGACGTTAATTAACAGATCCTTGGTTCGTGGTGAATTTCGCATTATAGCCGATCTGATATAAAACACATTGTAAGATTCATTAGAAAAGCAACTGTGACAATAAAAATCAAGTGTTCAGGGATTTTTATTTTGGTGAACTAAATAATTCATATTTCTCTTGAAATATAAGTGAACACGCTTTCAATCACCAAGTTAGCATGATCTAATTGTTAAATTTTATTTATGGCGGTTTTTGAAGAGTAAAATTTACTCTAATTTTATATTAACATAAACCATTTATAAAATGAAATGAAATGTAATTGGGCAATTTACCGAAATTGAACAACAAATCATTTTAAAATATTTGAAAACCATACCAAAACATTGAAAACCTCTATACATTATACTGCAAACTTAAAGAGGTTCAAGTATTAACCACTTATCTGGCAATCTTACGGTTCATGAATCACTTATTATGTGCCACGTTTTCTATTTTAGTAAAAATATTTGCTTATTTCAAATATTTATAAATTTGTTTTAATATATTAAAAAATTAATTCAAATTTGAATGCCCTAATTACCCTATAGTAGGGTAAATAAGACTGTAATTGAAATTTTATAACTTTTTTATTCTAAACGGTTTAAATAATCTATATATACCTTTGTATTTATTTACTTTTATATTTAGTTGTGATTCATAATATTATTGAAATAGGGTGGATGCAAATATTATCATGACCGGTGAGCTTAATAACCCTGTTTATAGGCACTTAGCTTAGCAATAGAAACAGTTTATCACGTCTTGTGTTGTGTAATTTAGAAAATAAGAATTTAATCTTATCTTTCACTTAAATTATTCATTTAAAAATATTTTCGCCTACAAGATATTAATTTTTATGTGTGTATATTGAAA
The DNA here is from genome assembly GCF_029603195.1 of Condylostylus longicornis. NCBI lineage: Eukaryota > Metazoa > Arthropoda > Insecta > Diptera > Dolichopodidae > Condylostylus > Condylostylus longicornis. The sequence goes on along the minus strand of NW_026578017.1, from coordinate 6,633,663 downwards.
TCCTATAGTATGCATTATAGTTATAAAATATAAGAATTATTTTTATTTTGTAAACTTACCAACACCATGAACTTGCAGACATGATAAATATGAGGCGTTGTCGTCTTTATTTCAAAATTTTGAAGAAGAATTAGTTCTAGTTTATGTGCATACTAAAATGTCTGCATAAGACAAACTCCCAGGTACATTGATTTTCTGCTTTCCGATTACACAATTAAATTCTAATCTTTCTGTACAAAGTTTTGAAGTTGCATTCATTTATCTTTTATAATAATTATTTTGAGGAGTTGAAATTTATTTTTGATTCCATCGCAGGATCACAATAATTATTTTTTAAATCCTTAATAAAAAAAGACAATCAATTTTTATTTAAAATGCAGTAATTACATGTATGTACGTTTGTATATGTAATCAAATGTAAAATTATTTTCTACAGGAGCACATTACACTTAAATAGTACTAATTAAATGTTTATTTAAATAATCAGGAAACCGTTGACTAAATTTAATTAAAGCATAAATTCCAAAGGATACACCACTTTATTTTTATATAATTATTATATTTGTCATATATTCACTATGTAAAATATTTCATAAATTGCAAAATTCAAAATTTAATTCAATTTTTTTTCAATTCATTTATATTTCAATTTATATTCACAAATTCAATTATTAAATAAGATTCCTTTATGCATATGTATTAACGAGTGTATGTATATATGTGTTTGTATAAAATTCAATTTTTTTTTTTCGTACTCTAACGCATGTCTATTTTATGAGTAAAGCTTCTTTATAGTTCTCAAAAGAGTGAGAATAACACAACATACGCTAGATTATAACACAGAAATTACTACCTTCGTCCGAAACAAGTTGATAACTAATTTTACTTTTCTGGGTTACATTCACCTGTTTTAAAATTTTATCAAGTATACAAAAGATAAGGTTATAAGATAAGATAATAATCTTAAATGAAATTACGTTCGAATAAATTAGAATTGAAATGTATGGAATTCATTATAATTGCCAATTGAATTGAAAATATTTCTAATTTAGTTGTGTTAAAGTTAAATTTTAAAAATTTTGAGAATTTAGAAAATTTTTAAATTGCGAAAACTCATAAACTTACACCTTCTATATTCTTAGTGAAACCAAATTGGTTATGAGAACTATTTTGTTTCTAGTAATGAAAGTGAAGGAATCAAAAAATTTGTAGACTGAAAATTATTGGTTACATAGTAAGCAGTATTACCACAAAAAATGAAAATTTTGACTAAAATTGAGATTCGACATAAACCTTCTTTTTTTCTCTTCATAAAAATTTGATTAATAAATTTTTGGACTTTCTTCATGTACCTATGTATTTGTGGACGAAAAAATTCATTTTAGCAGAATTTTGCTCCGGATGAAAATTTCTAAATGACAACTCAACCTTACTGACCAACTAAAAGTTTAAACTTAACAAATTTTTAAAAAATTTGAAATTTTAAAGTAATCTATCATGCTAGAAAGAAAGTAAAAATTTTATTTTTCAATATAAAAATCTAAAGTGTGCATATATACATATACATATATAAATACATGTAAGTACACAAGTAGATCATTACTCACATTTCTTTCAAATTCGAAGAATTGGTAAACTCGCTGGAAAATTCAATTAAAAAGAAAAAAAGTGAACTCCGGTACAGCTGACCTCTTTTGGCTTCCAAATTTAAAGATTAATGCCGAATATGTTCCCATCAGTACAAAATACAACATCAAATTTTTTTCTGAAGCATAACAAAATATATAAAAACCTACTACAGAACATGTTTTTATTTTTATTTTTAATAAACTTTTTTGGAAACTTTAAAAAAAGTATGTATTTGTAAATCAGTTTCATTTTATTTATTTTTGACGGTTTTAAGAGCTTCATTTTATTGTATCCTGCATCTTCGTGAAGTCCAATTTGGTATGGAGTTTGTACCTGCTTGAAGAAGTTGTCTTCGGTATGGACATGTATATAATATTCTTGCTCAGCGTAAAATTCTGCGTCAATTTAGATATGTCCGTCCGGTAATCCGTCCGTCCGATCGCACGATAACTCAAAAACGAATAAAGCAATCGGTACCATATTTTCACAAGTTGTTTCTTTTGCGCAAACGACGGCTGTTATTGTAATTGGGCCAACTCGGACAACGGGTTCGGGTAGCTGCCATACAACTCAAAGTGTTTTTTTTTAAATATATTAAAAACAAATAAAGATATCAATATCAAATTTTGTAAAGGTATGTCCAATTACACTTCACATATGTTCTTAATATTTTTTATTATAATTTTAAATTTTAATTTTAAGTATTTGTAAAAATATGTATAAAAGCTAGATTCATGAAACTCACCAAATGTGTGTCCAATTTCAGGTCAGATAGAACCCTGAAGTTTTGTTGAAATGGTTTGACACGTCCGGGTAGCTGCTATACAACTCCGAGAGTTAATTTTAATTATTTGGAAAAATATTAAAGCTAGATTCATGGAAATCGGCCGTCATGTGTGTCTGACTTATAAGTCAGATTTTATATCCGTGAAGTTTCTATTGAGTGGTTTGACAGGTTCAAGCTATTGCCATTTAACAATCAAAGTTATTTCTAAATATTTCAAAAGCAAATTTTTAAACTCAGATTATCAAAGAGCAGGGTTTATACCGACTGAAACATTTTTACTTGTTTTTTGCCTAAGATTTTGATTTTATAATTTTTATTTTCATTTACTTTGTTACTGAATCAAATATACGCTGCAAATAGAAGAAATATAGTACACGGTGAGATATTTAAAGGAAATTTTTTGATTCAGTAAGCAAATTTATGGGCTTATTATGTGTGGTTAATCCGACAACTTTACCACTATCATGAATTTCACTGGACGTAGACTTTTGAATGACGGTTGCTATTTCAGTAAAAAACTTTCATACAAAAGGATATTTGTTAAAATATATTTTTGTATGAAAGTTTTGCAATTCTTTTAAGTTATTAAATATTTTTGAAAAGGGGAAAAAAAGATTTTGGGAATATGAATTCATCTCCTTTCATGGTAGCTGTCCCAGAGTAACTCAAACTTGAACAATAAACTTCAAAATGTACTCATGAAAAATTCGCGTGTCATTTTTTCATTATTGCTAAATTTTTTGTCGGCCGGTATAAATCGGTCGAAACAAAACTGTGATATAAAATGTTAACTGCTAAATTTTGATATTTGAACGCTACAGTAAGCCATAACTGGCTGCGGTGGTCATTGGGAGGAAATTCCTTTACCCTTATCTGTTTTCAAGGAAAAAAAAACTAAAATTTATTTAATTGTGCAGGAATAGTCGTCAAACTTACTGTGTATTACGATAGTTCAATAAATAAATAAAAAAAATCTATCAAAACTACCAAAAATTTATTTATTTAAAATTTATTCTTATAACAAAATAAAATATCATAAATTATCTAAGGAAATGCACTTAAAATGACAGTATATTAATATTAACAAAATATTTAATTAATTTTGGCAAATTTGATCGTGGGCATTTTCTTATTTTTTACACAGTTTGTTTAGTTGTTGTGTTTATATCATTTAAGGGTTCCGTTAGTGTTCTTTCTGTAGTCTCGCTATCATTTTCATTAAAACATTTAGGTCGAAGGAAAAGGTAATAGCATCTGACTAGTAATCCAAATAATATGATTAACCCAACTATGACTCCAAATACTATAATTTCTCTCATGTTTGAGTCTTAATTTGTACTATACGTATAGTTATCGTTTTAATGTTAAAAGATCTGAAAAGAAAAAAAAACATTTTATTGCATTTGCAAAATTAAATTGCTTGTTATTTAATATGAAAATGGAGCCCTAAAGTATACCAGAAAACAGTCTGTAAATGTCTCTTATTACGTTTGGGATCGTGCTATATAAAAGTACTAGAGTAAAGAAGACTCTGCTCTTGAAAACTATATTTTTATTGTAATTAAGGTTTATCCAAAAATGCCTGTTACACAAGCAAATACCGGTAGTCAACTTTCTTCCTTCTTATATAACTAACCTATATATGCTAAAAATAACTTATTATACTTATTTAGAAATTTACTCTTTTTCCAGGGAAAGACCATTTCTAAATAGGTAACAAGAGAGTATATTTCTCTAAATAATTTTGAGAAATGTGTCATTTTGAATACTGCCGGAAATAATGAAAAGTTTGCAAAATAAAAAAGTTGAAACCATGCATTAAAGAGTCAAACATTTTTAACTGTTTGAATTATGTAATGTTTCTGACACGCTACTGAACTCTCTTAAATTGGCTTTCATTAGTTCTTTCAAAACTTCTCATATAAAATTTAAATTGCCTTTTTAATTAAAACTTATCAAGCAATAAAATATAACAGGAATTAGATATTATTATGTAAAAGCAGGAGGTCTTCACGAGGGATTAATACAAGGAGCAAAATGATCTACATGCTATCATTTTAGGAAATATTAAAATTCGACCTTGTTACGATTTCTCTTGATTCGAATTTTGGAGCTAAGTAAAATTAACTTATTTCTTAAAATCGTTTTTTTTTTTTTCGAAATATTTTGGCAATTACTGATGAAGCGGCGAATAATGACCATGAATTTTGTTTGATGATATTTGGATGGCATTATATTGATCAAATCACATAGCCCATGTGAACAAAGTTTGATAGTGTGGTTAACTAATTTTCTCAGAGATTTTTAATGAATTACGGCAGCATTTTAACAAAATGTAAAAGCAAAATGTATAGAAATTTTTTAATATTACCCTAAAATACTAAAAAAACAAATTAATTCATTGAAAAGGATATTAACGTTACCTTATAAAAGTAGGAATTTCTTTTGTTCAAGTAAACAACACGCATACATCTGTATTAGTCTTATAAATGTTGTTATCACACATGTAAATGCATTTGGACGTATATTAACACTCTCGCTCTTACGTTTTCCACTGAAAGAAAAATATAAGAATATTATTAAATATTAAACAAATTTTTTTAAAAACAAAGCATATAATTTTGAAAGGTTGTGATGAATGCAAAAAATTGAGAATTGGCTATAGTGTGATGTGAAGCTAAAATAAAATGAATTTAAAAAGTTTTTTGAGAAAACTGACTTTTACCATTTAAAAAAAAAAAAAAACAATTTATTTATTACAGTTTTTGAAGGCGAATGTGACTCTAATAATGAATGAAGATGGTGTTGTATGGTTTCAGTAAGAAAGTGCTTGTCAAACATGGTTATTTTTTAAAATATAGTTCTTATAAGGTTATAAGTGCGTTATTTTGAGAGCTTCATGTATGAATTAAATGTAAAGCTATTGAAGCTTTGCAGTTCTAATCTTAAGATGTGCATTTTCAGAAATATCCCATATTACTGTTGCAGTATATAGAAAAAGTTTTCACAAGAAAATTGTTACAAAAAATCAATAATAATTAAAATAGCTTTTCAGGCCCATCGGGTGTTTGGAATTGAATACAGAAACCAATTTTTGTTAATAACCGCGTAAATCATTCCGCGCTCTTTACGCTATAGCACCAAGTAATTAAATTAATATATTTTACTTTAAAGTAAGCTTGAAGAACTTAATACCGCAATATTTTATATTGCTTAGTAAAGTTTATATAATATGTTCGTGTATACAGGGTGATTCTGAAAGCTATACAACAACATACATATACCACTCGTTAGAGGATCGAAAATGGATAAAACATTTGTTCCGATGTGGCTTCTAAATCTCAAGGGTTTCCGATTTCTTTTTCGTTCGGAAAAAGATAGGAAGTTCAAAAAAACAGTTTCTGAAAGGCCTAGCAAAGGGCTTAAAATAAACATGTTGCTTGATTCTGTATTTTTAGCACCTTCGGAAAACGAAGTATTCGAACTTTAGGTAAAATCAAATTTTTTCCTTGTTTTATTTTTCCAGTTCTTTCTAATTAGATAATTTCGTAAGAAATTTTTTAAAATCTTGAAATATTTTCTATAGAATTTTGCCCAGCCGTTTAAGCTTTAATCGTCTAGCATTAAAAAAATTTTTATGTTACAGAAGATATAGCAGAAAAACCACAAATATTGTGAGCCAAATATTTAATTAAAGCAAGATGTTGAAAAAACTAAAATTGAATTTTCAATATTCCTTTATCAAAAACTTTGAAAAAATACGAATGCATTCCTTATCCAAAAATTTTACAAATTTCTCAAAACAAACACCAACTTTTCCTATGAAGTTCACCAAATTCTGAAAAAATTTATGTTTTTCTTCTTTCAAATCTATTTCTTCTCAATCGCATATTTGAAATTATTTGCTTTGCTGAAATTGCTCTTTACTTGCATCAACCGTACACCAATTTTGGTTTTTGTAGAAGTTTGTTGAAAATTTATTAATCCCATTAAATTATTTATTAATTATTTATTAGCTTCATAATGTTCATATCATATCACTTACAAACTCCATTTTGTATAAAAAAAATTAAATTTTCCTATTAAGAAAATTTTTTTTCTATTAAATTAAAAGTCAAAATTTATATGGCATGTCTTCAAAAATTCGCTCTAGCTAAAAATTTTAATAACTTCAGATGCCAAATGCTGTCTAGATTTCGAAAATGTTTTTTTCAAATTTTTAAATTGCACCCAATGTGAGAAAAATGCATTTAAAAGTTTCAAACCATATAGGTACCATTTCTTACAAAAATTGGGAAAAATAAAAAACCTATCAATTTTTTTTACCAAGAAAAGTTTCGAAAAAAAATTTTTTGATTACTAGAATTTTTTTTGTTTTTCCTATACAAAATTCTAGTTTTTCTTTTCAAAAATTTCAAATTTTTTAAAATCAATTTTTGTTTTTCAAATTAAAAGTTTGTATAAAATTTCGTTTCAATTTTGTTATTATTTGTTAAATTTCAATAAAAACATTAAAATTCAAATTTTGTAAAAAAATAACGGCTCTTAAAAATGTCAACTGTTTTTTCGAGGGACTCTCGTCATCCAAAATTAATGATAGTTGATAATTACAGCGCTTGAAATAAGTAAAAAGCAAAAAGAGTGAAAAATAGAGCCTTTAAAATCTTGACATAGAAACGGTTTTTGTGACAAATTTTCTGTGCCATAAAAATTTTTTAATATTTGAGAACTTAAATTAAAGCTTAAGCAGCTGGGCAAAACTATAAAAAATAATTCTTACGAATTTATCTACATAATTAAAAAAAACTGAAAAAATAAAACAAGAGAAAAATTTAATTTTGCCTAAAGTTCGAATGCTTTGTATTCCGAAGATACATAAAATACAGAATCAAACAACATGTTTATTTTAAGCCCTTCTCTAGGCCTTTCAGAAACTGTTTGTTTGACCCCATCTTTTTCAGAACGGAAGTCGTAATCAAAAAAACTTGGATAAATAAAAATTTCGTGAAAATTCTTTAAATACTCTGGAACTTGGAAACCCTTGAGATTTGTCACCCAGTCCGGAACAAATGTTTTATCCATTTTCGATCTTCTAACCAATGGAATATATTGTTGTATACCTTTCAGAATCACCATGTATAAACATAAAATTATCACTATATACAAGTCCATTTTTAGGTATGTATAGAAAATCATATTTTACGTAAATATTGCAGAACATAATTTAATGAGATAAATGAATATTATGAAAAATTTTCTTACATTTTCACATCAATAAATTTCACCTTAATATACAAAAGCGATAAGATTTTATTCGTGTATACATAAGAAAAATATAAGGAAAGATTTTAATTTTTTTTTATTTTTTAACATTTATTGTTTTTAACTTCTTACCGTTCTGATTTTCATAATAATTATGTAAGGCTATAAATAATAATTAAAGAACTTTACTATTAAGCTTCAAATTTTCTTATGTATTTTTTTTTTGTTTCATTTAAAAATGAAAACGAGTACCACAGGAATCTTTTACTGAAAGGATACACATTTCAATATCTAGTTACCGTTTGTTATATACATGCCTTTTAAAAAACGTATAATATAAAGGAATTCATAAAATGCATAGGTATATGTATTTGAGAACGGTGTACTCAAATAATATTATACACAAACATACATACGTGTGCAATATGAATATTCACATTAAATGTAAATACTGGGTTTGCGATTACATACATAATGTTAGGTCCGAATGCTAATTTATCATTTAGGAATATACATACATAGGACATGCTAAAAAAATGAAACATGAATTGATTTAAGTCTGTGGCATAATTTCATGAATATTTGGGCATTCTTTAATTTAATTTTTATTCATTTTATCTTAAACTTGCATGATATCATCGAAATTAAATTATGAAATTCTTATCAGTAGATACTGACATATAAGTATGTATGTACATACATACGAATACTACTTTGGTTGTTATATTTTAATAAAAGCTCAAATTATAAAGAACATTGAAGTTCTTTGAATTCCATGAAAATTTTAAAGTTGTCATCAAGATAAACAAAAGTAAAAACTCAAAGCAAACAGAATAATCATAATTTGAGTAAAGGACCTCATATAACAAAATGGAAACCATTTGCATTTTAAAATCTTGAAACTATGTATAATAAAAATTTTTAATATAATTCAGTAATGCTAAAAATTTTACTAGTAATTTATTACTGTTTTAAGAATAAAAACTTTAAACTTTCTCCATTAATTAATATATGCATAAAGTTATTGTTTTTGTTATACTTAAAAAATCCTTTCATAATGTATTTTTCAGATAAAAATTGTGTAAATATGTATAAATTGATTTACTTATTCTCATTTTTTAAGTTATAAAAATTCTTAAACGAAAAGCTGTTTTTCAAATACTAAAGAGTATTTTGCACGTTTTCGGACCCATAATCTGTAGCAAATTATATTTGTAAAAAAAAAATTTGTCTTATTTTGGAGTCCTTCCAGAATAAATATTTTTAATTTTAAGATTCCGTGACTTCCAAAACGCACTATAAAATTCAGTTTTATAATAACGAAAAGCTTTTTAAAACGCGGCATTATATGTAAGCTTTTGCTACTTTTAGAATAATATCAATATGACGATAAATAAACATATACACAATAGATTTTCTGAAGACTTAATAATTTAATTTTACTAATTTGTTGTTCTTGGCTTTTTGATTCTCGAATTTCTTTGTTTTTTTGAAAAATATTTTAAAAATTTATTAAATACTTTTCCGAAATAATATCCTAAATGAATATTTTTAGACACAATTGATTACAATTTTAATTGTTTAAAAACCCAATTAAAAATATTAAAAAATATATTAAATAAATAAGAAAGAAGATATGCTATAATAATGAAAGTAGGCAAAATAGATTAGACCGATTTCAAAATTTTAAATTTCTAACATTTAATAGAACAATATCCAGATGTTTATAAAAAGCAGTCTCAATTTTTTCGCTACACGCTTTGTTTTTATTTGGTTCGACTACGTATTCAAATCATTTTAGAATAGTGTACAATATCAAGAAATTTTATTATACATTTTGGAACTAGACACATTTTAAATTTTATCTTTTCACTGCATTTTGGGAACTAAGGAGTCTTATATGTATAGCAAAATAAGAAAGTTCTTGAGTTCTACGAATGAAATGATCTTTGGTACATATAACCCACATGCATGTATTAAACCCACTTATTGTTTCAACAAATAGACTACAATTTTAATTGATAGTTTTAGAATTCAAAAATAGGTATTTTGGTTCGAAATAATTGTAAATTTCATCTGATTCATCTATTTTGCCTAAATAAAATTTTATAATACGTTTGATTTCTAACTATCTGTAAAAGTGTATGTATGTATGTACATAATAGGCACAGATTTTTTCCTTCAGCGTGTTCCAATTTCGCAATCTTAATTAAAATTTTCAAATTTGTAAATTTAAAGATTAAAAATTATTGTTCGTGTGCACATTAATTTTGTTTTGCAGTGTTTTTATATTCTATGATTACCTACATAATACTAAACACTTTAAATTACAAAAATTTTTTTAAAATATTCAATTAATTTTTAAAAATCGAATTAGTTTCACTGCTTGCATATTTTTTTTATTTTGTGATAAGAAACAAGCTGTTTTCACCAAGTTCTTTTTCTAATCATAACAACAACTTACATCGTTTAGTTAACATTAAATTAGTTTTTTCTTTTCAATTATTTTTCGGCTTACAATGTTTCTGCATACAAAATTTTCGGATCGTTTAAACTTTTTTAATAATTAAAATTTATAAAACGCGCGCACACGAATATTTTGTTTTCTTTTCACCTAAAGCTTTTTTCTTCTACTGATTCTAGCGTAAACACTAATGAAATATGTTTAACAAAAGATGATAAAAATATAAATGATTTTTATTTTAAAACTGATAAGTGAGTTCATATGTGTTAGTAAATAAAATTATAAAAGTTAGAAGAGTAAATAAAAACATAATCGTTCTTGATTTAAGTTCTCCTATGTATCACACCCCTACGTCAATATATTTTATTTACGTTTCAAAAGCCTAAATTGCGGAAATGATTCCTACGCAGAATATGGGTCTCATATTTTTAACTTTTGTTTTATTACATTTCACCCCCTTTCCCACAAACTAAATTATTTTTATTGTGGATATGAAATTTTTTTAGGTTTGAGGAACTAAAGCTACAGTTTGCATATACGACAAACTTGCATATCTCCCGCCTAATGTAAATCGTATATGCAAACCCTGTTTGGCAAATAATAGAAACTATTTTATTTTTTATCAAATTCACTACCAAATTTTTTAAAAGTAAAATGACAACAGTTAATTTTTTGCGAAAGTTTTTAACAGCTATCAGCAAATTTTTATTTTCGCTATAATTTTTCGTATCAAACTGTTAAATTTTGACGGAAATTGTTAAACTTGAAACAAAAATTTATCCGCTTAATATTATTTTCGTTGTTCTTCAAAAATTTTTTGCTTTTGAACATAATTACAAACAAATCTATTTTTATTCAGTGTAATCTTTATGAGTTTTATTAAAATTTATGAATTGAACAGAGAAGATTATTTTTAAAGCGTCATATTCATTTGCAGGGATAATCTATACACAGGTATGAATTTTTAATTTGTGCGAACTTGAATCAAAAAAAAAAAATTCAACTATGAAGCTACTGTCGCCATTTCTTAATGTTCTGAACATTTATTTTGATAGATACAAAAAAAAAGAAACTGTTTTAAGCATATGTAACTGCGAGAGATATTTTAATTCTACCTGGCTTGACTAGCCATAGCTACCTGTCGATAAATCTCCTTTTGAAATAACACTAACAATCTCGTAATACATTTAGAATTCATATACATATACCTATATGTACATAATTTTAGGAAAACCGTAATTGAGAATGTCATAAATTATTTGTAAATTTAAAAATTATTCCCCTCTTCACTCATATAATACATATATTCAACTACATAGCTAATATTAATCTCTGTTTAGGATTATCTGAAAACTTTTGTAACTATAAAATTATAAACATTAAAAGTCTGTAAAAATAGATAGAGTTTAGTATTAAGCAACCTTCTTTCAACTAATTCTTATAGTGTTATTCCAAGGGTGCGAAACTTATATGTTTATTAATAGCGGCATTAGGTGTTACTATTAGTCATAATAATTACGTTGAATAAGAACACATTGAAAACGCACTACGTAAATTTTAAGTTTAACTTACAAATTACTGTTTTTCGAAGTAATTTTTATTTAGTTTAGTATAGTAGCTTGAAATTTAGAGAATGCAGTGTTTTAAATTTAGATTTCTTCGTAAATAAAACAGCAATGTAAAAAAAAAACCGGTTTGAACTAAAAAAAATTTTTACCTATCCGTCTTAGAATATGTACACGCATTGAAGTATGAATCACTAAAATTTTTTTCTTTTATCTGTACGCATACATATGTATGTTCATTATTTCATAACTTTGATAACAAATAAAATCTTATCATTAGAAAAAAAATTCCAGGGAACATAAGTAAATTTTTACTAATTCACTATGCATGAATGTACATGCATACTCATTTTAACAGAAGCTCAAATACACGTTTTAATAGAAGTTTGAGAGCCAGCTTTAATAATATTAGCGAATCTTTTGATATTTGATGATATTGCATTATTTTGGATTTTCAGATAAATTTCTATATTACATATGTACATATGTATAGGTATATACTTTTGCTTATTTTGTTAGTAATTACAAATTATTAACATTAATTTTTTCGATATTCAATAACAACTAAAAACATTTTCAATACCCCTGTTTTTATTGACTTTTACTTTGTGTTTATTTATAAAACTTTGTATATTTTAAAAAAAAATAAACCAAATTTTATTTATAGAGACTTGTTGCAAGATCTTGCCATAACTTTCCACTCGTCAACCTTAAGAAGAATTACTGAACACACGTTACTCACAAAATTTGTTTAATTAACGCTGAATTGTGTTTGTTTACTTGTAATCAAGCTCTATACATACAAACATAATAATAAATATAAAAATACATAAGCACAAAAAAGTATCCGGCAGATACGTCAACGCATATCTTTACTTACACTGTAATTCTATAACTAGCCCAAACATGTATACTCAAATATTAAGAATTTGCTTTAAGATGCATATTTTTTTTTTTGTAAAATTAAATTTGAAGTGTTTTTAATTTTTTTTTAAATATAAAATAATGAACACAATACTCGTATAACACACATATGCATTAATATATGTATATATGAATGTGGATATGTATTTATATGGTTGTATAATACATTTTATTTGTATTTATATTTTTATATTTGAAAAGCACAAGTTTTTACCATTGCTTTATTTTTCAACCGACCACAAAAATTTATTGCTACAACGTGAAGATCGTTGACTTGACTAAATCACTTGACTGAAAAAAATTATTGCTGAACATTATTCGTAAACATAAAATCGTACGTAAGCATTTATTTCAGTGATGTCACTTTGTCACGTTTCTGATCGAGTAGAATAGTTATTTATTATTATTAAGAACGCCGAATTCAATCAAAACCGCTAGAAAAAAATTATTTCCTTTATTATTTCTTAATATTTTCTGCTCTAAATGTTGAGATAGATGAAATTTCTTTTTAGACTTAGAGCAATTATGGGGGAGTAGGAGTTGAGTGTAGACCATAGCAAAACCCCTATCACAAGGCGTATGACATTAAAATAGCTCATTACTCTTTTACTTAGGTTTTCTTTCAATTCTAGGTAGGTAGCATATATCAGCTAAAGGCATAAAAAAAAAATTTCTAAATTTTTTTTCAAAAACAACAGTGCGGTATAAAATTTTTCATTTTGCAATTAATTCAACAAAACCAATTTTCGTACTCTTGTTTTATTAAACTAACTCTTATTTTATTTCTCGTAAAATATTACTTGAATTAAAGTAAATGTATGATTTTAGAATAAAAAAAACTATTGCTCGTATACATCAGTTGCAGGTGTGTATTTAGATACTGGAGATGATCTGTATAACAGTTTATTTTTAAACTTAATTATAAAGTTTTGAAAAAATGCTGCACTCTTTTAATATTTTTGCTACAAAAATTACTTCATGTTATCAATACGCTGAATATATTTATTATTTTTTCTGTGAGCGATATTTTTAAGAAAGCTTTCTCAGTATTCTATTTCTGAATGTCTATAAATAATGTTTATATCATAAATTTTACATTCAGATCAGCTTTTCGTGATTATTTGTAATACGCTATTTACACTACAACGAATAACATGTTATTGTCGAATAGCATGTTATGCATAGTGTTAAACTACGAGTACAAATTTTACATGGTAAAAATTTCTTAAATTAAGACATGTTTTTGAGGATAACATAATGGTTTTCAAAATATATTTTCCTATTGTGAATGATTTATTTTTAAGATTTTTCTCTCAAATCAAAGGAAATTTCGAAAGAAAGTTTAAAAAAGTCAAATTGACAATCGTTATTTATTTAAATTTTTATAATTTTCATCACTTCGATAAATTATAAAAATATTTTCATATTAATTATTATATAACAACAACCATGAATGAAAGAAGAAAAATAATTGAAACAATGAACAAATGAAAATATTTATAGAAGCATGGAAACGAGAAAAATATAATTAAATATGTAGAAATCTAAATACTTCCATTAACTTATAGCACTGATGCGGATATCCTAGCTGTTGAAATCCTGCAATATTGTGTTTTACAGTTTTATCGTTCAATAGGTATGAGTTAATCTATTTGGATGTTAAACGTAACTTGTACAACGTTACCACTTGCGTTCAAGCTCATGAATCAAAACATTAGTTTTTCTAAATACATAATATGATGGTAATAGTAAATTGAAATCCACTTTTTGTATTAGTTTTAATATTTTTTTCTTTCGAAATTTTTTAATAAATAGAAACAACTAAAACAAGTCTTACTGTCAAGTGAAAAACAGCTTAAACAGTGTGAATCCAATTTTCTATAACAATGTTTGTTAATTGAACATTATAACATGTTACTCTCTTGTAGTGAGCTATTATACTTAGTTGCCTTTCACGCATTTGCTTGACATGATATTTTAATTATAGATAAGAAATTTTAGTTTAAACAAGTAAAAACGTTTTAGTCGGTATAAACCCTGTACTTTGACAATTCGAGTTTAAAAATTTGTTTTTGAAATATTTAGAAATAGCTTTGATTGCTAAATGGAAATTATTTGAACCTATCTAACAACTCGATTGAAACTGATATTATATCTGAATATGTTAGTTTCAATCGAGTTGTTAGAATATTATGTCTGACCAGTGGCAAATCTAGCATAAATCTAGCCTTAATATTTTTTTAAACATTTAAAATTGTCTTTTAGAGTTGTATGGCAGGTACTAGAACCTCTCAAGTCATTCAATCAAAACTTCAAAAAATGTATCTAACCTAAAATTGGACACACGGCTGCCGAGTTTCATGAATCCAGCTTTATTATTTTTCCAAATATTTAAAATTAGCTTGAGCAAGAATATATTGATATATGTTCATACCGGAGACGACTCCTTCAAATGGTTACAAGCTCCATTTCCTTTACGAAGTGCAGGGTATAATAAATAGCGCGCGATTTCAATTCATATTTGGAATTTGAAACAAAAAGTGACTCTTTGAAAAAAATTAAAAAAGAATCCTACCTATTGAAAATTAAAAATTATTGGATCTAATCAATATTTGTTTGGAAATATTCCTTTGAATTTAATATAAAATTTTAAAAATTTTTAATAAAAGGTTGAATTTGGTAATTCCAATAGGAGATATAATAGTTTAAAAAGCACCTATAAGTAGCAAAAAGCTTATCATTTGTACGACACGCACGCCACCAAATTTTGGAACGGTCAACAAAAAGCGGAAATCAAATTTTTGTTCAAAGTGTTTTTTGTTTTTTGACTGTTTTAAAATAATATTTAATATTATCTAATAATAGAAATTTTGTGAAATGAACTTACATGAAATTTAGTACAATTTTCGTTAAGCTTTAGAGTTTCAAAAAAATTAACTTTATTTTTATATATTTTGTAAGTTCTGATGCATAGAATTTTTATAACATACAAAAATGCATATTAAATAATATGTATATGAATATGTATTAAATGCATATGTATGTAATAAAAATATATGTATAATTTACACTTTATTGTTTTCACCTAACTTAAAAAAGAAGAAACTGCAATATTTTTTTGTTATTTCTTCACCAAATTGCAGAATTTCTCGATAAATTTGATAATACCAATACGTCGCGTGGACGTATTGGTCAAAAAAGAGAGCGATGTATTCAAATGTATGCATAGTTGTTTAATTATAAAATAATACAACTTAACAATAATTTTTAATTCATCGTCAACATTAAACAAAATTTTAAAAAATGTAATTGCAAAAAAACATTGGCTGATTCAAGTTTCTTGGAAGGATTGGAAAACTTCCACTAAAAGAAACATATTTCAAACATAATGTGCAGATTTTGAAATGGTAAAATTTCTTACTCTAGCTGCTATTATATGCTACCATAGAATTCCATATATCTAGATAAGTGTATTTTTTTTCAATAATTACATTATTCTTATCATATTCATTATTGCAAAATTGATTATTCATATTTCATATACATACTTATAATTACATAGACATAATTCAATTTTTATTATGTACTCATTTTACTTTTCTAAATTTAAAATTTATGCAAATTTATTTATATCTCTTAGTAATAAACTTTTTTTTTGTGTCTTATCTAAATAATATGTATCAGTGTTTAATATTTAATGTGTAATTCAAGTACATTCCCAAACAAGTATTTACAAATGTAATAATAATAAAATGCATTATGAATTTAATTTATCGATATATTTATCGAAATAAATGATTGAAATAGACAGTCGTAACTCTTGGATCACATCTCGAAAATAACACATTTTCCAAATAAAAAACAAAAACAAAATACAAAAAAATATAAATGTTTTCTCTCCCTTTTTTATTTTCAAATAATTTTCTTCTAACACAATAATATTCAATATAGCTGCGAAATCAACCCAGTTAACTTAAGTGGAAAACAGAAGATATTCGATTGAATTGAGCTATAGTACAATAAAAATTGACATAAACAGATGCGTCGATTTAAGAAAATAGATTCCTTGACTTTCTTTATTTTTTTCATTTCTTAATATTTTTATGTTTCCTAAGTAAAAGAGAAAAAAAATTTATGCGGTTTCCTGTTTTATATTATTTACCTAGTTCGTTGAACATCAGTAATTTCTTTCTGATTTTTGTGGTATGAGTAGAAAATTAAAATATAAAAGTAATAATGTAACTAGGACGTGGTAAAAGAATATGATTGTATTGTGATTTGCTTAAATGATGAACTTTATTATATCCAGAAAAATATAGTTAAGTAAAAATGAATGATAAGTAAATTTTTTATATTTTTAGCGCTTTTCCAGAAAATTTTTGAAAAATTTTTTTTTTTTATTAGTTTCACACTGTCCGTCCATCTATCCGTGTGTCTGTTTACAAAACTTCTACACCCTTGAAGATAGAAACCTAAAATTTTATATGTACATAGATCTTTAATCTAATAGAACTTTAATCATCACTTTAGATCTTTAATCTTAGAAACTAATTTTCGAAGAACAAAATTTTTACATATCTCTTCCCCTCTAAAAGTTATCCACCCAAAACCCTAAAAATATCTTTTCAACTATTTCTTGTAGTACAACCACACGCATTTTCCAAATTTTGCAAACGCAGAAAAGCAGTGAGTTGCTTCATTTTGTTAGAAGAAAATTTTTTTCCATCTTCACCCCCTCTCAAGTTATCGGCTCTTGAAATTTGTAAAATTTGAATTTTTAACATCTTATATTTCCGAAACCGAAAGCTTTTTCAAATTTTTATAAACGCAAAACGCTAACGGTAAATTCCATGCCAATAAAAAATACAATTATTTTTCTTAACTCACGCAATTAAATCTTAAAATTGAGCATTATGTTAACTCCTCTTTATATTAATTTTTGGTTTATTTCAAAGACTTCATAAATCGTTCATCCTAAATATATGAAATCCTAGAAATGGTCTCGTATATGAAAAAAATAATTTTAATAGTGTGGTAGGTACACGTGGACTGCATTTAAAAGCAGTATTTTCACTTGTTAAAGGTAAAAGTGCTACAATGCAAACCATTGGTTTGACCCAACTTTATTTTATTTAATTTTCAGTTCTTTCTTCTTATTTTGATAAAATAATGTTGCAGTCGAAGGACCAATATTCCTAAATTTGTTTCATATTTTCTTTTTTTTTCATAAGTATATAAATAAAATTATCTACCTGCAATAATCTGTTAAAAAGTAATTTTTTAATTCAGAACAATTTGGTTACTTGTTCTGAATTATTTAATTTATTTTTGGATGATTTGAAATTTATGTTTTGTTTAATAAGCTGAGGCAAGCATATCAAGTAAAATTAGATTTATGTTGTATTTTGTTGTTTGTTTAAGTTTGTAGTTGTATTAGAATAAGAATTAGCAAGTCATTATGCTGGAATAAAAATAATAAACTCATAATTTGGTTATATGGATGGCGAGTCCTAGTGTAATAGTCCTCGTCCAGCTGTTAAAGCTTTAATTTAAGTCCTCAAACATTAAAACATTTTTTATGTTACAGAAGACATAGCACAAAAACCACAAATATTAAGAACCACAAACTCAATTAAAATCAAACCAGATGTTGATAAAACTAAAATTAAATTCAATTTAATTCTTCTTTATCCAAAACTCTCAAAACATACACCAACTTTTCCTAAGAAGTTCACCAAATTCTGAAAAAATTTATGTTTTTCTTCTTTCAAATCTATTTCTTCTCAATCGCATATTTGAAATTATTTGCTTTGCTGAAATTGCTCTTTACTTGCATCAACCGTACACCAATTTTGGTTTTTGTAGAAGTTTGTTGAAAATTTATTAATCCCATTAAATTATTTATTAATTATTTATTAGCTTCATAATGTTCATATCATATCACTTACAAACTCCATTTTGTTCAAAAAAATTAAATTTTCCTATTAAAAAAAATATTTTTCTATTAAATTAAATGTCAAAATTTATATGGCATGTCTTCAAAAATTCGCTCCAACTGGATAATTTTAATAACTTCAGATGCCAAATGGTGTCTAAATCCTGAAAATATTTTTTTCAAATTTTTAAATTGCACCCAATATGAGAAAAATGCATTTAAAAATTTCAAACCATATAGGTACCATTTCTTACAAAAATTGGGAAAAATAAAAAACCTATAAATTTTCTTTACCAAGAAAAGTTTCGAAAAAAAATTTTTTGATTACTAGATTTTTTTTTGTTCTTCGTAATTCAAAATTGTAG
Source organism: Condylostylus longicornis (assembly GCF_029603195.1). NCBI lineage: Eukaryota > Metazoa > Arthropoda > Insecta > Diptera > Dolichopodidae > Condylostylus > Condylostylus longicornis. The sequence continues at coordinate 6,614,732 of NW_026578017.1, read as the reverse complement.
TTTTTCTTTTCAAAAATTTCAAATTTTTTAAAATCAATTTTAGTTTTTCAAATTAAAAGTTTGTATAAAATTTCGTTTCAATTTTGTTATTTTTTGTTACCTTCAATAAAAACATTAAAATTCAAATTTTGTAAAAAATAACGGCTCTTAAAAATGCCAACTGTTTTTTCGAGTGACTCCCGTCATCCAAAATTAATGATAGTTGATTATTACAGCGCTTAAAATAAGTAAAAAGCAAAAATAGTGAAAAATAAAAACGCTCTTAAAATCTTGACATTATAAATTAACGGTTTTTGTGCTAAATTTGAGGACTTAAATTAAAGCTTAAGCAGCTGGGGAAAACTCTATAAAAAAATTTCTTACGAATTTATCTGAACATCTAAACAACTGAAAAAATAAAACAAGGAAAAAATTTGATTTTCCCTAAAGTTCGAATGCGAAGGTACATAAAATACAGAATCAAACAACATATTGTTTATTTTAAGTCCTTTATTAGGCCTTTCAGAAACTGTTTGTTTGAAGACCCCATCTTTTTCAGGACGGAAGTTGTAATCAAAAAAACTTGGATAAGTAAAACTCTCGTGCAAATTCGTTAAAGTCCCTGGAAATCGGAAATCCTTGAGATTTGGCACCCAGTCCGGAACAAATGCTTTATCCATTTTCGATCCTCTAACCTATGGAATATGTTGTTGTATACCTTTCAGAATCACCCTATATAAAGGATAAAATATAAAAGGCTCTGTAAAGAAATTTCCAATAAGTTAAATTATTAGTGTAATAAGGACATTCTTATTAATTTCTCAACTATGATGTTGTGTTAGTAAAATTCATAATTTAATTAGTGCAATAGGCACAATCCTATAAATACATATACATATATGTTCTTGTTATTGTGTGTTTCAATAGTAGATTGTATGTAGCAATCAATGTAAACAAAACAAATACTTAGTAATATGTGCATTACAGTATAAGCAATGTAGAGAACATTTCGTCGGCAATTTCTTCATGCCTCTGTAGCTCAGTTGGTAGAGCGTCCGCCTAGAAAGCGGTAGGTCACTGGTTCGAGTCCAGTTCGAGGAGAAAAATTTTTTAATTAACTTTTCTGCCTTTAACTCGTTCCTTTGATTACGTCATCCATCTGTTCTGCAGTTGCATGAAGAAATTTCCATTAAGTTAAAATAAAAGGCTTGTTAAAAATCATTCTTATATTGCTAAAATCTAAATTACGGACTGACATCAGTCTGATAGACATGAAAATTCACTGCCTTTTAAAGAGATTGATAAAGATTCCAACCTCTACAAGGTTTGTAAAATTTGATTTCCTCCTCAAGATATTTCTTAATGAAAAAATGAACCATTTTATAACTTTAATTTTCGAAACATTTTATAACATTTTATATCATTAATTTTCGAAATTAAAAGCAGTAGGACGACAATTTGTCACGTCAATTTTACTATTCTCTTTTGTGAATTTCCCTGTTAAACAGTTGCTCTCAAATTTAATATAAAATTTAATATCTATATTTAGCTATAAAGTTTTAAGTAATTGCTTATTTCTTATACCGTCGGAGACTTAAATTTTTTCTTTAGACTTATTTCATTGCTACCTTTGCATACTTGGTCCGTCATTTGACGAATTAGCATTTCGAATAATGCCGTCGCTGAATAAAGGTAAAGTCAGACACAGGAATTTGATAGGTTAAGTAAATATATTATATGATTAAGAAAAGTGAATACTTAAGGTAGATTAAGTGAAAATATTACACATACGCCATTATTTTAAACGAAATTGTAATACATAAAAATTACGTATTTTGCAAATACTCTTACATATTCTTCAGAAATGGTTGCAATAAAGTTATGTAAAATAAAAAATGACTCCTGTTAAAAAAAAGAAGAAATAAATTAATGAGACCTGAGTTATTAAAGTTAAAAATTTTGACAACCTGAAAAAAAAACAACTTCAACAAAGTTCAAGTGAAAAAAAAAAATATATAAATCTAAAAATCTAAATGCACTAAGGCATTATGACAAAATTGAGTGAAGACTTTGTTTCAAATTAAGTTGAGAATTGCATATATACACATATGAAGATGTACTAATCAAAATATGACAAATGTAGCTATAAAAATTTAATTAGATGTTTGGAAAAATTTTCTAGAAAAACGTAAAAAACAAACCACCTGGATCTTTTATATATGTAGGTGTCCTGAGGTATTTTTTTGGACTGTTCGTTGTGTAATATAATATAACAGTGTAAAAAAATTATCGGTTTCCAGTTTATGGCAAAACTGGATGATTTCTATATATTTCAAATTTTTGATTGTAATCTCGCTTTAAAATCTCTTAGTATGCCTGCTATAATATTAACATTACAGTTTTTCGGTGGCTGATAAGCTGTTTGTTAACATTTTTAAAGATGTAAATTTGTTTCAAATATTATTCTTAGATCTTTAAGAAAAATATTTGCAATAACGAAATTGGAATTAAAATTGAAAGTGAACAAAAATATGACAACCCTTTTTCTTTATTTATACATATAACATATTGTACAACAAAATTTAAAATATAGATTATGTTATAAAAATTCCAAAGAGTATACACCTACATATCTTCCTCGTATATATATTTAAATAAAAATCAAAATATAGAAATAATTTAAAAGCAATAATTCACAATTTAATTCAAATTGATTTATGGGCATAAAACAAAATTTTTATGCGATTTTAAATTTAAATATAAAAAAATTAAATGGAGAAAACAATATCGTAAGAAAATAAAAAGAGTTCTCTTTTTCTCAGAAGGAGATTAAAATCTCCTGTTAAAACCCTTTCCCATTTCTTAAATATCAACTTTGAATTCATTTTTCCGATGTGATCTTAATAAGCATAAACTTCAGTTTTGAAATATTTCCTAACTTCTTAAGGCAGGTTTATATTTTGTACATGTTTTTTTTTTATTAAATAATGAAAAAAGCATTAAATAATATTCTTTACAGGCGAAACCCTGATATATCTGACATTGTAGTGACGTATTTCTCTTCTCATATTTTGTAACGCATGTGAAACATGTTGTTATGCATTCTATAAACAACATTTACCTATACTCAATTTTTTATAACTTTCGCAAACATTGTTGCAATATCTTGCTGCTAGATTTTGAGGGGATTTTCCATGAAAGTCTCATATATAATAACCCACAAGCAAATTTGTTGAGACGAAATTTGGAAGTGAATATAAAGACATACAGGCAGGTACACGAACCAACCTCGACAAAAAATAGTTTTTCATTTCTTCGTATTATTTGCGATCTGCAATATCTATGTCTTATTGCAAAATACGTAGCCAATAAAAGCAAAGAAGAAACACTAAACTTTTAATTAATTTAAAGTGAAAATAATAAAGGGTGTCTTAAACCTCTTTATTTAATGGATAACTATATTGATCAATAAGAAAACCACATATACATATGAATATCATTTATATAAATTACCTGCTTATATTTGTTTATAAATTAACTACTTTAGAATACTTTAAATTTTCTAAAAAAAATTCAAACCTTAATATTACCTTCATAATGTGTATATTAAAAAGAGCGCACATTCCCTCAAAAAAAGCATTTTAAATTATTAAATTTTAAATCAGCAACACTAACAGACTGGTTTGTTAAAACTTACACACTTGTTTTATAGTATGAGATCAAATTGAGGTAAGTGACTGTTATAGAATAAAACATCCAATTTACCTTACTATTTAAAAGAGTAAGAACGCTTTCTACAGAATAATATGGGACCGGATACTAAATTTTCTATTCGAAAATAAAGCGAGTGTTCGACTGTTAAAAATTATTTTTAATTTTCTTGCTTATGTATATTGTTATTGATTAGAGAGTTTTATGAAATTAGGCGAATTACATAGGCAAAAAATATTCTCTACCTGCTCTGCTAATAATATTTATATGTACATAAGGAAATATTAACATACATACATGCATACATGTGTATTTAAAAATTTCTTTTGGGCTCAGAAAACTTTGTTTTTTCTTTTTTATTTATTTTCTTGTATTTATTTTAACTAATCATAAATTTTCCTAACTTATATGATGATGATTACTTCTTCAAAACAAAAAAAAAGAAAAACAAAAACAATTTTTCAGGTTTCAGTTGAGTTGCTGACTTTAAATTTTCCTTCTTTTTTGGCACATTTTGAACAAAATTAGAAAAAAATGTGCTTTTTACTTTCAACTTGTAACACTTTTCTAAAACATTTCTAGAAATGGATTTTGTTGGCTAAAAAACTTATTTTCATAATTTGTTGAGTTGAAACCAAAAACATATTTTAGTTCGACAGTCGCTATTTCGAAACTGCGCAGAAGTTAACAGTGTACGAAGATGAAACGGCTATTTAAATTAATCGTTATCTAAAGCTAGCTTCAGACTAAGTTGTAGAATTCCAAAAATTGATCAGCTTCTAGGCAGCTACAAATAATTTATTTAGAGCGAAATTTTTTTCTATACTTTTTCTCTAAGTCAACCTCAACTCTTGTCAGATAATTTATTGTGTAAATGAATATTTTGTGTTTCTTTTAGTTTTGTTTTATCCTAACGTTATTGAATTTGATTGTGGCGCATTAATTATAAGCTCTTTTTTTGTGGCACATTTTCATACAATATGTAGAACAGAATTATTGTTAATAAAGCAGCACTAGGAAATGTGCTACTTTATAAACCAGGTTTATACCAATTTTTTTTTATTATAATTTGTGCTGGAAAAGAGATTTAAATGGGAGAATAATAATTTTTCCTTAGACAATAATTCATATCATAAGGAGTACACTTTACAATTAAATAAAAAAATAATGGAATGGCACACAAAAAAAAAGTATAAGCAGAAAATTTTCTAACAAGATGAAGCGATTACTGTTCTTATGTTTGTTTTGTTCTTCTTTTCTGTTATATTTTGGATACCTTTACTTAACATTTTATTGTTTATGCTGTTGTTCTATGCAGCAGGATTTTTTTTTCCAAAATTATTGTATATACAGAGAAAGTTTATTTTTCGCATCTTAATAATGATAATATTTCTTATAAAAATTAATTCTTTAAGGATGGCACTTTTACTTATTAACTTAGGAAAAGTCTAGATTTATTGTTATTACTTTTTTCCCCCTTTACATAAACACTTAAATACAAAGACGATATAATAATGTCAAGTAATAGGTATAGTAAGGCAGAATGTTTACTGGAGTACAATTTGGAAGCTAAAATCTGAGATATGAAATACTATTTTTTTTAGAGTTTTATAAGAGTATTTGGTACAATTTTAATACAAAAACCATCTGAATACATATACATAAATATAAAAATGTGAAAGTCCTTAAAAGAGGCGGTGATAAAAGCGGTGTACATAGATTTTTCTATCGTAATTATTAAATTTCTTCTGAATTAAGAGGCAGAATGCTACACACGTATTAAACCATTTTTTTTTATTAAAAATACCTTGCATTAAATCGTTACCGAAATGTTTTTTAATTCGTTATGACATTGGTGGTATTATTATTGATAAAATTTATTACTTGATGAGTGGAGTCCACCCTATATGGACCAGAGAATTCAACATTTTTTTTGTTGATTTGCCTTTGGTTATTTTTTATATTTATTAAAACAAATATAGATGGCTGGTAATCTTAGAATAACAATTTGTAAACATTTTATGCAATTGTCTCTTATTTTTTTGAATTTTCAACATTTTAATAAATGAAAAATCATGTATCACATTTTGAATAAATGCAGTTTTCTTCTGTCTTTTTACGAAAGTTTTTGATTTATTTTCATGTATGAGCTACTTTTTTAATTAAAATAAAAGTTGTTGTTTAAGAAAAAATATCTTGATTTAAAGGTCTGCTATTTTATTAATGGTAAATTGATCAATGTGGCAGAAAAGCGCAGCGCGATCTGAAAATCTTGATTTTGAAAAGCGCCCGATTTGATTAGTCTTTATTAGAAAACTCTCACATGATCCACGCTTCTGATGATTGGGTTCATTTTCGGATTAATATTCCGTAAAGTTCACTCATCAGTAAGAGCCAGTTAATACAATCACAACTTTCAGATAAGAACAGCCTATTTGACGTAATCTATTGAGTTTACCTACTAGTCTACTGAGGCAGTCCCATAGCTTCTAAGAAGTGTTTTGTAAGAGCCCAGAGCTCTTATGCGGGTCTGGCTGTCCCATATTATTTTTAAATTACAGCTGCAGTAACACTCATCTAGGAAAAATAAAATATTGATTGATACATCCTTCTATATCACATATCCCCTCCTGAAAGGAAGTTGAATACATTTCTTCGAAATATTTGGCATTTGTTAATTTACGCTTATACTTGTTCTTAACGACATTTTTGGCGCGTTGGTGTGTCTCTTGACCCTGCGGCTTTAATTTAGGTATCTAACAGATTCTTCTCTTGAATTTATTTTTTCGTTTGCCTTTGAGACGAAATTTTTCTCAATAACGCATCTACTAACAACTTTTTTAACATAAATATTTATATAAAAAGCTTAAACCAACGAAATGTAAACTGCATCGAAAAATTATTTGTTGATAGATATACCAAAAGAAATGGTACTTTTGTGCATGTGGCAGAACAACAGAGAGAAAGTGAGTTATATTTTTCGCAGTACCAAGATCTGCTTCTAGAGAACTTTAGCACAAATTTTTAAATTGATACGATTTTAGCACTAGCTTCCGAAAGTACGTTAATTTTTTTTCTTCATCTTCGAAAAGAGTACTTACAGTGGTGTGTAACGACGAATCATTCTTAAAATACTTGTTATTTTAACCTTTTTGGCGGATTTATATTTGATTTATCTTTTTTATAAAGAGAATTCAGGAAACACTGCCCAGCATATATATACATAGTAACAGGTTAATTCTTTTGCTGTATAATTATTGTAAATGAAAGCAATTAAGAAAGGATCTTTGTATGGTAAATCGCTCATGTGTTTATATTAGGAATTATTTTTAAGTTTCTGCTAAAGTCGCAGATACAGTTCAATTTATTGATTATACTAAAAGTTATTTAAAGCCAAGAAACATGATTTATGTCCCTGACATAATTCTATTGGATAGTTATAAAAATATTACACTTATTACAATTTTAAATTAAGAAAATTTTGTTAATAAAATAAAGATACAGGATTATAATTTGAATTAAGTTTCTATGCGTTCCATATAAACAACAGGGTTGACTAAGTCTCTTATAAGTATATCATAATTTTTCCTTAAGTATTTATTTTAATGTATTATAAATGTAGGTAAGTATAATTATAAGAATGAAGTGATTTATTTATTCTATTAAATGCGTACTGATTTGAACTACAAAAATTCTGGAGACATTTTTAATCCACACATAATTTATAACAATAATTACAATAATAATTACAAAAAGAGAAATGAAGTTCTAATAAATAAAGAAGAAAGTAAAGTTTGTGGAGAGCAAGATAAGAAGAGGGTTTAATTTTCTTTCCGATTAAATATCGTATAAAATTTGAAATTACACTTAATGCGTTTCATGTACATGCGTTTTTTATTTATTTATTGACTGTTCAGAGTTTTAGGGTTAAACTGTTATATCGTGGTTAAATTCTTTTACATATAATAAATATAACATGTGCTGTGCTATGCCAATGGTAATAAAGGTAAGATTAAATAAAAATTTTGGATTAGTAATTTATTAAATTAGAAGGAAAAAGAGAACAATCCCAATCGCCATTGTGAAAGAAGTCCCTAAGTTTTTCTTTGTCAAGAGTTTGAAATTTAAAAAAAAAGTTTGATATAGAAACAGTTCATGCACTGAGCTCGATTTTATCACCATTGGACTTTTGTAATATGCCTATTTTTTTTCCTAACTTTCTATAGCTAAGAAAAAGCAAAACAAATTCGATTTCTGTCAAAGAACAAAATTTCTTTAATTTGATAACTTTAATTTTATAGGGAATTCATTTATAATATGCAATAGGATTCAATATATTTTTGCTGACCGCATTGAGTTACTGACCGCTATCAGATAACAATAATTGACCGTACAATAAGAGACGTTATGTGATAGCACTAAATTTCTGCGGAAATATGTTTTTTCATACTAGCGAAGCTTGTTTAAACTGTTTGAATGTCTGTTATTCTGGTCTGTCTGTGCACAGTTTTATCTCAAGTTCTGGTTGAACCGATTTGCACTAAACTTTTTATGTGACTTTTCTTTGAGGAAGGAACGGTTTCATTAATATTTATATTGTATGTCAGGTCTATGAAACCCAATTTTTACTATCCTTCAATTTTATCTTTTTCACTATTTTTAAGAAAGTAACTACAGAATTAAACTGAAATTTGATTTTTTGTATATAAGCTGCATTTGATATTACAATAAGTCAATTAACTTTTTGAGAAAATCAGGTATCAAGAAGTTGACTTTAATTACAGGCCGATTTTACACTTGTTGCCTTCAAATTTAATCAATAAAATTTTTTAAAATTTAATGTTTGATATCTGTTGAAATTGATTGAGAAATTTTGTGAGGAAATCAGATCAAGGAAAACGAACTTCTACTAAGAAATAAATTTACATTTTTCTAGGTACGTTAACTACCTTATAAGTACATTCTAGGTAAGCCTATATTCTACCTTTCATCGGTGGGTGGGTTGGCCAAATATATTAATTAAAAATGTTAAAATGTATTTTTGTATATTGTTATAAGAAACTGTTTGTAAGCTTCGTGTAAAATCGCTATTTCGACTGTATTTCCTTCATGAATATTTTTTTATATTTTTAACTCAAATAACACACAAACTACAATAAGTTTAGATGGTTTATGCTTGCACACTAGTGTTTTAACTAAAAAACAAACTGCATACATATTTTTATGATTTAAATGTATACGCCCTAATAAAATGCTTAATTAAAAATTATTGATTTCTTTTAAATTATAGAGAACCAAATTGCAAATTAATTTCAGTACAGTTTTAGTGTAATAAAATCATTATTATTAGAATAATTCTTTCAATAATTTTCCTTTGTTTCTCCTAAATTTTTCATAGCATCTACTAGTTATTAGAAACAAAAAAAAAAATTTTTTTTTTTGGAAAAGAATAAAATAGGTACTCGTATACTAAATAATGAATGGCCCTTTGCGTATGCTTTAATGTTAAACGTAAGCGCAAAAGATTATTTATTTGTATAAGTTCTTATCAGTTAGTATTTTACCAGGAATTCCTTTATATTCCATTATTTTCCATTTTTGTTCTTTTCTTTTATTTTTTAATATGTAATTTAAAGTCCTTTCTTTTCCTTATAGTTTGATATTTATGATCTTGTATATTACTGAACGTTAGTCATCTTAAACATTTTAACTTTAGAAATTTTTGTTTTTTTTTTGCTCTCGCCACTTTTAATGTTACTCCTTTGGGGCTGGAGAGAAAAAAAATCGTCAAAAAGTACAACATAATAATAATATCCTTTATGTGTAGGGAGTAAATTATTATAGCATCCTTATTTTACTATTAAATTTGTATAAATGATGATTTAAAAAAAAATCTTATATGTTACCATTATTAAACATATATTATTAAGAATAATAAACTGATGGTAAGTTGTGTGTAACCGCGAATACCACTATATGGTATCTACGGTTTTGTTCTGTTTTTTTAAACTTTCTATCTATTAATGGGAATAATATGCAAAGATGTACAAATGCTCATAATTTTTCTTATGTATAATTTTTTTTTTCTTTTCACATATTCCATCTTTTTAGATAATAAAAAAATACGATTTTTCATATGGGAACCAAAGAAAAGATTTTTGTGTTTTCCTATTTTTTTTAGCCATATTTAATATATACAAGGTTATAATAATATTTTTCTTTTACTTCAGCAACTCTACTGTATAGTACCATTTCCTTTTTAGCTTTCTTTTTGACTTTTTATCAAAAATGAATAATCATTATGCGAGTATATTAAAAAAAACAAAACAAAAAGAGCAGCAAAAAGAGAAATAAATAAATTGAAGGAAATTTATTTAGAAAAGTATTTTTCATTTTCAAGGCAAAATTATAACAATATTTCGCAACTTTTAAAAATTTTTTTAATAAATTTTCGAGATAAAAAAAAAATGCATTTTAATTTTAAAATATTCCAAAATATCATATTTTCATTAAAAATTCCTCATATTTATTTTTTTTTTTATTATGGTTATTCTTAATGATTTATAAGAATTGTTTTTGGTAAAAAAAAATTAATAAAATATTTTTATTTTCTGAAATTAAATGAGGTTTTAATTTGGAAATGGTCTACTGTGATTAAACCAGTTATTGAAGAAAGTTTAACGGTAAAAAATTTGTAATGTTACCCTATGTGTTTGCCAATTATTCGACTAATTAAGTGTTTCTAAAAAGCTAAACAAAATTTTATTATGCTCATCCCTCACTTTCCGGAACTAATATGTTCCGGGAATATCGTCCGTAAATCGATATTCTGTAAAACGTTACTGCCACATAATTTTTTACATAAACTTGTATACTTAGATACATATATTTCTTGTTAATTTGCAAAAAATATAGTGAGATTTTGTCATCATTACAACATTAGACAACAAGAATAATTTTTGCATTTTTAAAATTTTCTGTAAATTGAATTTTTTTCCGTAAAAAGAGACTTTGGTTTAATTTTTGAATTCCGTAAAATCGAAATTATAGTATATCGAGCATCTGTTAAACGTGGGATGAGTGTAAATTGTAAAATAATGCTGTATATGCTTTAATAGTGAATTTCAATAGCCTCAAAATGTGAGTTGACAGATTCATTCATTCTACAAAACGCATTTTTAAAAAATTGTCACATTTAGTCACGTACATTGAAAGAAAATTAATTTTACGTCACATTATGTCACGTAAAACATAAAGAAAATGGAGGATATGCAAGTATAATTAGATATTTTTATAGCAGCATTGAGTAATTTTATTGATGCCAGTGTAAAAGTAACCGATCGACAATTTATTTTCTTAATATTTTTTTCATCACTTTACCAAAAAGAACTTTTTCTCTCAAATTTACTATTTGTTTTTCATACTTTTTTCTGTCACCATTTTATTTTGAAAAATTTTTCTAACTAATATTAAGATATTAATATCAAAAAGTATCGAGTCACACTTAAGAAAAAATAGGTGACAGTCACAAAATTGACTTGTCTAGTAGAATAAAGCTGCAAATTGTAAACTTCGAAAAAAATTGTGAATCATCATTGTGAATATTTTGGTAATTAAATTACTTACTTTTTATTTACACAATTTTCGTTTCGCACATTTTGTACCTTAACTTTATATGTTTTATTGTTAACATTATTGTATTTATTCCCACAAACAATTCAACTTACTTAGAGAACATTGAATAATAACCCTAAATCATTTATTTGAATTTTCCAAGAAATTATTCCAGTTATATGATAAAGTTGAATTTCAATTACATATTATAAGGATTCAAATAATTTCATAAAAATTCACCTTCGAACTATTGTGAAATAAAAAGTGGAATTATTGTGAAAAGAAAGCCTAAAATTTTCGTGATTTACGAATAACTTAATTAGTCACAGTTTTTTATATAAATTTTATTAAATTATACTCAAATCCCGAAAAATAGCGAATTCACTTAATTTATCCATTTCACTAAAATAATGTTATTTCCTATAATTTTTATAATTAGTGATTTTTTTATTGATTATAGTATAGATTTACAGTTTCCAAATTAAAATTTTGCATCAGTAACCACATATTTCATGATCACATTAAGATCTTCTCGGTATCGATTCTCGAAAATTCATCCTAAATATATGCAAAAAATATAGTTAATATTATTTTTAGTTCATTTTGAAGAATTCAAAATTGAAGTTTTTTCTTGCCGAACTATATTGATAACAAAGGTCATTTACAATGGTTCTGTTAACACGAATATACTCAAACCGTGTTCATAAAATATTATGTGGTTAACGATCATCACACTCAAATTTATAGAAAATATTAACTTCATTTATATTCAGAAATTAAATTTCATAAACATATCTTTAAAAAAATATAAAACGAATTTTACAAACAATTACACCTTAGCAAGAGAAATTTAAATATCCAATTAAAAAATTTGTGAAATGATTCCTTTATCAGTTTTTCTCTAATATGATTTTACTTCTTTCATATTTATTTTATTTTGAAATAATAGAAAATTGCAGATTATGATGATGAAATACTCGTGTTAATAGGCCCAATCATGGAATATTTGGAATATGTCAGGCCTCGATAACTAAACATTTTACGGGCCAATTTTACATTTTTCCACACCTAAAGAAAAATAATCAACCAATTTCCATGAAATTTGATACTTATATTTGGGCCGTTAAAACAATGAACAATATTATGAAAACAATGAACAAACAATGAAGATTTTTTTGGAATGATCAGGACTCAGAAGCCTGGATAGGAGCTGATTTTATACTTTTTACCATACCTACAAAACTAGTTAAATGAATTTCTTAAGATTTAATATTTGAGTTGAGGTTATTACCGAAACCAACTAGTGAACTTTTCAGATTTAAAACTCTACTAAGGGGCAAATTTATTTTTTTTCGAGGAGTGTTAAGTAAAAGCTTACTTCCGATTTATGTAAGTTTACTAAAAATCTCTTTAAAATTATAAAGAAATGTTTATAAAACGCATTTTCCTTATCTTCTTTAGCGCTTTCACTAAATTGGACAATAACTATTCCGGTAGGATATGTGCATATCAGGCTTTTCTTATTTAACGCAAAAATATTTAATTCAAAATTTATTCTTAGATTCAAGTGCAAATCATATACACACACATATTTAAGTGCCGCTAAAGAATGTAATCAACTATTGTATTAAATTGTTGCACTTACAATGTGGATGTCTAATTTAATGTCGGGTCTCAAATTGAAAATATCATATTATTGAGAACGTATTTGTAAGATCACAGAAAATTAGACCTGAATATTTACATATTGTAAATCCACCAGATCCAGTGGATAGGTATTCCAGTGTTTGCAGTTATTGTTTTCGTATACAACCAGGATTAGTTTAATTCAGTACTGGATAGGAAAATACATAATATCTTTATAACTAAGTTTAACTAAGAAGGTTTATAACGATAAATCAAATATGTTTAAAAAAATCAACAAAATTCGTTATTAACACGTTCCTTGGCGTTTGCTTTTTCCCGATATATTCTTTTAGATTTTTCTTTTAAATTAAAACCATTAACCATCAGAACTTCGATGGTGTATGTTATATAAAAATTTTTTACTTTGTGAAAAATAAATTATGTAAGGCAGCAGGAGCTTAGCACTTGCACCACTCACGAATTAGCTTTATTGATTTAAGTATTAAGCTTGTATAATATTGTTTATGGTATCTGCATATTTTCTTCATATTACTTTCATAATTTACAAGTTGGATTTAAAAAATTCTGTAAAAATTTAAAAATATTTGCCATTTTTATATCATCAAATTATTTATATTATTTAATCTATATTGTTTAATGTAAAGGAAACTGCTTCGTCTCTATGGAAGTTGGCATACATTTGGCTGTGTGAATAATGAATTTCAAAATAGCTATATACACACATCTTAAGCAAAATCTAATATCTGTTAATAAAGTTTGTACCAGAAGAAAGGCGAAACTAATATTGCTAATAAGAATAATAATCGTTTATCGTAATTGCTGTCTTCGGTTTCATACGAAAAATTTAACAAAATTTTGAACAGCAACAGACGAATACAGCCATTCATATTAATGAAACGACCGAAATGAATTAACCTGTGACAATTCTGGAATATATTTAATTATGTTAACTGGATTTAACGTTTCTTATGTCACAGAAAAGGACGCAAGGACTGTAGAAAATACCAAAACATGAATGAAAACAAAAGAAAAAATGTAAAAAGTTAAACGATTTGCATATTTCCTCTATAGAAGTAAGTAGATTATTAGAAATGAAATTTAAAAATTAAACATTATTACCTATCCTTTTAAGACGCCAAGATTTACTACAAAAGGAAACTACATATTCTAAGGGCTAACCCGTTATGAAGGCAATTGCTTTATCTAACATGAAATGATTGTTAAAAATGAAGGAAATGGAAATGAAGGTTTCTGTATGGCTTGTGATATATAATGGCCATATTTCATGAGGACTCAAAACTTTTAATTATACATTTTATTTTACCTTCGAGATGAAATAAAAAGAGGGTGTTCTGAAAAATACACTAAAATCACTCTGTTTTAAAATAGTAAATTTATTTTTAGGAAAACTTTGTAAAAAATGAAGACTGTATGCTATAATAATGTGTTCCCTGATGATGCTCCATATTGAAAGCGAATTATTGGACTATTGGAGCCGATTAAATATATTTGCCATTGAAAAAATGATATTATGTGGGACTCCACAATTTATATTTAAGATTCAAAGATTCGTGTAAATGATTAAAACATTATGTGAAATTCGGCCGATTTTTGGAAAATAAAAGCGTTTGCCGAATAAAATTTTTTATAATATTTATTTTATAGAAAATAAATATTACCCAAACCATGAACAAATATGTCAACAGTTTAACAGGATTGATCGTAGAAAAAGGTACCCAAAAAAAATATATATGTATTATTAACGGTACTTTTTGAACAATAACCATTTTTTCACAAATTAAATGTTAATTTTTTTAAAAACAAAACGTTATATCTTCGAAACCGTCCAACGGATATGTTCTGTAACAGATAGTTTCCTTCGTTTGACCTTGATAACTTCATTAGTTTAAGAAATATAGGCGCATTTTTATTTTCGAAGGCCTTATATAGTCCTTCAAGAAACTTTGACTAAAAGTAGCAGAACAAAACTTTCATCTCATCATTGAGTATGACGTTACAAAGTATAAATAACATTGTGTGGAACATAACTGAATGAAATTTCATATTGAATGAATCCGGTGTAGAAATTTTTCTAAAAAATTATGAAAACAAAAGAAAAATGAACATTTTTAGGAAATAGCTTACGATTTACCATGTGACATGAGGAAGTAATAGCTATTCAAAAATGAAATCATAGTTAAGAAAGCTGAAAATTCTACAGAAATTCTAAAATATACAGCTTACCGCAATGGAATAGAGCGTAATTTGTTAAATTACATTTGATTTTAACAATGATTATGAATGAAAATCGAACTTTTGTTGGCTGCTTATTACCTACACATATTTTCGTAACCTTTGCTTATCATTAACATAAAGGATGTACATATTACCTGCAACAAAATCATTTTCAATCAGCATACAAAAATATATGTAAAATTTTTGGTTTATATATCTTCATACCAGTAATTTTTATAACCTGTGCACATACTTCAAAATTACCTAAATAATTGGCACTATTGAAGTACTGCAAAACCTAGACAAAATAGCTGAATGATAAAAATATTTGAAGCTTTCAATAGTCTCCCACGCTAAGAAATCATATATTATGAATTGATACAGTATTGTTACAATGTTGTGATCTTATATGCAACTATTAAAATTTATTAGTTTCTTACATGAACAATAATTTGTTTTTGAAGGGAGTGATAAAGTGATTGAGAAATATTTTTTGTTATATTTCGAGTTTTACAAAAACCAATTTCGAAATTTGAAATTTTTTACTAAAAATTTAAAAAACTTTACGCGACTAGCAGGATATTGGGGATAATGCGAATTTGTATTATATCCGAATATAATTGGTATAATTAAATTGGAATTAATTAACAACTCAATTAAGTTTTTTAAATTCACAATGAATAATTTATTTGAAATTCTTTTTAGTAGTAATTTATTTAATTTAAATTATTATAATTTTGTTTTTATTATTAATAAGGGTATATTAATATTTTACAAAGTTGTGTTGTTTTTATATATATATATATGTTTTTTTTGCTTAATTGAATAAGATTTTAAAGTTAATAAGTCGATTCTTAAAATGTGTTTTTTTTTTTTGTTTTACTTTTTGTATTGAATTTATACATCAAGAACTTATCATTAAATAATTTTATTATGCAAAAGTTGGACATTAAAAACAAACCAAAAATAAGGCAGAAAAAAATATTTTAACATATTTTGTATGTAATAAACAAAAAGTATAAGGTTTTCTTTAAATTAATTTTCACATGTGTTTTTATTACAATCCCCATATAATAAAATAATATGAGATTAGTAATCATTATTTTACAATAACACGGTATTTTATACCAATATTAAGCTAAAACTTATATTTAATTAACTATAAAATTATATAAATATAAAAATATGAAATTAAAGCCGAAATTGAAAAACTGTTTAGGATTTAGGATTTACTTGTATTGCTAAAATGAATTTATTAAACAAAAAGGAATTAAGACGAATTTTTTAATTTATCAAAAAAAAAATCAATTTTTTTTTTTTTTTTTATTTTAATATTTTACTACCGTAAGTTTTGTTCTACCGATTACTAATTAAATTATTAATCAAATATATTTACAGTTTTATAATGAATAAAAATTATTTAATTTAAAATTTATTGCTTTTTTTCAAAATTGATTTGTTTTCTCTTAAAAATATTCATGATTATTTTTTTTTAAATATATATATATTAGTATATTTATAATTATTACTAATAATTTGAATTTTATTAATATTTGTAACATTAAAATTCTATTTATATATATTTAATTGTTGTAATACTCTGTATGTATTGCAAATTTTTTTTATATTAATAATTATATAGAATGGAATTTCCAAAATTAATTTTTAACAATTTCAATTTTAATATTTTGCATTTGATTTTATAGGATAGATGGGGGGCGAATGGGAGATTCAGAAAACGTAGAGTAAAATTATTTAAAGTAATTTTTTTTTTATTTTCTTTGCTATATTTACATACATACAAGAATACCTATAATTTCTTTTCATTTAATATTCCAAAACGATTAATTTACATTTAGCTATTTTTGCTCTGGTCTTGATATTTTTAATCTTACATTTCATATGAATGTACAGAATTTTTTTTTTTTAAGTAAATTACGAATCTTTGGCATCAAAATAATTTTTTTACATTTAAAAAGCAAAGTACTTTTTTTCATACCTTGAGAGCCTTATACTATTTTACACTTAGTAACAAAACTAAAATCATATTAAATGTTTCAAAATGAACAAATAATACAAAAAAAACATACTAATAAAATCTAATAGTAGCTTAAATACTATAATACTTCCTTGTTATTAATGCAAAATAAAATCTTTAAAATAAAATTATACAAAAATATTTAAAAAGAAAATTATATTGTGCATAATATTTTTTAAAATAAAATAAATTATAAATTATTGATTTCTATTTCTTCTACATTATTTATAAATAAAATAATCGAAAAGAAAATTTTAGGAAAATGTTTTTTAATAATTGAAAAATGCATACATAAAAAATTTATTTTTCTGAATTCCATTTTTTTGGCGAATATTTTCAGTTTTTCTATTTTCAAGATTAAAATTTCCAATTATTGCTGCATATACGTATTAATATAGGTATGTAAGTATATAAAATTTCAGAATATCTATTATTTTCTTTTCAGAATTTTACAGTCACTGGGATTTAATTTTAATACATAATTAATTTATTATTTTCTTTGATTATAGCTAATTTTACTAAATTTAATATTTGCTTTATTTATTTTTATCGTGTTTTTTTTTTAATATTAAATACATAAAGTTTTTTTTCAATATTGTATTGAAAAAAATTTCCTTAATTTTCATTCCATTCTATCTCTATCATCATATTTCATACTATGTGCCGTCATGCTATCACGATCATCGAATTTTAGATTATGCCCAAATCCACCTAAACTAGATAATTGTGATAATTGTGAACATTGTGGTGAATCATATAGTGACATTTTTAAACGTTTACATTTTGCTCGTCGATTTTTAAACCAAAATTGAACATTTTTACTTTCCAATCGAGGAAATTTTTGCCTGGAAAAATTAAAAAAATATAAATTTAGAATCATTGAAATATGATTTGTGTAATTTTAGTTTAAATTAAATAATTTAACTTTTAAAATTATAGCCAGATAGATTCTAGTAAAGGTACTAAACTTGAATTCGAAAACAAGCTTAAATTATCAAATTGGGAGTCCCCAATTGGACACGTGGATTGGGAGATTTTTTTTGGCAATTAATGTAATAAAGTAATTTTCAAAGTAACTTACCGATAAGGCATTTGATTTAAATCTTCAGTGTACTTTAAAATTTGATTATGTGATGGATGTGTATTTAATGCAAACCATTGTTCTAATTTCGGAACTTCTGTAACCGGATCTATAAATGTTCGATTTCGTTTTCTCCTTTCTTCATTTGATAAATTTGATAAATTTAAACCACTAGCATTGCCACTACCTATTATACCAGCTCCATTTGGGCCACCTAAACCTAAAGAACCGAGACCAGCGGCTGCTGCAGCTGCTGCTGAATGTGAAACATGTCCAGGTGCACCAGGTTGATGGTGACCAGCACCCATACTTGGCATATAATGACTCATATACATGAACGAATGAGATAACATTGGATTTGGTACCATTGGAAATGCTAGGTCACGTCTTGGATCAGGTGATGGTGAACGAAATCCGTCATCCATTTGACTAATATCATTATCATCTTCCATATCTAAATCTTCTTCTGACTTTAGAGAATTTTTCGGTGATTCATTTGATTGTTGTTCAATGTCATTGCTGCTATTTATATTACTATTATTACCGTTATTATTGTTGTTGTTATTATTACTTTTCATACTATTATTGTGAATGTTATCATTAACATTTGAATGACTATTTAAGCTATTCCGATCATTATTATCTCGTTGATCATTTGGTGAAGAACGTTCGGAGTTTCGATCACCATTTGTGTTCTTTTCCGGAATATTGTTTCTATCGCTTGAAATTCGTTCACTGTTATTAACATTTTTATCATTGCTTTGGTTGTTAGGTTCACTTAAATTGTTATTATTACTGCTACTATTATTTCCGCTATTATTATTGCCGTTTATATCGTTGTTGTTGCTACTACTCAATTCGCTACCAATTTCTCCATTAATTATTTCACTTTTGATGGTAATATTTTCATGAGAAGGATTGGAACTCAACGAATCACGATTTCTTTCATGCATTGTCAACGACAGCGGTAAATGTTGCGGTGGCGAATTCGGACGACTACTACTTGTACAATCATCTTCTTCAATGTCATCATCGTCATCTGAATGTTGTGATATATTATCAATATCGTCAAATTTCATATTTGGCGAACTTTTCAGATAATTCGAATGTCCTCCTAATAACATATTTTCTGTACTTTGTCGACTGTTACTTAAATTGCCGGAACCATTAGTGTTAGTGTGACCATCGTGTTTTAAATAGCCATTACCAATACCATGTAAACGTATTTCGGAGCGTTTTTGAGCAGCTCTGGCATTTTTGAACCAATAAACAACATTATTAACATCAAGTGGTTTTCTCCCACGTCTTGAATCTAATGAATTTAATTGAATAACATACGATTGTATTTGTTGGCGAGAAGGGTGAGGATTTTCTTGAAACCAACGTTGAAGTTTCGGTAGTTCCATTTCAGGATCAAAACTGGTGCGCATTCTTGTTTTTTGATTAGCTGCTGAATTTGGGTATTGTGAATGATGCATTGAATGTAATGCAGGATGTACCATCATTGCAGGATGATGAGTTGAATGATGACTTTCTGCAGCTGCTGCTGCGGCTAATAATTGTTCACGATTATTATGTAAAGTACTGTGTGTTGAATTTGCGGCACCAGCCGCAGCCACAGCCGCTGCAGCTGCAGCCGCGGCTACATGCCCTGGTGTTGGAAAATCAATATCATTTGATTGTCCTGTCATAAATGGCAGTATTTTTGGCGTGGGAATTGGTGAATGTGGTGATAATTGATTACTCCACCACTGATCAAATTTTCGCCTCAATTCGTCGGGTATGTCACCATTGTACGAAAATGAATTTTGATATGAGCTTCGGCATATTTGTGACAGCATACTCTGTAAAAATCAGAAAAAAAAAGGTATTTTATAGCTATTGTAACAACAATAAAAAAATTAAAATTAACCTAAATTGCAATGCAAACTGAAAAAGATATTAAGAAAAATCTGATTTTTTATTACGATATAATAAAAAGCTTGAGCTTCTACAAGTGTTGTTGTTTGTAAATTTAAGAACAATATTGACTAATTTAAGTATGATATTTTAATTAAAAAAAAAAAAGTTAATCTCACTTACTCTTATCTCTATTTACTATGAAATTATCCAGAATATCTTTAAGTTTAAGCAAAGATAAAGATTTTTCGTTATTTTTTTCTCTTTTATAGCTACGTAAATAGGATTTTAAATCTGAAGTAGTAAAAATTTATATAAATATACTACAAGTAGATAAAACTTACTTCAAGATTTTGTTTTAATGGTTTGGTAGAAATAATAACAAAGAATTGGATAACGTAAAAATGAGCTTGTAAAAGAAACAACAAAGCTTAACTTTAATGCTTAAGCAATTTAAATAATTAGAATTAAATATGAAAAGCAAAAGTAACAATACTTATAGCTTAATGCGAGATTAACGGTTGTTAAAAAATTTAACTGAAAAATTGTAAATAAATGTGATAAAAATTAACAGTACGTTCTCGTATAACGTATTATTGACAATTTGCTTTTGGAACTATTTATGTACATCGATAGTTTTCAAATAGAAATTAATAACCAACTAATATTATGAGCGGGAAAAGACAACTAAATGAAAAATTTGAATACCGGAAACCTACGATAAAATTTTCAATTATAAAGAGTAAGTTAATATTTATTGATAATTAGCAATTCTTCCATATTTGTTGTTGACTAGAACTTCTTCGTAGTAGATTGTGGAGAGCACATGTTATATCCTGCAAATATAATTTTTTCTACTGCAAGTTGTTTTAATGATATGGTTTATTGTGTACTATGAAGTCTTTAGAAATGTCAGAACTAGCAATTTAAAAATAATTTATTTACAATTTCTATGTACTTGTAATTTTGTTGAATTGTTTAGATGTCTTCATGTACTATCATGAGCACGGTCAGTTGAAAGGGCGACAAAACCTCAATTTAATTTTCAATACCATCAAATTGTTTAAAATTTCTTTATACTTATATTAATTAAATATACGATATTACTTGTTCAAAAAAGATTGTGTTCTTACACAATAGTACTTTTATTCCAATTTCACTATTTATTAAGCTATGCCTAGTATAACAAAAGAAATTTATGCTTGTTAATCTGACAAAATGTATTTGGCATTAGCTTTTCTTAATAGTTTCAAATTAGCTAACAATTGGATTGAAACTTTCATTTTTTTCGATTTCACAGTCAGTCAAAAACGGGCTAGATACAAATTTTGAAACATTTTTAAGGCATACAACACCAAACCATATTCGGAGGAAAATTATATATGCGTCTCCTAAGATAATTAAAATTAATTATGATAATTTTGCACATTATTTTATATACAATAGTATTTATTATAATTTCTATCTGTCTATAGAAATGCGCAAACAAATTATTATTATTATGCAAATAAATAATTAAACCGGAATAATTAAGAATAGAAAAACAAAGTTTTTTTTATAAGAAATCTGTAGAAAAAACAAAATAACGAATACGTATTTGATCTTACCTCTGTGAAGTATATTGTGAACGCTTAATGGTATACGAGTAATATAAACTAAAAATGTATACTAAATTTCTTATATAGTTGCATATGATATGAATATAAGAGCCAATATAAAAAAATGCTTCCTTGTTTTAAGCTAACAAAAATCTCTTACATGTAAGATATTATATCAGCATAGAAAATAATCTTATTATGCGCTTAGCAGGAGAAAAATATAAAAAAAAAGGAGAAAAAAGAAGTTGGGATATATTCTTTAGCTTTAAGTAACAAAGATAGTTCCACTACATATACACTCTCATATATATATAAAACGTATCAACTTAAAGAAAGATGAATAAGCTAATATAAGAAATAGAAGAGCAGGGAAATCAAAAAATGAATAAAAAAAGGGTTAAGCATACAAAGTTTCAAATATATTTTACTTAAAACTCTGATTTTATTTTTTCGGATTATTTTTGTTATTGGTATTATTATCAGAACAAAAGTTGTAAGTTCACCTGATGATAGATCCAAAATAATAAAGGAATAAAATTATAATCAAATACAAATGCATACATGCATACATACACCCATACATACATATTTAAAAATCCATGTACACATGTGTTTTTCGAAATATGATGCTATATATTTGACAGCTAGATAATGTGTAAGTATCCTTTTATAATTTCTTTTAAATTTAATGTTAGTTGAATTCGTGTATCATACAATGATAATTATCAATCGCTTGCTTTGCTGATAATATTCGTGTTAAATGTATTCTGCGATGATTTAGATGTCTGTTCGTCCGCATAAGTTGTAAATATTTCAAAAGCTAATTGAAACAAGTTCTTTGGCTAATTTATAGCCAGTAAATAACTTAGCACTTAAATTGAGTTATTTCATTGAAAGAAATAGTTTGCACTTCAAAACTGTGTTCGACAGCTGGATAAGATAAAAGGCATTTAATATCCGTGATAAAGGCAATAATCCGTGAGTGACAATTATCATATAACCACTTAAATATTGTTTTTTACATACATGTTTCACAGAGTTGACATGATCAACCAATTCTCATTTTTTTTTCTGATTATAAAATATTCAGTACAGTAAAGTGCAGGAATGACAAACTTTTTAAAAAAAATTAAAATTATAATTTAAAATTTTAAAAACCTTTTCAATTTAAAAATTTTAGTTTTATTTAAATTAATAAGTTTATAAAGGGTGAATTTTAAGCTACGAAGTACTTCTAAGTTATCTGACCAGAATTGCCATGATATTGGCATCATTGGAAATTTTTTCAAAATATGAAGGTATATCAGGATAAATTTATTTTTAAAATCTTTTCGGATGATAAGAACACTTAGCTGGTATATTTTAAAAGTAGTTGTTGTGATTTTACTAGCTCAAACTAATTGATTTCCAAGTTTTTCGGAAAATAAACATCAATTAAAAAGACTGTGTACCGTTAAACATAACCATATATAAATAAGCTTATTAAGAGACAAACTATTGTTCGAGTACTTGACTTTCAAAATAATTATTAGGATCAATGCTTTCGTTTTAGAAAACTGGAGATATCATGAAAAATGTTCGCTTATATCACAGCATAACTGTATGAAAACTCGCAAATTAAATTACAAGTAGCTTAGTTTATATTTTATTTCCTTAACAGCTCCCAAACTAAAAGAAATGCAAAGAAAATTAGAGTTTATTTTGTTTGTATATTAATAAGCGCGATTTTTTTTTAAAGAGAACCTTAAAAAGTAGTATAAATCACACAACACTTACATATATATTATATGTAAGTACAATCTTTTCATAATATTAATCTGTGTTTGATATCATTAGTATAATAATTTGTATCCTTGCTGCTTTTTATACGAATAATAGTAAAGTTTCCGAACATACATAAATTTTATAGAGAACGCAATATGTTCGCTTTCAAATCCCTTATATAAATTAAAAATAAGTAAATAAATAATGTTATGACTATGTAAATGTTTATATAGGTAGAGTGAACACGTTTGCAAAAAAGTTGATAATTTTGATTTTCAATGTAACCTATAATATTTCATTATCTTAAAAATTAAATTCTTTATTATTGTCATTTTAAATTGGTATGTACATACGTACATATATACAAAGCAGAAGAACATATAATATGTGTATGTATGTATGTATATATATTTAACTACATAAATAGTAGATAAATAAAAATATATGAAATCTGTACGTATAATTTGTGTGGGAAATTTTATCAGAAAGATTTAATTTTAATACAATAACATTATATTATTTAAGTACACACGTACATATATACAAAACAATATTTATTAAGTACATATACATAGAATCCATAAACGTAATTATATCTGTACCCATATTCATATATTTATTATATGTTGGTATGTACATATATAAATTTTTCACTTATATATTTTAAAAACATTGAAAAGTTTTAACAGGATTAATATTAATCATTAATAAATAGGATTATTAGTTTCACTAAAAGGAAGGATTATAACAAAATACAAATTAATATATGTATACATTTATATAAATATATGTGTATGTATGTATGTAATTACATTATACATAACCTATGTAGGTATTTTGAAAAGAGACATTGAAAAGAGTTTTAAATTTAAAAAAAGAAGAAAATAAAAAGGTTAAAATATCATCAAAAATCTCGCTTTTACTTTAAATCCATAATATGAACGAAATGAAAGAGTAAAGATTCATTGCATAATATTTGCGTTATTATTCAAAATAATAACGTAAATTAAATTCAAAGTGTTTCTTATTAACCCATTAAAGCTCAATATGAAGTGTAAATCAAAGTAAAATTCTTCAATTCGTCAAATTCTTCAACTTTTTTCTTCAACTACCCTTTAATTTACATTAAGTAACAATAAAACTTTCGTTAGTACTTGTGCCACTAAAAGGTTTGGACAAATGGTTGGTGGTGTTAAAAGGATTCGTGAAATTAAAACTGTGACCAAGACAAAATAATTACACAGAGATTAAAAGAAAACTTTGGAATTATTCTTTAAATTTCCGAAATTTTCGAAAGTTTTCGAAATTATTTGCAAAACTAAAAATTTTTGGTGTTTTTAAACATTGTATTTTTGATTACATTTTTGATATCAATTTATAAGATATCATTGACTTCAAAATTGCAATAATTACGGGTTTAAAACATAATTCAGCTTATAATTTTAAATTGCTGAATTGTGTATTAATACCTTTTACTGCAACTTTGTCCTCAATTACTTTTTTTAAAGCTAAAGAAAAAGCTTACCAAGAAGTTTGAGTTAGCTAAGGGTTTTGTTTGATGTTAACATTTAAGTGAAAGGTCAAGTTTTTAACAGCTATAAATGTTCTATAAAAGTTTTATATGAGCGTATAATGTTTGTAGATTTGTAGATTGTAGATTTTTAAGGGAACCAAATCGGGCAAAAGTCCCTACGGGACACCGCAGCTGTTCGCTATTTATTGTAATCTCCTCATACTCCCACCTATAAGCGTATAATGTAAGTTTTCATTTACCCGCACTACACTTAATTTTATTTGGCTTTCTAAGCAAATCGAAATTCAATTGACTCTTTAGAAGTATGTCCAAAAAAATTTTTGAAAAAAAACGTTTTTTAATTTTACTCTGTCCTTCCGTTCGTTCGTCTGTCCTTGTGTCTGTTTATACAATTTCTACATTTTTTGAGATAGAAAGCTGAATTGCTCAAACAGATCTTTAGCAGCAGCTTAATTCTGCGGAAGAAAAATTTTACCTATGCGAAAGTGCTTTGAAATAGATAAATTTTAAGTTTTCATAGTTCGACTTATTAATTGAGAACCTATGATATGTTCCAATATAATTGCAGTACCAAATGATGAAGAAATTAATAGTATTTTTAAACAAAAAAAGCTTGAGACCTAAGCTTAAAAGCTTTAATTGGAAATAAAGGTTTTTAAGAAATAATTAGAAAAAACTTTTAGATTTAGCAAAATTTAAATTTTAAACTTTCAAAATTTAAATTTCTTTTTTAAAAATTCTCGTTGAAAGACATAAGGTTTAAATTTAGAACCGCGAATTTAAAAATTTCCATATTTTATTGTATATATTTAGATGTAAAATAATTATCAATGCTTACATAATGTTAATTATTGTGTAAATGAAAAATATTGTCAGACTTACCTCATCTAATGGGCAACCAGTTGATCTTAATACTGCATGGGATTGTAATACTAATAATTTCAATAATTTATCTTTGATTTCATTATATGTTGATGGTTTACTTCTTAATATAACAATACGTAATGTAACGACAGATGTTAATTCACCCAAAATATCACTAACTGGTACTATTGGATTATCAGATATATTTTCCAATGGTATAGGTTTCCAATTCTTAATTATTAATGAGCCTGGAATGTGAAAGAGATAAAATTATTAAATTAAAAAAATTTAATTTTTATATTGCAAATAATGTACGAAGAATATGTGGATGTGTGTACGGATAGGTCTGAAATATACATAACCTCATTTTCTTCATATATGCATATGCAGGCATTTCTCAAATCAGTTCTTGGGGTCTATTACCTCAATTAATCTCATAATTATAACAGTAAAAGAACAAACTCTCTTCTTTCTTGTTTTTGCTCACTTTGCTATTATTTTACTTACTTTGTTAAGTTATAAAAAGGTGAACTTTAGCTTGGCTATTAGTTGAGTTGCAAGTATGAAAACATTAAGAACCATTTTTGTAAAGTTGATTACGTCATGCTTATTAAGACGCATAGTTATCTGCAAGTCATTCTTAAATAGACTTTAAAGAATAGTATTTGGGAACGATATTGATATGGCCATATGCTTATTAGGCCTCTGAAAAGCTTAAGGGCCGCTTTTTTTAGAAACCATTAAACTTTATAAAAAAACGCTTTATATACCTAAAACAAGCAACTCGTGTATTTTTAACTAGAATCGCGCCATAATTATTTATTTCGCTACATATTTTTCGTTGATTTTCTTAAAAAAATGTAAGTGAGTAGCAAATACTCGTAGCACGGAAAAATCATTTTTGGATGAAATTTTATAGTTTTTAGCTGTATATGGTTGATCATATCGAAAGGAGTTTCAGTAAAAACACCATTTATTTTGTAAAAATAAGAGGTTTAAAAAGTTAATAGAAAATTTTTTAAAATTTCCAAGGTCTTTTATTACCATTTTTTCTTTGTTTACGTATTAGTTTTACTCAAACATTTTTATTGTTTACGTACCTGGCCGTTACGCCTTAATTTAACTATAAAAAAAATATCGGGTATAAGTTTTTGTTTACTGTTTATGTCGGGTATTAGTGTAAAATGTTAAAAATTTCAGGATGTAAAAAATTGGTTTTTGCAGTATGTACCTGAAGTGTTTTTATTGAAACCTATTGAAACTATTTTGAAAACTAAAATTTGATAATAATATGTTGACATAGCCAGCTAGCTAAACGTCACAACAATTTCCTTTTAAAAAAAATTTTAGAATTTTTGGGAATTTGAACTTGCATAACATGACAATTAGTTTTACTTGTTTTAATTTTTAAAGTTTTAAGTTAGGTATATTTTTACTATTTGCTTTTAAAGAATTTTGCCCACACTTTGCGCAAAAAGGTTACATTTTTCATAAATTACAAAAATAATTTAAATTAGGAATAAGGAAATGACACCCAATTCGAAATAAATAAAATATTTCTGCAGTGAAATTGTTATCTTTTATTTTAACAATACCTTAAATTTTTAACAATACCAAACATTTACTAATACAGGTAAATATTTTGACTTTTCTGTAATAATAAAATAGGTAAAAAGGATTAAAGGATACTTGATAATTTTTATGTTTTTATTGTTTTTTTTTTATTTTAAGTGCCATGTTTTATATTCGAGATAAAAGATTGTGCTAAAAATTATTTGTGAAAATTAATTATTTCAAAATATTTATACCTTTGAGCTTCGGAATTGAATACTTGCTATTGATTTATAATCACACAGTTTCTAGAAATGAAGTATTATTTTTATTTTGTGATTTATTTTTCTCAAATTGAAAATTCTGGCACAAACTTCACTTAATTAATTTTTGATATTCAAAAATTTTTTCAGAATATCCGATAGTCGAATGGATTGAAAAGGATGTCCGAAAGCGTAAGCTAATTTCGTTATTTCGCTAAGTTTTATTTGAAAATTAATTATTTGAAATTTAATTAATTTTTCATCTAGCCTATAATATTACAAAAGGAAAATGTGATTACTTGCCCGATGGTGTATGCCTCTATAGTTACAATTGTTTCATTAAAAATTCATTTTTGGTGTAGAGTCATTTATTTCAATCCCAAAAACTGTGTGTATTACACTATTTAGTTTGAGAATTATTGTATTTAGGACTGCTACACCGAATGGTATGATTTAAATATCCAAAAAATTTGAAAATACGAAAAGAAATACATATATGGCGCACATACATTCACGTATATATGTATGTGCACCATATGTATACCTACAATAATTTAATATTATTATTTGTATTATATTCACTGGTATTTAGTCATGAAAAGTTGTCCGTAATTTAATCAAATTTACTACAGTAAATTTTAAGATACACTAAACTCCTTTAACCATAAGTAATTGTGGTTTTGTTTTTTCAATATTCCAGGCAAATTTCTTACAAGGCAAATTGGATTAGACTAAAGCGGGGTCAATGTGTATTTTTTTAAACATTTAAAATATAATTTTAAAAATTATCTGAATAAATGTAAAACTAAACATAATTAATAAATTGAAAGTAATGGTACGGGCAAAAAATTTTAATCCCCTTACATTTTTTTAAAAATCATTGATATTCTTTTTAAGTATAAAATAAAAAAAAAGAATTATGGATTAAGGAATATTTATATGAAACCCCTGCAAAAATAAAATTCTAATCCAATTAAAATTTCGTGGAGATGTCTAAACCTTTTTTTTTTCATTTTATTGTGATTATATCTTGGGGGGCTTATTATATTATTATTTTGGATATAATCACTGAACTCCATATATTATACAATATGGTAAAATTATGCTTTGAATGTAGATAAACCCTATTTATTTACATATGGATATATAAACATATATACTTATTAATACTGATATATTATGTTTAGGGATTGCATTATCGGTTAACGATTAACCGATTAACCGATAAATCGTCGAAAAATTGACGATAAATATTATCGATAATTTTTTTTAAATTTACCGATAATTCCGATAAATTAAGTTTTATACAACATTAAATATTATACAACAACATCAACTGATAAAATGACGAAAATCAATCAAATCTTGGTTGCTTTGAAATTTTGAAGATTCAAATTGAGAAACGCATTATTAAAGATATACTGTCCTTATGTGAAAGACAAAAGCAAATAGTATGCGACAAAGAACTGTTTTTCAGTTATTATATTTGTACTGTTTTCTTCAATCTCTTTCTAAAAACTATCTCTTTTGTTCTAACTTGTTGTACGTGTTATATGTGTATAGGTAATCGTTTTGTGAAACTGCAATTTTTTTATTGAAAAAATTGAAAAATTAAATCTAAGTTGAATAGTAATAGTGAATCGCCAAATATAAGTTCAAAAGAAACAAATGGTAAAAAACTTATGAAAATTATTAAGAGGGAAATGGTTCATTATGAAGATATTGGGGTACGTGGAGTATATCTGGAAATGGTATATAAATATTTAGAAACAATTAAACCGACCAGTGTAGAAGCCGAAAGAGCTTTTTCATCGGCCGGTTTATTTTGTACTAAAATTAGATCTAGATTAAGCGATTATACATTAAATTGCCTTTGTTTCTTGCGAACCTATTTTATGAATAAAAATAATCCAAAATAATAATGTAAAGTAGAACTAATTTGAATTAATAAAGCATTTATATGTACAAAACAAAAATTAAATTTTTATCGGTAAATTATCGGTAAACCGATAATTGAGAAGAAATTTATCGGATTACCGATAAATGATTTTCGACGGTAAATTGCAATCCCTAATTATGTTAAGTATGTGCGAAAGAATGTTACAAAGATTTTAGAAAAGGATTATAATCAGAAAATTCATGTGTTGAATAAAATTCAACATATTTTTATTTGTATAAATACATACATACACATAAATATTATACACTAACACGTTAGTATATTTTTTAAGTTTGATATTATGATATATAAATGGATTAACCCAAAAAGAAAAAATAAGAATAATAAAATGAAATTATAAAATTACAAACAATTATTTTCAGAAGGTTTCTATATATTTCAATATGTATAAGTAAATGAGGTGGCTGCACAATTTTAATATGTACTGCAAAAAAAAAAAAAAAATCGAAAAAAAGAGATTACCTCTTGCTGTGCTTGAAATATCTATTGAATAACCCAGCCTTTGTAATGCTGTACTAACAATGTCTGACCAAGGTGTTGAAGCAGCAATTATAACATAACTATCCGTTTCAATATTTGGTCGGCGTTTCCATATATTACGTTGATCGATTGCAAGTGATGCTTGTAATGATGGTACTGATTCAACAATACAATGAAGAGGTAACGATTTTGCTGCAAATTAGAGAAAAAAAAATATTAATATTTAATTAGAAATGTTTTCAATTAAATTCAAAAATTTATTTATTAAAATTTACATTGTATGGAAAAGCACTGAGCTAAGTGTTTTACTTAGCACTAAGTTTTAAGTGTTTTAGTCTAAAATGGTATACAAATAAAACTTTTAATAATAAAAGAATGTCGAAATGAGCTAAATTAATAAATTCAACACTCAGTATTTGACTCAATGTGTTTTCTTAGTTTGTTAGCTAAACAAAGGAGTCGTTCAGACTTACATACATGTGCATGCTTAAAATAGAGTGAATTTGATACTTAGTGTAGTGTGATTGTATTTCGTCAACAAACCACGTAAATAAAGAATTTTAAATTTAATGTTTTTATCTTCGATTTCAATTGCAGGGGAAAAAAGTTTTGCAGCAAAAATTTAAAATTGAAACATTTTCGAGTTTAAAAGTTCCCTGTTCAAATTTTAAATTATATGAGTTAAAATAAAAATCTAATGTTTTATGCCTTTACGTATTTAAAACAAAAATTGATGCGATAGTGCTCCGAATAATTTATTAAATAAGCGTTTAGAAGGAAAACCTCGGCTTTGTGAAAGTTTTAAAAGAGCTAAACACAAAAGCTCATTGAATTTTTTTATTTTCCACATTATCACAATTGAATTTTTCGAAGGCAATTGAATAAGTTACCAAGATTCTTAATTAAAAAGATTTATTTAATACGCAAAAATTAAAAAACTTTCGAAGTAAACTAGGGGTGCTTCCGTTATTTTTTGTCAAAAATAAGATTCTCTTAGAAAAATCGGGCATTGAGTTGGACCAATTGACTAATTCGTTAATTCTAATTTTGGCTAATTTGTTCAATTTTAATTTGGCTAACATATGTTTTATATAAGTACATAAGATTAGTAAGTACTCATACAAAATGTCATTTAAATATTGTCCAACCTGCATTATCTGCACATTTTTATACGCATATATGCAAACCATACTGAACTTTAGACTTTCCTGCATCTTAAATTGTGCAAATATAAAACAACACTAAACTCTTTGTGGTTTTGCGGCACAATTGCACAATTGAAGTCAAGGAATTTTTCAATATCAATAGTCTTCTAAAAATTTTGGAATATTCTCACTTACTCTACTTCATAAAAAAATGTGAATAAATGTTGATATTTTACATAAAAATTGGGGATTTCCATTTTATTGTTAGCCTATTTTAGATCCTTATGAACATGGTACGTAATTAAACGCGAATGTTACCACCATTCTAACAAAAATTTTTTTGTTAGCAGCTAGGTGGCTTAAAAAAAACAATTTAATAACATTTCGGAAAATACTCAAGCAGTTGTAGTCAAAATTAACATACTTTATTAACAGGACCAGTATTTTTAAAGAATTTTATAAATTTATTAGGCAGTTTTCAGGCATTTCCGCAATCAATAATTCGTACGGGTATCACATAGTTGACACGGTCAACTATACCTGTTCTCGATTTTGTTCAAAAAAATTAAAATTTCCTATTAAAAAAATTTTTTTCTATTAAATTAAAAGTCAAATTTTATATGGCATGTCTTTAAAAATTCGCTTCAGCTTGATAATTTTAATCTTCAGATGCCAAATGGTGTTTAGATTTCGAAAATATTTTTTTCAAATTTTTAAATTGCACCCAATCTGAGAAAAATGCATTTAAAAATTTCAAAC
Organism: Condylostylus longicornis; assembly: GCF_029603195.1. Taxonomy (NCBI): domain Eukaryota; kingdom Metazoa; phylum Arthropoda; class Insecta; order Diptera; family Dolichopodidae; genus Condylostylus; species Condylostylus longicornis. The sequence continues at coordinate 6,582,610 of NW_026578017.1, read as the reverse complement.
CATATAGGTACCATTTCTTACAAAAATTGGGAAAAATAAAAAACCTATAAATTTTCTTTACCAGGAAAAGTTTCGAAAAAAATTTTTTGATTAAGTACTAGATTTTTTTTTTTTGTTTTTCGTAATAAAAAATTGTAGTTTTTCTTTTCAAAAATTTCAAATTTTTTAAAATATGTAAATTTTTGTTCTTCAAATTAAAAGTTTGTATGAAATTTCGTTTCAATTTTATTATTACTTGTCACATTTCAATAAAAGCATTAAAACTCAGATGGTTTATAATTTTCAGAGCCTTAAAAATGTCAACTGTTTTTCCGAGTAACTCTCGTCATCAAAGATTAATGATAGTTGATAATTATAGCGCTTAAAATTCTTGTCTTTAAAATCTTGACATAGAAATGGTCTTTGTATTACATCTTCTGTACCATAAAAAATTTTTTTCATGTTTGAGGACTTAAATTGAAGCTTAAGTAGTTGGGCAAAATTCTATAAAGAAAAATTTCTTACGAAATTATTCAGCTAGAAAAAACTGAAAAAATTAAGGAAAAAATTTGATTTTCCCTAAAATTCCAATGCTCGGTTTTCCGAAGGTGCATAAAATACAAAATCAAGCAGCATGTCAATTTTAAGTCCTTTATTAGGCTTTCCTGAAACTGTTTGTTTGAAGTTCTTATCTTTTCCAGAATGGAAGTTATAATCCAAAAAACTTGGATAAGTAAAACTTTCGTGAAAATCTGTTAAAATCCCTGGGATTCGGAAACCCTTGAGATTTCGCATCCAATCCGGAACAAAAATTTTATCCATTTTCGATCTTCTAACGAATAGTATGTTGTTGTATAACTTTCTGAATCACCCTGTATATTATAACATATTTTATATTTTCATCTGGCTAATAAAATAAATATGTATGCATATAGTTACATACTTAAATAATTTTGTATATTAATTAATCAAAAATGATTAAATACGATTAATTCATATTTTAGTTTTATTAATAATTTTTTTAGTATTATTTTTTTATTTGCTTTTGTTGTTGCTTATAATTCCTTAAGAGATTATTTGAGTCATTGATTTATTCAAAATCAATTTAGAATTTCATATTTTATTCTTTGTATATATTTTATGTGCAAATGATTGTACTATAATATGTGTGTATTGTGTTCATACTTATGTGTATAAGTATACATTTTTAACGATTATTCATAATCCCTAAAGAGATTATTTTTAATCGGTTTTAATATTAGTTTTAAGGCGATTTAGAGTTATTTTTTCTGTTCATTCTTATTGATTCCGTTTTATTTTATTTTTGGATTTAAATAACGTTAAATATCGTCTGAGTCTATAACTAAATATAGTTTCTGAAAAGATTTTTATTTGTAGATCCAGTCTTGTTATTAAAATGAGTTTGAGAATTTTAAAAAAGAAAAAAAAGGGAAAAAATCAAATTAAATACAAAAAAAATTTTTTTAAACGGATTAAATAAATTTTCATTTTTATTTTAAGGTTGATCAAAGGAACGTGTGTATAAATATGTATATACATACATATAAAATTTATATGAACACAAGTACAAGTTTTTTGTACAAAAATCCTTTTTTATTGCATAAGATCAGAAAGTAATCATAAAATCCAAAATTTAAATGAACAAAATTCGATTACTTAAGGAAAAATAAAATTTATTGTTGAAAAAGCAAATGACTAGTAACGTTTTAGACCCGGTCTTGCTGGTTAAGTGAATAAATTAATCATGTTTTTGTCCAATTTTAAAAATATTTTAAGTAAGTTCTTGTTTTGATTTAAATTAGCTTTTTTTCATAATGAAATAGTCAAAATTTGAATAATTTGTTAATTAAGAATTTTCAGTTGAAATCACGATATTTTCCAAATGGGTTAGTTTTGAGAAAATTTCCTGGAGAGTGGCAAAAAGTAAATTAAACCAAGAGCTTTAATTTTGCAACTTCTAACATGAAACTTCTTAATGTTTTTAAAGTAATAAAATTTCACACTGTCAAAATAATTAAAAATAATTGCACATTCAAACTACAAGGTAAATCAAAAAAATTATGTAGGCTGTTACGAAGATATTAAACTCGTTCCCATTGACATATAAAACTGTTAAGCTTAAGAAATACTCATCTCTCTTTTGTCAAACTTTGAAATTAATTGCTTAACAGAGAAGATTTTTATAACTTCCCAGTAATCTGCAATAGCTTTGCGTTTTATTCACAAATTATAATTAGAAATCTTTAGTTAACAAATAATTAATATTGAATTCTAAAAAATATTCATTTTGTTTAGAACATCACAAATTAGTAACACAAAATTAGTTTAACAAATAAATGAAACTAACATGCACTATGCACCTTTGCTAAATTGAGTAAAAACTCATTATTCTGAGTTTTTAGTCTTTCAAAATTTAGAATTAAAAATATTTAAAATTATTAATTAATAATAATAATCTTGTATTGCACATAAATACTCAATTTACCTTCTTTATTTTTAATATTAATACTATTTTGACTATCAGAGTCGGCTTTATTATCATTATCTGATAAACTTAACATTTCATCCGAATCATTTATAAGTTCGCTATTATTTAAATTACCATTAATACAATTACTATTGTTATTATGATTAGAATTAATTGTTTTTTGTTGATTATATTTTGTAGTTGTCGCTCTTGTTTCAATATTATCATTATCGTTATGTTTTACAACTATAATGTCAGAGTCTTTTTTAACTTTTTGTGTACTTTCTTCAAAATCTTTGGTAGTCATTTTTTATAGAATAATTAAATTTATTAATTAGAAATAAGTTAAAACTAAGTGCTAATTATTGATTTATGAATTATTTATTTTTTTTCTATGAACATTTTTATTCTTCATCTTATATCCCCACTTATTTGTATATTTTAATTAAATTTGTATAATTGCTTATTCTGATTAAAATCACGTTTTTCTTAAATGTATACCATTGTATGTACATAGCAAAATTTAAAAAATTAATTTTATATTTTTTCACTTAAATTATAAAGCACTAAAAATACTTAACATTTTTTTCTATTTTCAAAATTCAACTGAAATTATTTTGTTATTTTATTTTCAAAAATAACTTAATTGAAATACAATCATGGATTTAAAAAAAAAAATTTTTGAACACATTTACTCCTAAATTTATATCTTTTCTAACCAACACCATTGACGATACTAAAATATAAAATTACTCTTATCCAAATTATATACGCCTATAACATTAAATCTCAATAAATAAAACCCTTCTGCCTGCGCACCGTTTCAACAACACATAATTTTTATTGAATTCTATACTATATCATACAAAACCACATAAAGGAATTTGAAAAAAATGTTGGATTCTACCTTAGAGTAATCAAGTTATTTCGGAATAAGAGATAAAATGTAGATAATGATTTGCTCAGAGAGTAAAGTCAGAGAGAATTATTTTATTGTATTTAAAAAAACTTCTCATTTTTCAATTCTTCTCAGAAATCCTCTTAAAATATTCTGTTTTATATACTAGATTTTATATCGTATTGACTAGTTGAATTCAAAATATGTACATGTTTCAAAAGCAAGAGAAAAATATAAAATATGTAAGTAAGTTTAACTGGCGGCATTGTACTGTTGTTTTAACAACACAACTGTAATAATAAATGTAAAGAGCAAAAAAAAAAATAAAAGGAAAATAAAAGAGGATTAACTCCTCTATTACTTGCTACTTTATAAATAAATTACGATATGTGGATGCATATATAAAGTGTATTTAACAATTAATGTATGTTTGAATGTATGTTAAATTGTATATTTTACAGAAAGGGGGATTTTTAAAATAATTTTACTAACACACACAGAAAAAGAATTTATTTTGTTATATTATACCTAAAACAGGTAAAATTTTTTTTGTTATGCTAACATTTTGTTTGATTGAATTTAGCAAAAATATTTAAATCGAACAAAAAGTTTGACATGCAATGACACTTGTTGTTAATAAAATATTAAAAAAATGTAATTAAATGTAAGTTTTCATATCTAACCAAAAAACTTATACGTACATTATACTTACATATGTATGCATGTTGTACATAAGTAAATCTATTCATTCTTAAAAACTCATTACCTGTTGAATATTACCTAAAGGGGAGCTTTAAAAAAAACTATAATTGTTTTTTTTGGTGTATAGTCCAATATTAATATGTTTGTGTTAAATATATCAATAGAAAGATATCGCGTATGCATATTTAATATGTTTGTGTGTGTTTTTTTTAAATTTCAGAAAAAAGGGTAATGAATTTTCTTGGAATGTCCATTTCAGCGAACGTATATACCTGAAAGTTGTTTATATAGCAATCTTGCAAATATTTTTGAAAGAATCAAAAGTAGAAAATAAACAAACTAGGTTCCACAATATTGCCCAATAAAGGTATTGGGCAACATGATTTTACCGAATTCTTGAAAGTTTTAGAAAAAAAGGTTGATCTTAACTGTTGTTCCCTGATCTTGATATAAATTTAAATGGCAGCTCTCATGCAATTAATATTCCAAATCCTGGGCAGGTGTATGGATAAGAAGACAGTAATTGTTACGTTCTTGCTTTTATGGATGTTCGATAAGGTCAGAGACAATTTAAAATTAACAATTTGGAGGTCAGAGGAAATTTAAAATTAACAATTTCGTGAGGAAAACGTACTTAATTTGCTTGGAAACTTTATTTTAATAAAAAATTTAATTTCTTAATATCGTTGCCTTTGTCAAGTACGGTTTACTTACGATACTATAAAACTTTCTATGATTTTCTATAACATTTTATGATTTTTCTCTCTTTCTTGAAATGTTGACCAATCTACAAAAAATTTTTAATCCACACAATAATCTTGAATTTATTTTTAGTTTTTTTTTTATATATTTTCTCCCATTCGTTGATCGACAATAGTATGTTAAGGTATCTTTCTTATGCTAATAAATATAAAATAATAACTTATAAATCATTTAACTAATTTTAGTAGCCGCCATTTTTGTTATAATCTCATTGAAGATCTTATACATATAGTATATCTTCTGGCTTGAATATCGCAGCTTGTTTCTGTTGAATTAAAATTAGTAAAATAATGATGATGTAAATTTTTCTTTACAATATACATACATATAATATATGCGCAAATATATATACATATATGTATAAATAGATAATAAAAATTTATAAAAAAAATTGAAATTATAAAATTAAAACTTTCCAAAAATTTTAAAATGATACCTGATTTGTTTGAATCATAATTATTGGCTTATAGGAGAGAGTAGCCAAAGAAAATTTTCTGATAAAAGGAATTTTGATGTTGTCAGCACATAATCAACCGCAAATTGTCTAGTTTAGCGGAAGTATTGCACAATATCATAGAAATTCCTTTGAACGCTTTCTTCAAATTTTAAGGAAGCTTGTAAGCGTTTAGTTGACATAAGTAGAAAAATGAAAATTTGATTCCTAGTAAAAGTTCACATCAATTCCAAATTGGTCAAGAGACCGATCTCAAACTGAAGAAATTTGAGAAAAATCCGCCAATTAGCTGGGTAGGTATGAAAAACATGTAAAATCGGCCACCAGTTCGGTTTTGAAGCCCTGATATTCCCAAAACATTTTCCAAAAAAGTTCATCGTCAACAGTATGCTGAGTTTAGATATTGAATTTCAAAGATTTGAACTGTAGCGAAAGTCTAACGTAAGTTAGTGATGACATCTGATGTCTCCTAAAAGTTTGAAGAGTACTCAAAAGTTTATGAAAATTTGTAATTGCGGTTATAATTGATCCAACGATCTTGATTTTTTGAGTGTTCTTTAAATGATGATCTTTTAAAGAAGTTTTTCTATTTAGTTTTCAAAAGTAAAGTAATTTCACATAATAAAGGCTATTTATTATTATTATACAGTTATTTTGTTGTGAATTGAAATCATTGTCATTCATTATGTCATTAGCAATTGTCATTAGTTATATTGAATGCAAATGTAATAATCTAGTGAGAAATTGATTAAGTTCAACTGAAAATAATGTGATTAGAGTGACAAATAAAGTTCTCAATCACAATGGTATTGATTTCACGTGACAGTTATTTTCATATAAGTAATAATCACTGTTACTTCATGGAAATAAATAAAAGCAATAGTTTATATTAACTATATTCCATTATTATCTACCTATATATGTATGCATATATGTATGTAATAATTCTTCATCTGCAATCAAAGCGTTAGTTAACTTTTTAGATTTATTAAATATTTCTTTTTTTTTTTTTTATCGAATGTTTAAATATTTATTTTGTTCTTGTATTATAATTAAATCGTAAATTTTCTAATATTTGATTTACACTTGATTTGAATTGTAAATTCCATTTTTATAATATGAATATACATTTGTATATATATGTATATATGAAATAGGTAAGTATTTTACACAAATTACAGATGAGTAAACCATTTCAGCTTTTAATTTTTTAATTCGTGATTTACGAAGTCAATAAAAGATAAGTTTATTAGTAAGGTGTAGACGTCAAAAGTTTCACGGTTATGCTTTCGTATTATTAGTGTTCAATTCATAATATGTCATGCCAGTATTCATGAATGCGTGGAATATTTATGTACATATACATATAGGTATTTGCTTATAATGGCAAAAATAAGTTATTCCGTTTTAGATTAGCAATTTTTAAATAAACGCGAATGAATAAACAGAGATAAATAAAAAAATTAAAATCAAACCATGGTTCTAATAAATGATTATTTCAAGGTTAAATCACTGTAACTGGCTTCACTTTGAAAAATAAATATTCTTATCCTTATCAGATGTTATAATTGCACTTTAATGTTTTTTTTTTACTGAATGGAAAAAGTACTTTAAAGTAATAGCAATAAATAATTCTGATGAGTATTATTTTTTTTATTTAAATATTTTAATTAAAAATATATCAGTTTTATAATATAGTTTTCAATTTTAAGATTAAATTATTAAATATTGATTTAGTAAAAATATTTTGTAAGATTTTAAAACGTTCATTAAAGTTCACTAAAGTGTTGGCTTATTCGGAAAATAACTATATAATCGAATTGTGTTGTTTCTGGTATAACGATTAAAAACACGGCATTCCGCATTGTAAAAAAAACACCATCTTCAACGATGATCTCATTCCATATTGCGTCTTTTAATAATTTTTTTAAAATAACGTTACGCTTTCCAAATTGTACAAAAGGCATTTGTATACAATTCGCATTCCGAGCTTTTGGAAAATATCGAAAATTCAAAAAATCCTGGATGCTTTTCTTAAACTTTTGATGATAAGTATTACAAGTATGCAGTTGCTTTACATTGTCTTTAGTGACGAAAATTGACAATAGGCTGGGCTTTTTAAGGGCTATACTGAACATTGTTTCTTATTTTTGTAATTACTTTATATTGAATTACAATTTTGATTCAAAAATGTTCTCATCCTACACTTTGCAGTTATAATTTAATGATATTTACATTATAGAAATTATATTTGGGTCCAAAACATTTCTTGTTACAAGAAAGTTGTGTTTTGTTTGATTGTCACCACAATTTTCGTATTTGATTTACTTAATTTAACTTAGAATAAACACTTTTAATATACGAAGAAAACTTAAATTAGATTGTCAATGCTTTAAAAGTTGACACAAAATTAAGTCGTACCCTTAATACTCGCAGTAATAATTATTTAATGCCATGGCTTTAATACAATGCTGCCCCAAAGTGGATGATGATCAAAAAGTTTTAATGAATTTGTAAATATTGTTTATTGTTTTTACTTAGAAACATTAATTTTTACATTTTACATTTTAATTATATTATTGCTTCTATTTCTGTATATGTGTTAAATTCTGTATACATACACATGAACTGAATGAAATGAAAACTGATTTAAAATCCTTGTTTTGATTTAATTTTCCCTTTTATTTTTCTACTTTTGAATAAATGCAAAATTTCTTACAAAATGTAAATCACTACTTAACTCATAAAATCTTAATAAAAATGAAATCTACAAAGTACTTTTTTCTTCTTTTTACTGATTGATAATCTGAATTTGAAAATGCCAATTATTTGTTATACCTATACATACTTATGATACTGTGAATTTACTTAATAGGGCATATGATCGGGTAGTTAATGGTAACTACGGACAATTGTTTTTCTTACTTCTTCTATCGCCTTAATAAAGAAGTTAAAAAGTAGAAAAAAAATCCTTATTAGTTAAAACCCACTTAAATGATTTTGACATTTTTTTCCCTGTTTTTCTTCTTTTATTTAAAAGCATTAATAATGAAATCAGGAAAAAACCTTATTCCTTTTTATTTAAAAATGTTTTTTTTTTGTGTTGATCCTGGGAAATTTAAAAATTAGAAATATGTACTATTGACGAAAATGATGGAAACAAACTACTATCATTTGGGGTGATTCAAAATTTCATGACATTTCGGAATCTTATAATTGAATATTTTAAAACATAATTAGTTGTACTCGTATTTAATAGTTTTAAAGTAAGGTACAGTATTTGCAATGCAGTGGCTTTCGAATATTTGCCATGGAAATTTATTAGATATGTTCTTTTCTTGAAGATCTACTTTCGTATTGTCCAAATTATACAACGAGCAAATGAGCTTTATTAAAACTCTCAAATTCTTCTACATAACATTGGAGCCTAACCCTTAAAAAGTGTTAAAAGTTTAAGAGTAGTTTTACATTTTAAGCAACACAAACACTATCACCACAGTTTGAGCACTATAGCCTACTCTCATTCATTTATTTCTGAAACCAAAATAAATAAGACTCTTTATTATCAATAGTTAATTTCCCAGTTTTGTGAATATGAAATATTCTTTTACTGAAAAATTTAATCCTTTGGTAAATTTTATAATATTTTGTATTAGATACTCTAAAGTTCCTGTTTTAAAAATAAATATAAGGAAAAGAAAATCATTTGTTTTATTTCAACTATTTAATTTAATTCTCAATTAAAAAAAAAAACTTTTTATAAGCTTAAGTTGTTGATTTTGCATAAGGCTCTGGCTAAATTTTCTAAACATATTTTGGGTTTTCTTTTGCATAATAATGTGAAGTGGTCGGTTTCTGAACGACTAGACAGAAAATGTTTATTAAGGTTTATTATTGTTAAATGTTTTTTGCAACTTACTATTCTAAATACTGTTTCTAAATTTCAAGATTGATAAGGCAAAATTTAAGACATTTAACGTTCCTAGTTTTCTAAACCTTATCTATCTATAGGATATCGATATAAAAGATATTAAGCAAAATATTGTTGATATATAAGATACTAAGCAAATTCGTTCGTTATTGTACTAAATATGGTCAATATAGAAAAACTGGTGCTCTTGTCTAATACGGTTGATTGATATATCATGTTTATGAAATCATCATATCCATAATGTAAAGTTAAATGTAATTTTTTTTGTAAATATGTTCATATGAGTAACATCAACATATGTGCATATACTTGTCGATACAAGGAATATACTTGAAAAAAAGGAAAAATAGTGAAAATGGAATGGAAAAAGATTTTTTTGAAAGAATAAGGTTATCTTAGTGCAACTTCTAGGAACTTGCGGGACTCTCACCCGGAAAAGAAAAGAGAAACTGGGGAACTACGTATCAATGCGGTGAAATTATGGTCCGTCTTCTTCTTCTGATAAAAGTGTAGATATCAAATGGGAGTTATTTGAGCATGCCCCCAAATTGTAAAGGTGGGAACAATAAAAGCTCTAATCGCGGTTTACAATCTGCAATCTACGATATTAAAATATACGTGTATTATCTGTTAACATTTGTTAATATTTTTACAATAAAGTTCGCTTAAAGTACAGGCAAGGAGACAGACAGGTAGATCGACATGTTTTTAACAATAAAAATTTGATACAATTACAATACCTTCCATATTGTATTTGATTTGGTTAATAGAAAAGGAGAACTTAAATTTTGACATTATAGTTTTTTGCTAAATTAAAAATTTTTGTTTTCGGGTTAATTAAAAGTTAATAAAAAGTAGTTCATAGAAAAAGATAATTTAAAAAGATTGTGCACCTCATATTATGGTCAGGTTATAAAAAAGTTTAAATGATGTGTTCTGAGTTCTTAAATCAAAATACGAGTACCAACAAAAATGTTCTTAGTTATATACCTATACATACTTTGTTTTGAGGTTTATGAGGTTTTTTGTATATGTAATCCTGAAATTCACCTGCCTTTATGTTTTTGTAACAAAGTCTTAGAAAATACATTTTTACGTTGGATTTAATTCAAATTTAATGATTGAAAAATTTTTCCTTCAACTGCTTTTTCTGGTACTGAATAATGTCAAAGTTTTAAAAATATTAAAAGCGTCTATGTCTTACTCATCAAATAGCATTCTTCATTCATAAAGGCTCATAATTCTAACAAGTTTTTGATAAAGAAAATTTTTTTAAATATTTTTGATATAGTTGAATAAGATTTTCCAATTTTTTATGTAAAGGTCTTAAATAAATATCGTCTGTGAGATTTCTAAGCTCATATAGAGTTCTAGTAAGTTATCAATAACAATTTGGAACTATGTATATAAGTATACATTTTCATAAATAGAAATAGTATAATTTATACTCTTAAATGGAATAAAATATAAAAATGGTCACATTAAATGATTTTTATACTTAAATTTGTTTATCTCACATGCATGTATGAATAGTTTGATTTTTTTTGTAATTTTTGTATAATTAGTTAGAAAACTTCAAATAGCTCACACTATTGCAATTAATATTTTTAAAATTTCAATAGAGTATTAAACTGTAATATTAAGACTTAACAACTAAAATACTGCAAGTCTTAAAATTTATGTGTTTGTCTTTTCTATTCCAAATATAATTACTTAATTTAATGCGATTTGCTTTAAAGTCCTGAATTTTTTCTATCATTTTTACTATTGTTATTCTCCTTTGTATTAAAAATCAAAATATCTTAAAATATAGTCAAATTACAAAGGCGTTTTTTTTTGTAAAGAGCATTTCAAATACATCAAAAACATTATAAATTATCGAAATTTAACTAATTCAGATAATTTATGGGTAAGTAGCAAAACAAAAAAGAGAAACAAAAAACACAAAATGAAAAACTAAGGAGTAGAAAAATGTAATGTAGTTATACAAAACGGCGACAATGTTAAGAGTACAATATATTTAGGGCATAAAAATGTATGGAGACCGTTGCAATATTTAAATTAAACGGGGCATTCAGATATAAAGAATTTTATTTATTCTTACCCAAATGAATTTTTATTCAAACCTGTTTTTGTATGATATGAAGACACTAAGTATAATTTCCTTTAGAAATTTGAGAAAAAATTAAATTTAGATTCTGCATCATCGAAACTAAAATATTTTCTTCTTGCCCGATATCTCGTTCGTGTTTACACTCAGTTTGGCCACTTGGACAATTTCGTTTTAGTATGAGTTTACAATTTTAATTGATCTTTTCAGAAGCATTCAAAAACATTTTATGTTTTTGAAAATTGTTTTTATGTTCGACATTAAATTTTTTTTTTTTTCCTACTTCACTCCTTTTGGGAGCATAGGACTTCCACAAAGCTTCTCTATCGAACTCTATTTTGTGTCAATATTTTTATTTCTGCCCAAATTTTTCCAGCTGTTGCTAGTTCTTTTGCGATTGTTCGCCTCCACGTTAATCGTGGTCTTCACACACTTCTTTTGCTTTGTGGGTTCCACTCCATCGCCTGCTGCGTAATTGTACTCGGCGGCCTTCGAAGTGTATGTCTAATCCATTTCCATTTTCTTCTTTTGATAATGAACTCCACCGGTTTTTGACTCGTAATCATTTTCTCTTGTTGATAAATGTTCAATTACAAATACTCTTTAATTTAAATGTCCAATTTTGTATTTTTAAATAGTGCCCTAAAACACAAGCATTTTAAATTGTTGAAATTACAAAAATGTGCTCAATTGGTCACTACATTTTTAATACACTTATAGAAATTTATACGAAATTATAATCAACCCTTTTGTATTATTCAAAAAAGTTTTATTTTAGAAAAAGTGGGATAATATAGTGAATGCAAATTCTCCATGAATTCGATCTTATCGGATAAATGTCTCTTTACGTTTTATATTTTATTTCTTAAATATATATAAAATAACTTAGACAAGCAAGATTAATATTTAAAATTAAATAAAATAAAAATTATTCTAAACCCTTCAAAAAATCTTATTGGAAATTAAACACATTGATAAAAATATATTAAATACATAGATAGAAATGAATCTATGCATTCATTGTATACAGCTGTTTTACCCCCAAAAATAAAGAAAATTATTGTGATTAAAAAGTCCTTTTAAATAAAAAAAACATGAAGGATAATAATAATCGTAGACTATGAACTTCTTGGATATTTATGTATGTGTATCTCTGATAAAAGGGATTATATATTATAAAAAAAAACTGACGTGATAAGCTCGTAACCGTCTACATTGAATATTTTCTGAAAGATATTTACAAGTTGCAATAAATTTATTCTTATAAGTTTAACGAAAAATCAAAAAATCTTATACGTACACTTATTTCAAATTTCGCAGCAAGTAAACTACTAATCTTCTTGGAAATTTGTCAGGTCTATTTTAGTGAAAGCAAAAGTTTCGGTTACAAATCCTCCACAACATTATAAAATCCTATCAGTATTATTTTCTTAGATATATTAAAATATGCAAAATTAACCGTGGTTAAGATCTACTTTTCGGCCTCTGATTCCCGATTGCTTTCATTAACAATAAGAATTTAGCTACCCGGATATGAAATTGCAAGGAAACTATTAATAAATTCAAACTATAAAAACGATCCATAATAAACATAACAGCTACGGAAATTTGACAGTGCATCAAGTTGTGACAAATCAAAAGTAAATTCAAAGATAGTTACCAAAATATTTTTCAAAATTAACCAACAAATATATTACTAAATATAGTAGCGTTCAACTTCAACAGCACAGAAAAATGCATTTCTTCCGAAATACTGACAAATGACATAGTGACATTTTGTGTCATTACAATACCTATCTTTTTTATTGTGTGCAATGCGTTAGTAATTAAGTATATAATATATTAATATCATACATATACATGTACATACAATTATCGAAATGTTACACAAGTATATTACGCGCGTACATACTTATATAATTTAATATTTCTTTCCGCCTGTTTAAATGCACCATCGAATCTTATAAGGGATTAACGATTTTAGAGATTATTTCAAACAAAAACCAAAATTCGTTTCACAATGAAGGATTTTTTTCTTACTTTTTTTTCTTTTTTGCGTTTCAAGGGGAGAACATAAAAAGGATTAAATTATTATGCCTTTCTTATTGTTTTGCTTTTTTTCTGTTTCCTCTCTTTGTTTCTCAAATTATGTGCATACATAAGTGAAGTGAGTAAATATGTAGAAGGTTAAGTATAATTTTTCATATTATATAAGAATGTATAAGTATTTATATTTGTATATGCGTGTATATATTTTTATCTGGATAATGTTGAATTTAAAAAACATAAACTGAGAAAAAAGGGTCCTTGGAGTTTAATTAGTAGGCAAAAATACAAGAAACAGAAGACGAGAGCATATTTTTTTATTTTGCTATATGAAGAATTAACGAGTGTAGAGTTGAATTTCAAACATAAAATTGCGTCAAACTTTTCTTTCCTTTTATATGCAAACCCTTTAAAAATATACGTCAAATTTTAGATTACTTTAGTGAGGAAAACAGAAAGGGATACCTTATATGAGTTAAAAAAGAATTTGAATTTTTCTTTTTGTTATTTTTCATTAAACGCAGTAAGAAAAGTTTTTCTTAATCTGGTATAAGAGTTGATTTAACGAAGGGATAATTTTTTTATTATTTTTTATTATTTTGGATTTATATAAATTGGATTCAAGTTAATTATACCAAAATGAAAAATTTCAATTTGATTTGGACTATAAGGATGTTATGTGAAGTAGAGGAGTATTTTATGCTCGTCTACTTCACATTTTATCAACTTTTATCTACATGATAGCCTTAATCCGTCATGTATTTAGAAGGTGATAGTTGCAAAGCGGAAATGTTAATTCTCATTTGCGTTTTGTGTAGTTGTAGTATTCAATTAATCCATTGTTCTATTACTGTAATAGAATTCAATAGTCTCTTTCTCTTCTTTATTATAAATATCATGTCTCTCGCATATTCTGCTCTTTCTCTTCTTTACCTGGAAATGATTGAAATCAATCGCAAACGAAAATACAGGACTTATGGTCAAAAAATAATGAAACTTCAGCCGATCAGTTCATATTACGTAAATTCATTTCGTTTTGTGTCGGTTATGTTTAAGTATTATTTACTTAAATTGGGGACAAATTAAATTAAAAATTGATGTCATAATCGAAATTAAAGTTTTAATTTTCCAATAACCTTACATATATGCAATTTAATGTGATTTCCTTTAAATCCAAAGTGCAAGATATTTTCGGGTCAGCGGAATAGTTTGTAAACTCTAAACATAAAAATACAAATTTCCGCTACGCACAGCTTGTTTTGTGCTTTTTGAAAAAGGAGTTGTGGTAGAGAAAAAATAAGGGAAATACTTTTCTAGTTAAGATCTATACATATTTTTCTTAAAATTCTTTGTATAATAAAATTTTTAATTTTATTATAAAGAGTGTGAAGGGGTTATAGATTGAAATTTGTCAAAATTTAGCCAAAATCTTTGAAAAATACGGTAAACAATCAAATATTTTTGTATGACCAACAAAAGTAAAACGCATGCATTGCAGTGGTAAAATGACGCAAGCAAATAAAAATGTGAAATTTCACTGTAATTTTCAAATTTTTATGGGTCGAATTTTTGATCTGACTGAAAACTTAACAAAAAACATTTACACTTCAATATCAACCTAAACATGTACACACACAATCATTCGTATCGTATTTACATATACAATTTTATATCAATAAAAGAAAGTCTGATATTTTAAAAGATAATTAGAATAATTTTTCCCAAAAAGAAAACCTAATACATCGACAACAAAGAAAAAAAAAACTATATGAACAATACAAAGAAGAAAAATTGTTTGAAAATCCTTAAAAGGGGTTATGCAAACGTTTTAGGATTATAAATGAGATTAATACTTATAAAAAAAAGGAAAAGGAGGCTTTCAAAGTAAAGGAGAAGTAGAGAACAGAAACAATATGACAACGAATGCAAAGCGGTTATAGAAAGAAGGGTATAAAATAAATCCGTTTAAGGATAATTTTTTATTTTTTTATTTTTCCTTTTTATTAGTTTGTGTGTATGAAATTTTTTTTAAATAGATTAGAAAATCGTTAGTTTCCTATGAGATTTCATTTAACGTTGTAGGAAAAATTTGAAATTTATTTTTCTTATTTCTTTTGATTTTTTGTTTTGTTTTGCTTTTTGGATAACGAACGAATACCGAATATAAAAGTTTAATAGAAGAATTTAATTACATTAACTTTTTTCGAACAGCAGTCCTTGAATTCTGGTAAGGTTCGAGGGGGAGATTTAATCATAATAGAGATATTTAAAGTGTTAAATTTCTTAAAAGAATTAATCTGAACGTTTTTATATTTTATATTTAAGCGGATTAACAGAAACTCACTTTTTAGAAAATTCATTTGTGTATATGTATGTGAAATTTTAATTTAAAGTAAAAGAAATATTAGAAATTTATCGAATAGAATTTGAAATTGACCTGACCAAAATAGGGTCAGTTGTCAATAGGACACGGCTGTCTAAAAATAAAATGGTTGCTTTATTTTAAATGCACAATACCGATTTTGTCTCGAGGTTTTCGTGCCGGAGTTAGAATTTATTGGAGGTTTACAAAACATTTATCATACTTTTAAAACAACGAATACATACTATCTATCAGGTGGTCAAATTGAGAATAGTACAACAACAATACGGAATTTTTGGCAACCGCCAGATGCCATATAAAATTAACGATGGTCCTAAAAATTTCTAATTAATATTATAAAGAAGAGAAGAAAAAGATTAAATAATTTATAATTCGATTAACAATAGGTAGAATCTAAATATAAATGCAGCTAAATGTTAATGTTGCTGTAATTTTGATGAAAAAAGTAGGGAGCACAAATGATTAAGGCTTAGGTGACACTATAATTTTTGTTTATGGAATTTAATTTAATTTGATGTTATTGCATGATTGCACAGCCAAACTTTTGGTTCGCCTAATTCGGCCAAATCATATGAGATCAGAAGGAAATGAAACATAGTTTCTTACATCTACATCAGAAAATGTGGAAAAACCTATCGACTTTCCTAAATTTATAGAAACTCCTAAAAATTTAAGACGAATCATAATTTATTAAACTTAAAAAGATAGAAAAATTATTTACAAACTCTTTTAAAACTAAGAAAATATTGTAAAATTATTTGAGTAATGAATTCAATTTCCATAAATTTTGATGAAAAGAAAAGCATTACAATGCCTTTACAATTATTGAAGAGCTTTTCTTTAATAGTTCGAACATAGAATATGAAAAACAAAATTACAAAATTTTATAATTAATTCTATAAATTTTCTTAAGTTTCTTGTATGCGTGCTATATACTGTAAAATCTTCTGGTCTTAGCATGTAACTATTGTAAAATGAAATTTCTTTTTTTCTTTTTCATAAACGCTCGGAATATTTAAAAACAGTTTTGATTAAGGTTAAATAGAGAACTTCTTTTTTTATGAACTATTTTTTTTCCTTAATCTCTTGCACTTTCCTTATTTTTAGCACATTTCCAGAGAAATAGGGCAAAAAACTACTCATTAGTATAATTTAGTCTGTTCTTTCGCCCCTGCATCTCTTTACTACTATACTGTTGGAGATTGCACGTTGAAATTTTACAATGTCTAAGAATTTTATTTTGAATTTTATAGCAGGTAATCTATAGAACGGTTGAATGTTGAAACTTTCTAGACATTAGTAAATAATTCATTTCATTATGAGAGAATCTATTTCTCAGTTATCGCATACAAAATTAGGAGAATTTCAATTTTCTGCACTTTTTAATAAAATTTCCAAATTTCTTTTAGAGTAAAAAAGCAACAGTGAATGCCGAAGCGGCAATACAGAATTCAGGTACTCTCAAAATTTATCCCAACTGATTTAATTAGATGCAAATTCGGTTATTGTGTCAATGTTTTATTAAGGCCTTAATTTTTGGCAAACATTGACACAATTTAATTTGAATAATATAATTTCGGTAATTTAAAGAAAATACACTCTTTTAGAGAGATTTCAGTTGTTTAAGTGAAATGTGCTACTTTACAAACCATTGGTTTGATCTGAATTTATTTATTTCTCTTTTTAATACTTTATTATGTTTATTATTCTCTCCAAAATACTTATAAAGGAATTAAGTCTTAACAGAACTCTTTCTTTTTTTTTTTGTAATTTTATTTTGTGAAAATAGGATGTTAATCGCAACACTTTCATAGTTTGTCATAAAAAATGAAAAAAAAAGTGTTTTCTACTTTTCCAGTATTTAACATGAGCTTACAATCTTTCTTTACAACAATATATTCCTTTGTTATGTAAAGACGTGGCATTATAAATGCCTTGCAAATTTTCAATTAAAAAATTTTAGTGTTTAGTGTTGCCCTTGTGTTTGTGCTTGACAGAAAGAAAATATTTTTCAACGAAACTTTCGTTACTCACATGCCATAAGATTCTATGCTTTTTGTAATTAATATGTTGCAAGTTTAAAAATTATTCTTGTAGTTGCACTAAATTCGTGAATCTAAAGTTTAATTATAATAAATTTATCGTCTTTTGAAAGCTCCTCATTGCAATGCCGAAACTCTAATATTTATCCAATCTTCTTTAAATTTCTCTTTACAAACCTTGTTTGTTTGCAAAGCTGAGAAGTTATCTTATAGTTTCTGTACTATTTTTGTAGATCTTTTGTTTCCTTCCCGAAAATTTATTTAAAAATTTATTTTAACATCCAAATAATTTTTCCTCGTCTGTAATTTTTTTTGTACAATGTATTTCTTAATTTTTTTTTTGTTTCCCTGAATTTATTTTAATTTGAAATTCTTAAAGCAAATTATGAAGTGTTTTATTGTAAATGTATATTCAAACATATTTATGCATATACATATTATGCATCTTACAATAACTTTTGCTATGACAGAAGAAAAACTTTACAAGAAACTTTTTTAAAAAAGTGAAAAAACATTAACTAGCTAAAGAAAGAAAAAAAGAAGAAAGAAATTCTCATTATTTAAAATTTTTCTTAATTCTTTTACGCTTTAACCATCAAGTTAAGTCCTTTCATTCTTCCGAAAAAGGATACATTTTGAGACAACACTAAATTGGAAAATAAGTGTATACAATGGAATTTCTGTATAGAAAATATTTTTCTTTTGCATAAGCACATTCCCACACGTACAGACATACATACGTGCGTGTGCACCTACAACAAAATATGATAATTTTGTAATCATTAAATTCTGCTCTCACAGCGTACAAACTATTAACAAAAACATTTGTATAAAGAACTTTTATGCATTATAAACTATAATAATTATTAAATATGTGAAAAATGAAAAGATTTGATCAAGAAAGTGTTAAAACTTTTACTTAAAAGTATAAATTAATATTTAATTCATAAATTATACAAGGTTGTAGTAATCTATACATAGCACATTAACAATAAGCCCAGCCGTCAGACACTGAAGCGACGGACGTACGAACAATAGAACTGACATATGAAAAGTTTATATATTTTTGAAAACACTCATATAGTGCGTACATGCGCAAGAATGACTTTTTTCTTTAATATATTGATGAATGAATTGCCCCGTAATCTTACAATATTTGATAACACCGAATTTCTAAATGCCTGGGATCCCAATTAACTAGATCTTTTTTGATTTTTTTACCATGAAAATGGTAAAAATTGTAAGAATTCAAAACAATCTGACCATTGTTTTTCATAAAACTTTTTATTATTTGATTAAATTCGTACACATATCGTATTATGCTTGTATATGTATGTATACCTAATAATAATACCCTAATTCTTAGCGTTTTATATTTTTATAACACTTTTTATTATGATTCAAGCTCGAGCATGTTGTTTAATTTGGACTCAATCAAATTACCAATCAATTCAAGTACTAAGATTTTATATAGAAAAGTTTAGTAATGGATTTGTAGAAATTATGGCCGTACAAATTATTTAGTATAGTTTAGACATATGTCCGCATCTCTTCAAATACAAATATCTTGCATGAACAAGTTTAGTAACTACGGCAGTTACGGCTGCAAAAAGTTCAGTTAATGCCTGGGTCGAATCCGCCTGCAAGTAAAGAGAGGGCTGGTATCGCCATTTTAGAGGAAGTTGATCATAATATCGTATAATTTTGGCAGATCCAATAGACACAAGCCATAGGAATATTCGTAGGGTTAAAAATAAATAGGTTTATTCTAGATAAAATTGCAGAAAAATTAAAAAATTTTAAATCTTAAAATTTTTAACATGATTTCATTAAAATTTCGTTTTTTTTAAAATCTTTTATATCAAAAAGGTAACGAAGCAGTTAATTTATTTTGAAAGAAACTCAGAAATTGAAAATAATTAAAATATTAATAATTGTATGTGTAAGCGAAAAATGTTTTAAAAGTATTTTAAATTTCACTGTTTAAGCAATATATTATAATCCTAAAGATACAAACATTTAAACAAAGAAACGCATGGTAGGAAGAATAAACTCCTATTACTTTGAAAGAGAATTATTGTGAAAATTTCAATGTATGGAAGTTATTTGAAAATAATATAATTTCTCTTTAATTTGAGCGAGCTTTAAAAAATAAATCAAAATTAATTCATACGTATATAATATTAAATCATATAACGTTAAAACTAAAAACTCTTAAAGATTATATTAAATAAAGTTGGGTCAAAACAACGGATTGTATTGTAGCACTTTTCCTTTTAAACAAGTGAAAATTCTGCTTTTAAATACAGTCTATGCATATTTACCACACTATTAAAATTATTTTCATTCATAAACGAAGCTATTTCTAGGATTGCATATATTTAGGATGAACGATTTATGCAGTCTTTTAAATAAAGCGAAAATTAATATAAAGAGGGGTTAACATAATGCCCGATTTTAAGAGTTAATTGTGTTAATTGAGAAAAATGATCATATTTTTTAATGGTACGTATGGAATTTACCATTAGTTTTCTGCGTTTAAAGAAATTTGTAAATGATTGAGGTTCCTCAAATGTAAGGTGCCAAATATTCAAATTTTACAAATTTCGAGAGGCGATAACTTGAGAGCGGAGATGCGAAAAAATCTTCTTTTAATGAAATGAACTATTTATTAATATCTAAAAGCTATTAAAATTTTAGACTTTTACAACCTGTGGTCTGAAAGAAAAATGACATCAAAAATTTAGAAAAAACTTATTTTAGATAACGGTAAATTTTAACGGGCATTTTGTTTTTTTTAAGTTTAAATATAGTATGCCGATAAAGAGAAGCCATTCACTATATATCTGCGAGGCATGACTCTAATGCGACAGTCCTATGTGTACCCCTTCTATTATAGGGTTAAAGAAGAAAATAAAACAAAAATTTTCTTAAAAGGTTGCAAGTTTCACCTAATATTTTGCGATATATCATTAAAAAGAACTCTAAGTCTAAAAACTAATTCAATGACATCTCGGTTTTCGAAAAGAATTTTAGATTA
Organism: Condylostylus longicornis; assembly: GCF_029603195.1. Classification (NCBI taxonomy): domain Eukaryota; kingdom Metazoa; phylum Arthropoda; class Insecta; order Diptera; family Dolichopodidae; genus Condylostylus; species Condylostylus longicornis. Next base: position 6,561,775 of record NW_026578017.1, on the reverse strand, counting down.
TTTACATTTTAAATTTATTTTTATGTTTAATTTATATGTTGACGAAATCATTTCAATCAAGGAAATTCATTAGGAATCGATGGGTATTTCAACTTTGGCAAATCTTAAAATTATAACTTGTTCTATTTAAAATTGTACCTGAATATCTATATAGGATCTACTTACGTTAATTTGTCATTCAATAATAATTATAGGAACGAATAGTATCGATATTTATATACTCGCACAGGGTGTCTCGTAGGAAAGTGCAATGCTATATACCATTGTATAGGCCCAAATGAGTAGACAAGACTTTTGTATGGAGACGATGTTCAGAGCTTAAGAAGTTTGTAGTTACAGTGGCTTACAGTAAATTAAGCTAATCAATTTTGACTGATTTTTTTACTTTCTAAATTTTAAGTATAATTCCGTGCCTGTGTAAGACAGGCGTATTGTTAAATATAATTTGACAACCTCAGAATAAGGGTTTCTTGATATTGTCCGAGTCAATAATTTTTGCAAATAAGATAGAAACTCGGTACATTTTTCAAAGCCATGTTATGCTACCTAGGAAATAACCTTTTTTAAAAATGAAAAGTTAAAATTTCACATTTTCCGACCTTAAAATCATGTGATTTCAAAATTTGAACTGATTTTAACTAATGTAGATATTCATAAAAAAATCCTTACTCTGAGGTTTCCAAATCATATTTAATAATGCAACTACCTTACACAGATGCAGAGTTAAATTAACAAATAAATACCTAAAATTACAAAAAGTAAAAAAAAACACTCGAAATTGACTTTAAGCCCCTGTAACTCGGAACCTATTGAGCTGTGAACATCGTCTCCATACAAAAGTTTTGTCTGTATACGAGTACAATAGTACATAGCAGTTCACTTTGATGCGAGACACCCTGCATATGTAGTTTAGTTATAATATCCAAAGTTATTATAAAAAATCTAAATGTACAGTTATAAAACAACACCAAAAATACTCAAATAATAATATTTATATAGATACCTACTGTATATTAGTGTAAAAGAAAATTCACTGTGGCTCTCTAATTGTTATGGAAAAACAACAAAAACAAGAAAAAAAAATTGTAATATTTGACCGCAAAAATCTATTAGCCAATTATGTGATTTTCATAGTTTTAATAAAATTTAATTATTTTTTTTTCTTTTTGTTCTGTGAAATTTTTAATACTTGAGGCGCTATAATTAATTCAATCAGATTCGTTATTTTACCATTCATTTTTTAAAATTTAATAATTATTATATAACCAAATTCCAAATTTTTTTTTTTTTGTAATCATAAAAGAGAATATAAAATTTCATTTATAAGCCTTTTTATAAAATATATGTATGTATATTGTGTGTGTGCACCCCAATATGCTACTAATTAATTTCATCATAATTTTATCAATAAATTTCATCATACACACAAATAATATTTATTACAGATATAATTTACATTTTATTATACTGAATGTAATCACATAGGTACACAATAAATTATTATATACTCGTAATAAACTTATAAAATTAAAATCTCTAAAACAACGTGAAAAAAAAAGAAAATTACTCTACATAGTAGTCCTGCCACTATACGTAAGTATGGGTATAGGCAAATACTTTAAAATATTTAAATTATATTTGTATAGGCATATGTACATATTGTGAGCTCACAAGTCACCATCTATAATAATTTTTATATATGTATGTGCCTATAATATGCATTTTTTTTTATTGAAATTTTTTAGTTTCAATCAATTAAAATTTTGAATTGATATTTAATTGGAGTTACAATAATTATTCTATAATATTAATATACTCTTGATCATATCAAAAATATCTTTTAATCAGATTAAACGATTTTACACATAATAATTGTGTGCATTATACCTATGTCAGTATACCTATATAACATGTAAGTCTGTATGTATGTATGGAATATGGCATATTATATTACATGTAAACCCATATGTTGAAAATTAAATTTTTTTTCATGTGTCTATAATAAAATAATTGAACAAAAAGAATTAATTTTATTATAAAAAAAATCCCAAATTAAGATAGACATTGCATTTTTTTTAGTACGTAATTAACTATAATAGAATATACGCTTGTAATTTAATAAAATAATTTATTATCCTATATATACACACATAAATGTACATATATATTTCTCACATATATTTTTGAATTATTTATTTGACCATTTTAATAAAAATTATTAAAATTTAGATTGAAAATATTTTGTTATACCATTGGTATTTTGAAGTTAATATGTTCTAGGTACATACGAGTACATGTATGTGTACATACTTAGTATCTATATGAAATACCAAAAATGCAATCCGAAATTTTGAGATTTAAAACAATGAATTACTTTAATAAATGGAATAATATCAAAACAATATAATGTGATATACGAGTACATATAGGCAATAGGCCATTTTTATAAACGCAGAAAAGTGTCGCATACATAGTGTGGAAATCAAATTGGTTCAGAAACAAAATTTAATCATTAAATTGTAAATTATCAGAAATCTGGTGAAATTCTTATAAGTGGCCCAATTCAATTATATGAAGTGTTTTGTTTTCACAGAATAGTCAAAAACATATTGCGTAGCCATTGCGTTTGCAGTATTGCGTTTTGAAGTTGATGTTTCGCAATGTTGTATTGATTTCTAAGTCTAAAATAGCAAATAATTTAAATACGGTATACTCAAAGCAATTTCACTATATTTTTGATGAGTTGATAAGCTAAAATAGATAGCCTTCTATTCGTCCGTCTATTTTGCAAAATTTCTATAACTTTTAAAGTGAAAAGAAGCGGAAATAGCGACATATTGTACGAGCTTTTAATTCAAGTTAAAATCTTGAAATTAAAAAGGTTTTTTAAATCTTAAAAAATAGGAAAGACGTCTATGAAAATTGCATACGAAATTATTGGGATAAAAAAAACCAAAAAAGGTGAAAGAAGTTTGAATTTTTCTAAAATTAAAATGATTTCTAAAGCTGACCGTTTGAAGCTTCTATCTTTTTCGGAATGGAATTATAAGCACAAACTTGTTGAAGAGAAATTTGCTAAAATCCTCGTCGTAGACAGTTGAGAATGGATACATAGTTGTAACCAATATACCAACATTGTAACAATATTACCCATATTTTGAATATCCTAAACGATACGAGTATTTGTTAAAAAACTCTGCAGTAAGTTATTGAATCATACTGTATTTGTGGACATATCAGTTCCCGTTTTGTCGTTTTGATTTTAAATTAATGTTAAGAGTAGTTCTATAGATTTCTTGCTTAAACATGACATGTTTATGTATATATTTATTTTATAATATTACCTCTTACTTTTATGTTATTCTTTTCCCTTACCTATTCCTTCTATTAAATGATAAAATCTGTAATAATTCCTGATTGCTTAAGGAGTCCTAGATTTTTTTTAAACTATTTTTATCTTTTAAATGGAAATCTTGTCTTTTGATTAGAAATTAATCGTGTGTAGAGAGGAATGCAAAAGCGAAATGACACCTTCTTCTACGCACAGAGAAACCCAATCTATGTTGATAAGCCAAACAATATTAGCTCTAAACTGATTATTCTTATTAATAAGAAATTTCTCACAACAACATTTTCTCATTAACATTTCTGGAATTTCAGATTTCGTTGTTGCAAATACACAGAAGAAAAACTTAAGTCAAAAATGCATGTAATTTAGATAAAAATGCATTTTCAAAGGCTTCAGCAGATATTAATTATATTGAAGGATAAATTTATTAAATTATCGCACATTTAAATAAAAAAGTAGGTGTAATAATTATGGATTTTACTTTTTAGAGATTTTCTTTATGAAACAAAAAAAAAATTAAAAAGAGCGAAATTTTTATTTTGTATCAAAACCTTTCTGTTCTTTCTATTTTTTATTGAATTGAATTTTACAGTAAAACGCCGAGGTTTTCTTAAAACAAAATTTATTTAATTGTATAATTTTGATTGCAGTATAATATTGCTCTAAAAGTAGTGCTCGATTTCCTGTAAAATAATTTCGCAGACTTTGGCTCGCTTTCAGTGCAATAAGCTTATTCTAACTCATAAAAACGGATTCAGAACGTTAATGTGAAAAACTTGGTGAAAAAATAGCTTAACCCATTCTGCAGAGTCTTAGTTCTTTATTAACGAATCATTTAAAATATGAGAAGAAGAAATCGGGGTTTCTTAACCAAAAATGTTACAATTAAATTGAAAGTACTTAAATTACGAGTACTATAAAAAATTTGGTTTAACTGACATGGATGAACTATGATGTTAATAATAGGTGCACAGTATTGTATTTTGATACCTAAACTCTAAAAATATATTTCTTAATATACTTGAAATATATGTTATGCTTGAACAAAGTTAGAAGTCACAATTTCGGTTCTAGCAGTAAGTTCTTACAGTATCTTAAGTATAGTTTCCATTCAAAAATATATTTGTGATTATTCAGAATGAGTTTAAATTATAATGCTTAAAGTTTGTGCTAACAAGTTATGTGGACCGTGGCCGTGATACAACCACCATTCTAGAAAAAATTATAGTAGATACGTTCTCTACTAGAGAAGTAGACTACTACAACAGTAAATTCCTGTATTTTAAATAGATTTTACTGTCTTATGTAAGTTCAAAGTACAAACGCTAATATTTATTATTTTCTTCTTTATAGTTTTATTCATTTAGTTGACGTTTTTTATTCTAAAACTGCATTTTTGTTGCAGGATCGTACCTATATAAAAAAAACAATTCCTTTAGAAAATATTTAATACGTTCTGCTTACTTAAACATTGGGGTCAAAGTAAATTCTTTGTCACATAATATTTTTTATTTTCGCAATTTTTTAATTCGATTGATATTTCAGACCAAGTTTTTTTTCTATTTTACATATTTTAACACATTAAGTGTTTTTCTTTATTCTTTTCTTGCGTAAAATACTTACAATTCACAAAATAAAACTAATAAATGCACTATTGAAATAAAAAATATTTAAAATGCATAATAACTGCAAATCAATAATTTAAATCGAATGTGAAAAACTTTTTCACTTTTTTTGTTTTAAATCTGAACAATTTGTAATATTAACTATATGTATATAGACAATAATGTATAATTATAATATAAAAATTCGCTTATACCTACAAATAAGATTTTAGGGTCTTCTGTATTACTGTTATAAATAGTACCTACCTACCACCCCCTATATAAGTTATATTGTGTTACAAAAATGCGATTTGAGGGGAATGGGAATCGAAGGTGTCGTGTAAATTTTTTTAAATGTAAACTATTTTGAATATTTTACTTCTTATATTGGATTAAAGAATGAAATACATAAAAAAGAAAATTTCTCTAATTCTTTGACATAGAAAAAGAATGAAATTATTAATATTTTAAGTTTTTCATTTTTTAAATTCTTTTTAACGTCAGGAATTAAAGAAATACTCGTATTGATAGATTTTTTAAATAATTATTTAATATTATTCTGCATAGTAAATAATTAATTTTTATAACAAAAGCAAAATATTTTTATTTAAAGTTCATAAAAGGCTTATAATCAAATATAGTGTATTTGGCTGTGCTGTCTATAAATCAAATGCTTTATATTTAGTAATCCGTATTAACACACTGTATTTTCTAGCACTATATTCTAGCGCTATTGTTGCTCTTATCTTGGTAGATTTGGTTGATACCAAGGGAACCAAATAAAGCAAGAGGACATATCTTGGGGGCTGTAGCAGCCATTCACGACTTGTAGTCTCTCCACGCCCTGCATATAATATCAATGTTCCAAGTATAAAATTGGAAATATCCAGTAGTAAATGGAAGCAGTCATAATGCTCAGACAATTGCACATAAACCCTGTCCAAGACAATCGCACACAAAATCTGTCAAGACACCGTCCTCACAAAATCTGCACAAGAGGGAGTATGATGGAAGAAACACCTTCGCGTGGCGGCACTTCTTCATGTCCTGTGCTGGTCGCATTCCGCCTCAAGCAGGTAGGCAAGCCTAGCTCTCACGGCTGAAGTTTTGTGTGGAGTTGTATGGATCTTCAGACAGGAAATCAGTAGTCTATAGCTTTCGCTAAAAAATATTCTAATACACACACAAGTATAATCATAATATTATTTTTCAAAATATTAAATTGTTTCAGAAATATTTCAAATTTTTTATTTAACATACATATTTCTATACGTAGACATATAGGTACTTAATTTCATAATGATAAAAAAGTTTACATTACAAAAATAATTGAAATTTAAATGATATTTAATATTTTGTCCCTTTTTCGATAATTTTTTGTTCCTTACGAGCAAAAAGATTTAAATTATTTTTTAAATAAATAATTTACAAATTAAACAATAAATTATATCTAGTTTGTGTAAATTGAACGAGTATCGATTTCTTTAATCTATTCAACAAAAAATTTAATGAAATAATGGTTTAGCAGGTAGCAGGAGATTTCAAACACCAAACCATTTCACTTATAGATTATTGGTTGTGTCTTACAGGAACTACTAAATATTAATTTTTTCAATGAATGACGTTTATTTACAAAATAATTGCTTTTTCTTCTTTGATTTTCATCAACTATACATAGTTTATTAAATGTGTTTATTTCTGTATAAATTTGTACAAAATTTTAGTCCCTTAAGTGTTTTGAATAATAAGCAAAGTATAGGGTCAAACCAATGATACTACATTATTTAAATTATTTTTATTTATACGTCAATATATATAAAATTATTGCATGCTTTTAGGATGAGGAGAGAAAAAAAAATTGAAAGAGATATTGGCATAAGTCTCAAGTTTTAGGATTAACTGAGTCCATTAAGACAAATAATTATATTTTGTGATGGGATGAAATTTATTGTTAGAAAAAAACCTTCGATTTTCAGAAATATAAGAAGTCGGAAATTCTAGTTATATAAACTTCTAGAGGCGATAACTTGAGAGTGGGTGGAGCAGGAAAAAAAAATCTTTTAATGAAGTTAATTATTTGCTAGTATCTAAAAGCTGCTAAATATTCACACTATAACTAGAAGGAAAACGATATGGAAAATTAAAAAAAAAAATTTTCCATTTATCTTAACCTATCTCTACAGGTTATCATAAATATTTGTGCATTTGATTTTTTTATGAAAATTACACTAATTTTAGTTTTACCAAAACGTCACATTAGAATCATAATTAAGAGAAATTATGAGAGGACCAACTTATCTATAAAATATCACAACGTTTAATTGATTTAGAATCAAAATACAAAATGACTTATACGGACCCAAAAAAAAAACAGTATCAATATTAGAGCGACGTTATGACGACCTTTTAAAAAAAAAAGGATTAAGTTAATATTATTATAATGTTTTTTTCTATATACATACTAAAATTTAATCTTTTCTAAATAACATCAAACGAAAAATTTAAATAATAAAGAAAATAATTCCTTTTACTTAAAATATTACCTTAAATAAAATTATGGAAAAAAATGTAACAACAACAACAACAAAAAAAACTAAATTTATTTTTCAATATTTTACATATTTTACATACTTACTTACATATTTTACATGTAGGTACAATCAAGGTATTCTTTTGCTTTCGCAATCATAAGTAACCTTAATCTTTTATTATATTTTAATTTTTATACTTTTGTGTAAATGTTGTTTTTTGTCTTAAATATTTTTCCTTGTAAAGGATTTAAAAGAAAAAAAAATTTACAAATTTCCATGTACTTAGAATGCACAACACTATGCACATTTATTAATATTTTAGTAAAGCTTTCTGTTTCTTCAATTTCAATATTCTTAATTTCTATTAATTTTTTTTTATTTATTTTTAAACATATTAAGTATTTGCCCATCGACCGTGCATAATAATTACAACATTCCGTAGAAATTGTTATGAGAAAGGCAATAAAATACAAAACCAAAAAAAAGAAACAAATTGGTGTCCGGGTACAATTATTATTTTAATATGCACGCACACACATACACAATTACAATATACGACGACAAAATGAATAGAATAAAACGCCTAAGCTAAACTTTTTATATTTTTTAAATCTTTTTATTTTTCAATTGAATCTTTAATGTTTTTGTCTTTATTTGTTTTTTTCTGCAAAAAAGGGAATGAAAAAATCGCAATGGTAACTGAAAATCGTACTTACATACTTTTAATCCATTTAAAGCACACATAGTTCTATACTATAACCATTTGGAAATATAAAAAATGCACAAATCGATAAAAAAAACAAAATAAAATTTATGTTCTGACAGATTTTCAATAACCTTTCAAATAACTCAATGTCTATATAGTTTTCTTATTAAGCCCAATAGCTTAATAAAATTTATTTAGAAAAATTTTGCAGAATTCAGTCAAAATTCTATTTAATTTTTGAATAAAGCACAGCACAACTCTTTACAAAGTGCAGTAAATTTTTGGTTCCATATTTTATTTAAATTAAATAAGATATTTTGTATAAAATGTGAAAAATATATTTTAAATTCAAAGAGCATTTTAAAATAAAAGACTAGACTTTTATTAAATTTTTATATTATAACAAATTTTTAAATAAATTTTAAGCTTTTAATTTAGAATTCTGTTAAAAGATGAAAATATGAAAAATATTTTGAAATCTCTGATATGAATGCGAATAGAACATAATCTGTGACATTGTATCCTATTAATATTCATATATCTAGATATACATATTAGTTTGACGAAAAACATCCTTTAAAATAACAGAATTTTTACAGAGTTCCAGTTTCTGTAGCTCCACTTGCATATTAACGTATATATCTAATTACAAATTATAGGGACTGTCTATCCTGTGGATTCAGCCTATCTAAATACAGTTAATCAAATTGTAATATATACAGATTAAAATCGATTGAACCGAAAATAAAATAGAAGAATATACGGGTAACCAACACTTTGATATCACACAAAAAAATTGCTTTGTTAACATTTCTAAAATTCAATGTGACCATAGTTTTTTTGCTATACAGCCGATAAAATCCGATTTTTATAAATTTAAAAGAACTTCTGTTAGAAGAATTTTCTAAAAGGCAAAATTTTAAAAAGAATGTGCCATAACTTCTCGTCATTTATATTATGACCCAAATTGTCTAATTGTCTGCAAGTTAAGTAGATTTCTTTTTATACAATATTGTCATATAAATTTTTATGAATTTATGATTATTACCCTGCGCTTAGAGAAATAAATGCGATACGAGTATCCTCTAAGTGGCCAACATTTCATCATAAAATAAATGCACACTAAAAATTTTGTTTGCCATTAATCACTACTAAGTACCTATATTTTTTAAAATTCAACTTTATTTTCCTAAATTATGAGGTTGAATACTTGTACCATGATGATTCTTGGTGATATTAATAGTAGTAATAATCATCTTGGTATACAGAGATAATGTGTACACACATAATGTAAATCTTAACATAACCACTGTAACAGTATATATGCCACTATTTAATTTTATTGTAATAAAAATAAAGATGAGCACAAAAAAAAAAAGAATTTAAATTTATTTTTATAATTATTATATGGTCAGTTTGTTGGCAATAAGACTAATCAACAAAAATTAAGATCCTTTTCTATTTAATAAAATCCCTTTTAAATTTCTTTTTTTTTTTTTGTTTACCCTTGATAAGATTTCTTGTACTGTTGTGATATGTTCAAGAAAATATCCTCAACCCATTAATGTTAAAACCTATGTCTTAAACTTAAGTTTTCAGAAACAAAACAAAAATTTACAATAATACAGTTATAGTTTTTTTTTTATTATTTTGATTTCTTAAAATACACATGTACACATACACACATACATAAATTTTCAATTATATTTTTATTTTCGTATTGAAGCAGAAGAACTTACAAAAATAACTTTATTCTATATGATCTTCATATTACCAGTTAATTTTAAATGTAAAAAAACTTAGCAGGATGTTGTTTTACTTGCTTATATATGTACATATATATATAAATTTTGTATGTAAATAAGTATGTAGCGAAAATACCATATATAAATGAAAGCAAAATGAACATTCAATGGTACACATAACGTACATCAATTTATAAAAGATTTGTGTGTGCAAAAGAATTTTTCCCAGATTTTCATTTATCTTAAAGGTTTTCAAATAATATTTATAATCATTAATTTTCTATTCCAACGAGAATTATCTATTAAAAAAGGTTTGTTTTTTTCATTTTCACCAGCTACTTTCATTTCTGAAAATATGAACATACATACATAATAATATGTACATTGCGTATGTATGTACATATATAGAAATATATTTAAATCTGTTTGGAAAAAAAAATAAATTAAGAAAATTTTTATATTTATTCTTAACTGATGTGATATAAATTAAGATTTTAAAATCATAAAATATAAGACGGTAAGTATATCATTATTATTGTATATGGAATTTATTATTATTTAAATGTGTATAATGTTTGTATATAATATGTATGTGAGTATATGCGTATTTAAAATACCTATAGAAATAATATAAATTTTTTCTTAAAATGGAATGGTGAATAATATATTTTTAATTTGAATTAAGGTATACGTATCGTATATGTTATACGTCTTAAAGTGGAATAAAATAAAATATTTTTTAAAAAGAATTTTTAATATAAGAGTTTGATGTTAATTTTTGATGTCTCAAAAAAACCAAGGAGAAATCAAATTATATAAAAGAAAAATAGTACAATTACTTTAGCATTAATTTGTATCGCTTGTACTCCAGTATAACAGATTTGTTTAAATTACTCTATAGAGTACAACTACTAATCTAATAATTGTACTTAAGTTTACTACTATAGTACAACCACTACAAGTACTAATCCAATATATTAACTTAATTAGAAGTACACTACTTTAGCATTAAATAGTATTTGTCATATTCTAGTATAACGGATAATAATATTAATGTTAGAGCAGTCAACGTCAATATTTTAACCGAATTGATAACAAGCAATATCATCAATTCGGTTGAAATATTGGCATTGTTTACACGTTCAATACATATAGCTATTATTGTGCTACAAAAATGGTAAAGAAGGCGTAAACTGGCATTTATAAATGTTTTATAAGTATATGTTGAACAAAAAGTCTGTAATGAATAGATTCCTAAACAGCATAAAAAGTAATTTCCTTAACCTTGTATGAAAAATAAAAATTAATTTTTCACTTAAAGTATAGATATAGTTAGTTTGATTACAGAGCAAAAGAATAATTCACCCGTGTTTCTTAAACATAGAAAAAACAAACTTCGGATAATTCGGCATTCGAATTTTTGAATTCCGTACTATCAAAATGCTCTTTTTATTGTATAAACTAGTATGGATATAACAATGAAACTTCAAAATTGTGAAAAGAATGAAAATTTCATGTGAATTTAGTGGAAAGCGATTGATTTACTGAACGTGTGAATAGCGTCATCACATTCGCACTTTTCATCAAACGTAATTTTTGTTATGGAAAATATTTTATTAAACTAAGATGTTATGGCTCAACAATAAGCGATAAATGTATGGATTTTGGAAGAAGTGCAAGAGCTAAATTTAAGACAAGGAACATCTTGAATTTATAAGCTCCCATTCTAAATCTATACTTAGTAAATTGGCCTATACTGTGTGGTTGTTTTGCTTTGGCTCTCAAGAGGTGCGGATGGTTTGAGCAGGGCTTTCTTAGTGTTGATGAGCTCACTTCCAACTCCCTGAGGGATATCTCCGAGTATTTAATTGGATTCGGGACAGTTTAAGTGGTGTATGAGAGGACTTTAGCCATGATTGGCTGCTGTGGTCGAAGGGGAGAAGTTCCTTTGCTTATGTCTCGCGTCAACAATCTACAATCTAAAAATCTGTACTTAAATTTTCAAATATTGACCGCAAATTCTTGATCTCAAATTCTTATGTCCAAATTTTTAATAACTCATTTTCCACTCAAATCATCTTAACAAAAAGCCCTTTTCTATAATTTCTTAACAGACAAATGAATAGAAAAATTTTTATAGATTTTTTTTTTATTATTTTATTGTTTTTGTAACTATTAAATCTTAGAAAATCTCTAGAGAAGAATTAAGACCATTTTCAGTCTTATTTTATAATTTTAAAGAACGCATCTATTATATGAAACTGCTTTTTTATTCCTTTTTTCTTAATTTTTGGGCATATTTATTCTTAAGTCCAAGAAAAATGTTTATTTTGTTAAAATTAAAACAAATAAAAACTTTCACCTGTCCAGAATAATCAAAATTTTTTTCTGTTTTTTTACTGTATATGCATATAAAATGGTCATATATCCTTAAAATTTTTAATTTCACTAAATATTTAAATAACAACACATATGAATTCATATAGTGTACATACGATGAAAATACAGGCGAATACATTTTTATGTGATCAAATTGACTTTTTGTTTTTACAAGAGTTACAGCTTAGGAAAATTAATTAAAACAAAAATAAATTATTTCGATTTTTCTAACAGTTTATATTTAACAATGATGGCAAATATAAAAATTGGGGGTTTTCCAAAATTATTCAATTTTTGTGGCTTCATAGGTGAAGAAGAAGAATGCAAAAAGGATAAAGAGGGTACCGTGTATATAAATTATAGTACAATGCAATCGTAATAATGAGCTAGCATCAAAAAATTTTTTTGGAGGATTTTAGAATCTTAGGACAAGACATATTTTGTAATTTGAATATTTGACCGCAAGGCAGTCAAATATAGTAGTTTCTTCTCTTAATATATGATGACGATCTTGCGTAGCAGTCTGATAACTATGCGAACTTTATCCGTTTGAATTACAATTATTTTGCTTTTCGTGCAATTTTAGGTTGGCATGATAATTGATTCTTGGCCTGAGTAATTCGACTGACAAATAATATTGACTATCTTTTATTTTACATGGCATTTTATAACTTTTCAACAGTTTTACTCTCAGAAAAAATATAGTTTACTTAGCACTTTTAACATTTACCACAAATACTTGTTGTAAATTGCACTTTGAACATGGAACTTTTTATTCAAATAAAAAATAAGAATTCATCTGTAATAATGTATGTATGTATGTATCAAAGGAAATGATATTTATATATATGAAAATCATATACCTACAACTAATAATTTAAAATTTAAAATGTTTCTTCTGTTTTTTTTTTTTTTATAAATATATGGAAATCCAATGTGAATTAAGTAAGATTTAAAACAACTTTCACAAATATAAATTTTTTTTTGTATATGCATAAATTATGATATAATAATAATATGGTCCAAGAATGGACCTTCTTAATTTTCTTCTTAATGTTAATTTTTTCCTTACGAAAATAAAAAGGCTTTTCTTTTTTCTTTCTTTCTTTCTTTTTTAATATGATGAACTCATTCTCTTTATAAGAAAGATAGAGAACGATCGACCAAAGATAAAAACAATTCTTCATATTCAAATTAAAAAAAAAAAAAAATTTAAATTATTAAAAAGGGAGGCGAACTGGGGTTTGAACAAAAAATAAAGCAAAAATAAATTTTAAAAGAAATTCTCCAAATTTTCTTGTTCAGGTTTAAAACTTATGAAACACACTAACATACGTATAGAAAGCAGAGTATGTAAAAATGTTGAATGAAGAAATAATAATATTTTACATAATTACACACATATGAACACGTGAATTTTATATTTAAATCATGTGAATATCTCTAAAGTAATTAAGTGTAGTTAAGATTCCTTTTCATTTCTTTTCTATTTCTAATGACTATAAGGATACTTCACTAATAAAATGTTGCTGGGCAATATTATATAAATTAATGAAAAAAAAAAACAAATAAAAGAAAAGAAAAGAAAACAAACATTTTTAGTGATTAAAAGAATTGAAGGGTAAAAGTTAGAATCCTATATAATAATTATATTTGTATGTATGTGTATTGTTAAAAAATTTGCATTTACATACATGAAACTAATATAATAGCATACATATAGTTGTAAACATTTTAAAAATATAAATATATTTTAGAGGAGTCCTTAAAATTTTTCTTAAGTTACTCATACTATGTAATAATAAGGATTGGTCATTTTGTTTATAGGTATAAATTGGTATTTTTTTTTTTGAATAAAATTTATTATAATTTCTTAAGACCCTCATCAAAAAACTATTTTAAATAATTCTGTTTTAAGAATATTTTTATTTATAATGTGCAAAAAAAAAGGATTTCTTCATTGATTTGTTGCTGTAAATTAAGGAATACACTCATTTTGTATAAACTGTTATACAAAATATAAAAGTATTAGAATATATCACAATGTTTCGGGATTCTATTTTCATAAAAATTGGAATAAAAAAAAAAGAAAAACTGGACTTTAGAAAAAAGCTAAATTTAAAAACTTTATAATGTTTTAATAATAGCAAAAAGGTATTTAGCAAGGATTATAATATTATAAGAGCATACACATACGATACATACGTATGTATACAGTTTTGTGGAAATGCTCGTTTATGACAGTATACATTACGTATGAATATGCCAACATTTTAATTTATAACTTGAATATTATGAAAATTGTCTAAAATATTGTGTATGAATAACTCTTAGAGCATTAGAAGTCAAACATATTATTATTTCGACAGTATATGAAACACTTAAATTTAAAATAGTGTAGCTGCAGCAGAAATAATTTTTTTAATTAATACTATTATAATGTTATTTATTTAATCTAAAACTTAATTACAATTAATTGTTATTTAGTCGACTTTTTTTCACTAAGAGGAACTTATGTACTTAAAATTTGTTTTACGTGCATATTAAGGAAACTAATTGACTGCTTGTATACGATAAAAGGTAAAGTGGCATAAGATTAGCTTACTCTCGTGTGGTCGGCTCTCGTAGTTAACCCTTTCGACCTAACTGATACACATACGTAGCAGCAAACTATAAAACTATTCGAAAACTGGGCCGAAAGGGTTTAGGTAAATTTCATTGAAAAAGATATTAGGCATATTACTATGCTGTATGTGATTACACGTGAAATTTCAAACGTTGACGTTTCGAAAAAAAATTCCCTTTCATTTGTATTTGTGTTATAGATATATTAAGAAACCAGAACCTAGAAACTGGATCTTTAGTAGAAGCTAATTTTTTATTTTGGACCATATATTTTAGGAAAAAGTCATTCCCTGAAAATCAATATTGGGGTTCTGATTGTCAACTAAAAATTTAATTTGCATTTTTGAACATTATGTTAAATAGAACAAAAATATTTTCATAAACTTATGCAACATTTGACAATCGATAAATAAAATCCAAGAAATCGAACAAATCAAAATTAAAAAATAGACTAACCAAATCACTAACAAACCGACATGAAATTTATTCTTAAATATTTCAAAAAATATAAAATCAATACAAATTTACATGAAAATCGAAAGTTAAATTCAGATATAGAACAACAAATATCCGCAAATTTCAAAATTTTACGCACGTAGTGTAAAACTTTAGATACGGTTTCTACTGAATTTAAAAATAGATGGTTTTATCGTCAACAAGAAAATAATAAGTAATTTTTTTTTTTGTACAAAGAGTAGAATATCGAAACTTAGAAGACTTTATACTTTATTCTTCTAGAGTTTGTGATGTGATGGCCATCGCAAAATCGATGTAGTTGCATGCATTCATATAAAAAAAGTCATTCTTTTATGAACTAGTTAGGGGCAGATTAAAGTGCATAGTTTTCTAAGTGTCACATTATTGCCTAAGAGGCAGCCCTTATTGGATCTTATAAATTTTCTCCAGTTGACCTCCTTTATAACTTGTAGATTATCCGCTCTTGTCGATATTAAATGTTTATATTCTTTATTTTAAAGTTTATAGATTTCGTTTAAATGCTTCTTAAATCGTAGTTACTGTTCTATTCGCTTAGGCTCATGTAGAACTTGTTGCAATCGTTCCTTTTGATTTTGTATATCTCGCATATCTTCTCCTTTTTAGCACTTTTCCAAAAAATTTTTTGAAAAAAAGTGCTTATTAGTTTCACTCTGTCCGTCCGTCCGTCCGCCCGTTCGTCCGTCCGTCCGTCCGTCCGTCCGTCTGTTCGTCCGTCCGTCCGTCTGTCCGTCTGTCCATGTGTCTGTTTACAAAACTTCTACACCCTTGAAGATAGAAAGCTGAAATTTTATATGTACATAGATATTTATTAGAAACTTGTTTTCGTAGAACAAAATTTTTACCTATCTCCCCCCCTCTAGAAGTTATACCCCCCCAAAACCCTAAAAATGACCTTCTTTAACTATTCCTTGCAATGAATTCATTGCAACTTTAGAAAAACAAAATGGCCGTTCAAATTTACCGTTATCGAAAGTCCTTTTTTTCCAAATTTTTGATTTCGTTTTTCTTATAAACCCCAGCATGTAGAAGCTTGAAATTTAAGGGGCTTTTAGATATTAACAAAGAGTTCATTTCATTAGAAGAAAATTTTTTTCCATCTCCACCCCCTATCAAGTTATTGCCTCTTGAAATTTGTAAAATTTGAATTTTTGACACCTTATATTTCCGAAACCGCAAGCTTTTTCAAATTTCTATAAACACACAAAGATAACGGTAAATTCCATGACATTAAAAAATATAATTATTTTTCTTAACTCACACAATTAAACCTTAAAATCGAGCATTATGTTAACCCCATTTTATATTAATTTTTGCTTTATTTCAGAGACTGCATATATGCATGATTCTAAATATATGAAATCCTAGAAATAGTTTCGTTTATGAATGAAAATAATTTTAATGGTGTGGTGGATATATACAGACTGTATTTAAAAGCAGTATTTTCACTTGTTGAAGGGAAAAGTGCTACAATAAAAACCATTGGTTTGACCCAACTTTATCTCGTATTCTCCGGATTTTTAATCCGGTTTTTGAATTTTTTTCGGTGACTACTTATCAAATGGGTTGAGTTATGATCATGAGCTTACGTTGCCCAAATTTTTCTTTGTGTGTCGATTAATTTGTGTTTTTTATGTGTCCCCGTTTCATTTTTCGTCTTTTATTCATGATGAATTTGATGCTGTTCTCAAGCAATTTCTCTTCTGTTCTTAAATCTTCTTGTAATAGCAATATTAACGTAAACATACAAAATTTGTAATTTTGCCAATTGAAGGGCCAATTTCAGAAAATTTTCATTTATTTATTCAGAACGAAAATATTGAATACTTAATAAAAGTTAAAATTCAGAATAATAAAACGGAATGAAATTTTTTTAAAACAATTTTGGTATAGAAAATTAAAACCTGAAAAAAGCAACCAATACTTTTCAATCGTAACCCTGAATTAAAATAAAAATCTTAAGATAATTTTCCTTTTAAATAACCTCAAATGATTTCTCAAAGAAAACGTATTTTTTGTAAATAAAACATGCATTTAAAAAATTTAAAAAAAATCTAAGAAAACTATTTTATCGTTTCAAAAATTAAGCCGCCAACATTTCAATAAAAATATTTCAAATTTAAATATTTAAAATTCCAAATTTCTTTTACATCTTTATTATTTTAACTTAAATATTAAAAATATTCAAAAATTTCATGTATTTTAATTAATAGAACACCAAAGAAACGACGTGAAAATTGAAAAATTCTCAAAAAAATATCAAAAGGCAATAACTATATAGAAAGAAAATTTCATCTTATACCAATGGTCCATAAAATACCTACAATAAATAATTGATAAAGGCACAAACAGAAGAAAGGGAAAAATCAGAACAAAAAAAATATTAAAAAAATATTTAAATGAAAAATTTTTTGGAATAAGAAAATAAATTTTTATCTCAAGAATAAAATCTCAGTTATAAAATATAGTGTTATTGTAATAAGGACGAAATCGCGTTCAGAAAACGAAAAAAAAGAACAATAAAAATCAAAAAGAAAATAAGAAAAGAAAAGTGATTTAAATGTCTAAGATTTATAAGACAAAAATAATGAGATGAAGATTTGTTAGAGATTTATTAACTGATTTTACTACCAGATTTCCTCCTCAATATCAAAAAAGAAAAATGAAAATGTACTATAGCTATTTTGCATGATTGTAATAAGAATTCATTTTATTTTATGTACAAAATGTGTATATGTATATATATATAATAGCATTAGAGATTGAAATATTTCAAAATTTTACAGTGATTTTAAATATTATTCATTCGTATGTACATAAGTATGTATGTATGGTAAAGAATGGAATACATTTCATTTGGATATCTTGATTATAGCTATATTAAGTTATTCCTTTCATAATCATTACTGTTTCCTTTTGAATCCTTGTATATTTCTCATATATACACATTGCTTATAACATATACCAACACTGAGATGTTGTGGTTTCTTTATTCTTTTTATATTATTAAAAATTTTTTCCAGTTATGATGGCATTGGTGTTATTCTTTTAATATCGCGTTTTTTTTTATACTCTTATACGTTACCCATTATGGTTTATTAATATTGTATGTATATATTATACCAAATATAATCAGATATATAGAGCACAGGGTGTATACATACATATGTACATAACTATAAATATTTTACATTTAAAATAATAATTTTTTTTTTTTGGAATGCTAGTAATTTTCTATGAATAATTTTTTACAATTTTTATGCGATTTTATTATCTATGATTTCTATAAATTCCGCGTATATCATCCCTCCAATGTTTTATGTGATAAAAAATTATGAAACTTATTCTTATTTTATTATTATTATTTTTTTTTGCTTTTGGTTTTGTGCCATGGTAATGAAAAAATTCTGGGTATATGCGATATTTATTTTTAAGGTTAAACTCGATTTCTTATT
Organism: Condylostylus longicornis; assembly: GCF_029603195.1. Taxonomy (NCBI): domain Eukaryota; kingdom Metazoa; phylum Arthropoda; class Insecta; order Diptera; family Dolichopodidae; genus Condylostylus; species Condylostylus longicornis. The sequence goes on along the minus strand of NW_026578017.1, from coordinate 6,542,886 downwards.
TTTTTTTAGTATTCTTCGGTTGTTTTTCATATTTTTAAGAACTTTACCCCCCATAGAGTATTTTTTATTATTTCTATGTATATTTAAGTATACATATGTGTGAGCAAAATATTAGAAATTGGTTGAATGGTGGAAAAGTTTATCTATAAGCTACAAAAGAGAGATAGAGAGAGAGAAAAAAAAGAAATAAAAGAAAACAGCGGAAAGCGACGTTTTTTCGCTTTTGATTTTCATCTTTCCAACAATTTTTTTTACTTATTATTATTATTGTTATTTTTTTTATAAAGAAATCCATCTTTTAATATTGAATAATAAAATTATATTGTACGCGCGTATACCACATAATATATTTGATTATAAATGTATAAAAATTATAAAAAATTTATTAAAACCAAAAAAAAAAGAAAAAATTCCAGAGAAAAAAAAAAGATAATTTATAAGAATTTATTAACTACCCTAGAATGGTTTTAAGAAGAAAAAAAAATCATAATAAAATAAAAAGAAAAATAATCGCGATTGACGCTAAGTACGCTAAGCTTTAATAAAGAAGGAATAAAAATTGATAAAAAATAAAACGAGAACTAAGGATATTCAGGATATTTATTTGAATCTAGTTCTATATATTTGTATGGATGTGTATGTATATAAATTTTTAAGGTTTTTTATATACAGACATGGTAAATTTACAACGGTTTACTTGGAAAATAACCGCTATATTAAAAAATAAAATAAATCAAATTTAGAAATTTGTAAATAGAGAAAAATTTATGGTTGTTCTTACTTACTTGCCCAGATTATGTTTATGAAATTTTCATCTACTTAATACATATGAAAGGGGTTTACTTACCTGAAAATAGAAAAATAACAATAAATTGAAATTTCTTGATTTTATTTAAAGTATTTTGTTGAAAATGATAATTGGCATGAAAATTTAAAGTGTATAAGATAAAATGTGAGCAATCATTTACTAACAGCTCAATTATTTAGGATAATTAGTTGATATTGTATAACAATTTTTAACGGTGTTATATGTCATAATTATGTACTAGAGATATTTAATATATGTTGGTAAATTGTTCAAAGTAAAAAATTTTAAGTGGTCAAGAATAGAACCAGACTTATGTTTAAGCCTCAAGAATTAAATACAATTTAAAGTAGAGATTGCATAAATTAGAAATCACTAAACTAGTATACCACTTAGATTTTACTTTAATAGAAAAATATTTTGCTTCAATAGTTTTAACAGAACTTGTTTACATAAATTACGCTGCAATTTAAGTTTTAAACATCACATTAAAAAATTTTTTATTGTTAAAATTACATATTAATATTTATATTATGTTTGCAGGTGCCTTATTACAGATGATTATAGAAGCATTTCCAATAACATTATCTGTGTAAATAACAAAGTTTGCTACAGTATTATATGAGATTTTAAAAAATTTTTGGCCTTACATACCGTTTTTAACACTTTATGGTTTAATTTTTAGATTTGGAGTTTTAAAATTCTAGTTTGTAGTTTAAAAATAAAAATTTAATTTCCCAAAAATCTACTGCTTTAATTAAAAAAATATGATGATTTTTTGTATCGTAATTTTGTTTAGTAAAAGTGTAACAGTTTTTTTTTTTTACTTTCTTTTAAATGAGCACAATCTCATATAGTCAAAATGCAATCAGATAAATAATCTGGCCACTTCTACTATTTTTACAATTAATATTAGAATATTATCCTAATTAAATAAAAAAAAAGCGTTATATCGTTTACTAAATACCAAATCAGAAGCAAAAAAAAAACCACAAAGTTACAAAATCACAAACATGACTTTAATGCTCTCGAATCACAAAAAATTTAGATATAGGATAAAAGAATAAATGGAAAAAAGATATAGGCAACAACTGAGAGAGAGAGAGAGAGAGAAAAGAGGAGATTCGGTCTTAAATTAATAAGATGTCGTCGTGTCGAAATCGAAAAAATATTTTTTTATGTCAAGAATAATAATTTTATTATTATTTCTTTTTTCTTTTTATATTTAATATTTTCTTATATCTCTTTTGCCGATCCGGGTGTAGATTTTTTTTTTTTATGATTGGCTGCTATACAAACCGTTTTCTATATTCTCAGATATACCTACTTAGACTTTTTTTTTTCGTTCATTACTTTATTTTTACTGGATTATTTGTGATGTCATTACATTACGATAATGATTATTAGATGAAAAACGTAAAAATATAAGACAGAAAAATGGAAAAAAAATTAAAATCCAAATTGAAAGAAAAGCAAAAAAAAATAGAAAACCCTTAAAAGGATAAAAGAAGAGAGGCTAAATAACGCTAACAAAGTGAAAACAGCAAAATAAAAAAAAATATAAATGTATCATTGTTCGATATCACTGTATACAAATAATAATTTCTTAAGGATTCTTAGCGAAAATATTTTGTACCTTGATGCCCTTTAGTAATGGTTCAAGGATAATAATGATTAGGTAGATATTATAGATATAGATATACGGTAAAAGTCATCATCATATAGCTGAAATGAAAGTTATTACCAGAGTGCACATATACAAGCATACACTGGTATATTAGTATACTCCCATACTATACTCGAATATATTCCGAATAATCACAATAGCATCGATAACATAGTAATTTCCTTGCATTTGTAAAAAAAAATGATAATATTTTGTATGTTCGCATACTTGAAAAATAATAATAAACATTTTTTTTTTTTTGGAAAAAGTAAATAAACGAAAAATGGTAAAAATAATTCGACAGGATCAAGGAATTATGACGATAGACAAGAGAACTATATTTAATTTCTTAACGTATACAGACAAGGTATGTATGGAATAATGTTAAAAATATCAATTTTGGTTTATTTTTAAGACGTTTTAATGAGGTCACAAATATAATTGATTCCAGTTTTATATATTTAGTATATTCTTAAAATGAATGAGTGTAGAGGATTAGGTATATTAAACTTAAATACCCAAAAAAAAATTTTATAAAAAAAGCATATAGTAGCAATTTTTTCAAATTAAATTAAAGAAAGAAGCAATAACAGTAGCATTATAACCAGAGATCATTAATTTTTATAATATTTTTTTTATTTTTTAATAATGAAATCAAAAATTTGATTTTTGACGTTTTTGATATGCAGGTTTGGTTTCGTGTGTCAATTCTGATTCATTAGAGCCATAAATAGAAAACTATTTGAGTAACGTGCGATTTTCAGAAATATTTTGCGAAGATTTTTAAAAAATAAGCGGATACTTTACCAATGAGAGGTTCTTTTATGATTAAACGCCCAGCTAGGTGCAAACGTAGTTGCCCGTTCAGTTCTTTGTATTGAACAATAAGATTTTTTCTTATCTCTTTCGATAAAGTAATTATTAGTTTGAAATTTTCAATTATTGTACAATTACTAGCTGTACCTGCTCTTCATTCCCGAATTTCTACTAAGCTAAGGTTTAATTTTGAAGTGAAATAAAAAGATTTTAAACGATTGTATATAAATTTAAATAAACTAAAGAAATCAAAAAGGCCTGAAAATAATCGCATATTGTGGTATGCTATAACACAGTCAAACTTATCAAATACTTTTTCTAACTTAGTACAACTTATTTTTCTATTTTACCAATCACATTGCATAAAGTAAGGGAAGTTATTTGATGACACTAAATTTTGTAAGTTTTCAGCAAAAAAAAACATTGCTCTATAGTAAAGAAGCGTAAATAAATTATTTCGATACAGAAATTTCGATCTGTTGGCCTGGCCTATCTATACGTGCTCTATTTCATACTATGTCGAACAAGATTTGACTGAAATGATTTTCAAGAAAATTTATATCTCAGTTTGCTTTGGATGTGAAACGGATTGATCAGTTTTTGAATTGATATGGTTTGTTTTGAGAACTGAAAATTTACTACGGGAATATCAGAGTTCGGAAGCTCTGTTTTATATCATATCTTAAAAAAATAATTGACGGATTATTATGAATTAATGTTTTTTTTCTCAACAAAAAACTTTTCAGTAAACTTCGACATAAAATTTGAAAAAAGTGTTCAAAATTTTTTTCATAATTTTGTGCAGTACTATCGACAAATTATGAAGTATTCTTTACGCTCGGTTTTGTACTGATCACAACTGATTTTTATTATATTGTTGCCCCAAAAAAAAATTTAAGTACGATATGAAATTTTGATTTTAAGTTAGGATAACAAATTAGTCATGTATAGCTTAGAGCATAATATGGGATTCACGAAATTTTTCACTTTACATGCAGTATTGTTGGGATATGTAAGTATATGCAGCTCACAATAGGTGCATACACTTACATATCCATAATGAGTGCACATTTGCATGTATATAATAGGTGTGAACTTTTTCTAATATTAGAAATAATAAGTAACTTAATAAAAATTTAAAAATTTCATAAAAAATAGAATTTGAACTTTCTTTTCTTTAATATTTTTAATGCCAAGCCAATAAATTTTCGATTAAACCTAATTAAAATATCCAAAATATTTTTCATTCTTGTATTTGTTATACCCGTATTATGTTTCTTTACACTCAAAACGTTTGTATTTTTGTGTTCTTATGAAAATGAAATTTGAAAATAAAATTGGAATATGTTTTAACTTAATATATGTATATATGTATGTGTTTATGTAATATGTGCGTATTAATATTCTATATAGATAATACTTTATGTATATATATTGTATTAATTATTTTGAATAATACTGTACAGTAAAATCTTTATAATTCTACTTAGTATTGCAGAGAAATTTTGTAATTTAGAAAATTCTAATTTTTCTCGACTTATATATTGTCACCATACTCACAAACTTCGTGTCAAAAGAGTACATACCTTAAATGTAAATACGTTAACTTGGGAACGAAATTGAACTTATCGGCGCAGTTTTTAAAAATTGCCATTTTTCAAGTACAAGAAAATAAATGAAAGCATATTTTGAGTGATATGCAGATTTTTTTAAGAAAGTTTAAGAGACTTGATGCCGTGTTTTTAATGGCAGATACTTTTAAATTTTTCTTAATTCCACAATTGACACAATAATATATTGAATTCCACAATAATATATAGTTTTGACGGTATCACAATCCCACCCACCTCACCAAAATCAATTGTGATCGTATTTGAGTATCTCCTGTTGAATGAGGGGTGTTGCTGGTTTAGTATTAAGTAATCAAATTAATTTTATTACATTTTAACAGTAATTGAGTTAATTTAAATTCCATTTAAATTCTTGTACAAATATATCATAAATCTAAAATCAGATTGTGAACGGTTGCGTCTCAATTTCGAACCACTAAGTTTCTACGTTTAGCCACTATCATATTACAATCCATTCAAAAAGTATGACGTACAGTCCAACCTACAATATTAGGTCAATTGGAGTCTCTTTTTACACTTTATTGCTTTACGAACAAATTTAAGTCGATATATTTTGTATATATATGTATCTTAAGTTTTTTTTATAAAGTTGAACTCTTAACAAAAGCTGAGAATTTGCCCTAATCAATGCATAATATTAATTTACGTAGAAGGCAACTTGAAAACGGAACAAATTTAATTGTACGAGTGTGGTTCGTGGCAGTACTTATAAATATCTAAAAGTATATGAGTGCATTTTAGTTTTGATTAACTTATATTATTAAATTTTATAATGATTTTCAGTAGTTAATAAAAATAAAGGTTAAATTCTTTTTCTGAATATTTTGTAACAAGCAAATTAAGAAATTTTGTATTATAAAATATTGAGGAAATTTAAAGTATATTAAGCCTTCTGTACATATTATTTTCGTTTAAGTCACTTTGCTGTTCATATACAGTTATGTCATAAATGCTAATGCCATGATATTCTTCAATAATACGAAAACAAATCAATGTACATAAATATTACCGTTTCGCAATAATTTATCCATAAATATATTGAAAAGTTCTAAATCTTTTTCAGAAAAAGTACATAAAAAAATAAAATAAGAAGTTGAAAGGAAAAGATCTTCTTAAACAAAAGACATTATGTAGGAAAATCTTAGAATACGTTAAGATTTATGAAAAACGATATTCTTAATTTTATTTCAATTTATTCTCTCTCTCATTTTATACATACATATATGTATAGTGTGTGCGAGTTGGAGTATAATACTTGTACTTACAATGTTAATGTTATAAGATGGATTACGAATAAGAAATATTTTTTATTGTGTTTTAGTTTATATAAAACTCAATTTCAGCAAATTAATTTATTTCATATTTTTGTATTTTATAGGTGCAAAAAATAGACTTACAAAAAGTCGAGTGGAAGACTAAGAGTTTAACCCTGTCGAATTTGTGCAAAAATTTGCTATACTATTATTTTGGCAAGACCATTATGCTTAATTTAAATAATCTCTTAGCAAAATAATCTTATTCTTAATTCTATTGAAAAACCTAACGTCTTAACATTCTATCACAAATAAACAACGGTGGCAAAGACAAGCCTCAAAACTCTATCTCGAAAATAAACAATCTAGACTGCTTGAAAACAATTGAATGAACAAATGCTTTTAATCAAATAAAATACAGCGATAATATGAGAATTACATAAGTTGAGTATTACATCTCTGAACATTTACTTAGGATAATAAAGATTTGTTTAAAATTTGGAAAGATCGTAACCTGATATCTAATATACGAAATAAGAAATAGATTGAGAAAGGGGAAATAAAAGAAGATAACCGCAACCATCTGTAGTAAGACAACACCTTCGAAACGTGACGCACGATATTCTAATTAAAATAATAATAGTAGGATATGCAAATAGTTGGCAGTGATTATTATAGCTCCAGGAACAGATTTAAAATTACAAGTATTATCAGCAGGTTGCATCAACATTAGTAACACGATCAGTGTACATGCAATTGAACAATCACATGACATTGGCAGTTCAAACTGAAATATGAATCTTCACAATGAAAAAATGCCAAAAAAAAAAATTCTAAAAGCGCGACGGATGCCAATCAAACAAAGTTAGTAAAAACGTATCTGGGATTTAAATTATATTCAGGGTTTGCGATCTGGCAAAAGAAATTGTCTTTTAAGAGGCGTCTTTATTTGTTTGACAATAAGTCAGTTATTTTGAATGTAGATTCAAAAAGCTAGAAAAGGTAGAGACTGATAGAGCAAATCATTAACAGGTAGCAAATGTGGAGACTGATATGTGGACCTTGACATTTTAATGTCAATCGTAAGCAAAATTAAATACTATTGAAAAATTTTTGTCCAACTATGTTATAGACATTTTGTCATTTTTTCCAGCCATCTGCTTTCAGCATTGAGGTTGGTTTGACGGTATCACAATGTTCACTTTATTACTACTAGCCCCGCAAAGAACTAAGAAAGTTCAAATCATCAATTAAATTGTTTTATCTTTAATATTCTCACAAAAAAAAATTTTTTTTTATTTGTCGAAAATTTTGCTAAACGGTACGAGTATGCTGTAAGTTTGTTTTTGATTCTCACCTATACAAGTTTATGCATATTTCATATTATTTTCTTTTGAAAATCTTTTCATATAATATTTTCTATATTATACAAAGCAAATTCAAATATTCAAATGAAAATAAAAAAATATTATAAGGATTATTATTATTGAAAATCTATACTTAGAATCCTCCTTCACATACGCATATTTATGTATGCCTTTATATGTACATATATGATATTATTTATTATAAAATATAATTTGTACACACATATACGTGTATACATATTATTTACTCAAGAAAAAAAAAAGCATAACATATGTACATTTTAATGCATTTTATAGAACCGGATATTGATCATATTATGATCCTTTTTAAATCCTTTGCTTTATATACAACAGTATTTTATCTTATAATACATATTTCTTCATATTATATTACTATATGTGTATATATATGTATATGTATGTTTAGTTGTATTTAGATACAAATATATGAATTGTATATTAAGAGAAAATAAAAATAAGCTTAAAATGTTATAAAACCTATAAAATTTTATTCTTTTGTGTTCCGTTCTTTTTTCTTTTTTTTTTGTTGTTATGAATTTGAGGATGTGAGATAGAATTAAAATGTTATATGAAATTTTTATTTAGAATTTTACATGGCTTTATATTTTTATAAAAGGCCCTAAAGAAAAGTGTTATAACTTAATTTTGATAAACATCATACCTGCTATTTATCAAATATACCGATAAGTAAGGCTTAGAAAAATGCTGTTTGTCAAAGAAATTTTATTGAACTTAAACTTGAGTATTGTCATCATATAAGTAAGTAGAGGCTATTTCATAGTGAATTGGTTTTTTCTTCTCAACTTAATTTCTAAGTATCTATTGAGAATTAGAATGTTGGCGAAAAGACAGTGTCGTTATTGACACAGTGTCGTAAGACACAGCTATCTTACGTCTACAACAGATTTTTTTTTTTTCTTGAAATGTCATGTCATTTTTATTTATTTAGCATTAAATACTTGTTAGTGCAGTAAGTCCCTGGTTCGAAGGCTGCTCTTCTTGGCAAACACTGAGGAACTCTAAAATCTACTCCTTTTCCTCTGATCAAACCGATTGGCCTTTTGCTATGATCAAACCGATCGGCTTCGGGAGTTTTCATTATATTCAAAGTATTCAGACTTAATTATGAACTGCTTGTATCAATTATAATCTAACCGGTAATTATATGTTTTCCAGCGTGCCATATACTGCCCATGTAAAAAGATTATTTTTCTATTTTATAATTGACTAACAAACCTTTGCAGCTATATTGGTTAACAAGCCCTGCGATCATGATTTTGACATTCATATTATGTCAAAGCAGAATTGTTATAAAAAAGTTGATAACATTTTAAGCCTACATGTAAGAAAGTATCAATTCAGAAAATTTCTGATATAAGGAAATTTGTTATTACTTGGTACCTCCCCTATATGCATAACATATAAATATTGAACAAGGATTTTAATAGAAATAATCAAAGCAAAAATATGCAAAGATTAAAAAGGAAGTTGAAAAGATTATGTTTTTATTATTATTCGGTTCTTTTAATGATTGCTTACTTTTTTATGATTATTTTATTATCTTTAACTTGGCTATAATGACTATGATGATTATGATAACTTGATAAAAAAATATTTCGCAAAAAAATCATGTTTGCAAAACTTCATACACAATAATATCATGTGTATTACTGGAATGCCTACATGTAAAATATATGTATGTATATTAAAACTTAAAAATGACATTTTATGTTGAAGGAAAGAATAAGCTTTTGTGAAATTTCGTTTTTATACAAAATAATGTTCTAAATTACCAATAAATTGAAATCAAATCAAATAATAAATAATGACCAAATAATTTAATAAATAAATTAGGTAATGTCTTATTTGGTAAACAAAGCTCTTACTTTTTCAATTTTTTCAGTCAAAATACGATTTCTTCCAAATTTAAGTTCTATCGAACTTCTGTCGAAGTAAAATTGTGACAGGAGGCACGTTCACAGCAGAACTATACTCAAATACCTTTTTAAATCAATTACTATTAATGGAATCAATGCTGTTATAATGTTAAATATTTAATATAAAGAGGCTACGAGAGGCTAATCCACTTCCTAGATTAAACTCTTTGATGCTATGAAACTAGAGCATGACTGTCTATGACATCATGCACTAGTCCTTTGCTCCTCCTAAGAGTGAAAAAGGAAAACAAAAAAAAACAATGTTGTTACAATGTTAGGGTACTGCGATTTTTTGCAAATTATTAATTGCAAAAAATATTAATATGGTAATAAAATAATTATTTAAAATTGCTTTGATTATTTGGAATTTTAACTTATATATTAGTACATATTAGTCTTTGACTTAAAGTGGTTGATTAAAATAATTTTATTGTTCTCGTTATTGCTTTTAAAAAATTATAGCTGGGGATTAAATAAAATTTAAATTAAAATTGCCAAAGTAGCTTAATTAGCATCTAACACAACCTATATAGCATCTATAAATGTATTTACGTTCTACAGCATGTTCAAGACTCGATGATACTTCAAAATCAAGGTAGTATAATGGCACAAGATAAGAAAAAATACCTAAGTGAAATTTTGCTTCTTGGTCTCTTCTTGCAGAGTGTGAGGCTTCAAAGTTCGTCTCAAAAGAACCATCAAATTTTTCATATTTTTGTTTACAACTCGTAAAATAACACATAGGCAAAGATAAATTTCATCTTATAGCTTATAAAATTCTCCTTACTTCATGTCTACATAATATGTTTAAGTACCCATCGAGATCCTTCTAAGATTGCGATAGATTTAATGTATTAAATTATTTTGTTCTAATCAAAATTTATATAAGATATGTATATAAAACTAAAAATTGTAAAGAACTATATGTAATAAAGATTTCTATTGTAGCCATGTACCAGGCTTGCAATCTCAGCATTAAAAAAATTTCGATAGTGGTGGCAAACTACAATTTTAGACATTAGTTTATGGTATAGTTAAAGTATTTTTTATTTTACCTTACTCTGGCTTTTCCCAATGATTTTGTGTAAAATTTTGTATTTCTTAGACCCTTTATTTGTTATAGGAAATAGAAATATAAGATGTAAAGAAATTTTTATTCTGTGAAGTCACAAACTAGAATAGCTTTCGCATGTAAAATACAAAATTACGGAACAAATGCTAAAACTATTTTATACATCCCCACATATTATTTAATATTACACATTCAAAAATTTTATACTTAAGTTACCTGTATATGTACCTGTATATGTGCATATACATATACAGGTACATATACAGGTACTAACATTCCGAGGTAAAATGTAATAAAATAACAATCCAATTCTAGATAAGAATAAAATATTTTGGATGAATTAAAGTTTTATATGTAATATATAAAGTAGATTATACGGATAAAATGAAAATAAGTCTTAGCATATTACAATGAAGAAAGATTCATTTCTCTAAAAGAATTATTAGAATATAAATAGAAATTGAATTTTTGAAAGGCTGGAAAATATTAAACTCTCTGATATATTAGTATCATACATATTTTATATTATATATGTATGTAATGCCATACATATGTTCACTATTCGGAATATTTTAATTGAAAAAACGAAAATATTTTGTGAAAGTATTTGGTATTTGTTTTTCGTTATTTTAAAAAATTGTTTAGTTATACAAAAGTGGTGCTTGTTGCAAATGAGCAAAGCAGAATTTTTTAACGCCCGGGATGGTAAGCTAGGGAAATAGCTTGTTTTGCAAATTTTCAAAACAAAACCTCACTTAACCAAAATTATATAGACGTTTATGTATGTAACAAAATACTGTATAGTTGAATAAGAAATTCTGATCAAAATGCAGTGTTAAAAATTTTACATTCGACAGTAAATATTAAAAGTGAACAAACATTTTTGAATAAGCTTATTGTACCAAACCCTAAGCAATTTTTGAATAGTGTTACTAAACTTGTTCGTGTTAAATTCAGACATAAAAGTTTGAATTTATATTGCTGCATATGAGAACGTAATTTTTAGAAATTGTATGGTAGCTAAAAGTTTATCAAAATATGATAGTACAAACCCAAATAATGTTGTCCAAATTACATAGAGTATACGTACTCAAGTTGATTCGTGAATCTATTTAGCGTCGACTTCGTCAACGACGGTAAACAGGAATATTATAATTTAGGTATATAAAAACTGGGTTTTTAGCAAATAACTTTATATCTACACTGTACAGAAAGGGTTATCAAGTTTTGTAGCTGAAAATTAGTATTTTTGTTCTTAAATCACTAAGTCGCCAGTAATTATTTAGGTCGAAAATTTTTAAAAATCAAAAATAACGGGCACCCTCCCATTCCCACCCACATCTAATAAAAGTAAAGCCGCCACTGAGATCTTTTCAACGAGCTCTATACTAGCTCGCTGGGTCGTCTAGGAGGTTAAAAATGACAACATTCATATGAAGTAATATAAAGGTATTTAATGACAAAATGTGCATGACCTCTAATTTTTGTAACTACAAACGGAATAATGTAAATTTATAATGACCTTCCAATTTTCGTTCGCAAGAGTGGAATAATGTACCTTTAGCTGGAATTGTCAGTATTGTGACTTGTTCGATTTAGCTTTGTTCTATTAAATGAATCCAAAATTGTTATATTCAAACATTTTTTTGAAAATTATTTATCTCGGATTAGAAAGGAAAGTTTTTTTCCTATTTTCCCTCAATTAGAGTACAAAACATTTTCATCCCATTTTCTTTCGTGTTTCTTAATTTTTTTTATAGAAATCTTTTTTACATTATGTACATTCACTAGATATGTGTATAATGACACAAATCACTTTGTTTTTCTATTATGGCCTGGCCTAAATAATAAGAGAAGATGAACAGAGTAAATAATAATAATATCAAATAAGTTAAATTGAACACACGCTAATTGTAACTTATAAATTGAAATTTTATTAGAACACGTATAATTGTTATACAGATATATGTATGCACAATCACACATGTATGCATGTGTGTACATATATAAATAAAGATAAATTTGAACTAATTCATTTAATCATGCAACAGTTAATTAGTAAACTATAAGGGAAAAAAAACTGAAAGAAGAAAATATAAGAGGAAAATGAAATAAACGAAATTGTAATTTAATCCATCGTCAAGCGAACTGTACAAAATCAGCCGCAAGATTGAGTGTATAAAAAACAAAAAACAAACGAAAATAACAGAAAACAAAGACTGAAATCCGAATAACCACAAAGTAGAATAATCGCACAGATTTTTATATTAAGTTTAACTGAATGTAAATGTATGTGTGTGTGTGTAAGTACATGTATATTAACTATAATATAATAATAACCATCAACTGGGCAAATATACACTGTATGTTTGTATGAACAAATAGGATATAATGAAATATGAGTATTACTCCGATTTTTTTTTTGTTTGCTGCTTGTTTTTTTATTTAGCAGCTTTACAATTTACACTCATCGTAATTTCATTTGAGAAATATGTTTTTAATTTGAAATTCAACTCATAATGCTAAAATAGTGATTCAGTATTCATCCTTCTTTATATTCTCCTATTCGACCTACAACAAGGTACTTTGAAACTAAATTATGCGAAATCCAGAGGCACATGTATAACTGAATTACAGAAATCTTGTCAATGACAAAATTACTAATAACATTTAGGTTAAAAGTTTATTAGGAACAGAACATAGACAGAGAGAATTGTGGAAAGTCTTATTACGATATATGTTTTACGTTCTAATATTAACTTAAGTTAGATTGTCAAGTTTCATTGATTTCAAGATTTAAACATAAGCACATAATTAAAAACACTTATCATTAGGACGCATACAGCGGTGTTATTGAGACAATCATAAGATGGACTTAGCTACACTTGAGTACATTTAATAAACTCTAAACAATACGATCTTTCGACAAAAGAATATTAATTTAGCAAAAACAAGTTGTGATTTCTTTTACGAAGCATGTTGAAATAAAAAGACACATAAGGAGTAAATAATATTTTTCTTTTTGTACGAACTTAATATTTATATTTCTTTATCGAACATTATTCCAGGACTTCTTAAACTGTGGGTCGCGACTCCCAGGGGTGGTCGTATAAGCTTGATGGGGGTCGCTATATAAAAAAGTTTAAGAAGCCCTGCAATATTCAAACTTTGTACGCCATTTCAACTTTGGTTAGTTTAAGTAACCTTAGTGAATATCCCCTTTCTCAATTAACTTACGGCAGAATAGAATATCGTTATCGAAATTTTAAGATAATTTGTATAAAATTTTGTAGTTACATATGTGTACTTGGTACTGGCATCCCAAAGTTGACATGACCAAATATATTCTTTTTTTTTTCTTTTGTTTACGAAGAGCTTGAATTTTCGTTGCGATTTTATTGTATCGATGTGCTATAGAAAGCACAATATAATATATGCACATACATATGTATTATAATAATATTGGTTTTAGCATTTTGAATAAGATTAGCGTAAAGAAGCGGATTTGTGAGGTTTTTGTCGTTTCTTTCATTTCTGTTTTTTATTTTAAATTTAATCCTTTTTTTATGTTTTATTTTTTTTTATTGTATTATTCTCATTATTATTTTGGTTTACTGCTTTATATTCATTTTTAAAACGCTAAGACATAATATCTTAAAGCTTAAAAAATTTTATTGAAAAGATTTTATTTTCTGCACAATCGTGGTAAAATTGTGACATTGTTTATAGATTGCGTATTAAATCAAGTTTCTTTTTGCTTCTTTATTTGTGTAGAAATTCAGGTTTTAATTAATTTCAATTAGAAGGAAATAGCAAATATATATGTGATTTATGTGCAGATATTTGCTTTTGATTTTAGACTTCCGTCGATATTGTTGCATAACTGAATCTCGTTTTAGATTTACTTCTAAAAGAGAAGCGCTAGAAAAAAAAGTTCGATTTAAGCAGTTAAGGGTTGAGTTACCGCATAAGAAAAAAAATTACTCTAAAAATGAACTAAAAACCGGTTTCAGATAATGCAGTTCGAATATTTAATTCAACGATCTGACAATTGCACAGTTTTTTATGAAAGAAGCAGTATTTCCTAATTTTTCTGCTTTTGAATAATTTACATATTATAGTGTATTTACACCCAGCAGTATCTCTAAAACTTGGGTTTTGGTGACTTTGGAAAATAAACGAAAAAATTGTGTTTTAGTGAAATAATGATTTCACCAACATCTTTTTGAATCTTTAAAAATTTCATAAATTAATAAACCAGTAGATAGATTCAAAGAGTTTCACTCTGAAATACACATACTTGCTTTCCAAATTTTTTTTGGAATGCGCTAGAAACCTAATGATTCAGCTTTGACTTAGTGCTACACTTACAGTGTATTTGATATATGTGTCGCAAGAACTGTCATATTAGTAATATATTTGAAAATCTGAAAATGTTGATCCTGTCTAAATGCAAAACACTGTTGCAAACTCAGGTTATTAAGAAACAGGAGGAATTTTAAATTTTTAATATTATTACTGTTCCAACTTTTAGTTCTATTAAAGTTGTTTAAGTAAACTAAGTTTATAGTCCAAATGCAAAAGGCCAACGATAATATTAAAACCAACGATTCAAAGAATTATTGGTAAATTATTGGTAAGATTGTAAAAAATATTCCATGTCGGTAATATTTTGTGTACACATACAAATGGTTGGGAGAATATCAATATGCTTAAGTTATATGAAGATTAAAATCACATATTGTATAACTTTGTAACATTGTGTTCCTTTTATCAAGTTACACACTTAATTATGCAATACATACACCTGCACATAGATTATATTTATATATATGTATGTAGTTATAAAATTTTTAACAAAAAATTTAATTCTTTTACATACTTACATACCATGTAGATGACTTCTTTTTATTCTTCACGTTTTTACTCACTTGTAAATATGTGTGTATATTTAAATTAAGTTGAATAGAGTGAGTATTAATATGAGAAAATCAAAATAAAAGGGAAGGCTTTGGAGAATTTCATGAGTTTAATATTTCGCGGCCATTAAAAATTTGTTGTCAAAGTATAATAGAATTCACATTTAATAATTTTGTGAATCAAAAAAAAACTTATGCATAAGGATTATAATTTTACTTAAAAGATTTTTTTTCTTTTTTATTAAAATTTATTATTTTTTTTAATATGTATTAATATTTGCTCTTCATGATGCCTAATTTGCAACATGACCCCAATGAATCAAACGTTGGTTTTGTTGGTGTTAATGACAATTATGATTTTTTTTTTCAAAATTTTCTACAAAATTTTATTTTGGTACTAAAGTTAATCAAAATGCTGTGAAACTGCAAACTAATATAGTATTTGTAAATTACCTAGCGCCTAGCAGGTCTACTTTCTAAAATAATTGCTAACATAATATTTATGGAATTTATACACAGATTTTCGTTCATGATGCTCTGTCTTCTTTAAAAACTCTATTGATCACAGAGTAGTTTTTTAATGAATTTTTAACGAAAAATTTCACTTAAATATTTTGTACAATTTTCTCATAAAATTCATATTTTAGTGCATCCTGATCAAAATGGAGCAACACGGAAAGGAAAAAAAAAAACATTTGTAATAATGCTTTCAAACTCAAAATATGAATTAAGAAATTACGCTTCGATGAAATACCAAATGAATTTTAGCTTAAAGGGAATTTTGACTGATGTGATAAAACCATGACATCTAGGCTTAAACATAATAAGTTTGATGAATTTGTGTAAACGAGAATCTCTCATCTAACCTTATGTCACTATTCAATACTATTGGATAAGCTTTGCTTATTTGTGCATACAATACAATTAAAGACAACAATTGTAATTTTCACATGCGTAACCTAAAATATTAGAAGTATGCAATTTTATTAAGCAAATACAGGGCGCCCGAGACTCAATGAGAGTCCTAAAGCAGAACGATAGAATGATTTTAGAGAAAAAAAAACCATCTACTAACATTTTACTTTTTGGACCAGCCTTTTCGAATTTGGAGTCTCACAATTGGAGTATCTAAAAACATTCTAAATTTTACATTTTTATTGATAACTCAGGAAATATTACAGATAAGGTCAACTTTTTATATTCATTTTAGAGCTAATGAAAGATATCCGCCAAGTGGGATGGGTGTTTAATAAAAAGCTTTTTGATAAATCAGTCCTGATTTTTGTTAGTAGCTTTTCAAAATTGATCCTGCAAGCTTTCACATTTAAAGGAATTTAAAAATTTACCCTCATATAATTTGTTGGTACATTATTGAAAAGTTTTCGGGAAGCTCTTCTTCAGTGACGTGTTTAAAAATATATTTTTTGTAGTTTTTGAAGAAAGGCTTTAAAATTTTTGTATTTTAAGTCTTTTATTTCGAGAAAATCATTTCAATAATAAAGGTCATAATATAAAATATGAGGATCAAATACATTTCTTCTATATGTATTGAATTGATTCATATATCAAGTCAAGTGGTATGAAATTTCTAATAGATAGGATTTTTCAACTACAACTTATAATAAACCTTTATTACACATCTAATATGTTCAAGCTAAAGCTAGTAACCTAAAATTTATTACTTTAATTGAATAGATTAAATAAATTACTTTACTATGTACATATATATTATTATTCTTATTATTATTTTCAAAATCCAACCAAAACTAAAATAGTAAGTCAGTATAATATGTAGGTATATATGTGAATACTATAAGAAACATATTGCGTGAAAAAATTCGTAAGGGAAAAATTTTTTATATCATAATCAAAACAAAATATTGTTAGACTTACTAATCAATAAATAATCATAATTTTGCCGGTCTTAATCATAATAATATAAGTGTACATATTTGTATGTATGTATGAACATAAATAATATATAATTTATACAATAAAGGTAACGTATATTAATTATATTAAGTGCAAATACCCAGAAAAGTCAAAATATAAAAAAAATAGGAAATTTAATTAACTATATGTAGATAACAATAATCTTAATCAACTTTCAAGTTTATATAAGGCACTATAGAAATATTAATAATAATATTAAAATAATTAAATATATATATATCTTGGCTATTGTCACATTTTTTCAATATTAACTACTACCTACCTTATATACTTATACATATATGTATATGTATTATCTTTTTATTATTATTAAAATTCTTATCACTAAATTAAATTAATCCAAAAATATCTATAATAAAATCGATTAAAAGTTAATCAATTATAACCTTTTATTAGATTGCAGGACGAAAAGAGGAACGAACATACTTATTGGTAATAAAAAAAAATTAATTCGATTTCGTATGTCTACTCGTATATATATAAGTATTTAATGTGTCAAAAATATGATTATAGTTTAGTGTCCTCATATACATGCTGACGTACATATGCAGGCTACTATAAAAATGATAATCTAAAAATTAATTTTCACAATATTTATTGCATAATGACAGGGCTATAAGCATTCACTTAAGCATAAAGATCATAACATTAAAATAAAAGGGAAATTAAAATTAATTATATAATTAACATTAATAAATGCCTGAAATTTTTTCGATTTTATTAAATTATATACAATTATGAAATCTATTGTATTTTATAATAGTAAGGTCGAAAAACCCACAAAAGTAAAAGGCTCACTCATTGATGTTTTTTCAAGTATACATCATAAACACATGAGGTTTGTGTGTTTAGTATTTTCGGCTAGGTAAAAGAATCTCAGCTTTACAAATTATAAAATTGCGGCGAAGAAAATTTTTAATATTTATTTCTGGAATTTTTGATTTAATGTAATTTTAATGATTTGCTCCCAATGGATCCAAAAAAATATGACATACGTAACAAATAAAGTTGGGTCAAAACAATGATTTATAATGTACCGCTTTTCCCTCCAAAAAGTGAAAATAAAAACAATCACCTATGTACGAATACCATATTAATAAAATTATTATCATTCATTCAAATATTTCAAAGATTGCATACCTTTGGGATGAGCAATATAAGCAATCTGAGATAAAACGGTAAAACAAATTGAAAGAGGCCATTATAATATATAAATTCAATAACGATTGAATTTAAGGATTAACTGCGTGAGTTAAGAAAAATAATTATATTTTTTAATGGTTATGGATTTACAGTTAGCTTTCTGCATTTAGAAATTTGGCAAAGCTTAAAAACTCGAATTTTACAAATTGCGAGAGGCGATGTTTTGGGAGGGGTGTAGATGGAAAAAAAGTTTCTTCCAACGAAATGAACTATTTATTAATGTCTAAAATCTTCCAAAATTTCAGTCTCCTGCAACCTGATTTCTAGAAGAAAAACGATATCAAAAATTTCGAAAACACAGATTTTAGATAACGTTACATTTTAACAGCCATTAAAACTCAAATATTTTAAGCCGCGATAGAAGAAGTCAACCACTTATGGTTTATGCTGCAATAAATAGTTGAAAAATGGCATTTTTAGGGTTTTAGGGGGCGACAATTTCTAGAGGGGAAGAGATGCGTAAAAATTTATTTCTACGGAAATAAGTTTCGAGTAAAGGTAATTTCAGAAATTATTATAATTACGATACATCTAATAATTTTTTTGTATACATAACTTGAGTAATTTAAATTTAGGTCTTATTGTACTCATAAAACTTACAGCGTCTTCTTCAAGTTAAATAACTTTTATTTGTCATTTGAAGCATTGAATAAATTTTTGTTATAAAATTTTGATATTCTTTGTTGGAAAGCTTTGATTTTATGTACAATGATATTTTCTTTGATGCGTAGAGTATTCCTTTAGCTAGGCCTTATTATGTCCAGACACATTATATTAAAATGTAAAAGAGGTATGCAAGTTAATGTTTGAAGAACGCAACTTTAGGGATTTCTTCAAAAATTCTGTAAACAATCATAATCAAGGGACGGTACAGAAATTTAGGGTACATAATATGAAAGTGAAAAATCGTAGGTAATAATTTTATAAATGTTATAAAATTTTGCTTTTAGAATAACGTTGGTCGAGTTTAAGATCTTATTTTTCTTACTTTGATTACTTCATTTTAGAACTATTCCTAATTTAGCTTTAAAAATAATTAGAAACTGTGTACATTATATACCTATGAAGTTTTTGTTTTGTTTTTCATAATTCAGAAACTTTCAGTAGTTTCACTGAAGGAATATCTACATATACAATCAACTGACTTTAATATTGCACTCAAGAAAATGTTTATTACAAAAACTAATTTTTAGTAGCCTTTTATAAAACATTCTCATCATAATACAAGATATAATAATTATTAAATTAGTAGAATAATATACATAAATACATACATGCACACATACATAAAATATACTTCCACATTTTTCAAATTCGAGTATTAATCATTTTTTATTTGCGAATTCACGATTAACTGTTTTTTTTATCTTATCTCAATATTTTCTATTGCCTCTATTATTTTCATTTCGTAAACAAAAAATTTTCTCAGTTTCAACTCTCTTAAATATTTTTTGTTGGTTTAACTCTATTTTACATAATTCTCTTTTTGTTTTTGTAGTTCAATCAACCTCTCATCAAACAATATTCAAAACTTTAATTTCGAACCAAACATTTTTACTAAAAATATTATCGTCTATCCTGTATCATACATGTTGCACAACGGATTAACTAATACATTCGCATATACTTATTCGTTTTATTCAAATGTATTAACATACAAATCTCGATTTTTCACTTATGTTTTATAAAAATGATTACTTATATATTTATAGATATTATATTCACATGGTTTTAAAAAGAATGATAAACTCGCGTGCAAAAAATAAAATAAAAGAAAAACTCTTCTGTTATTATAAACATAAAACCATAAGCCATCCAGCAATGTACAGTCATTCATATCCCATAAGCTGTTTTATCGTCTTTTATGTATGAAAATCCCACTCGTTCTTACTCACACCCTTTAATCTACAATATTTGCCATATAAAATATTCTTTATTTTCATTAATACTTTTATGTAATATAAGTATATGTATATGTATATGGATATGTATGTATTTATTATTACCTCATCTTAATATTCTGAGAATACTGAGATTTGAAAAGTTTTACAGATTATTCTATAATCCCTCGCCTGAGTTATTATGGACTGATTGTGTTGTGTTTTTATAATATACTTTTTATTGTTTCTTGTTCTTCTTTTTTTAATACTTTATGCTTTCATAATACACAGTCGAGTATTGGTAATAAATGTTTTCTTTTCAAATTAAAAAGAAAACTCCGAAAATTGAAAACCGAATAAACAATCGTATAGAGAAAAAAATTAGAGAAATTACTAATTAAATATTCACTTTTAATCGTTAGTTAAAAACATGGGGTCACCGGTCAACATAATTTCAGGTGTTGTATGCTATTACGTGATTACGCACAACCTTCTCTACTATTAGATGTTGTTGTATGTTTTTGGGTGACTTTTATATTGTATTCTTCACCAAAAAATAAGAATGGATTCTACATTCGTAAATTTTGTGTTATACTATTTTACTTTAAAATTTTTTAGGGTCTATTTCATAATTAAAAGTATTTTTAAAATCAATTTCTAAATTATAAGCTAATTTAAAGAATCGTTTCGCAAAATTTACTTATTTTATTTTCATATATTATGTATGGTTTGCAAATATCAATTTCTGTTTCAATCATTTCCATATTATTCAAATATACATGTGCGCATTGTAATACCTGTACGGCTGTACATAATATGTAAATACTTACATGCAATATTAAAGTTTTCAAACGAAATAACAAAGATTGATATTGACAAGAAATTAATACTTTAAAACCACAATTTAATTATTCTATTAGGTTTATCCGCTAATATGGTATCTGGTTTAGATTCACCACACCTGTACAAATCCGTCGTCTCAAAATAAAGAATGTATGTAAATGAATATGATATACATACATATGTACATACATATATGAATGTGTAACTTCTCATATTATGTTAAAAGTGACTAAATAAATTTAAAAATATAATAGATAAACAGATAAATTACAATTATTGTTAATCAAGGAATTAAATGTTAGATTTTTTATTTGTTTCGAAAAATATAAAAAGAAAATATCATTTATTTTTGTTTTCTAATTTCATATTTTTTATATTTATGGCAATATTTGATCTTCTTTTAACAAAATAGCTATACAAATTTTTTGTTTTTTATAATTCTATATATAGAGAGGCTTTATTACCTTCAATCATCATCTGATGCGGTGTAATGTGGTTTTTTTCCTTTATTCATAATATTTCTGTTTCTGTTTATTTGTTTTGGATCCGATTGAATAATGGTGAATGCTATTAAGATTAGCAGCCACAAACTGTCAATTCTTATTTAATACTGTACTAGTTAATGTATTTATTATAAAAATATGAGCAATATAGTTTTTCTTCTTTGAAATTTTATATGATTGCATCAGTATCGTGTACCTATATATTTTAATAAATTGTAAAAGTTCATTTAACTGTAATAAAGCCGCGAATTGTATTAATATCTATTTATAAGTAATTAGGTAATGCGATTTATAAACAAAAAAAAATTGTGGAAAAATAAAAAAAAATTAGAAAAGCGTTTACACTATGAGGTGATGCAGTTCAAGTTTTCGGGTTTTTATTAGGATTTTATATATGTATACGTATATTGTATGTACATATACACAATCAGACACACATATATGGCAATAGATAAAATGGAATAATATTTTTTTTTTCAAATATCCTTAATTAAACAAACCGGATAATTTCCATTCATTTCCGTCCCTCTTGATATCTCAATGAACAATATCAATTTTCTCGTTTTATTCGTACTGATTGTATTTCATAGACATTTAGCTTACTCTTTCTATTATACCTTTTAAATTCGAATGCGTTTTAATCCAGAAGAATCGACATTAAAAAATTTAGAGGTTTATCCGTAATTGCTTGTGTAAATATTTGAACGAAATAAGATGAAAAGTCGAAATTCCTGGCATTTTACTGTACATCAAACAAAACCGAAAAAAAAGGATAAACGAAATCTTAATCCTTTTCTTCTCAAATATAAATATAAAAGGATAATATAAAACTTTTATTTTCCTTTCTTCCTGTCTTCTCATTCCCCCTTTCTCTTTCCCTTTTATCATTTTAATCTTCTGCTCTTCTATACATAGTTGTATTTTTGTGTGTGTATGTATGTACCTATCTTTTTTAAAAATTAATGTGCAAATAAGTATGTTTATGATATTATATATATATATATATATGAATTTCAACTGTTAAGACAACCATGAGCTTTCTCGAATGTTTTATATATAAATTTCTCACCTTTCTTTGGGAATTCACTTGTATTGTTTTCTTTTTTGTTTTTTTGCTCTTTTAAGAATTTTTTAAAAAAGAAAACTGAAAAGAGAGTATAGTGCAAAAGTATAATATAAACAAACAAACAAATAGTATAAAAACTTTCATACCCACAAAGAAAAACTCACTGATATGGAAGAGAAAGAAAATGAAAAATAAAGGGATAATAAAAAAAAATAAAAAAAAGGAGGAAAAAAAGGACTAAACGCTTTCCTGTCCATGCAACACGCACTTTTTTTTTCAATTTTTTGTTTTATTTTTCTGAACGAAAATTCGATATATCAGATGAAGAATTACTTTTTCCTTTTTTATTTTGGTTATAAAACTTAAGGTCAATGAAAATTTAACAGGAAAACAATAACAAAAACTAAAAGTGACATATAAGAATGAAGAACATCTTTTAATAGTGATGGAGCCAGTTTAGAATACGAAATACAACTATGGAGCCATGTCCTGAAAGGATACAACTATGAATAATTCAAAATAGAACCATCGTGGGGCATGTTTTGTGACATGTTTCCCCGAAAAGTTTATTACGTCAATATCAATTATTACAGTTAAAATAAGCATTTAACAGAGCTCGAAATTCTCAAAAAAAAATATACCAACTGATATACGCCGCTTAAGCACAAACTGCTGGAAAATCATCGGTTAAGCACTTTCTCTGACTTAAACTAAAATATTTTCTTGTTTATCAATTCCGCTAATATTCAGATATGGGACCACAAAGCCACACAAAAAGACGGACTGTTACACCGAAATCTCGCTTAAAGTAGTATTTAACTTCCAACATAGGAAATTCAGTGTCTTCAAAATTCCTTTATTGTATGCAATGCTGTCACTGAAAAAGATATTAAATAGTTGAACTCTTCCATTACCATTATAAACGGTAAATATTTCTTTATCTCTTTGAAAAAAAAACTCCAATCTCAATGTACATATTTTTCTGATATTTCATTTCACGTTCATATTATGAAAATCAACTGATTTCACAATATTAGCTATCACAAACACATACACACACATTCATGTACAAGTATAGAACTTTATCGGAGACTTTATACAATTTATGTTTCTATAATATTGATTATCCTTTTTATATTTTCTTCTCAATCTAAATATTCTTGTATCCATTCTATAATTTATTCTGTATCGCATTAGATTTAAGAATATTAATACGGAAATACATCTATAGATAATAAAATAAATCCCAACACACAAAACATTAACAAATAGTCTTTATATACATATAAATATATACTTTCTAAAAAATATATATGTATACATGTACATGTACGTTTATCCGTATACTAAGAGTATTAGAAGAATATCTTGTTATCAATGAAGACAATAAGCGGTATATATAAAATTTTGATATTAGATATGGCTTTTTTTCATTTTAAGTATGCACACATAAGACCTACGTATAAGCATTGTATGTACCTATAATTTGCTTGATTATAAAACAGTGTCCCGGAATTAAATTATATATTTTAGAATGTGATTTGATTAATCTTAATTTTTTTTTGTTTTGTGCCTCTTTTCAGGCACAAAAACTTGCTTAACTTTATGAAACTTCTTCTTTCCCTTCCCTTCTTAAATTTTCTTTTCGCCAGTAAAACTCGAATTTTTATAACAGCAAAAGTAAATAATAAGGGTTTTCGAAAGCAAATCTTATACTACATACTTATACTAAGCATTACCTGCAATTAAGCATTACCTATGATACTAGGGAAATTTTTATGAAATTACTTTTTCGGTCTTTAAGTTTCCTTATTGTCTTCTAAAAGTAAAGTTGTGCTCAATTGTTAATTTTACGCTATTTGTCTACATCTTTTCTCTTTTTACAATTGAATAGCTCACTTAATCTCCATACAGTTCTCTAAAGGACAGAACTTTTAGAGAAAGGGGTTTTTTTAATCTATCTGTAATTGAAATTAAGTTTTTAAGAGAGCAGAATTATAAAATAAGAAGGAATTTTTGGGTGCATAATATTGACGCATTCTAATATGAAGTGAACAGTTTAAAATTCAATAAATAAATAGCAAAAAGCAATAACAAAAAATATGTCTTTGTGTTAGTAAAATCTTCTAGATTCAACCAAAAAAGTTTTGGATTTAAAGGACAACACAAAAATTTAAATCTAAAACTTTTTAAACCAAAAAGAACAAAATTTTAAAAAGTACGAAATTTCAAAAAACGAAGAAAAACACGATCAGTGTGGAAACAAAATTTATGTGCAACAAATTTAAGTGTGTGCAACTTCAGAACATTTTTGCATTTGTTTGTTTAAGTATTTCTGTAAAATATTTGTTTGTATTTTTACCGACCGTATTGTGTAAACAATAGGTAGGTTATGTGATGGCAACAAATTTTGCATAACGAGTTTTCGGTGGAAACTTACTTCTCCATAGTAGGGAAGTGTAAATAAACTATTTTTAGCAACCTGTCGGTCTGTCGGTCTGTCGGTCTGTCGGTCTGTCGGTCTGTCGGTCTGTCCGTCTGTCGGTCTGTGTGTGCATGCGTGTATCTCAAGTTCGGCTGAACCGATTTTGATGAAATTTTATATGTAAGTTTGTTTCCACCATGGCACGGATCGATCAACTTTTGGTGTATATCAGGCCTCGGGAACTGCACTTTTTAGCGGGCCTGTTTTACATTTTTGAACATTTTGAAGAAAATATTCAACAGATTTACTTGAAATTTTATATATAAGCTCAGCTCGACCGTCCGCAAAAACGTGTATGTTTTGGAAGAAATCAGGCATCGGCAACTAGACGTTTACTACGGGCCAAATATACATTTTTGTGTATTTAAAGAGAAATAATCAACCGATTTCATTGAAATTTAATATATAAATTCCTCGTATTAAAACAATGAACATATAACTTTTTTGGAAAAATCAGGGCTCGAGAACTGATTTGCGGGCCGATTTTACATGTTTCACCATATCCACAGTACAAATTGATGGAATTTCTTGAAATTTGATATTTGAGCTCTGGTTGTTACCGAAACTAACTGGCGAGCATTTCAGGGAATTCAGGTAGCACAAAGCGAAACACTACTAAGAGCCAAATTTACATTTTTCTAAGTATGTTAACTATAAGCTTACTAATGTCCTAAAAATTGGAAAGAAGTATTTAACAGACATTTTTATATATTCTGTAACACTTTCACTTAACTAGGCAATATACAATGCGGTCGGTTATGTGCTGACCACATCAGATTTTTTTTATAGCGTTGGTTAAGGTGAACATATCAAAACTACGCATTGTTGGGAAAATTAGAAATAATGATACTGGCAGAGATATGATACCGCGACAAAATTTCTCAAGACAAAGTGCGGAAATTATACATAAAAAAAAATTTTTTGATAATGCCACCTTATTATAGGTTATTTTAGTTCTCTAATATTAGCGCAAAAGAGAATTTGAATTTCAAAAATTGGATCAGATAAAATAAACGTAAATTGTAATATTTTATAGTGTATTCGAGTAATGAGTTTTAATTTCAAAAATAAATGATCTGCAACCAATAACGGGACATCCTAAAGCACGTACATAAAAAAAAATTATTTTATGTATAAAAATAACAGACTTAAGGATTTAAGAAAAAAAAATCACCTCAAAATTCACATTTCTATTAAATGTATAAATATATTATTTAGTTTATATGTATGTGTATATGTGTATGTATATTAAGTTTTAATATTTTATTTTTTTTTTTGTAATTTTCTTTGACTATTGTCAATTTTCTAAGATCATCCCTTTATACAAATCCTTTCGTATTATAATAAAATCTTTATATAACAAGAAGTACAGTATAAAAGTATGTATAATTGTATAACATTAACATTATTACATTTGTATGTGCTTATAATATTATACACATAAATGTAAATGTATAACATTGGATGGAATATGCTTGACATTTATATTATGTATGAATGCAAATATACGATACTTAAACAGTAAAAATGGACAGTAAATCATTGTAATAGATTAATGGGGAATGGTTGAGTTAGCGTTTGTAGCCCTTATCAAAATGTTATATTACTGGACGTACACTGTATGTCCTTAATTACAAGGAAGAAGTATTTCTAATGACTATGCTTATTTGCAACAAACATTCAAACAAAAAAGTAAATAATATACATGGTTTGTGCGGTACAGTTACAAGAACGAACTGCGAATAATAGATAATAAGTCTACTTTTTTCAGATGACAACGTTGTGGAAAGCTTCGATTTAACTCAGCGAAATTTATTTCGATAGATTCCTATTTTAAAATATTTCATCAAAATTTAAAAGAGGCAAATATTTTGATAGAATTGTAGAGTTTTACAACCTCACAAAATTATCACTACGTTCTCAATTCAAAAAATACAAAATTCCTAAGATCAAAAATCTCCGATATAGTTTCTTGGAGTATATAATCAAAAAAAAATTTGGGAACAACTGTATATCATGCACATATTTAAAGAGTTATTCCTCTTATAAAATTTAGATATTCTTAAATACAGACGTACATATTTTTGGAGGAAACATACACTCACCTACCAATGAAGCTACATTTATATCGAATATATCCATATATTTGTATATATATTTGTAATCCATGTAATATCCTTTTGTAAATTGTATACATTTTTCCGACTGATGACATTGAAATGGGGGAAGTACGTTGTGTAGCATATAGCTATACCACAAAAAAATATTGTATATTATAAGAAAAAAAACAGAAAAAACATAAAATCAAAAGAAAATTAAAGATATTTAAATCCTATGAATGGGGTGTTTGCATGTTCTCTCTTCACAAAAAATTTAAAAAAATGTACACATACATATGTATGTGTATATCTATATTATGAGCACAACAAAAAATTAAATGAAAGAAGCACATTGCGCTACAGTAATCCAGGAACGAAATTAAATCAAATTCAGTTTAAAAAATCAAAAGTAAAAATCTTTATTTCATCTGCGGCATTTTTATACAATATGCACCATTATTACACCCAAAAATAATAAAATTTTTTAGATGTTGCGGCAGTCCCGTTCTTTTAATAAACAAGAGAACGTCAGGAAATCCTAACGGTATACGTTTAAGATTTATCCGAAAACTTTCAATTTTGCATGTTTTGTGTGATCTAGGTTTTAATAATGCCAAATAATCCTTGGTTATTTGATTATAAGCATCATCTTAAAAATATTTCCATTTCGAAATATTCTTACAGCAGCTGACTGTAAAGTTGCATAATCAACTCATGAGTTTTAATTAATTAATAGTGTATCTATAGCAATTATACTTTTACTACAATTTTCAAGTAAAAGCGTTTATAGGAAATTCATCAAAGGTATTTGCATACGGCAAAGAAATTCGGAATTAATATGACTTAACATAAAGAAAGCATACAATTCACTGCGATACTATGTCGGAAAAATTTCAAAAAATCTAATTGATTAATTTAGGGATATTTTCATGTGAACTAGTTGATTCACTTCGGATAATACTAAAATATTAAAGAAAATTGATTAACTGCTTTTTTTTAAATCAAATTAAATACTACAAACAGTTAACCCATTCTATTTCGCTGTTGTTATTTGAATGTGGATTTTAAGCTCTCTGGCGCCAGGCACATAGTTTTATATAAATATTGTTGTGTGAGTTTATTGTGTTATAATTTTTTGTTAAAATTTAAACAATTTTCCTGGTTTTATTTTATACATTTGTACCCAATATGGTAAAAAAAAATCTGCAGTTAATAAATTACTATTGTAGTAAGCAGTGGTAAATAACTAATAAATTACCATGGCAATGAGTATGACTGGAGCACAAAGGTTAAGAATTATAATTCAATAATGGGCAACCGATTGACAAGCTATCAATAATTTACAACATTACGAAATGAAAATTACCTAAAACTGAAATTTTATTATAAACCAAATGATTCGATTAAAACCCCAAACTGATCCTTGCTGGATTGTTTTCTTACCTATAATATACCAACTCGATTTAGCAAACAAGAAATTACTGAAACTTCTTAATTTTACAAATTCTTTTTATGTTTATCGAAATAATTTTTCGAAAAATAACCTGTAATAACCCCAAATACTCGTATTTTAAAGAACCAAAAAATAAATGTAAAAATAAAAGAAAGCAAACAAAAAATTCAAAAATTTCACACAAAATGTTCATTTCATATATTTATAAATACGAGTATAGATGTGTAGCATTGTATTTTTGTTATTATTATAATTTTTTTTTGTGTCTGTATACCACCCCATAATAATATATAAAATGTATTAAATCCGTTATCCTTGCATGAGCCTGGCTGATGGGATTAAACTAAATCCAGATAAAAGGATAAAGTATTCATTTCGTTTCGTCTGTATATTTTTTTTTTTCATTGAAAGTATATCCTTATTTTATTTTCATTTTTATTATATTTTGTTCGTGTTTTTGTTTTATTTTGTATTTGGTGTTAAGAATATATATATACATAGCTGTATATTAGTATATGTGTACGAATAATAATATTCGTATATGGAGATAAATATATTTTGTGTTTTTAAACAGGATAATATACTTTTTGTATAACATTACGTCGTAAAGAATTTGGTTCTTGTTTTTATTGTTAAAGTCCTTTTATATGTGCATGTATATATATATTGTACGATATCTAAATAATTTTTTTGGTTGCTTCATATACACATGTATATATACTCGTACAATATAATTTTCGAAATATAAGAGAATCTGAAATAATATAATACGTGTATGGTTGTATATATATTTTGTTATTGGTTATTAAATTTGTTAGGTATGGCTGTGGTATATGGTGTGTGTATTAAAACAACAAAAGGCAAGAAATTTTTATTTTTGAAATGGTTGGAATGTGTTCGTGTTAAAGTTCATATTGAAAGGATTTAAATGAGTTTTTGTTTTTTGTTCTTTGTTAAAAATTTTTTATTTTTATATTCTGAAAACATTAATATAAAAAAAGAAAAGAAAAAATTAAAATAAGAAAGATAAGAGGATAAGCTGGTAAGATATAAAAGAGTTCTAAAAAACGGTTTAATTAGATGTTAAAGGAAAATAAGTTCCTATAGAAATAACGTATATGAAGAAAATTTTAAGTTTATCGTAAAATATTTTGAATTTCATACAAAATTTAAGGGATTTTTTTTTCATTTTTCTTTTTATTCCTTAGTGAAGTTTTTATACTTTCTGGAATATTATTTTTACATTGATATCTCTAGTCTTTTAAGGAAACCTTCATTATTGAATACATTCTTTGTTTTGGACAAGATTATACTAAAATTACTTAAGCATTGCTTAACACATTGAAGGACTGCTTTCAAAGTTTTTTAATATTTTCTACTCCGTACAATTTCCTACTCCTTAAAATTTCAATTTGATTTTTTAATCGAAATTATATCTATAACACAAATGATTGCTATATACATGCATAATTTTAAAGCTTAAATAATTATTTACTTTTCTTCTTATTACTTTTTATTACTACTTATTTCCAGCATGATTAATTCGTTGCGATTTAAACTTAAAAATTAGAAAATCGTAATTTTCCACTAAAATTTATAACATTAAATCCTTCTTAATATTTCGTCCTTCTCAATGAGAATTCATACGTCTACTGAATAATAAAATCTCCTTTTTTAAATAATAAAAGTGTTATTCTCTTTCAATTTCTCATAATGTTTGTATTAGAAACTTTTACTCCATATGATCTCACAAATACATTCAAAATTTAAAGAAGGAAAAATACACAGCAAATACAAAAGAAAAACAAAATTTTATACTACTGAAAATCATACAGGAAAGAGAAAATAAATGAACGGAAAATAAGAATAATAAAGGAAGCACGTGTTTTTCTGTTTACAGTCGGAAGAAGACAAAAAATAAAAAGAAAAAAAAAACAAAACTTTTTTTTTTTATTTTCTTATTATTTTTTTTCTGAAAATTTTGTTTTTAGTTCTTATCAACATATTTTCGCAATCATACATTCAATTTCCTTAAATAATTTAACTGCATAATATTACGTATAGATATTTTACAAGGTATAGGATGAAGAGAGTATTTGAAACAAGTAACGAAACTATTGAATGAAAAAGAATAACGGCGGAGAAATCTTTAATTATTGTATGTTTTAATTGATATAGGTCCTTAGACCTTCTAAGAATATGCAGATCTAAAACATCAACTTAATTAAAACGTCAACTTAGCAAATAAAACTATATTTTTGAGTAGATTAGACTAGCTTTTTGGTCTTAGTTTATAGGAAAATTAATTGCAATTCATTGCTTTAATTAATTTAAGCTAGATACAATTTTGTAATTAGTTAATTTTTTTAATGCTAAGACAAGATATCTAAATACTTGTGTGATATCCAGTGTTAATTTTCATAAATCTATGAGTCTCAACACTTGAATTTCTTTTCTTTTTACATAAATGTGCTTACAATACTTACAATGTAATGCAATAAAAACTAAATATAATTACATCAAATTTCCTAAAAAACATGTAAACAGAAAAAGAAATTTTTCTTAAAATTAATTGTAAACAATGTTGCCTATTATAGTATCGTACGCTATAACGAATAACAACGTACTAATGCCGTAGAATAGTAGGAACATTTTGGTATCAACAAATTAGGTATTATTTGGTATCAAAAATCAACGCTGCTGAAATACGAGGAATGTATTCAACACTGCATAATGTAATTCATGGTTAAATACAAAATCTTTTACAAAGTATAGACTAGTAAAATAACTTACATGCCCGGACTACTTGCGACACATAATTCTAACTGATCTAATAGATTGATTATAACAGGTTGCCGCTTAAAGACTGTAATTGATCAATTTCGAGATATTGCTTTTACCCAGACCGCTTGACGTTATTATTTTTATTCCCGAAGTACATAGTTTCTACGACTATTATACCTCTCTCCTTGCTTGGAACTGTTCCTTTTGGAAAATGTCAGAAATTAATATGATACGGTTAATGGCAGAAATTAGTCCATTAAAGAAAATTCACTGTTCTGCAAAGTCTATTTTTTTGCATTTCAATTCTTCTATCACTAATTTCTTGTGAAGTATTTGATATAAAAATACTTAAAAATTATAGGCCGATCTAATTTAAAAGTGTATCTTAAATGGTTGTGCCACGAGTTAGAATTGATATTTGCCCATAAAAATTATACTGTGTTTTAAAACACATAGTATATCGTCTTTATTTTCTTCTATTCTGCTTCCAGCCTTATAATAATTTCTTTTTTATACCTATAATTTATTACGAGTACCTACACACATTTTTTTCAATTTTTCTTCTTTTTTATCAAAACGCAGCTAAAACTCTTTTTTCTGTTTTATTATAAGAAAAAGGCTAATAAAAAGGTTTAAAAATTTTCGTCCTTTTTATCAATTTATGTCACTTAAAGCTGCTTTATTTCTTTTACTATTTCTGTTTTTTTATTATTATTTTACTCTCCTTTGCATATACACGCGTTAAAGAAATATTTTTTTTCTCTCTTTTTTTAATACCTTATAAACTTGTTTACATATTTATTTCATTTTCGAAAATTTATTTCTATAATTTGATAGATTTATGTATGTAGATGCATCTTAAGGAGATATTTGAGAAAAAAAATCGTATAAACCTTTATGATTACAAACATACAAACGTATACACCACGTTTTTAAATACTTATTTAGTTTTAAAAGATATCGGATCTAAATATTAGACAAGAATAGCTACAATGTATATTTCGCACAAAATATGATATATGTATGTATGTACATATGCACGTACATATACAAATACAATTTAAATAAAAATATATAAATAAATCAGGTTGAATTACAAAAGAGTGAAAACCATTTTTGCACAAAAATTTCATTGTATATTTTTAGATATCTAAAAAGGCAAGATCCAGTTTAATAAATTCTAAAAGCCGGTTGGAAATTTTTTTTTTGAGTATCGAAAATTAAATAATTTTTATGTGTATATATATAAAATTAATAATTTTTATATGAAATTGTTGCAAATTTGTATGTATTAGCAGCTGCAAAAATTTCATTTCTGTGGAAAAATATAGGTGAAAATTGCATAAATTTAGGGACATGGGTATTTAATATGTGTTTAATGATTATGTCTAGGATATTAAAGGGAATGAGGAAATCAATTAAATTAGTAATTAAAATGTTTTTTACTACACTATACGTGCTCATAATTTAAAGTAAAATATTTTGAAATTATTAAATAAAATGATTTGAAGGAAACAGGAATTGAAATGGATTAACATAAGTAATAATGAATAAAAAAACATCAAGGTAGTTCAAAGACTTGCAAATCTCTAGTTATCATACTTGGACATCCTTTTCAACAAAGGATCCAAATATGATAACTAGATTTCGAATGGAGCATACTATATAGTGCTCTATTTTTTATTCACCTGCAGAAAAACTATTTTAGAAACTAATATATTATAATACCTCACACTATTACTATTGTTGTATTATTTTAATTGAAATATTTTGTATAAGTTATATATTGTGGGATTTTGATTTTAATATGATTTTGTGTACATACTCCATCATGATTTATAAAACGTGCAAAAAACTTAGTATGATAGATAGCCCAATAATTAAATAATTTTCAGAGAAACTTTGCGGGTTAATGTACTTGGCTCGAAATTACAGGTCGTTTCTTAACGAAATGACGGGGTAGTTCGAAATTAACTAATATTTCCAGAATGGATAATGTCGGCGCTATAACAATGAATTTAACGGAACATTGTTCGAATAACTAACATGCCATGACGATGGGCGGTCTCACAAATGAATTTTGTTGGAGCTGCTATGGCGAAGAGGAAAAGAAAACTGTGACCGCCAATGCTCATGTCCTGCGCTGGTGTATTTTAGGCAGAAATTTCTTGGATCTTACATCTTTCACCGAGCTACGGACTATAAGCGAATACTATTGATAAAGACCTGGTTTTGCGGAAAAGCTGGTTTTGAAGGTATTTAGCTGCTTCGAATGACGAAGGGAATGGGAGATTAAGCAGTACCACAATAGACCTAACTAGCCTTAGTCTAACCTTTAGAACACAACGTCCAGACTTAACGTAAACTAACCAACAACGTGTTAAGGAATTTATTTAATGATTTAGGTCTGATTTATATGGTTATTAGGTTTAGGTTAAAATTGAACGCTAACAAAAATTTTTTTCATATATGAAAGTTGATATTTTTTTAATAAGATTGCCCTTTAAGCTCTAATATTTTTATTTTAGTATGTAATTTCTATATATTATGTAATATTGTAACAAAGCTTTATTAGAAGAGAGACGATATTTATCCTTTCCAAATGGATTTAGACAGCCAAAAAATAAGTATAAGGAAAAATGGAAAACAACAATCAAAATAAATTTTTTTTTTTTTTAAAAGGATAAAGGAATATTACGTTATCTTGTGAAAAAAGGTTTTTTTTACATTATTATAATTTCTTGTTGCTGCTTTTTTTCACTCTATTTTCTCTATATATCTATCTACCTCTTTCTTTCTATTCTTATTTTCATCTCATTTCGGTTATGTCATTATTATTGTTATTTTTTTTTCTGATTTTTATTGTATAGGCTTATCCTTTTTATCTGAAGCATATGTCTAAAGCATATTTGAGAAGGATGAAAATTCATATTCCTTTAGTATTATTATTTTTTTTCCAGTGTTTGAAAGCACATACTTATATTTTTTTTCGTTTTTTTTTTTTCTAAAATTTGAACATATATTTTGTGTATTTTGATGTGTGAATTTTTTTTTTCTGTGTAAATTTTTATTTATGGGTATATTGCAAGGAGATAGATGGGATGTACTTAGGTACAAACACACATTTTTCTGTTCGCTTCTTTTTCTTCTTCTTCTTCTTCTTCTTATTCTTTATCCGATAAAATTATTCATAATCTCGGAAGGATATTATAATATGTTTATATATAAAAGGGGAAAAATAAAAAAAAATAAAAATAATGGAAAATAAGAAATGAGATCCGAAATCCTTTTGAATCATTTTATTTCGCTACTTTTTATTTATATTCTTAATATTAATATGAAAGTTATGTGATGCGTAGATTGTGGAATTATTTTCATAAATGATTTGAAGATTTAAATTCAAATAATATAAATATATTTATTTAAAAAAAAAAGTACAAGACATAAGTACCTACAATTTAATAAACTGCTTCTATAGGATCTGAGAAGATTAAGTGTCGTAGGAGGGTTAGGAATGAAAAACAATTTCAAAATGCACAATGATAACATGTTTAATATAAAACACAGTTCTTTTGAATTTTCACCTTAAATTTAGGCCTAATTTATTTAAATTTCATAAGAAACAGATTTTCATAAAAGAAAGAGAAACTCTTACTTTTTACTAAGCTTATAGCTATTTATTGTGGAAATTCAGGGATCAAAATTTAAAATTATTAGAATTTTGCTTTAAAAATTTGTCACACTACTTAATTTTTAAATCAAAAATTTCACTTATATCAAAAGTCGAAAATTTGATTACACATATGCCATTATAATAAACATAATAAACCATTGCTAATTAATTTTAAACATGAGTAATAAAATTAAAAATTTTTACTTCAATTTAAAGACAATGGTAGTCGTTATTACAAACTGAAAATAAAATTTATTAGTGCCTATATAGAGGGTGTCAGAGTATAAAGCAAAAATAACATTATAAGGATATTCTTCGTTTAAGTAGCATATATGTGTAAATTCTAGGATGATAGGATTTATTATTATTTAGTATTTATTTTAAATTTCTTTTTTTATGTTTTTTATTCTGGAAAAAGGTTTGTTAAAATATTGTTTGAAAAAAAAAATTGAAAAAAGTTGTCAAATTAAATAAAGGATTTTAAATCGTTATTGAATTGTTCGATATTCATCAAAATAGTGTATTATATCCTTTAAATAACAGACAATAACCACCTGTTGAATTGTGGCAAATTGAATACACACATATACAGTTTTCTTTTGGTTTTGATTAACATAATTTTGAATATTTTTTTATATAAGAAATTTGTCAATTCGAAAACAATAATTATTGCTTGCTACTCGGTTTTTATTTCATTACTGACCGCAATGCACATAAGAGACATAAGACATAAACACCAAATTTATTTTGTATATTGAAATTTTTTTGCGAAAAGCGTTTTTCCATAATAGGGAAGCGTAAACAAATTATTTTTAAAAAGAAAAGTTTGAATGTCTCTCTGTGTATTCCGGTATTGCAAGTACGAGGTTACGATTTTTATGAGATTTTTAAGAAAGTATAATCAGTTTTCCTCAAATTTCATATAAAAACTATGTATAACAGAAACATAAGTCATCTGATTTTCCGAGGAAATCATCACGTCTCAGCAAATGGACTTTTATTAAGGACCAAATTTACATTTTTGCTTATTCTGCGAAGAAATGAACCAATTTAATTGAAATTGAATTTAAATCATGGCTATTACAATGAATTATCAAATTTTTGGGTAGCTTTAGTGTTCGGGAGCATTTGGGGGGATGGTTTACATTTTTTATCATATCTAAGAAACTGATCGATGTAATTGTGAAACTTTACAGAGCAAGTCGATCAAAAAAATTAACTCTACCAATAATCAAACGTTTCAAGTACATTTTCATAATCTTATGAAACAATACGGTCTTAGTAATTTGATAAGCCTGATTTAATGAAAATTTAATTTAAATTTTCCGTATAATCGATTTCTAAGTACCAAACTATGGACCTTATTGCTCGTAACACCTATACGACACGTTAATTGTGACAGTGTGATGATATTTAATGTACCAAAATAGTATAACACAACATTTTCTGGTCTCAACAGATCTTCTGGTTTGTGAATTTTATGTCAGTATCTTGTCTTCCTGTCTGGCCAATTCTGTAGTTAAAATTTGACTAAATCGATTTTTAAGAAAATTTATGTATGAATGGCCCAAGTTATATTATAATGATGTAAAGAATTCATTAAATATTAAGAAACATCGGGTTTCAATAGCTAGAGCTACAAACCATCGCGATAAAACATTTTTTTGTTTTATGAAAATTATTAAGTATTTAGAATAAACCTTTTTACATTTAAGACTTCATCAAATTTTATTTGTTATGTAAGCTTCATACTTAAATCTCATTTATATTATGAACTAATTGAATCTTCCCGATTTGAAAGGTTCACATTTTAATATTTAATTTTTTAATAGACTTTTAATATTTTCGTTTATTTTTTGTTTTGTAAATATATGTACGAGTATAATAGCGATGATAAAGCAATATGTACCTATATATTAGTTGTAAAACAAAATTTCAATTCATAAATTAAACAAATGAAATATATGTGAAATAAATAAAATTCATTACTAAAAAATAAATAATATTATTAAATCGCCTTAGTGGATATTTTATTACTTATATAATAAAATAAATGCACACATATAAACATGTACTTAAGCATGCCATTCAAATATACATGCATATATCACATACATACATATATATTTCGCTGTTGTATATAGTTGTATGAATACTAAGCAATTTTATCTATTTGGGCACGTGCAGTCCGAGAGATTTTCTTCGTAATCTAAATGTATATCTATATACGGGCGTATACACTATTTCAACTAGTGTGTTGTGTCCTTTTTCCATCATATTGGCTATTTTTTGTTATTGGAAAACCCTAATATAATTATAACACTAACTAACAGTAAAATAAAAAAGTAATCAATTTATTACTATTATAATAATTATTATCACTGTTATTCGATAGTAACATTACACTGTTGTTGTTAATATTTGATCATTTTATTGCTTTATTCGAATTGAACGAGTTTTAAGTTGAGCACTTACATAATATGCTGACAATCATTATTGTCAGATTTGACATTTAATGAATTTTGTACTTGCATTTTTTTTCAGGAATTGTTTATAGCGTAAGCATATCGTGATTTTGGCAGTAACGCACTTTTTCATTTGGTTAAAAATACATGCAATTTATTGTTGCATTTCTAAATAACAAACTTAATTATTAAAAGTGAAATTGATTTTTTTCCAATACAATTTAGACGATTTGGTTCGGCTTTGTTTCTTATAACAAAATAACATTCCTTCGTTTAATAACTGGTCAATAAACAGAATTCATTTATTCTTTGCATTATTTCATTTCTTAATTCAATTATTACATTTTCTGTTTAAAGAGTTTATTAATTTCTTAAACAGAAAATTTAATAAATGAATTCTCTTGGCTATTTTTGAATTCCTTATATTTATTTTTAAAATAATTTAAAACGCTTTTTTAACTATATTGTAGAATATTTAAAATATTACATTGCATTAGCATTCATAAAGAAATATGTGAAACTCTTTAAAGTAAAACTTTTTGTTTCAGTGTGGATTATTGCGCTTTAGCATCAGTTTAATAATTTCTCTTTGCAAGGGCCAAGAAGAAATCAACCTCACAAATTCGACAGCATGACATTCTACCATTAAAATATAGGCTAATGTGGTTTTGGAAAACATTGCTTTCAGCTTTTGTTCCTATGATTTTGTGAAATCAACAAAGTTTATCAACTCTGCAATTATATTTTGAACCAATATACACGTCATGTTTTAGGCACATCACACATTTACAATAAATTTTTAGTTGTTCTTCTAAAAATTTCATCTAAAAATTTATTTTGTTTTTATCTCTTTAGTCCATAACAAACAAAAAGAAAAAAAAGAAAAACATAGTAAATCAAGAATTAAAATAAATGAAAATTATAATTATTTAACAAAAAAAAAACTCCATACAGGCACACTATAGGTATATAAAAAACAAACGATTGAAATGATAATAAAATTTTTAATGAAAAATCCTTTTTTCAATAAAAGGATTTTAAAAATATGAAATTCAATGCATTTGATATATGCGTGTATATTATTAGCTCTATTGATATTATGCGTCACTATGTATATACACATATGTATATACTGTACATTTTATGTACTTAAAATCATTATTACAAACATTTATTTATACATAATTATATAAATAATAATAAGAATTTTTTTTTAATATTTTTTAATATTTAATTTGCAAAAGGATAATATGTAAATATATTAACAAAATTGGCGTATTTATGTACATCGAATATACATATTATAAATTTAGGTATATATATATACATAAAATATTTAATTTTATAAATCCACAGAAAATGCACTTTTAATACTTTGTTGTCTTTAGAGAAAATAATAATAATAATAATTATATTGAAAATTTTGAATGAACAATAAAAGAAAAAAAAACAATAATAATTATTTTCAAAAATTTAACTGAAAAAGTAAATACATACATATATATATATATATTTACAAATGCGAGTGTTACATAAATACTTATGTATATGATTTTTGATAAACATTTTATTCGTAAAGTGTACAAATCAGTGAAAATCTATAATACTTTAAAAATACACTCTTCCTCTTATTATAATTTCGTGTATATTGGCTTACACATAGATATACATATATACATTAATACACACATATATTATACATGTATGTCGGTGGTAGATATTTTAAACGTAATATTTTTTAATACTTTATCAGTAACTATATATACGTGAAAAAAAACATTAATAATACGCAAAATCTTTCTCCATTAAGCTTAACAGAATTAAATCCTTTTTTAATCCTGTGGTACAGCCAAAAA
Source organism: Condylostylus longicornis (assembly GCF_029603195.1). Taxonomy (NCBI): domain Eukaryota; kingdom Metazoa; phylum Arthropoda; class Insecta; order Diptera; family Dolichopodidae; genus Condylostylus; species Condylostylus longicornis. Next base: position 6,503,136 of record NW_026578017.1, on the reverse strand, counting down.
CACGCGAGGTTTTATCCTCATCATATGTAAATATAACATTCATTTTAAATATATGTATAAACACACATACATATATATATATACATCTGGATATATAATTTATTTAATGTATATTTATGTTTAATAAAATGTGCGTATATTATTCATCTTTCAAACAAACATAATATTTTTATGTAGCATTGAAAACAACTACATACGTGTGTATGTAAATACATATGTAAGTAAATATAACCTTTATATTATATTCTACGATATTATACACACATATGTACGTTTTTGGTTCTGTTGCTTTTCGGTGTTTTCAATTTATTTAAAAAAAAAATAATTACCGAATTTAAGAAAAATATCGTTTCTAGTCCTCACCTCATAACAATATACTCGTATAGAACATTAAATCGTAAAAAAAAATTTAATTTAATTTTGTATTTTTTTTAAAACAAAAATTTATTATTTACCGATTTACTTAAATTTATATAAGAAATTTAAAAATTTTTGTGACATTAAAATTTTTTTAATGTGAAACGAAAAATTTAAGGATAATTTTTAATAAAAAAAAATTTTTTTTAAATATAGGGTAGCAATATGGTTGATATTCAACAGGTGTTATTCAAAAATATTTTTATGATAAAAATAAAATTTAAGAATTCATTTAGAATTTTATATAGGAGAATATTATTATGTGCGTTTGTATATAGTATATTATATATAAAATCATTGATTTGCACATCATATTTATATACGCGCAATATGCCAACGTACACATCGTGTATGTATGAACATAGAAACATTTATTTACTGTAAATATTGCAAAAATTATAAGATATTTGAAAATTTAGTCATCTAGGAGTAATATCGACAAAAAAATTGTGTCAAAATATTTGCAAACACTTTTTTTTACAATTAATAGACAATATTTAGGTTTGTAACCGGAAAACAAATATAAATTTATGTGCTCGTACCTATAGAAATTATGTACAAACCTGTACAAGTATGACTACTCTAGAAAATCTATAAATGTAAATACATAAACTAACAAACTTCCTTTGAACAACTTAAGTTGTAAAAAATATTAATTTCACTGTCCGTACTTAACTTCATAGAAATTTGATAAAGGTTCTGAAGTCAAAGAATCAGTTTATTTAAACGAGAATTATAGATTATATTTTTATTTCTAATAATACTAAAATTTGAGTATCATTAGAAATATAGGCTACTGGCAAGTTCTGATACTGATACTTCTGTCCATAACAAAAAAAATATTTTATTTATATTCCTCCAGTATACCCGGGTAAACAATAAATTTTATATGAAAACTGGATTCTTTGTTGCAGAACTTTTAAAACAATTTGAAACGTTTTATCGTAAGAGTTAATTTGAACAATCAGAATGTTAGTGAAATTGACACTCGTTTATTACAGCAGAAAAGAAGTCTCTATATCTTCATGGGTTTTTAGAATTTAAAATGTTTACACTAAGGAAAAAGATTTTTATCTATAGTAAAATAAAAGAAAACATTTTTAAAACTCAAAGAAACTCCAACTCTAAGAGCTTTAGAAATAGGAGCATTTTTATTCGCTACCTTGTTTTAAATTCGCCGCTATAGAAACCGTTATATATAGGCCTTCATGAGTAGATAAAACTTTTGCAAAACAATGGATACAGCTGAATTGATTTTGAAGCTCCTAGATAGTCTAAAAGTAATCCCGACGGGACTTGGCTATCTCAGAATACAACTCCATTTATGAGTCAGATGAGATCAGTTCCTTTCCATGAATTTTTGTATTAATTATAATGTTTTATAAATTTCGGAATGACAAGACTTTCAATTTTTAAAAAGCCTTTACTAAAATGTCTGGGTAAATGAAATTCCTTCAAAATGACACTTCCGCAGCATATTCATAGAACGAATTCAGCCGAATTGAAATTAATATGCGACACTTACTTTTTTGTTTTTTTAAAGAAACCTATTTAAAACCCCTTTAAATAGTTTGAGAAAATAAGGCGAGCCGAGATGCCCTCTATAATTTTTGTTTATCTAGACCGAAACTATCATGCTACAACGAGAGTACCTTTAGAAATATTATTGGTAATAATGCAATTTAACATTTATTAAATTACAAAAAGTCGGGACACACTGTATACTCTTATTTACCAATCATACTTTTACGTATATATAATTGTATACATTATATAGTCTTATACATAAATTACTTTATTTGTTAATCATCGACTTATAAGTAAAGTGTTATTTTATTTACAAAAAAAAAAAAAAAAAAATAATTTTTTTTTAAGAAATTTTAAGGAAAATCTCTTAAAATATCTGATTCCAACGTAAAATCTTTTTTAAATCTTCTTTTAATTTTTAAATGTATGTATATGTGCATATATATACAAAAAAAGCCTACATATGTATATTCTAATGTGTATATACCAAATGTGTAATAATGCAACATTTCTTGAAAACTTAAAAAAGTTATTCTAAATTATATTTTCTTATATTTTAATGAATTTTATGTAGATAAATACGCACATCTATACTAATATACATTCATTATTATATTTTTATTATAAAATATACTTATATGTACATATACATATATGTATGCATATGTATATTTTTTTAAATATTTTCGACATAACTAATCTTTTCGTTTTACAGAGATATAAAGTAACAAGCGTAAAACATTTTTAATCCTCATGTATTTTAAAATCCAATATTAAACTTTATTATTTTTATACATGTATGTCTATTTTATCCATATATATATATACATACATATGTATATACATATATTTATTATAAATATTATTATTAAAGATATTCGAACATAAAATGTATAAATAACGTATATATTGTATATATAGACTTAAATAAAATCCATATTTTTATACACAATCATACATATTATTACGATAGATTCAAATTATACATATGTAATAAAATAATATATATATATATTGATTATTATATAAACAAAATATTATAAATATTCCTTATATACATATATATTTTTGTACATTTGAACATGAATGCATTGATATTTTTAGTATTCTAACGTATTATTGAGATTTTATATATATATTACATACATACATACACACATATATGAAATTTAATACTAAAAAAAACATTAGAAAACCTTTGGCATATACCTTCATCCATTAATTTTAATCCTAAATTCTCTAAACCTATAAAATTATATCCCATTCATTTTTTGTTTAATGTACATACATATATGTATGTATATGTTGTGTGGATGTAAGTATAGTTACAGATTTTCCATTTTATAATTTATTTTAAAATATTTATTGTATATATGTATATAAAATATATAGAAAATTATTTTTAAAACATGATTGTACTTTGTACCACATATGAGTACCTATAATATATATTATGTACACATATATATATATTTACATATGTATCAATGTATGTAATTGCATAAGTTAATATTATAACGAATACAATATATTTACGATATTATTATAAATATTATGTATTAAAATTATTTTTCAAATGTTATTTTCAAATGTTTTTAAAGAATTAAATTTTGAAAATATTTTTAATCCTAAAATCGATACATGTGATTGTATTCAATATTATACATTTTATAATAAATTTTAACATTTTTATTGTATAAAGAAGAATATTTTATAATAAAATAAAATAAAAAAAAAAAACAATCAAAATATAAATCGAAAAAGAAAACTTTATTTAGATTAGAAAATTTCTCTAGAATTTAGATTATTATTTTTTAGATATTTTGTTGCCAAAATGATATTTTTCTCTCTCTATTACATTATTATATTTTATATATTTTTTGAAATAAAATCCTTTTAAAATCCTTTTATGAATTAACGATTATTATTGTTGTTTGCAAATACAACATTTTATTAATATTGTGTGCATCACCTTGGTAAGTTATACTATGTAGGTCTAGGTACATAAAACATACAATATATTTAAAGATATTTAAAAATCATAAAAGGATTTTAATAATTTTCTTTTTAAATTTAGAATTGAATTTTAAATATAAATTAATTGTACATATGTATATTATTTTTATTTGTATATCTAAAGATTGGCATACATATTACTTATATCTTAAGCTTAAAAGCAATAATTTTAAACTGAATAGTATAAAATGTAATACACCATGAGTTACAATAACTTACAAGTACACTATCCACATTTTTATGCCAATAATTTACAAGTTAAAATATTGAATAATGATTTATTAGATAAGATACGAGTATAGAATTTTGACTGTTTAAGCTCTTCGATACATATAACGAATGTTTTCTGTAGGCTCCTTGTTAATATTTATGTAGAATGTTAGCTCAGTTATTAAATTCATAGCTATGCTATTTTTTTAGTAGCTCTGAAAACTTGTGCAACACCAACCTATTATAGCAAATTCGTTTACCCAAAATTTTAAGGAATGTTTTGAAGTTGTATGATAGCTATTGTAAAGACTTATATAACAGCATTTTTTGAAATAATTGCCCTATTACATGAATTATTTATGAACTTATCACAAAGAGGGAGGAAAGGACAGACGAACGGGTAGACAAACGTATAACAATAGAAAAATGAACATACATTAAATATATTTAGAATTCGACGGTGATCGAAAACGTATATACTGTGTCTATATTTAAGATACCTATTTCTTAGCATGCATTTCTAAGAAGGTTTGATTTTTTTTTTAAATTTTTAAATTAAATTAATAATAACAATATTTATATCTATTCATATGTAACATAAATTAGTAATAAATTAGTAACTATATATAAATATATAATGATAAGTAAATTCGGAGGATTGGGTGGTACTTTTGACGATATGTCATCGCGATATATAGTGAAAAGTACGCTGCGGTATCTATGTTTTTAAATTAATGTTGCAAACCAATTTTGATCGTGAGCATTTTGAAATTATCAGCTACTTGTATTAAATAGAAATTGTTATGAGTACTGGAATTCTCCTCTTAAACAACTACCAAAAATGTATTGCATATTATGTATCACGGAATTGTTTGAATTGTGATTTATTCACGAAAAATTTTAATTAAAAAAACTTAGTCCAGTTATTAATTAATTTTAAATATACCTAAAGTATATGTTCCCGAGTTTTGGAAATTTTTTGTCGGGGCTTCTAATTGCCTTTATCCGGTTTAATCACGATTTCGATTCGATTCGGCTTATATATTTAAATTGTTAAAAATACTATGCCGTAAATGATGTGATACAGAGTGTGGTGACTACAATAGGCGTAATTATAATATGGCAGTAATGATAGCAATACCATATTGGTGGAACTACGTAAAGCAAGAAAGCCAATTTATCGGAAATATAAGGTAAATTTTTTTTTCATTATACCTACATAGCTATATATATTTTTAATATTTTATCTGCCATGTACTCAGTTTAATATTTTATTTCACAGGATAATACGGATTTTTAATGTTTTTGGGGGAGATTTGGTAAATAAAAAAAAACTTATACGGCAATACTTATATATATATATCAAACCACAACAGAAATAAAACAAAAAAAAATAATAAAACAAATGAAAAAGCCGGAAATCCTCATAATCCAAAATATGTACGTACATATTTACACAAACATCACATATTGAATTTGTTGAATTATAAATAAAAAAAAACAAGGAGCAGAGCAATCAACAATGTATGTGAAATTAAAAGGATATAAAAAAAATAATAGCATCCCAGTTGAATTCAGCGCAGATGAAGGGATTTATTAAATGTGGAGTTAAGATTTTTGAATTTTGTACAAAAATTTTATTAAAAAAGTTTGATATTTTTTTATTGTTATTTCTGCTGTCGTTTTTGTAATACGTTGTTATATTTATATACAGTCATGTAAATAAAATTTTTACAGGTATATTTTATTATTTACAAGATTATAGCTATGTAGATACATAAATATTAATTTATAAATATAAAGTAAGAAAAATAAAAAATGGAAGATTAATATTTTTGTATTTGTCATCATACGAGTACATACACCTAGCTGTGTACTTTAACGTATTTTCAGCTTAAATGCTTTCTGAAATCAGAAAATATTAATCCCTTACATTCGTAAATAATATGTGAGGGTATGAAGTGTATCGGGGACGTAATGGTGTTATCGAATGAAGCCAGATAGACACGAGGAATTAAAAAGATATCAAATCCTTTTTCTATTCCCCTTTTCGTTTTTTTCATCAAACATAGTATTTCTAAAAAGGTCCGTTCCTACATTATAAATCATTGCATTTTATTTTAAAACCAGAAAGTGTTTAGACTGTTAAGAAAGCAATAAATTAGGGTTTTGGATGAAAGGTTACATGTACAGGGTTGATTCTATTATGCATGCATGCATTTAATCCTACATGTTTTTTTTTTACTTGTATACACGTGTGAAATTGAATTGCTCCATAAATATTCTTTTAAAAAGGAATTATGAGGAACTTTCTGATATTAATTAGCGAACATGAAAAGATGTAATGACCTGCCAAATGTAGTTGGCAAGCCTGGTTTTTGCAAAATAAGAAAAGCTAAAAATTAATTAAGTGCACAACAAAATTATATTAACACTGAATATATATTAATTATATTTATAAATATATATTAACCCAACATATAAATCCGTTTCAATTATTTTTAATAATTCTTATATTATTGCTAAATATTCGTATGTAAAAAGTAGAAACATGTTGAACCTTCGAAATCCAAAGACAAATTTTATTTTAGAATCGAAAATAGTTCTGAGGCTGCCCAAGCAGCCAACACTATAACCAGTGAGTGCTTTACATCCATACAAAAAGATTAGAAGGTTAGATTCGATACGAAGCGAAGTTGATGGCAAATGTCGGACAACATGTAGCTTCTAAAACTTTCGGATTAAGTTCAATGAGATATGTGTAAATGAAGAAAAATGAGTTGAGATACTTACAAAATTGTTACATGAACTCGGATTTATGAATAATGGCTCTAATAATAAAAAAAAAAAAATTCAAGTTGAAAAATAAAAATTTTTTGCAGAAATAGTCGAACGCTTACACTGACATTTCAAGAATCAACAAGTTTATAATAATTACAGAATCTCAGAAGTTTTTCTTGCCTTTTCTATAAATGGTGCGTATTTATGCACATATACATAGTTACAAAATAATATATTGAATCTCGGATCTTTTACTTAAACTAAATACATGCATACATATATGAATAAAATAAAATAAAAGGATTACCCAACCTTTAACATACCAAAATCATTTCATGTTTCACGGTCATTACTGATATAAAAATATGCATGGATATAGTTTTAAAACTCTTAACTCATACATATTTCAATTTATAGGTTTGTAAAAGAGAATCCAAATTCCAAATATAAATTTTTTTGTATATAAAAACCATATTTACCGTCGAAATATGTACACACATTTATTCTATAGAAAATATATACATACATAGAATAAAATTTTAAATTCATATTCGAAATAATCAAAGACGAGTATGTGTTCAAGATTATCATTTACGTATATATCAATATTAATATGTATAACAGTTCACTATGCACGGACATATGTTAAAATAATATAAACCAAATCACAAATATTATTTGCTTATAATATGCAGTAAATATTACATATACATGCATATATAGTGCAGTATACACATATAGAGAGGCCACAGGTCGGAAATGTATTCAAAATCTATAAAACTTTTCGGATTTCAATACAAAAACGAAAAAAGAATAAAATATGTAGTATAAAAGTTTTTCACCCATACGATTTTAAAAATGATAAAATATATACATACATTATAATTATAGTGAAAGTTAAACGCAGTAGATTTTTTTATTCTTATTGTGCAAATTGCAAATAATATTCTACAAAAGTGTGCATTCGGTATGACCATAGACAAACAGTTATGTCAACGAATATTGCCAATATTTTCATCCACAAATAAACATAACAAGCAGTAACAGAAAATAGGCTACCAGCAGCGCTTCTGACACCGCAAAATATTTTGTAGATTTTCTATTCTAGGTTTCTACGCATACATGTACCGCACTATGGAGTAAAATTGATTCACACTCATACATTCATTATTAAATAAATTAATATCTTCTAAAACACAAAATAAAAAAAATCATTATAAATATCTTCTTTAAAATGAAAATTGCAAACAAGAAGAAAAAAATTTGCCCTCCCTTTTGCAAACACTGTTGTATTCAGAATACTGATCCTTTAGGTGGTTATTGATACGTGTGCTAATTTATTTAAATAAATTTTATCTTTTGATTTGCTGTTCTGATGTTGCGTTTGAATTATATAATATGAATATATAGGTACAAACATATAAAGCAAATATGAATTGCATTTGGTAAAATTTATCTGCATAATATTTAATAATTTTAACTTTTATTAAATAATAAAAACTCTCCACTTTATAATTAGAAAAATATAATTTTCATTAATTTTATATCCTCACGTCACTTACTGTGTTTAAGTTGTTGTTATCGTAAATTTCATAAGGTAACTCAATATCATTTTGTTCCATACGTGAATTTTATTTATTTCTAAGTAAAATGTGGATACATCTACATTTATGAAGATGCCTATCTTCGTCTCCCTCAGTTTTGAAGATAACTAGCGCTACTTTTGTTCTATATTCACCTCTTTTTCGTCAAATCTTTGGTCTTATATACAAAATTTCTGAAAAATTCGTTCTACATTCTGAATAATTCTGCACTTTCAAATTTCGTAATTGTTTCTATCAGTAGTTATTTTCAGCGGTTGTAGAATCTGATAATATAAGGTTCTTAAGAATACCCAGGGTTTTCTATGGGAACATGATATCTACATTTTTGCAAAAAAAAGGTATGAATGCAGTATACTTAAAATTTTATGCAAAAAAAATATTTTAATTTTTCCAGTTGTTTTAAAGATTTGAGAATTGTTTCGAAAATTTTTTTGACAAAATTAGATATCAACAGTTATTCGCTTCTCGAGATCATAAAATGTTCTAAGATGGCGTTGAAATATAGGCAGGTCATGTTATACACTTTTGAATTGAAAATGTATTCCAGTTTTTATACCGCTTCGTGTCAAGTTGAAAATGGTCTGCACATATTCATTTTCACATTTCATGTTTAAATGTTCATGTTGGTTATTTTCATATAAGTAAAACGCACGTTTAGCAACATTTAAAACTAGATAAGTGAAGTTATTCAGTTCTGATTGTAGTATAAGAAGTTCCACTTCTTAAACCATCTTCACTAAACTTTCACTATAGTTAATGTTTTAGTAAAACAAAAATAACACAAAAAAAATTTCAATGATTTTTTACTCAAAATGGCAAAAATGTAGAATTCATGTTCTGACAGAAAACCCTAGATACATACTATATATTGTTGATGAATTCTTCTTCTTTATATTTTTCAATTTTATTTACAACAGTAATTGTAAATATTAAAATTAGCTAAAACTATGAGAACTCTATTGAGAGACAGGCATCTTAAATTAAAAATACCAATAAGTTTAAATAAATGAGACATATAGTTGCCAGAAAAGTGTTTTATTGTTTTAAAACAAAGTAACCATTTTTTGGGGTCCAGAATCTGTAATTTCGCTAAAAACTTTTCTCAAGTGGAAATATAGAACAACCCTTTAAGGATTATAACCGCAAAATATTTGTAAATCATATACGACATTAAATCTATTGCAATATTTTTGTGGTGTGATTTATTCAATAACAAAAATTATGGCAGCTTTGATGATGAATACTTAATGAATATCAATTGACTGAGCTTTTCTCAAAATTTAAAACTAAATTGGGAAACTGGGCAATCACATTTAAGAAGAGGCATCAAGTACTGAAAATATTACAAAAAGTACGTAATAAACGAAATTAGCTAAAGACACAAAATTTTTTTGCATATATTTAACGGGTTTTAATACATTGTTAAATAAATTCCGGTACCAGTTATTTCTTCCTACTAAAAAAATATTTTATTTTAAGACAGAAAGCACATTCAAATGACTAAAGAAAAACAGACGCACAAAAGTTTCTAGCTTTTTACCGACCGTATTGTGTAAACAATAGGTAGGTTATGTGATGACAACAAATTTTGCATATCGAGTTTTCGGTGGGAATGCACTTCTCCATAGTAGGGAACTAACTATTTTTAGCAACCTGTCGGTCCGTCGGTCTGTCGGTCTGTCGGTCTGTCGGTCTGTCCGTCTGTGTGTGCACGCGTGCATCTCAAGTTCTGCTGAACCAATTTTGATGAAGTTTTATATGTAAGTTTATTTCCACCACGGCACGGATTGATCAACTTTTGGGATATATCAGGCCGCGGGAACTGCACGTTTTAGCGGGCCTGTTTTACATTTTTGAACATTTTGAAGAAAGTATTCAACCTATTTACTTGAAATTTCATATATAAGCTCAGCTCGACCGTCCACAAAAATTCCTAGCTTTTGGAAGAAATCAGGCATCAGCAACTGGACGTTTACTCCGGGCCAAATATACATTTTTGCATGTATAAAGAGAAATAATTGACCGATTTCATTGAAATTTAATACTTGAATTCCTCGTATTAAAACAATGAACATATAAATTTTTTGGAAAGATCAGGGCTTGAAAACTGATTTGCGGGCCGATTTTACATTTTTCACCATTTTGAAGAAAATATTCAACCGATTTCATTGAAATTTCATATATTAGTCTTGCTCGACCGTCCGCGAAAATTCCTAACTTTTGGAAGAAATCAGTCATCGGCAACTGGACGTTTACCACGGGCCAAATATGCATTTTTGTGTATATAAAGAGAAATAATCAACCGATTTCATTGAAATTTAATATTTGAATTCTTCGTATTAAAACAATGAACATGTAACTTTTTTAGAAAGATCAGGCATCGGAAACTAGACCTTTACTGCGGGCTAAATATACATTTTTGCGTATATAATAAGGGAAATAATTGAGCGATTTCATTGAAATTTAATACTTGAATTCCTCGTATTGAAATAATGAACATAATATAAATTGTTTGGAAAGATCAGGGCTCGAAAACTGATTTGCGGGCCGATTTTACATTTTTCACCATATCTACGGAACGAATTGATGGAATTTCTTGAAATTTAATATTTGAGTTCTGGTTAACTGACGAGCATTTCTGGGAATTCGGGTAGTACAAAGCGAAACTCTACTAAGAGCCAAATTTACATTTTTCTAGGTATGTTAACTATAAGCTTACTAATGTCCTAAAAATTGGAAAGAAGCATTTAAAAGACATTTTTATAATATTCTGTAACCATTTCACTTAACTAGACAATATACAATGCGGTCGGTTATGTGCTGATCACATCAGATTTTTTTAATTTTCTTGCATTTTCTACAGTTGATTTTGTAATTGTGTATATAGTTTTGACACCTTTCATGTTATCGTCCTATAGTGGGGTATTTGATTTTACAATATTATGATTGGTATATTTCGGATTAATTCAATTTTATCCAGTTCCAATATTAGTCCAATAGTTCAACCTGAATTTGTTTTATTCCAAAACGAATTTCATAGCAATTATAAATTTTTTGAAAAAATCACTGAGCAATGAAAAAATACTCGTAAACTAATTAATACGTGAATCTAAAAGGGATCTTGTCAATACCATCTGTGGGATTTTTAGTTTCGGACCATGCCTATGCAATACTTAATTCATTAACAAAGCGCAATAAACCACTTTTCTTAACGCAATAACCTTGAGGTTTCGTTGTTCACCAACTCAATAATTTGTACAAAACGAAAATGTCAACATCATAACATCATTTGAAAAGATAAATGAGTAAATAAATTATTTCATAAAATTTAAAGGACTCAATTTTTCTGTACAGAAAATTTCTTAATTTAATTAATTTTTTATTTATAGCACTAATGTGTATGCGTTATTTGGATATTGCTGCAGTGACTAAGTGAATTTCAAATTTCATATCATGTTTAGTACAGTGCACGGAATTCTATATTAAATGTTTTGAAAAATTTTAATTTAAACTAGTTAAAAGAAAACTTTATCAGCAAATTCATATGATATGCATTATTCTGCAACTTAATAATGCCTTTGTCACTATATGTTTTCAGTATTTTGTACACACTAACTGGATTATATTTTTGTAAAATCCTGCATAAAATATCTATTTATATTTCTTTTAATATAAACTTTGAATAAATGTTACGTTTTTTTAAACAAATTTTTGATTTCATGACAAAATATTTTCTTTTACATAAAGAAAAAATCTATACAGATTATAATTAAAAATATCCTCTTCAAATGAATGTCCCTTTTTGTGTATTGATATAAGCTTCAATTTCGCGAATGAAAATTCTACTCTAATTCTAAAATCTTTATGTGTATTTAAAATTGAAATATAGACATATGGAATTCGATATTTTTTGCAAATACAGAATAATACAAAATAATTCCTCCATACAAATAGAAATGAAAAAGAGTATAAGATAAAGAGATTACCGAATCCCATCAATATTAATCAAAATAGAAAACTGAAACAGTTTGTGTTATTATTATTTACAAGTAAATGGACAACAAATTTCAATGACAAAATATATAGCCCATCTCTATAAAGTAAGATATTTGCTAAAATTTTTCTCTTTTCAAAAATTCTAAATTGAATAAAGTTGAACTCATAAAATCCTTATATAAATATACACATATACATTCATATATACATCGAATGAAGAACAAAAACGAAATAAAAACCTTTTTATCCTTTTCTCATAAATACCTGATGAATACTGAAAGGAATTTATTGTTACATTCAAAATTTCCACTTGAACTGTAAATGAAAACAGCGAATTTTATAAATTTTACATATGGTGAGAGACAGTGACATAAAAAGATAAGTTGACCCCCTTTTTTTTGAATTATTATTGAACACTGCCTATTGATTGTCTCATCGGCATATCATCATCTATGAAAATATTTTAACTTATAAGTAATATATGAGAAAATTCAATGCGCTCAGATTGACAAGTTATTAGGTTCAACTCTTCTAAATTTTTGTTCTTCTATTTACTAAAATCAGAAAATATGGTCTATGAATATATAATGTTGTTGCTTTATAACCAATAGGCTTAAAATGCATCGATTAAGAATTGAAATCGAACAAAAGTAAAATGAAAATAAAAAATAGAGAAAAAGTTCAAATTTTAAAAAGACCTTATGAATATGCTTTTGAAAATTGAGTTCACATATACATACATATGTTCAATATGTCGATCTGTATATACGTACGTTTTTTGTACATATTATTAAAGATATGAAAAAAGGGATGTGCTCCTCAATAAAAACAAAAATCTAGAAAGACATTACAAAAATTTAGAAATTTATGAATGAATTTGGAAGCACTTTACTTCCACGTCTAAGGGGGGTGTTGAAGAAAAATATCGCAACTTGATTATGTAGTAGAATATTGTTGTCAACAGTGTACACATGCCTATCTATTCATGTGTATAAAACGTACATCCATACAAAGAGTAGATTATAACGTATATTTTGTATAAGATGTGTGTTATTAGTTAAATTATATACATATATGTATACATATGAGACTAAAATATTTTCAATCATAATTTATAATATAGGATATTGTATAAGCAAATAAAGTGTTTGTCGAACCGCAATTAATGAAAAAGATTTATTTCAGAAATGTTTGAAATTACTTTTTACAGTTTTGTTTATCAAATTTAACGTTTATCAAGATATTGCTTGAATCAAACATTTAGCGTTACAACAAAAGAGCAGAGATTGACAGCATTCATTTACAATTAGAAACTATCATGAATTGCCAAGCTCGTCCGTCACCAATTATGCGGGAGACATGTGTGATTTATTGTCAGTAAATAAATTTTAAACAACGTAGAACTAATTAATATAATTCAAATATTGTAAATAAATTCAAAGAAGAGAGTTATTCAGGAAAAAATGTGGTAAAATAAGACAGAGCTTGAAATTTTTCGGTTAACTGCACAATTTTGTACCGACCACGTTGAATACAATAAAGGGGGTTATGTGATGGCATCAAATTTTGGATGTTGAGTTTTCAATGGGAACGAACTTCTCCATAGTATAGGGAAACGCAAATAAACTTGACCATTTTGCGGGCCGTTTTTCAAATTTTTGCGCACATAAAGAAAAATTATCAACAAAGTTCCTTCACATAATGGTATTTACAATGACTGTATAAATTTTTTTGGAGAGATTACGTCTCGGAAACTGAGCAAAGGGCCGACTTACAATTTTCGCCATGTCTACAGAACTAATTTATTGAATTTTTCATCATTAATATTTAAGTTTTGGTTGCTACTGAAGTTAGCAGGTGAACTTTATAGAGGAATGTCAGCTAAAAGCTGACTAGTGTCCTTAAAATTGGAAGTGTTTAAAACGCATTTTTATAATCTTTTGTGTAAAACTAGACAATATACATTGCGGACGGTTATATGCTGACCACATCAGAAAATTTGAAGGAAAGATATCACATAAGAGAAAATAAATATAGCATTCCTATGATTATGAATTTTAAAATATCTTTCAGACCAACAAACTCTTTGTTTTAGAGCTGGAGAAGGAGTAGTTTTATTTGCTTTTGCTTACAAATACTCCAAAAAATCTTTGACAATAACCATTCGAATGATTTCACATCAGATTAAGTAGTTATAAAAACTAGAGGACTCATTAACTAAAACTCACTTTTCTTGAAGATTATTTATTGCTAGAGTGATAATGTGCCACTACCTGAACTAGTGATGAACTTAACGTCTGTGAGGTTAATTTTTAATTCTCAGCTTTTTTGAATAATTCTTACGATTTTAAATGTTTTTATACGTAATAATTGTAAACTGAGCGCTCAATAATATTCTATAATATACGTCAGAAGAAAAACTGCAATGAAATACAAGTTCATAAATAAAGTTTAAAGCTTCCTGTACTCAATAAAGTAATACATCTTGTATTTTCGTGCAATATAAATTATATTTCATGAAATTTTACAATGTATAATGTTAATTCATATATGAATTACTCTCATTTTTAATTATTATAAAGATTTTATCCTTGTAGAAACATTTCCTATATACCAAGTAAAGGTTTTATAAATTCAATAAACTATCATGTTTCAATTTTTATTTGTGTAAATATGTATGTACGTGTATTTATAGCAATATATGAACTTGAATATTTTATATTTTATGATTAAATACAATAAAATTTTCGATTAAAGACATCGAATACGAAATTCAGACCTTTAATACACCTTGCATTTCTTCCAGTCATAATAAAGCAAACAATGCTACGTAAACTGCAAAAAATGAAAGTATAGTAATAAAAATTAATTGAAAAGGATATTTCGATATCCTTTCTATGTATAGGCAATAACTACATATAATATGAAAATGTTCACCTATATACCTTTATTAAATCTTAATCAATATACGTGAATATGTTTTAAACCATATCTACAGATAAATAGTAATAGAAAGGTTTATGGATTTTTAGTCAAGGTGGAATATTTTGAATTCTAACTACAGCACTATATTATCTTTTATTTTTTATTATTTATTTTTTTCTGGTTATTTCCTTATTTATTTTGTATT
The DNA here is from genome assembly GCF_029603195.1 of Condylostylus longicornis. NCBI lineage: Eukaryota > Metazoa > Arthropoda > Insecta > Diptera > Dolichopodidae > Condylostylus > Condylostylus longicornis. Next base: position 6,487,455 of record NW_026578017.1, on the reverse strand, counting down.
TTTCATTGCTTTAATCCTGAGTATTTTTTGATGGTATATACGTACATACATATAAATTGACATTTACAAGATGGTTCAGCCGGTTTGTATTTACTTTAAACTTTTATAATCATCTTAAACATCATCATGAAATGCATTTATATCTGTAACGCCTACGGTAAGGAATATGCACACCTTTTCGTTGCATCACAAAAATTTAATAGAGTTATTTCAGATAACTTTCATTTCGAGAATCTCTCCATGCACTTGTTTGTAGTTTTGTAAAATAAGAGGAATAATTTTCGATGTTTCCGCATTTCCGGAATTTATAAATTGCTTCGATACAGCTTTGATTTCTATACAGAGTATAGTTTGTAAAAAAACTTGCATTTTCAAAAGTTGTAACAAAATGAGAAGACAATGCTTTTGCTGAGATTTATTTTTTCAAAATATCATGCTTTTGTCCTTAAAAATATAAAAATTTTCTAAACAAACTGACAAACGGAACAAACTGAAAACAAACCGAAAGACAGTGATGGAAACATTTATTCCAAGTTCTTCTACAAATGTACCAATAACTCTGTTTTTACTGCTTTCTTGTCTGTTATATTATTATGGAATCGTTTAAGCTTAGATAAAAAGCATTCTCTGGGAGAATTCGGGATCCTTACCCACAGGAGAAGGCGCTCAACCCGGAGGAGCTACGGTCTGCCGGGCCTTTAATGTTAATCAAATTTATCAGTTCCTCGAAAGGATGTTGTAGGGCCTTGCCCCACACCTAGTTTGGCAGCATAACAGACCTTTTCCAGTTGTGGTGCATCGTTACCCTTTCTTTGCAATATACAATCTAAGTTAATAGATATAAATATGAAATTCTGTTTGGCCAAAATTGAGATACACGCACGCACACATTGAAACACTTATATACAAAAAATTAGTTAGAAATCTCTTGTAAAATGTTTCTGTGACATGCAGAAATGCATTTCCGTTGAAAACTCGACATGGTGGCATTATGCTACACCCAATTGTATGCAATATTTTTTATTATAAGGAAGTAATGGTACCAAATATTTTCAAAATATAAATAAAGCAAAAAATTATCAACATTAAGGAAATGGACATGGGCAGAACACCTGGTACAAAAGCACGTGCATACACATATGTACAAAATTGTACGTGGAATGAAAAAATACTTTGATCCTGATTAATCCTAAAAGAGGTCGTAGTATCTGATACAGAAAATAGCTAATTCCTTAATTCTGTCAGTTTGATACTTTTGGATTTTAGATATTGTTCTCTATTCCGATTTTGTTTGCCTCTGTTCAGATTATTTTTTTTTTTTGTTAGCTCAAAGTTTTATATTTCTCTTGTCACCAATTTCCCTTGATTTTGTTAAGGTTGTTGTTGTCTTTTTGATTGAAATTAATAATGAATCAATGCCCTATATACAGAATATATACACGTGTGTATGATCATGTTTTAACTAAATATATATATACATATAGTATTACGCGTTGTAGTTTGTGGTAGTTGGCAAAGCCAATTAGTAAAATATAAACGGAAAACTTCTTTTATATATTTGACGTATTAAAGATAATTTTTTTTATTTAGCAAAATAAAGTTTAATAACTAGCCAATAAATAATATGGGTTACTATACTATAAGAAATTCTCCTGCCGGTATTTAGGATTTTCCACAATACGCGATTTCATTTCAGTAATACAATACACAAGTTTTCAAAATCAAATTTGTTTGAAAGCAAGGTCCAAAGGCCAATAGCTTGAATATAATCATAAAACTCTTATGGATAAAATCCGAACACAATAATTTTTTTCCGACAAGTTTTGACAAAAAAAACACCTTTACAGTATTTTAGAAGTGAAAAACAAATTGACTGGCCCAATCATGCTTTAGTAATAAATATGTTATTGCTATTTATGAATCTCAAAATTATTTCTGTTTCTAGTTAACCAATTATAAAAATCGGATTATAAAATTATAAAAAATGTAAAACTTACCATTAACTTTAGTTAAATCAAAATCTCTTCTATCAATATTAGTTGAAGCTGCAGATACTGTTGATGGCATTATTTTATCAGTACTTAAACTATTTCCAACAGATGGAATTAACGTAGGATGTCCAACAGTAGGCAAACCATTTTCTATTACTGACAACGGTGTACTAACTTTAGGTGTTGTAGCTAAATTACGATTTTGAAAAGGATTGGATTGTTGTTGCTGCAATTGCTCTTGATGATGTTGCTGAAAATGATGATGTTGTTGATGGTGATGTTGTAAAATATTATGTTGTTGCAAATGTTGATGCTGTTGTTGTGGTTGCTGTTGCTGTTGACTTATTTCTGACGATCTTTGGATAGGAGTTTGAGTACAATTAACTAGATTATTTGTCATATTATCTGTGTTACAATTTCGAATTGGTGAATTTTGATTTGAAGATCTCAAATTATTTTCACTTGTGTTAGCATTTATATTATTGTTATTTGTGGTACTTGCTATATTTGACATTCTTTTATTTTCAATATTGCTACTACTATTAAATGGTTTTGGACTGGAAGATAGATCATCTTGATTCATCGATGAAACAGAGAAATTTTTGTCAGATGAAAGAGATTCTCTTAAATTTACTTGTTGATGTGAAGGTGGTGGAGTTAGTGGCGGAGTAACAGAACGCTCCTTTTTCAAATGCAATAATGGGGGCACTGTAACTGTACCAGGTGATTTTGATCGAGTAAGAGCAAGAGCTTGTGTCTAAAAAGAAATAAAGTTATTAAAATTTTTTTGATTAAATTGAAGAAATTGAAATTTTAATAAGAATTTTTTTAATTGTTCAAAGCATTATGCCAAAATGATTTTAGAAAATTATTATAGACTCTAGAAAAAATTATATTTGCATAGAAAACAATGTTTGTCGATTTCAGCTATTTTGTTTAATCGTCGGGGTACCATCAAGCCAGATTTACATTGTGGTATGGAATAAGGAAGCCATAAAAAAATTTTCAATTACCTTTCAGTCTTTAGTGAAAAATCTTCCACTGCCAAATTTCTAAGAATTTTTCAACCATTTTCATATTCTTTTTTAAAACCATAACCGCTTAAACTAATTAACTATCTTACCTGTGAGAGATTCAAATTGATTATAACTTATTTGGTATTAAAATTAATAAAAACTCAAAAATAAAATTTTTATTTTGGCATTTAATTATAACAAAAACTGAAGACTACAAAAGAAAAGCCTAAAAGTTTAAAATTATTTATTCTGAGATTTTTTTTTGAAAAATCATTATCAAATTAAAAAATAAGATGACAAAAACAAATTCCAATAAATCACATAAGATTTCATGATTGTTGTCATTTTCCATCCTCATCTCCCCCTCTTTATCCTTGCTTTACATATTTTCAAAGAGAAAAAAAAATTACGATAAACACAAATCAATGCACAAATTTACTCCGTCAACTAATGTATAAAATTTTGTCAGTTCAAATACAGCAAAAAAAAAAAGCAGACCTTTAATTTTTTTTTACTTGTTACTAATTTTTAAAAGCAATCTAAAACCAATCAGAGAATATTGCCATTTCTGGCACTTGTTCAATCAATTTATTATGATCTCGATCTCGAAAAACTTGAATATATTTCATTTTTTGCTTATTTTTTTGTTAACCCTTAATATTTTATTGTTGATTTGTTTCTTTATTTCTGTTTTAGTGTTTTTCTTTATTTTCTCCTTCAATATTTCAATAACCAATCACTTTATTTGTCTGGACTCTTCATAGAACCCTTCATCACTATCATTATCAATATTAATATTATCATGAATCATCATTGGCAACATCATATACTCAAAAAAAATCATCATAAAATAATGCAGTATTTAAAAGAAAATGTTTAAAAATGATAAAATCAGAGAGAAAAAAAAAACTTAAAAATTCAATCGATTATGAAATTCCTGGATACACCAAAATAAGACAATATTTCGTCTGCCATCAAGACGAAAGTCAGTAAAACAAAAATTTCATTTTGCTTTTTTTTCTTTTCTGTAATGCTTATGGATTTTTGCAACATAAATATTTTTGGTTTTTTTTTTGTCCTTGCTTGCATCGTAAGATGAGTGAAGAATAATTCTTGATTAAGATTGCCTAATTCGGATAACCAAATAACAAAAGAGATACATATAAATGTGAAGATACACGAATATGTACATACATATGTATGTACGTATATGATGAAAAAGAGAAGTGACGTAGAAAATAAGAAGAAAAACCAATAGAATGTATTTATGTAGATGGATACAGAAGCGTACCGACTTGTTGCTTTTTCAGAGCCTTTATAATAAATAACAGCACCGCACTGAGGAAGATATTGAAAATTTCATTATCAAAATTTTAAAGTCCAAAGAACAAACAAAAATTTTAATTTCAAATTAGAGAAAAAAAATGTAAAAATGAAAAAACAATTATCGGTTGGTCTAATTATGAAAAATCCAAAGTTATTATTACTCTTAATATAATTTGCAGATTATGTTAAAGATGTGAAAGGATAAAAGTAAGAGGTGTAAACTTATTTCAAATTTCCATTGAGGTAAGCTTATAATTTTGGTATAAAGTTTAGGCCAAAACTACAAAATGTAAAAGTTTGTACGTTTATAAAAATTTTATGACTCTTTTTCGCCAAATAATAAAATATTGCACTATTCCCTAAATGAATTCTAGTGCGATATGAAAAATTTGAAAGTCTTTTAAACATTTTTTAAGATATTATCAAAAATATAAAATAAGCGCATAGTAAAGCCCCAGTTTATCGAGCTTTATTTTTCTAGAACGCCTTTCAACTTTCATTTTAATAAAAAAAGCTAGTCCATAAAATTATAAGCAAAACTGACCCTATTACGAGTATTCTGTAAAATGTTGAAAATCAAAAATGAAGGACCGCTTAAGGTTTACTTCCTTGCGTCAGATCTTTCCAACAAATCTTTAGTTGTGTTAGAAATGTGAAGTGTGTTGCCAGTAAAAACCTTGGCCCAATTTTATCAAAAACCGTTAGTGACATCAATTAAAAAATAAAATTAAAATATAACGGTTTAAAAGATTAAATAAGCATATGTTAACGGTCCGCTTTGTAGAACCTGATGTCACTTAAAAATTGATTAACTCATTCATCATGTGAACATAAAGTAGTTGATTTTTAAATTTAGTAAAAATTGGTTAATTTATTTTACTAGTGATTCGACACTGCTGTTAAAGGAATTTCCCCCAAAAACTTTTTTTAAAATTTACGAAAAATGATTGAAATATTTGAGTTAATTATATTTAATTAAAATTGGTATATGATGTGAAATTGAAAATTTATTCTCATAATGATTATGTTTGCTCTCATTATTCTTAATCCTTAACATATCTCTGCATTTTAAATAGTCAAACATCACCACTTGATAACAAAATATCTACTTATTTATTTTTTGTTCTTTTGCTTTGTCTTTTATACGGTAGCAAAATTCTTCGGTAACAATAACAATTTTGTCATTAAGGTGCGCAAAGTTTTGAATTTTAAAATACAATTTTGACGATTTATTATGAACAGATAGTATAAAAATTTTAAATCTGAAAAAGGCATTCCAAAATCGTATAAATATTACTTTTATAATCTGAGCAAAAACTATAAAAACAATATATCAACAGACAAAATATTCAAAAAAACTGATTTCATATATTATATACTTTTACATACATACAAACATGGAGATTGATTCGCAAAATCTTCATGTCCATTTTTACCTTAGAATTTACGTTTATAGTAAGTAAGGTAGCTAAATTTTTTATTTTGTCGTCATCATATCACAGCATGAAATAATTTTAAGAATATATTGTTCATGTACAAGTTCATCTTGTTTAGAGCGAGTGCTATTGAACTTTCTTATAATTTTTTTTTTCTGCTCTTTTTAATTAAGTTTAAATTTTTAATAAAAAAAATGAGAAAAACTAAAAGTATAAGTGTATATGCATGAATTCTTCAAAATTAAGGAATTCACTTCGAACAACAATCATTATTAAAATAAAATAAAAGGTAAAAAATGATGAAAAATATTGCTAAGTCTTGAAGAAATCAATAACATTTGTGCCAAAGTAAAAATTAATTTTTTTTTAAAGAAATATGAAAATTGAAAATATTGTAAGCGATACAAATAGTTTGATAGCATAATGAACATTTCTAGAACTCGAACTATCTGAACAAATTCTGAAATTTAAAATTCATTTTTTCGAATTAATTTGTAAATTAGTTAAAAATTGATTTGTTAATAAAATTTACGACAAACAATTCGGACAAATTTCTGAAAAAGTCTACAAATTCTAATTTTTGCTAAGTTAGAGTTTTGAACAGTGTGTAAGGTGAGTTTGACAATGTTATGTACACTTATATATAATATGTATGTATCATATAATATGTCAAATATCTTTGCTTCCATGTTTTAAATTAATCGGTTTTAAAACAATCTTTTTATTATTTAAACTTTAATACTGCAGTGTTAAATGTGTGTAAACAAATGCATTATGGAACGCATTTGGAATTTATTAATTGCGTAAAATTGTATGCTTTGATTCTTTGTTTTTCCAATGTTTTATGGCTGAAAAATGTAAAAGGAGACAAATGCAGTGCCAAATTATACACAGTGCATGTATATGTTTATATGTACTTGTATACTCTGTGGTTTACTTTTTGTTGGATATCCAAAAAAGTTCTTAAAAAATATTGAACTGAGTGCAATATAGATATTCTTTTTCTATTTTGCGAAGTTTCGGCCTCTTTTATACAATGTAGAATTTAAAAGAGTGTAATCATATAATATAACTAAATATTATCTACTATTAATTGCAAAAATCTAACAAAACTCATTGCAAAAAGCACCGATTAAATGCTATGTGTATATAGGAACTCTAAAATTTGTTCTGTGTGTTTTTTGTTTACTTTGGAAAAAATATAGCTAAAAAACCTTATTAATAATACAAAACGAAAAAAAAACGCTGTCCTTTTGCAATAATTTTTTATGAAACGAAGTCAAATTTTAAAGACGATTTGTCAAAATCAGACTTTGCGGATATTATACGATAAATTTCCGTCGGAACGACAAATTAATTAAAACATTACATTTCTATGTATTTTTGATCATACAAACATTGTGCATTATAATAGTGCAATATAAATTGAAATTGTGAAATGCTACAGTGGTTTATTATTTTAAGTCTAATTTTATTTCAATCGCTAATTGTTACTCAAATCGCACAAATAAAATTTCCTATACAGTTTGCTTAAATGATAATTAGAAATTTCATTAAATTTCACTTTTATGCCCGGAAAAGTGTTGAAAATTTTATGGCAATAAACATTTCAACTATATTAGTATAACAAAAAGTGTTACCAAACAAGAAAAAAAAAACAGCAGACAAAACTTTTTTCTTTTTGCTTTGGATTGCTAAAGAACACAAATACATCAACACAATTATTTTAATTTTTCATATTGAGGAATCAAGGTAAAGACAGTAATGATGATGATGATGAATAAAATATTGGCGATAACAGCGATCAGGAAAAAATATGATGTTAACTTGAAAAAATAAGGAAGAAAATGTGTTTTTTGCTCATGTTTATTTGATAAAAGCAACAAAAACAGCAAAGTTTGAAGATGCAACAGGTAAAACATCTTATAGATACATACTCGTATTAATTGAAAGGAATTTTTTGGATAAATTTTTGACATTAATGTTTGTTTCTGTCTTTTGGTTTATTTAATTTTAATTTTTTTTTATAAATTGTTATGTGGCATGTACTAACAACCAAAAACATCAATTCAAGACAAAAAACGAAAAGAAAATTGAAATACTTATTTTAAATCTTTTTTCATTTTGTCTTCCAGATTTGTTTTTGTTGTGTAGAGTCTTTTTGTGGGTCCATCAAACGAATAGCAGTTCAAGTTCTATGACATTAAAACCATCGTTCAAAATATTTTCTCATTAGTGAATTTTTAAATATGCAGCAGGAAAAAAGTGATGATGTATTTATTTTTACCTGTAAAATTGTTCACATAACATTACATTAAGTTCTTCAATTGTTTGTACAGGAACATTGTGGTGTACATACATAATATCTAAATATATATTTTATATTATTTGAAGATTAAAAATAATTTCTGTTTTTAAATTGAACATTACTAAAATTTTATAATTTGCGATTTCTTACTTTTACTTTTAAGAGTTGATAAGAGAATTTCGGCTTGCTGTCATTTTTTAATACTAAAAGGAAGCCTTTAATGGCAAATGCCATTTGCATGTCATATTAATACTATTTATATTATACCTTAAAATTTTGACAGTTAGAGTTTGGTTGCTTTTAATGCAGTTGATATAAAAATGCTTAAGTCGAAATGATTCTGTTGCCATACAAGGCAAGTAGTACTTGTTGGATTTGACCTATCCAAAAATTTAAGTTCAATTATATAAGAAAAAGCGAATTTGGTTGATGAAGAAATTCCAAATTGAATTTAATTTGGAATGCGAAACGCAATTGTCAAAAAAAAACAAATTGGATCTTGATTTATTAAGAACCAGATTAGAAGAAATATAAATACTAAGCGTCAAAATTTCGACGTACCACTAATGCGGTTATTTTGAATACAGCATACAACGTCCGTTTAGGTTAAGCATTTATGAATACTGTAGATATTAAGCACGTACATATATGTCAAAATGTAAGTGTCAAATTAAAATCTTATAACGATACATGTGTTGTAGACATGAAAAATACTGTTATTGCGTCCACAATCTCGCATACCTGCGTCCTGTTTTTACCATTGTTCTCTTTTTTTCGAATGAATTATTAAAAAATACTGATTTTATTAGTAATGTTAATTTACTAATAATTTTTATTAGTGTTTTGACTTTTGACGTTTGACGCAACCGAAATTTTATAAAAATTTCGATAAGATCAAGATTTTGATAAGATTAGACATGCGGAAAAATGAAATTATTGTTGATGATTATTGAATTATTCATCAAAAATGTTGATAAAACGCGTACAACCTACACCACAGCGAAAATATTGTTAAATTACGTGACGATTAGTACAAAATCAGGATGGCTTCAACCTAACTAAAGTGCTAATAATAATAGAACAAATATAAACTGTGAAATTAACTATTTGAATTAAAGTAATTACTGCTAAACATATGTAAGTGTTTGATTAAATATCGTAAAGTATTGGGAAATAAAATTATTTTTCCACACTCGATTAGAACACGTACATAGACGTACATAGCTTAGTTACTTATATGCATGTGTATGGCTCAAATACATTATACGAGTACCTATGACAAAATTCAGAATATTTATTGTAGTCAAATATTTAAATTCGTATGTGCGTATGTATGTGTAGGTATTTTTAAAATTTTAATTGAAATCAGTCAAAACACAATTTCTTTTATTACATTCCAAAAAAAATGTTCTTGCCACTATCAAAATTCCCACAAGAAACATATCGAAAATTCTATCAAAAAAAAAAAAATTTTAAATAAGTCATTAAATTAATCATTTAAATTAAAAAACGCATTTACTAGCATTTAAATTTGACAAATTATTGTTGCTGTATTAAAAGAAATATTTGTGCTTATTTTGTTGTTACAAGTACATATACTCGTACCTACATTCATATATTTATAATAAAAATTTAACCCCAGCAATTATGCGCAGTTGATAATTTCTTTAAATTTTAATATTAATGTACATACATACATGTATGAACGCATGCTTCAATGAATGTGTAAATTTCTATTTTATGTCTACAATCAGATTGACACAATTATTTTTTCTCCAACCCCAGATTCAAAGAATGTCGTTCAAATTACAATTAAAACGAATGAATTTATTCGCTTTTTTCTCTCTCTCTTTCTCTCTTTGTTCTACGTTTACTTACTTTTCTATCATTTCTATTATTAATTTTGTTTTCTTTCTGCATTTTCTTAGATATTACATTGTGTAAACTTTTTTAATGTAAAAACATTCTTAATACTTTATGTAATATTCAAGAACACATTAATATTATAATATGTATGTACGTATGTGTGTTTGTTTAGGTTACGTTGATACAATTGAATGTGTTTCTTTTCTTTGAAAACTTTTCAATATTTTGTGGCTTTTATATTATTTTCAGTTTTACTTATTGCTTTCATAGATCGTATATCACATTCAATTAGTTTGGTATTCGTGATTCTATTTAACATCGATTGACCTTACAGATTATTCCTAGATCATTTTGAGAATGCAAAGTGACTTTTTTTCTATTTTTTCTCTTATTTTTACTTTGGTATAATTTCGATATATGCTTCATAAATACATTCATCCATACCTACATATCAATGTAGCTTCTTAAAGAAAATTGCATGTACTCTAAGTACGTAGAAGTTCTTAACACTAAGAAACATTCTGATATAATTACGTAAATAACAGTGTACACATGTATATACATACATATGTATATAAGTTAACTTGTTTATGAAAAATCTCAAAAAATTTCAAAAAACTTGAATATAAATGGAAAAAAAACTGATTTGGTCAGCACATTATCGACCGCAACATCTATTTTCTATAGATTACACTGCTGGTTTCCGATAAGTCTGTTATATTTTACCTAAGATATAGACTTATTTCAATTTTTTTGGCAAATTAATAGTAACACTCTAAAGCACCCATTATTTTTGAGGAATCTGATTTGCTCAGAAAGCTTTTCAACCAGTATAGAATATTAAATTTCAAATAGATGCGTAAGCCGCAGAAATGCACCTACATATAGAAATATTAATTGTGTTGTAATTCTAAAGTGCATCGTAAAAAATTGTCCAGTTACGTATAAACGTTGATCTTTAGTTTAGATTTGATCAATGGATGCAACTTAGCTATCTAGATACTTCCATTTGCGTCACTACTCCGAATATTATTAAACTTAGGCTGATATTTTGTTCATATTGCTCACTAATCATTTTATATACATACATAATACGAGTACATGTGTATACCATAATTCGAATCTCTTACTTTTCTATTGAAATTTTGTATCAATTATTATATTTAAATTTTTCTTGTTTTTAACTTTTTTATTAGGTTATTATTAATAGTTAGATTTTTTATTCCATAATTTATAATATTTTTAGTGACGTAAATGGTGATCTACTAACACAATCAATTCTCGCTAATTTTTTTGTTTTTATATTGTGTTTTTTTTAGTTTTAATTTTTTAGTATATTTGATTCTCTAATGAATTTTATAACAATAGTAAAAAATAATTTACTTGAAGACTAAAGAATTGAACAAGCTATAACTGTGACCATAACATTCAATTCAATTTATAACAAATAAAAATTTAGTCGATTGAATCCATGGTTTGTAAAATGGCACATTTCTTTTTTTACAATTTGTGTTACGAGCTTATATTTATTTATTTAATCTTTAAAGTTTAGTAAACAAACTATAGGAATGCGCGCTTCTCTTATAACCATATAAATTTACACAAATTTAGGAGTATTGTTAGAACAATAACTTTCCTAAATTTTAATAAGCTTGGATTTTGTTGCTAATTAATTTAAATAAATTTTTGGTTTTGTAGAGATTTAACAGATTTTATAAAGTATTGAAGATGTAGGGGACCGAAAATTGGACCGTTTGGACATTTCTAAATATATATGTTTTATGTCGCAAGTGATTCCTTCTTGGTATAACATACGTAGGGAAAGAATTAAATAGGCCCCTTATATAATATTATACAGAGTGTCTCATATCAAAGTGCACTGCCATATAGTACTTGTACAAAGTGCATTGCTGTATAGTACTTGGCCCTCATGAGTGCATACCCAAAACTTTTGCATCGAAAGGATGTTCACAGTTCAACACGTTCGAAGTTACAGGGGCTTGAAGTCAATTGCGATTAATGTTTTTATTTTTTGAAATTTTAAGTAAAACTTCATGCCTGAAGACAGAATAAGGGCTTTTTCATGAATATTTACCGTGGCTATAGTCTGTTCAGATTTCGGAATCACATAACTTTAAAGGTCAAGAAACTTCAAATTTTAACTTTTCATTTTTTAGATGACGTAACATTGAATTCATTCCAATTTTTATTTGCATAGATGCAACCTTCTCAACTGAGCTTCAATTTGGTATATTAATCATAATTCTACTTGATTTTGTTTAAAAGTTGTGAGAAAAAATAAACCATTGCAAATGTTCTACTGAGTTTGAAAAATTTAAGTGATGTTACATTTTTGCTATGCAAATATTCAACTAAGCAACAGAGTTCCCCTTACATTTGTAAAAATTAATGGCCCGGAGACATCTTATGGTGTCCTGCATTGATAGAGCACTTTGACACGAGACAACCTGTATAAGGCATATACATATATTATAAATGATATTTTAGAATTTTAACCACATTATATAGACATAGACTGCTACTCGTATACTGTGTGAACGGTTATGTATATAGTAATAGTATAGTGAAATTTAAAATTGTAAGAATGACTTATTTCGTTGGTGAAGAAATTTATTACTGTAATGAAAATTAGAAATTTTGATTGTAGATCAGCACTGAAAATGACTTAATCCATTAAAACAACTTGACGATAATTAAATAAAAAAATAAACTATAATTAATAACGTTTCTTTTTGAGTGTAACTTGAAAAGTTTATTAACAAAATAAAATATGACGAAAGTCTGTGAAAAATTGCTTAATTAATGTATCAAACCGTGGCAAATATTTGATTGATTAGAACATTTAAATTAAAATTGATTCAATTCTACAATAAATTCTATAAAAGCTTGATCTGCTCCTTTGGTTTTTTGTTTTAATAAATTTGCTGGTACGTATTTTATTACTACGGAAAAATTTAGTTGATTCCGTTTTTATACAAAATTTCTCAAGACTAAAGATTAATATTGCGATTCTCAACATATGAAACGTTAGTGTATTAAAATTGAAATAAAATTAGCTATCGTTACAATCGGGAATGGCATAGAATACCGTTCTGTTATATTTGCAATATACAGGGTGATTCACCGAAAAGTTAGAAGCCATATATCATCGGATAGAGGGTCGAAAAAGAGTAAAATTTTTGTTCGGAACATAGTCTTAAATCGAAACTTTTTCCGAGCTGCAAGGAATTTAAGAAAATTTAGCGAAATTTTTACTCTCACACGTTGTTTTTTCTATAACTTTGATTCTAATAAAGATAGGCCCTTAGAAGAAAAAGTGTTTGAAAGCTCTTATAATGCGAAAAAAAATTCAAATTTTCGAAATTTATAATGTGCATCGGTAGCTACGTAAGATAGGACAGTAAATTATAAGAGCTTTCAAGCACTTTTTGTTCTAAGGGCCTATTTTTATTAGAACCAAACTTATAGAAAAAAAATTTGATGTGGTCAACACATACCCGACCGCAATGTATATTGTCTAGATTAGTGTGAGTATTTCAGAAGATTATGAAAATGCGTTTTAAACACTTCTTTACAATTTTATGGACACTAATAAGCTTTTAGTTAACATACCTAAAAAAATGTGAATTTGGCTCTTAGTAGAGTTTCATTTTGTGCCGTCCGAATTATCCGAAAAGTTCGTCAGTAGCTTCTGGTACCAACCAATTCAATTTCTGAATATTTAAGTTTTGGTTTCATCAATCTGTTTGTAAATATGGTAAAAATGTAAAATCAACCCCCAGATCAATCTCCGAGCCCTGATCTTTCCAAAAAATTTATAGATTCATTGTTTTAGCATTTCGAATTTAAATATTAAATTTCAATGAAATTGGTTGATTATATTTCTCTATATACAGAAAAATGTATATTTGGCCCGTAGTAAACGTCCAGTTGCTGATGCCTGATTTCTTCCAAAAGTTAGGAGGTTTCGCTTATGAATGAGCCTTATATACGAAAACTTAAATCTGTTAAAGTTTAAACTCATATATAAAATTTCATCAAAATCGGTAGATGTCGTCTATCGGATCGATAGACGGACATCTCTCTAAAAGTAGTTTCTTTACGCTTCCTATGGAATGAAAGTAGTTTCATTACCTACTATGGAGAATTGCGTTCCAACCGAAAACTCGACATCTAAAATTTGGTGCCATCACATAACCTACCTTATTGTGTACACAATGCGGTCGATGATAAAGTGAGACAGTAAAAATTTCGCCAAATTTTCTTAAAATCCTTGAAGCTTTTGTGTTCCGAACAAAAATTTTACTCATTTTCGACCCTGTATCCGATAGTATATGACTCCTAACTTGTCGGTGAATCACCCTGTATAATTGATAAAAAGATTCTAGATCTTCTGAAACAACTAATTACTTGATAATATTAGACAATAAACGAAATTGGTATATTGTTACTTTGAACGATATTTCGGCATGATATAGTTATATGAGAACGATAGCTTAATATAACATCCCGACACAAGGACATTTTCATGTGAAATGATGCCAAGATAAGACTGTACGACTCGGATTATTTAAAATTTATTAGATTACTTGCAGAGCCGAGTTATTGTTTTTAAACTTAGGGCTCTCGTTTTGACAACACTTTACATCAAAAAGTTTTTGGTTGGTTTTGACTTCTTTTTTGAAAGTTAAGGTAAATTTTTCAAACTTAAGAATTTTTCTAGCTATGTGTCAATTTAGGAAATACCGTAGGAATTTTGATGATCACCAGAAAGTCAGCCGTTAATGGCATAGCGGTTTTTTAGACACAGAAATAAATGTAAATTTAAGACCTATGCAATTGAAACTTCATAAGTTATAAAAGTATAAAAAAATAAGTAGCCGCTTTTAGAAGTAGCTCATCTTGGTAAATAAAACTGTCGTATTAAGAATGTGCCATGTAAAAAAAACGAATAAGGAGCGAGTAGAGCTTCTTAAGTTTTAAAGAAATAAAAAAAAAAAAATTTTTTCTTTGTCAATTCATCTATGTACGTCCTTATTATGTCCACATTTTAATATAAACTATCATCTTCTACCATACTAAAAAAAATATTTTTCAAATTTATGTAATAATTCATTAAAACAGAAGTACTCAGTTAAATTCAGTTAAATAATTACAAAATTGAGACTAATTTAATTAAATTTATAAATTACTGGTTCTTTTCAATATTTATTGGCATCCGATTTTATGTATCGTAAATTTTTGGCTATAATTTTGATGGTAACCACAATTTTTTTATTTTTTCTTTTATAAATACTGAGAACAGTAATTATTACGCCAACGGCATAAGTGATATAAAAATTTTGAATCACTGCTTATTTTAAATATTTGAGAATCTTGTATTACCTACTTACGCACAAAGTAAAATAAATTCAAAATTTACGAAATGAAGGAAAAAATTTTTTATTTCCTCCGGCTTAAAAAATTTTATACAGGTACGTAGTTTGTATTTAAAAAAGGATTTCTTATATTTTTCTTCTTTTATTATAATTTCCTCTTCCTTTAAATATAACTAACTAATATTATCTGAGATTACATAATTCTGGCAAAGCTTCTATCATTATTATTCGTCTTATCCATAATTAGAGGCTTGTTTTTTATATATATATATATATGTAAAAGAAAAATGAAAGAAAATCTACATATCTGTATAATCATTTAAAAAATTCCGCGAGCTCAAACGCATTTAAGGCGCATACCAAAACACAACAATTAATAGAGACACATAACAGTAGCAACGGCAGTATTTATTCACCACTCTTCCGTTCAAATGTACTTTTCCTTCTTTTTTTTTTTGTTTTTTGATTTTCTTTTATTTTTTCAGTCTTAAATTAATAAAAACATGAATTAAACTACCAAAAAAAAAGAAGAGCTAAATCAAATCACAAAGTTTCAAATTAAAAGTTATTTGAAACAAGAGTACCTACACATAAACGTGAAAGCAGAGAAAAAAAAACAATTCCTTTTGAAATTATCGACAGGATTATTACATGCCATCGATAGAAAGTCAATAAAAAAAATTTCAATGTTAAAAAACCAAAAATATGTTAATTGCCGCCTTGCCAAAAAATTAATAAAATATAATTATGAAAAGGGCATCAAAACATTGTCAGCATAACTTATCTTCTACTTCCCTTCAACGTTTTTACTTATTCCGCGTACAAATTTCTTAAAAAATATAAAAAGATTTACCTATACAGACATACATACATACAAGTATTTGCAAATGCAACAAACTTCATTTATCAGTAGTTCGTCTGAGCACTGAATGCATAAACATACATACATATGTATATGAAAATGTTTTTGTATTTAGCTAGTTTATGAACGCAATTTGTTTAGGAGATAATATTGTTTCACTGAAAAAAATCTAATTAGAACACTGTATTTGAATGGTTCGGGACGTATTCTTTGGTAAAACTTTAAATATTACACTTGAATTTGGGAAATAGTTTCTTTAAATTGAATTCTCCTAAACTAATTTTAATCCAGTTTTTCAGTTAAACCTTTTAAAACTTCTATACAATATTTTTATAAATTATAAAAAATAAATTGTAGTTAAAGTTCTTGCAAAAAATTTTAAAGAAACCCAGCCAAATTATAAAAACGAAAGTCGTAGAGTCTAGAACTGACTTCCCGTTCTCTTTCCCTTCCGTTCCTAATATACATAAAAGTTAACAAAGAAACCAAACTTGAAAAATATCCAAAAAAAATGTTGCTCTAAATTATAAACGAGAATTTCGTACTGAATTTTTTAAAATTTTTCTTGTTAAGTTCTTTGGCAGATTTTAGAAATATTTTTGACCGCCGAAATTTCTATTCGACTTGTGGTTTTCAGACAGAAAGCTGTGCAGCTCCCCTTGTGCGCTTTCGTATTGCGTATATGCTTTCAAAGCGTACAGTATACTTACGTTTATTAATGGAGCATTTAAGCTTTTATATATAAAGTACAAATATTCGTACTCTTGCTCATTCAGTAATATCGAAAATGTTTTAAATTTTTATTTTTGCTAACAAAATTACAAGAAAAACATCAACTGCTCCAAAGTTTCTCATAAATATTTTCTATACAAATCTCTGCTCCAAGAGAGATTATCTTGTAATTCTTGAATATAATTTTAAAAAATATTGAAAAATAGCAAACAAATTTTTGTTTTAATTTTTGGTATTGAATGTGCCATATGTAATGCAAGTAAATCGACAATCGTTTGACATGTGCAGTGTTATTGTATTTAGTTTTGCATTTAACTAAATTTTAAATTTAAAGTCGCCTTCAAAACCTTCTTACGGAAGAAGAAAAGTTCTTTCTTACAAAAGAATATGAAATACTGCCAAATTTATATGGTTTTGTTGAAGCAGTATTGATCAAGTTGATCAACTAGGATTACTTTCTGCTTCATGCTAAATTTATTTTCTTCTGAACAAAAGTGCACTAAAAATCATTTTTTCTCAGTAATTTTTAAAATAATCAAATTTGTAAAAAAATATCAACTTGGGTATTTCAAATCAAATTCAATTTTTTATGTATTTCTGAAGAGCTTGAGTTATTTTTCAATAATTTTCATTTTTGTATCTATAAAATTATTTCCTTCCAATTGATTTTTGCGTTTTTTTCTCGTTTTTCTAAGTGTTTCAATCATAACAACATTGAATATTTACTTATGTGTTAATTTGGTTTAAAAATTTTCTGAGTCCCTTACTTCTTCGCTTTTGCTTTTTTTTTAATTTGTGTCACAATTGCGTGTTTGCTTCGTATTATGAACAAACTTCAAGGGTATTAAAATATCCTGAGGAAATAAGAATGTTTTGTATAAAAGAAGAAAGATTTCTTCTTAACAAACAACAAAAATGTTTGCGATCAAATTTATGATTTGTAAAATAGCACATTTTCCTTTAGAAATTTAAGGTTAGAAACTTTGAAAAATTGAAGTGGAAGAAACTGCGATCCAAAAGTTGGAAAATTTAAAAGGCAATAATACCTTTCTAAAATATAGGTTTGAGATGATGTTTAATTAAAAGATGGATAAATTTTGACATTTTTGTGAATTTTTATGTTAGAAAAAGAAAATTCTAACTTTTTCTGTATTTTGCATACTACATTTACTTTGCACACAATTATTTGAGGAAAACGTTTTCCCAACAGTAAAGAACCCCAAGTCAAAGCGAAGTAAGTATTTTCTAAACTGACAGCAGGACATACAAAATGAAACAATTAAGCACATTAGAAAATACACCAAAAAAAAGGAAGTTGAGAAAATGTTAAATTAATGAAAAAGCCAAATATTTGAAGGTATGTACTGGCATAATATATGAAAACTTCATACTTTTATACTATTCAGGTTCAACTTGAAAAAAAATTATAAAAATTTTTTATTTTGAAGGGAATTCAATAATTTTTATGTTTTCTACTCTTTTTTTTTGAAAAAAAAAAACAAAATTCTTTATTAAGTTAAATAATTTTTTTATTTGCAAACTTATTGTAGGATGACTTTAATATTATTTACATTGCAATATGCAGTCATGCTCAGCGTAAAATTTTTATAATAATTATTTTATTCCTGCTTAGCGTTTAGCTCAGACGGTTTAGGCAGATTTGTAATTTTTAGTTTTGCAATTACATTTTAATATTTAAACAACTAAACTGTTTGAAATTACTAAATTGCAATTAGTTTGTAAAAAATTGCAAACTGTTTGATTGCTCAATTGTATGTTACATGTGGGCGCGCTTGTATATAGGCCTATGAAATACAAATAAACAATCAAACTTTAGCAAAACTAAAAAAACATGTCTGCCTGAAGGTACAGTCGAGATATAAAAAGTCGAAAAGTTATACGGCGTTTCTCATGAAAAAAGATCATTATTTATTATGGAGCAAGTTTATTTGTTATGCTAATGTATAGTGAAATATTTCAGTACATACAGACTAATAAACTAGCCTGTTAGTACTGAAGTTAGTTTACCAGCCGTACAACTTACCGCTGATTTTACTTTTATCATTTACAAAAATACTTAATACAATTTTGTGTTTAATTAAATCTTCTGCCTTTCACTTTACTGATGATGTATCAGATTAAATTACTCATTCTTCTTTTAATAAAATCTTTCGAGATTTTCATCTTGCAAAAATTTCCTGGACTTACGGCTGATTTGTTATCTTGGAACCGAGCTGAATATTTTTTTGAATGTTTTGTAGAGAATTACAACACATTGTGGCGTTATACGCCAAAAATTAAATAATTTCATTTTTATTCTCACCTACACAATTATCGCATTTAAATCTTTCCTATTGAATTTAATTTCTTCACTTGACCTTATTTTAAGCGAACAATAATCATATTAATAGAAGAAAAGTACAAATTTTCTTTGTTTTTTTAAGAATATTTTTTATCAAAAATTAAAAACTTTAAATGATAAATTACACCAGGACGAGAAGAATCAGTAGGTAAAACAGAAGATTCAATTAATTATACAGAAAGGAAGTATTTAAAGTTAAACTACAAGAATAAAAGAGTTGTAATAGCAAATTAAAATTAAATTTGGTTACAAGGTAAATTTAAACCTTTTATATAATAACGACACATACATACTTACATACGTGATTTTCATAAAAGTTGACAATAACTTTCCAGAACTTTTTTTTCTATATAAAAAAAATTATTAATAGCATCAAAGATCTCTTCCAGTTTTCTGTGTTAAGAACGTTAAATTTCTTTGTTTATCGCTTCTTAGATTTTTTCTTCTTCTTATACTTGATTAAGTTTTCAAGAAAACCAAGGAAGAAAAATAAAAGAATTGAAAAATTAAAACTAAAGTGCAACAAAAAATTTAATGAGAATTGATCAAAATGATAAAAAGTTTTTTGATTAGCACCTTTATTTAAAATAAAATGCAACTTGCATTTCTGATATCGGATTGCTACCGTTTAACATTCAAAATGGTGTTTTTAAACATGTAAGTGCAGTCATTTATAATAAATATGTATGTAGTTCAAATTCAAACGATAGCACTTCGTAAAACTCTTAACGTTAAAGTTTTGGTTAAAAATCGGATGAGAGATGATAATAAAATGTTAAACGTAGAAATTGTAATTGAGGTTTGTAAAATATCACATTTCCCTTTTTCTATTAAAATAAATTCTATTTATTCTAAAACTAAATTCACGTAGCTTTAAGTCTAAATAAAATGATATCACATTTTTTCCATAGTTATATAAATTATTACCATATATTTTGCATAAATTGAGGGGAAATCTTAAATTAGTAATTTTTAACAAATATATGTACATACATATAAGAACACAAAAAGTTAATCGGAATACAAATTGATTTATTTTAAGTAAGGAATAGGAATATACTTTTTAATAAAAGGACACTGTGATTGTTACGTTGCCGCTTTTATAGAAGCATGGTAGAGCTCAAGGTCAGAAGTAGGTGAACTGAGTCCTATGGACTATCGACTTATGCTTTCCTATTAAATTTTCTTGTTGTAAAGTAAAATTGCTTGTCTCTAGACTTTCAAAATATTTGTAGCCTAAGAGTTGTCGCGTAGTAAGAAAATTAGCGGAAAATGTGTTCGAGTTAGTTAAAACAAATAGTAGATTTAAAGTGGTAGCCAACTTATACCTGTACATAATTTTTGTTGTAGGTGAATATTTGTCCTAATCAACTGTTTTCAGAATTTATAAATTGCTTTTACTTTAAAATTTTATTCAAATTTTTAGTGATGTTTTTGAAAGTTGAAGACTGAAAGTCAGACAGAATTAATTTGGTACGTAAATTTTTTTATAAAGTTTTTTGGTAAATGTACGAAGAAAAAAGAATGAATAAGAAAACAGAGAAGAAAGGAATACTTGAAAAACAAAATTTTTTGATATCAGAAAATAATTACTATCACTTGACTTGATGGAAAATGCCTCAGGTCAAGCAGATTTGGCAGATTTTAATTTTTATGCATAAAGTAAATTTGAATCACATTACAAGAAAAATTATTTAATAAGAAGCAGGAAAAGTCAAAATTACTTTAAATAATATTGAATAAAAAATTGTGAACTAACTTAGAATTCAGCCAAATTAAACTTGTATATACTCGTACAAATATTCTATAATGTTCTGAATAATTTGATGTTCGATGAAATCAAAAAATTAACACTACCATCACTTTTAAAGTAAGTTTTAACGTAATATGGTAATTTTGTTGAGAATTTGTCTCCAAATGAAGAGTTTAACAAATGTGGAAAAGAAAGTATAGTTTGGTTTAATACCGGCCTTAAGTGAAAGACAACACTGAACTTTTTCTCATCAGAGCAGCGTAGCAATATTTTCCTGCTATGGTATAATAGCCGACTGTTACAAAAAAATTAAGTGAATATAAGTTACATTACGGCATGTCGTTATAATATGCCGCAATTAAAATTTTCAATTAGGAAAGCCGTGGTTAAACTTCATTAAATGTTCCAAAAAATTCCAGATCTCTTTGTAAATCCCTATAAAAGCAATATGAAAGTTTGAAGCAGTTATTAGAACTGAGATTTTTGTGACGCTCTTTGATTTAAATATTTTGTAGTTAAAATTTTTTTTTAATTAATTTGAGAAAATGTTCTTTGTACACTGATATAGATGAATTGAGGTATGTTCCGCTTCTTGAAAGATACATTTTTCCAGAATTTCTTTCAGATGATTTTTTTACAATATTTCTGCTCAAATAGGATTTATTTTAAACGAGCAAGAACAATATATAATTCTCGCAATTTCGAGTCTATACCACATATTCTATGAGTTTGGGAAATTGCTGTAAAAGTACATAAACTGCCTTGTATTACACTTAACATGTAAGATTCCTAGAAAATAAAAAAAAAACAATTACTTAATTATTTATTTTGCTTGGTATGTAAAGAAAATTTTCTCATATTTTCCAACAATTTTGACATGGAAATGAAGCTTCATTTGAGTGAGAATAGTTATGCTAAAGTGTGATTATAATGACATGAACCAAAGGAGAAAGGTTCCTTTTTATTACAAACAGTCTCTTTAATATAGACAATCTTATTAAATTGTTATAATTATTTTGATGAAGAGATAATTTATTAAAATTTCGCCATTTATAAGAAATTTATTGCCACTTTAATTAACCGGTTCTTTGTAACACTCTTCTGATTCCACTTAAACTGAGTTTAACTAAAATTCAAAAAACTTTTCCACAACTATTAAACTCACGCGTTAAAAAAATCAAAGTCTATTAAAAAATCAAATAAATTCACAATAAAAATGAACTTGAACAAAATACTTTTTGAGTTCTAATTTTGTTGTTTCCTTTACAAATAAAGTAATTCGTAAATTTTTAGAGATGTGCTAGAATTCTATTTTTAAATGAAGTTTAATTGAAAAAAAAAAGAAAAAATAATTTTTACTACTTTTACAAAAACTTAAAGCTTATTTTGATTTTATGGTTTACCAATTCACAATTGGAAAATTTTTTCTATGCATAATTTAAATTTTTCAAGCTTTAAATGCTAAAATTAAATAATTATAGGTTTTTAATAAATTGCCAAGAAATCAAAATAAGAGAATCAGAAAAAAAAATGGAACAAAAAAATAAAAATTAATAAAATATTGAGAATTGAAAATGCTGCCTGGTCCACTTGCCAAATAAAAAACTAAAGGTTAATATGTAAGTTCAAATTCTGGAGATTAATGGTAATTTTATTGATCAAATAATTTCGACAGAATATATGTATATGCATTTATTAAATTGTCCAAAAAATTTTATTTTAGCACATTTTAAAAAAGGAATTTAAAAAAAATGGAATATGCTTATTGATGTTAATCGGCTACTCTAGCGTTTGGATATCGATTTAAAAGTTGTTTAATTTTGATATTTGAAATATGCAAGGAACCTTTTAAAAATCTCATTTTTATATAAACAAACAAATTTGTACTTATTTTCTATTTTCAAAAAAAATCGATCAGACGAATTGTTTAGGCCAATCATCAATTGTTATGCATAATAGTTTATGGAAGCTAGTGCTTGATAATTGATGCTTGTGCATAATAGTTGAAAACAATAATCATTTAGAAGCACAAAACACGGCGATCAGAGTATTAAGCGAAATCATCGTGATTTAACCAGAAAAGAAGTGGTGAAAAGTTTGTTAGGATGGGAAACCCAAAATTTTTGGATTAATTTCTAGGAAAAAAAAGAAGATATAGGTTACAACTCAAACTACTATCATAGGTATGATAACTAATGATAACTAACATTAAGATCAAAATACTTGGAATTAGAACTGGCGACACGAAACATCCTAGTCATTGGATTATTCCTATACTATAATTCGTATTGTGATGAGGAATATTAAAAAGTTCTATCGACTTAAAGTTATTCCAGTCTTCCGTAAAAGATGCCTGTTCCATCAATTTTATACTTACTTGGCTAATACACCACTACGTTAATTTTCATTTTCTAAAATTTCGATTAAGCCTTTACAAAAATCATAGTACGTCAATTATTGATAATTTTGGTTTTCACAACTGTTTAACCTTGTAAGAGTTGTATGAAAAATGTGGGGAAATTATAAGCACATTCTATTTCCTTGAGTGGGAAGGCGAAATTTGCTCCTTTATAACTTTTTTTTTGAGGCTGCACTTTTTTTTTGTATATTTTGGACACACCATTTATTTAACTGTTCAAAAAAAGAAATCAAACGGATTTAATGAATTGAAATCGGTTTTCCTGTATCGAGTTAAATTAATTCTATATAGTTTTGCATAAATTTTTTGATTTTATTGAAGCTATATCATAAAATGAAATAAAAATTCAAGTACATTATGATAAAAGAAAAATAATATTAAAAATATATGAAAAACAAATAATTTAACTCAATCATTTCATATACTCGTACACACACTCAATGCTTGTCATAAGTGTATTTATTATCAGCATATAGAAGTTTATATTACATTTGAATGGCAAGCATATTTTTATATAAGCTCGTGCATACAATATAAAAGATTTTTATATGATAAATTAATTTAAAAGAAATCAAAGTATGTAGAATCACTCGAATCATCTCATAACATATTAATGATTCTCGTTGGGAAAAAACAAAAGGAATGTTCTCAAATTATTATATGACGGGAATTATCATTTGGCTTTTGCGACATTTTCAATGACAATTTTATAATTTTCTTTAATAGATATCCAAAAAGGGAAGGGAAAGACGTGCGGTTTGTAAAAAATAAAGAACTGAAAAATTGAAATAACAAATGAAATATATATATGTATATGTAAAATACAATTATTACATACAAGTATATGTAGGTACTTATATATGAATAAAAATGAAAATAAAGTGATCTTCGTAAATAACAAGTTTTAAATAACAAGTAACAATTATATTTAATATAAAAAAGAAAGCCTTCAATTTCATCCAAACACAAATTCTATTTATATATATATAATGTGTACATACATTTAAGAGTATATATAATATGCATATGGCATAATACAGCATGAAGTCTGCTGTCTTAGTTTCTGTTTTTATTTGACTTAGTTTCAGTTATATTATTCTCCTTCAATTTATTAATGTAAATCTTATCTTACGTAACACAATAAAATAATTTTTTTTTATCGAGATATCACTTTATACTTAATTTATATAAAAAAAAAACAAAAAAACAAAACTATAACAATTTTGTGATTGAAACTTAATTGTACTATGGAATTATGCGGATAGTTTTTTAAGTTTATGTTGATGAAGAAAATTTTGTTCTGTAAATAGTTCTATTTAATTAACTAATTTAAATGAAATTAAATTTCGCTTAATTATTTGCAAAAAGAGAAAATTTTTAAAGATAAAGAAAATATTTTAAAATCAAATTTGAGAAGATAAACTCTTCAGGACCTCATGTTTCTTGATTTAGGGAATTTCAAAAAAGGCCTGCTGTTTGCAGCATATTGCAATGTGAATTAGATTATGTAAAACATTTATGTAGCACATTTCTTTCACAGCACTAATATATAAACAATTAATATATTGCTGCCAATATGTGTAGTTGCAAAAAATATAAAAACTAAATTTACATCCAAAATTTTTCCACAATTTTTAAAATAATTGAATATCATAATATTGAGATTTCATTTAAGAAGCATGTTAGAAATCTTAGGTCCGTTGAACTATTCGACATTTGTTGTTACGCTTCCAATTACGAAGGAATTTAGCATTTTTGGAAAATGTTGCGTTCTATGTAAACCCTTCATGTTTGTTGTTTGTTATATAAATATGGTTTGAGTTTGCTTTCTAGGCTCTACTCTTTTCGGTAATCGAATGCACTAAAGATTATTGGTTTATAATTCACTGTTTTTCTTTTTAATACTGTATCACTATAGTATTTCTTTTTAAAGTTTAATTTTAAAGCTTTGCTCAATCTTTGCATACCAATTTCCTGCTTTAGTCACAACTAATCTTTCCTTTCCTTTTCCCATAAATGATATAGAATCACTTTGAAGCTGATACTCGCATATTGTAGCTAATTTTTGTGTTATTTTTACGCTGTAAATGCCTAGATTATTAATGTTTCAGTCAAGAATATCGATTGGTACGTATAATAATAACGAAAACTTATCTTTCGTAGCAATATCTCGTAACACAAATATTTTAGCTTCGTTTTATGTAAGCAATTGCTAATATTTTTTTTGGCATATTTGCAAACAACACTTAATTTTATTACATAAATCATTTCGTCAAGTAACTAAAGTTTTTTAAAAATACTTTAGTCAAACAAAAATGTTTACATAAATATGTGGGAAATTGTAAAGTAATTGTGAGTACATTCATATTGTCATGGTTTTGCATAGTTCTTATATTAAATAATTGGGTTTTAAAATTTTTTCACCCATATTTCTAATAAAATCAGCACATTTTAATTCTCTTGGGTTGCAAATGCTGTTTCCTCTCCTTACACGTTTTAATATTAAATTCATTTGTACTAGATACGTATTATTTAATATTTTATTGATGCATTAAACTAATTCGCATTTTACTCAAAAGAACAATAAGCATATTTTTACTATCTTAAAACTGAACTTTTAATTGCGTTCATATTAAATGTTTTGTTTTGATTTTCCGCCCATATTAAACTAAAACTGAATTATTGTTATCGCATTTGTTTCAGTACACTTACTATATATCTATGGATACAGTATATTATGTACACAGAATAATAAACATAAAAAAATAAACTTCCTTCTTATCTACAGATTCAAAAACAAAAAACGACGAATAATCTCCCATTGTACATGGCTAATATTACTATTAAATACTTGTGTTGTATAATATTAGCGTTAATAGCGAACAAGCACTTTATCCATAAATAATAAAATAAAATAAAAACAAAATAAATTCTTATCCATAATAAACAGAACCAACTTCCCACACTAAAATTAATATTTTACAATTAAAATTTTTTTTGTTATATAATTTGTACTTTTGGGGTAATTTTGAATTTCAAATGGTTTTTAAAGAACAATAATCAACTACAACACTTTAATATTTATTACTAACATTTAAAATTAGAATTAAAAACTTAAGTTGCTTACGAAATTTCGTATTTACGAATTACATCAGCGGAACTTAGAAATAGATTATTAATTTAAATTGCATTTTTAAGAAGATCTAGAAATTGTGCATGAAAATGTAAAAAATTGTGTCAGAAATATGAAATCTATGATGGGAACTCAATTTAACAATTGGAATAATGGAAAAACAAGAACGGTTTTCAATAGATTTTCGTGTTATTAAAGAGTTTTATTCCACAAATGTGTTACTTCCTGTACCTGACACAAGTAAAATGATTAATTATGAATTAAAAAAGGACAACACATCGAAAATTAATTTTGTATATCAAATGATAGTTTTCTGTGAGTGTGTGTGCTTGTACCAAAAGTTTGTGATGATGAAGTATTTACTAAGTAGTGAGTCTAATCGAGACACTTTTTTGCCCCTTTCTTCATTTAGCTACTAATCATTGGCAGATTTATAATTATTTCATGGTTTTGTATATATTTCTACTCAAATAGTTCTTCAATCTTGTTGTTAATGATTCCTTTATTTGGATTATGTAAAATTTATCCCGATCGTGGTACTTTCCTTTGCACTTTTAATTTTTCTTTAATTTTTCGTAATTAAAATTAAAGTTCTCAAGTTGGTATATACAGCTGGTTTCCGATGTTCGAGTTTTAAGTCGAAAACAAAACAAGAGCGATTTTCCGCAGAGAAATTTCAGAATTCATAGAATATATATTTCAATAGAATATCACCAATTTCACTGCCGACGGTAAAATAACATAAATTGCTATTTGTAGCAATTTATATATATTTTTAATTGTAGATTTTGCTGTTCCGTTGTTATTCTAGGTTAACAAAAATCGTCTGCCGATGACGTTTACCATTAAAAACTTGGTTAAGTTTTTGCAATTACATTTTTTTAGATACTTATACGTACATCAACAGGGTGGAACAATGACTTATATATGTCCACTTCTAAGCTCTCTTTTTCAATTATTATTGTATGGGTCCGAGCCACTCATGCTGTGGTGCAAACATCATTCTGTGGGTTACCGATTTGAAATTCGTATTTTATGTTTAAAACCTGGAGAAGGCAAACCATTCCATGAAACATAATTTTCTCTATTTTCCTATTCACAAATACTCTCCCATATCTCTTAAATTAGTTGGATTGTTGAGTGATAAAACACCATCAATGTTCCGAATCCGAAGACTAGGCACCAAACTCCACTCTTCTAACCTCACTTTGGGATGGATAAATAGTTCAGCAAAAAAAACAATATAAAATAAGAATTAAAAGAAATCATATTGATAAAGTTGAAATAAATATTGATGCACACGTTTTGCTCAATTCTTTATAATAAAAATCATCGTTTAAATTTTTTTAAGTTTAGCTAATAAAATTTCCCTTTTAGCTTTATGTTATGAAATATGTAATTGCAAAAAGAAAAAGCAAAAATTTTTGTATATTCTTTTATTAAAATAATTATTACGGAAAATATCTTAAAGTAAAACATGATCCCTTTTTAAACGCAATTAATCTTAAAGTCCTTTAAAAATAATTACATACATTTTAAGTTGTCTGAAGCGCTTGACTTAAATTAATAAAACAAAAAACAAAATATGTATTACAAAAAAAAAAAACACAACAAATTTTAAATTTTTTAATAATATTTCTTAAAAGCAAAGAATGAGAAGCCAGCAAGATTTAAAGAATTTCTACTGTCTTTTTAAAATAATATTAACATCCTTACGCCTTTTTATTATCTTTCACAAAAACAAAAAAAAATTTATAAGAATTTCCTAAACCACCTTCAATTATAAAAAATTATAAAATCTAAGTGGAAGTTATAAAATTTGAACTACTGTTAAAAAATATTATTTGTGACGTCTGTACCGTTTATAATAAGGAAGGTATTGCTTTCGAACTAAATAAATTTTCACTAAAACTTTGCAAATATACTTTTCCAAAATAAAACACTTTAAAATTTCTATTCTACTGTAAAAGAGATTATTAACAATGAACAAAAGCAAAGTATATGCCGTAGTTCCCTATTAGATCTAAATGATGTATTTTTAATAATAATAATTATAAAACCGCGACCGCAGCTTTTATTAGTACTGGAGCAATTAAAAGCTAACTCATTAAATATTTCGTCGCGAAACTGCATAGGCAGACGACGCAAATGTTGTTGTTATTCTTCACACTTTCGAAAAAATGACACAAAATTTTGCCTCAACAAATCACTAAATCGGAACACCCGTGTATTAAGTTCAATATTGTCATATGTCAGATATTATTTGCTCCTTCACGTATTGGTCATTCCATAAACGAAAACTATTTGATTAACGTTTAATTTTAAAATCACTTAGGTAAAAAATAAACAATTATGTGCTGCTCTCATCAATAAGAAACGAACGCGACAAGATTTATTCTGATTGTGCTACAAATATTTTTGTCCTGTTCTTAAATTTTTTTTTCGTCTTAGCTTTATTATTATATGTGTATTGATTTTATTCCTAATTTTTAATACTCAGCATACCAAAATGTTCATTTTCTGATGGCGCATAATATACATAATTTTTTATTTTATATTCCTTTTTTTCTTTTTAAATTTTTTGGGATTCTTTTGGTCTTAAATATGTGCGCGACAAGCAAAAACCATTTAAAAAATTAACAAAAAAAAAAAAATTGAATTTACTTCGGAAGCTATTCCTGATGATGATAAACGTAATATTAAAACAAATCAAAAACAAAAAAAAATTAAATTTTTGGTGATCTCGTATCATCTTTATCAATATCATCGTCATCATCATCCTCGACATTAATATTATCAGTAAGAATCAATATATATATCGTTATCATCAATATTATCATTAACATCATCCCAATCTGAATTATGCTGTGTAAAGAATAACATATTTATTGGATTTATTATAAAATTGAAGGACAAGTTTTGATATAAAACTAAAAAAATTTGATGTAAACAATAATAAAACAAGAAAAAAAAAGTTATCATCATGTTTTCAATCTTCTTAATATTTTGTTCATGTACACTCAACTACCAAATCATATCACAAGGGAGTTATAACTATATAGTGAGATAGTTATTCTCTTTGTATACCTACTCATAAAACATAACTTACACACACATTTATACTGAGTGCTCAATGCACTTACATAACTTTAAAATGTAATATGCCATCTTTTCAATATACTAAACACATACTTTTGACTTAAATGAAAATATCCTTAGAACAAAGAGGGAAGATGGCCAGAAAATGAGAAAAAAAGAATATATTTTTAATCAAATTTCAGAAGCCATCAGTTCAGATGAGAAATGATAATGTTAACTTTGTGGTGATCAATTTTAATGTTTTCAAACTCAATATAAAAAAAAATTAAACAAAAA
This sequence comes from Condylostylus longicornis, assembly GCF_029603195.1. Taxonomy (NCBI): domain Eukaryota; kingdom Metazoa; phylum Arthropoda; class Insecta; order Diptera; family Dolichopodidae; genus Condylostylus; species Condylostylus longicornis. The sequence continues at coordinate 6,457,477 of NW_026578017.1, read as the reverse complement.
AAAAAGAAATGAAAATCATCAATCGATCAGTGTAAATTGCCACCGAAAAATTTTTAAAACATGTTTTACTCTAGCTGTAACAACATAGAATAAGAAGCAACAAAACGACAACAGAAAAAATTTTGCACCAAAAATGTTTTATGAGGTTGTGACGAAAAATGAAAAAATTTAGTCGTTTAAAAACTTGAACAAATCAAAATGAGCACATTTCCCTTTAAAAATTCAGCACTTATAATATATTAAAAGCTTTAGTTCCATATAATGGAAACATTAAATTTTTTAGTTCCAAATAATATTAGAAAACTTTCATTGGAATTTTGAATTATGCAGGTGTAGGATCGAAGAATAGGAGCACCTAAAATTGACATTTTGCAAAATTTGACAGTAATGATTCGGAAGGAGATTAAAGTATATCGAAATTTTACCTAGTAAAAAAACTGATGGCTATACAGACATGTCTGAGTTGCCATATAGGAAAAACAATACTCTAAAAATTGAGGAACAGCTGGTTGTTCATAACAGAAAAAAGAAATTCATACTTTGTACCATACATAAAGCTTCAATACATTTTAACGACTCAGACCTAAAATTAAAAGGTGGTGGAAAAAATATTTTCACTAAAATATTTTTGCTTACAAAATTCTATCTTAAATGGCGAGAATTTTTGTAAATGCACAGACAAAGTAAAATAGAAATGTAATGTTTTTTAGCATATTTTGATTAAAATGTGAATTCTTTGGATAATGTTCTAAATGCAGTATCGAAAACGAAATTTTTTAACCCATTTAGTCGGCAAATATTCCAAGCAGAGATTTATAAAGTTACTTTAGCACATATACTTGCGCAATGTTATATAATTTTTTGTCAAACGGGCTTTAAGAAGCCTGTTAAGTACGATTTATTCTAAATGTCGATATACTAATTGAGGACAGAACATGTAAAACTTGCTTATGACTGAAGCCGAAAACCTCACAAATTTGAAAATAATTAAATAGAAGTTCTTATTGTTAAGAAAAAGTAAAAGTATTCTCGGACTCCACGTTTTAATTATGAAAAATTATTGTAATTTTTACTAGAATTCCTGACCTTACCAAGTGCCTTAATTTTACTTATTAAAATTAAATTAAATCAATCTGCCGGCTGCCCACTAAGAGGTTAATTTTAGTTAAAAATTACTATAAGTAATAATAAAAGAAAGTAGCTATTGGATAAAAACTAAAGTTCGAGTACCCGTTTATACTTTTCGAATATAATATGTAGATAGGTTTTTTAAATGTTTAAAAATTACAAAAATCTTGTTATTTTTGGATGCAAGGTATTTTAGCATTTTAATGTTTTTCATTTTTATCCAGATTTATGCAATAATTTGAGTTATTCTTATTTTTTTTTTTAGCTGGCTGTTGTTGTTCTTAAATCCAAATAATATACGCACTGTTGTATATGTATGTATGTAAATTGGTATTAAGAAATTACAATGTTTTTGAAGCTTTAAAGATTATTTGCTAAATTAAAAATAAGAAAAGAACAAGAAAGAAAATTCCTTTGGGCTTCAATTAATTTTGATAAAATTTTATTTTATTGAAATTTTATTCCTTTTTTTTGAAAATTAATGGAGTAAAAGTTTTTTTTTAATTAAATAATGCAGAAAAGAAAAGAATTTAATGAATATATTGCCCTTTTGTTTACCCGAAAATTTTATTAAAATAATTCTGCGAGACCTTATTTTTAAGTAATTTTTAAACTCCTGCAAAATCGTCATATTATTGCTAGTCTTATAGGTCTCAATGCCGGAAAAAACACCTTTTGTAGTGTAATCTACATTCAAAGGAATTCATTTTATGAAATTGGTTGCACTCCACTCATCTATTCGTTTCTATTATTTAATAGAAAAAATGGAGACTCAGAGCATATTCGCAATGTGTTCAAATTTTTCAATTTGTTTCAAAATATGAAATTTATTCAAATTTAAAATAGTTATAGAAAGACTTGTTCTCTGTTTGAGTTTCTGAATTAGTTTATAATCTTCGAATGAAGATTTGCAATCTGGTGTTCTTAAATAGCATATCTGTCAATATTATATAGGTGTATCGATCGTTACCCTAAAAATAGGTGGATTACTTCGCCATTGAGAATTAATAAACAAAACAATTCCAAAATTAGTTTTCTGGAATTCTGAGATCAGTTATTTAGAATTCCCACCGTGAATTTGTGGTTTATTTGATTCTCAGAGCTTTTTAAAACACAATTATTTGGTTCAACATAAAGAGGTACACTTGCATACATTCTGACTGAAATTTGAATAATGACGAACAAACGCAGTCATTTAAAGCAATGAATACATAGTAAAATATAATTTAAAAATTACTTTCTCGTAAAACGTAAAAATTAAACGCTTTGAAAATCACCTATTATAAATCAAAGTTTTACAGACGCAATCAATCGTTCTACGTTCCTAATTTTATTCATTAACCATAATTAATGCAATTCGCCAAAAAATCTTTGTGTAAATTTTTTATTATTGAACGAAAGCAAAAGGGCAACATTAGAAAATTTAATTTTAAATATATGTGACTTTTCTTGGAATTATTTTTTAACTCCTAGAGGCTATTACATATTATATGTTCGTATTTAGGGATTTGCTAAAATTCTTCAAGATTAATACAAATATCCAAACCTACAATATAAAAGAAATCGATTGCATATTTATTTCAATTGTACTTTTATTTATTCGAGAATGCAACCGCATTAAAAATTGGGAAGGTGAACGTTATAAGGATTTCCGAAAAAAAAAATCAAAATCCAAGAAACAATATCCACGGCATATAAATTAGGAATGAATCAGAAAATGATAATGCGTTGCTCAGTACGTCGAACATCACGATATAAGCATGAGATGAGTGTATGACTGACTATGTGCATCGTGCATCTGTAATTGCAAAATGTTAATTTTATGTATATGTGTATATGTGCATGAATTTCAGTTAATTTCGTGCGTACCTATTATAAGTGTGCGTTACTACTTCTTCATTATTATTAATATTAAATGGTGTTAGTAGATTTATGTTGTAACGAAATGCAATTTAAATTTATTTTAAAATCAGTAGCTCTTTCTCCTGGCATAAATAAAAGGAACTAAGAAAAAAAAGTAATATAAAAAATTTAGAAGATTTCATATAAGATTTTTCGTTCATATAAGTTTATATTATTTAGTTAGTAATTTATTATTAAGGAAGCATGTTATTGGAATCAATCAACAAGTATTCACAGCTTTTCATTTTAAAGTAGGAAACTAGGGTTACCATCTATTAAGATATACGAGTATCAAGTTATGAGAAATAATTTCAATTTGTTTAAAAACGGAGTGGAATTCTTAAAAACATTTAGGAACACAAAAAGAAGTCAAACGTTACACAAAATAAAATTTAACAAGAGGAGTTGCTATTAATTTATAAATGTTATTTAAAAGTAAAATCAATAGTTTCGAATTAGTCAAGAAAAAACTTCTTTTGAAAATATTTTACGGTATGTTACTTTACGGTATTTCGGATTTATATAATTTAAGTCGAGCTTTATTTAACTATTTAATTTTTCGCTTATCAATTCTGTGTTAAAATTTGTCTGAATTAAATTCGATCTTTTTAGAGTAGCATATCCTTCGAAATTTGAGAAGCATAATTAAAATATTCCTTTAAGTAAAACATTTTGAGTAGTTTTTTTTTTGCAATTTGATTTTATTATTTTCGAATGTTCCGAATTGAATCAAATTTTATTTGATTAAATCTATAACTAAGCAATAGTGTGGGGACTATGCTCAAAAAGGTCACAGGTGCAAATTCGCGTACGGTCACTTTATCGTTATGTTGAGTTTATATTTAAATATAATTAATGTAATGAAAAAACTATGGCAGGCTATAGTCACCTTCTATAGTTAGAGCTTAATGACTTATGAAATTTTATTATTTTACCTTATTGCCAAAGAATTTATCTCGGATTTAATGAAGGTAGTTCATTACACTAATTTGTTTTAGTACCTTAAATTAAACTTTAATTCAAATAATATTTTTAAAAATTAGCAATTTTATAGTTTATATGTATATATGTATATGTGGTATTATTATAATAAACAACTGGCAACGTCACCGAAGTTCATATGAGCAATTCATAAAAGGATCGATTGATTTTAATTATGATACATTAAAGGTGTAGTCAGAATTCTTTATAATTTTTTTTCCATTCCCTTCCTCTTTTTTTTAAATTTAATTCATTACAGATGAAAATCAGAATGAACTAAACAAATAAAGGAAAAAGACAGAAAAATAAAAATAGAACGAAAAGTGAAGGAAGGATCTTTATCTCTGATACTTAAAATGACAGTTAATATTGTCAAGCTAAAATAATTACCTTTATCTATAGATTTTTAAGTTTTTTTTTTTAAGTTGAATTGATTGATTTTGTGCGGATAAAATTTAATTTATTAGGTTAGAACTTGTTCTTCTTTTGTTTTCAATATTATTTTTAATTATTTTATTTGTTTTTGTTTCTTTCATTTTTAGAATTATTGCCCTTATTCGAAATTAAAATTTTAAATTTTTTATTTTATTTAATAATTAAGTGTAAAAATTAATACGGAAGAGGTAAAATACGTAATTAAGTATATACGATTTTTGCTTTGTTTCACTCTTCGACTTTATTGAAGTTTTCGAATTTTATTTAAAAGTTTGCAAATAATAACAAAAAAAAAATGAATAAGTAATGTGAAATTTTAGTTATTGTAATTTTTTTTATTTTAAAATTAAAATTTACTTTTTAATTATTCAGTAAAAGTTTATTGTTAAGATATAAATTTGACACTTCATTGTTTTATTGCTACTGTCGTTTCAGTTCCATTAAATAAGTATCATTAAACAAGTATCAGTCACTAGACAAGACTGATTTATAGCAATCTTGCTATATAAAAAATGCTTTTTGAAATGTTTGAAATTGGCTTCTAGGGTTGTACAGAAGTTTCCCGAAACCGTGGTTTCAATTAGTCCTGTAACATTTGGACGGCTGGAGATGCCTCAATTAAGGCGAAGAAATTTCACGCAAGCAAAACATGCAGACGACTTGTTTAAGGCCTTGCTTATTTTGAGTTAAAAACCTTTACCAAAACCGCCCATACCTTTAATTTTCTTAATAAAGCGTAAAATTACCTTTTTTGTTGAAGTTTATGTTTAATTACTGTTCTATTCTATTTTTCAATTATTCTATGTATAAAATCAAAAACATACTGTCCAAAGCGCTAGAAGAATATTATCCTGCATAAGTTAAAGTAAAAATATAAGAAAGCATATTGCTTTAGTTCATTCATTTAAGACCTGAATTTAGGGGTGAATCTTGTGAAGTTAAAAACATTTAGAAATTTAATTTTATATGTAAATTTTTCTTTCTAATAACTTGGAATGAAAATTATTTTTGTAACAATACCATTAAAAAAAATTAATTTAGGCCAATATATCGAGATTTGATGGCATTCTTTGTTAACTTCAAACTCGTTTGAATTCAAACTTCAATTCATTGAGTAAAATGAATTGAAAAGAACAGAAATTTTGGGGGTTCCCAGTCACATTATTAATTTTAAATTCTCACCTTATTGAGTTATGAAGATGGAGACTATCACTGACTAAATTGATGATTCTTTCAATAAAGTAGTAAACTCCAATTAAGTTTTTGTCAATAATTAAGGAAAAACTATAATCAATATTCTATAAAAATATTTTATTGAGATCTTATTTTAAGTGTTAATATCGAAATTTTCTACAAAATTATTTTCTTAATATTTAATTAGGATTTCATTAATATAAAAAATTCTGAAATTCACAGAAATAAATCTCTTATGAGATACTAATTTATGTTTGTGGTTTTTGACACAAATCGCACTACTTATGCCTTACATGAACTTACTTTGATCGAATCGATTAATAATGGGAAATAAATTCAAATAGGTAGGAATAATTTTTTTGAAAAAAAAATGCAAGAATTTTTTAATTTGGTCCTTAGGTTAAAATTTGTTATGTACTAAGAACGTATGAAATTTGAAAATGCAAAGAGATATAGATTTATAGCTTCTGTTTTTTATTATAAGCGATTACAATGTGATGCGAAATGGCGAATACAAAAATAATCACACAAAAATGTAAAACTTTAAATAAAAACATTAAGGAAATGTTAAAATTCAAATGATTCGCTTTATAAATATTTTTTATTACTTTTTATCTATGATGTAAATGCACAACACAGAAGAAATTCATAACGCAGGTTAATACTCCAATAAAAAGTTCAACAATAGTGTCAACAAATGCTGTAAATATTCGATTTTATGAGTCAATATTTTGAACATTGGCCTACCACATCACAAAATTTGACTAAACAACATTTATTGTTTTATCGTTTCGAATACGTTTACTCTTAAAATGAAAACTACAGGCACTCGTATTATTATATGCACCCTTTCGTGCAGAGACGATCTTATTGGCTAATATTATAACAAAATAGGAATGCAAAATAATTCTCAATAACTATAAGAATAATTAAATTTTAAAATAAATATAACGATAATTTATATAAGAGAATTCGAATTAATTTTAACCTTAAGTATTTTAATGACAATCTTAAAATAAAATAAAAAAATTTGAAATTTTTAAAAGAAAAAGGATTCTCAAATCAAAACAATTATTTTAATTAGATGTTAATTGCCATGATAAAACTTCCAAGAAATCTTTTAGAGAATTTGTATATAAAATAAATGCAAAATAATGAACTTTGTGTATAATTAATCACGCAGGTTTTCGCAAATGAGATATAAAAAAATTTTGTTTTGGCTGACTTTAAAAATAACTTTTAATACAAAATTCATTTATAAATATTTAAATTTAATTTAAATTTAAATAAGAAATCGAATTTTAAACGTGATGAACGTATTTCTTTGTTTTATCTGGCTATACAATCTATAATGATCTTATTCAATGTATTTCCTGTCCAGCATTTATAAATGTGTATAGCATTAATGAATTTTCGGAGAACATACTGTAAAACAGATATATTATAGTGCATACTATTCTTAAACAATTTTCCGAATTCGATCTTGATCCTGACAATATATTTTAAGTGACGATTTTGTGCATTTTTCATTTTTGCACATAATGTTCAGAAATAATTGCTGAAAATATATGAATAACGATGTTTTATTACAGTTTATTTGCCAAACCTGAACTGTTGCCACAATGCTTGAAAATGAACCTGCGGGGCGAAACGATTTGAAAAAACGGATGAGAGTCGTTACTGTTAAGCTGTATCGGCAGCATTTTTAAGAAACATTGCAGCTTTACAATATTTCCGAATATTCTTCAAAGATTGACATTCAAAAAGAAAAAAATCTTTTCATTTACGACATTCAAAGTGAAAAAAGACATCTGTTTTTAATGTCCTACATATTTTGGGAAAAATACAACAGGATTCTATAATAAGTAGGAAAAAGTTTTATTTAGCTGCACTTCTCTTCCATGTTGAAGATAAAATGTCCTTCCTCTTTTTTCTTAATTATTTAAGGTATTTTCTTTTCATAATATTTATAACAAATTGACTGAGTGTTAGGTCGCTAAGATAAAACAACAGCATTGCCGGTTGAAGTGTTCTTAGAACACTTAACCATTTATTAACTTAACACTTTAGTAAACATATAGTGGAAGTAGAACTTACTCTAATTCGCACCTTATTGGATGCAGAGTTTATCATTTTGTCGGTTGCAGTTTTCAAATTTTATAATGGAGTTGTTTGATAAGTATTCTAAGCATCGTAAACATTAAATTGTTCAAAATTCTTTTAAACAAGAGCTTACAATAAACGAAATTGGTGACGATGTTAATAATAATAAGTAGTTACTATTTCTTTCTCTATTCATTTTAACAGATCACATTTCTATATTGTCAAATATTTTTGTCATTAGTGCCAAATATTTTCAAATTATTCATTCACTGTATAATATCCTAAAGTTGTTCGGATTAAAATAGAATTTTTTATACAATATGTTCAATAGGTATTTACGTTTTTTATTTTCAGGAAACGCCCATTCTCTCTACTCTTAAAATTTTAGCAATTAGTTTATTCTTTCAATAATAATTTAAAATATATAATTTTATCGTAGATGTTGATAGAAAAAGCATCTGATAAGAACAGCACATTACCGACCGATCGTGTTTCAAATTTTTTTAACAATAACCATAATACTGAAGTAAAAATATTTATTTATGTGCATAAAAATTTGTAATTCTAATACTCAAAGTTTTTTATCTAATTTTTATGGTATCTAATTTTTTCTTTTTTGGTTTTACTTTAATAGAATTAAAAAATACAAGATCATTAAAAATCAAGAGATTCTCTTTATTATATTCTTAGAAAATGTTTTTAATCCAAAAATTTGCTAGTTTACTATTTTTCCGAGCAAAATCGTATTTTTTACCTCTTATACATATACGGGTAAGACTAAAAATTTAGGCCATGGACAAGACCCAGTTGCTGCAAAACAAATTTAGCTATAAATGCGCTTTTTCAAAATCGATTTGGCTGAAATTGAGGTATAGAAGAGCACCACACAGATCGAAATGCAGTCTACTCACTAAATGTAGTTAACAATCTTATATGAAACACGTTTAAAAACTAACACATTAAATTTGATATGATCACAATACCTTGTATATTGCATGCATTGCGTTCGGTAAAAACGACACAATAAACAATAAAATTTGTATGTGCAACAAATATTCAAAAATATTTCATAGTTCTCGGGCGGATTTCGCATAAAAAATATAAAAATATTTTATAAAAGTAAAATTTAACATCGGTCTTTTTTTTTATTCTCTCTCTGGTAAGGTTCTTTTTTTATTTATTGCAATAATTTATTATTTGTTTGATAGTAAAATTGTTTTTAATTCTATTTAAGCGCCTTGGATACTTTAATATATTGGTATTGGATAAACACGTGTTCCGCGGTTGCAAAATACAAAGTGCAGTATATTTGCACTTATGTGTTTATGTCATGTATATAATAATAATTGTGCATATACAGTATATATGTAGGTATGTGTATTTATGTGTACTTGTATCTTATGTGCATAAACATTTTCTTAGTTTGCTTGATCTTAATGAAACCGAATGAAACAGGCTTATATTATTTAGAAAAATAAAAACGAAAAAATCCTATTAAATTAATAGAGAAAAAGTCACAAAGTTCGATCTACTTTTATTTTGCAATATAAAATAAGAAAATCAAAAAAAAATTTGCTGGTGAAAAACCTCAACATAGTTGAGGTTAAGTAGCTCGAATTTTAAAATTCTTATGGAATCATTTTTTATAGCTTTTAAAACAGCGATGACAGAGTATTTAATATGCATTTAGTTTTTTTATCGCTTCGTTTTTTGTTTTGATTTTAGATTGTTCGTTAGTATGTGCGTTAAGAATTTGCCGTATTTTTTAAAAGATCTTTTGAAATGTTTTCATGAAAAATGCTAAGTACATTTTATGAAAAATGCTTGTATGCTAAATGAAGAATGCTATTATGAAAATATTTTGTATACAACTGAGTATAACAGACACTCAAATTAATATACATACATACATATGTATGTAAATATAATGTGGAGCATAAACACATATGTATAGCATGTAAGTATGTTTAAACATTGTGTAAAAATGCTACTGTTTGACAACATGCAATTATTTTATTATTATTATGATTATTATGAGTACTCATAAATGTCATTTTTATGTTGTACTTTTTATTCTACAAAATGATGAAATTACGTTATAGGTGTATAGCTACATTTAAAATAGGAAACTTTAAATAAAGCAAGAAATAATTATAAATGTTTTATTATAAAAATATAAAATCCTATAATGTCGTCTTATTTCCTGAAATCATAAAAAAGGAAGACGAAATAATTTTGTTAATTTTATCAATTATAAAATTGAGAAGAGTTTTGAATTTAGCGCAGGTTTTACGTCTAAGTTTTAAATACATATACGAAAAATCTTTTGCTAATTTTACTATACAAAGAATTAGAATAGAAACCTATACATGATTTGAAGGGTAAAAAATCGTAAATATTGTTTCACAACTAAAATTATATCCTTGAAACTCTTTTCAGTTTCATATGTAAGTCAAGCAATATTGCTCTACTTTTTTCGAGAACTAGTATAAGCCATAGTATAAGGTAAATACTGTTCAATTTTTTACCTATTTGATAATCTATCCAAGGAATGGAGACTAAATAAAATTTTAACAAATTATTGAGGTTATTTTTAATATTTCGATCCTTATTCAATGTGATTGCACCTGGGAAAGCTATGTAGGTAATTACAACACGATTTTTTGCTTTAAGTTTTACTACGTTGCAGCTTTGAATGTTTCCAAAATCTTTTTATATCCCTACGAATGTATGTTCGAAGGATGTAATAAATTTGCGTTACCGTTGTATAACGACAAATAGTAACAGTCTAAGTACATGTTTTTGATCAGCGTCGAATTCTAAGTCGATTTAAGCATGTCTGTCCGTCTGTTCCAACGATAATTCAAAAACTAATTTAGCTAAGCTCTCCAAATTTTCCCAAATGATTTGTAATAGTAAATTCCAGAGCCTTATTTAAATTGGATGCGATGGAAGCAGTGGTTCCGACAGCTGTCCTACAACTTTAAAAGTTATTTCGCTATATCTCAAAAATTATTTAAGCTTTAATATCAAAATTTCCCACAGACAAATATATTATTAAGGCTGTTATGTGTGACAAAAATCGTTGAAATTTTTTGAATCTATGTATTTGATTTTTTGATCTCTGTGTACCGGTATCACAGAGTTGACATAGTTTACTTATTCTCATTTTTTACTAAAATATTACTAAAATTCTGTGTTTTAATCATTCAACCTTGACATCTCTGTCTGACATATTTTTTTTTAAGGAATCGGAAAATTTTCTTTTCATTTTTAGCACTTTTCCAAAAAAATTTTGAAAAAAAGTGCTTATTAGTTTCACTCTGTCCGTCCGTCCGTCCGTCCGTCCGTCCGTCCGTCCGTCCGTCCGTCCGTCTGTCCGTGTGTCTGTTTACAAAACTTCTACACCCTTGAAGATAGAAAGCTGAAATTTTGCACGTACATAGATTTTTACTAGAAACTTATTTTCGTAGAACAAAATTTTTATCTATCTCCCCCCCTTTAGAAGTTATACCCCCCCGAAACCCTAAAAATGCCATTCTTTAACTATTTAGTGCAATGAAACCATAAGGATTTTTCAAATTTTGCAAACGCAGAAAGGCAGTGGCTTGCTTCCCCTAGCGGGGTATACTTAAGGTTAACTTTAGAAAAACAAAATGGCCGCTCAAATTTACCGTTATCTAAAGTCCGTTTTTTCCAAAATTTTGATGTCGTTTATTTTCTAGACCCCAGCATGTAGAAGCTTGAAATTTTATGGGCTTTTAGACATTAACAAATAGTTCATTTCGTTTGAAGAAAATTTTTTTCTATCTCCTTCCCCTCTCAAGTTATTGCCTCTTGAAATTTGTAAAATTTGAATTTTTGACACCTTATATTTCCGAAACCACAAGCTTTTTCAAATTTCTATAAACACAAAAAGCTAACGGCAAATTCCATGACATTAAAAAATATAATTATTTTTCTTAACTCACATAATTAAACCTTAAAATCGAGCATTATGTTAACCCCTCTTTATATTAATTTTTGCTTTATTTCAAAGACTGCATATATGTATCATCCTAAATATATGCAATCCTAGAAAGAGTTTTGTATATGAATGAAAATAATTTTTAGAATGTGTGATAGGTATACATAGACTGTATTTAAAAGCAGAATTTTCACTTGCTGTAGGGAAAAGTGCTACAATACAAACCATTGGTTTGACCCAACTTTATTTATTAATACTCGTAAGTACTTGTGACTAGTTTAAAATTCTGTTTGCAACACTGAGATATTAAATCCAAAACTATAGTACAAACTTAATAAGTTGTTTTCGAATCAATATTTAAAATACTCGCAGAACTTTTAAACTATTATTGTTACGGTTATTCAGGTTCCAGCGAAAATATCATACTTATTTTTAATAAACAATATGTACCCACTACATGTACCCATATGCATGTAAAATTAATTATAATTTTTTAGGAAAACAAGCCTGCTTAATACTTTACAAAACATATAACTTACTTGAATTTCAATTTTAATTCAATTTACCGAAAGTTTCTAAAATAATACAATAATTTTATCTTTATTTGAGCTAAAAACGCAGATTTCATAGTAAAAGTTCAAAGCAAAAATCATTTGATTTTACTTGTAATTTCTTGGTAATAATTATACGTATGTATTATAATCCATCAAATTATAACGAAAATAATATTTAAATACACCGAGAAAAAATAAAACCAATTAACTAATATACATCGGATCCGAATCGTCTTAAATGACATTGTCATAAATAGACTTGGTGATATTAATAAACAAAGAACCAAAACCAAATGTATAAATAAGTTTAAATTTAACTAATCTCCTATTATAATACACCCCTTGCAAATGAAACAAAAAAAAAATATATTATTTTTTTTATGTATTCGTAAATTCGAAAAGAAAATCCTCCAAATACTTCAAACAATAAAAAACGTACAAATTTAACTCTTTGATTTTGAATTTCTTTAATTTTTTTTGTGAATTTAGCTTTTAATTTTATTTATTATATTTTCAATTTTTTTTTTATATATTAATATAATCCGTTACCACACACGCTTTTTCATAATATGTTCATTCTTATTGGTTTGTACGTATACCTATGTATATTAAACGCAGCATAGGTGAAAAAAGTATGTGGCTACTTAAATACATCGGCACTAATATTTCATAAATTGAAAACACAAATTTTTTATTTTAAGATTCGACAATGAAAAAAAAACACAAAATATTTTGAAATTATAAAAATACTTTTTGATATTTTCCTGAAAAGAAATTGTATTAAAGCCACCCCTGAAATCTTATGATTTGTACTCGATAAATAATATTCAGAAATCTCAAGCTTATATTGCATTCATTTGATGCTCAAATGTTTATGAATTAATAAAATCATAGATTCTATCTAAAAATGCGTGTTGAAGAGAAAAAACTATTCAATGGTATTGAAACAAAATAGTTGGGATTAGTTGGAGTATTTTATTGAGTTCACCCCAGCAAAATATATTTATAAATTTGTAAAATAATATTTATGCTATGGGATATATGAACTGCTACAGGTTTTTTCTTCGCCTTTCAGGAAATTTGAAATGTCTGCGACCAGTCGACGTAACAATTTAAAATGACAGTATGAACGATCTAAATATTTCTATAATTCCTAGCGAAGTTTAAATTTATTTTCAACATAACTTGGACAATATTTGATTGCTATTATATATCATGTATTTCCATAAAATATTCCATTGAAATGTTGCAATGCTATCAACTATTTCCAAAAATCAATAAAAATATTTCAATTTTTTAGCAATAAATACGTCCCTGTTCAAATTGCGTTTATTAACGATTAATCTGTTTGCCGTGTACATATTATGTACCTACTATAATAAATGAAAATAAAAATTTGATATTTTAAAATGGAATGCGCAACTCATCCTATGATCGTATTTATCTGTGAATATCGTAAAGAGAATTCGTTTTTAAATGATTTCTTAAACATCAAACAATATGTATGTTTGTATGTACGTATACATATGTGACTTACTCGTAACAGATAAAATTAAAAAATAATTTTTTTTTTGTGTTGTACCAATATAATAACATGTAGCTACCGCTACGCCATCACTGCCAATAATACTTAAAAATAATAAGAAAAAAATATCCGCCGTTTGCTTTAATGGTATTTAATATCCGCATTTAATGTATGCCTTCGATCTTAAATTTTGTAAGCGAGTGAATGTAAGTATATCTAAATATATAACAAGATTTTCTGCTGTGGATTTTTGTAGATTTAAAAACTAAAAAATTTCAACAAAAAAAAATATTTCTTTTCAACCTTTTTTTTTATTTCGCGGGCAAATTGATTAAATCCCACAATAAATCTTTCGGCTTATCATCACAAATAACCGAAAATATTAACGCACACAAACCATATTTTAACTAATAAAAAAACAAAAAACAATAAGATATAAAGAAACCAAAAATGTTTTAAAACAACTAAATGCCACATAACTTAGGAGAAAGAAAAAGAGTCAGAATAGGGGCAAAAACTTAAATACCATAAGAAATAATTTCTTATATGTAGTTTCTTTTTTTTTGTTTTTGGTTAAAAATCAAATCTTCTGATATTTTGTACATTTGCGAAGATTTGATTAGAATTATCACTAGTGACTAATGCATTATCTATATACATACATACATATTATGATTTGTTGTACAAAAAGTAATTTATATCTTGAGTCAATGTAAATGAAATTGATGTTGATTATATTAAGGCTGCTGGTGATAATCTCTTAATTTCTTACTTTTTAGTATTTTTCCAGAAAAAATTAAAAAAAAAAGTGCTTATTAGTTGTACTCTGTCCCATCCGTCTTTTGAATTGTTTACAAAATAAATAATAAGTAAATTGATCTTTGCTAGAAACTTATTTTCTTGGCACAAAATTTTTAATTTCCTTCCCCCTCACAAAGTTGTAATCCCTCCTAAAACTGCCATTTTGTATTGTAATTAAAACATTTTTTAAATTCTATAAACATAGGAAAGTAGTGTACTTCGAATTTTCTGCACCATATATGTATTTCTGAAACTCCGAAACTGCAAGTTTATCAAAATTTCTATAATAATCTTTTTCTGCATGAAAGCTATAATTTTTCTCAACTCACGCAATTAACCCTTAAATTCGGATATTATGTTAATGGATCTTTCAACTTTTTTTTTTGTTCTTCCTTAATGTATAAGTCTTTGAAATATTTTGCCATGAAAAAAAGTAAAACAGTATTTTCACTTGTTAAGGGGAAAAGTGCTACCTAACAAACCATTAACACAACTTTATTATTCTTTCTTCTTATTATTGACCTTCAATTGCTCCTTATGTAAAAAACTACACAAATTCGAAATATTTTTCGTGAAATTTCTTGAATGGACCAACATGTCTATTTATCCATATTACTTATCAAATTTATAATAGAGTTCAATAGCAATCTCAATTTATAATAGAATATATTTTAATTAATTGAAAAGTTAAATGGTAATAGAAGTGATGATTTTATTTCAGGTAAGGAAGTTATCTACATTTCAGTTCCTAGTGATTTATGCAAAGTCATCGAGAACGTGAGTCCATTATAAGTGTGAAAAGAAGATATTGTGCGGCAAATAAAATCTTTTCAACATCAAACCAGAAGATTCTAGAGAGAAAAGATGATGAAACTTTGAAGTGATACAACGGAATATGTGAAAAATTTTAAGGTAACGTTTTTCCTAAATTTTTTGCAAGTCATGAAGTATAATAATTTTAGTTAAAGGGCTTATAATTTAATATTGATTCTCATAAATTTTTCTTTATTACTGGCGTATTATACTGTTGTATAATTTGATGTATAACAATATTATACTACCAAATGACAACTCCCCAATATAAAAATTTTCTAAATATTATACTTTATTGATCTTCACTCGTTTCTTAATAAATTAACCTTTTACAAAAGAAATATTATACTATTCATATTATCAGTTTAACCGTACATTACACACTGTTATACAAAAAACGAAACTGTTCAAATTAAAAATAAAATATTTTCTCATCTTTTAATTAAATCAATTATCTCACATTTTAAGTATTCTCACTTTATTACAGTATTTATATAATAAAATTTTTTATTTATAAGGTCAAATAAATCTATTAGTGTTATCTCAAACGTAATAATAAACTAAAACACCTAATTGTTTTTGTGCTTATTTAAAAGCGTGTTGTAAACTATTAGAAAATCATGTTTAACCAACCAGGAAAATATGTATTAAGAGAATTTTGTAATAAAACTTTAACACTTACATGTGCATTTAACATAATATAAAATATATATGTAAACATTTGTATGCGCACAATTGTATATATTCACACAAACATATTAGATTTACATATACATACGTACGTTTGTAAGCAATATACCAACATACTATTTTATTATGATAAACAATTTCATTTCTCTTGAGAGATTTTTGGTTTAAAACACTAACATAACACAGAATATTGCAAACAAACTGTTGCTTTTACGTATTTAATATTTTGAGTTTATTGTGTAATTATAACTACATAATATAAAAACAAGTAAAAACGTTTCAGTCGGTATGAACCGATTGAATTATACCCTGCACCTTTCATTGTTGTATAGCAATTACTCAAACCTGTGAAGCCATTCTATAGAAACTTCACGGATATGTCTGATCTATAACTGAACACACAACTACCAAGTTTCGTGAATCTGACTTTATTATTTTTCCAAATATTTAAAATTAGCTTTTGGAGTTGTATGGCAGGTACCCGAACCTGCCAAGCAATTCCACTAAAACTTCGCTAATATATCTGATCTATAATTGGACACACAACTGCCAAGTTGCATGAATCTAACTTTATTACTTTTCCAAATATTTAAAATAAGCTTTTGGACTTGTATGGGAGCCACTCGAACCTGTCAAGCAATTCCACCAAAACTTCAGAAATATTTTTGACCTATAATTGGACACACAACTGCCAAGTTTCATGAATCTGTCTTTATTACTTTTCCAAATATTTAAAATAAGCTTTTGGACTTGTATGGGAGCCACTCGAACCTGTCAAGCAATTCCACCAAAACTTCAGAAATATCTTTGACCTATAATTGGACACACAACTGCCAAGTTTCATTAATCTGACTTTATTATTTTGCCGAATATTTAAAATAAGCTTTTGGATTTGTATGGGAGCCACTCGAACCTGTCAAGCAATTCCACCAAAACTTCAGAAATATTTTTGACCTATAATTGGACACACAACTGCCAAGTTTCATGAATCTGTCTTTATTACTTTTCCAAATATTTAAAATAAGCTTTTGGACTTGTATGGGAGCCACTCGAACCTGTCAAGCAATTCCACCAAAACTTCAGAAATATCTTTGACCTATAATTGGACACACAACTGCCAAGTTTCATTAATCTGACTTTATTATTTTGCCGAATATTTAAAATTAGTTTCTGGAGTTGTATGGCAGGTACCCGAACCTGTCAAGCAATTCCATCAAAACTTCAGAAATATATTTGACCTATAATTGGACACACGACTGCCAAGTTTCATGAATCTGACTTTATTATTTTGCCGAATATAAAAAATTTGCTTTTGGAGTTGTATGGCAGCCACCCTAACCGGTGCAGCTATCTCATTAAAATTTTTAGAGCATATGTAGAATATAATTGGACACATGTATACAAAATTCTATATTTGTACCTTTATTAGTTTTTGAAATAATTAAAATAAACTCTTTGAGTTGTATGGCAGCTACCCGAACCCGTTGTCCGAATTGGTCCAATAACAATAGGGTTCGTCCTTGGCACAAAAGAAGCAACTTGTGAAAGTTTGGTGTCGATTGCGTTGTTCGTTTTTGAGTTATCGTGCGATCGGACGGACGGACGGACGGACGGACGGACGGACGGACGGACGGACGGACGGACGGACGGACGGACATGTCTAAATCAACGCAGAATTTTACGCTGAGCAAGAATATATATATATGTCCATACCCCAGATGACTCCTTCAAGTAGTTACAAACTCCATACCAAAGTTAATATACCCTTCACGAAGTGCAGGGTATAACAAGAGAAAATGTTTGTACTTACATATGTCGCAGAAACAACCATTTGTATAGGTTTCAGTTACAGGTATTGTTAAGAATTTAATATACATATATGATTTGATTTTTAATAAAAATTCTTTTATTTATTCCACATACAAACACAAGCATATACAAAATTACCAAATAATCATACTCATTGTTTTTATGTGCAAGCAGAAAATCTCACAAACCGTTTTCTCTATCAGTGAAATCATTGATAATTTCGACCTTGTCCAAAAAAACCTTTTGTATACTATGTACTTTCATCCACAAGTTTGAATGTATTGACGTAGATATATATTTTTTTTCTAGTTGCTTATTTTCCTAAATTCTGCCATAAAAACAAGAATTTTTTTCTGCAAATGGATTCATTAATACAGCAAATGGCTTGATACAATTTAGTTCCCTTACCCACTTATTTATTAATTCATTGTACATTCATTATATTTCACATGTAATAAGGAAAGGGTTCACCACCCTATATTAAATTACTTTGGAAGAAAAGTAACAAATTTAAATTGCATTAAGATTCCCAAATTACATTTGTTTCACTTAGTTGAATCGTAAACATATTACGTATAGTCAAGTATGTAAGTATGTACGTATGTATGTTAGACAAAACTTTGGATCAAGAAATTACAATTTTTGCATAATAAAAATATTCATCCTGCACTCAAATTTAAAAATAAATTTTGTTAACATTATAGCGTAATTGGCTCAAAGTAGCTCAAATTTAAAAGTTTAACAATCACGTACTACGTATTACTACTTACGAAAAAAACCGTCTAAATGTCTTTTACCATCTAAATCAGAAAAATGGTATTTTGTCTCTAAGTCATGAACGAACCATAGACAAAAAACCACCAAAATTTAATAGCTCGTGAAGACTAATGAGTAGTTTAATTTGTTAGTAGAGTATTTCCCAGTTAAAGTCTCTCAAAATTGGCAAATGGTTGCTCATTTCTTCGCAGCAATAAAAAACTTCTCCCACAAAATTATACCGATAACTTCTATTCAAATGAAGAGATTATATTTTGTTTTTATTATAAATTATTTATTTTAAACTTAAGAAGTTATTTCTGGGACCTTCTCAAAGAAACAACCGGATATGAACGGATGGAAACTCTAAAATAAAAAACTAAACGGAACAAAATGATTCATATATGAACCAAATTGATGCAAAAAAAGGTTTTTCTTAGCACAATTTTTTTTAATATTACATGCATAATATATTATGCTAATTTAGTAATTTCTATATGTATGTGCATGTGTCCATAATGTATGTATATAAAAATATATTTATCTTATAGATGAGCTACCTGTAAACATGGATAACAATTTAATTATTTTAAAAAAATATAAGTGTGTGCATCTTATACGTTACTCATATTATGTTTAATATACCATTAAAAAGATGTTGAAATTTATTCAACATCTATTGAAGACAAGATGAATACATAAAACGGAAAGAGTATTGCAGTCACATACATACATCCAAACACTTTACCTTAACAAAAAGCTGCATTTTATATACATAGTTTGTTGTAAATGCTCATATCAATTGCTCATTTATGGTGCTGAAATTAAGACACATACTTGTACATACAAAAAATATTTACTTATGTAGAAAGGTTTATAAACATGTGTTTACATATATGCAAGGGTAATTAAATTTGAGCAGACTAAATAAAAAAAATTCTTTTTTGTTATTATTTTTTTTGTGCATATATCTATTTTTTCTTTTCAATTGTTTTTAATGGAGAGTCATAAAAGTCGGACTTCATAAAATGAAAACTGTAAAACATATATGATTGCATATTAAGAAATTGAAGAAGTCCATGAAAAGTCACCGGGAAAAGCAGAAAGTGTTTTAAAAGAAATTTCGTAATTATTATTGGTAAATATTAAATTATCACGAAAATAATTTTTTTTTTAATATTTTTTGCTATTTAATCATCTTTATTTAAAAATGCATTTTGCAATCGTATGGTTTAACGCCATTTCTTAAAATAAAGAACGCTTAATCAACCTAACCAATTATAACACTAATATGAGGCAACTTTGTAAACGCAAATGAGAGAGAAAAAAAAAACAAGAAAAAGCAAAAAATATTTCTTAATACAACATTATTTAAATAAATTTAAAGGTGTAATTAATTACACAAAATGTAAAATGTAATATCGCGATTAAAATTTTTGTATAAAAAATCGTTTAAAAAATATTAAATAAAAGCAAAATTTATGAAATTTAACTAGCACTCATTTGCATTTTATTTGAAGTTTTAACAAGCCTGTTAAAATAAGGAAAATAACTTATTTAGTTTTAATAATTTTGCCCGTCGTTCTGCATATTTATTACACATAGTTTTTATGTTAAACAATGTCGAAATTTAAGTCTAAACTGTAAATATGTAAAAAAACAGCTACATTTTAAATCTTCAGAGTTTCTCATAGACAAAAAAGCAAAAGTTTTCATTCTTAAACAGTTCTTAAACTAAATCATTGTATCACCGCCATACCATTTTTAGAAGAAGAATGAGATCATAAGATGGTGATAGAAACATGGATAAAAAGAACGAGCATATTGGACGCTATCGATATTAATGCGAACGTGAACATTGCGTTTTAACGCTGAAGCACGTATTGAAAACTTTTTTGGCTACTGAGTATAATTTGATGCAATTTACATATTTTATAAAGTTTGCATTAAAACTGCTGCAATTTTTCAATGAAATAAAACAAATATTATGAATTCAATTTTTTTAATAATATTTTTTGTTGGAGAATATAAAAAATTCAGACCAGTACCAGGGTGATGTAAGCAGTACCAGGGTGATGTAAGCAGACCAGCAGATGTAAGTGCAGAAAACCCAGATATAGATCATTTTGATAAAGTCTCCAATTTTTTTAATTTGTCTTTTGATTCAGAATTGTTAATTAACTTTAAAAATCCAACTTTTTATTCGGAGATGCTCGTACAAACCCAGATACATATATAATTTTTGTTCAAACATCAAACACTTCTGATTTCTCATTTAGCGGGTGTACTAACATGCTAACACATAACTAACATGTAAAATCTTTTTATTTATTCTTCAATTAATTTAAACTCTAGTTCCAAATCTAATGTAGCGGATCAGATATAATGACTAAAAGATATTTTTATAACGTGAATGGCGACAATACAATTTTCTATTATAATTATATTTAAACGTTTGTGTTACCATTCATGACCCATAATGTAAATATTTTTGTAAATTGAATATTATAATATGCGCTATGTTTACACATTTTAGTTTTATAAATTCAATAATTTCCTACAAAAAAAAAATATAAAAACTGTCATTGTTGAAACATTAATAGCACATTTTTATACAATACGAGTAGCAACAAGCCATACAAATAAATAAACGTAAAATATGAGAAAAGTGTTAACGTCTGTGTATAATCGTTATAAATTAATACAATCTAATCGGATTTGAATAACAATTAATAGCCCATTTTTTATGTTTAGAGATAGGTTAAGTAACTTTGTTTTTTTTTTCTCATGATATAATCTGTATCAAAAGAGCAGTCATTTCTCTTATTTTCTTCTGCATATGTATATAAAGACAAAATTTAAGACACATGTGTGCGTATTCTGAAGGTTTTTTTTAGTAAAGAAATGTAAGTTTGCAACAGAAACTCTAGGGTATATTTACTCTTGAAATTGTATTTATTTTACTAAAAGATTTAAATTTTACTTTATAATTGAACAAGAACAATGTTTTTAACAAATTTTGTAAATATTTTAGAATGAGCTACTTATTAGAATTAAAATTTTTAATATTATTTTAATTAATTTGGATGTTTACGAGTACTAAGTAAATTAAATAATTGCTTATAAAAACTTTCACTTGTCTCTTATTGTAAAGTATAGGTAATGATAAAAGACGATCCGACAAAAGAAGCATGAGCTTTGGCATATGTATTGCCTGCTATAATCTGCCAATTAGCCAGTTTTTCGAAAAAATTATTATTGAGTTTCTCGAGGTTCAAAGTCAAATTAAATTTCTTAACAGAAAAAAAATTCTAATGTTTGTTAATGTTAATCAAACCTAATCAATGTGATACATGGTAAGATATATAGACAGATATAGTGGCATATTTGTACTTCGTTAGGATATGTGTACATTTAATATTTCAATTTATAGATTACGCTCTATATGTTATAAAAAAACAATGCACCCCATGTGTTCACAGAAACATGCACATTATGTGTGTAATCAAATGATTGTATTTTTCATATTTTCCTTTTGTACGTCTGTATGTATGTGGCATCTATTCAAAGTTAATCTTTTCAATTTTTAAATTATTAAAAGTTTGTTTGCACTTCACAGCTAATAACAAACATTTTTATATCTTTATATAATATATGAAAAAACAAGAAAAATTATATAGAAAAAAAAAATAAAATTATGTAAAATATTTTATTTATTTTATCGTGCTACTGTTGGTTTTCATAAAATGGTTAACACATAAAAAATATTTTTTGGATTAGTGTATAGTCGTATAGGTAATTTTTTAATTCCGGAAAAGAAAACAAAAGAAATAAAGGTGAATAAAATGTGTGGTTTCTTGTACAAATAAGAATATTTAAAAAAAATCTTAAATGCAGTAGCATTTCTGGTGGTTTCAACAATGCAGTATTTTTTTTTTGTCATAGAATATTTTAAATTAATTAATTGCTTTGAAAATAGTGAATTACTAATAAATTTGGATTTGAATAAAATTTTTTAAATAAAAATATAAAAAATATAAAATAGCTACCAATAAGAATGAAATATAAGCCCCTATATGCACATATGCGTAATATCACATGTTATATTTGTGTCAATAATTTAATATAATTACATTAGAATCAAAGAGACAAAAGAAACAATATTTTATTTCTGGTTATGATTTCCTTTAAACCTTACTAATCTAACTTCACTCTCCAGAATCAAGGAATAATAATCTACCCAATGAATAAATAATTTAAAGTTTAACACATTCTAATTATTGGAAATGCAAGGATATTTTAGGATTGAAATTAAATATAATACAGATTTACTGCCATTTTTTGTAATTTGCGTAATTATATGAGTTAAAACTACAATCGTAAGTTTAATTATTTGTAGCACTTTTCCAAAAACATTTTGAAAAAAGCTGTTTGCTAGATTCTCACTTTCCTTTTGTCAATCCCTCCTTCCGTTCGTTCGCCTTTGCGGCTAGAAAGCTGAAATAGAAACGCATATAGATTTTTACTAGAAACTGATTTCCGTTAAGCCGAAGACAATTCTTATCTACCCCCCCCCCCCTTTTAAAGTTAATCAAACATAAACATTTTTTAAATTTTGTTAACGCAGCAAAATAGTGTTGGGCCTTTTCTAACGCGGAATAACATAATCAAATATTTAACAAAATAGCTTTTAAAATTAACCGTTATCTGAGGCCCGTTTTTATCGAATTTTTGATATGGTTTTTCTTCTATAAAGTCTGAAATTTGAAAAGCTTTTAGATATTGACAAATAATTTATTTTATTAGAATAAATTTTTTTTCGATCTCAGTTATCGTCTCTTGAAATTCGGAAAATTTGTATTTTTAACACCTTATATTTTCGAATCTGCAAGCTTTTCCAAATTTCTATAAATGCAGGATTATAACTCACATAATTAACTCTTCATTATCCTAAAGGTATGCAATTTTTGAAATATATTCGTTAACATGAAATGCAAAGTAATATTAATAATGTTTTTAAAAGAAATATTTCACTTTTTTAAAGGAAAAATGCTACATTACAAACCATTGGTTTGATCCAACTTTATTTTCAATCTACCTCAAATTATATCATTAGGGAGTTGTCAAAAGAGGATTCAAATTTGTCGAACTAATGAAAGGCTGCAAACCAACATATTATGTAAAACTAAATTAATCTAATTTGAATAATTTATTTTGATTATTCTTTGATACTACGGAACGGATAAGCATGTAGTAAATTTTAAAAATTCCGAATTATGAACAAATTTTTTAGATTTCTTCATAAAATAACGGTTTTCTTAAAGCATATAAAGTGCAGTGTTTTCATGTAAAATCATTGAAAACAAAAATTTTAATTCCAATCAAACGTTTTCTACCTGTAAACACATTACGTACTTAGTTAAAGCCCATGCATCTATAAAGATATTTATGTTTGTCTATATGCATTTTTTGGAATCTATGTAATTCTACAGTGACAATATTATGCGCTTTGTCCATGTATTTGAATTCAAATATTTTTTTTTAATTTTTTTGTTCCAAATAATCACATAGTTAATGAAAATCGGAAATGAGTTTTTATTTTCATTTTTTTTTTAATATGTTTCAATATCATTGTGAGTTTTTTCCCCTATATTTCTTATCCCGTACATAATACAACAAAAGCAATAACAATTTTTTTACTCCTTTCAAAATAATTCCCTCATTTAAGTTGACATAGTAAACCTGAATAGGTTAAAATTTTACGAGAATTTAAAAAAAAAAAATTTTTTTTTTTAAAATCGTCTTATGTCATACTTGGTTAACTCAACAAATTACACCCTAACGGCATATTTTTACTCTACATTTCTATATTTTGAGTTTTTTTAATTCTTTAAAAATTGAATTACATTTTATGCTGAAGGACACTTTTTTTATGTCCTGTAAATTTTCCCTAATTCGAATATTGTTTCGATAACTTCAATGATGATTTAATTTTTTTTTTTGTTTTTTTCTTCTTAGAGTAATTTGTGTGTGTGTACATTCGCTCATTTTATATTTTTATATAGTAACGGGTATGTATTTTTAACTACCTTACAGGTACATCAAATGCATGAAAAAAGTAAATAAAATTAAAATTGTAAGTAATGAAAATAGGTGTACTGTGCGTAAATGAATAACCAGAGGCATGTATTCTTGTTCAATGTAAGGATCTTATCAACGTTTTTCTCATCATTTATTGTATACTTATAATATCGTAAACACTAAAGTAAATACAAAAGTTGTAGACACGAAACTGCAGTTATTAAAAAATAAAATAATTTTTAAAATTATAATCCGGGCGGTCAAAATTTAGGTAAAAAGATTCTCATACTATATTTGTTCAATCTACGCCAAAATAAATAACAATTCTTAATTATTGTACTTAACTTAGTTAAGTACAATAAAAAATTTTATATAAGATTAAAAAAAAATTAAAAATGTAACTAAAATATCAAAGAAGCTAGATTTTATTCATACCTAGAGTTCAATCTAATAAAAATTAGACAGTTTTTTCACTTCAAAAATTGTTTATGAATTTAGTTCGGTGAGGTTTCGATGGCGGTCTACGACTTAATTTTCGATCAAACAAAACTCACAAATGTTTACACTTTAAAATTTTCATCAGATCAAATAAAATTCATGTACAAATGAATTTATGTGTAAGCACCGCCGTTTTCTAAAAGTACGTTGGCTTTGTTAATAAACTTTTGCTCGTGTGATATTTAACCTTATAAGTGCACACTTATTTTTTAGTACGTCGAGTGCACACATGTACCACTTTTGCCTGTTGTCCTTAAATTTGCAAAAAAGAGCTTACATTTTTTATTTTTTATATAATATATCTGTGTAATAAATTAATTAGCTATTTTCAAATTTTTTGTATTTGCGTTTGAGAATTGAAAGTAAACTAATTAGATAATTCACAAACGATCTTATTTTTACAATATTGCTGGACAAAAGTAGAATATGTGTGCATTCAAAAGGTTAAGTATTGCATGGTCGGAATGGATTTTCAAAAAAATTAGTACAATATTCTCGCAGTTGCATAATATTAGCCATTTTACAAACAGAAACCGATTAATCTGTAATGTAGGCTTTGTAGGGTCTGAGAAATAAATTAGCTATGGAAGTATATTGAACGCAACTACCTAATCCGCTGCTTCGCTTGAGTTCATATTAAATAGCAGTCAAAGAAAGTTCTATAAATTTTATATACCTAAACATCATCATGAATTTGCGTTGCAGATATCGTTAGGACTTAAGGCTTCTTAACTACTACTTGCAAGTATAGAAGAACTATTCGTCTATATTCAAATTTATAGTTCTTAACTCTAGTAGTTTTCTGAACTTTAAAATTTAAAAAAAACTAAATATACCGGACATGAATTCGGCACTGCTATTCATATATGCCCATGTCTCACACCGTTTTGCATTTCAAATTCATAATATGTATATATGTATGTATATGTATATGCATAAATAAACTATAATAAAATTGAAACGCAATTTTAATTTTAAAATTTTAGTTCACTTATTGGCATTACTACTAAAATGTTTTTCACATTTTAAAGATCTTCTTTTATTTTAATGCAAATATAAATTGAATTATGGTCAGGAAGAGCAAATTACCAGATATTAGTTTTACATTTTCATTTGAAATTTTCCATTTGCCTAGAGTAGCTATTGATATTTTCAAAAAAGGAAATGAAAATATCTGTTAGAGTAATTTTTGCTTTTTACATTTTACTATTACATTTTTTCAAATTCAAAATTGAATATCCTCGTTCAATTAAAAATTGTCTATTGAAAATTAAAGAAATAATCAAAAAAATATAGACTACAATTTATAAAAAAATAAATAAATAAATTATCTTTACAGGGTTGCAGAGCCAGCACTTTATTCGAAAATCAAACTGCAAATATAATTTTTTTTTACACCATAAATACAATTATAATTACGCTTACAAAGCTACTTGCTAGCAAATACAGAAAATAAAATGGGCTAAATATTATTAAGAACCTAATAATTTTGTTTTGTTTAGAGTGTGCAGTTTCGTGAGAATCGTTCTCTTTCTACTTTTCTCCTTTACCTTAGTCCACTTAGTATAAAGAGTATTAAAATGAAAAATTAAATGCTTCAACAGCAACTATTTGAAAATTTTTAAAACTATTTTATAGTGCAGTTCTTTGAGAAAAGCTATGGTCATGTTATGCTGGCAAGCTATTTCAATTAAAAAAATAATTTAACTCTTTGTTATTTATATGAATATTCCCCGAAGTTATCAAAATCCATTCTGAGCAAAAACATGAAAGTATTGTCACGTAATACAGGTGAGAATTTTCTGCTTTTATTGTTTTTTCATAATTTTCACTTTTCAACTGTATCTACAAAAATAAAAATTTTAAAAATTAATGTAACTATCTGAAAGAATATTCTCAAAAAGGATCTACGCAACTTCCGCATCAATTTATTATAATGAAATTATTTTTACTTTTAACATTTTTTTTTATCTTTTCTCCATTACACACAATCTAACAAAATTTTAGTTGACAAATACACCTAGTATTGAATATATTATTAGTATATGTATAAACAGGGCCGGATTTAGCTTAATTGTGATTGAACACGAAATTTATTGACAGAATTCTAAACCATGTGCAAGATTTGAAGACGAAACAATTCTTAAAATGAAATAGGTAATGTTTGAGTTTATTGAAGAAACTCTGTCTATGTGTGTATTGAGATAAAATGTACTTATTTTAAATTTTGAAAATTATGAAATTTTATGAAAAATATGTTATGGAAGTTGCATTTGCAATATTAAGCAAGCAGAGCGAGGATAAAGAAATTTTTCCCATTTTTTTACTTTTTTTTTATTTTTTTTTTGTCTTTGATCCATTTTTCAGGAGTATTGAAGCATTACTGTTCATGTTTCTACTATATCATTATTGTTATTTAAGAAAAAGGTTAATTCTACATTGTGAAAATTCGTATTAATACCTGCATACATGTATGTATACATATATATGTACGTAAGCGTAAATTTCATTTATTTCAATATTTAAAAGGACTTCCGGTGTATACATAAAACGAATTTAAAGAACATAAATTTGTACTCTTTCATATTTTATGAGATTAATTTAAAAATGTATGTCATCTGAAGGGTTAATCATTTTTATGTCTCCATTAATTATTATTAGTGACTTTATACTCTTGTACATACTTTTTTTTCAGGAAATTCATATTATAAATGTAAGAAAAAATGTGAATATTTTTTGGTTATCCTTCCCCCAGGTTATTTTATGACCTAATATAAGGAATTTTTAATCAAAAAGTGCTTATTAGCTTTATTTTATCCTTCTATCTGTCCCGTGCGTCTTATACATTTAGTAAAAAGTAAATCTTTAGTAAAAGCTTATTTTTGTGGAAGAAAATTTTTAGTAATCTTTCCCCCCTAAAAATAATAGCTCCTCAAAGTAATGAAAATGCTATTTTTTAACTTGTAGGAATCTGAAATTTTAGGAGTTTTAAGACAGTTTTAAAATTTTTTTTTAACCTCTATCTCCTTTCATCGCTTCTTCAAAGTCATAATACATATTTGAATTTTCAGAACCTTATATTTTCGAGACTAACGTTAACTGCCATACCATCAAAAAGTACAAACTTAACCCACTAACTTAACTGTCCAAAGTCAAACATTGTGTTAACGCATCTTTTTATTTTTTTCTTTCATTCATCCTAGCTGTATGCAGTAAAATAAAATATTTTGGTATATGAACAAAAAATATTTTAAAACAATGTAGCAGTGTACATTTTACAAGTACCCATCACTTTTTCAAAGAAAAATGCTTTTTTACAATCCAGTTGGTTGACATAACTTTATTTTTACTAAAAATAAAAAGAAAATAATTGAATGGCCTTGATGTATAAGTAGAGTTTTAGATAGGTACTAATTCACAAATAAATATCAAAACAAAATTAATGAAAAATATTTAATAATGGCATTAATGTTTATTGAATAAAAGTATATTAAACCAGCACAATTATATTTTTTTGACCGATAAGTTCTAATAAAAATCAATATTTGATTTTAAATCCCGTTAAAATTAAACTATTTTAAGACAGACTGGAATAGTTTAGATATTCCGAAATATTATACTAAATTTGGAAGTACAAGACATATTTACTATTATTTAAAATAAAGAACAATTCATCTATTGATCTTATATATAAAAGGCGAATGTTCTACAACTCTTAATTTTTGAACATCTTAATAAATTACAGCTGTATATATGTATGTAGCTTAACCTTGATTCTTGAATTCACAATTATAACATATTACATTATTGACCCCTGCATAATTTCGGAATGAAAATTCGCATTAATAAAAAATATATTAAATATTTTATATAAGTACTAATAGACTCCTTATCTCTGATGATTTCGTATAGTTCAATCAATTTTTAAAAATATCACGTGCACGTTATAAGTAAAACAAAAATAAGTGCATTTAATTATGTGAACAATGGATGCTCTTCATTAATTTAAAAAAAATAAGACTTTGAGAATGCAAAATATTTTACAAATTTTGCCTAAATAACACTTCATTGTAAAACGATTGTCATATATATAAAATTTGTCTCCTGATAAAATCTTAAATAGATAATTTTTTTTTTTAATTTAGTTTGAATGTCCACCTGGCACATCCGTTTTTTTTATTTGTTTTCCACTTTTAACAATAAATGAAATATTACAGATACTTCAAAGAACCCACGATTCAAAAATAATAATCAAGCACATAAAACATATAATAACATGCGCATATACAAATTATATATGTACATGTATCTGGTAGTGCAATAATAATATTTGTAAATTTTAAGGAGCGTTTCCCATCATATACAACCTGCATTAACATTACGTTTATTCTTTATATTTAGAGAGAGCTTCAATTCAGTTTTGGATTAATATTACCTTTGTTTTTTTATTAATATCATGTTTATAGTCATTTGTTTAAAGTAAGAGTTTGTGTTAATATAATATTAGTAATACTCATAGTATAACAGATCTATGATATGTTGATAAAGACAGAGATAGATGATCAATTCAAGCTTGAACTTCCTTATACAATATGTACTATTAATTCAGAATTCACTTTATTTTCAATATAAAATTTGTCCGTTTCAATCTTTCCATTTTGTAGTATACGTAAGTACGTACGTATGTAGATTATTCTTATACACGCTAAAAAATTTCTACATAAGTAATATAATTTTGAATTAACAAAAAAAAAAACAACGAACTATTAAAATAAAACTCATAGAAGATCAGTTGGAAATAATTCATCTGTGACGAATATAACAGAAATTACAAAAAAGAAAGAAAAAATTAATAATTTTTATAGTGCTGTTGTACATATGTATGTACAATTGTATACGTGCGGGTATATGTTCATAATATTTTAAGCCCAAAGCTATACGCAAATAAAATTTTAAGCCTCTGTACAAATACAACTAAGTGTGTACCTACCGAAATGCTAGAGTAAAATTTAAAGATTTCAAATATTAGAAAAATATTTGTCCCACTAGACAACTTTTATACGACCATTCCCGTTAACAAGTTCTTGTGAATTTCTCTATGGAAATAAACAAAGAAAATTTCTTTATACAATGCCAGATAATGTAAGAAAAAGGACTAAAGAATAAAAAAAAATTTCCTCAAACTGAACTCGAACCAGCAATGTATCGCAAAGCGCAAACCAACTGAAATCCAAAGAGATATTAAGAAATTGTTAGAAAATTATTTCCATCTTTACTTTCTATACTAATATAGAGCAATTTAAGGCTCAGCCATATTCCTATAATGTGGCTAATCTAAATTTTGTGTCCCAATTGAAAGATTGTTAGCCTTTTAAAGTTGAGTCATGAATATTCGTCTACATGAAAACGGTGATGAATGCTTTAATGAAGTGCTAATGGGCGATTTAGTGTATATACGTACATGTATCTAAATACAAATATATCACATAATTTGGTTGATGGACACAATTACATTTTAGTGACCGAAGATTTTATATATAAACCACAGGCTATTTAGTCTGAAATTGAATATAAAAGTAAAACGGGGTATATTTACCTCCAACAAATTTTGTTTATGCAAATGACTTTTAATATTTTGTTTTTGGTATAATAGACTCTGTGGGAATCACCTGCGTGTATACTACAGAATTTGCAGATATTATATCTGGTCAAATCTGCTTTTACGGCACTGATTGTTTTTGGAAATTTTTCTATATCGCCCTAGGCGTCATATATCGATATAGATAATGCAAGACTTGCAATTGAAAGACGTAATAAAATGTGTCCGATCAGTAAAGTGGTAAATGGTATATTTAAAAAATAATTATCAAAGTTGAATAGTTAGCGGCAACAGAATTTGTAAATAAAATATATAACACCATTATGTACTAAGCTATTTATTAAGTATATGTCCACACAATTTGGAACATTGAAAACATTTTCAAAAACCAAATCTTCAGAAGAACATTCATAACACTGCATAAAATCGCTAATCATGACCTATAAATGACCTATGATTCATTTTTCTTCATAGTTGCGTTAACTTAATATAAGCAATTTAATATGCGGCATAAATTTACTCCTACTCAAAATAAAAAAAAAGGTCATCCACAACTAATACTGACATTTTTTTTATTTAAATTAAAAAATTATTTACGTTTGTGTATAATTTAAATTCGTGTTCGCATACGCTAGAAACCTAATTTATTGTCCTTTAAACTGTTTTTTAGGTTAAGGGCAATGAAAATTACAGAACAAAAAAATAAGCACAACAAAAAATAAAAAAATAAAAACAAAATTAACTGATCTGAAACTGTGGTCTTTTTCACATTCTTCAAAAGAAGGGGAAAAAACGCAAAACTTATTCAATATTTCAATCTTCCTACACTTTATAAATTTATTTTATTTTAATAAAGGAAGAGTGGTACTCCTTTTGCTATAGCCATAACCAAATTTACCGAGTATTTTAATTGTATTGTTATTTTTGTTTTCTGTTCAATAGTTTTTTCTTTTTTTTTTTTTGCAAGGAAATAAGGGTCTATTGCATATCCTGAACAACAGGAAATCATATAACTAACTATACATAGTTATATATTTTAGGTAATCGGGGTACTCCTATTAACAAAAACAAAATTATTTTCTCCTAGTTATTGTGTTTTTTTTTTCTTCAAAGGATCAGATATATCGCTGGTATTATCTTGATGACCCACAAGAAATTATATCAAGTTCGTGCAATTTTTTTTTTTGTTGTTTTATTCATTTGAAGGACAAACAATGGATGTAAATATAAAATGCAAAGTAAATATGCATTAATCGGTCATCCGTTAAATGGGAAAAAAATGAATATTTTGAAAATTAGAATTAAATACTTATAACGAATTTATTGATAGGTTAAAGTTAAAATATTCTAAAATAAAATATATTGAGAAGACATTGAAAAAAAGATCATGGTCAACTGATAAAAGTTAAAAATTATTATGATTGAAGCGTAAAATTTTTAAAAACTAATTAAAAATCCTTTACAAAAATGATAACCACATTCCCGTACTTTGCAAATGCTTTAAATTTAAATTTTGTTTTTTAATGTATAATAAGTCTTGTCCTTAATTATGTAAAAATATTATGTTTACGACGATAGGGTTAATTTCAATGCTAGTATGTTTATGAAAATATTTTGAAAACCATTTAAGGTTAACCACATGAAATAAATAAGTGTTAGGGCTTGAGTAAGTCTATGTAACTTCCGAAAAAATTTCTGAACTTCACCTCCAATACCAAAGTAATTGATAATTGTTGCTTTAAACGAATATCGTTAAAATGACGAAACGTCAAACTGACTCACTTTCAATATGTAATTACCAACTAAATCTACAATTCTTTTAAATACACCATTTGAAAGTTTGGTATAAGAATGTTGAGTCAATCCATCTAACTTCGCTCAAATTCTTCATAAGTCATATCACATTTGAAGAGTCCAATTTTGAGCTTAGTACATATAATTTTTGTTTCATTTCGTTTAGAATATTGAATATTTCAGCCAGAAATTTCAAGATTTAACACTGTTTTCGGAACCTTCAATAGGTTTCATATAGATGATCAACAAAAACAGGATTAAAAGAATAATTTAACTTCCGCAAAGAAACAACATATTCTATATAGTAGCCAGCTTTTCATTGTAGAACTATGAATGCCAATATGAAGCCTGATTAAATTTTGAGTAAAGCTGGAAAAGTTCGCCTTGTCGAATAAAATTTAAGGTTTTAATCCATAAAATCGCTGATTCAATTTATAACAATTTTGAATTGGTAGGCTTTTCCTACTGACTGTGAAAATTAAAAGTTGTCCTAATTTCATTTCACGTAACCGTTAGTGTTTAATGTTCGAAAAAAATAAAGGATATTTTTGACGCGCTATGTATTTTTAATAAGAGTTTGCGTAATTGATTTAATGCACATAATATTTTGTACACCTTATGAGATTATAACAGTATTGTATACTGTAATTTGTAAATATGAATTTTATGGAGAAATCATACATGTATCTAGAACAAAAATTTTAATATGCTTTAAATTGTACTTAAGAAATGTATTAATTCCGATTGATTGAATTAATTTGAAAATTATATGCTCTACATAGACTTAAAATATTGAATATGGGGGATAAATATAAATACCTTATTTTTTTATATTAAAAACCATTGAAGATGAGGTATAGAAATAGAACTCGTAGAAAGTTAATCTGTTCGCACCTACATTACACTATAAAATCTACTTGGGTATTTATTGAAAAAATATAATAATGTATAAAAATAATGATAGAAACTCAGGCAACACAATAACCATATTGAGAGAAAATATTAAGTGCAATTTTTTTTTTAATACTGTTGAATACTTAAAGGATTTTATTCTACTCGATTATTTCGAAATATACAATATTCAATACAGATTAAGTTAAATAATTATGGATATTATATACATACATACATACATCCTGAATGAAAAAAATGTGTTAATCATACTTTCTGAGATTATTTATAAAAAATCATATCGCACATACGAAACAAAGCCTTACAAAATCTTCTAGTATTTTCAAATGCATGACAAATCCATAAGAATTTTTATACACGAAAAGCTAAGTACTATTGTTTTTGCACTTATGTATGTACGTACAAATGCATTATTTATCTATGTATGAAGGGTTACCCATTATGCGATTTTGTTCAAAATAAAATTTTGTGGAGAGATTTTAATCAAGTTGAAATATTAAATTTTAACTTTCCAACGTATTATGTGCCGAACATATTACTTAAATTTCTGGTACAGAGAATGTGCAAATATAGCGCTATAATGTTATCTAAGCTGCACAAAATCGTGTGACCAGCTAAATGACCAGCTCGAACATGTTTTTTGATGATGTCTAAGCCTTTGTCAATTTACGTTCTCCTTATTTTTCTGCAATGCTATCCATATATGTATAAGTTAATCTACAAGAAAATTATGAACTATAGAATAATTTCTGTTGTTAAAGTAGTTCCAGCAATTGTTGCTATAAAATTTTTATTTTAACATAAGAACTTTGTTTAACATCATCCCACTGCCGGAGCCAATATATTCCTGAGTCGCATATTACTGTATATCTAAACAGAACATATTTTAGGTACATATGAACTGATAACCCTAAAAAATTCCTCAAGGGTATCTTTACTTGAGTACCACTGTATAAAGAGGAAAGAATAGAATTAGAATTGTTTTTTATTTTTCTTCTTTCTTATATACTGCTTTTTTTTTTCAATATTCATTCCAATTCACTCATGCAAAAATAAATAAGAGAGAAAAAAAATTTTTTTTTAATCCACAAATAAACATAATCCGAGATTAAAATATGAATTCTTCGTACTGTACGTGTACTAAGTAGAATGTATTCAATATACTATGTAGAAATTTATACACAGTGTCCTATAAATTATTTACGGTTCTTCTTTTCAATCTCATAATATGAGTGTTATAGAATTGAGGATTTTATAAGCCTAAAACTAGGTATGTCGTATTCTACATTCATACCACTCTTTCTACACAATTATCATTTTTATTATCGGGAGCGCAATTCGAAAAAAATAAGTTGAACTACATAAAGCTCAAATAATGCAAATGTTAATTTTACACAAGCTAAATGATGTTTACGTAGACTTCCTTCAAAAATGTGATATTCAAACAAAAATTTATCCAAGATAATTATCTGTATCATTCGAAGAAAATAAAACTAGCTTTTAACTAAAGCATACTTTAGATTCTAATTAACAAGACAAAATTGGTTTATGAAGCTAGAGCATCTTCAATGTGCAGTTAAAATTTAAGTATTTAAAATTGAAATAACAATAATTAAATTTTTTTTCGATTATGAATTTATTTATTAATAGCATCCAATATTGGACCACCCCATCACTTATAGTATGCAGGCATATATCGGGCAGGACGTAGAGCATTCAATATTCCTTAGCGTGCACACATATTCAAAATACTTGCATATACACCAAATTTCAGTGAAAAGCCCAATGAATGGCTTTAACACTATTAAGGTTTAAGTAAAATGAATAAACAAACACTTTAAATTGTAAAAAATGGTTAAAATAGTATTAGAAAATGAAAAAAACTTTTTTAAACTACGAGAAAATATAAAACAGAAATATCAGAATTGAAAATAAAAAAAAAACAACTCAAAACAATGAAAATCAAGTTGAGAATTAAAACGCTAAACTTTAAGAGTTGAAAGCAAAGTGGTAATGTTCTTTGCATACTAACACCTGAGATTTGTTTTATATATGCTTTTTTTCACACAACAATAAAAAAAAAATAACGCTTTAACACAATTTCAATTGTTTAAATTCACTTACTTTTGTATAGCAATGTTGTACATACAATAAAATTCAATCATTCCAAAAAAAAAAAGCATAACTTGAAATGTATAACAGAATTTTTTCATGGCACCACGAAAGAATACAACGATAAAAATAAAACAACAACAAAATAAAATAAAAAAAAAAATTTGCTATTACTGGCGTAACTTGATATCGGGAGAATAGTAAGCATAAATTTTTTTCATTCTTATTCATATATGACAGTGCCGATTCATTTATCTGTATAACACGTGAAAGTAAAATATATAATAATAGTAAAAAAAAAAACAAGAAGACACCCAGAAAATACGTACTTACCTAGTGCAATGCAACAAGCAAAATATCCTATTTATGTACCTATAATAATTACAAGTATACATACATATGTAGATATAATTTTAAATCTCTCAAATAAACAAGAGTACTTTAGAGCTTTAACAATAATACTTTTGCTTTCAATAAGGATGAAAAATTCTGTAGTGAATGGAGATAAGAAGACGCTTACGCTATACTCTTAAAGTGAATGCATATCTACATTATGTATACACATACATACATTCGAAAATATCCACAAATTCAATAAGTATAAGCGCAGTTCTATGTAATGCATAATATATGTAATAGGTGTGGATTTCTTTGTATTACAATTTTGATTGCAAGGTGTAAAGTTTTTTCTCTTTTTTCCTTTTTCTACCTTGATAACATGTATCTGTCTAAGTAGATTTTTCATTTTGTAAATAATTGTCGTTTTTTTAATAAATTAATTTGGTAAATTTCATAAAATGAATCTTAACAGTCTTGAGTAGTTGAATTTAATCTCAATAGTCCATAAATATACGAATAATATTCGGATCCGCTCTAATGATAAGACAATTTTAAATAAATTTGAAACATTTTTTCTCTTAAACTATTTTTGTGCTTATGTATACATACACGTTACTAATATATAAATAATTTGTCCAAAATTTCAATTTGCTTTTTTTGGAAAATAAAATTTATTTAGGACTTGAATTTTTCAATAATTAGCGAAATATTATTTCAGTACAATGAGTCCATTATGTACTGCTTTTTAAAGGGAAAACGATCAATTTCTTTGAGTTTATTCTTGTGACAGAGACACTTGGAACACCTTACCTAATATGACATGGACCTTATCCATGTCATATTATCCATATCGTATACATATCATGTTCTTATTACATAACAAAAATGTTCTATCACTTAATTATATAGATAGTATTGCATATCAGTGAGATGACTATTGTGATAGCTTTAAATTCCATAACTCAAATTCCTCATGAAAACGCTTTCGTCCTTATTCTATGTATGCTAAACGTTACTTATCGTTCACAAAATGCTTGTCAGTGTTCGTCAAGGAGATGGAACTGATTGAACAGATTTTTAATATAATTGAATGTATCAGTTTACTTAAAAAGAAATTTTGCTTAAAATGCCTCCCTTATAGTATATGCAATGTGGTGGGTACGAGTAGATAACTTCCATTTTAATTACGATACTTATTAACCTGATGTAATGACCAAATGCGCCATGCATTATTACGGCCATTAATAAATAGATAATATCTATTTATTAATGAGCATAGAGCATAGCTAAATAAATATTGTAACAAATTCTACAGATTCTACAATCATTAATCAATGAAATTCGGGGTTACTACGTATGTATTCAAACAAATTAACATTTAGTCAATTAGCCGAAATTTACGGTTTTATTAAAAGATGATTCAGAGAAAAATTAAATTGATTGTATTAGATTTATTTATTTTGTGCTTAATGAAACCAAAATATGTAAAATCACTTACAATTAAGAAAATTTGTGAAATTACTTATATAGTTTTCTACAATCTTAGAAACTTTACCAAAATCTGAACAAGCAAGCAAAATAGTTGTTTTTTTCGAACTGTTTGTTTGTTCGAAAACGGTTCCGGATTGCGTGTTCAAAAATAATTTGTGTATCAAGTTCCATCCAAAAACTTAACTGCGGTATTATTTGAACTGGTATTTAAAAAGATGCAGACTGAAACGGTTTTCAATACTATCAAAAAATTAAGCACAACTTTAAACAATCGAAAAATTTAACAATTGTGTGTGTGTTTTTTTTTTTAAATCGGATAAATTTTTGAGTTTCGCCTTTATTCTTTAAAGTTAAACTATTCTTTAAGCTCGTACATTTTACTTAGTCCACACATTTATGCTTAATATATACCTACATAAATAAACGAATATCTTTGAAAATGTAATTAATGAATTATAGTAGCTACTCCTCTTTTATATTCAACTACATATACATATATATATATATTTATATATATATATACCATTACCTATATATTTTACATGTGGTATATAACTTCTTTTTGTATTGTTTATAAAAATTTTTGCGATTATTTGTTTTTTTTTTACCTTATAAAATAAAAATATTTAGGTGTATTGAATTAAATTGAAATGGACATGAATTGCAACAGTTGGCTACTGGGTTATTTTTATTATTGTGAGCATAATACTTAAAAATAGCAGGCTGATTTTATTCACATTTACTTATAGTATGTACAATGCAACGGACGGATGATGTATATAGGAGAGAATTGAACAGTGTTAAAAAAATATCTTAAGGGGAAGAATAAGACACAAAAATTGTAAACACAAAAAACCGAAAAAAAAACAGAAACAAAACCAAAACTGAGAAAAAGAGAATGAAATTGTCTTTAAGGCAATGGTCAAATGTCGTCTGTTGATTGTTATTTAATTTTATTTTTCCTCTATACATAAGAGTGCAAATAAAATTTATTAAAAAATCTTTGTATAACACTATTAAAAAAAAAGACCGGTGGAATTATTTTTCAAAATGGAAGGGTTTAGAATTTCTCTTTTAAAATATAAAATTGCATTTATGTACATCTTACATATGTACATACATGCATACTATATATACATATGCATATTTATGTTATATGAACATATTAAAGATGAAGATGGTCAATCTTCAGATAATAAATTGTTCAATGGGTTAACCCAGTATAAAAGATACTTGTTATGTGAGTTTTATATACATACTTACATATTTACATCACAAATTATTTTTTATTCCATTTCATTATTTTTCATCATTTTCATTACTTACTCTATATGATATAGGAATGATTTTTAAATATGGTTTGCATTGTTAAAAACATGGTATCAATATAAGTACATAATACCGGCAAAGAAGCAAAAGTTGTTTATTTTTTAACCTGTTATAAAAGATAGTTAAGATTCTTAAATTGTTGAAATTGTTTTCTTTTGTAAAGGTTCACGTTCATTCTCATTCTTTTTCTTTATTTTTAATTTTTCATACTTTTTATTATTTTTCATTTATTTATGGTATAAAAGTATACACATATGTAGGCATATTACGGAAAAATTTAGCAGACGACATTTTTCTTAAGTGTATAATTTATTGAAAACGTGCTATAATTATTTGAAATTATGAACTTACAATTTTTATTTAATTATGTTGTATATGGATATGAAGTTAACATATAAAGTGTATAACAAACTTGGGTAATACCAGTAGTTAAGTTTAAAAAGAGATTAATATGTTTTTTTTTTTAAATAAAGAACAAAATGTATAAGTAGTAGGATTGTTAATGCAATGCTTTCATTTTGATAGGGTATTATGAATTTAGTATGTACACACAATGAAAATTCAAAGTTATTTGTTATACTTCATAAGGAATGCATAAGACTTGGTTGTAAAATACGCGCTATTTCCAATATACAAACAGGAATAACTTTAAATAAAATATTAGTATTTTTTTTTTATTTACAAAAAATATTAAAGATTTTATGTCAAAAGCATGAAATTTTTCTAAACCGAAAGGCTAAAATAACATCCAAATACTTTGGACTCTAATCCTGCATGGAATATTTAAAATGCAGAATTCTAATGCTTTCTTCAAAAAAATTTCAAAAGATTTGTTAAACCAAAATGGCTTTCAGTCGACAATAATGTGCTATTAACGTTAAATTGGTTCTTATGCAAAAGTGTTATACATATTTTCGATCGTGTCAGCTACGTGAAATTGCCTTCAAATCTCTTTTCTGCTTCATTTTAAGATTTTCATCCTGGCAACATAAAATCTAATCTAAAATTTTTAATAAATATTGAATACAAAAATTATCGTTCGAGATTTCAAGCAAGTGAATATTTTTTTATTGCATAGCAGCCCCAGAATTCTGTCAACAATTTAACACAAACAATTTTAATAAAAAAGTAACTTTTAAATTTCTTACAAGATTTTCTATTCAAAGCAATTTTGTAGTAATGTTTACATATATGTATATATATACATACATATGTATTTACCAAGTAATCTGCAACAATTGACATTGTAAAGACTTCATTTCACAGTTACTACTAAGTTTATAAAATTGAGTAACTAATAAATACAAAATTAATGGTCATAAATGAGTGTTTTATTGCTTAACTGCATGGCAATTAGTTAACATACTAAATTTAACCAAA
The DNA here is from genome assembly GCF_029603195.1 of Condylostylus longicornis. Lineage (NCBI taxonomy): Eukaryota > Metazoa > Arthropoda > Insecta > Diptera > Dolichopodidae > Condylostylus > Condylostylus longicornis. The sequence continues at coordinate 6,417,284 of NW_026578017.1, read as the reverse complement.
TAACCACTATTATTCTTAGCCATAATTGTTGTATTTTCAAATTTAATAATTGTTATTTACAGTAAATTAAATGTTTAAATTAGTTCAGAGGTTTGCAATTGCTACCTAATTTTATCATTATAATAATTAAAATTATTATAATTAAAATTTATCCTATATATAAGGTACAAAAGGGAGGAGCCAATGGGGCAAATCTGCACAAACTTTAGGAGTTTCCATTTAATTTTAACTACTCCATTTTAATTTAATTTATTGTAACACTAAAAACAGGATCATTTATTATTGAAAATATAAATCAAAGATTTTTTTTTCATTAAATTAAACATAATTGCTTATAAATTATTGTTATTACTACTTTTTGTTAACAACCCAGGAACGTTTAAATGAAAAAGAAGAAAAAATAAAACGCGAGAACTCATGAGCTATCACGAATTATTTTAGAAATAAAATTTATACCAAGAATTTTAATAATCATTTTAGTTTTCATTGCTTTTTTTGATTTTTCAAGCCCTGAAACAATTAAAGCGTTTAGATGAAGAAGGTGTTTAATATTTTTATAAAGTTTGTTATATTTACTGTAATTAAGGAGCGTTGAAACATAAAAATTTTTGCGTCACAATATTTTAAACTTCACTTAAATTATTCAAAACTTTGTATATTTTTAATAGCTTTGCAAATATTATGACAAATATATCTTAACTTAAAATAAGTTCATCTAAAATACTTTCTAATCCTTGAAAGTATCTGAATTTTTAGTATCATAGTTTGGCAAAGGAATAAATTTTGCAGAACCAGATTTTATTTGAATCGATAAAAAAATCGCTTACATCAACTATATTAAACCTGATTCCATGTAAATATTGATCGTCATAACATTTTCAGTGGTGTATTCGTACAGTTCAATTTTGAGCCTTGTGTTTACACTTTCTGGCAGGAGTATTCAGAATTGCACATTCAATACTATTTTCTGCAATCTATTATACTGTAGTATTAAAAAATTAACGAACTATCAAGGAAAATATGAATGCGGAAGATTGCATTGTTTCGAGTGCAAAATAAGTCTAAAATGTGAAATCATATTTGTCACTTAATATTTTTATGAAATCGCCGAACCAAATTTCACTTCTTTTCTTGGAATAACTAATTCATTGTAAAATTTTGCAAGGAAACAATTTAATTCAGCATTAAAAGTTAAGATTTTTTAGTACTGCGGAATATTCCGAGAATAAATAAATCTAAGCAAATGGTCAAACATCAATTAATTTACTGACATAATACCAGTTCCACGGTAATCGAAATATCTATATATTAAATCTTAGAAAATCGTAGAAGTAAAGTGAAGTGAACAGACTTTTTTAAATTGGAATTTACCTGGAAACATTGGTTCACTTTTAATTCAATTATGTAATTTTAAGCATAACGTCTGATTGTGAACAACTAAGTATATTTAAAAATCACAATTTCTTTTAAGGAATCTCAAATTTTTATAATAAAATAAATATAAAATAATGACCAAATTTCTTGCACTTCATTTTAATCAAATTAGCTTTTTGTTTTTTTGAAGATCAAGTATCCATCATGCGAAATTTGTGTAAATTTGTGTCAAAATCTTTTAAACATGTTTATTAATCAGATTCTCAATTAATTTTTTCAACAATAAAAATGAATACCTCCTGTACAGGTGAAATTGTTTATGTATCTCGTGTCGTAAAAATTTTTATACATGCTTGTAATTTAAAGAATATTATCACCAAAAAACAAGAAAAAAAAACTGTTTTTTTAAATTATGTTATATAATTATAAAAATGACAAGCACCTAATTCTTGAGTCTGAGAAAAAGGCAAGCAAACAAAAATGAGCAGTCAAAATTTGTATGAAACAAAAATTGTTTTTTTCTAAACACCTGGTCTGATCCTTCTGTTAAAACTAATGTAATTAAAATGAAGCAGAATGAAAGAGTCTACATTTAAATTTCATAATTTTCAGAAAAGTGCAGAAATTTATACAGCCAAAGAACTTTATTAATATTCTTTAAATAAGTTTGTCCAAACAAATCGTTTATTCTTATGAAATTTAGTACTATTCCAAAAGAATTGAGTAAATTACAGCATTTAGTTTTTAATTAAACTATTTACACTACTTATTTAAAATGTAGACAGAATATAGACAGCTTAAAATTGACGATTGCTAATCACTATAACTACATATATGATTGACAAGGCGAATCGATGCTAGATTTTGTTAAACGTTGGTCTAAAGATTTAACGACCCTAACAATTTGAAAAACAAAATTGATTTTAAAAAATTTGAAATATTTAAAAGAAAAACTAGAATTTTGTATTACGAAAAACAAAAAAAAAATCTAGTAATCAAAAATTTTTTTTCGAAACTTTTCTTGCTAAAGAAAATTGATAGGTTTTTTATTTTTCCCAATTTTTGTAAGAAATGGTACCTATATGGTTTGAAATTTTTAAATGCATTTTTCTCAAATTGGGTGCAATTTAAAAATTTAAAAAAAATATTCTCGGGATCTAGACACCATTTGGCATCTGAAGTTATTAAAATTATCTAGCTGGAGCAAATTTCTAAAGACATGCGACATTTTTTTGAATAGAAAAATTTTTTTTTTCTAGGAAAATTTAATTTTTTTGAACAAAATGGAGTTTGTAAGTGATATGATATGAGCATTATGAAGCTAATAAATAATTAATAAATAATTTAATTGAATTAATAAATTTTCAACATATTCCAAAATTGGTATACGGTTAATGCAACTAACGAGTAATTTCAGTAAAGCAATTAATTTGAAATATTGAATTGAATAGAAATAGATTTGAAAGAAGAAAAACATACATAATTTTTTTCAGAATTTGGTGAACTTCATAAGGGAATTTGGTGTTTGTTTTGACAAATTTGTAAATTTTTTTGATAAATATTAAATTGAATTTAATTTTAGTTTTATGAACATCTGGTTTGATTTTAATTGAATTTGTGGCTTTTGTGCTATATTTTCTGTAACAAGAAAAATTTTTTAATGTTTGAGGACTTAAATTAAAGTTAAACAGCTGGGAAAAATTTTACAAAAAAAATTTCAAAGTTTCTAAAATTTCTTACGAAATTCTTTAGTCAGAAGAAAGTGAAAAATACAGCGAGGATAAAATTTTGTTTTCCCTAAAATTCCAATGCTTGCTTTTCCGAAGGTGAATAAAATACAGAATCAAGCAACATGTTTATTTTTAAGCCCTTTACTAGGCCTTTCAGAAACTGTTTATTTGAAGTTTCCATCTTTTTCAGAACGAAAGTTATAATCAAAGACACTTGGATAAATAAAACTTTCGTGAAAATTCGTTAAAATCCCGGGAAATTTGGAAACCCTTGAAATTTGGCACCCAGTTCGGAACAAAAGTTTAACCCACTTTCGTTCTTTTAACCAATGGTATATATTGTTGTATAGCTTTCTGAATCATCCTGTAAACATCAACATTTTGGTTTCTAAAACCTTTTCGATATTTGGTGTTATGACAATGCTAAAGGTTTATTTTCATTTGGATGTTAAAGTCAACAGTTGATTACTCAAACATGAAACATTAAAATCATATTGGGATTTTTTTTTTTGTTTTTTTTTTTTAATATTTTATTTTCATAAATTTACCCAGATTAAATAATATTTTTAATGCTTTAAAGATTTTTGGCATTTAAAAATTTCAAAAAAAAATACTATTTGTGTACGTGTGAATGTGTGTTTTTTGATCCTTTTCTTATAATATGAGGATTTTGGAAAATTTTAATTCCAAATTATGTGCTTGTTGATAAATATATTCACGGATGTATACATAATATGTACACAAATGTATGTACATTGTACATATGTATACACATTGTGTGTACAATTGCATAAGATAGATTTATATTGTGATTCGCTTAATACTCTTAAATATAACTCCAAAACGTTTTCATTATTTTTCGTATTTTGAAAAGATCAAAATTAATGACAATATTAAACATGAGATTATCACAAATTTAGTTTCCGATTCATTTTCCATTTTTTTTTGTACGAGTATGTTAATATTTGTATTAAACATTTTAATTGCATTGGTGAATAGGGACGTCTTCAATATTAATGAGTAATAATTCTTCAATTTACTATCAAAAATTGTTAAAATTAAAACGAAATTCTTTCGCAATTTATTTTCAAAGAATTGAAATGTGAAGCTTTATGAATTACGAATTTCCTCGACAGCTAGCAGCTTACTCTAGATTATATCAAATAAGAATGAAAAAAGTTTTTGAACTTCTTAATGCAAGAAAAGTATATGTGCTCAAAGAGTTTTCAAAATCATGGGTTTCTTTACATTTCTTTATTGTGGCTATTAAATTTTTTGTAGTAACCGATTGAGTGTAAATTAAAACGTGTGCTTAAATTTTATAGAATTTGATTAAAATTACAAACAACTTATAATTACAATTGAAAATTTAATATTTTTATAAGAAAATTCCGAAATAAACTTGGAGGGTTTAAAAATTTAAAAATTAATGAAATTTTAGTTCAATTTAATTTCAAAGTACATAATATTGAAATTGTGTTTCAAACTTTCTCGGAGTTATTTCAAGAAGTATATAACATAATTTAACTATTTTGGAATTGCTACAGTTAACCTTATATACTTATAATGAGTGTGGCGAAGGTCTAAGATCATAGCTCATATTAAAATTTTATTTTAAATTTGTTTTAAGAAAATAAACGCTAACTTTTTATAGTATATTTTGACAAAAGATTACAGAAGTGTGTCAAATGACTTTTTCGATTATTTTCATATTATTTATTATTTTCTTATTTTTCGTATATAACATACAAATTACAGTTATCTCTCGGTCATTTTTAGAAATTGCTTTAAGCGAAATGATTTAAAACGGATTTCATACTTAATTCTAGTATAGCGAAAACTGTCCCTTCAATTTTAGATTATTTATAAAATGAATGAAGTTTAGCGAGGATTAAATGACTTAAAATGAGGAAATATAGTAAGTATTAAAAATTTTAGGTGTACATACCTATATCGATTACATACAGATTTGGATACGATAAAAGAAGCAATGTTATTTACTGTCATAGTAAAGAACAATAAATAAAAGAACTAACTAGTAATGGCGCATCTGGAACAGATTTAAATTTCTTTAAAAAAAAATTAATCACTACTTATGTATGAAAATGATTATTTCTCATTTGTCTTTTGAGATTTGCAGAGTGTTGTAGGAGTAGTAGCTGGTATACATAGCAGAAATGGTAAATAGAGCTTGCAGATGTAGCAAATTTATTAGGAAACTTTTCCAGGAACCTCTTAAAAAATACCGTGTACAAAAAAAATTATTTTTTTAAATAAGTTTTCTTCAATTGTGTTCCACTTTTAATTCCAAAATTAATCCTCAACAATTTCATTTTATTTATCCCATCTTTTTCAAACAACAATGTAGGAATGTACTTATATTTTTTAATTCTAAAAGCAGTGTGTGTATAAAACTGCTCGTGCAAATGTGTTAGTTAATCAGCGAGCAAAAGAAAAAAAATACCTTAATATAATATGAAAATCTGTGAGTAAATATAATGTGTTGTATATGTTAATATGTGTGTTATCAAATAGCTATATATGTACATACAAACCCATACAATTTTATTTTAAAACTATACCGTTGAATTGAAATTTATTTTTCAAAAATTATTTTTAAATTTTTTTTTTTTTTTTTGTTGATTATTTGAACGATGACATTGCAAAGCGATTAATCATAAATCAGAATTATAAAAATTTTTAATCCTGTATAAATACATAGACACATATGAGTTTACTATATAAATAAAATTGAAAATTATTTCGGTATCGACACATTCAATGTTACTGAAATGTGTATTTGTTCATATGTATGTATATTTAATTTATAAATCCATATGAATGTGTGTATATGTATGAACGTGTGTGAACATTTCATTCAATCTTATTCGTTAGCTCTTTTCAATATTTATTCAAATAAAAATTATATAAATAACTAGGCTGATATTATAAAAATTTTTCGCTAGCGCTATTGTTATTATTCTATCTAATTTCATGGAAATGATGGCAATCTCAATCCATATGTAGGTACGCATTTTACATAATGTAGGTAAGCTCATACATATATATATATATTATGTAGGAATGTATGAATATGTACATTGTATATTATGTGGTAACGGGAATGATAATAAGAAAAAACGATAAATTAGGAATAAAATTATAATAGATATCGTATTCAAGCAAGCTTATATGTATAACAGTGGCAACAAAAGCTATACAACAAAAATGTCACGCATGCAAACATACGTACATACATTGTTATTATACTAAAATAGTTACATTTTAAACATAGGAAACAATAAACGGAAGCCAGAAAAAGCAAAACAAAACGACCCAATGTTTATTTTTAGGGGATTTAAAAAGGATTAAGAAATTTTTGTTCTATTATCTTTATTTTTTCTTTTTTAATATACGCACATACTCACGTATTATTTCAATACTTAAGTATATTTTTAGATTATTATTTTTTTATTAATCAAAAATTATAAGTATTAAAGGTACATTCGAATTTGAACGTGTGTGAATACTTACATAAAATTTTTCGTATAATTTACAATTTAATTGATTTTAAGGATAAAAAAATTATCGTTTTTTTTTTTCATTTTTTATACTTATTTTTAATTAAAATATAATTAAACCGAAATTTAGTTTAATTTGATAAATTTTCTTCAAATAACGGGGAATATTTGGTTTCCTTTAAGATGTTTACGCTCGAAGAAAGGAACACGATTTACGAAGATTAATTTTGTGTATGTTTTTTTATAACTTTTATAGCAATAAGAAGTAAATCTGAAAAAATATTTGAAATTATTCTATTACTTATAAGATGCCAGCTAATATTAATGAATTTCAACAAAGGGGTACAAAATTTCACAAAATTTAAAATATTATTTTTAATTTTGAAGAAGCCAGTAAAATTTTCTTTAATGTATAAGAATTAATGTACATTGAATATAGTAAAGTTTTTTCTTGATAGAGTTTGTTAGCATTATAAAGGCCACAAACGGAGCTCAAATATTAGATTTGAAGAAACGCTGGTTAGTCCTTTACATTCATACATATAATATGGTAAAAAATATTTAGTTTACGATTTCTGATAATCTTATAACAGTATCAACATGACTTTTCTGGGAAGATTTGCTGATTATTTTCTCATTTATTTAGCATTTGAAATGACAAAAATGTACCAAACTCATTTATAAACAAAAATAGCATGTTAAATTTGTGTACGTGAAGTTTGAATTTCAAGTTTATGGACATGAAGGTTAATATTTTAATGCAAGTTCAATCAATCAGCTGAAATTAAGTTTTAGTCAGTAATGACACATGACAGACAGACATCTCTTTACAAGAATAATTTATTGAACTTTCCCCATATCACACTTTCACTAATAAGAAGACATATGAAATTTGGTCCTATCACAAGACCTTCCTCATTTTATGCAATCATATGCAATTCGGTAAAAAAAATAAACATATAGTAATTTTTTTGATAACATATTTTTTTATTAGCGGCCTTGCACTCATTTCAAAATTGAAATAAAATTGCACTTAGTAGAATTTTAATAAACAAAAATATAAGTGTACATACACATACACTATATGTATGAAAGCATATAACTTGTAACTACACTACATACTTGCATTTAATTTTGATTCTAATTACTTGTAGGAAAATGATACCAAATAAAGAGATCAAAAATGCTTGGAATTCTTGCTGCTGTTTGAGATCTGGAAATGCAATGATTTTTTTGTTAACAACAGTAACATTTAAAATTTAATTTTTTGCAGCCTTTGGAAGTTTTTCATGAAAACTTTGGCCAAATATTATAAATTTCAAATTTCCTGCAATTCCTTATTGTTAAAACTACTAATTAAAAACTTGTGTGATTTCTACAAGTCAAAGCTCTTACCAAGAATATCTTTAGATAACCTAAACTGACAGTGATGCAAAGATGTATTTCTAGAATTGATATTGATTAAGATATTGGTAAGGGTATTCTCAATTAATATTTTCACGTAAAAATTACACTATATTATAAAAAGGAGTTCAATAACTTCCAAACAATATTATATGTGTTATCCATTAGATCCATTAGATTGCCGAAAGCTTTAATTTTCACAAAAATTCACACAAAATTATAAATCATCAAATAAAATAGCCGATTAAGTTAGACGTCATTATTTTACACACTTTTTAATAATCTTAAAATAATTTATACTCACATCTATAAGCTTATATTATACACACATATGTATGTATTATGTACATGTATTTGTCTTATGATTATATATTTATTTTTAAATCAAAAGTTAAAGGAAAACAACACCATTTATAAACCATTTTATTGTGTACTAAAAAATATATTACCTATTTAATTTCAACGATATATCTTAGACATATAATATATACATACATATTTGATATATGTATGTTTAAATAATATAATGCTTATAGAATACAAAATATGATTTTATATAAGTAAGTATTTAATTTGGTTAGTGATGGGTAACACTAACACGGACAACGTTTAAGAAATTCAAGGGATTAAAATACAATTTTTTCTTATACCGGACCGTATTACATACAATAAGTAAAATATAGTGATCGCACTGCTATAAGTTCCTTCATCTCAAAGAACATGTAGTAAATGTACCATTCTTAAAGACACGTCAGTCTTTCGGTGTGCCAACCTAATAAATACATATGTCTGCATTTCAGCAATAAAAAAAATGCACCCTTCTTGTAAACCCTTTTATTTTCTCGACAGGCTAATACCATGAGATTTATTTAAATTTGCAGGTCAATAAGAATATAGTAGTTGGGTACATGCTGATGGCATTTTTACTTTTCTGATTTAATTTACTTTATGGGATAAATAAGTTTCAATAAAATTCCATACTATAAGAACTTAAATCACCTAGACTTGATCTTAGTCGTTTTTAAACCATTTCAACATGGTTCTGTAATATTTATTTAAATCAAAAATGATTTAAAATACCAAATTGTAGGAAATACTGCATAACAATAAACAGTTTCGTTTAAAATATACAAGAGTATATAAATTTCATGGAAATGGGCAGGCTCGGCCCGCTGTTTCCGAATAAATCCCCTTTATACGAGGTCTCCAAAAGGTATTTTAGGTAATTTAACAAAAATTGTCATAAATTATATTGTTAAAAAGGTTTCGGAATTATGTGGAACACTATTTTTGTGCGACGGTTTTTTAATATAGTCCGGCAAGGTGCAAAATTCCAAATGAGATTTTGAGCCTCTCTTTAAGTATAAATAAGTATAAATATTGTTAAGTTTTTTTTTAAGATTAACGCTAATGAATGACATCTACCATAACATTCTATCTAATCAGTTCATTAAGTGTCAAATATTATAAATGTGAAGTTGAAAATGTCGTTCAATGTACTTTAGAATAAACCAGAACTAATAACTAGTAAACTGAAAATAGTGATAAATAATATACGAATGAAACAAATATTTAAACAGCAGAAGCTAAGCTTTCAAATTCGTAGTTTTTGAAAATTTTACAACAATGCATACTTATTCAGTAATATACTGAGGTTTGATACACAATGGATAAATTTTCTATTAAAAATTGCATAATTTTTTTGTCCAGAGACTGGGGACACTGGAACAATAGATACACTTTCTCATTATATACATTTATCAAAGTTTTTTCTTACAGCAAAGGAACACTGATCATGTACAAATAAAACACATCTACTTTCAGCTGTACATCTGTTTATATATGTATGTATGAGCTTCCGGTTGCAATCCTAAAAATAAGTACTTAAATTAAATTTAAATAATAAAATTTCTATAAACTACCTAATATTTACTGTGTAATACGCTGATCTATAATGCACATTTCCAAACAGGGTTAAGAGATACCCTCCATAAAAATGTTCATAGATAAAGATATTTTCTCCCCTTTAATCTTGGTAATTTTTTAAAAATTTTATTACTATTTTTTTCATATTCCATTTTTTTTTCTTTTTTTTTTATAAATTAATCGGTTCAATCACACCCTCTATCTACTTGTATATCAATCCGCTCATATTAACTCATAGGTTATTATCTTAAAAAATAATATTTTTTTTTTTTTTTTTTTTTTTTGAAAAATAAATCCAATAAACAAGTAAGTATACGCGCCAGTTTTCCCCTATATTATTCAATAATAAAAAATAAAAAGCGAAACAAAAAGTTAAATAAAATTCGCGGTTTAATATTTTTTTTTTTCAAATTATTATTTATTAAAGCTATAATACCGCATATATTTTTAATGTCTTTTTATGGTGTTACCACGAAGGAAGGTGTGTAATATTGTATTAAAATTAAGATAAGGTTGATTAGAGAGTTTTCAATTAGAACGCGAATTTAAAATATCAAAAAAAAAAAATAAAAAAAAATATTCTTTTTTCGATTAAACCGTTCAAAATATATGCGGTTTACAAATGTCTATCAAAAAAAAAAAATTTAGACAAGGTGTAGCCTTTATTTACACATAAGAAACAAAATTGTGTACTGATATGAGTAGATAATCCGGATTATAATAATATTATAACGGTAAAGATAAAAAAAATTGAAAATAATGACTAAAGCAATATTATGATTATCACTTGATTAAATATTCGTGCTATCGCAATCATAAATTTCTGAGAAAGTTCATTTAAAATTATATTGACTAAAGGTGGAGTAGAATAATTTTTCTTGATAAATTTGATTAAGGCATAAGTATTAAAATATTTGTAATTCTTTAAAAATTTAATTTATGTTTTAAAATTTCTAAATTTTTAAAACTATTAATCATAATTAAGACATGGAATAATAATTATAACGATTTATGACATTATAAATAAATTTAATAGTAAGGTGAATTATTTTAATATTTACTGTCAGCACAATATTAATTAAATGTACTTCTGACAATCTTACAAAATAAAATAAAGAAAGCATTCTCTTTAACTCATAATTTTCACTTTTTAAGTATAAGTATATTAGGATAATTTCAATACTAACTTCCCGTAATTTTAAATAAAGTGAAAAACTTACACGTGATCTAAGTTGTAATCCAAAATTTTTCAGAAATGCCACGTGATTCAAATTGTTTATTTTATAGTTATTCTTTAATAAGGCAAAATAGGCTTTTGGAGTGTAAAATAATTTTTTTGGTTCTCACTTGATTTGTTTTAATTGAACTGGCCAAACTGTGAAGTAATTTTAATTCGACAAGAAAAATGGAAGGCTTGCTGACTAAATCGGGATAACTAAATTTTATAAAAGAGTTTTTTTATAAAGTAAATAACAAAAAGAACAAATAATGAAATCTTTTATTAATTTTGTTAATTATGTCTAATCGGAATATTTTGAAATGAAGATTTACTCTTATTAAAATATTATTCTACCAAAACTTTTAATTTATGAAAATTGTTTAAAAGCGCTTTATTTGTGCTTTTTTTGCAATATTAATATATTTGAATAAAAACGAAAATCATCTTTCAATTAAGAGTTGAACACTGAAGCATTAATTCAATTTTTCTATGGCTTTTTTCGTAAATTTCTTATTGAAAAAAAAGTTCCTCATTACAAAACGAGTTAAAAAACTTTGATGAAGAAGAACTCTACCAAAATGCAGATCTGACTATAACTGAACTCATATTGTTCAATTCAAATTATGAAGCTGAACAAGTTAAGTGTCAGTTAGACGTGACTAAGTTAGTTAGACGTGAATTTTGATACACATCCGAATGAAGATTCGTTAAAATATAACATTTTCTCTTATAAAACTAAATTTGAAATTAAAATTTAGTTGAACTTTTTCTGTTTTGCTTTCCCTTATAGCAAAATTTTAATTTGAATTCAATTTGTCAGTCAATGAATTTATTAATCCGATACGAGTCAAATACTGAATTCGAAAAAAATTTTGCATTAAGGGATATTTTTCCTTTTTAAATAAAGCATAAGTTGTATTAAGAAAAGAAGTTCTCAGAGTAGATTTTCGTAACCTGAACAAGAAAAACTTACTTACATATTTCATTCTAAACTACTGCCAAAAGCAAATAAAGTAACAAATGTTAATAAAAGTATTATTAAATCTTATACTTCCCACGATTTTTAAGCTTTAGTGAACGCACCCCACTTTAGCGAAATATTAAATTAATATATTACTAATTTTCCTAACAATCATCTTTTTCTATCTAAAATTATTAAATAGCGTTTTGGAACAGCTAAAATAAAATATCAATAATTTACCGAATCTTTCAATATACACTGGAAAAAAAACGCATTTCTAAAGTGGTCATAAACCATTTTAAAGATCATAATTTTTAAATAAGTAATATATGTAATTGATAAATCGTAATATTTGTGTTCAAATTAGAAGTAGTTTTCATCTTTATATGATATAAGCATATTTCAATGCTTCTAATGGTAAAACTCACTAAAATTAGTTAAATTACATGGTAAAAATAAAACTAAAAGGGCTATAATTTCTAGCAACTTTGTAGATAATCTAATTTTGAATATGAATGTTGTAATAAAGGTACTCAAATAGTTATTTTGGCAATAGCAATTTTTTGTTTTTCGAAATAAAATGTAGTTTAATAAAAAATGTTTTGATAGCCACAAATTTTTCGGTAATCAAATAAAAACGATACCAAGTAAGAAAGAATTTATTTGTAAAAAAACTATAAATAAGTATTTCTCAATTCCTCAAAAAATATTTTGAATTTGGGTATAAAATATACGAGAAATTATTGTAGCCTCTGATCCAGGAACTTGTTTTATTCTAACTTGATAATTTATTTTCATAAACGGCTCAAAAGTATAACTAATTTGAAAATAGTATATTTCTCAAACAATTTTATATTAAGTATAACAAAAATTAAATTTATATTAAAACAAAAATAAAAGAGTAGGAAAAACATTTATGTGAAAATTAGCTAAAAGGTATGGTTGCCACGATTTCGGATATAGTTGTTTCTATCAGATACTTATAGTTAATTAATGTTAGTTATAGTCAATTAAATAATCTTATCATTAAGTTTGTTAATGATTAGAAAATTTTTCACAGTGTAGGAAGTTTCACCAAAAAGTCGGTTAGACGTTAATGTTTTCCTTGCATATTCTGAAATAACAAATGGAAGACCGCCAAAAAAATTCAATAATTTTTTAAAAAATTTTTTAATAAAATGCGTTTTTTTTAGAATATTTGCAACTTGTTAAAACGACGGGTTTTTAATTACATTATTTTTTCTGAAATTACAAAAAATGTAGGTAAATAGTTAAAACTACATGTCGTATCTAAAGACGTCATGATTTTTTTTCATATTAAATAAAGGGAATGATAAAGTTTGAGATTATCATAGCTTTATAAAATAGTTTCAAAACGTACTTACACATTTTTTAAAATTTCCTTGGTGAAAATTAAAAAGAAAAAGAAAAACTCACCCTGTACAAAAATTCAGTTTTAACAAGTAAGAAAAAATATAGAAGAATATGACCGCAGCGCTTTGAAAATGGGGAGAATTTGCGTATGCAATTATACTACTCAGTTAGTTAGCAATTATACCAACATCTGTCGCTCACTACAGCTTTCAGAAACCGTTTGTATAATATCTCAGTAAATTTTTGCCCTACATATGTATAAATATGTACAGAAATTTTTATGATATGAAATATTTAAATATTTTAAATAAAACTTGAAAGAGTCCAGAATTATTTAACTACAAACTATGCTACCATCAACATAAACTCAGAAATTTTGGAAACGGAAAATTGTTATTACGAGTATTATTTCGATTATTTCAGCCATAAAAAGAAATTTTTTTTAATGCAAAATTTCAGCTAGTACTCTAAAAGTTTTCCAATATATGAAAACAATTCCACCTGGGCATATAGTGCAGTGTGTACTATGTAGTATAGAACACTACTGCATTCTTTCATATCCAAAATTGGCGAAAAACTAATCTGTTTAATGCCAAATGAGGTTGAATTCAGTTTTCCATTTGAATATTATTTCAGGTACATAATCTTAAAATCAATTGTGTCACCTTGAATAATAAAATATCTTGAAATCAATTTGAAGAAAAATGTAGGAAAATATAGGATTAGGGAAAATCGAAGAAAGTAAAAATTAAAGAATAATATAAAGAACTACGTAGGCAGTAACAAAAATGAGTTTAATTATTTTGATGCAAATAAGCGATATCAAACCCTGACTAGCTATACTTAACCTTAAAATTGCAATATGTTCTTTCTTATATTATGACAGCTTATGGGATTGTTAATGAAATTTTCAGAAGTTTTCGTTTTCTAAATTTTATAATTGGGATTTCAAAAAATTAGCTTTTTATAAATTATTAATCACACCATTCCATTATATTTTATCAAATAAAATGAATTTGAAACGGGTTTTTTATCTTTTCATTTTACGCCTTCGAATGCAATAAAAAATATAACAATAAAATATCTAAGTATACATTTTCTTTGTTTTAAAGTTAAATAAATTTGCAATTAATCTTAGTTATGTAAGCCCTCTCATGTGCTGGTACCCATTTATATGAATATCCAAAATGTGCTGAAAAATTTTTCTCATTTCATTTAAGTACACATAGAAAGTGATCCAGCAGAATGCTTCATAATATTTTATCAAAAGTACAGCAATAATAAAAATTTTAGATTAACAATAAGTAATCTAAAAAAATGTGTCCTAATCGTTTATTATATATAACTGAAATATAGTCAATACAGAAATTTATAAATATTAAGAACAATTTTTTTAATATTGCTATACTAATAAAATTTATAAGCAAATATTAATTTTGCCGTCGGTAAAGTTGCGCATGGTTTTATAAAACTCAAAGAATTACAATTAATTTTGCATTTAGAATTTAGAAAATAAATATAAATTACTTAAATAGTAAAAATATAATTAATTGTGATTTTGTAATTTTAAATTTTAATAAAAGTTTTTTTTAACTAAATTCGAGAAATATTCAAATAACATTGTCAAATTTCTTAACTCTAATTTATATTCTAAATATATTTAAAAAAAATTGCATATTAACAAAACGCATTTATTGTTTACCTGTTGTCCAGCATTAGCAGCAACCCAAGCTTCTGCAAATGTTTCCATAGCACTTTGAAAATCCATTTTATTAAAATATTTTTTAAAAATTTCTTTGGGAAATCAAACCATTAAAAAAAGGATGGGTAACAAACACTTTTACACAAAACTTTATTACAAAAAATTGTTACTTTTGTACTCAAATTAGGTTTTCCCATATGCAAAGCATAGCACTATAAATATTTTAATTTTTATTTACATTAAAAAAAAATTAAGGAATTTATAAAATAATTTTTGAGTTCAAAATATTTTACTAAACTTTCAGTAGATTATAAGCCAATCTAATGAAAATTAATCTATAAATATTGCATTTGTGTTGCATTATTTTACTAAAGTTTTTCTCTTAATTACTTACGTTATATGTTTTGCAATTTAATTTTTTTGAATATGTATATTATGGGGCAAACACAAGATATTCATAGAGATACTCAACACTTCTTTAAACGCGTTATTGCATTAGCCTATTTATGTTCAATGCTTTGTTTTCTTTATTACATTCTTTGTGATAACAATCATATATGTAGGTTCGGTTCGGTTCGGTTATTTACAGTAAATTTGTAAATTTCACATTTTTTTTTCACCAAAATTTTAGTTACAAATTATAACGGTAATGATTTTTTATCATACGTCGGTATACATTTTTTATTTTATTTTTTTTGAAAATTAATGAATTTTTAAAGAATAATTTTTGATAAATCAACAACGGTATAAGGAAAATTAAAAATAAAAGCAGAAATCACTTTTTTAATTATTTTAATTTTTTTTCTTTTAAATTATGATTATGTTAATTTTGATTATTTGATTTATCAGCACTTTTTAATCTAGGTTTCATATCTTTATTTTTTTTACACTTATTTATGTAAATTCAAATTTACAGATTTAATATTGTGTTACATATGACCTGATGTGTTTAAAACTGCAAATTTTTATTTATTTTTAATTTTTATTACAAATTTTATTGTACATTTGTTTTTTTTTTAAGGTAATATGAATAAAGAAATCTGGAATCGCTAATTATTTAATTTTTAAGGTGAACATTATTAATTTGTAATGGTTTTGAGCCGAAACCAAAGGCATAAACTCCAATTATTTTTTATAATTTCTGTTAACATATGTAAAAAAATTATTAACAGTTTTATAAATTAGCATAACATATTTATAATACTCGTACGTTATGTAAATGGTTGAGTGCCATTTCACAAAAATAAAAAGTTTTGTTAATAATTTTTAATTTTTTTTTTTACTATTCGGCCTACATATATTATACATATGTATGTATGTAACTATATACATTTTGATAAGAACAATTGATAATGTGTGTGTGTGTGTGCATGGATAATCTTAAATTTTCCTCTTTTTAAAATTTTACGTGGACGCAAGCATATTCAATATTATGAAAAATTTTCTTAAAATTTTTTTTTAGTAATTTTAAAATTTTAATTATAAATTTTGAAAACAAGATAACAAAACCAATTCATTTAATATGGTGTAAAAGCATTTTTAATAGAATTTATTTTTTATTAATTATATTTTATTTAATTTATTATTATTAATAAAGATGGAAAGTATAATTGTGTTTTAATATTTTTGAAAAAGTAATTTTTATTTTTCATAAAAATCTTTTGGTATTTTTACAATATTTTAATATTTTAACATTTAAAATTAATTTAATAAATGTAAAATTAATCACGTTCGCTTTATTTACAATACATTTATGTAATGTAAGTATGTAATATTTTTATTGAGATTATATGTTATCAATTAGATTGAAAATCTTTTTCATTTTCAAATAGGAAATTTTTTATTTTGAATAATTACTGTTATTTATTTATTAATTTGTTTTTTTGTTATATGTAGGTCTAATCACACCGGTTGTTGTGGCGCAACTGATATCCAAACAATTAAAATGTATCCAACCAACCCCATCAAACAAAATGTTCGAATATTTTTACATAATTTTTATCATGAAACATCTTTTTTATTATTTTCTTTTCATTTTATTTTTTGTAAACTTATCAAAAAGTAGAAAAGAAAAACCAAAAAAAAAATTTTTTTTTTTATATCTCTACTCCATATTTTTCATTCTATGGCAAAATGGTTTTATCTCTAAAGAATTTTCTTATTATTCTTGTATTTAATAATTTTCTTTTACATTCGATACATACATGCTTACATACACACATCCATTTATTTTATAAATTTTTCTTTATTTATTTTTATCTTCATACATTCATACTATAATATGAGCAAAAATTTTTCAGAGTATTTACTTGCATAAATACTAAGTAGTTACCTACTATATAAAATTTGTTATACGTAAATTATGTACATCCTATATACAATATACAGCCATATACACATATATAAATTATTGCCGTCGGTTATTATGTATGTTTGTATGTTTCATCTGTTATACAATACAATTGTATATATGCATGCATATATGTACATATTTGCAGAAAAGAAGAACTATTTAAAATTTAAAGTAAAAAATGGGCATGTAACGGTTTTAGAACTAAAAATTTTCTACCGTTCTTTATGAATTTTATTTGCTCTGAAATTTTAATTCCTTAAATTGATCAAAAATTATTAATTCTTACAATAATTGAAGATCTAAGTTACATACAGACATGCATGGATATCTATGTATATTTTGAAAATTTGCAGTTTGTTCAAATTAAATTTTCTAGTGTTTGACTTACACATACTATACATGTATGAACTTCAATTTTAGTATTCCAAATAATTTGACATGTAGCTAAAGAAAAAAAAACAAGTTATTTTTTATCAAATATAATTAAACATTAAGCACGAAAATTTTTGTTTTACCGGCTTTATTACACGACTTACAAGTATTTACACTCTGTGTTGCGATATTCCAATGCATAATAATTATAAACATACATACATAACAATATGTACCTATATTTTAACTAATAAATGCATAATAAATATTGTCTTTTTATACGGGAACATACATATGTGTATGTGTTTGTATTGTCATACAAATTTTGTATAGTATTTTTCAATTTGAATTTGTAGTTAAGTTGAGAAATTTAATTTAAAAATTTGAGCCAGCAAAACAATGATGAGAAAATTTAAGAGTAATACAATGAATAAATAAAAAAACATTTAAGAGCGAGCGCAAGACCATAAAATTTAAGAGAGAATTGTACGTGTATAAAAATTGACTTCGTGTGAGTGGTTATGATTGTAAAACAGTTTTCTTTTGCATGTGTTTAAATAAAATAGTTTTTGTGTTTGATTCAATTTATTTCGCAATGAATTAAGTTGCGTTGAGTTGTGTTTTGTTGAAACAACACCTGTTCGTCAAACAAAGTATAATCATTCAAACTTATTCATGCAAATACATTTTTGGTGTGTTAAAAAAAAAATTGTTTAAACTACATAAGTGTGTAGGTATTTTTGTAAATTTTAATATTTTCTAAATTTTGGTTAATTAATTTATATTAGTAATAATGATTTTATACTCTTTAGTATAATGTTTTTGTTTTAGCATTAAAGACCTGATTTTTCATTCCTTTATTTTTTAACTTATTAAACTCTAATACTAAACTTAATTTCGTATTTCTTCATTTTAAACCAATTGTTTCACCAAATCTAATATTTCAGAATAATTTTTTATATTTTCAACTATAATATTTGAATATGGAACTTAAGCTGGAACTATTCAATTCCAATCTATCATAAAACTACGTTCATAATAACACCCATAAAAACAACATTTTCACATCTACACCAATCTTGAAACGTTTAAAAAATGTTAATCTGTATTTTGTATATTTTTGTAAATTTAAATTTTCACATTTTACTTAATAAAACTAAGGTGTCCAGCAACAACTACTTAATGTTTTGTAACCACCGAGAATATTCAACAATTCACATAACTTAGCAATTATACTTTTATGATTTTCTAAAATTTTAGGAAACTTCCACCCATTACAAATTCAAAAATTAAATTTAAATTTCTTATCCTTAGAAAGAAATTTTAGTATATACTATTTATAAAAAATAATAGGTATTGTATGTAGCAATTTAATAAAGGATTATGCGCGCGCATTAGTAATTGATTAACAGTAAAAAAAAAATCGTATTTTATTTTTTTTTCTTTTCTTTTCAATGCAAAACAAAAGCAGAATAATAAGCAAAACAAAAACATACCTAACATTTTATAAGATTTTCATTTCAACCAACCCCAAGTCCTTATACTAATGCATGGCCATAATCTTATGTATCCAATAGATTAATCGAAAAATGAAAAAAAAAAAGAAAAAAATTATAATAAAAGAGAATTTTTTATGTAAAGAAAAGGTTTGCTATATACAAATAACTTACATACATATGTATATATATAATAACAACGTTAACGTATGTAATTATGTAATCAAATTATGTACATAATATAAAGTAATTTTATGGTATTGTATATTATAATAAATATTACATATATATACATACAAATCTGTTTATTTATATGTATCCATATACTTATAAATATGAGGTTTATATTATGTACATTAGTACATAAAAATACATAAATATGTAGGCATTTAACAAAAAATTATAATTTAAATACTCCGCAAAGCTTATACTATATACTTAAATTCGCCATTTTGAATTTATTTTGTGAAAAATTAATCTTATTTGCTAAAACATATAATACTAGTATACGAAAATCAATTAAAAATATCCCAGAATTAATTGTTTTCCTCAGTACCATAAATTTATACAATTTTAGTTTTTCGATGATGAGGATATGCAAGCAGACATATTAAAATAAATTTAAATAAATTGCTGCTTATCCAAATTGCAAATAAAAATGCAATTAAACCGCACATAAAGCATCTACAAGAATTGTTGAAAAAGAAAATATTTTGTTCCTTAATTTGCAAATAGAAAGTGGTAGTCATAAATTGCGGAGTTTGAATGATAGCTTTGAGTTTAGCATAACATTTTTTAAACATTTTATTCTCGTGATTAAAATCGCTTGAAAGTTCAAGTAATGCAAATCATATGCGAACTAAAGATTAATTGGCTCTGCGGGCATATATTTTATAATATCAAAACACAAAATAAGTAATTCGAAACATTTGTGATATTAAAAAAAATTTTATTTTCAAATGACATTACTTGACAATCGCAGTATGACTTTTTGCGGAATTGATCGTTATCGACGCTTAGAAAGACATTTAAGACGCTTGAAAAAATGTCAGTAATAAATCCAAGTGTGATTCCACTTTAATGTAGATCATGCAAATTCCATAAATAACTTAAATACTAGCTAAACTTAGTGAATATTGTAAATAATGCAAAAATTGTGAATAGAATAGTAAAATGAAAGAATGATAAACGATTTTAAATTATAAAAATCTGTCATCTTATTATCATGGGTGTATCAAAAATGCGTAAGAAAAAAGAAATAAAAGAAATAATAAAAATTTTTCTATTACTTTCAAAACGTGCTATGCGTTTTTTTAGAAATTTTCACCATTTAATAGCCCACTTTATTTAATCAGGCAGTCGTTTAATCACCTTTCATGTTAACACTTTTTAATAAACATCGTGTGAAGTTCATATAACGGCACCAATGTTAAAATGTCAAAAACTTATAAGTTTTAATTGCAAAATTAAAATGCAGCAAGGCAACCAAAAATTGGATTATTAGTTAAATTAGTTTGGCGGCTCTTTAAATTTTAGCAATTTAAAAAAAAATATGTTGATGCCTCGAAATTCCTATCTAATTCCAAAGTTTCTTAGGTCACGCACCATTTTCAAATTTATCTTAAATTTAAATTAAAAATTGGTGTATATGGCAAAAAAAATCATTATTATTTGCAAGCGTCCAATTTTTTTTGAACTGCAAAAGTAAAAGCTAAATAAAAAACTCCAAAATTTTCCAGAAAATGATCTATACTTTTATAACGGCCACACTAATATTAGTAAAAGCTCATGTCGGTTTGATCTAAAACCCTCATACTGATTAGATTATTAATCTTATATACATACATAATAACTAAATCAGAAAGTACGGATCATTTGTGATTCAACAAAAGATTTAAATAAATTTAAACCACCACTGATCATGACCTTTTCTTGTTTTATTATTTAAATTTCAGGCTAAAAAGGACTTACAAGTTTAAGAATAGGTTTGCAAAATTGAACATTTTATGTTTGTGTATTAGAATTTGCTAAATTATAAAGTAAAAATAAACTAAATATTAAATTTTAAGTGATTTATACGCAAAATATTTTTCATCATTTCTTAAAACTCTTAAAGATTTTAAAAAATAAAGCAGTAGTATAAAAGAAGAAACTCTTATCGTATTTTAAATAATGGAGTTTTATTACAAAAATTACTAACTAATAACGGCACTGAATTAGTTGCTAATTATACAGTTTTAAAACTTGGGAAAATAAATAATTTTTCGTATAACTATATACGTTTTTCTTTTTATTAAATTTTAAAATTAAATTTCTGCAGCGACCTTACTCTAAGAATGAATCGCTAAGTCATAGTGATATTTTTATCCTAATAATTTGAAAAAGTGTAATGTAGACACATATCCTTTGTATGAATTGGCTTGAGTTTAAGGTAACAATATTCAAGAAGCTCGAATACCCATTACTCTGTAGTCAGTAATTGTCAATTTTCGTTAAATACAAATTTTATTGCTGAATAAAGTAAAAGTACAATATTTTTATATTTTTGACCACGGGGATAGATTTGGTAAAATTTGAAAATTACAAGTAAAGTAGGGTTCAAAATATTAGAGTCAAGTTTTCATAAAATTTCAAAAGAGTTCAGTAAAATTACATTGTATTCAATGGAAGTTGAAGCATATAACTTTAAACCATGCAGAATCATTGTATAACTGCACTTTAATTTTTAACTAGCACATTTTAAGCATCAAATAGTATTCAATATAATTTTCTGTCATACAAAAATATTTAAAATGGCTTTTCCCCCAAAAAAAAATTTTTTCCACAAAACAATTTTTATTTTATTTCTCAAAAAAAAATAAGTAAAATCAAATTATTGTCTCAAGTATATTCAATTATTATTCAATATATTTATTACAATTTGAATACAACATTTTACACATATACGAGTATGTATATACAAATATCTGTTATACAATGTAGGTTACATTACAATATTCAAAATATGTACCTACATAATTACAAAATATATTTACGATGTGATTAACTAGCAAAAATTTACTAAGAACACAATGTAATATATTATATTACTTATATGTACGTGCGAAGTATGCATTTCAAGTATATTTATCTTTGTATTTGAAAATGATTATATAATATGAGAAGAGATCCCCCTCGCAAACACTTATACTATATAAAACAACAATCTGAAAGAAAAAAAAAACAAAAATTTTATATTTTTCTTTCATACATCCTCCACTCAATTTATAGGTACTCGAATTATTCATTTTTTTTTTTGGAATGAGTAGATACTAGATACCTTTTAAAATGAGTATCTCAAATTTTATTTGGTTTACAAATTTTCTCGATTTCTTTTATTTTAAAAATGTTAGTATAGATAGATGGATGTAACAGCAGTTTTTAGTTAAGTATGAGTTTGATATAAAATGTTATACATACATACATACATATTTAGTTCTTCAATCAGAAAATTTTGGTTTGGGGATAAGATAAAGTGCAATACAAGTTAATATTATATTATATTAAAGATTATTATTATATGCAAATAGGTATGTGCACATAATCATTCGTATGTAAATATTTATGAAATGTAATTCATACCAAAATAAATATAAAACTTAAATAAGTTTAGATATATAAAATTTATCATCGTTAATATTACAGTTAT
Source organism: Condylostylus longicornis (assembly GCF_029603195.1). Taxonomy (NCBI): domain Eukaryota; kingdom Metazoa; phylum Arthropoda; class Insecta; order Diptera; family Dolichopodidae; genus Condylostylus; species Condylostylus longicornis. The sequence continues at coordinate 6,394,164 of NW_026578017.1, read as the reverse complement.
GTATTTTAAATACAAATATAAAATTATAATATTATATTCATGCATACATAAGTATATAATGAAAAATATAAACAAATAAGCAAAGCACTGATATTTTTATATACATACATAAATATATATATTAACACACTACACTGTTATACAGAAAAAAATTTTGCTTCTTCTTATTTTAATTTTGGTATGATGTTTGAAATAAAAGTTTTAATGTGTTAGTGGTGGGGGTAATATCCCCATCAGTTTTGTGTTTATCTCTTACTTTAGGAGATAATGTTCATTTTTTTTTTTTGTGTGTTTGTTTATTATATTTCTACATTTGAAATCTGGTTGAGAAATCTATAAGGGAAAAAAATGAAAATATAAAAACAATAAAAAGTATAAAGAGAAATAAGAACTCCGCCTCTGCTTGTTGTTGATTGGACTGCTTTAACTTTTTTTTATTAAGTATTTTTGAAATATATTTATTTGGGATATGTAAAAGCAAGTATATGGGATCAACATAAATATAAATATATGTAGCTATATGTGTGTGTGTATTAAAGCTGCATAATAAAATAACTCGACAATTATTGTGATTTCAGTATTTATTTAATTTTCTCTGTTTGTTTTTCTCATTTAGTATTTTTGGCTTAAAATATACATACATATTTACATACATATATATGTACATGCTACGCCAAATATTTTTTTTTGCTAATTTAGATACATGCAGTAAACTTTTCACTGTACAATGAAAAGTTTTCAGATTCATACAAAAATATATGTATGTATGTATATAAATATTGTATGCGTATTGAAATATATAATAGCTAATAAATGCATTCATACATATTGTATTAAATTTCAAATTCTTAATGAAATTCATGCACATACGTAAATATATACAAACATACATGTACGTATGTGGAACATCGAATTGAAACGTTGCATATAGGCTTTTATTTATTTATGTACATAAAAAATACATACATATGTATGTACATACATATAGTTGATTTTGAATACAAGTGTTTAAATATTTATATATGTAGGTATTGCTTTCAAGAAAATTTCTGTAGGTTTCGGATTAAGTAAAAAATTTTTGTTTATTTCTTTTGAACATTTATTTGCTTACATAAATACAAATATATACATTATATAAATACATATGTATATATGTAATTAGTTTTGGAAGTTTATTCTTCTTTACTTTTTGATACTTTTTATTGTATTTTGACAAATAGAAAGAAGCTGTGTTATTACTATACCCATGTGGACAAGTACATAAGTAGATAAGTAGGTAATATGCATAACGTAATACATAAATGTTAATATTTATTATTATATGTTTTGCATATATATTAGTATATATGTACAGTTTATGTATGTACATACCTACGTATATTGTTGGTGCACAGATATGTAAATAAGTGTAGGCATGTACATAATGTAAATCGAAAATTTAATAGCTATTAGAATTTAATAATTTTTTAATTTATATTACATAATAAAATTTCAAAATACATATATGTATGTACATATCTTATATTAATGTTATACGCATGTTTTATCTATGTATGTATGTATACTATGTAAATATGAATTTTAAAATTTGATTATTATTATTATTATGGGATTAAAATTTTATAGAAAAATTTGAAAACTGGTTTTTTTTTTCTAAAAAATAGTTAGGAGAGTCAACTACCTAATTTTAATTACAAGATCTTAATGAATCGAAAGTGCTCACAAACAGTGTTGTCAATCACGAAAAAAATGTATGGAACAAATTAAAAAAAAATAGGCCAAAACTGATAATATGCTTAGTTTTAGAAATAAGTGCTTTCTAGTCCAATTTCAAATTTAATTCAGGTTTGATCCTTTTTATTTCGGAATTTTTTTAGGTGTTATAGTTATAAATATTATACTTATACTTCAAATACAAATTCCGACAGAAATGAAAATTAATGTTGACGTGAAAATATCAGCAATATTATCGATATTTCACGAATGAAACCATAATCTAATAAAGGGAAATGGTCTATATAGTAATATTAAATCTCCATATCCTTTCACTAATCTTTTATTAGTTAAAAATCACTTCATTACTCAAAATTTAAACAGTTCTTCTAAGTAGTTACACCTTTTATTTGAATAAAAGCTGGCGTTTTAAGAATATTGTAAAACTATACATTGTTTACAACCTCTTCTTTGTCTACAGCTTTCGTTATGGTAATTTTCGCAGCAAGTAAGTATTACTCGTAAGTTACACTTAAAAGTATACCTTGATAGAACACAAATATTTATAAAAAATGTGTGTTTTACGATATCTCCATAATGTCCTCTGTTAATTAACAGTGGACTAGTTTTTAGTCAACAGACTATTTGTACAAATGGAGTTCAAGTGAGTTTTACATTTACATATACATACGTAATAATACTAGCACTTTTCCCTTCAACAAGTGAAAATACTGCTTTTAAAAACAATCTACATATGTACCAACTACATTATTAAAATTCCTTTTTCTTTTTTACACGAAACTATTTCAAGCATTGCATACATTTGGGATGAACAATTTATGCAGCCTTTGAAATAAAACAAAAAAAATTCAAAGAGGGCTTAAGATAATCTTCGATTTTAACGGTTAATTGCGTAAGTTAAGAAAAACAACTATATTTTTTAATAACATGTCCTTTCTGCAATTAGAATTTTAGAAAATCTTACAGTTTCAGAAACATAAGGCGCCAAATATTCGAGTTTTAAAAATTTCGAGAGGCGGTGGGGGTGATAAAAATGTTCTTCTAACGAAGTGAATTATTTATTAATGTCTAAAAGATGTTAAAATTTCAGACTTCTACAACCTGGTTCTAAAAACAAAATTACGCCAAAAATTTGGAAAAAACGGAATTTAGATAGCGGTAAATTTTAACTGCCATTTTGTTTTGTTGAAGTTAAAGTATGGTATGCCGCGGCCGAAGAAGAATTTAAAAATGTTCAAGGTTTCACTGCAATATAATTAAAAAAATGGCATTTTCAGGTGTTTAAGGGGGTATAACTTTTAGAGGGGGGATAGGTAAAAATTTTCTTTTTCGGAACTTAGTTACTAATGAAGATATATCGTCTGCTGAGAAATGAAACAGTGTATAAAAAAATATATAGTTTCGAGTAAATTGCATTTAAAGTTTTTTGAAAATTTAAACTTACGTTTATGTTGTAAAAAGTATATAAAGCTTTTTATATAAGTTATTTTGAAAGACAACACCAAATTTTTAAAGCTTTAAATAAAACACTTCCCCTTTTAAGAAATTACAGATTCACATGGATCATAGTAAATTGTGGTTTTGAAAGTTTAGAGTACCTCTTACACTGTTTTAATTTTGGAGATAATTGTATGAAATAAATTATACACTGTTTCATTTTATTTTTTTTGTATGGTATACACTATTTCTTTTTTATTTATACACTGTTTTATTTTTAACATAAAGTTTATTCAATTATTTATTTCGACACACAAAACTTTTTTTATTCAATATGTTTTACAAAAGCAAAAATAAAACATAATATTCAAAAATCAAAATATCAACTTTCCAAAAATTTCATAATGCTTAACTCATAAAAAAAAATTATATGTTTTGTAAGTGTCGGTTTTATCTTCGGAATAATTTGGTTCATCATAAATTTTTATTGGTTAATTTCTCTAGCAGATTTTGTCCGCCACAGCAATCTGAATACAAGATGACGTGCTCGACTGTAATAGGTAGTGTTTGAAGATGCTTTAGTAAAATTGTAAAAAACTTCATCAGAACCTCGTTCACCATTATTTTCCATCCAAAAGTTACAATAGCCTTCTTTAGTCACGAAGTCATACAAAGTTAAATTGTATGATGCAAATTTTCTTATATAATAAAATGAACCCACATTCGAGCAAGGAGCGTACAGAACCAATTGCAAATCAAAAGTGTAAACCTTGATTTTGCTATTATTCGTGGCCTTACTATTATCATTTTCTGTTTCATCTCGTGCATCATTTTTGTTATCTAAATGTTTTTGTACTCCTCTTCTAACAGAGATTTATCCTCGGCATTTTTATATTATTCGCATTTCTTACAAGCGTCTTTTTTGGGTACATGAAATGAGTAGTTGAATCTTGTATTAAAAATTCTTTGGTACGTATATTTGCTAACTTTATTTTCTGGGTGTTTTTCTTTATATAGATCGTACATTTTTTTTATGCTTAAATTGCTAGCTAAATATAGTTTTTTTTTCTAGTATAATGAGACTCAACAATAGGAAAAGACTTTAATGTTCTTTGATGGAGTTTTCAATTTCAGGATCAAATTTTTTTTGCATTGTTTTGTGAACCGCGTCGATCTTTTTCCACTGCTATGTTTGCTTTTTCCTTATTTTTTACATGCATCAGAGCTCCATCAGAAATGTTTAATGTTGCAAGATAAAATTTTTTGCAAACGGTTTTACCATTTAGTTCACAACTATAAGTAAAATTTCTTCTAGAATTTCCCGATAACTTTCTTTTACACATTTTGTGAGAAACTGTATGCTTAATAAATAACCGTTGTTTCCCATAATCGCTCAGTTTCCAAAGCGATTTGTTAATACTAATTCTTCTTCTATCTTCTGTAAACTTTTGCATGCATTCAAACTTGCAACTGCATACTACAGCTTTTGGGTCCCTTGGGTTTTTTAATTTACCATGCTTAGTCAGATATTGTTGTCCAGAATTTCGCACAATTTCCTATGATTTATCCATAATTTTTCATTCTTTTGCCTCTTTCTAACATTTTTCGTGCTTTCTCCTACCTCTACATTTTCCTCCGCAATTCCTGTTCATTCTTCAACTGTTTCTATTGACACAAAAGCACTATGACCTTCCACGGATTTTGTGTTATGATTCCTGGCAACATTTTCATCATTAGACGATAAAGAATCGTTCTCGTCTCCTAACGGTTTGTAGTCGTCGTCCGAACCTGCAGAAAAATCTGGTAAAGATGCTTCTAAAAACTCTTATTTATTTTCACTATCTTCCGATCAACTCAAACAAATTTTACACAATAAGAACATGTCAATCTTTTGTATACACTGTTTTAATTGCATGGTATGTAAAATAAAGTAATTGCTGATTAAAAATCAAAACAGTGTATGAAGCAATATGAAACAGTGTATAATATTCATACACTATTATAAATTTTAATTCAACAAAAAAATATTTTTTTGCAAAAAATTAAAACAGTGTATCAAAGGCCTACGTTGTTTTATATTATTAAAATTTTAGAAAATTTTCGAATAAAATGAAGTAAAAGCAATATGCACTATTTCATTTAGTAGTGAAATCAAAAATTGTCAGCTCAATTTTCTAATAAAATAGTGTATAGGTTTATTACACTGTTTCAGTTTTTACTAAAAAATTAGGGTCTGGAAATAAAACAGAGTGAACACATTATACACTATTTATTTACAAACTTTTTTGCTCAAATGAATTATACACTATTTTCGTTTTCCTTTAAAAACCCTATCGCAATCAATATGAAGAGTTACTTAATATAGTTGTACTTATGAAATCGACTACGGGGAATCCAATGGTGATAAAATCAGAAAACAGTGTATACGCATCATACACTGTTTCATTTCTCAGCAGACGATATGTACGTATAAAATTTCGACTTTCTATTTTCAAGGGTGTAGGAGTTTTGTAAACATGTCTGCGGACGGATAGAGTGAAACTAATAACCACTTTTTTTTCAAAAATTTTTTGGAAAATCGCTAAACAACGAATACGGTAGTATGTATACAAGGTGATTCAGTAATCAGTGATATAATGTATGTATACTATAATTTAGAACGTCAAAAATGGGTAAAATTTTTGTTCAGAGCTAGGTGTCAAATTTCAACGGTTTCCGCGATACAGGTATTTCAAAGAATTTTTACGACATTTCTACTTGCCCAAGCTTTTATGCTTAAAACTTCTCTTAAGAAAAAGATGGAAGCTTCAAATAAACAGTTCTCCTGCCGGATAATTTTGTACGGAATTTTTTGAAATTTCAAGTTTTTTTTACAGAATTTTGACTAATTTCTTAAGCTTTAATTTGAGTCATTAAGTGTTAAAAAATCTTTTATGTTATAGGAGATAGAAGTCAAACACCATTTCTGTGTCATGATCTTAATGGCTCTAATAAAATGTAAAAAATCAAAAAATTGCCATTATTATTGATTTTTATAGATTATAAATGTTATAATTCTTAATTATTATTGGTTTTTGATGATGAAAAACCATTGCTTTCAAGACCTTTACTAGCCCTAAACTGTTTATTTGAAGCTTCTATATCTTTTTCTTAAGATAAGTTATAAGCATAAAAACTTGGTCAAGTAGAAATTTCGTGAGAATTCTTCAAAATTCCTGTATAACAGAAACTGTTGAGATTAAACACCTAGTTCTGAACAAAAATTTTACTCATTTTTGATGCCCAAAATTATGGCATATGTTATGCCACTGATTACTGAGTCAACTTGTATATAACGTAAATAAAAATAATACTTAAAAAATCTTTTTTAATAGCTGACATATTTAAATTTTCTTATAGACGAATTATATCAAATTAGGCAATCGTTGATTTTATGACCAGTTTAATAGCTTTCATTAATCATTAGTAGATTGATGAACCTAAATTAAAATACCGGGTTACAATTTAATTATGCCAATATTATAAGATTTTCAATAATATGATGAATTCTGAGTATTTAGTTATTTCTTGAAAATTATGAAAGACCTGGTTTGAATATATTTAAATATATATGTACCTATAAGTTATAAGATGGCGTATTTAAGTGCGTATTTTTATGTTCCTATTAATTATGTACGGAACCCTAATATATTAGTTATGAGTATGTGTTGTGTGTGAACATATTTGTATCGGCTTTTTTAATATTTTCTCATAAATTGAGATGAATTCGGGAATAAGCCAATTTTAATTTTTAGTAAACACAAAAACTAAATGGTCCTCCCTCTTCTGTACATACATACATACACAGATGTGTACTTCATTCGTTTCTTTTTGATATGAATTACGAATTCGTATTTACTTCACAATTCTTGTGAATGTATGTATATTTACGAGCACAACTTAATGACACATTTAAGTAAAATCCGTTGTTGAAAGTGCAAAGTTGAATTTTAAGACTTGAGTTTTTTGTTTAAAATGAACTTTTAAAACTCTTTAAATTTATTTAGCTTACTAGTCGAATGTTGCTGCGATCTCACAAGAAGGTAAGTGGTATTTTTCTTCTCAAAGGGTTTAGATCTTATCTGATACCGCACTTGGTTATGCTAAAACCTTGTTCACTTTCAGATTCCTGGAAACCTTAAATGACGTGATTCCGACTGGTCTTCTCTATTACTTATTTGTGGATGTAATGCATCCAATTGAAAATAACCCCATGAACTCAATATGATAATTAAATCTTATCAACTTAAAAAGCTTTTAATTAATTTTAAAAATCTTCCATTTGAAAGACAAGAAAGGTTGTCTGTGACATGCATTTCAACCTTTCTCGTCTTCCATTTGAAAGACAAGAAAGGTTGAAATGCATTTTTCAGATGGAATTTACCAACCGATTTTTTGAAATTGAAATTTTAAATTTAAAAAAATATGTAGAATCAGTAGAGTCAAAAATATTGATGAATTTCCTTCACACAAACAAACTCCGACGCACCTTCCATTTAAACTCCATATAAATTTGGAATTTATTTTTGATTTGCTCTCTGAGCTTGATGGCCTGATAGATATATGTGGCATCAGATGATTCATAAAGTATACAATAATATATGTATACCATTAGAGGATTAAAAATGGGTAAAACTTTTGTTCCAGATTAGGGACCAAATATCAAGGATTTCCGAGTTACAGTTTAATGAATTTTCATAAAATTTCTGCTTGTTCAAATTTTTGTTGTTGTAACTTCCGTTCCGAAAATGATTGGAGCTTCGAGCAAACAGTTTTTGAAAAACTATTAAAGTGCTTTAAAATGAACAGGTTATTTAATTTTGTATTTTCTTGGAAATTTAGTAAGACCAAGCATTTAAACTTTACGAAAAATCAAATTTTTGCCCTTTTTCTTAATTCTCTCTTAGCCGATAATTTCGTGTGAAACTTTTTTTTACAGAATTTTACAAAGCTTCCTAAGCTTTAATTAAAGTCCCTAAACGATACAAAATCTTTTATGGTACAAAAGAAGTAGCAAAGAAACCATTTCCATGCCAAGATTTTCAAAAACCTCATAAAATGTAGAAATTTAAAAAATTGTCTCTGTATTTGATTTTTATTTATATGAAGTGCTATAATTATCAAATTTGATAATTATACAAATTAGTTGAAGATTTAGGATAATTGCTTAATACATAAGATTTCAGAGAATCTAGTATTTTTGCACGCGGCGTCCTGTATTAATTTAGTAAAGCTATCCACTTCGGGATCTAACTGATCTTTAGAATGAAATTAAAAATTAGTATAAGTAAACATCAGTATTAACCTGATGTTAAACCAATGAATATTTTTGGTCAATGGAAGTACCCCACATTAGTAATAATTAAATGTTTCCCTTGTAATTTCGAATAATGTTATTAAACATATGTAACGTATTTAATAATTTGCAAGTCACATGGGACAATGTAAGATGTTATAAAATTAAATTTGAATAAATTCAATGGATTGTAGCACTTTTCCCATTAACAAGTGAAAATACTTTTTTTAAAACATTCTATGTATACCTACCCTACTACACTATTAAAATTATTGCCATTCATATACGAAACTATTTCTAGGATTGCGTATATTTAGGATGAACGATTTATGCAGTCTTTGAAATAAAGCAAAAATTAATATAAAGTAAGGTTAACATAATGCTCTATTTTAAGGTTTGTGTGAGTTGAGGAAAATAGTTATATTTCTTAACGGCATGGTATTTACAGTTAGCTTTTTGCGTTTATAGAAATTTGAAAAAGCTTACGGTTTCGCAAATATAAGGTGCCAATTATTCAAATTTTACAAATTTCGAGAGGTTATAACTTGAGAGGGGGTGAAGATAGGAAAAAATTTTCTTCTAACTAAACGAACTATTTATTAGTGTCTAAAAGCTAAATTTCAGGCTCCTACAACCTGGGGTCTAAAGAAAAACGACATCAAAAATTTGAAAAAAACGGATTTTAAATAACGGTAAATTTTAACCGCCATTTTGTTTTTTCAAAAATTTTTTGGAAAAGTGCTAAAAAGAACTTGACAAAACATGACAAAAAAAATTTTTTTTATATTTTTTCATAAATGTACATGTATCTGAGTTTTAAAAAACTTAGGCCACAAATCTAGAATTACAAGGCCTTGGAAGCTCTACATTCATATTATATAATACAGCTTTGAAACCTTCGTTATTCTGTAAGAATTGATGTGGAAATTTCAGTGCTTTGACAAATTTGTAAAAACAACTAAAAACATTTCAGTCGGTGTAGAACGATCCTAACCGGTACCCCGATCATGTCCAATTTAAATAGGGTTCTGGCACTTACCACAATAAATCATTTGTGAAAATTTGGTGAACTTAGTTCAATTAGTTTTTGAGTTATCGTTGGGACTGACGGACGGACGAACGGACGGACAGACGGACGGAAAGACAAAGCTGAATCAACTCAGAATTCGACTCTGATCAAAAACATACAACGTTACAAACGGTAAGGCAAATTTAGTATACCCTTCGAACACACGTTCGTACGGGTATAAAAAACCTTTTTGAGTTGTGTGGCAGAAACCCAAACCCGTTGTCCGAATTGATCCAATTACAATAGGCTGCTTTTCTCCTTGGCAAAAAAGAAAAACTTGGGAAAGTTTGGTGATGCATTATTCGTTTTCGAGTTATCCTGCGGTCGGACGGACGGACGAACATGTATAAATCGACCCAGAATTTTAGGCTGAGCAATGATATAAAAACATGTCCATACCGGAGACAGCTCCTTCAAGTGGTTACAAACTAAATACCAAACAGAATATACCCTTCACGTAGGTGAGGTATAAAAATAAAAGTGTTCATTAAATAAAACGTCGGATATTGGAGTGTGGGTACATCTTCTTTTTGGAATTTTTTTCACACATCGCACATTACCAAAGTACATTAACTCAAAAAAGGCGATTTTTTTTATGCAAAATCTATTGGTTTTAAAATTTTAAATATTTTATAAAAAAATTTTAATTATTTAAATTAAAAAAGAAAATATTTTCATATTTTGCTCACATAAGAATTTTAAACAATTTTTAATCACAATTAATTTCCTATATAAACACAATTAATTCCTAAATAAAATAACTTCCCTCACACTCTGTGATTCGTATTTTAAATTAATTTGTAGCTTAGTTGGAAAAACTTTTACATCATTTTCTCAAAAACAGTTTTTTTGTGTTCAAATATTTTTGTCACAAAAATCTAAATATTAATATTGTAACACTGTACTCTTACTGAAAATTTTAAAAAATTCAAATGATTTTTTGTTCCACCATATAAACAACTTTTGTTTAAGAGCTTAGATATACCGAGACAAAAATCGATTAAAAAATGTGGAGCCTTAAAGAAACTTACTTTAAAATTTTAGGGATAAATAAAAGTAGAAAAACAGATGAGAAAAACCGAGTTTTTCACAATATCTAACAGAATATGGAACAATATTTCAATTTCAAATCTTCTGTTAATTCTTTAAAAACTTTTAAATCTTTAATCTTTATTAGAATGCTTATGCTTGTAGTTTGCTTTCTTATTAAGTTCTGGCAAATAAAAATTTTTTTCGAGCTGTATTGAAGTCCCTGCAATATCGGAAACCGTGAATTTATGAAAACTAGTTTTTTACCAATTTTAAATTCCCTGAAGTGCAAAAACTTTTTATCGAATAATTCATTAAGCGTGATAGTATATACAATAACTTTCAATATATTACGTAATATTTACAAGGTTTTAGATACAATTGTTTCAAATGTGCGAAAAGTAAGCTTGTAAAGTACATACATACAATAAACATACATTTTGTTGGTTCTTCTCTATTACTGGGAACCGTCGGCAAATTATATAAAGTAAAATTTAAAATGGAACATATTTTATGTAAGTTTGCCTTTTCTCCTTTTAAAGTTACTTTAAAGAATCTTAAAAGTGCATGAACTAAAAATAAAAATTAGTGAAAATGTTTAAAAACCAAAAAATTTTCATCTCACAAAATAAGTCTTTTATTCTATATACGAATAACTTTCAAAAAATTTTACTAAATCTTCACTCCATTTCATACCATCGCATTCTCATCCCACAACCTTTTTTACGTTTGAATATTTGAATAGCTATCCACTTATTAAATAAAATTTTATCTATGTATCTATTCGTATATCATAAAATCTTAAAAAGTAATAAAAATATGTCACATATTTGTTCTATGAAAAATAATGAAAATAAACTTTTGTCATACTCTAACTAAAGGTATACATAATTATATTTCTAGTATCTATTTATATATTTGTGGTAGAAGATGTATAGTTGTAGTATACCATGACTGTTATACATTTGGAAGAGTAAAGAGTTTTGAATTCGCGACACATAATTCCAGAGATAAAATATATTTTCTACATACATACATACATATACTACATAGTACACAAATATATTTCTCTTATATTTTCATTTTTTTTCTGTTTGTATGACGCAGTTGGTATACTTTCATCTTTTACATTATATTCAATATTAATATGTATAAATAATATAAATTTGTATTTATAGAAGAGAACTCAAGGAGCAAAGGATCATCATATTTTTTTTAATATCTCCTATTTTCTTAGGTATGTTATTTTACTTTGTTTCTTTTGAAAATATTGCAGAGTAACTTAAAAATAAAAATATATCTTTAACGATACATCAACAAAACATAAAGAAAAAGAAACAAAAATTATCAAATTAATTTTTTTATGTGTAAGTACGTTCATTGCATCTTCAAAACAAGAATGCTATATTCCAAAAATAAAAGTTTTGGAGAAATCTTATATAACCAAAATTTCTTATTTTTCAATAAGAGAACAATTTAAAGAATTACACAGCATATTTAAGATTTGTGGCATTTTCTAATTAATTTCCATGCCTTTAAAAATGTTTTATTAAAAAGAATTGGTATGAACACAAGGGTTTGTAAAACAAAAAAATTTAAAGTGAGAAAACTTTTTTTAATAGCCTTATTATGCATCTCGCCTTTTTAGCCACCTTTTTTCACATTTAAATCATAAATTTTGTTTTATCAATTATAGGGCTTGTCATTTTTCCAATTAGATTACTCAATTTTCAAATTTAATTTTTTAATTTCTCACAACATCAAATGAACTTGTCAACTTCAAAAACAAAGTGAATGAAATGATGACTAATTTTTGTATAGATATTAGAAAAAAAAACGAGATATAAAATTCGAAATAAAGTTTTTCGTTTGAAATTTATGTTATACGAATGTGTTATACTCACTCACTCTTTTTGTACCTGGTAAGAAAAAAGGCGAGATATAATTATAATAAGGCGCAAGAAAGCCAATCTATTTAAATTGTTCTTATCACCACACTAAATTTGTGTACATAATATTGTTATGCAATTATTTACACTATGCAACTTTGAGATGCGAGGCTTAAATTGAAAATAGTACAATAACTTATATAATGGTCGAGCTCGACCAGCTAATTAGATGATTTTAGATATACTCGTATATTTGAAATTTTTAAAGACAAGACATTTACCATTACATTTTTGCTTGTATAGAAATTTTAGAAAAGGAAACAAACAAGAGAAATTGATTGCAAAAATTTGAAATTTTAATTAGCTAATACTAGGGATGATAACTTAGAAGAGAAGAGAGGTAAAAAAACTTATACTTATGCAATTTATTTATGTACTGTTTACAAATGGAACTTAAAAAATTTTTGTGGCATTGATACAATAATAAATTTTGGAAATATGCCTTTTTTGGCATTTTGAGGTTTCATCATTTGTTCGTAGACATCCTGCCAATATTCACAATTACATAAATTTTGAAATTCTTTCTTAATGAGTATAACAGTTTTGTTAAAAAGACAGATTTTAGTGCGAACATTTTTTTTAAATTTTTTTTGAAATTTGCTTCAAGGTGATATATTTTTTTTAAATTGTATTAGATATTTTCTATATTATAGCAATTCAAAATGATTCACATGAATATGATTGAATACTGAAATACTCTTATTTACTTCGAAAAGTCGCAGTATGCATGACACTTTGAGAATTGATTCAAAAATTTCGCCGAAATATTTTAATTTCAATTGTTACTTATATAGGAACGCATTAATTTTAATTAAGATTTAGTTATAATCAATCAGGTTCCTGAATCAGATTTTGTCCAGTCAACTACGCTTCTTAATTTTCTTAAAACTCAGTTCATATAGTAACATAATAAAGAAGATATTGCTATTTTAAATTTAAATTGTAAAAAAATCCTTGTTTTATGTTTTTCCACTACAAAACTTTAAGGGAAATACATTTAGACCTTAAGAAAACATAACAGCAACTAATTGCTTTAAAGGGTCTTAAGAATTTTCAATAAAATATCAAATAAGTTTTGATGACCATTAAATATTCGTATATACCAATTAACTTTGAAAAAAATATCAATAATACGTATCTTATGCGTTAAGCTCAAAGCAAAAAACTGATAAATATTAAACAGTTTAATAATTTTAATAATTTTTTTACAAATTTTGTACTTAATGAAGAGTAGATGCATGTGTTATACCTTTAAATTAACGAGTAAGCCGTTGACGGCTTAAATCTTGCTGGAAGAGGGGGGTCTCGAAATAGAGGTGATTTCCCTTTCTGGTCTATCCTTAAAAAAATTTTATCTTTAGCAAATGCGGTGGAGTTATTGGGAGCCGTTTAAGTAAGAAACTACAAATTTTCATTTACAAAATTTGATCCCCAAACCACTTCTATTGTACTTGCTTTAAAACGGAGTTTTTATATACCACAGGTTACATTATTACATGAGTTCTGCAATACAAAAATTACCTCATATTAAAGTATTTTTAATTGTTATTAGTAGACTTACCATTTTGATACAAAAAATCGTTGGAGCTTGTCCTTGTTCTTCGTCAAGCTAAAATCACATTTATGTCAAATACTTAAATTTTTTAGAAAATAGGGAATTAAGCACGCGAAACTGAGAATTGAATAGGAAATATTTTATAGGTTGTAACTTAAGATCAATTGATCTTCTAATGAAATATAGACAGAGAAAACATACACTTACTAGGTTTCAGTTGCATAAGTAAATTTAGACATATAATAAAAAATACAATAAAAATTGGCAAAAAATTAATTTTATTTTTTTTTGATTTACATAAAAGCCATTTTGGAATTTAATGTTATAAGCATAAATCTGCAATTAAAGTATGTATATGTGCGAATAAATTATGTTTTTCTGAATGTTCTGAAGACTCAAAACAAAAAGTTTGCTATAATATCTACTATATATGTATGTATATGTAGAATAGCTATTCTTATATTCATACATAATATATGCTCACACACAAGTACATACATTTAGATTTTGTGTGGATAAATAAAAATATGGAGTATTTTTTTTTATACTTTTAAAGATTTTCTTTGAAACAATTTACAAATTGTGTAACCACCTTATCCCTCTTTTGTATATAACTTTTCTCTTTGTAATGATTCCTATTTGTGTACAAATGTACATACTTATATTTATTCCATTTATTTATTTATTTTTTTCTTCTTTTAATATTAGTATATAATAAAATCCTTTTTATTTAGAGCGCATGCTCTAAAAAAATTTTCACCTTATATTTTGGTTTTATTCATTTCTTTCGTTTTCGCTTAAACAAGATACATATGTATAATAATGAGCACATAGAATAAAAATTGTTTTCATATTTTAAAGTACATAAGTACATTGCATCATTTCTAGACTAAAAAATAATTTCGGTATACATAGATTGAGTATTTTACTGTTATATATGTACAGGGAAAATTATTTTTCCTTTTTTTCATTCTTGTGTATAGATCCTCATTTAAGGATTTTCCAATTTTTAGCTTTTATCTTTTATATATGTATGTACAATATCGTTGCTTATTTTTATTCTTTCGGGTTTGATTTTGTACGTTTTATATCTCGGGTTGAGCTTTTATATTATGTTTTTTCTTTTTTTTTTGCGTTTATCTGTATGAAATGTTTTTGAGTATATGTAAAGATATGCTGTCATTTTTATTTTTTTCTGTATTTTATATTTATTATAAAATTCAATAGGGGGTCGTTATCTGCGCGATAAACGCCCCTTTTGATGATATGATTTCTATCATGAAAGTATAGATGGTTATTACTTGAATTCTGAAAAAAAAAAATAAATATATTTTATAAAATAAAAAAAAAATGAAATAAATCTATGAAAAGAAAAAAAGAAGATCAAAAATTTTAAAAGGATATAATTAACCAAAGAAAAAAAAAATAAAAAAGAAAGTAAAATATTAATGATAAGGGAAAAATATAAGTTACCTTTAATATTATGCCTTATATTTTAATGAGATAAAAAGAGATAGATTAATATTGTTAAAAAAAAGAAAACAGTTAAATGAGCCGATAAAACATTCCTTCCTTAAAGCTTCCGTTTCTGGCCAAAGAATTCTTAAATTTTTCCAGAAAATTTTTACTTGTTCTTAGAATTTTTTTTTTTAAATCAATGAATTGTTACAATCTTATCAAAAGAGAATAGCCTTATAGATAAAAGAAAAAACGCGGCCCACGCTTACTCCATTATAAGCCCTTAGGTTTTGTCTATGCGAAAACCTTATGGACAAAAACTAAGTATGTATTATGTATAACAGCAGTAGTTAATTAAAACCTTGTTGGAAATATGAGTTAAAAATCGAGGGATTTTAGGAGCTCTCAAAAGAATTGTCTGTATAATTTAAAATTATAAATTTAGCGATAAATAGCGATTGAAATAGTTTCATTATTTTAGATCAACCACTTTAAAATTATATTCTTAGAAAATTTTTAAAAGACAAAAACAGAAGCATTCTTCGGGCCATTAATAATTAATAAAATATTTTTTGCAAAATAGCTGTGTAGGTCAGTAATATGATGAGCGCATCAATTCTTTACAATGAAAACTAATTAAAGTTTAGAAAGTTTCAATTTTTTGTTATAATGATTTTAGGTACAAAATGCGAAAATTAAAACGGAAAAGATCAATTTTAAGAATGCTAGCATAATTTTGATAAAGAGAATAAGAAATTAGATTGTATATGAATTGATTATACACATTATGAATGAGTCAAAAATGAAAATACTTGAAATAAGAATAACAGAGTTTTCTAATACGTTGTTGTTTTAGAGCATAGAAACGAATCAAAATTTAAATAGAATCGCATACTCTGACTTGTTAAAACCTCCATTATCAGTTTGGAAAGGAAACATATTTCAGCGTATTTCGTAGTTCAGCTTCTTAATATACATATTTTTTTTCAATTCATTGTATTCAGCAAATATTTAAAAGAAAACGGAGTCATTGATTATCACAAATACCTCTCGGATGCATTGTGAAATGAATTTTGATCATGAAACATTGTTTTAAGACACGATATTTTTTTCTTTCGAAAAATATTGCAATTTTAAAATGAAAATTTATTAATTTCTAATTGCTAGTCTTGAGATTGAGTCGTTTTGCATTAATTTAAATATTACACTTTATCATGGTTCAAATCGGTTTATGTTTGCACATTTTATTTTATTGCTGATTTGTATATGTGAAACTACTTAAATATTATGCTCTAAAGTTTCTTAATAACTTATCAGCTTCTATTACCAAATCGAATAACTCAATTAACCTAGCATAGTAAAAGGCGTTGATTAAAATCATTGTACTCAACAATGCATAGTTGCAATTCTTATTACAAAAAGTTGGAAACTTTATAGGCACAATATGGATTAGGAGATATTATAATTTTTAAGGAATTTAAAAAATTTTATCCTCAATTAGTGTATATAATGACGAAAGTCATATCTTCTCGCTGAAGACTCGGTGAATAGTCTGTCTAATAAATTAATTTTTTCATATAATTTTCACGTTTTAAATTTTGAATTTAACTTTAAAAGCATACGCTAAAATTTAATCAAAAAATACCATCACTATAATAAAGTGAAAAGATTCAAACCAAAATTTAAACATTTACCATCTGAAACCTTTCTTTTATTTTTGAAATCATATGGGCATGTAACGTTATTTTGTTTATGCTCATTTTTTACTTTGACCTTATCAGCATTCATCTGTATAGTCGAGGATATTGAAGTTGAAAGACAATATTTTGCATGTACAAAATTTTTTTTTTAACATCTGTAAAATTGGAGTAAGCGTGCGCCGCGTTTTTTTTTTATCTTTATTTTTCCATTGATTTTTGTTTCCTTAACATTCTTAAAATAATGTAATATTCATACACACGTACACTTATAATACTAAAATCAGCGTAAAAACGCGGTTGCTATCTATGGTACTCCGTAAAAAATAAATTAAAATTATGACAAATAATAATAAGAAGAAAACGGCAAACCAAAATAATAACAAAAAAAAAAAACAATTTTGCAATATTTTTGCGTTATTTTTCCTATACCCGACCTTAAGTATTTTGTTAAAGTACTTGTATTCATTATGATAAATATCTTTGTAAAAGTAGCCCTTTGAAAATGGCACGGGGTAATAATATAATTTTTGTGTTTTTGTTTTTTTTTGGTATGATTTACTTTCCAGTTTTATTAAGTAAAAGTTTCGGATTTCAGTTTTTATATGCAAAAAAAAAAATATGTAAAAATATGAGCCACACACAAAGTTTTGCACTTGCTTGCTATTTTTGTTTTTTATATTTTTATACTACATACATACATACATGTGTGCGATATCTTTAAATGGAAAGTTAAAAAGTTTTTAAGGAAGTCCTGTACTTGTATCGATCGATAAAAATCTGATTTTGTTTGTGTTTTTGCTATTTAAATTTTTGAAGTTGAAAAATTTTTTATCTTAGTTCTGAGTTCTTCACCTTATTGTTGTTTTTTTTTTAATTGTGTTATGTTTTTTTTTGTTCTGTATAAGTAGCGAAGTGTGTCAAATGACTTAAATAACTTTTCAAAGAGGTAGGTTAGAAATTAAGAAAAGAAAAAGAAAAATTAAATGTAAAGTATTTTCGAATTTCAATTTAGTCTTGTATAAAATATGATTTTCACTTCCGTTTCTTTTCTAAATCACTTACCTTGTTATAAATAAACATAATATGAACTTATAAATGAGAAGTGTAATTAAGCAACACTTAATTATGTTGGAGATTTATGGAAGTTGGTTGTTTAATTTTAATATAAAGTTGGTTCGGAAAAAAAAACTTTTGTGTAAGATTTGCACATAAAAGTTCTGACGAAATACAATAAATGCACATTCAACTACAATTTCAATTCACGCAAATTCAGGCAACCTGATTTGACATTGTTTTCTGGAAATTTGATAATACGGTAAACCATACTCACCTCGGATACTCTCGTAAATTACAGTTCTTTTCTTTTTTAAAATTAGTCAAGTATAATAGCGTGAGTTCAAAATTTGGAATTGAACTAATACCATCAAATATATCTTTAACACACTAAAAACATGTTCCGGAACGCATTTTTCTCTCCTATTAAGTAGTAGGATGGATTTCCAATTATTTAAAAGTACTGGGATGGCATCCCACTCCAAACAACAATAACTCTAATATTAAAACAGTGAAATAAAAACAAAACAAAGCATTGCGCTTTTGTGTACTATATACAGTGTAAAACATTTTGGTTAGATTTTACTGTTTTTAAAATAGCCAACAAGTTTTTCACTTTAAAAGTAATAAATTTTCATTTTAGAAAAACTCGGATTTTAGTGTAAAAAGATAACATCAAGCAAATGTGATGATTGAACTCATTTTCAGCGTCAATTCTATTCAAAATATTTGTAAAAATCGCTAAAAAACATAAAATCTATATTAATTATACAAGTAAATTTTGTTGAAGATGCACATTTCTAGTGTGAAAAACCTCCTTTTTGCTGAGAATTTATTCAGAAGCAACAGAAAAATATTATTGTGAAAACTATAATTATGGTGTGAAATCACACAGAGTTAGTGTAACATCCAGCACTCTTATTTTATAAATTTAGTTGGAAAAATGTATTTTAAAGCATTGTAACTTTTTCTATAAAAAAAAACTCAATTTCCAATTGAAATTATTAATTTTATTTAGGCTCTTCGCAGATTTTTTTATCACACGTGAACCGTGTATGTTGAAGAAAGTTATGCTTACAAAAAATTCCATGATTTGGGAAATTTCTTTGACTCCAACATTCCAATAACATAATGATTTTAAAAAGTCAAACGAATTTTCTTGAATCTTTTCGATAATTACGATATCTCCTTCGAACTCTGTTTCTGAAATTAGCAGTTGTAATTAACGTAACAAGAAAAATAATTTTATACAATATTAAATACTTTGATAATATTAATTTTATCTCTTTTTTATTAAATTTCACTTCCGATTTTAATAAAACTTGAACTTAAAGAAATTTACATAGACAAATTACTAACTATCCAAATGACGTTATTTTTCAACTGAACAAAATCAATCATGTACAAAAATATGACTTGTAGTGTATACAGGGTGATTCCGAAAGTTATACAACAACATGTACCATTGGTTAGATGATCGACAGTAGATAAAACTTTTGTTCCGTTCACATTTTAAAGAGCCGTTATTTTGATAAAAAATATGAATTTTAATGTTTTTATTGAAATGTAACAAATAATAACAAAATTGAAACGAAATTTCATACAAACTTTTAATTTGAAGAGCAAAAATTTATTTTAAAAAATTTGAAATTTTTAAAAAGAAAAACTAGAATTTTCATTTTGGAAAAACAAAAAAACATCTAGTAATCAAAAAATTTTTTTCGAAACTTTTCTTGGTAAAGAAAATTGATTTGTTTTTTATTTTGGCCAATTTTCATAAGAAATGGTACCTATATGGTTTGAAATTTTTAAATGCATTTTTCTCAGATTGGGTGCAATTTAAAAATTTGAAAAAAATATTTTAGGAATCTAGACACCATTTAGCATCTGAAGATATTAAAATTATCCAGCTGGAGCGAATTTTTAAAGACGTGCCATATAAATTTTGACATTTTTTTGAATAGAAACAATTTTTTTTAATTGGGAAAGTTTATTTTTTTGAAGAAAATGGAGTTTGTAAATGATATGGTATTAATATTATAAAGCTAATAAATAATTAAAAAATAATTTAAAAATATTATTAAAATATAGTCAAAAATATAAAATATGTCTACATAATATATAAAATCTAAATAACAACAGTTGACGTAAGAAATTTCAATTGATTGTAAGCTCGCAACAAACATTTAATAAAATATTTTTTGCTTATATTTTTTAGAAGAAAAAAATTTAAGTAGCTATTTTGAAAACATTTAACGCCCATATTTACTTGAAACAAATTTTGAAATTTAAGTCCAAATAATGAATAAGTAAATAACTTAAATTTTTAATTTTATCCCAGATAATATGCAGGTAAGATTAATTTAGAGCTGTTTCTCTGAATACATTTGAATTCGACGCTAAAATAATTACAAATATTTACAAATCTTACCTGAATTTACTTAGTATTTTTCATGGTTCTCCTAAATTGTGATTTTTAAAATAAATTTCAAATCTTCTTTGTCCCATTTTCAAATATTTGCTGTGAATTGTTTGTTTGTTTATCCAGCCGACACTTTATTCCTTATTAACAACGGGATAATATCCTTACATCTTTAAATCCAAAATATATTTTTTTAATAGCAAAACATAATCTTCTATTTTCCTCCTTTATTTTAACACGAAAAAAGGTCAAACATCATATTTTTGTTTAGCTCAATTTTTGGTAATCCTTTATACTATTCCGTTCTTTTATTACACTTTTTTTTTTGGAATTTTTTTTTCAAAATTGATCTTAACAATATTCTATTTTAATGCTGAGTTTCAAAATTTCTAAACCAGTCTTTTAGGTACATATGTATATAAGTATGTACTTGACAAGAAAGATAAACTTCAATTTAGTTTTTTTTTTTTATTTTTAGATAAAACTATTATAAATACTGCAAATTAGATAACACGTCATGATATTGTCGGAGTCCCTTTTAAAACTTAAGGTGAAAATCAACATGTAAAAGGTCAATTTGACAAAAGAACAATAAACAAAAATAATATGAAGAAAATACAAAGGATATTCAAAAGAATGAGAAAAGTCAATAGCAAGATCTTTTCTATAGTGTATTGGACTCTGTCTATTAGAGAAAAATGTGATCGATTCTTTTATGACATCAAATTTTACCTGATAATGAGAATGAAATTTGTCAAATAATAAAATTTGTTTTACACAAACGTTAATGAATTCTATAATATAGATTTTCAAAACTATAGTTATGCAACATATTTTTGCTTTAACAGATTTTTAACTTATAACAAAAAATATAGAGCAGAAATGAGATAAAGGAAAATAGCAAACAATAATTTCATCCAAAGAATTTCTCGTATTTATAGAAAAGATTTTAAATTTTTTTCTTTGTCCTTATATGAGACATTTATCTCTTAATGATTTATGATATTTAAAGATTTACCTGGGATTTAAAAAATCACAACTATACAAGGATTTATGGATCTGGATTGTAATTCTAGAAAATTTTATACCTATACAAATTGTACAACCGTGTATCCGAAAACTATTAATTATACTTAAAAAAGATTTGGAAAAAAAAATTTATAATGATTCTAAAGATTTTAAACAAATTTTTTTTGAAGAATTAAAATTTTAAATTTTGGAAAGGATTCTTTTAACAAATCAGTTAATCCTTAAATAGGATAATGATGAATTTAGTATATGTATGTAGGTATTTTGTAAAATGTATTTTATATGACTTGGAGTATTGCTACATATTATATGTACAAACGTTCATATGTTTGTTCAAATGGCATAAAAGCATCGCTATTCCGTTTGTTAATGTTAGGGTTAGGGTTGTCGAATAATGTTAGGGTTGTCGAAACCTGCAGATGTGTTTTTGAAAAAATTTCAATATATTAAAAAAATGTGGACAATTAAAACATTATATATTGTTCGGTTTCTATAGTTTCCAAAATAGTTTTAGAAGAACAGTTTTTCTGTATCAGGTCATGTAAAATCTGAGGGCAGTTTTATTTAATAGGCTCCAAGATATAAATAAATGGGGTGGTATCCCATCCAACCGTTGCTAGTTCAATACGAATTAAATAAAGTTCGTGTCTTTACTACCTGAAGGAATTTGCAAAATTTAATTAATTTAAGCTATAAATCGAAGAGTTTAACCGACTATAACCGAGTTCGATGCTGATCTAAAATGTATGTATGTATATGTCTATATCTCCGAATAGTAGTCATAGTTATATTTCGAAAATAATTGTCTTTATGCTATAAACTTTTTAACAAGAATCCGTTTGTATTTCTAACGAATATGTTTTTAATAGTATAAAAGTTTCATAACAAAATATTTTCTTTTAATCCCCTTTAATTTGATTTATATCAAATGACATAGAGCTAGTAGTCGACTATTGTTTTTATAGCTTTGAAATATCTTTCAAGAAACAATTTATTACACATTACTGGAAAACTAACAAATTTTGGTTAAAATGCTTGTTTCTCAAATTCCATGACAATGCGACCACAAAAATTAATGGGTAATGATTTCGTAAGCACAGCTTGTTTGATTTCAAAATTTTTGCATTAATATTTTTGCGCGACCGTTTTCATGATGTCCCCGACTTCCGTTTGAGAATCGTTTTTTATTTATGATTTCAACAATACTTTTAGTTCGAAGTTTATTTTACGCCAAGAGTGTATTCCAGTATCCTGGGAAAATATTTTCACATACTAACATTATAATTAATCAAACAACAATCTGCAAAAACGCCAATTGAAAGAGCAGTAAACAATGGGATTTTACACTCTTTTCCGCTCTCGATTTTTGTTTGTGCTTTCAAACATTTTGGTCTTTTCGAAGGAATAAAAGTTTGCGTGCAGGTGTAAAATTTGCTGAGCAATTTCTTGAGTTTTTATTTATATTTTTTAATTATATTTTGTAAAAAAATAATTAACGCAGTAGTGTTTTACTAACTACGCCATGTAAAATTGTCATTATCAGGGTTGGTTGACATGCATGATATATACGTCATTAGGATAGTGGCGAGGTATAAGACTGACAAGCCGTGTATATTTATCCCTTTTTCAGTTACTTTTAAGTCAGAATTCGCATTCCTTTGATTGGATATTTATATCTTCAGGAAGGATTACCTATTTTTGAAACAAAATATTTCCTATTTAAAAATTAAATATGTATACGAATTTATGGCACATAAATTTAGTCGTCATATCTTTATCTGGTGAATAAAAAGGCAGATGCAAAACTGGTTTTTATTGCCACAAGTATACTGCACCATAGATTAGAAAAATTGTTAATAAATTATAAACAACTTTCAAAAATCTCCACACATACTCGTATTTTCTACAATATATTTATTTTAATGAGAAGTAGGTTTCTTAGTTAATTGATTAGTTTTTAAATATTTTTCAACAAATACAATTGTTGTTCCTAAATTAAGTTTCCTGGTAATACGCACATAGAAATATATACGCAAACACTGTGTCTGTGCTTATGGGAAAAATCGGTTATTGTACATACTGCTGACTTATATTGAACGCCTTAAAATTGTTATTAATAGGCTAATCAATTTAAATATTGATTTGATTCAGTTTACCTTTCTCCATCCTTGCATGTTCGCCAATCTGACAATGATCTGACAACATCCTTATTACAGCCCCTATATCCTCCCATCGAAGAGATATCAGGTACCTAATGCGACGCAAGTTTAACCTTGACCACAGTTTCCTCGTCACGTTACACGTTGTTCTATTTGCCCATCTGACGTTGGTGCATTCCACTGCCGCATTGCGAACCAGCAGCTTACGGGTGCTTAGATGCATGTCCAAGTTCTCCTTTCCAGGTAGAATCCCGAGAGATGTTCCATAACTAGCAAGCTCGTCTGCCGCATAATTCAAACCATGTTTATTTCGAATTGCCTCGCCATCTCACCTGCCTCACCTGTAACTTTTGAATAATATTTATGAGCACAAAACAATTTTTTAAAATTTAAGTAATCAAGTTACTGTTATATTCAAATTTTAAATTTATTTCTTGGCAGTTAAAATTTCATAGAATATTTTAAAATACTAATATGAAATTAATACATACG
Source organism: Condylostylus longicornis (assembly GCF_029603195.1). NCBI lineage: Eukaryota > Metazoa > Arthropoda > Insecta > Diptera > Dolichopodidae > Condylostylus > Condylostylus longicornis. The sequence goes on along the minus strand of NW_026578017.1, from coordinate 6,369,743 downwards.
AAATAAAAAATAACATTCGTAATTCCTCAAAATTTATTTTAAAAGCCTGAATATAAAATTTTTTTCAGATAAGAGCCTTTTCATCACATGTATTTATATAATATTATTATGTAGATGTACAGGGTGATCAGAAACTAGCTTTAAATCTCTCTTAGACTTATTAATTAGATTTTTCTAAAGGGAAAAATTATTCGTGGTACATAAATTATCGTTTTACTAGACAAGACGGTATTTGGCACAAAAATAAGTTGAGGAAGATAAAGTAGCGAATTAAAAAAAAATGGCGAATTTTTCGAAAAAGATAATTTTTTTTTTTAAATTTCAATTTTGTTAACTCAAGATTTTATGTTTATGGAGCTATTACTTGAGAATGACCTGTTTGATGTAACTCATTAATATTACTGCTATGCAGTTTTATTAACTAAGAAAAAATGCTATAAAAAACAAATTTCTCTAGTCAAACTGTTTCGAATCTGCTACGGATATTTGTCAGACAGAATTGTTGCAATTCGAATTTTCTTTAACCTTCCAAGACTACTTCTTAATGTCCGAGCTATTCATCCACACGATTAATTTGTTTTCTAGAAAACTCCAAGAAATCATATCCTCTTTAAACCCGTTTTAAAACCTATTCCTTACCACCCTGTATTTATACTTATATAATTCTGTATTGTGAGCTATTTTTTAAACATGCAATTATTTATTTTATATTTAATTTTTTTCTTTCCCTACCATTTTGTATTATTTAAAATTTATAGAAGATGACCACTTAAATTATCATAAAATTCAATATTTATATAATATTTTTTTTTCTTAAATGCCCTTTCAAAATATTAGAATTATTATTTTATCATAAGTTATTGGCAATAAGAATAAAGAAAAAAATGAAACTTTTGATCCTTTTATTCTTCTATTCCAATTCCTATATCTTCAACTGTGTATTCTCCTTGTCTCTGCTATATGGTACTATGTATTGACCATATAAGTACATACATACATATAAAATGATGGTAATCTTTTTTCAATTCACAACTCAATCAACAACAATATCAATGCTAAATTTATGTATGTTGAAGAAAATTAAGATGGTTTATAATGTTGAGAACATCCTGTTTTTTTTAAAGGTTTTTTCCTATTTTTTTATCATATTAAGGATATATGACTTATTTTATGATGGCTTATTATATTTTATGGACATCAATAAATGGAAAATAACTATAATCCTTTATTATTTTCTTATTGAATTCAAATTTTCTTTATTTTTTTCTGTGTAATATCTTTTATACTATTATTTTCGACTACAACATTGTTTTTTCTCTTAATAAAAAATTGTATAAAAAAAAAAACGATTTGAAAGTTGATACTTTTTTTTTGCGTTTCCTATAAGTGTTTTTTTCCTAATTTTTTTTATTCTCATTTTAAATAGTTTGTAAGCAGATTGCAACAATAAAAATTCGATTTACTTTATTCTCTAATTTATTTATATAATATATATATATAAAGTAATAAGGAACCTTTTGGCCAATTTAAAGAAGAACAGAGTGCATACTCGTATTATATTTTTTTCTTATTATTTGTCCTTTCTATATGTACATTTATTATAAAATTTGTGTGTATGTAGTATTTACATACAAGTTCATCGCATCTCATGGTTTGTTATTATTATCACAGTATAATAATAATATGTTAGAAAGGTATTTTTCGATATAGAGAATGTAGAAAATCCTTGAATGTCCTTTTATCTTTATGAGCATAAATTGTATATATGTATGCATGAGTGTACAATATATAATGCATGTTATGCAAATAGTATAGCTGGTTTTGAGAGTTAAAATTGTAGAATTTTAAGTATAAGGGAGGAATAAAAGTAGAGAACGAAATATTATGTGGTCAGTACCCAATCAACTATATTTTTTTAATTTCTGAATGTTATCAGCTAATTTCAATAAATTAATTTTTGTTATTTTAGCCAAAAGACTGCATAAGATTGTAAAGGAATCCTTTATATCTTCGCTTTTTTAAAATTTAATGAAAACTACTAAATTTGTAGATACTTCAAAAAATGTCAATTTGCCTCGTAGAGAATTGACTTCTAGTAAAAGTTCAGTGCCCAACTGATGATTTCAGCAAAATAGTAACTGTATATATGATGTTGTGTGCAGTTATGTGTATACAGTTATATGTAAATAAGACTGTATAAGTTAATGTGATTAACTGGAAGTAGTTTATTCTTTATGCAGGAGTGAAAATATGAATTAGGTCTCTATTATAAGGGTTGGTTGTTAGTAACTAAATAAGTTAGGAGCTAAATTCCACGGCAACCTTCCTACATCTTCAAATTGTTATAAATTTGTAATATTAACAAAGAAATAATGATGAAATATATAAAACCGAGCCAATTATTAAGACATAAGGGGATAATTTTTTTATGGTTTTGCCGATATTAAAAAACAGCTTGAGCGCTGGACTGACCGAGGAATATATCCATCTTATTTATCGATTTCTAAACATTTACAGCTTTCTTATATGGAGAAATCTATTGCAAATTCAATACGTGAAATTTGATTTGATCACAATACTCCCCTTATTAAATGCATTGCGACCGGTACATTAATATTGATTTCTTTGCAATAAGACAATTGGGCAATTTTATTATCCTTATAAGAGATTTTTAAACTGGTCTAATAGGAATGAAATTCTTTAATTCTTGTACCCGTATTAGAATAAAAATAAAGAGAATTTTTGCTTCATTTAGTTTTTTATTAAATGGTTAATTAGCGATTATGTTTAAGGTTTTTATTTTGAAGTTCATGCAAAGAAACTGTTAAACTGTTGTTCAAATATCCATAAACTTGCTTAAACGAGACTCTCCTATTTAGTATAATGGGACATAAAAAATTTCAAATAAATTTAATATCTGCATGTTATTAATGTTTATACAGGGTCGCATAAGGTAGCAAAAAATTTCAGAAATGGGGGGGTTGAACGCACATATTCTCGTTTTCGAGCTACAGCCTGTAGAAAAAAAAGGTTTTCTTGCATATAAATAATTGCTTATAACTTCAGGAATGTGTGACATACAGTAACCATCAAGGGTTGGTTTCACAGGCTACTGATCGCTCTTTATTTTCGGTCTTTCAATCAATTGGATTCAAACCATCATTTATGAGAATAAATGAACTATGAAATAAAAAAAAATTAATATTGTTATGATGAAAGTGACGATAAGTGATAAAGTACTTGCACACAGTATGCGGTTTTTTAAGTTAAGTAATGTTGTTATTATTTAAGTGAATTGCAACGGCACTTGATATAAATTTCACTTCAAATGGATCCTGTATTTAAACATTTTAAATTTTAAAGGGAAGGAGGAAAACGAGCTTTATTTACAAGCAAAGCGAACATAAATATTGTCAAAATGCTCTAAGATTGTAAGGACAATGAACGAATAAATGAAATCGAAAACGGTAATTATTTCTAAAACAAAAATTGTCACACTTATGAACGTTGACACAATACTGTTATAACATCTATTCTATTATGAAAACTAATACATACTTACACATATTTAGTATAAAGGAACAAAACACTACAAAAAAAAAAAACAAAAATATGGAAAAAGGGCATCAAGAAGTCAATTGTATAGTTGTATTATGTAGACTTGTAGAGGATATAACATTCAAATAATATTGGTTTGTTTGACGACCAACTTATGATAAGTCCTTAAAGTTAGAAAGTTAAAAAAGAAAAGAAAAAGTTGTAGTAGCAAAAAATATAAAGATATTCAATTTATTTTTTTTCCTTCATATTTGTATTTTTCTTAAATCAGATTGTAAAAAAAGAATCAGGACACATGTAAGAAGGTAACGGTTCAATTTGCTTTCTGTTTCTTTTCTTCAATATAAAAGTAAGAGGGAAAGAAGAATTTATGTCCTTTTTTTAACGTTATATCTAATTTTAGTTTTTGACCAGTTTGCTGAAAATCGGCTTATAAAAATAATAAAATTATTTTTTTTAGCGTTGTTTTGTTGATTTTTTTTAAGTTCTATCGATCTATACGTGTTCTGAATTTTTTTACATTCTTAAAAAGTTTTGTGTAAGAATAAAAATATTTATAAATCATATTTTCTAAATAAAATCGTAAACTTGAAACGTTTAATTTACATAAATTGTTATATTGTTATACTTGCATACTTTAGTTATATTTAACAGATTTATGCGAGTGGATTTTGCCTATTGAACCTAGAATTATAATGGAATGTGAATAATATTAGCAGGCATAATATTATTAGTAACATTTTTGTTCTAGAAATTCCTAGGCTTATCGCTATAAATTTAAAGATTTTTCTCTAATAAATAACATGTTTTGGTTCGCATAAAATCGATAAAAATTTCATTTAAGATTGATAAACGTATCAGTGTTAAGTATGTATAAGATTAAAAGCCCGCTTAATTATGCAAGTTCAAACGCGACTTAGTAATTGCAACTAAGCACTTCGCCGGTAGAAAAAGGAAATTAAGTTAAACAAAAATTTCAGTACGGCGATTTTCATACTTCAATATTTTTTTTTGCTTTAAATTAGGTACGGTTTAAGAATAGCATATAAGAATAAGAAGAATAAGTAGCCATATTCTTCATCCATATTATGTCGGGATCAAGTTTTTTTAAGCAGAAATTGGTTAAATATTAATTAAATTTTTTTTTTGCAAAATTTTATTGCATTTAAGATGTGATTATTAATAAAATAATCACATCTTAAGAACTGAACATATAACAACTCACACATAGATGGATAAGATACGTAACTGTTACTTGAATTTGCATAATTATTTCAGTTATAGCAGCACATAAACTAACACATAATTTTTAAAAACTCTTCTAACTGTAGCGCCATCCGGCACAAATTTATAGATGTAATAAATATATTATTTTAATATAAGAATTATTGCTATTCTCCATTTAAGATAAACTTGAAAACATCGGGATCCTTAAGCTTTAAATTATGTTCATGCCTAGAATTGGAGGAAGACACTGTAAATATACAAGAACCCGTAACTTTTTTCAAAAATTAAGTCTAAATTTCAAATTTAATTTTTTACAGAAGTAATTGAAATTTGAATTCTTTAAAATAAAATCTGACTATACACATATAACATAGATGTATGCACGCATGCCTCTAAAATTTAATTAAGGAGACACCCAATTTAGGCCCAAAATATATAAAAAAAATTGGGAAAAACCACAATTTTTTATGATATACATTTAAATATTTACCTTAGCATCTCATTTTGTATAAAAGTATGCACCGTATTGTACTGAAAGCACCAAATCTCGCCTTTTCTATAAGTGGATATTACAAAAGAGTGAGAAAGGATGTAAGAATGAAATTTTTAATTTATTCAAACACGTTCTGTTTGACAAGTTGTTTTTTAAAACTACAGAAGTAACTTGAATTTATTACACTAGAGCAAAATGTGGAGGCGATTAATACTCTCCTAGATTTCATCATAACAGCTTTCGATATATTTTAATTATAAAATTAAATTATAAGCGTAAAACAATTCATGTCCTGTGTCCCGTATTTCTAGTCAAATTTTATTTTACAAAAGATCTAATCTTTTACAAAACTTTTTAAAGTAAATACGATTTAATGTTGTCAAATTTTTCCATACAACAAAAAAAAATTAAGTACGTATTTACTTGCAAAAAATCATACCAAATTCTGTTCAAAGTTTTATTAAATTTCAAAATATTTTTTTTCCTCTTAAATTAGCCGACTTCCTGTTTTATCCTTTTCCCTTATTTTCTTTTATTTTATTGTAGGTATATCAAAAATTTTTCGACACCTGCCCGGTGTGGGTATATGAAGAAATTCGGAAATATTTTAATAATAGAAATATTGTCAAAGAGCAACAGATAATGAAAAGTTATTTTAGAAATCATGAATTATGTGACAGGATAGTCGGAAAAGCAAAATGTTCCCCTTCTCATAAAATTATCTGGAAAAGTGTATTATTAATAAAGAAAACAGAAAGAAAAAATTTTCAATGTCCCGTTTAAAGTGAAAAATTTCCTCTTTGTTTTTTGTTTCTTTTTTTGGAAAAAAGAAAAACAAATACTTTGGTGCTTAGAAAAAGTGAAAAAAAAAAACAAAATGTGTGCCATTACACTGTTTTGAATTTATTGGCATTAGGTTTTCATGGTTTGAGATTGGGAGATTTGAGTATTTTCTGTAGATATTACAAATTGAGTTCATGTTTTTAGTGTTCTACGTTAATGTAATCAGTATTTCAAGCAAGACAACACTGTTTAATATTTTCCTTTACTGGAAGTTGGTTATCTTTATTTTTTGGTTCCTTCTTTATAAATAATTTTTTTATCTCTATAGAAAATATGATTTTACTTAAAAAGGAATAATAAGGATAGATAAAACTGACTGTTTGGCGACGTTTAACTTCTTTTTTTCTTTTTTGATGTTTGATTGTAAATTAGAAAAGATATTTTTATTATATATTTTTCTATACCATTGTGTAGCGATTGCGGAAACATTCCCATTATAAAAGGAAAGTAATACAACCGGAAACCATCAGGAATTTAGATTTCGTTTTTTATTAGACAGTAATACTCTATATCAAAATTTTTAATAATGGTATTTAGTTTTCCATTTTTGTAATTAGATGAGCTAAGAATGAAAGATGAGCATACCAAAATTGAACGAATCAATTCTGGTGACGATGGCATTCAACATCCTATATTGGTTTTACATTTAAGGAAGCGCGATCAATTTAAAGAAGAACAAACAGAATTTGTATTAAACTGCTTCCTTTAAATAAGAATACAAGTTCTCAAATTCAGTCCAAGTTGGTGTGATCAAGGCTGCCAAAATGGGTTTTAATGTGATTTTTTCTTATTTTTATGCGAAACATATTGGAGTTGTCACTTCTTGAAAATCGGTTCGGAATCTGGGTCTTAGCTTAGGTTTTCTCTAGAAAATCTAGGTAAATTTTTCCCCTGAGAGTAATATTGCTTACCGTAAAATTATTAAAGTGTACCTCGTCAATTTTTAAAGTTAAATAGAGATTTATCAAATTTTAAATATATTATTTCACATTATTTGTGAGCAGCGTTCCTACTTGGATACAATTGTATTCATTTGGATACATTTTTGCTTTATATTTCAGCTCAAATCTACTAAAATGCAAAAATTGGCTACATTTGGAAATTTTGCTGAAATATTGATACATTTATTTCTCAAACACTAAATAAATATTACAAAACAGTTAAAATGATGCCAATATTAAATCGCAAATTTCCTTAATCTCCAAAAATGTTATTTGCTGACTTTTCTAAGGAGGTTTCCAAATTTTGTAGAAGAAAGCAAGAAAATATTTTATTAAATAATGTACTGCCCCTTTTTGTATTCAAACCTAGAACATTTTGACAAGAACGTGTCACAAATATTTTGGTGTAAGCTAATTGTATCGGAAAATGCATTGAGTGTACATATTTTTCAAAATTTGTCCGTTTTCATGATGAATCGTCTTTACAGCATAGTTGAACAACAACAGAACATATACATACATATGTATTTTCTGAGCTTAACGTTTACATTTAAAATGAAACAGAAGTTGCATGTCATTTCTTATAAAGAATTTACTATAAATAACAAAACTCATATTGTGGAATAAAGTAAATTAATATTAATAGTTATTTTGTACAAAATATGATGACTTAGTATAATAACTCTATTTTATGACTTTGGATACACTTTGAATACATTTTTTTCTCGAATTTGGATACATTTTATTTTTAGCGAGTGGAAACACTGTTCGTCAGTTAATTAAATACTTGTTGCATGCTATATTTGGCGAATGTGTTAGTTTTGTTTTTTAAAATCCTGTCTAGCTATATAAAGTTGGGGAGTGTTCATTCATTTCCATTTAATATTGAATTGTTGTTGCATAGTATTACAACAACGATGATTAATAAATAACTTGTCGTAAGTCGGTAAGTTTTGTTATATCGGTAATAATACGAATTCTAATTATTAATCTGATACGGCATACATTAAAATTGCCTTACATTTATTTCTAAAAATGCATTTCTTAAATGTCATAACATACGATAACGGGGGAATTATATTTTATTCATTATAACTCAAACATGTTAAATTAAAAATGTCTTCAAAAATTTATCAATACATTTTCATTTAAAAATTGAAATTTGCAGCAAAATTCAACACATGAACAGCTCCAATTCTTTAGTATTAAATCTATTGGTATCCCAGTATGTTTTTTTCAAGAATTTAAAAATCTTGCCATTCCTTTAACGATTTTCACATTTTTAATACCTTTATAATAATTATATGTGACGTCTTAAAAAAAAATTATCTATTCTTAAAAAACAAATGTTTTCTTAAAGCTTTTTTATTGTTTTCAATTTTCAATCTTATCACATTAGTCAAAATCTACCGACTTTAAAAAGAAAAAACAAAAAACAGCATTAGTTGATGGTGTTATTAACAAAATTGATTCTATATAAAAATTTACAAAAGTTTAGATTGATAGAAAGAAAAAGCGCAGTGACGAGGTTTACTAAAATCATATCAGAACTCATAACTGTATAATACAATGAAAATAACACTAATAATTTTATCTTTATAAAAAAAAAAAATAAGAATAAATAAAAAATTTTGTAATGATAAATAAGAAAAAAAACATTAGAATGCTTTTTAAGTTTTTTGTTATAAAAAAAAAATACAAAAAAAGAAAAATTTTTTAAAGCTTAATGGAAAATGTCTGTTTATTACCTTGCTCTTTAAATGGTTCTATCCCTTTTCCACTATTGCAAGAATAAAATATAGGAACAATTTTAATGTTTCAGCTCTTCCACTCATATTAATCCGTAGATATTTTTAAATATCAATTAAGTATAAGTAGGTATGTATGGTATAATGAATGTGTGATAAAAATAACTGATGTCAAAAATTGTGTTATAATTGTTTTGATAATTTTTTTTTATGTAATATAAGAGATAATTGTGTGTTATAACGATTTTAAACAATCCATTAGGAGAAATCTAAAATCTAAAATTTATCGAAAAAAAAATATAAAAGAAATTTTTTGATAAGAATTTTGTTTTTTTTTTTTCTTGTCGCGTTATAGTTTTTTTCTTGTAGCATAGATTTTGAGATAAGAGTGATCAGAGTGCAAGAAATCACAAAGAAAGTATCGTGATCCTTTCTGCGTGTGCCGTCTTATATTAGAATCCTTAGTATGCTTTAATATGAGGTAACAGTCATCAGGCAGACATCAGACTTTGTCGTAGATTTTTTCGTATATGAAACATTATCTATAAAAAAAAATCGGCTCCTCGATAGGAATGGCGATGTTCAGTTGAAAAAGTGTAATTGGATTCAATTTTAAGTTTATTCCCGTTGTTCATGCGTTCTACATTTCATTACTTTACTCTTTTACTATTCTATACTTATGAATTAGGACATTTGTCGTAGCTGGAACAAAGTATTTTTTGTTTTGTGTAGAAATTTGTGACATTACGAGTTAGTAACATTTTCCTCCCAAAGATATAATTTCTTAAATAGAAATTATATATACATATATATACATATATTTGATGTCTGTTATCCTTAAAGGTAATTGTTCCATTTTTAAACTTGGTAATAAAGTAATTGACTTGAAGATTAAGTTCAAATTTTAAAAATTTTACTCTTTTTGGTTTTTATATTTAAATTTTTGATAATTATATTGTTTTATGAGAGATTAATTAGCTTTGAATCAAACAATACATTTGTTTAAAAATATAATTTTGTACCGTATTTAGCCTTATTTCAAAAAATTCTTCTCATTAATTTTTTTATATCAGTAGATTTGCTTAGAACAAGTTTTTGTAAATAATTTACGACTTCCAATTATTGAGAGGTACCATCATCATTTGTGGGAAAAGGAAAGATTGTTAGACTGTAGAGATGTTTTAACTGCAAAGATATTAAATATTAAATCCATAATTAAGAAATCAAAAATCTTACGTACCTTTGCATATATACAGAGTTCGAAAAAATGTTCGAAAAAACAAATTATGCGCCACATATTAAAGCATGATAAACAATATTAAGGATTTCCTGTAAAACGGAGTTGAAAATTATCCAGGAGAAAAAAGTAGGCGGACTCTTGAGTTGTCGTCAGACTTATAAATAGTCGAGAATTTTAACCTAAATCTACTTTTTCTTTAAACCACTCTCTAATAACTTAAAGCTAAATCTAGTTTTTGCTACTTTTTTAAAAATACATATTTTGTTTCTGTTACATTTCATGGAATATTGTTAAAAGTTAAAAGTTTAACAATCAACTTATATTCTAAGATATTATTATATGTATATGTACTCATGTATGTATAAGCACAAATATACCTAATGAATCTAATAATTAATAATTTTATACAAAAGTCACAAAATCATCAAAGATTTGGATGGAAATACTATTAGAATTATTTTTTTTTATAATACTCTGAAAGAGCAGCATCAGAAATCTTTCTCTATAAAACAATATAAACTTGCTAAATCCTTATTTAAATATAATTAATAGCTGATGATATTATATAGCTACATGATCTTTAATGGGAAAGGGTTAAAATATTCATTTTTTTATTCTTGTATTTTAAATTACAATTTTATGCTTTTATAAATTTTCTTTTCACAAAATAAATCAACTTTACTTTATAAATTATAAAAAAAAATATAAATTTTATTATTTCGTAAGATACTTTTAATAATCAATAATTTAATTGAAAATCCTTTAAGATCAAACGTTTTTTTTTTCCTTTTTATTTTAGAAAGCGATTCAATTTCTTTTGTTTCTTCTGCTAATGTCTTAAAAGCTGATAATGAAGATAAATAAATAAAATGAAACAGTATAGCAATGTTGAAAAATTGAAAACCTAAAAGTTTAAAATTTTGAAATAGAAGCACTTACCATTGGACAGCCTATAATTTATAAACATGACAAACCTTAACTCACAACATGAATTTAATTTTAACTCTGTTGCTTTTAAATAAACATGCCAGTGAATTCATTTTGATGTTATAATTATGTTATAATTATATTCGACGCATAAAAATTTTGGTCTTAAGAGAAGCTTCATATATGTATCTAGTTCGATCTTATAGTTAAATAATGGTTTAGAAGACTGAAAAAAATTTGGCAAAACAAATTTTATTGTTAAATTAATATTTATAATTATAATTAAATTTATGACATTAATTCTCTATGCCAAATTTCCTGTTCCTGCAAGCAGAAAGTAAACAGAACACAAATATAAGATTACAAAGAATTTCGTTAATTACTTGAATATACCGTAAAAATGTAGAATTGGGGCGTACAAATAGAGCAGCTTTTAGACCTGATTTATACTTCAAACCAGTTAATCACAAACCCAAAATACAAATTGCAATATGCGTTTTCGTAAAAATCAGTTTAACGTAATTTGATCTCCAACGGAAAAAGTACGTTCCTTTCAAAAAACAGTCATGTAAGGTTTAACGCGACCACAATAATTACCATATTATGTTAGAATACTTTTCGTAAGCAGTTTTGCGAACGTTAATACCACTAGTGGTTTCAGTAATACTGTGGCTGTACTATTGTTTTGGGTTTTACTGTAAGATTCAACCCACAAAAAAGAAAGTGCAAAATATTTTACAAAATTTAATAATACCTTTTCCGAAAATTTAAAATTTTCATTCTTCATAAACGTTTTAAATTTTTTTTTACTTTAAATATTTTTTTATGCAAACGAAAAACGAATTTTAAATGCTATTAATCAAAAATATATTCAACAAGCATCAATAACAGTAACTAGTTACTAACATCACCATAATAATCACTAGTTTACTGCCATCATTTCATTTTTCACAATAATTACCACTGTAGTAACGCAACAATTTATAATGAAAATCATTTTGAGTCTATCAAGCCCGTACATACTTACGTACATATGCATTGCTAGTAAATATTTATTCCTTGAAAAATAGAAAATTTATTTATAAAAAAAGAAAATAAAAGAGAAAAAAAACTTCTTTGAATATTTCATCACCCCTTTGTTTTCTTTGTTTGTTTTTTTCTTCCATGTAAGTAGTAGTGATTTCCCTGTTGTTGTTTTAAATTTTTTAGTACTTGATACTGGTATGAACATAATGTGTGCATCATAGTTAACAAAAATTTTCATTGAGTTTGAAATATTCCTTTCAAAATCGAAGTGATGTCACTTTCAAAAAAAATTTATCCTTATATTTTAGCATCAATTCATCTGGAAAAACTTATGGTTAATAATAATGTAGTCTGTCTTTTGACAGAGCAAAAATGTGAGGAAAAAAAAGGGATTTATTTATTTGGGTTTACATTTAAAATATTCATATATGTGCACACATATTGTTTTTGTATATGTATGTACGAGTATGTATGAATTTAATTCAATATAGCGTACTATTTTAGAGTTTTATAATTGCCCTATACATTTTTGTTATTACCTTGCAAATAAATTTAAAATTGACTTTTAAGGGTTTTTATGATTCATTGGCTTTGTGTTAAGAAAACATATTTTATACGTTCCCACAAAATCAATAAATTTTTTTTTCAGCTCTCAAATCAAATAAACTAAAAATATATTTTATTGGTTCAATTAGGTATATAGAATATTTGAGTACGTTTATGTATGCAAATGTTTGTCGATAATTTTATTACGTATGGCTGTTTTTATATGCTCACGGATTGTGTTAGTTATTAAATCCCACAAGATTTTGTCAGCATTATTATCAGTTGCAATTATCAGTTGTGATTTATAGTCGTTCTACTATTATATACATACGTGTATAAACGTGTGTTCAATTAAATAACAATTACAAAATATTTATTTACTTGTCTTATGTTACATACTCGTATTATACAATAATGATGATTGTAAAAAAATTTGTTTTGAATATTATAAAAAATTTTCCTTGAATTAGCACATAAATACATAATATGTCATCAAGTTATGACAGGGTAATTTTGATTCAAATCACACAGAAATTTATAGAACATGTTTTTGACCATAGTTCCTGGATAAGCTTAACATTATATTGAGATTTTCAATATAAACAATATGCAATATATTTTTAAGTTTTTTATAAACGTAATACGCCTCATAAGATTTAACTCCTCAGCTTATAAAAATTTAATCAAATTGTTGTTAATTTTATGAAGAATGTTTGTGAGCAAGGTAGATTAATAAAATTTGTTTATATGAACATAAATATAGCGTAGTCAATGCTATACAGGATGTACGTCACGCGTTTGTGCTCCCGAAGCAGGATAATAGAATCCGTTTTAACCAATAAAAATCATTAGGTGACTTTAACAATTGAATCACAGTTTGATTTTTGGAGTCTCCCATCTTAAATAATAAGGCCTCAAAATTGAAATTTCTAGAAATCGTTCAATTTTCACATTTCTATACCCTGAACCTTCGGGAAGGATATATTAACTTTGGTATGGAGTTTGTAACCACATGAAGAAGTCGTCTCCAGTATGGACATGTATATATGTATATTCTTGCTCAGCGTAAAATTCTTCGTTGATTTAGACATAATTCCTCCGTCCTTTCCCATCGCAAGATAAATCAAAAAACGATTAATGCAATCGGTACCAAACTTTTACAACTTGTTTCTCTTCTGTCAAGGACTGCTGCTATTGTAATTGAGAAAATTTGAACAATGGGTTCGGGTAGCTGCTATATAACTCAAAGAGGTTTTTTTTTAAATATTTCAAAAACTTATAGAGATAATAATATCCAATTTTGCAAGAGTGTGTCGAATTATTCTGAAGATATTCTGAAGATTTTAATGAAATGCACGGGTTCGGGAAGCTGCCATACAACTCCAAAAGCTAATTTAAATATTTGGAAAAATAACAAATTTAGATTTATGAGACTTGGCAGTCGAGTGTCCAATTATATGTCAGATATATTCGTCAAGTTTCTATAGAATGGTTTAACAGGTTCGAGTAATTCCCATATAACAATGAAAGCTAATTCTAGATATTTCAAAACCAAATTTTTAAACTAATATTTTCAAAGTGTTGGGTATAATTCAGTCGGTTTATACCGAATAAAACGTTTTTCCTTTTTACTTTTACAAATTGTCGGCAAATATAATCTTTTATACACAACAAGTTGGTTATAGTCCAAGTTACGATGACTATATTACCTATTCGATTATACAAATACAAATTTGTCATATTTCCGAGTTATTAGTAAAAATGTTAAAATTTGACAATTTTACAAGTTTCAATTCTATAGTTACTCTAACTACAGGCATTACCAAGGTATTTTATTACACACTTTTCAGGTATTGGGCAGATTTTTTTTTGTTAATCAATTATAAGAACCTAACATTCCACCCAGAGTACACAGTTGCGCTTTAATTTTTTCTTTATAAGAAATCTTGGTTTTATTTGTCGGGTATCTTTTACAAAAACATCCATTATTCTTTTCTGAAAAAGTTGTTTCGCAAACTTGTTAAACTGTATTATATAATTTGATAATAATTCAATATGATAAAAAATATTCTAAACTTTCGGTTTCGGTTCTATTTATTCTATAGTTTTCCAATTTTATTTTAACACTTATTTTACAAGTTACAAGTTTATTTTACAAATAAAAGTGATTTCTTATCAATATTACAATTATATTGTGCTGTACTTGTATGTTATCTGCATTTTAGTTATCGTCATGTGATATAAGTTTAAAATCGTTTTCTGAACAAGTATATTTGAGTGATTAAAAATCGTAAGGTACACAAATAGAAAAAAAAAAGAACAATATTGTATTCTCTTTTTTCAGTGATTTTTTTTTGATTCTTCATTAAATCAATAAAACCGCCAATCCACTTCAAATAGGAAATCAAAAAAAAAAACATACAAGCAGAAAAAAAAATTAAAAGAAAGTTGAATAAATGAGAAATACCGACAAATTTTAGCCTTAAATTTTCTTTTACGGTTTAAAAGTTAAACCGCTTGTTAGCATTAGAAATCAGAGTACTTTCGTATTTTATGGATGTACACACACGTACGTATACATTCCGCACATATGTATATAAATTAATGTTTAATATTTATTTATCTAAGTAAACAAGTGATAGAGGTAAAGTAACATCTAAAATCTAAAGAATCTAAAATTCTCTAGTCTTTTTTCTTAATATTTATTTATGCAGATAATCGCATTTGTTCAAATCATTCTAAAAATTTTAAGCGTATCTTTTATACCAACATCAATCTGGAAAATTACAAAGGATAAATCAATAGGAAATAATAATAACATGACCAAAGTGTTTACAGAGGATTCATATATAAATTCGGCAAAGTAATATTACTTTTTAGCATTTTTCCAAAAAAATTTTGAAAAAAAGTACTTATTAGTTTGTCATGTAAACATGTCCGTTCATCAAGCTCCGTCATGTAAAAATGTCCGTTCGTCCGTCCGTGGATATGCTAAAAAAACTTCTTGAAAAAATTAAAATTTTATTTCCGTAGAAAAAAAATTTTACCTATTTCCTCCAAAAGTTGTAGCCCCTCAAAACTCCTAAAAATTCCATTTTTTAAGTATTTATTGCAGCAGAACCATAAGCATTTTAGCAGAACCGTAAGCAAGACAAGAAAACTAGAGGGTGCTTTCTTCTACCGAGGCATACCATAGTTGAACTTTGAAAAAACAAAATGGCCGTTGAAGTTTACCGTTATCTAAAATCCGTTTTTCCAAATGTTTAATGTTGGTTTCTTCTAGACTTCAGGTATAGTAAGGCCTGAAATTTTACAAACTTTTAGACACTAATAAATATTTTATGTCGTTAAAAGAAACAATTTTTCCATCTTAATCCCCTCTTAGTTCAGTTCAGATCAATTTTTCCTAATTTAAAAACTGCTCTGGAAAATTGGTAAAATTGATCTTCAATTCTGAAAAGTAGTAAAATTCGTATTTTGGCATCTTATATTTCGTAAACCGTAAGCTTTTCCAAATTTCCATAAATGCAGAAAGCTAACGGTATATGCCACGTCATTAAAAAAAAGTATTTAACTTTGTTGACTCACGCAATTAACCCTTAAATTCGAGCATTCTGTTAACGTCTCTTTCATTTTATTTCAAAAATACACACAGCAGGCCTCTTAAATGTATGCAATCTTTAACGAATATTCGTATATGAAATTAATTTTAATAATGTATGTAGTAAATAGGTAGATTGTTTTTAAAAGCAGTGTTTTCTCTTGTTGAAGGAAAAAGTGCTACATTACAAACCATCGGTTTGACCAACTTTATTTCTTATAAATAGGTATAATATGTATATGTATAATTAAGTATATAGTAAATTGATGAAAGTGCATATTTATTTACATAAGTTATCAAAATCAATTTTCTAATAGAATTTGTACTGTTAAAAGGGTTGATTTCTAACTTTTTTTTCTGATCCTCTCTTGGGTTTTTTACAGAGAATTATTTATTAGCTTTCATAAACAACTTAAGTAATCTTTGTTTCCACTCTAATATTCATGTAGTCATGTATGTTCTATACTTATTAGTTTTACTATCGAATTTATTTGCTATTATTCACTCTCATTTTATATATTAATTTATTAAAAATTTGTACAAGTTCCACGAAAATTTTGACCACGAAAATTGTAAAAATTTGTAAAAGAATTTGACAAAATGCTCATTCAGATGTTAGTTATAGTTATTACCTATGTATATACATACGTTTAATGTATGTAATGTATAAATTTTAAAGAATGAAAAACTAACAATAATAAAGCCGCGGTCAACAGTTTTACAACCTCGTTGAATTGGTTAATAAACAAATTCAAGTGTCTGATAAAAAATGGATATTGAAAATTTAACTAAAACTGTAGATGGGAATTTCGTATTGAATTATTATAGAAGGGAGCTTTGATTTAGTTAATTGCTTTATTATCAAAACTTATTTACTTAAAAATTAATTAAAAATAAAAATCTTTAGCATTCGTTGTGGTCAGTTTTTTTTTCTTTTAAAGTGGATAGTCATATTAATTGAAGGGTCTGTATTTATTATACAATTTTTCAATTAATAAGGCGATTCATAAATGATAATTCCTTGTGTAAATTTATATTTTGTAATATTGAAAGTAGTTATAAAAGACAATTGGCAAAATATCTTATCGGATTCATAAACTAAGCTCCACAATGCGAGAATATTCAGGCAAAGGCTTGAAATTTCAAAATCTTATTGAAGAAATATTTTTAGCACTTTTCCAAAAAAATTTTGAAAAAAAGTGCTTATTAGTTTCACTCTGTCCGTCCGTCCGTCCGTCCATCCGTCTGTCCGTGTGTCTGTTTACAAAACTTCTACACCCTTGAAGATAGAAAGCTGAAATTTTGTATGTACATAGATCTTTACTAGAAACTTATTTTCGTAGAACAAAATTTTTACCTATCTCCCCCCTCTAGAAGTTATACCCTCCCAAAACCCTAAAAATGGTCTTTTTTAACTATTTGTTACAATGAAACCATAAGCATTTTTGAAATTTTGCCAACGCAGAAAGACAGTGGCTTGCTTTAGCTAACCCGGTATACAATAGTTAAACTTTAGAAAAACAAAATGGCCGTTCAAATTTACCGTTATCTAAAATCTTTTTTTCCAAATTTTTGATTTCGTTTTTCTTTTAGACCCCAGCCTGTAGAAGCTTAAAATTTTAGGGGCTTTTAGACATTAACAAATAGTTCATTTCGTTAGAAGAAAATTCTTGTCCATCTCCACCCCCTCTCAAGTTATTGCCTCCTGAAATTTGTAAAATTTCAAGTTTTGACCCCTTATATGTCTGAAACCGCAAGCTTTTTCAAATTTCTATAAACGCAAAAAGCTAACGGTAAATTGCATGACATTAAAAAATATAATTATTTTTCTTAACTCACGAAAATAACCCTTAAAATTGAGCACTATGTTAACCCCACTTAATATTAATTTTTGCTTTATTTCGAAGACTGCATATATGCATCATCCTAAATATATGCTATCCTAGAAATAGTTTCGTTTATGAATGAAAATAATTTTACTAGTGTGGTGGGTATAGATGGACTGTATTTAAAAGCAGAATTTTCACTTGTTGAAGGGAAAAGTGCTACAATACAAATCATTGGTTTGACCCAACTTTATTTAAAATTTAGGTTGAAATATAAAAGAATGGATCAAAGGCTAGGGAAGTGTTTGAAATTGCTAATTCTAAAAATTGTTAACCATAAATTAGGCTTTAACGCCATCAGTTTGTTCAAACGAGTTTATCAGTTTCTTCAAAGTTTGTTATCAGTTTCTTCAAACAACGCTACTATTTTTTTTTTAACGAGCTTAATTGATTGCTTATTTTGTTTTCATATCGCGTTTAGATCAAAATCTTTCCAGATGATTTTTCAAAAAAAATATTTTAAGTTTTATAAATTCTTCTCATAATGTAAAATGAAGACAGGTTTGTTGAATAAAAATGCAATTAAGACACCATTCGTTCCCTTGGGATGTCACAATTTAAACCCGATGAGAAACTCCAGTCCGACTCCTTTAAAAAAGAATTGTTTTAGAATAATTGTTAAAACCTCATATCACACAAACCGCTGATTTCAATTAGCAGCAATAATTTTTATAATATATTAAATATTATAACAAATAAAATAATAAAATACTTAAAAATATTTATTCAACAAAAATTACTTACACACTCAAATATTTGGAAGAAAATATTGGTTTTTAATGAGAGAAAAATATCCTGTCAAATGTATTCTTCGCTATGTTTATTTGTATATATATGTATATATAGCTATTCGTTTAGGAAATAATATTTTCATAATATAAGAATAAAAAGTGGTTCGCAACGTATCAAATTAAATTAAATTAAACAGAAACATAATGAGTCCCACAAAATTAAAAGTATTATTAATCTTTATCTATAAGAATGCTTTATAAAACCACTATGTTGCGATTCTTTTACGTTTTGTAATAAAATTTGTAACAGATATTATTTCTACTTCATTTACTTAATTACTTTATTACAATATCTCAAACAAAGCAGTTTGAAACGAAAATTGTGTTCTGTAGAAAGTATGACGTTGCAATTTTTATTTTATACAAAGGGTATTATAAATTTGGCGTTTGTTACGCTGACCAATAGACACCTGAGCTATAAAAACAAGTAAAAGTGCATGTTTTTGAACATGCACTTAGACTTCGATTGCCTGTCTCTCCGTCCAACTCAGCGATAACTCAAAACCCATTAAATTAGGTTAACCAAATTCGTAGCAGTAGCTCGAATATGTACCGTATAACTTTAAAAGTAATATGCCCAAATTACTTGGGAAACTCTGAAGCTAACAGTATTACAACTTCGAATATAAATGGTTGAAGTAACAGGGCAGCTATTCTAGTGAAATCAGTATAAGTTCTTTCAATAGCTGTTACAAAACCTAATAAATAATTTGGCCACATCTCGAAAACTATAAAGCGTACAGTATTCAAATCTTGTAAAAATGAGGTTGAATACGTATTTGCAATAGCCTCTATACAAATTCAAAAATAATTTGCATTTAATAAGCATATGTACGCAAATCTAGTACGGTGAACAATGATTTTTGGAAAAATACTTGTAATTTACGAAAATGGAATGCTTTATTACTTTCAATGTAACGTTTAATCCTTTGAGCTTTTTCAAATTTGTATTTGAAATTGGTAAACCTAAATATAGTAATAATTTTAAATATAATTCAGCTTACTTGTGGTGGATTGATTCGTGAATCGAATGGAACGAAACGTCCACTTTAGTTAGTGCTACTTTATACCAGCTAAGAATAAGTGTTATACATGAAAAAGATAAGAAACAAAGAGACAATTTTTAGTAACTTGACCAATAATTTTTGCATAGTAATCAAAATTAAGGTTGAATAAGACAACGTACAATGTATTTCTTAAACAATAAAATCAAAGTTAAACAATAAAAGTTATCGGAAACACCAATAACGTATTAACGGATTTTGTCAACGAATTGATGACGGGAATTATTTAGACGGTTTTCCACTAAACAAGACTAGTGATTTTAATTCAGAGTTCAAGAATGAAGCTGAGCCTTGCGGAATTTAAATTGTTAATTTTTAACTTCAGGGCTTCTAAATTTGAAAACAGTTTACAGCAATTTAT
The DNA here is from genome assembly GCF_029603195.1 of Condylostylus longicornis. Lineage (NCBI taxonomy): Eukaryota > Metazoa > Arthropoda > Insecta > Diptera > Dolichopodidae > Condylostylus > Condylostylus longicornis. The sequence goes on along the minus strand of NW_026578017.1, from coordinate 6,349,491 downwards.
GGACTCCAGGAATTTAGGTTTTTAATCATTAAAGGAGCAGATCAGTGCACTTATGAACGAAATAATGATGTAGGTATTTGTTTTGTCACAGTTGAGGCTAGGTTTGACACTTCTTTTGTTACGTATATGGATATGATCAGACCTACATCAGCTTGAATATAAGGGATGCTTGGTTTCAAATTAGTGATACCATGATACCATGTGTTATGAATCCTATCTGGACTCTACAGCGATTTCATGACCAGCTGTTTTTAAACCAATTGCAGAGGAAAATTCATCTCCAAATCCCTCAACTGTAGCCGTCGCCTCAACGCCAGTGTCCGTTTATTCTGACTACGTTGTTAAACCGTTACCTGCTACCAAATCTATTTCCTAATTATAGGTACTCCATATTGGTACTCCATATTAAACATTTCTTTTATAGCGTACATATTATAGAAATTCTTCCCGAAGACTGATTGAAACGAAGTGAATTTCTAACACAAAAAATCTAAAATCATAAATAAATAAATTACAGCCAATTCACAATCAGTTCGATAATAAAGGATTATTAATTTTTCTTTGTCTCATTAAATCCTTTTCTCCCTTCAGAATACCAAAAAAAAAAGTGTAATAAAAAATTTTGTAAGTTCAAGTTATAACCCAAATATATATTTATTACAATATTTATAAGATCGTGGAAAATTCGAAATAATAAAAATTTTCCAGCAATTAATTTCGCAAAATAAATTCTTCAATTAAAATCTGTAATAATAATTACGAATTATTCTATTCTAAATTACGTTTTGTAAAAATATTATTGAAACAAATAAAAGAAAACAAGAAATTTCTTTTCTGTTAAAAGACTTGGAACTCCTTTCTTGGCTTCCCTTTGAATTGCGTGAATAAAGGACTTAAGATAGAAAATAATAATTATTACTTTGCTTTCGCAAATTATATAAACTCGAAAGTATTAAATTATCCACGGTAAATGATCTTAATTGTATTGAAATTATTGGCCAAAAAAATAAAAAAAAAATATTGAGTTCGTACATTTTCTATTTTAGTAACAATTTAATTAAATTTTTGTTTGTAAATGTTATTTGGAAATTTATTGAGGGCTTAGCAAAAATTAATATTGTAATTTTAACAAAAAATATTGTTAAATTTAAAAGTTTTGGATTTTAATATTATTGTTACGTATTATTAAAAATATGTTACTTTTAACGCTAGTTGCATAACATAGCCTTTGAAAATGATTTTAAGTTATAGTTGCCTGTTTTCGATTTCGAGCAAGAAGATAATATTTATTGAATATTCCGTTGGTATTCTCAAAAATATATGAGTGTTAGGGTTTACCTGCTTGTTTCTGTATTCCCCGAAACAAGTGGATTTATAAAACTTGTACAGTTATATTACCCTACGAGAATAATTCTGTCAATAATAGCATTTTTCATATGAGAGCAATGTGAGAGTGTCAGGCAACCTAGTCCACGTGGTGCAAAACGATTAAATGCCTTTTCCACACTTCTTTATTGACTTATCTTCGTTACCAATCTTATATTTGTGATTCAAAAGAGTCAACAAACTTCTTTGCCAGCCTTATAAATCACTTGCTCACCATAATTTAAACTTTTTAATTTTTTTTTATATTTATTCAACTAAAATTTTAGGTAATATAAGTAATGTATAAAAGATCAAAAACCACATAGCACGTAATCTATTTCTTCTCAGTAGATCTTCGGAATAATTGAAATACCATATTTAGAAAGCAACCAAACATATGTATGAATATATTTGTGTAAAGCATGATACATGCTATAAACACTCAATTTTCTTATAATAACACAATATCTTCTTCCGACGTATTACAATAATTAAAACCAAATTATCAAAGCTAATGAAATAATTAATGTAATTTCTTACATAAATTTAGTCCTTTTTTGTTAAACTAATATTATTATCCTTCAAAATCATATTCTTTATTCATATGCTGTGAACCCTTCAATCATTTTAAAATTTTTTGTCTCTGTTTATACTAAACACAAACATATGTACATACTTGCCAGACATTGTATTCACTATAAATATTACTATCAAAATCTGTTCATTTCTTATTATTATGAATTTTAAAATTTTAGTTTGAAAGTGCAGGGAAAAGTTTTTTGAAGGGTATGAAACCGAACGAAATTCTTAAGAACCACAAAAATTTATTCTTTCAAATATATACATATGTATGCATTTATGTATATTGTGTATACATAAATATACTCACACATGAATATATGGGATTTCAACCCATTATGAATTCATTAATGTATTCCGCATTACAAATGAAGAAAAACCCGCTTACATCAGAATTTCATTTCTCGATAGATTTTCATTTGCAAGAGGGACTACATACCGTTAAATACATTCAAATGCGTGGCAAATTAAGAAGAAGTACTTGCCCAAGAAAACGAGCCTCAACAGAGACCATCGCGTTTTTTTTGTTTTGTATCTTAAACGCAATTGGAGTATGTTTTTTGAACAAAATCACTTTGATTTTCGGTTCTTAATTAAATACGAGTATAAAGAAAGAATAAATTTGTCTTAATTCAGTTTCGCCGAATTCCGCTTGCAAGATTATTTACAAATTCTCTCTTTCTTCGTTCAGAATTTTGCAGACGAAAGACTGTTGTACTCGTAGTACTTGATCAAGACGCTTGAAAATTTGACTACTTTATATTTATAAAATCATTTATGAAATCTTCAATTGTTCAAAAATCGCAATTTTTCCCGTTGGGAAGAATTTACAATATTGACAAGTAAAAAACAAGAAAAATAAATAAAAAACCATAACAAAAACTTTAGAAAACTGTCGTTTTCAATGTAAAATGACGTTATCGGAAAAATCTTATGTATAGCACTCTATATCTATATCGACAACAAAAAAAGGAAAAAGCAAGGATATTTAAAATTGGCATCAAACTACGGTTTAATCAAAAGAAATAAAACTCTTTTAAAACCAAACCGAAATAAGAAAATTTAAAAAAAAAAATTATAAACTTAAAATTTTGTTTTAAAAAGAAGCAGACACTCACTTGAATGTTAGAAATTTATTTTCTTTAAAATTTTACAAATACGTTGATTATAGAAGAAAATGTTGATATTATTTATGGTTATTCATTCAAACACATACATATATAAGTAGGTAATACTAACATGTAATACACATAGACCCGCAATAGTGTGTAAAAATATGTTTATAGTGAAAGGAGACAGTGTATTTAAATTTTGTTAATTGCAAGAATGTTGAAAGATAAAATGTTATAAGTTTCCTAGTAGAAAATCTTACCACTAGTCTTTTTGAGTCTTATGAATCGAAATACGAATTTGCTACACTATAAAATCCTTAAAGTAAATAACTTTGACTTGGAACAGTAAGTATTTTTTCCACTCTGAATCTGAATTTATTATCATTTCAAGTCTAAGATAGAAATTAATTGCAAAATTTAACATAAGTTAGTAATTACATTAAGTATCTCAAAATCCAAGTTTTCATCTTGAAATTACATTGGCTAAATATAAGTGTACTATCGTCGCTACCGAAATTTTACTAGCTCCTTCTTTTAAGCTACTTGTTTTCTTATTCGGTTTATAATGTGAAACATACTCATTAATTTTGCTTCTCTAGGATTTAAATCACACTTAGTTTGAATTGTTCTCATTCCTTCAGCACTCTAATTGAATTATTCACAAAAACCGCTTTTGAAATAAATGGTTGTTCTGATTATATGCCTACCTTGACGTAAATACTGAACGTAAAAATGAATTGGCTCCCGACTTTTACTTAACAAAAGCTCAAAATACCTTTCTTGAATTGCCTCCGAGAATCACATAACTTTTCTTTCACAATATCTCTTCGCGCGTATGTGTGTGATATTGAAATTAAATTTAAGAAGAGAAATTTCAAAAAAATGGGTGATACAATTATAAATTAAAGTTCATAATCATAAACAGAACAACAAAAACGGTTGTACAAAATTTATTTCTATTGCCTTATTACAATTTTAAACTTTTTACTTTTTTTTATTTACTCATGTAAATTTCTTACTAAAAAACGTATGAGTTTTGAAACTGTGTATTATAAATGAAAACCTTAAAAAATAAGTATAAGCTTTAAAAGACTTATGTTCTTCAAAGCGGAAAACAAAAAATAGTTTTTTCCAAGTTTGAAATGAAAATTTTAAACCCATTTAGCTTTCAATGGAAAATAAAAATAAAACAAATTTTGTGTAGTAAAATCTTGAATATAATGTAGCATTTAGCAATGTCTTAGGTGTTTTTCTTAAAAATTTTTTGCCATTAACAAATTTTAATACAAAATAAAGAAATATACCAGACAAGTCATAAGGAAGCTTTATGAGCGTAGATATATTAACAAGAAGAATGAGAAGAGAAAAAAATTAGAAGAGAAATTTGTTCAAAAATCATTTCTTAATATGCTTGATTTATACATGTGAATTTATAGAAGTAAAATGTATGTGAACAATATAGTTTAAGTCGTTTCTTTTTCCCATTGACTTAAAAATTGTACTCTGAATTCATTTCATTTGCTTTGTCTTCCTTTTTATCCTTTATATTTTTGATATTTTGAAATAATCGCATATATCATGGGAGTATAAAGAAAATTGCATGTCGTATAAGACTTTCGAAAAAATATTGTTAAATGAACCAAAAAATAGAGTATATGGCAAAAAATTAATACAAATGTATGTGTACATACCAAAAACTAACTACTATAAGTTATAAATAAAACTTTAAATGACAATTTCCTTTAAAAGTGAAATAAGAAAAGAAAAATAAAGAAAAATTACTTAAAATAAATCCTTTTCAACTTGCAATAACTATAAGGAAACATTCTTTATATCGAATAAATTCTCGAAATATAAAAATATAGTCAAATATTTAACGTCATCCTTCGTACATAACTGCATATACATATATATATATTTTTCAAGATTTCAAAATGATTTATACTAGACACAAGATCTCATTGTTGATTTTTATGATAATTAAATTTTCGAAAAGAATTTGAGTTGATACACCGATGGATACAGATTTTTATTTAATTTTTTCGTTAATAAAGTATAAGCCATTTAATTTAACAATTTCTTTTTTGGTTTACAGAAAATATTTAAAAGTATAAAATAAATTAACATATAGGTATATCAGTTAATATAAAAATATGCCCACCAATTGCATATACCAAATAGGTAGGAGCTGCTTAAATAAACTCAATTTCTAAATTTCTTTTTCTTTACAAAACAAGAAATCCGTAAATTAATAAACAATTTATTTAAATATATTAACTGTTGAGAAAGTAAAAAAGAAACCTACAAAACCTAGAAAAACTTTAATTTTATTAAATGCTTACCTTTTTAAGTTTTGCGGCCTTCCAAGATGAGTCCATAAAAAAAAAATATTTTCGAACAAAATCTGCTATGAAATTACGAAAGATTATCATCAAGACCACGTAATACCATGTTTTAAAATGCAAGAGAAGTTAAAATTTTGGTTTAAGATCAATAATTTGATAATCAATCAGAGATCTAAAAGCTGCCCATTTCGAAATATTAGTTTTGAATTATAATAACCAAAATTCGAACCTTAGATACAAGAATTTTGTAAATTTTCTGAAGAATTAATTGACATGAACGCATAGTTGCCCTATATCACGTAAAAATTCAAGGATGACTGTATATTGTAGTCTTTGTGTATGTGAGTTGATATTCCATCGACATTCTTGGTACAAATATAAAAGCAAAGCAAACCTTGTTCCTTAAGTTGTTATTATATCTTTATACTTGACTAAAATACTTACTTCATTGAAATATTAATTTACTCAGCGATTTTAATAATATTGGAATATTTTCCTTTCGAAGCCATTCTTACTTTATTAGTCCAAAGTTAATGTATGTGCAATAGTGTATTATGAAACAAACTTCTAATTTCTAAAATTTAACTCATATAGTTGATATCTTACAGATTTCAAATATATAAGTAAAATTTTTAGTCTGATTTCTAAATATTACGACGCGTCCCGTCTTAGATTATATTCCGATGCCAATGAGTTTCATTTAAAAGCTTCGAAATTACTTAATTCCCGATTCCAAATTAATTATCTGAAAATACACCAATTTATTATTTTATATTGATGAGCACTCTAAAAACATAATGAGAGTCTTTAAGAGCTCTTGATCTGCTGAAGTTTGCAATTTCAAAAATTCTTGGCTATCATAGGGTTTTAAATTACGAACGACGGATTGAAGTACAACAACAATCAATATGTAAAAAACAGCAAATTTGCATAAATTTAGGCAAATGGCTGCTATTATAGAGTTTGCTTAGTTTTTCGCTTTTAAAATAATTAACATTCTAATTAAAAATTATTTCCTATTAGCAATTCCAATCACACATTATTTTTAAGTTGCTTTTAATGTCTTTTTTTTTTGTTTGTGGAATTTTTATGAATTTTTTACAAAAGTTTTTGCTTTTTAAATTGAAAATATTAATTGACAAGCATAAGCAATTTATATATTCCAACTATGCGAGTTCATATTTTATTTCTTTTTAATTAATAAAAGTTGAAAAAGACGTAGAAACGATAGTCAACAATTTAAATTAAAATTTTCGAAGTAAGTTTTTTTTTCCCAACTTTTTTTTTCCTTATCAATAAATTATTTCATTAACAGAAAAAAAAGGCCAGTCTTAAGAGCCTTCTAACTTAAATCATAATTAATAATTTCCTTTAAATGAATCTTCAAATGATCAAATAGCTAATTAATAAAAAAAATTACAGAAAAGTTTTTTAGAAGTTTTTTTAAGTATAGTTGAAACTGTCAAAGGAAAAGTTTCGCAATTGTATTTGAATACTGCCTTTTTACCAATTTTTTTGTTTTTTGTTCAATTAAAAAGTTAAAAGAAAAATTTTCAGTAATGATTCTATCAATTTTGAGACCAAGATTGAATTTCGGTTCTGCTATTCCAAGGTTTAATTAATGTCCTTAATTTTTGCCGATTTTTAAAACTTTTTTTTAGTTTATTTTAGTTTTTACAATTTCCTAAATTACTTTATGTCCAAATTAGAACCTTTGGAATGTTCGAATCTCAAGCAAGTCCTACCATCTTCGAAATAAGAGAAAAGATTTAGCATTAACAAGATCATGCCCTTAAAGTTTTCTCTAAACTCGCGATTTGTTTTCCAACATCATTTAAAGGAAATTACAAAAAAAAAAATGCAGTACGTCACAAGAACTGATGCGTGGCAGCGCAAATGCTATGGTTTTGGGCATTAATTATTGACGGGCTTCAAATAAGTTTCTTCAATAATTGAATTAGTTTAGGTTTTAACGTTGTATTTACTCTATAAATTTCTAGGGAATTTTAGAATACCGCGTACAATAAAACTTTTCTCTCTTTAATAGAAAATTGCAAGATGGACATTTCATTACAAAGAATAAATTAATTGTAATTTATTGAATACATTTTTTCTGATATATTATGTATAATTCTTTCTGTAGTATTTGATTAACAATTAAATAAGTTTAAAATTACTTTATTGATAAAGTATATAGCTAAAATAATATACACAAGTATGTATGAAGGTAAGTTTTCTGAAATATTTTAATGAAATAAAATTAAAAATTTTTTAAAGAAACTTCTTAATAACAATATTAATATTCAAATTTATATTTTGGCAACTTATGCTTTTAAAATCAATTAACATTCAACTCACAATTTGCATACAAATTTTAATTAACGCTAGAAAACTTATAAGAGAATGAAAAACGAATTAATTTTAATGTCTTTATTAAATAATTTCAATGTTATTTGGTTCTTATCATGGTTCCTATCTAGTAGGATAGAAATCATGGTTACTATCCAGTAATCTACAATCTAATCTACTATCCAGTAGAAACACAAGAAAGTCACAACACTGGCACCAACAGAGTAAACCTGAATGCATGAAGCAAAAGAGAAATAATTTTGTCATATTTATACATAAATTAAAGAAAAATAAGGCAGAAAGCCTTGATAGAATACCGAAACAGATTTTGAAAGCGGGCTCAAATAACAATTTGGATCAACAATATCAAAAAGTTAGGAAAGCCGCATAAAATTTGTCAAAATTGTAGTTATTTCAGCTTCGTAATTGGCGAGATATCACAATATTAAGATCTGTTGTCAGATGGTAGCCCTCAAGTTCACTCAAGAATCAAAAGCAAAATGGAGACGAATCTTAGAAAAGAATAAACAGCCTTATTGATTTCATTTAAGTATTTTTTTTAAGCAAAGCAAAACCGATAACATATTTGAAAACTTTTTGTCCAATAATTCACAAGCATATGCAGGTTAGCACAATTTACTGTATTTTAAAATAAGTTTTATTGAATTAAGATTGGCTTCAGACAGATTTGGAAATTGTGATAAATTTCTAAATTGTAAGGTGCCTGCGTTCAATATATGCAAAGAAATTTTACATTTAAACGTGGAATAGACGGGGACTTCATTGTCATGGAGCCCTGTCAGAAGAAATTGTTCATTATTTCTTTACTTAGTTAATAATACTTCATACTTCCTTACATTCCTTGCAGAAAAAAATTGAATTTGTATCTGTAACATTTTTATAATAATACAAACAGCTAATTGTCTGAATTAAATTTAATTCATATAGAAGAAAAGTGCTATAAGTTAATATTTCAGAAATACGGCAGAGTTTGAATTAATTATAAGTAAGAATTTGATTTTTAAATATTTTATTGAAAACGAGATAAAGTAGAGTTGATCATGTAAACTCTGCAATACCAGCTCGAACTCGTTTCAGTACTGTAATTTCAATAGTTTCCGGGATATAACCAAACAACAATTGAGTATAGCAACTGCCACAAGAATTAAAAAATTGCAACGACTTTATTAACACATAATAACCCCAACGATATATTTAACGTACTTGTACTATAAATTTTGATGTCATAGCGTCAATAATTACTAAGATATAGTCAAATAAATTTTGAAGTTAGAGGGCAGCTAACCGAATCAATGCCAAATTAAATAGGATTTCAGCATTTACAATTATTAATCCTTTGCGAAAATTTGGCGAGCTTTGCTCAGATAGTTTTTGAGTTACCGTTGGGACGAACGGACGGGCAGACATTAAATCGACGCTGTTCAAAAATATACTCCTAGTGCATATCTCAGACCACTAATTCATAGCGTTACAAACAGTAACGCAAATTTATAGTATCTTCGAACATTCGTTCGTACAGGGACAAAATATTTCATTCTTAATAATGTTACAAACACAGGTCGGAAAATGCCCGTAATAAACGCGAAATCCTTTAGAAAAAAAGTATAAAATGGAAGACTTCTAATTGCTTATACTAGTGGCTCTTGAATATTAAATCAACTTCTAAAATTTACATCCATATAGTTGAAATTTTTTCCGTTTAAACGTAAATTAACTAAAAAAAAAAGTAAAAACTTAAGAGCTTAATAAAAATGAAGGAAGAGTTTAACATCTTAAGTAGAATAATTTTATGCTGTTAAAATTCACTTAATCCTTTTTCTTCCACTATGTGACGAGGTATGTATACTTTTAACAATTTTAAGTCTTTAGCTTAAATGACCGTCACGATTTCTTTTGTTTTTTAATAACTTTCTATCTGTTTCTTTAATGAGAAATGCTCGTTCTACTTTACTATACAAAAAAATGATGCCCCAAATTTAATGATAATTTTTTTAAAATTCTAAAGAGTTGGTAAATTACAAAACATTACAAGAAGTTGCAAAAAACACAGAAAAAAAATAATGGATATTAGTTCGGGAAAAATATAAGAAAATCTGCCCCGTTTCGGTTGTTTTTGTTTTTTTTTGTTTCTATGTGCCTTTACTGCCATGACGATTTATTTACGGATCATAAACTAATACACAAATAAAGAAAAATAAAAGTAACTGGTTTTAAGTATAATTATTTCAAAAAATAATACAAGGAATATTTTGTTTTGTACAAAATATACCAGAAAAAAAAGCAAAACAACGGAAGGAAAATCTCATCAGGATAAAAATTTTAGATGCGGTTGATTCAAATAACAATGTCCCATTACGGACGAGTTATATTTAAAGTGATTGGGGGTGAATTTATACGTAAGCTTATACCGTCAAGTGCTTCATTGTATTCGTAATAAAATATTTTTACTTCTGATGTTATTTAAAATAATTCTAAAAGTATTAAAATCATTAGTTTTTTTATACACAGCTATTCTTTTCCCATTATTTTTTAAATTATTTTTGCTAAATTTTATTTTGTTCTTTAATTATTTTATGAAGAATCCGCATTAACAATGTTATTCTTGTTCTAATAACTTTTTATTTGCCATTGTTAAGTTTTATTTTTAAATTTTTAGTATTAAAATTATCAAATATATTTTGTTTAATGAGCAGAATGCAAAACCGAATAAATAATTTTAGAATCCAATATAGGTTCTAATAAGATTTGGCTGAGTGCTACAAAGCCTTATTTTTGAAGAAATTTAACTGACAAAAATTCCCAATATTTTTTTTATTTTATAACCAAAGCTAGTTTCGTAACCAAAAGATAAAGCCTATATGCTTTTAAACGTATGGCTTACGGCTGTGGGATTGTGTCAAGAAAATACACATCAAAATACAAACTTATGAAGCGAATACCACCCTCGTATGTGCGCACTAGTAACATTCATAAGGAACTGAGTATCCCCCGAGTATGTGAGGTAATAAAAAACTGTGCCATGAAACATAGGGTGCGTTTGGAAGAGCATGTAAAGGATTTAAACAAAAACACTGAAGAGTGTTTTTGTTTAAATCTTTTAACGCGAATGAGACTTCTCGATTAAGAATAAAGTGCTATAACAGCACTTGCGTGCCTTCCTTCACGGTATGTAGACACAAAAACACGATAGAGCAAAACTAATGGTTAGTCAAATTGACTAGTTTTGGTAGTTTATGGCAATCCAGATGTTTTTTATGTTATGTTTGGTTAACGTCCCCCACTATTAAAAGGTCTAATGACGTTTTGGGTCCGCCTGTCTTTCGATGATTGTATAGAATAAAAAATTTATATTAATTAATAATTTCACACAATTAAGGAATTTTATTTGCGGAAATTGTACTAATACATTTTTTCTCTTTTCATATAGTTTTTATACTGTCAGCAGCAATGGATGCAAATAAGTGTTTCGGTATACGGTGGATCCCTCCAACATATACAACGAATGTATTTAAATTATGTGGATCCAGGTGCGACAATTGGGGTAAGTGCACATTAATTTAATTTAGTTTTTGTAATGTGGTTCTTGTCTTAGTTATTTTTCATGTTCAATTATTGAACTGCTTAAATTGATTCGTGTTATAGAAATTTCTTTCTATAACACGAATCAATTTAAAAATAAGAAAATTTTCTTAAAATTTGTTAGAAAAATGATTTTGCAATATTGTTGATCGGTGCAATAATATGTAAATACGAGTACAACTTGTTTCCATTTTTTTCTGTCAAATTGAGTGAAAAAACCACAATCGCCATTCTATAATTTGTTCTAATTTTGAATACTTAAACATTTTCTTTTGCGAATATTTTTCTAAGAATCGCTGTTAAATGTTTATTTATAAAAATCAAGTAAGTAAAATAGTAAGCGGTTCAATAATTTAATCTGAAGGATTTTTTATGTATGTGTCTAAGCCACATCATCAATGAAATTTTTGCTCTTTTAAATATCCTAATCATTAAAAATTAGGATACGTGTATTTTTTTATTAAGTACGTACCTTATTTAAACTCTTATGTGCACGTACATTAAACTTCATAATTAATTATATAAGAAACTTAAAATACTACATTTATATATTCGTATAATATAACATTTTGATATTTTGAATTTTTCACTAATTTCAAAAATCAATATTTTGTTGAAATTTTTCGGACAAATTCTGTGCACATTTGTATAATCTTTAAATATCAAAGTAATTAAATTAATTTCTAAAAGCAAAAAAAAAATTTATCAGAAGAATCCATTCATCTTAAAAAATAAAAATTAGGAAAAATAAATATTGATTCAAACAATTGCAACTTTTCTACTTTTAATAAAATATTCGGGAAATCTCTTTGATATTTTTGTTTTATTTACCATAAAATTGTAACAAAAATGAAATAAATGTACTTACTCGTAATTATCATATTTATATAAATTTATTAATAAAATGGAAGTTATCCTTATAATGAATTGGAAAATTCCTCATATATCTGCTCTTATAAAATTATAATTGAAGTGGGATCTAAAATTAAATAAAAGAAATATTTTCCATTAAGTTAATTTATTTGTAGTGAGCATTTTTATGTACACATTCGGATAATTTGCCATAATATTTATATTGAATGATTATTTTCCTCATGATTTAATTAATTTTCCATAGACCAGACAAAAAAAAAGAGAAATAAATTAGGGAAATTATTTTCCAATTATGCATATAAACATAAAGAAATTACAGATGAAGACAAGCGAGAAATTAATAAAGACGTAAGCATAAAAAATATGACATTTTTTGTCAATACTGAAAACATTATTCAGTTGCAAGATAGGACAATTTAATCGTTAGTTTCGAGATCTTTTCACTTAATTATTAAACGTTGATTCAAAATCCTTTTTGAACGTTGGAACATATAGAAACGGGAACAAGTCGAGTATGGATGGTTTCTTTTCTAATATTAGTAAATTACAAATTTGATTTGAGGACAGTTGAGCGTAAAAATATATTACGTCAAACTTTGGGATTAAAAATGCATCTAATTCTAAAATTTTAAATAAAATTGTAAACCTATATTCCACTTAAAACACGTCGAACATGGTGCACCGTAAGAAAATCCAATAATATGTTGATACCGAAAAATAGCTTTGAGATTCCAGGTAGTATTTACTCACTCTATCTACCAACTGTTATTATAATTATTTCCAAATTGGCATATCTCGTGTTCTCGTGGTGAAAAATTGGAAAACTTTTCTGGTTCTCGTGATGAAAAATTAAAAATTTTTGGGAACATTCAGGCTTAATTTAGGAGTGAAAGTTAAAATAAAATTTAAAATTTTCGTTAATTCAAAATATTCATAAACAAAAATTTTCATAAATCCTACCATAAATTTTTAAACAAATTTTGAGGGAATTGCAGATAACCGAATTTTACAGGCAAGAGCTTGAAAATGAGAGAACAATTCATATTTTAAGACATATTGTGCTTCAGTATATCAGAAAAAGATTTTATACGACGTATTTACGACATGACAAGGCCAAAGAACTAATTCCGTTCGTTTTGCAAAAATTGTCACTTCTTAAATCGGTGAAGGATTGTCTATAAGATGCATTTCATTTTTATAATTATTATATAAGCATTTCACTTTGTAAGTAATAAAAATATTTTAATTCCAATATAAAAGTTATATGCATATTTTTACAATGAATTCTCTTATGGCAACAATATCCGTATAAGTATTTTTATACTTTTTTTTTCTGGTAACTTTTCCACCACGAATAGAATCATAAATCATATAAAATATTAATAATGCGATAATAAGATGAGACTATTAAAAAGCATTTCTACAAAAAAATGAAGAAAAATCTTTATTTTTATTATACTCTCATTAGGGGTCGTTACGAATATGAAAGGTTAACGATAACACGTTCAAAATACGAGCATTTACCACTAATATTTTCCAACTTATTTTCTGTTATTTGATGTGTATGTGTTATTAATGACTTGCATATATGTGAATGTGAATGTAAAACAGTACTGTGTATAGTTCTTTAGAATGCTATTGTAATATTATAAAAAAAATCATATCACTACGTATATTTTAATATACTTAAGGAGAAATTCTTGCTAGGATATTAATAGTACGCTCATACATACATATGTATATATTGTATTTATGTATATAGAAACTATAATATCGGTTATAATTTAGAAAAGAAAATGAAAATAAAGCAATCTTAAGAGGTGATTTTATTAGAAAGTAAAGAATCAGCCGAAAATCGCCCCCATCAGCTAATAATTACTGTATATAAAAATAAAGATTCTTTCTTCGGCTACTTCTTCTTCCAATAAATTTAATGTAATATTTAAGAAAATTCAACCAACAATCGCCAATAAATTTAAAAGAAATGGATTGAATGTAAAATGGCGTAAGAAATATACAATGTACTTAGTGTGTTGGTATTGTTATGACTTTGGTACGAATTTTTGATGTATGAAGAGAAGAACCATAATAAATTGCACCTAAATCTAAATTAAATGTAAATCCAATTTTATTTTTTTTTATTTTCTGTAATTTCTCTTTTTAGAAACAATAAATATGCTTACTTACAACAGCATACACCACGAATCAAAAGGATATTTTTGCTCCTTCACGATATCCTCATTATGGTAGAATTTGCCCGTTTTGGATGTAAATGTATATGTACAAATTATTGTTATGAAAATGGTTAAAAATAAAATTAAGATTTTTTTTTTTTCAGTATAGTAAAAAAAGAAAACGAAAAGCGATAAAAATAAACACAAGAGCGTAAAAATAAATAGGAAACGTGATATGAATTAAGGTGAAATTTTGATCCTGGTCAATTTGATCTTATATGATGAAAAAAAAAATAAAAACTACAATAATTTTTTCGCTTTTTTTGAAATTTTGAATAAATATTTAAAAAACATTTTTAAATAGGTTTACCTAGGGGGTGCCACAGAAAAAGCATTCAATTTTAATTAAAAAACCAACTTTTTTAAAGGGCAGTCATGACAAGGATTCTTAAATTTTTAATATTGCTTGCTATTCGATATTGAGTAAATTTTTAACTTAGTTTTTTGTGTAACGAAAAAAACTAATTAGGATTTATAAAATTAGATGTTATAAAAAAATTTATAATAAAAGAATTAAAGTGAGGCACATTTAAAGGAAAATTAATGTACGTAACTACCTCATGTAAAAGATACAAATTTAGTCTTAGAATGGTCATTGACCCTTGGATATGATTTTTATTTCAATTGCTGCGATAAGGCTTACTGGAATATTTGTACTGTTTTATTCTCCGTTCGAAAATTTCACTTAAAACAATATTTTAAATTTTTTGAAATGTTTTAATTTCAATTCGCGAAATTTTACTTTCAGCAATGTTATTATAGAAAATTGTTATCCATATATTTCCATATAAAGTTTTATCCATATATTTCCATACTGGCATTTCCATATAAAGTTTATATAGAATACATGACTATTACATGCGCTGCAGAAAATGCACCAATTTGTAACTTAGGGCAGTAAAATATAAGAGTTTTAGGCATAAAAAAAACTAAGAAGAAATGAAGAGGAATTCCTGTAAGATTGTCATTAGGACAAATACGACTATAAAAAATTTAACAGACCAAAATGGCAGTCAAAGTTTGAAGAGGGAATTAATTAATAGTTCTAAAGGAATCAGTAGAAGAATGATATGGAAGACATGTTGCCTTTTCAAAAGATTATTTTATATCGAATTTTAAGAATTATATGAAAAATTGTCGAATCATACCTCATATCAAATTTTGCCCAAAATTTTTATTCCAAATTTAAAAATATGTAGCAAAAAATTAATTAGCAAAGTTTAACATTCGTTTTTCAAAATTTTAACTTTTCGAAAACCTTATTTTTCCACTTGACATTTAGTTTTTAGGATTATATAAAATATCATGTTTGAAGCTTTAAGTTAACATAATATGTAAGAGTTGTTATGGCCAAATGTTCAACTTAATTGACTTGATTTACTTTATTTACTGTATCGGCAAAAAGTTTTGAATTTTTTATAACAGAATTTAGTTTCACAAGAATTTCGTCAAAATTATGAAAAATAAGTTCTGCATTTCTTACGGCTAAGTTTTCAATTCTATAGGAAACTCAAAACGCACCCAATATTACTGTACACATGATTAAATAATAATTTGCTGCATCAAGAATCTATAACGATAAAAAATGCAAATTGTTAATCATGAACGGTTGTTAAATAAAATATTACTACGCAAGAGTGTGAATTTAAAACACAACATCCAAATGAAAGGATAACATATTGAACAGGAAATATATATGCAAAATTATTTACGCCTGGTGTGTTAAATTTGAACTAAATAAATAGTATATAAGAATTTTCGGAATTGCCTTATATATGTCATGTATCTACATATAAGTTGAGTTTCCAAATCAAAAACAATTTAATGTTTTTATTAACTATCACTTGACGAATTATACAATGGCAGGAGGTTTTATAATCACGAACCCTTATGATTATTCTCAACATGAAAATCCTTAAAATATACATACCTACATAAAAACAAACATGAATTGTATTTACTTTTTAAATCTTATGGTTTCAATCAATTTTCTTAGAATATTTTGTATTCTTTTTTTATGCTAAACATTACGGCAAAACTCTATATATAATTGTACTTGGAAAGAAAAGTTCACCCTTAAAATAAAAGTGTATAGAGAACAATAAAATGAAAGACAAAGAAAAGGATGAAATGATTTTTATATATGATTTTAAATCTATTTAATAGACACATGTTGATCTTTAAACACTTAATATAAAATTATCGCTACATTGGGAGTTTGAAGAAGAATCAAAAACACTCAGAAAATGGGCAATCCTATAAAATGTTTATTCATAGAAGAAAAAAGCAAGATTCCCAATGATCAATGAAAACCAGTTTAATTGAACAATATTTCTAAGAATTTTTAAACTTCACAGTTTACGTATTAAAACGAATTTCCACTGTTGAATAATTAGGGAAAAAAGGAACATCTGTTCAGTAAAGAGGGAACATTTTTATATAATTTTTATTCGCCAATAGTAGCGAATAGCTGCAACGGATCCGGATCCCAATTAAGTTGACGATCCAGAATCCGGAGTCCAGCGAGAGTGGTTTGTCATATTTCTTGGCTTGGAAGAGCGACCTATTGGCAATAATTGACAAAAATTATATGGAAGAAAATTGTGCGAAAACACCGTCTTTCGAAATCAGCATGTCACAAATAAAAAAAATTCCGCCACTTACCTTTATCCTAACTTATTTGTAAAAAGGGGTATTGAAAATAAAATTGAAAATAAAAAGCCTTCAAACTTTAATTTCATATCCCAGATGCGCATTACACATATAAATGGCACACATAAATGTAGAAAATCCATAATTTTTGCAATAAAATAAATTTTTCAAATGTTTATACAAATGATAATTTTAAAGTTTCTTTAAATTGGGTATAGTATCTGTTACACTATATTGTATATTACAATAATATCATCATTTAATAGGGTTGTCACTTATAACATAACCAAGTATTATATACAAAGACAAAAAATAGGTAAGCATATACAGAATTTCTTTTAAACAAAATATTGAAAATATTCACATCCTGCACATATCCTTAGAAAATCATTTTAAATTCTAACATAATATGGTGAAAGTTAGAGAGAAAACATAACATTATATTTAAAATAATAGAACAAGAATATTTGATATAGAAGGACAAAAATAAAAGGGGTGCTAGAATATTTTATTACGAAAGAGAAAAAACTTGTAACTTACAAAATAATTATCTTTAATTTTAGAGTAACCTTGTACAGACAATAATAAGAAAAAGCATATTATTTTAAGAAGGTGTACATCATGCGGTGTCAATAATCTGATTGTGGGAAAATTCTAAGAAATTATTTCATCTCTTTGTTCATACATGCATATATATAAAGAATATAAGGATGTTGTCTCATATATGCGATTATTATGTATAAAAATGTAGATCAGGTGAGTTTTTTTTCTCTATAAGGATTATATTAATAAGATTGAAATGTTTCGTTCAGCTAATTACAATTTAAACATATTTAAAAATTTATATGCATTATAATATTCGGTAAATTATGTATGAAGATATGTGTATATTGTTACTATACGTACATATTATTTATGTATGTATATAATGAGAATTTTGAAATATGTTTTTTTAATAAATAATTTAAATAGTATTATAAGCATATCAAAAGAAGGATTTTTTAAAGTTCTCGTAAGAAGAAATGAAACTTGCTGAGGATTTAATGTTATTAATTCTTAAACTTAAGTATGTTTCTAAAGAAATTTAGAAAACTGTGTACTAATTGTGTCTAATATTTATTTGAAATTAATTTGAATTTTTATTGAAATTAGAAATTTTAATCTGGTTTACACCATCAAAATTTTATGGACTCCGTTTGATTTAATAAAAATTTTATGTAACTAAACTGCGCCTAGGATTTTGTTTAATAAAAAAAATTAAGAATCTATGAAGAATACTTAATGTCAAAACTTTAATTTCCATTTTAAATTTCGAACACCAAATTTATTTTTTACTTTAAATTTACGTGCCTTTATATAGGAAATTTTCGATAATTCTATTACAACCAAGATCTGAATATAAAGCATGTTTTAAAAATCCAAGTTGCAAAATCTGCAAAAATATGAAGTTTGATAAAATTCTGCAATGAAAATTTTCAAAAATGACAGTTGTCCCTAAAGAGTTTTTAAGTTTTTTTATATTTAAGAGGAACATAACAGGAAAATGTAGGATGTGGAAGACTTGAGTACTTTTTTTTGCAATTTTTGCGCTAAATTAATAATTTTAAGACCTTAGATAAAAAGTTGTAAAAGGAAAATATTCAGTTTCCGCCGTTGGAAGTATGTATAAAGTGAAATCTAAGATTTAATTTAGAACTTTCAGCGCGTGTCTGAATTATCGAACATCTTTTTTATTTCTTTTGCATTTAATTCCAATCTTATATGCACTTATATTTGAATAAAGAAAAGTCATATTTGGTTTCAATAATATTTCTCCGTTCGCAGAGTTTTTGCATAACTTTTGAATTGCAATTTTAAAACTATTGGAAATTAAAGCATTCATAAAAATATAGATCGCAAATCTATACGCGTTTCAGACTGAAAATTTGGACCGACAATACGCAATTTTTCAAAAACGAAGTAGGTTTTACATTTTTCTTAAAATCGAGACATTTACCACTAAAAATACTGTAGATGCGAAAAAATTTTCAAAAATTGGTTTTAATTTTTTTAAATGTGGAAATTCGTTAATACAGTTTTATTTGTCTATATGCTAAGTTCACACTCAAAAAAAATTTAGTTAACATTAATTAGTATGATACAATTAACCACAATTTTATTATATCGGCTTCTATCCGCTGGATAAAATTTCAGGCTACAAGCAGATTTAAGCATTTTGACTATAAAAGTATACAATTTCGACGTCGAAATTTGCTCTAATAATTTGAACCTACTTATTAATTTGAGACTAACAGGAAAATGCGTAAAATTGAAGTGAAAGCCGTTTATAGATTCAAAATTCAATATATGGACGAATATATCATTTTGAATTTTAAGTGCAATGTCAATTTAGGAAGTAGGTAACTTCAAGAACAAAGCTATGAATAAGAAATGGACTCTTTTACGATTATTTTAGAAAATTGTGGTATATAGAATCGAAAAGCTGTTGTGATTTCTGTTAACCACACTTAATTTATTGTAATTCGCCTAATTTAAAATTTTGTTTATAATTTAATTATAAGGTCTTCCAAAAAAGCTTTGTTATATTTCTAGTTGTAGACTGAAACTAAATGGATTATATGATCTCGAATCATCACCAATACAAAGTGTGGTAAGTGCATAAAATATGTAATACATTTTTTTTGCAAAGACATTATGGGTTCAACTTATCCTCCGTTTTCGCTATTCCTAAATAAGCTGAGCATAGAACATACTTTTCTGTATAAACAAAAATATATTTTTAATAATTTTATTGAACCACACCCACATTTCGCTGGTAAAAGAATTAAAAGTTTTTATATCTATGGTAAAATTAAAAAATATTTTTAGACTACATTGTATATGAGAAATGCGCCTTTATCCTAATGTATAAGAAGACAAACTATACAAGAAATAAAAATAAAATAAATAAACTATACTATATATAATAGCTGTAATACTCGTATAATACAAACAGTATAATATAAACTCTACTACAGTTTGAAAAATAACTCCTTTTTTTAGAGTACATAAATTCCTTTTTCGTAAAGCTTTTCCTCTTTATTTTTGTGTTGTTTCCCATTATTTTTTTGCTTTTCTTCTTGTTATTACTATCATTATTCTTTGTTCTTTGGTTATTGTATCATCTACCTCTTTTCATTCGTTTTCACAAAATAAATAACAAGAGAAATAAAAAAAGAGAAAAGAAAGTGGAACAAAAGAACAAGGAGATAAAAAAAAAGGAAATTGAAAATGTCAGGACTTTATACTTCAGTTTTATAAATATTTTTATACTCATATAGCATCTACTCTTATTTATAACTATTATATTTAACAAAAAGAAAAAAAAAACTGTAAGAAAATTAAAAGTTCTAGAATAACTTTCCAGTTTTTATACTTATTTTTTTTATTCCGGTTTCTTTTATATCAAAATACACAACAAGTCTATATAAAATCCAATCCACATACATTCATACATCTGTTTCACTCACATATAAACATTTTGTATAATTATAACAATATGTGTATATTTTAAAAGTATAAGAAGAAAACAGAAAAACAAAAAACCATTTATATTCTAAAGTCCTTGTTTAAGCCGACCATAACAATCACCACCATTTAAGAATCCTTTTTTATTACATTTGCTCTAAAAAGAAAATAAAAATAAAAGCAATTGTTATTATTATTTTTTTAATTTTCTTTTGTTTTCATTTCTCTGGTTTTATATTTTTTTGTGTATAGCTTTAGTAAACTCCTCTTCCTCCCTTTCCTTCTCTATCTTTCGGGTAAACTTCTTTCTCTTCACGCAAACAATTGAAACAAAATTAAAGTGCATATATCTATAGAGAAGCATTTGTAAAAAATAAATAAATAAAAAATATTAAAAAAAATAAATATAAAGGTTTAAAATAAAAAAAAAAAGAGTTAAAAAGTACTGGTTGGCTCATATTTTTTTAGTTTTCGTTTTGTTTTTATTTCATATTTTTTATTTTTTCAAAATGAATTGAAAAAAATTAAGAAAAAAATATTTTTAATTAAAGGATTTGCTTTTTTTTTTTTTTGACTTTTTTCTTTGTTGTTTTCGGGGGTAATCCACAACATTATTTTATTTAATGCAATAAATTAAAATAATATAGGGAAATGAAAATGAACGCATTGCCAGTTTGCAAAGTACCCTCGTGGCGGTACGGCTAGAATTACTGCTGTGATTGCTAAACGTATGCTACTGTTTTATATTTACCGACCGTATTGTGTAAACAATAGGTAGGTTATGTGATGGCAACAAATTTTGCATATCGAGTTTTCGGTGGGAACGTACTTCTCCATAGTAGGGAAGTGTAAGTAAACTATTTTTAGCAACCTGTCGGTCTGTCGGTTTGTCGGTCTGTCGGTCTGTGTGTGCACGCGTGTATCTCAAGTTCTGCTGAACCGATTTTGATGAAATTTTATATGTAAGTTTATTTCCACCATGGCACGGATTGATCATGGGATATATTTGGGATATATCCGGCCTCGGGAACTGCACTTTTTAGCGGGCCTGTTTTACATTTTTGAACATTTTGAAGAAAGTATTCAACCGATTTACTTGAAATTTCATATATAAGCTTTTCTCGACCGTCCGCAAAAATTCCTAACTTTTGGAAGAAATCAGACATCAGCAACTGGACGTTTACAACGGGCCAAATATACATTTTTGCGTAAATAAAGAGAAATAATTGACCGATTTCATTGAAATTTAATATATGAATTCCTCGTATTAAAACAATGAACATGAAAATTTTTTGGAAAGATCAGAGCTCAAAAACTGATCTGCGGGCCGATTTTACATTTTTCACCATATCTACAAAACGAATTGATGGAATTTCTTGAAATTTAATATTTGAGTTCTGGTTAACTGGCGAGCATTTCAGGGAATTCGGGTAGCACAAAGCGAAACTCTACTAAAAGCTAAATTTACATTTTTCTAGGTATGTCAACTATAAGTTTACTAATGTCCTAAAAATTGGAAAGAAGTATTTAAAAGACATTTTTATAAGATTCTGTAACCCTTTCACTTAACTAGACAATATACAATGCGGTCGGTTAGGTGCTGACCACATCAGATTTTTTTTATTTGTTATTTAATAGTTTTTAAATTAAAAACAATTAAAATTCTGTGATCCTTTAGTTCCAATATCATACGCTTGGAATTGGAACTTCACAGTTGAGATCATTTGCGGTTTCCGTGTGTTGATTTCAGTAGTGTACACTTGTGTACGTAAAGATAGTTTTTTGACTATAGTCATATAGTTTACAATGAATCTTTTCGTACTTATTAAGAATAATTTTTTACAAATTAACATTGTTTCCAATACGGTGGATAATTAAAAAAGTAACAGCTTGAATAATCTATTTTAAGCACAAAAACTTAAATAAGGAAACTCACCTTACTTAATAACTTACCTTTAGTTATTATTGGCATTTCCATACAATTGAATTCAATATTTATAAACTCTAAAGACGATTAAATTTTTGCTGCAATTTTCATATTAATGACTTTTAAAAGTGTTACTTTTTTTCATAAATTGAAATAAGATTCGTAAGTCTTAAGAGCTGTCAGAGTAAGAGTAAAAATAAAAAGGCTGTTTTAAGCCATTTGAAGATACATGTTTTACGATCTTAACTAGCCATTTCGAATTATTTTGTATTAATCGATGTTTTGTTAGCACTTAGGTACCTTACTATGTACTTACGTATTGAAGTTTTGTTAACGAGGATAATTGTATTTTTTAATGGTATAAAAGTGCATTTCTCCAATGAGCAATATTGATATTCACCAAAATATTTTTAAAAAAATTTTACCAATATTCTATGTTTCTAGCGTCACAGTCATTTTGCTCCCACTGATGGATGAAATTTCCCGTACTGTTAAGATTTTAGGGCTAAAAGAAAAAACAAAATAAAAATTAAATGTAAATTATATAAGATTAGGATCATTTCAAAAGATCTTTCGTTCTGTGTACCAATTTTAAAAAATTGCTAAATAAATGGCATAACCAATTAATAGGGACTTACTTGCTTTTCCTAATTTTTTTTTCAAAATGTCATGAAAATATTTTTTAGTGCAGCTAATTGATAATAACATAATTGTTTTTGTATTAGCTAGGTTAATTTTAGATGGTAATTAATAATTACCTAGTATGTGGAAGCCAATAATTCGGAACCGTGAGACCATAGAAGAAGATTATATTTTGATATTAATATTATTATCGTCTCTTCCATGTAAAGCTGATGTAAGAAAAATTTAAAAATAATTCCAAAAAAAGATTTATTTGTATTTTACACATTCTGTTATTTTAAAAATTGAGCTCATAACCGCTAAGAGATAATTAAATGGAGCTGCTGTCGTCATTGGTTCCAGGCACTAGAAGAAAATTCAATGTAAACAAATGTATTATGTCAACTACTACACAAAAATTTTGAACATTTTATTTATTTTCTATAAAATTTTGTTGAAGAAGTTGATTTTACCATTATGAACTTACCAGTGGCTTTTAGAAAATTACCAAATTTAACAAATAGTTTGTATAAGTGGAGGCATCTTTTATTCCTAAATTCTTAGACAAATCGTCCCTGAATAAAAATAAAATCGTCCTGAAAATCAATTTTACCTTGACCATTTTATTGAAAATATTTAATTACCACAAGCAAATAAATTACTTTACAAACGTAGCGTTGCGCCAATGCAACTGAAGTAACAGTCGTAACTAAGATTCACTGACCTATTGTCATCTTCGTTTTTTAACACTTTAATACTAGTTATTTTAAATAAAAAATTTGTACTAAATTCGATTTGAACACCTTGTACCTCTATAGATGCAAGACATTTCATATTATTCTTAAATAACCCATAAAGACATGCTACAATACATAATTTTCAAGTTAGTACTTTTCCAAAATAAATTTTCCACAAAAAAATAATAAAGAAAATTAAAAATGAAAATTATAAAATAAAACAAAAGGAATCATTTAATCAAATTTCTTAGGTATTCACTTCCAAATTACAAGGTACACACATACAAATTCAACCGTAATTCGCTTTTTTATGCTTTTAATTTACTCCTTTTTTTAACTGTTTTGTTTTTTGAAATAAATGACAGCAATAACGGTTGTAATCTTTGGCCTTTGTCAAAATTTCAGATAAAATATTTGAAATATAATTTTTTTTTCTTTATTTTATTTTTAAAAATTTAGAAATATTAGATAATTTTTAAGAGTTTTAAATATCGGTTAAGCCTCTTGTATTATTATTTTTGCGAAGGTAGGATTTCTTCGTTGAAAAAGAGAGTAGAAAAAAAATTGTAGTAGCATAAAAGGTGCGAGTGCGTACATTTCAAAAATTATGTATTTTCTAAGTGTACGTGCGTGTGTATATTTATTTTTAACACATTAATTTCTTTTAATTAAGTATACCTACCGCATTTCAAAAAATATAATTTGTTATGAATGTCTAAGATTAAAAATGATTTAGTTAAAATAATAAAAGGCTCATTATGTGTTATTAAAATAATTTTTTTTGTTATTATTAAAAATATTAAAATATAAAAAAGAATTAAAAATTGTTTTATTTTTAGTTGGAAATTGGAAAAGAGGTTTTAATAATGCAATATAATATATAAAAAGTGTGTAAATAAGAACACATAACACAAACCCTTAAATCAGGGTGAAAATGATGGAAAATTCTTCTACACAATTTCAAACTTATTGCTGCCAAACGCGATAACTCAGAATTACTTACGATATCGTGAAGAAAAATTTGTGAAGACCATGAAGTTTTTTTATAGAAGCCCTAGTTCTACTACCGTCTTCATGCCGATTACACATGTTCTTGTACAAAGCCAAACTAAGGTGGCAAAATACCATGATGTGCAAATCCTATGGTATAATGATTGAAGTATAGCATCAGCTTCTTTTTACTAATTTCAAAAATAATTTAGATTTCATTGTCCTACACAGCTACTTTTGTGTAAGCTGCTGTGTCAGAATAACACAATATTAAATTTTGTTAAAAAATATGCAAGTATATGTAAGTATACAAGATGAGGTCGAATGATTTTTATTAAAATTTATTTTATAGTAATGTGCAAAATATGGTGTATTGGCACCATATAATTAAATAATTGTATACAAAATTCCATACAAGACTTTGAAAGATTTGTGATGGGGATATTGAAAATCGATTTTAATTTTTGGTTGTTGCTAATACATTTTAAACCTAAAAACAACTTGTATATTTTATTCATACAATAGTAGAAACGTAAAAAAATCTAACATAAACTTATAATAAAAAAATTCTAAGAAAAAAGCTTTGAATAATTTATTATGCTGAAATAAATTAAAATAAACGCACTCTGACGGAAAACTAACACAATTCTCTTACTACTAATTATAATTGATCGTGACAAAATGCCAGGGTTCTCCTAAAAGTATGCAAGTTTTTTCTTAAAATCGCAAAATATCCAGTTTTTAAAAGAAGTGAAAACTGAAAAACACTTTTTGTTTTGAATGATAGCACGAACGCTTGTTACGAGTATTTTTAAATTAAAAAAATTTATGTGCCGTACGTAAATGTCTTGCACTCCTAAAAATATGGCATTTATAGCTGTAAATTGCTGCAAATATTGATTCCTGAGCGTTTATGAATTAATTAATAAAATAGTTAAAAATCAGCTTTAGTTTTTCCATTTACAAAATTAAATTACGCTTTTAAAATACAATAAAAACATAAAAGCTATTTTCTATTTACTAAGAAAGATTTTGAACATGAATAGGGTTTCCATTTCAACTTTTGGTATATATCAGGCCTCGGGAACTGCACTTTTTAGCGGGCCTGTTTTACATTTTTGAACATTTTGAAGAAAATATTCAACTGATTTACTTGAAATTTTATATATAAGCTCAGCTCGACCGTCCGCGAAAATTCCTATGTTTTGGAAGAAATCAGGCATCAGCAACTGGACGTTTACTACGGGCCAAATATACATTTTTGTGTATATAATGAGAAATAATCAACCGATTTCATTGAAATTTAATATATGAATTCCTCGTATTAAAACAATGAACATGAAAATTTTTTGGAAAGATCAGGCATCGGAAACTAGGCGTTTACTACAGACCAAACATACACTTTTGTGTATATAAAGAGAAATAATCAACCGATTTCATTGAAATTTAATATTTGAATTCCTCGTATTAAAACAATGAACATGTAAATTTTTTGGAAAGATCAGGGCTCGAAAACTGATCTCCGGCCGATTTTACATTTTTCACCATATCTACGGAACGAATTGATGGAATTTCTTGAAATTTGATATTTGAGTTCTGGTTGTTACCGAAACTAACTGGCGAGCATTTCAGGGAATTCGGGTATCACAAAGCGAAACTCTACTAAGAGCCAAATTTACCTTTTTTTAGGTATGTTAACTATAAGCTTTCTAATGTCCTAAAAACTGGAAAGAACTATTTAACAGACATTTTTATAATATTCTGTAACACTTTCATTTAACTAGACAACACACAATGCGGTCGGTTATGTGCTGATCACATCAGATTTTTTTATAGTACTGTTATGCAAAGAGTAGACTATACAGCGCAATTTGTTACAGTTCTTACATTGATATTTTGATGAGGTTCGAAAAGAGAGGTTTCATATATTTTGAAATAGATTTATGGAAGAACTAAGATCACAATAAACTTTCAAGGTCAATGCTTATTTTAATGGTTTTCTTTTAAACTGCATTAAAATTAGAAGAATGACTAAACTTTATATAAAATCAATTTACAAAATTTATCTGATCAGTCTAACATCGATCTTAAATCTTGCTAGACTTCAGCACTTTTAAATATGGTATATATATTTTTCTTCAAAAGAGTTTCAAAATTACAAAATTGTGTCGGTGAACTTAGTAAGTATAGCTTTCACAATTATATGCACAAATTTTTATTCTTCAATTCCGTTAAATATTTTTCCGTTTAAATTTGCCCTTACAGCATCGCTTTAGTTTCAATGGATTTAGATTTTAAAATAGTTTTAAAAAATTATTAAATTATCCTCAGTTGATTTGTTCCTTTGTGGATATTAAAATTGACATTGTGCCAGTGTTACTTATACAATGATAAATGTTAGGTTTTTACCACATTACTCATATTAATTTTATACCATCAAAAATAACAAAATAGTTAAATGAATGGATAATTTGGTAATGATGATGGAATCCGTGAAAAATCCATAAATATAGTAATATAGTAAAGGTCTGGAAGCTGTAATTGGTCTATACACATTTGTATCTATATATACTATAGACAAGTAGTATAATTTTTAATTGAAATATCTGTTTGTCATTAAAATTACCTTGAAAAAACCATAAGAAATAAAAGTTGGAAAAGAATAATTTCGCATTCAATTGAAAATTTCATTCAAACAGTTTTAATATTTTGCATTTATCATTAATAAGGATGAAAAGTGTTGTCGATTTTTTGAAGAAAAACGAAAATCATAGAAATTTGATTTTATGAATAGCATAAAAATTATAATAATTTCCCATTTGTGACACAAAAAGATTTTCTCTACGTCTTTCAAATTAAATTTCTTTTCTTTTACCTTAAATTCAAAACATTTTATTTGTTTTCCCCAATAGTTTTTTTTTTGTATTCTTTTTGAAGAAAAACAAAATTTTAAAAATTATAAAAATTCTTTTCTTTATTTTGTTTTTGTTGTTTTCTTTTTTTCCAAACTAATCTTGTCTTTTATATAAATAAATTATTTTTAAGGATTCACATTGATTTCTCTGATAATTAATCATCTTACCAATATACACTCAAAATTCATAATCCATCTATGAATAATTTTTGAAGATAATTTTCATTATAAATGCAATGAAAAAAAAAAAATAATTCCCTGTTTTCATTTCCTTTTTTTGTCTGATTTTTTTTTTGGTATTTTAGCGGGAAATTCTTTTAATGAAAAGGAAAATATACGCGTGGACAAAATAATCCATTCATCCTTAGAGACTTTTATGAAAATATTTTTGAAATATAAAAATTTGAAAAATCTCTTTTTTTTTCCTTTAAGATTTTTTCTTATTTTTCTGTTCCTTAGTTGTTTTTTTTTTCGAAAAAAATAAAATAAGAAAAAAATACATCCTTCTTTAACTTTGTTTGTTCTTCATCGATTTCAAAAAGAAAATTTTAATATTTTTATGCTTTGATTTAAAAAAATTAATCCCTCCAATAAAAAAATAAGAAAGAAAAAAACAACAAAATGTATATTATATAGGATATAAGAAAAAATATTAAAAATTTGGAGTTGTTCTGGATTATATTAAGAATTTTAAAATTTTTAAATATTTTATTTAAAATATTCGTTTTGCTAAATTACAATAGATTCGTTATGAATTAAAATCGGAAAACATTTGCAATAAAAGTGACAACCAAGCCTTAAACCATATAATACCTTTAAATTTCTACTTAATACATTAAAAGACTAATGCGAAGCATAAATGTGCTGATGTCGTCGTAAATCCTTTAGGAGAAAATCTATATTGCCTCGTTTTTCGGCATCCTTGTATTCTGCTTTTCAAAGAAATTTTCAAAAAATAAAAAATTACTAAACGTTGTCATTGCGTGTACTTAATTAAAATTAAAATCTAATATAATTTGTCTCTATCGTTATGTAGACTAAAAATGATAGTCATATATTAGTAATACAGTATAGGTCGGATAAAGAAGAGATTCAATTGAAAGTTTCTGTATATTGCAAAAAATTTATGTAATTTGTGATATACGACAAACTAGAACGAAATTTCAATTCATCAGAAATCATGCACACGTGTTATTGCCTCTTATTAAATTGAAAAACATTATACGGCGTACCATTAACTAGAAATTCATATCTTTATATCTGATGATAATATTCTGGCAACAGCATTCGATAGATGACTTTATATTAGTAAGAATCGCGTTCATAATTTAAAACATAACGAAAAGCGTATTGTACAAAATTATAAACGAATGCGAATTTTACTAACAAAATGTAAAAATTCATTAATAATAAGAAAATATGATTACCGAATTCGGGTATAAACTTTCCGGAATGGAGAAACTGAGGAAGGTATCGATTTTAATTTTTATTTTGTCCATTAAAAATGAAGTGACTTCCTTTTTCTTTTTTCATTTCTTATTATTTTCGTTTTCTTAATTTGGACAACTCAACAGTAAACAAAATTATAGAAAAAAGAAAAAACAAAAAAAGAAAAAGAAAACATAACCAAACAAAACAAAAGACGATTGAACAGTGAAGACACTTAAAAAACTTAAGCCCTTCGTTAATCTTCGCCATTAGTCCTTTCTGATGGAAAATTTAATATAAATGAACTTATAACATTTTCTTTTGTTGTCTTTGTTCTTTGTTTTTTTTTTTTTAATTTTTATTTAGTGTCCTGTATAAGAAAATATTAAACGTTTTTTTTTTGTTTTCTCTTTTAATTTTTTCTTACTTTAATTCCAATTTTTTTTCTTCCTTTGTTTGTAATGAAAAGTAAAATAACAACCATCATAGCTATTAAATCTAAAGGGATAGCATCCACTTAAGTTTTACCAGGATGTTATGCTACCACTTTTTTTTTTGTTGTAAAAATACAATAGAGAAAAACAAGAAGAAATAAAAGAAAATTAAAAATTATGGTTAGAGAAAATAAAAATTTAATTTAAAAAATAAAACTTAATTTTTTTAGCGATCAATTATGCAAACAATGCCAAAAGATTTTCAATATATTTTTTTAATTCCAGTTAAAAATTAACGCAATTCTTATTTAAAAAAATGTCGACAAAATAATTGTTCAAAATTTTAAAATTTTAATCAATGGGTAAAATATAAAACATTAAGAATAATTTGTACAACACTTCTAATTTAAAATTTTTTGACACTGAAGTCAATAATGCTTGGGCACTCCACTTTAAAGCAATTTTCTAGAATGTTGTACGAAATTTAACATGTTAAGTTTTTTATTATGCGGGTTTTAAATAATTTAACTACAAAATTTCATTTTAAGAATCAGTGTTAGTCAAAATAACTTTTTGTATATGCAAAGAGGTGGCTAAGCTTTACAATTAATAAAAATGTTATGATTCAGTTTTATGAAAAAACAAAAGTTGACAAAATTGACCGTGTCAACTCTGTGATATCCGTACCCGAATGCTTAATTTTAAGTGCTGTGTGCTGATTGCTACACTGGTCCATAAGTTAACTCCTGCTTTTTTATTCGTTTGTGCAAAATTTCAGTACTGTAATTTCAATAGTTTAAATATCAAGAAATTTCACCAAGTTTTAACACATATAAGAGCCCTAATGAAATATTGGATTCTGCTAAGTTTCAATATTATAGCTTCAATACCTTCTAAGATATAGTCAAATAATTTTTGAAATTGAATGGCAGTTATCCGAACCACCATTAAAAATAAAATGGGATTTCAGCAATTACTATTATAAATCATTTATGAAAATTTGGTTCAGATGGACGCGCAGACGGACAACGAGCAGAGCACTATTTCTTAGAGTTACAAACGGAAAGACAAATTTACTATACCCTTCTAACATATGTTTGAGTTTTGTAGAACACTCAAAAAAGTTATGATTCGATTGTCTTTTTAATAATTAACATTAGTAAATGTAAGGCCATAAAATACCAATTAAATCTGTTCCAGAATTTCATATAAAATAAATCGATAAAATTCACAATTAAATTACTCACTATAATTAAATTAGATATAATTTTAATGGAAATTTTCGATTGATTTTAACGAATTCAATTTATGATAAAAAAATGTTATACTTGCAATATTTCGAATTCATAGAAATTCAAATGGACCACCTTTTTACTGTAGAAAAGTCGATTTTTGAGGAATTGTATTTAATCTAATTTGAAGAACTGCAATACTAATGCAATCTATAGTTTTAATTAAATTTTTCCATATGATATACAAGCGTAAAAATATTTCAGTTCCTGCTAGACATTCTTCTTTTTTAATATATTAAGAAACATTAATTAATACGGTAAATATTAAATCTATAATTTGAATTGTATAACTATCTCAGACAATATTAATAACAATTCACTATAAGGTAAATGGAATAATTTATATTCCGTATGACCACATGTTACAGGAGGACGCCATCTTAACAAGATGCGAACTAGCCATCTTAACTAGATAAAGATATGTCAGAAAATGCATAATTCAAAACTGTTATTGACGCATACTCACTACAAAAATGTTTAACTGTGAGTCAACAAGATAAAAATATATAAGAAGGCATTAACCTACGATATTTCTATTAATACCTGTATGAAGTTTCCGTTCATTATTAAACGCGTTCATTATTAATGTTAATAAAAAATATTATATTCTTTAAGACAATCCTTAGGATTTAGTTAAGTACCTATCTCCATAAATATCAAAATTCGATGAAAATCACAATTTTTGTTTTTAATAAATGAGTATGCAAAACTTTTTTAAATCTTATATAAGCTCTATAATATTTACATATCATAGAGTCAGAGAACTAATATTTTAATGAAAACCAAAATTAACTACTCATTAATTTATTACTTTTTAGGATAATCACAACATTTCTAAATGTACTCACCTTTAAATCATATTATAAAAATTTACATACTTACCCTCTAGTATTTCAAATATTTTCTAAAAGATTCTACAAGTTATTTTGTATAATTTTGATAATGTTTCTTTAAAATTATGCATGTTAATCTTAGAGGTTTTAATCTCACTCCAAAATTTTTATTGTTTTCGTATTGCACATTATTCAAGATTCGAAATATAACATTTAATATGTTGCAATCTATAATAAAAAAAAGTTTAAAAGGGACGAAACAGGACAATTTCTTCTACATTTTTTTTTTTGTTTTTGAATCAAAATATTAATAGTCGGCTAATTTACAACCATATATAAAAAAAAAAACTCCTTAAATCCTTATTTTTCTATTCGAAATCGAAGAGCAAAAAAAAAAAACTTAAAAAAGGCTCATAATTTTTTTTATCTTGTATTTTCACTAAGTATGTCTTAAATATTATGTACGCACCGTTTACTTTACGACATATTTTTTTCCCCGTTTTGAATGCATAAAAAAAATTCTTTTAAAATTACCTTCCAAGTATTCTTAAATACAAAAAAAAGGACATGAAAATGTGGTTAGAATTAGTAAATTAATTGTGTATCATCATTTAAAGAAATCATTAACTCGATTTATTTATTTTTTTTTTGCTTTTACTCCTTATGTCCTGTTTTTGCCTAGTTCTTGTTATTTCTTACTTTTTGTTTTTTTTAATATTTCCACAATATTTTTCTTTCATTTTCTTTTCCTTTTATCTGTAGCGATGTGCAAGTTACCCTGTAAACGCGATGTAAATTACCGGTTTTTTCAACCATAAAATAAAAAAAAAAAGAAATAAAAAAAACATTTAATTCATAGGTAAATATCGTCCTTTAAATATAAAATGAAAAAAAAGAAGTTGAAAAATAAAAATTTTCTTTTTTTTTTACTTTCAGTTTTAAGAGGGCGAATATCCTTTACAGTTCATTTCATTCATATTTAAAATAATGAAAAAAATTTGAAAAATATCAGTGTGGTTCTTTTTCATGTTGGGTGAATGTGGTTTTAAATTATAGAAACAAAAATGTGTAGGAACAAGTACACATTTTCCATTGATGAAACGCACATTATGAACGTAATGGCACTAATCGCATGTTAGTCGATTATGTAAAATAATAAAACAAATGTGATAAAGTAACTGATAAAATTTCTTCATAAACTACGTTTAATAGTAAATCTAAAGTACAATATATTTAAGTGAATCTGCTGAACACCAATCAACCGATGGCACCTTTAATTTTTATGGAAAAGGGAAGAAGATTTAAATACATCTTCTATTAGAATAAGGAAATTAGATCTACAAGAGAAGCAAGTCTCTGGATGGCTTAATCTCTGTAGCAGACGGGAGCTGCGAAAAACTGAACGCCACAAAATATCTTGAAGAAGTACTTTAGGCGTCATATCTGATACTTAGTCGTATCCGTATTTATTCCAATAAGAATTCAAATTAAAAATGGTAAAATTTTCTTTGAAATTATTAACCTTTTCCACTGCGCTGTCACGATTATTATAACTTTTAAGTTTGAATTTTAAATTTATTTGCCAAAATCGGCACAACTTCAAAGCTAAATCGCTCTTGTTTAAATTGTTTTATAAGTCTATTGTTTACATTCATGTTAGCATTTTAAAAATGAGCAGAATAGGCATATGTTTACGAATATAATATGTGCATTTTTACTCAATATATAGCTGTTGAGTCGTTAGATTATCAAAACAGTGATTAGGCAGAGTTTTAAGAATTTTATTTGAAACATCGCATTAATACGAGTATAACTTTCCAAAAATATCAAGTCTTTCTTAAGATTTTTCCTAAAAAAAACGACACAAGCATATTTGAATTTTGTTTCCGTCAATATCTTTCTAGAATCATCAGTATTTTTTAGGTCTAAAAATTTACAGCCTCCAAAATGCAAATTATTTTTCTAAGTTTCTTATAATCTATCTTACATTCTATCTATCTATAACAAATCTTTGTTATTTTAGAAATTCTATTTAATAGTAATTTCAAAGTCGACCACCTTAGAAGTTTTGTGCTTTACATCTAATTTAGCCCTATGGAATATAATATTAATTCCCAATACCTCCTTTGTATTGTAGATATTGCAGATATTTTTCAACATTATTTTAAAAATTTGTTCACCCTACATTTTCTAAAATAAAAAATATTTTCAAATTGGAAACCCTCAAATATTTTCCAAATTTTTTTTCTAAACTCTTCTTTAACCTCAATCTACTTTCCATAAACAAAATTTTTATTTTATTTACTTATTTAATTCTTTTAAATATTGGAATAAGAACTTTTTTGTATACTGTCCTATGGAATATTGCAGGCCACAAGAAATGGACTCTGCGATTGAATTTCCATATAAAAGAAATTTACCTACAAAGTAGTATAGATGAAAAAAATATCCGTTAAGGGAAAATAAAAAAAAAACAATCTTAAGCTGGTTTCCAAGATGATTTATTCAAAACGAAATTTTTTTTTTTGTTTATTAGGTTTTCGGAATTTATTTCTTTTAGCAACTTTTTTTTTAACATTTAATTTAAAAAAATCACGCTGTTTGACTTAAACATTAGTGTTATACTTTACCAAAAATCATTGATATAGAAGATGAAAAGATGGAGAATTGTGTTCAAACTTCTTTTCTTCTTTATATAATCTTTGGTTTGCAGCTTAACGCAAGGATTACGCTTGTTAGAATGTTTTCTTTTGTATATACTGGCAAAGTTTAAGTTGCCTAAGCTTAACATAGAGATTTTCTTGTATTTTATTTCATTTTTAACTTCATTATTAAAATTTAAGTATATTTCATGAATTATTGTAAAAGTTTCAAAGATGTTATTAAGTAGAATAAAAATTTATTTGGAAAAAAAAGAAACTTTTTCAAATATAATACAAAAGCTGAAGTCTAAAGTCTAATAAGAATTAAAATATGAAAAAAAAATCAGAGATTACTAAATATTATTTTTGACCTAGTTGAAAATATTAATGAAGATAAGAAAATATTCAAGAAAGCGTGGATTCCAGAAAATAATTTTTCATTGAACAATTAAAGGAGACTCCAAGTTCAATGTGCTGGCACAAACCTGTAACTCTTAATTTACATTTTAAACTGATTCTTTTTGTTTTCATTGCCTAAAAATGAAATTTTAAATTTTTCCTTTAAATTCTGTTAAAAAAGTATGAGAATTGTAAGAACACATTAATTTAATATTATGTAGGAAAGATATAAGAAGAAATTTTGCAAGGATAAATAAGACCACCATTAAATAAAACTAAATTAAATCAAGTACAAACTATGAAAAGTTGAAAGTTTATCTTTAAAAGAAAAGCTATCCATCAGAATTAAAGATTTTTCTTATTTTATGGGGATAAATTCTTTGTTCTATTTTGGCGGCCAATAACTGTTCAAAAATACTCAACCAATTAATAAAAAAACAATTAAATTTTAGGTTATCTGATCAATTGTATTTTGACAACTAAAAATAACCATAAGAAACGGTACTATTTTTAAATTGCAGAATATTCATTTATATCGTGTGTATCAGCGAGGTCAATCAACTAATTTACCCTTAGTTACTCCAAAAGAAGCAAAATTAATTGATTGATTGCTTGTTTAATTAATTGAGTTCTCGTATTCAATAGGCTTCATGTTCATAGTTTTTTAACTTATTGATAAATTACAATATACCCGCACTAATGATATTAAATTATAAGTGGAAAAAATAATATTTACAGCTATGTGGACAGATTATTGACCAAATTTTATCGAAACAAGCTAAAGTTTAGCTATTTAGATTTTATTGAGTTACAAAATTTGAAAAACTTTAGATTAAAATGACTATTAAAAAAAGTTTAACTAAATCAGAATTATTGTTAACTTCGAATAAAAATTAAGTCCAAAAGCTTAAAATCATTTAAAAAAAAAGTTAACAATTGGAGCTCGAAGGACCCTTAGAACTTAGTTAAAAATTTTTATTCACTGAAGTCTTACAATATTTTGGTGAATTATAGACTTTAATGCGGTGAATTTGAATATTTTAGTATGAAAAATTTTGAACTAAATCGACTTAGTTGGTTTTATCATATTGATTATCTTAGGACTACCTTTTTCTTTTAACTTGTTACTATTAACTGATTCTATGCTAATATTGAAAATTCTATGCTATTGATTTACGATTGAAATTCCACGCTATTAATTTATATTATAAACTGCGTGCTTGTATGATAATTTAGAAGTAAAAATTTTTAATTCTTATATAGCTTCTATTTTTAAACTATAAATTTACTTTATGGCAACTCTAAGCATAAAATTTCTAGTGAGAGTAAAATTTGTTAAAGTAAAAAACTAAAACCTTTAAAAAAGGATTATTTTTGTGCTACTAGCATCTTAATTTATTATTCTTTATAATCTCTTCATTACACCAGCTATAAAAATAAGAAACAGAATGCTAAACAATAATAAAAAATAATACAAAAACAATTTGCAGACACACACAAAAAAAAATACAAAAAAAAATTTATACAAAATAATAAATTTCTAAAATCCATCTTAAATATTCATTATTCAGGTATCCTTGGTAAAACATATGGCGCTTAATATATTCAATAAGAAAAATTTCTATTATAAATTTTTCCCGAAAATATTCAATTATTTTGTATACCTACACTCTATACACTCTCCCCCTTACCATTTAATAAAATACGCGTTTATTTATAAGAAAATTATTTAGATGAATTTTAAAACTCTTCAGCTTCAGCTCTGCATTATTTTTCATCATCACATATTTAGAATGCTTTTCTACATAAAATTATTTTTTATCAATAATTCGCATTAAATTTTGCGCATCATCTGTTTTTTAAAAAAAGAAAACAATCATAACTTAAATTTTATGATGTCTTTAATATTTTTAAATTCTCCTTCATAATGTTACGCCCGCTTATGCTTTAGAATCTTTTCTTTCTAATAAAATTTTTTTTTTATTAACATTTATTACTTATGTATGTACTTATTATGTACATGTACTCACTTACCTTACTTAGGTATGCGTGGGTATTACAATATTAATTTGTTTTTAAAAATATAGGCTTGCACACATCCATACACTCCATATAATATTTATTATTATTGATTTAAAGTAAATAAAATGAGGCAATATTCTCAATCATATAAAAAGGAAAGTGTATTTATAGTTAAAATATAAAATTTTTAAAATATTCTTGATATGCCAATTTGACATAAAAAAAAAGTCCAATGTCTTTTGTTACAAAGATGTGCGAATTTAAATGAAGAGTTTTTCTTTTTGAAAGATACAAAAATTATATACCATGCCATTTGAAACGATGTAAACGACTACATGTCAATTAAATAAAAGTTACATTTTATGTACACATGCATAAATAGAAAAAATAAAATAGAAATAAAGTAGAGATTTTAAATTCATTATTTTTTTTCCTATCGATATTTCGCCTTATTTATGCAAATTCATTCTGCAGGATTGCTATAACATAAATTGTTAATATGAGTAAATAAGTATGTAAGTATATGCAAATTTGTATGATGCAGGTATACGAGTACAAAAATTTGATATTGGAAGAACATTTTTGACAATGCGGAATTCAATTTTTATTTTTATTGTCAATATTATGACATAAATTGTTATACCAC
This sequence comes from Condylostylus longicornis, assembly GCF_029603195.1. Classification (NCBI taxonomy): domain Eukaryota; kingdom Metazoa; phylum Arthropoda; class Insecta; order Diptera; family Dolichopodidae; genus Condylostylus; species Condylostylus longicornis. The sequence goes on along the minus strand of NW_026578017.1, from coordinate 6,311,990 downwards.
TTTAGCTTATAGGGAATAAAATGTTGAAATTTGAAAATCATTTTATGGAAATTTTTATAGTTTATTTTCGTATTTAAATTAGAGAATCGCATTTTTATTCCGCATTTTGTTTACAGTTTAATACCATTACTATTTTAAAAAGTACTGCTGTATAATAGTTTTATTGAAACTCAAAAAAAAAGGACTCATAGTCTATGCTAATTTTAGAATCATGTGTACACAAATTTTAGTTGAAATCTATGCAGACTATTGTGAAGTTTATCAAATTCACATAAAATTTTTCAACAAAAGCTTAAGCAACCGCAAAAACAAATAAATATGTTAATTATTTTATTTAGAAAAAGCAGACCGTTTAAAATTGTAGGTATGTTATAGATCACATTATTACTTTACTGTTATACAGTTTAATTCTGGTATAGTAATGAAATAGCCAAGCCATATAGTTTAACTTACGAGAGTTTATGAACTTCAATCATACAGAGTAGATGCTTGGCTCTACTTGAGATCTGAGTATTTTTGATAATGTGAGTCATATAGTGTCACCTTGAGAATACTTTACTTGCGAATGGTTTTAACTCTTAATTAGTGCTTAAAAAATGTTATTGTTTGATTTCATATTAAAGAAAAATATTTAAATTCACCCAAAAACGGAAAATTTATAAATCATATATATACGTATGTCTGTCAGACTTTATGATTGAATTTTTAAGAATTAAATTAAAGGGCTAAATTTTGGGTTATAAACACAGAGACTTAAAAAAAATGTCAATATTACTAAAAAAACCCAATATTTTGTTTAATATTTGATTTTTTATATTTGAGTAAAGACCCTTTCTAGGCAGTTTTTTTGATCGTCATGACCTGAATGCTGCGTATAGTGTGCATATTATAATTGGATTATTGCCTCTTAAGACGAACTGTATTTATTTTAAGCGAATACAATCCTTTAATAATTGAACTGAATTATTTGATCAAATAATCTTTAATAAAGTGTCTGTGAATAATTGCGAGGATGGAAATGAGGAAGTTTAAAATATAGAGATTTTATTTAAAATTTCTTTATGATTTATTAAAATTTCATTTGATTTTTAATTACATGCAATATCTTTGAGTCACTTATAGTTGAACACCTCCTTAAATTTCACTATTTCTAAAATCTCTTTTTAAATTAAATAAGATATAAGAATAAGAATAATAAGGATAAGGGGCGGTCGTGCACCTTGCATTCAATTTTTCTCAATTTTATTTATTTCAATAATTAAAAAAGACCTTGTATAGTTTTAATGTCAATTTTAATGACATCAATTAATGGTATCACAAAGCAAACAGTTGATCGAAATTGGGAAATCTTTCAGGCTTGAAATTATTCATCTTGATATTTTGTTATAATTTTTTTTTAATTATGGGTCGTCTGACTTTCCAGTTTTAATGTAATACTTAATTTCTTATCGGAAAACTAAATACAAAGTTCCTCTATTCTTGAATCTATTACAAAAGATACATAATATTTTTCGATTTAATAATATCGTAATTTAATTTAATTAAAGTAGCCTTTAAATGAGCTTTTTGTCAAAATTAAGAAAAAGTAAAAATAAATAAAAAATAAGTAAAAAATTTCAATTACAAAAACAAATATTGTGAAGTCATCCTCAACATATACAAATACATATATTCCATATTACGTAGCTATTATACAAATCAACTAACCAAAACGCCAATCAACTAAATTAGTTTATTTTTATTTATGCGAACACTTTTTAAGTTTGGTTTTCCCTTACATATTTATTTATTTTTTTGAACAATAGTTATAAAAATTATAACGTCAAGTTAATTATAAAGCAAAAAAATCCCCTAGTCTATTGATTAATGAATTTTTATAATATAAACTTTATGTACTTTCGAATTTAAAAATATTTAAATTTTAAGTTTAATATTAATTTCATTTGGCTATAAATAAAATCACTTATGTTTTCATTCTACGTTGGAAAGCAAAAAAATGGTGCGGTTTATAAGAACTACGTCAAAGTTTTTGGGCAAAACTGGTTATACGATTTAGTATTTAGTGATTATTTAGTATGAATTGAAATACTTTCCATAATAAAAGCAGATTTTTAAAATAGAAATGAATGTTCGCTTATGTGTTCTTAACTTTTAAATGAACAATGCAGTTGTCAAATTCATTGTTTGTAAAACAGCACATCTCGGTTTAGTAATTTTATTGTAGGATAGAGCTTGCAAGTTAGATACGGTAGTACTTATAGTTTTAGGTACAAGCAAATGAAAACGATTCATTGAAAAAATTTTCTTATTATCATATAATTTTGCATAAATTTAGGAGAAATATTAAACTATTTGTTCTTGAATAACCGACACCAACATAAAGTTTAAATTTGATTTCTAAGTACACAATTTAGTTCAAGCATATGGGTAAATTTTTGGTCAAAAAATTCACTGTTACTTGTTTACTTTTGCAGAAGTTTAGTAGAACTTACAGTGTCGAACAAATAAAGGACCATAAATTGGCATATTGTAAACTTTAAGAAAATAGCAATACAGAAACTTTTAAGGAATATTTGCCGATTTCAATAAATTACAAGTACATGAATTACATCTGGGTTTTCATGTTGAAGTAAAAGTACTCCGAAAATTAGGGAAAAACCGGTTCGAAGGTTCAATTCGAAAGTCTGACATTTCTTTTTAAATTTTTATTATGTAGTAGTCGTGAAACAACGGACAGATGAATTAATAGGCAAAGTGAAACTAATAGCCATGTTATTTGAAAATATCTTAAAAATAAGAAACAAAAATAAATAAATCTGACCACCAAATAGTTTCTAATAAGCTAGCATACTCGATTTGTAGTGCTGTAATAAAATTTGTAAAAAAATAGATACAATCCAATGTAAGGCATAGAGTATTCCTATATACCTACTTAACAACATTCTTATATTTCCATGTTAACATGTAAATCCATATTATGTACATATGCATACAAGAGTTCATAATGTCAAATATCAATGGTAAGGTAACATTAAACTAGTATTTGGTAAAAGAATTTGCGAAATTTAAATTCAGTGAGTAAAGATGCAAAAACATAAATAATAAACAAAAATAAAATAAAATAACGTTGAAAATAAAATGTTCATTAGCACATTTCCAACAAAAAAACGTTTGTTCCTTTATGTTCTGTCCGTCTATCAATTTTGAAAATTTTTATCAAACTTCTGCATCCTTCGATACTTATTTGACATATTAAAATTAAAAGACATCTTCCGGAATAAATATACGTTATCACTTTTCAAAACTTCTCATTTTTTATGGAATGAAAGTAATCTCTCCATAGGATTTCAGACAATTAAGTAGAGTGTCATGAGACACAGTTAAGTAGACAGTTCAATAGTGCCAATTAATTTTACGCAAAACAGAAGGTTCTGAAACACAATGTCCATATATAACACAATTTATCTAAAGCACACACTTTCTTTAAAAAAATATATTTAAATTTGATAAGCTCCACAATTTATTTTGCCAATTCATGCTGAATAAAATTAAGCCGTCGTTTACTTAAAAAAAAACAGTACTAATTTATTCCAAATTTTTGTTATGTGACGTCCGATTATTTAAAAATAAAGAAGCTTTAAAAAAACAATAATTTTTCAATAAAATAAATTATATAATTAAATATACATACTAGCATATTATAATTTTATAAGTCATGCGTACCTATATGCAAAAAAGCAAATATACATAGATATAAAATATCTATGTATATGGAAAAGCTAATTATCATTATATTGAAAATGCCGATAAACTTTATATTCTATGATGTTTAAGTTTTTCATAATTATGTTATTAACTTGTATACAATTTATATACCGCAATTGAAATTACCTAAATTTGATATACTGCATAGAATTCAGAATATTTTGCAGGTTTATGTGCTGGCGATATATAACAAAAATTGCATTAAGTAAAAATTTATTGTAGATGTTAGAGTTATGCTTTAATTATGGCCCCTAATAATGTTAGAGTTATGTTTTAATTTAGGATAAATTTCAATTTTCAAATAAATTATTGCTATGTATGGAACATATCTACTCAAAGAGCTTACTAAATCTGAAGCTCCAATAATATTTGAAATTAATTTTTAAAGTTATCACCCTACACACATGTACATACGTATTTTAAATAATGAAATATTATTCAAAGTTAGAGATTAAGTAATTAGTTAACATGATATTAAGTTGGCTTAGTTCAATTAAATAAATAAATTTTATAAAGAGCGTGGCTCAATGAAATACTTTGAAATTTAAGTTTTACTTCTTTTAAGACTAGTTCGAAAAAGATCAGTTTATTCCAAACTAGACTATTCTAAATTCTAAAATTTATCCAGAAATTTACTGTTTTTTACAGGCATTCTCTAATTTTTTTCCCTCTAATCTGTAAATGCAAATTAAAAAACAAAAAAGTTTGTTTCAAAATTTTAATTCTCATATTTAAAATTTTGCTGTTTACGCAAAATAATACTAATAGTTCGGTTACTCCCCCACCCAAGAAATTACGCTAGAATTTTTTTGTTCATTTTTTTATATGTACACATATGTATAATAATGTACATAATATATGTACATATGTATGTATATATACTAAATATCATATTTTCATTCTGTTCATCGCTCCAGCAAAAACTACAAAATAAAAAAAAAAAAGATGAAAACAAAATTGCTAAAAGCTTTTTTTTCCAATATCAGGTTTACTTTATGGATAATCTTCAAATTTAAAAACAGTTATTAACGTGATCTATCCGTGTATCTTACTGATATTAACAGAATTAAATAAAAATCTGAAATGTTGCAAAAATAAAATATAAGATTTTATTCGAGACTTTAAAATAATCTTATACTTAAGTATATGTGCTTAGCTCTAGTGTAAAATACTATAAATTTGAAAATTGAATTCTTTTGAGAAAATTTTGTGATACTAGAAATTTAATATGCATAACAGAAATAACAAATATAGTATGTAACGTGTTTGCATAGTGTGTATTAAATTTATAATTGTATTTTATCTCTTAGCACTCTGTATTTATACATTTTGTAAGTGAGTCTTATATGTACCTATACATCACATTATACATGTATGATTCTTTGTGCATTCATAATCATATGTACATATGTTTGACATAAAAAGTTGTTTATGTTCTAGAATGTAAGTGAAAAACTATTGCAATATTGCATGCAGCAAGTTTTTATTTACGAAAAAAATTTTTTTTTTGTATTTTTCAAATTTTTCTATAATTTAGTGTACAAAAATTTAGTGTATAAGTGTGCGCTGTTGAATAAGGTATTTTTTGTGTTTAAATTTGTTGAATAGAAAAATTTTAAATAACTGACCAATTATAGCATTATTTTTTCCCTAAATTAAATTTAAAAATAAATAATTGCAATAATGTACAAATAATAATGTGCCAATATTATATTTAACATACACACATACAAAATACAGGTGTATACCAAATATAAAAGTTTTAAACAAAAGAAAAAGTAAATTCAATACCTTGAAAGAAATTATGTGCCAAAATATTGATACTGTTATTAAAGAAGACCTAAAATAAATTAATAAATACATTCAAAACCAGCTTGAAAATTTTAATTAGCATAATTAACACATATAAATACAACATACATTTATACACATGCAAATGAGTTATAATTAAAAAAACAAAAGTTTTTTATCAAATTTATTGAAAAGAAAAAAATTAATAAATATGAAAATTCCTACTTAATTTTCGGCGCTTATAATAAATATAACAATTTTATATAAAAATGGAAATATTCTCAATATAAAACCGGTCTTACAAGATTGTTATTATATTATTGAAGAGGTAAGAGAAAATCTTAATTAATAATTAATAAGAATAGAATATGTACCTTATGTACCTTAATATATGTAATTTATTATACATTCTATACACACACCTGTTATATGTATAACTACAACTTATAATTCAAAATTAATTTTCATAAATCAATAAAATATTTGACGCAATTATTGTTTAAAATTAAATGCCATTTTTTTATTTTTTTTTTGCAATCTTGAATTTTTTTTATGTTTAAAATTAAAGTTGATCTTATCTTAAGAATTAATGAATTTTTAAAATTTTACCAAATAACTAATTAATTTAGATTTAAAATTCACCAGAAACGTGTTTAATCCTTTGCTATTTAAAAAATTCATAAATAGCATAAGCAAATTCTATTAATTATGCTAAGCTAATAATTAGCATAATTATTATTTTATAGAAAAACATTGAATGCTTAAGACTAATTTATATATGTTTGAGCAGTCACTGCTATTATTTTATCCGAAGCGATCTTTAACGAATATGAAGATGTTATTCGTTCCAAACTGCACAAACAAAAGAGTCACCTGTAATGTTTTCTTACATGCTAAGATTCAAATAAGGTTTTATTTTATCACACCCCGTGGAAGAAGAAGGTTTGCCTTTTGAATTTTGATAATGCACGATTAAAAACAATAAATTCATATCTATGGGCGAAGTAGATCTTTCACTTACTTTCACTTTCAGGTTTTTTAAGGTATTTGTTTTTCCAATAATTTTAACAACTTCTGGAAAGTGAAACTTATATTTATAGATAAAATTTTTATCAATACAAAAAGGACGTATTCTCAAAATCTCTTGTTAAAAGCCTCGTTAATTACTCGTAATATTTATATTTTTAGGAATTAAGATCCTATTGAACCAACCACTTTTATTTTTACTTTTTCATTTCGATATTTATACCGCTGCAAATATAGAAATAGAATAATATCGTACTTCCTAGGGGTGCAATATGAAACGTTTCGATCGCTTTCTTATAACTGCAATGGGAATTATGATAAAGTGGAGGAAGTGGAAAAAAATTTTTCAGTTTACTCAAACATCTTAGACAGTATTGGAATGATTATATTGTATATATAGCACTGTATTGGAATGAGTAGTAAAATATTCTGTTAATTTTCAGAGAATAAAAACAAAAAGTTTAAGTTAATATAAACTTTTGGAAAAATAAACAATTCTTGTGTAAACAATTCTTGTAAAAATTTTAATATATTTGTAGTGTTACTGTTTTATTTTTAACTAAAACACCTGTTTTCAAATTAATTGCTTATAACTTATTGACACCTTTCTTAAACTTCAGCTGTCAAGAGACTTGAGACTCTTCCATTTATGTAAACAATTAATAGTATTCCAAGCCAATTGCTTATATATGCTTTAAATAATAACGTATTGTAAACAATAATTTAATATTTAACCTTCTTTATTTTGCTTCAATATCTCGAAATTGATTAGTGACGCAAAACTGTTCTTCATAAGTTTTTTTTCTTCAAAGGCGTAACTCAAGTTGTGTACACAAATCCTCTTACTTTATTACTTGAAATTGAAAAATGTGGTTGTTCAAAAAATGTACTCTAGATTTGTAAAATTGCACATTTCTCTCTGACAGTTTAGGTCTCGATTTTGAATTAGTATGGCTTTAGGTCTAAGTAATGAAAACGATATAGATTTTACATAAAATTAGATAAAAAGCGGAGTGATAATTTTCGAAAAACTTAAGGCATAAAAAAGGTATATACTTTTCTTATATTTTAGAATTTTGTAGAAGTTTTCAAAGCTTGTATTGGTTCCAATAAAAATGATCGGCCCAAAATTCAAATTTTTCAAATTTCAACGGGTAATATTTTGGAAGGAGAATTAATAAATTAAAAGTTTGTCCATATTATTTTAAAACATTGCTCCCAAAAATTAGTAAAATAACCGGCTTGAGAAAGTAATTAACAAGAGGGACCAATTCGATAGCTTGACCAATACGTTAGCTTGAATTTTTATTTACGATAGAAGCAATATTAGTGCTTTTAGTTAGTAGTTTGTCAAAAAGTTGCATTGTCACGACAAGTTATAACTTTTAGAAATAGGGGATATAAAAATTTTGTAAATGGATAGATAGCTTAAAACTAATAGGCACATTTTTCAAAATTTTCATAAAATGTCCCAAAAAATATGCATTTTTAGTAGGCGTAAAACAAGTTAAAAAGAAAGTGAAACAGCTGTCAGTTTTAATAATAGTATCATAAATGGATAGGGGTATTGCACTATTCCTTAAACTGTTGTAAAAAACTTATTTTAAATTGTTTTCTGAAAATTATATTTTATTATATTTGCGGCATATTATGCAAAACGACATTATCTCAGGTTTCAAAGTTAGTGAATTTATATGTAAGCGGAAGTAGTATGACCTATTAAGTTTTTGACCTTTATATTTGAATTATTTCGTACATCCGATAGTTATAAACTAAAATTTTAAGCTCGAATTTATCATATTAATACATTTAGATCGATACGGTTACGTATGTAGTATAATTTATTTTTTGGTTCACGGCCACACATTATTTTTAAAAGCTCACTAAGTTATGACAAAAAATTTGTTTAAAAAAATTTTTTGAACGTGATTTTTCGTTGATTTTTATAAATACCATTTACTATTTTTAAAACGAAATTTTTAGTATCTACTACTCCGCTATGCAATAAAATTTTATGATTTCAATTACTAATCAAAAATTGCTTTGTTTTTAAATTAATTATTAGGTATACAAATGCATATATTTATAGATAGATTTAAGGGCATGATAGTTGAAAAATAATTTGAGAGCCGGACAAAATATATTTTTTGAAAGTCTAATTTGTAAGTCCGATGTAGTTGAAAATACAAATAACAATTAAGAGGTCTTGATATTAAGGTTTTCACTATTTACTACATACGTTAACCTCGGTTAACGTTTTAAACTCGGGTTTTTAAACTCGGGTTTTTAAACTCGGGTTTTTTGAATTCTCGCAAGATATGTACATGTGTATGTGGGTATATTTCGCTGACTTCAATTGTGTAGATATATGCGGTATAACTGCAGAACTACTAACGCTATAGTAGCAAGTTCTGTATTTAAAAACACTCTACATCATTAATTTTGCTTTTGTTGAAATATCGAAATATATTAAATCATTGCATACATTTAGGATAAGATATTTGAAAGAAGCGTTAAAACACTGATCGAAAAATTTGAAAAAGCTGGGAGTTTCCGAAAATGAAACGATGAATATTTCAGTTTTATGAATTTCGCTTTTTTGAAATATTTCTACCGAATCCAACTATTTATTAATGTCTAAAAATTCCTAATATTACAAGTTCTATAACTAACCGTCTAGAAGAAAAAATAATGATAATTCAACGGTTAATTTTAAAAGAGGGAGATTAACATGTCAACCGTAACGATGTTAAATTTATGTAGTATTTTTAAGTATGCATAAATTTTTCTATATTCGAAATACTCAGTATATGGGTATCGGACTTGGAGATTTTTGTGCATGTAAATTAATATTGATTGTGAAAACCGTAGGCCTTGTAACATTGCAGTATAGTAAGAAAGTTAACGAAATGGCAGTATGACACACTTGTACATTACAAAAAAAAGAATATCATGAGCTTTCAAGTGAGTTAATTCTACTTTCAACTTTTTCCGAGTTATAAAGAATTTCGAAGCCTCATATTTCAAAGCACTTTGTTCATTAATTCTGCGCTATGATAGTACCGGTAGTCACATGTATATTCGAATATATATAAATGCATCTATGGAATGAACAATTACTTTGCCCATTATTTTTAACAATTATATTCTGTAATCCCTGCGAACTTACTACATTGTTCTGTACATTCTGTTAACTTTACATTATTGTTGAAATTTTGCAAATTATTCAAAAGTATGCGTTCTTCAACTATTTTAATTATTTTGTTTAATTTTTAGGCTTAATGGATCATTAACAGAAGCATCCACCAATTTTATCTAATAACTCGAATGACCATCACCAAATTGAATACAACTTATATGGTAAGTTTTAATTTCTGAAAATGTTGATTAAATTTTTATATTATTTATTTCTTTTTTTTTCTTGCTTAAAGAAATCACGTCCATTTATAAATGACCAATTAATTTTATTATACAAATATAATCTACAACAACGTTTTTGATTTACAAAAGAAATTACAAATTAGTAGAAGATTTGGTGTTATGTGTGACAAGAAATTACTTCATATGTAAAATTTTATTGCACTTTGTGCAATATTTACAATATACATGCAATAACATTGCAGAACACAAAAGGAAATTCAACACCGAATAAGCTTTATGTAAACTTTAAAATAATATAGAGAAAAATCATCATCACAAATTAGAGAATTTAATTAAGAAAATACAGTCTTCGAAATCACTGTGATAAAAAATTATTGTATAGAATTTTATAGGTAGACTGAACAACTAAAAAACAACAAAATGAAGCTCCTGAAACAGCTATTTGCAAAACCGTATGTATCTATTATTTCATACACATTTTCCACATTATTATTATATTATTTTGTTTATTTATATATATATAAGAATTTACTAATATCTTTATACCTATATGTTATAAATTTAGGTATATAAATATGTATACCATAATAATTGTAAATAAGTATATTATTATCACAGCTTTATTTAATTAACGCTCAAAATTTGATTCAATTTAAAAAGTTTTCATAATAAATCTAAATTTTTATTTGGTCTGACAAAATAGAAAACGTTTTCTAAAAATTATTTTCGCCGTCACACTCCATGTAATATTTATGTTAAAATTAAATTATATTATTTTATATAATTCGCCATTTTATGGCGACTTTCCGTACTACATTCGAATTCACGTTATTTTAATAAGTTACTGTATACATAAATGGTTACATAATTGTAAAAATGTTTAAAATAGGATTATAATATAAAGTTGGAAGATAAAGGACGGCTATAATAGGTAAAGCTAATATATAGAAATTTTTGAAATACCAGTTCAGTATACTTCAGACAGATTTATGGAAACAAGTTCAATCATCCTCGAAGACGATATTGGGATACTAGTGAAATATGATCCTTCTTTAATAACTTCTTCAAAAATCATTTTGCTAAAATTTTTCTTATTATTTTTTACCCTTTTTTGATGTTTTCTAATATTTCACCCAAAAAAGTCAAATTGTGATGATTTTAATTAAACTAGCAGTAATCTAATGCCAATAATTAATTAAGTTTTCTAAATTCTGATTCGTTGTCAAAAGTGATACTATAGCCTTCTTGAGTTTGCGGAAATTCGAAATAACATTGAGAAACAAAAGTAAGATTTTCATATTTTTTTCTGTTTTAAATAATACGGGCGATAAAAACTGATAAATTTTTGTGGGTCGTTGAACACGAAATTTCACTTTCATTATAATTTATATTATTTCATCCATCATTTATGGCGATTATATTTAGGTATTAAATCAATATTCTAACAAATTTACAAACCATTTCTAAAATATATTTTTAATAAAAACAGTTTATCAGCTACTACTATAGCGTTAATATTTTAAACAATTCTAAGTGCACATGCTCATGAGATTTTAACATTAAACTAAATCTAAAAGCGAGTGTTGATTCAATTGAAAGCACAAATCTTTTATTTTATTGTTCATTAGTTTGTTAGCTTTTGCTTTTCATACTTTTTATTTAATATTTATTTATTTGTATATTTCATTGTTTGTTGAACTTGCCTTTCATATCTAGAAGTATGTAGAATATATTGTTACTTTTTTTATATAAGTAGTAAATAGACACATACATACATACATACATATACATTATTTTTATTAGAGTGAATGTTTAATTTTTTGAATGACATTTGAAAATATAAGTAAGTTAGTAAAAAAATATTTGATATTAAATGTAATTAAAGCTTTAATGTTTTTATCAGAAGAGTTTCACTAAAATGTGTCTAATAGTTCGATATTATTATTGTTCAAATTTGACAAAAATGTCATAAAAAACGCATACCGAGCAAAATATTCCAAAATTATGTTAAAAGGTGTGTAAAGTGTATTTATTATAACAATGGAATTGTGTACTAATGGTTTTGAATTCTGAACTTACTGGTGCTTCCAGTGAAATAATAAATCTATAATATTTAAAATTCAAGTCGATTCAACTACAGTTAATGACAGAACCAGCAGAAAATTGAATATTTTGGGGCCTTCAATCAAAAATCAATTTTCAAAATTGCAATAACCCATAATCTTATACTATAATATTTATTACAAAACAATAATTATAAAAGTATAGGTAAAAGCGAATTAAGATTTCATTTGATTTCGTATAATAGAATACCTTCAGGAAAGTTTTATATTCTTCCATGTAACTTTCTTAGAATTTTTTGTTTTAATGATAAAATCTCACATCAGAACTTCTAACATAAATAAGCAATTAATACTCTTTACTGCACTTGAAGTTGTCTTAAACAACCTGTAGAACGAGAAGACATGCTGACTTCCAATCACTACATAAAATTGAAGTCTTCATGTATACATATAACATATAGTACATATATGTATTTGCAAATATATTCCGAGAAACTGCAAGAGCCATTGCTTTCCGCAAATCTTAAAACATGTGTATGAAATCAGTATTATTAAACGATAGTGAATCATAGTTGGTATAGAAAAATAATATGTAAGAGTTGCTAGTGTTCATCAATGATTGCAATAGATCATAATCCGTCCTAGACCTTGCATAATCTGACTTAAAAGAATAATGAACAAGAACTATGTGTAATAACGAAGCAAGAACCAATAAACGGCCACAGATAAAAAAAAATCTGATGTGGTCAGCACATAACCGACCGCATTGTATATTGTCTAGTTAAGTAAAAGTGTTACGGAATATTATAAAAATGTCTTTTAAATACTTCTTTCCAATTTTTAGGATAGTAGTAAGCTTATAGTTAACATACCTAGAAAAATGTAAATTTGGCTCTTAGTAGAGTTTCGCTTCGTGCTACCCGAATTCCCTGAAATGCTCGCCAGTTAACCAGAACTCGAATATTAAATTTCATGAAATTCCATCAATTCGTTCCGTACCTATAGTGGAAAATGTAAAGTACGAAAGACCGACGGACCGACAGGTTGCTAAAACTAGTTTACTTACACTTCCCTACTATGGGAAATAGTTTACTTACACTTCCCTACTATGGGAAATAGTTTACTTACACTTCCCTACTTGTTGCCATCACGTAACCTACCTATTGTTTACACAATACGGTCGGTAACAATGAGAATAGTAAAGTAAGCCAGCAATTTACGAGCACAAATGGCTACATTGTTTTTAGCATTCAATAATGACTGCATTAATAGCACTCTGAAAGGGAATAAGACATTACATAATTTTATTTTAGACCTACCATGCATGTATGTCTAATAGCTTCTTTAATGAATTGAGGATGTTTAGATATGTTATATAACATTATTCTCCCTCTAAAATTTTTCATCCCTGATTATTGTATATTATAATTGTTTTAAAGTAGGAACTAGTTTGCTATTACGTATTATAAAAATCTGTTGTCAGAGATCAATAATCTTGCTAGGTAATAATTTAATTGTATAACTAAAATTTAAATTTGTGTTTCATTAGAATATGTGAAGCGGTTGTATGTATGTATGAGTCGTGAAATTTTGAAAAATATTTCAATTATTGTATTATCATTTTTCTGGCTGCTCTTCTTTTCTCTTTTTTACATTTGCGACTTTTTTTTTCTGTAAATTGCCGTTTCTTATTATGTAGGTAAAATTTAAAGGAATAGCATCATAGCTTTTTATTATATTATTTTTGTTATAAGGAGACGTAAGTATGTATGTATAATAAAATGTTCTGTGCATGCAATGTGTGTATATACCGTCATGTTATTATTCATATTGTCCAGATAAATTGTATATATATATATATATCTACATAGAATGTAATCATAAGTGTGTATATACACATAGGTACATGAAAATATGAACTTGAGTACAGATTAGTTATAATTTACTTAAATTAGAATTTATTTAAAGAATATTGTATTGTTCATTTTCTTTTAGATACCTCGGATTAAGACGAATTTGAACTAAAAACTTGAGTTAGTTTTGAAATAGCTTTGATTGTAGAACTGTCGGTTAGAGTGTAAATATTTTCATATTTCTATACTTTTTTATTTTCTTTCCTCCGCTATAATTATAATGTTATAAATAACGGTTAAGGTTTGGAATATTTTAAACCCACACATACTTTTACACATCGCATATTTATTGGAATGGTTCTTACTTAGTTTTATTTAAAATTGATTAGTGATTTTAAGTAAAATTAGACTATTTATTTAGTTAAGCAAATAAATAAAAAAATTTTGTAAATTTAGAAGAATAATTGTAGTAAAAAAGTAAAAAAATAATTTTCTAAAGTGCTAAAATAATTTTTTTTAAGAAAATCGTTATAATATTAAATAAATAAAATAAAAAATCAATTTATATAAGTATTATGTTGATAGATTGAACAAAAAAATAATAAAATTTTTAAATTAATAAAGTGTTAACATGAGTTTTATTAGAATACTTACACGGATAAACTCATTTTATATGTATTTAAACTAATTCTTGTGAATTAAATTGTATTAATTTAAGTATAACAAGAAAAAATTGTGTGAAAATTTAATTTAAAAAAATTGAATTACTTAATTTTACTCATAAACAAATTTACTTTTATACTGTTATACCGTATAGGTAATATGTAGTTTCAATGAATGAGATGGTTGAGATTGTGTGTAAATGCAATGTGAATATATTACAGAGGTGCTTTCCTTTGACACAACTGAATTTCTTATTATATTATTATTTATTATATGAAATTGACAAACTTTTTATATGATATTTTGACGTCATTCAGCAACACTCATTATGCGATTATATAAAATGAAAATTATGCTGAAAATATAAAATTATAATAAAATTATGCTATAATTGCAAAATTGAAGACAAACTAAAATAGTTAAATATAAAAATGTAAAATAAAAGTAATTATTTCTTCAATCTAGTAAACTAATATTTTCGAAACTGAAAATAACAAATTTTAATAATTAAAGTGTGTGTAGTTAAGTTAAATGCGATGTATAGAATATCCTTAAATAAAATATTATCAAATTACAAAAAGGAGGCCTTAACAATTTTAAAATTCACTTTTCTACTCTACTTTGGGTTTGTAACGTTATATATATTTTGTGGAGACATATTACAACGCCTATATTTTTATATGAACGGATTAAGTGGTTTAAAATTTTTTTTATTCTTCAGTTTTATTTTAATATTGCATACTTATTGGCGATGATTTATTTCCATTTTCTATAATAAAACATGTAAATATGTATGCATTTAAATTAATATATTTTTACCGACCGAAATTGGATGTAATAAGCGAGGTGATGTGATGGCAACAAATTTTACATATGGAGTTTTGGGTAGGAACGCACTTCTCCATAGAAGAGAAGCGTAAATAAACTTAATAATTTTTAGAAAGGTGTCGGTCTGTTGGTTTGTGTGTGCACGCGTGTATCTCAAGTTTGGCTGAACCAATTTCGATGAAATTTTATTGTAAGTCTATTTAAACTATGGCACGGATTTTAAAGAAAATATTCAACAGATTTACTTAAAATTTCATATACAAGCTTCATTCGATCATACGCGAAACGTCCTAATTTTTGGAAGAAATCAGGTGTCCGCAACTGGACGTTTAATACGGGCCAAATATACATTTTTGCGTATATAACGAAAAATAATCAACTGATTTCATTGTTGATTATTTTTAAAATAGTGTTAAAACAATGAATCTATAAATTTTTTGAAAGATCAGGGATCGGAAACTGATCTGGGGGCCGATTTTACATTCTTACAATATCTACGAACAGACTGACGGAACTTTTTTATGAATCTGGAATACTTTTACTAATCTAGACAATATACATATATTGCGGTCGGTTATGTGCTAACCACATCAGATTTTTTTTTCTTTTTTTTACTTTTTAACTTTATTTTTCACGATAGATTGGTTTCTTAGAAAAGTGTATGTAAATATCAGTGCATATAATTTATAACTACCGTACTAAAATATTTTATTTATTGATTTTAATTTTTGAGGACTTTTATTTTCTTTTGTATAAGGTAACTATAAGGGTATTTAAGGCATTTCAGGTTAAAATTTAGAGTATAACCGTCTACTATTTTCAGTTAAACAAAAACCTGCCCTATTATTTACGTTCTTAATGCACCTACATCAATTATTTCGAATGGTTTAGTAAAAAGAAAATGAAATAATTATTTATATATATATTTCTTTTTATACACATTGACCTTAATATACTTATAATGCATACAGTAGAAACATAACAATATAGCCACAAATTTATACATAGGTAAACCATGTGCTTTGTCTTATTTAAGCGCTAATGTTCGATTTAAAATTAATTAGTTGGAAAAACTTAGTGAAATTTGTTTCTTTTAGTTCATTTAATGGACTTTCGCACATGGCATGAAAATCGACGCAATACTGGAAAATCTTAAAGAAAGCAAAAAAATTTTTTTCGTGTTTATTTATATGTTTTTTAAATATCACATTTTTAAGTAACAAAAAAATGTTATGTGTACTCAAAGCTAACTTATTAAGCCAAAAACTTCCTTCCGCCCATAAATTAATTTAGGATAATGACAAATTCATACTGAAAACTTTTCTAAATACCATGAATTATTATTTATACATAATTATGTATGCACCTTCATATATGTATGTACACATATATTATTTAAATTACGTTCAAACACTATATCTGAAGAAAAATCAAGATAACAATATTAGAATAGAATTTAAATGCAAGTACAATAGAAAATTTCAGTATTGTAGCAGTGACGACTAATAATCTTATCAATCAACGAAAAGAAAATAATTGAAAGGTAAATGAAACTGTTATATAAACTACTGACTGAAGGTTTATGTCATAATTTTGTTATATTATTTGCATACATGCTTAGATACAGGTGTACGTAATTGAAAAAAAAATAAAGAAAATTCGCAGACGGATTCCTTATATTTCTATACAAAACAAATTTACCTTATAATAATTGCATTCTATAGATATTTTTGAAAAGTATCATATCATTATCGTTCTGTTTTCAAAAAGATGGTTACAATTACGGTTCAAAATATAACAAATTAATATTTTTATTTTTCAAAAACCACTTGGGTTCTAAATATATATTAGAAATTATATGCCAGAATCCTATACAATAATACATGGCAGGATTCTTAAGATGAGAAGAACTAAATTTATAGCATTATACTTCATAGTAAATATGTCTGTTTGTAAACACATATTTTGATGAATTTGTATGAATGACCAAGAAATTAAACGAATTATCAATCAATCATTATTTTGTAATAAAATTTGTTAAATTAAAAACATTATTCCTTAAGGTGAATTCCATTGATTATTTTGACAGCTCAGGATATGATTAGATAACCTAATTAAAGTACCATAACCTATGACAACTTGAAATCTTATCATTCAAGAACTGAAAATTAATACTCGTGTCGTTTACAAACGAAATAATTATAACAAACAACATTCTTTTTACCATTTGTTTGATATTGCAAGAAACTTATTTTCGAACCAATCAATGCAATTTACTTATATATATATATATATATAGATATTATATATATATATATATTTAAGTATATTCCGTTTTGAAATATTTTGTACAAAGAGAAACGTTACAATTACTTTTTTGTGAAAGTGGTCGTCTAAAATATATGAAGCTTAATACTAATGCAATTTAGAGCAAATTCATTTTCAATAATCATTGTAATTTATCGGTGCTTATACAATATGTCGGACCTTCCATTCTTATACAACAATAAGACGTGTAACGAGTAATGGGTGTAACTAAGTTCTAGCACTATTAGGTTAGTTTGGTTATTCCGTTTTTCAATTTCAATTATTTTTATATAAGATTGCGCTTTAAAAATATAATTATAGAATTGGAAGTATCACACTTCCTTTCACGTTTATATACTCACGATTTTTATGGTTTTATAGCGATTTTCAATTTAATTTACTGATTACTCAACGAAAGTATCTAATTTCGTATCGGAAATAAAACTATAAACTGTAATATAATATACTTTTACACTTATATGTGCACATTTTGATAAATAAAAATTGTATCGGAGACTGATCTCTGATTATGAAAAGTAATAATTAAGAGAATAATTTTTTTTTAAATTTTGTCTTTTTATAATTAGTTGAATCCTCCGTTTTCTAATACGGGAAGTTGATGACGTTCGTGTTGCTTTTATAATTTGAACGAAATGACACTTCCATGTTTGAAAATCTTAAAATTTTCGAAAAATTTGTTGTATTGAATATCTCAGCACGTTATTATTGGTTACAGAAAATCTATATAAGACATTTTTAAACCGAAATCCGGATGTCGAATAAATAGAATATTTATACACAATTCAGCTTATGAATTATAATTGCTGAATTGTGTTTAGATACAGTAATAATACAATTTGGAAATAACGGAAATGTAAGAAAGAGGAAGAGGTTTCATTCTCATAATTAGTTCATTTTATATTATTAGATAATTGTTATTTATAGCTTTCGAATTACAATAGTCATTCAGTTCATAGTGATATTGGGTAGTGAAGTAGTAGTAGTACAGTAGAGAAATTACTAAAAATATGACCGTCGACGCAAAACACATAATCTAAGCGGAGTTTGATTTTTTCAGTAATACGATTTAAATTCCTGAATATAAATCTAATTAAAGTTACATCTACGTTAGGATGTTTGTCCTATATCATTTGATTACAAACCAGCAGGTATTAAAATCGAAATTTAATTTTTTAATTTCGAATTGTAATTAATTAATTGGTGTATCAGTTCAAATATTTCTGTAAGCTCTTTATCTGTATATTTAGTGTTATTCTAAAACACATTGTACATATCTTATTGTGAATGAAGTATATTGATAAAACGTTCAAGTTCAAACTATTTAAACTTGTTTCTAATCGTAACAGAAGCTTTTAGATTACAGAAGAGGCATTATTCAATCTTTTAAATTTATTAAACTTATAATTTTTTTTATTTGAATGCAATTAGTTGTAAAACAATTTTATTTAGAACTAGATCAAATTTAAACTTCCTAAATTTTTAATATTGTTCTATTTTTTTTTTGGTTGGAAATTTTTAACCGATTTTGTCTTTAATTATGAATATTTTTAAATTAAATTTATAGTGCAAAAAATTTTGCGAAAAATTAGTAGTCATAAGCAAGTAAAATTTTGTGGTTAAAAGATATTATAGTGGTCATAAAAATGGAACTGAAAAAAAAACATTTTTTAAAGAAAACTTGTTTAGAGAACTTTTTCCTATAGTTGTGTCTTAAATTCAGTGACGACAGTACGGTGTGATTCGGCTTTACTAAAATTTGTTTTAGAACGTTTTCATAAATAATTATTTATAGCATTATGAAAAATAAAAGTCTTAACTTAATCTATTTCAACCAGAATTAAAGTTTATCTAAAATATTTTGTAACTTCAAATCATTCATAAATTTCGAAGATCTAATAATTCAAGTTACTGTGAAACTTACATTAATAATAAAAAGACTTTAAATTCAATGTGGAGGTACTGCGACTTAAAAATTGTCCTTACTTCAATATTGAAATAATATCGCCTTTAAAACCTGGTCATGATAAGACGTGAATTGCCGAGTTCAGTTTGAAGAAATTAAATTTCTGAAATTAATTAAAAAACAGTAGTGCTATACATTAAGAAACTCAAAGTGTGTAAGAAATTTGAGTTAAGCGTGCGTGCAAAATATATGAAAACCGTTCATATTATTTATCATGTGTTCATGTGTACATCACGTAAGGGTGAAAACATATTGGTCTCTCAATCACGAAATGTTATTTTTTAATCTTTTGTTAATTGACATTATAGTCACCCACATTAAATTCAGGATTCTTTGATTCTGTTGTGACTAAGTAGTGTGACTGAGAAAGTAATTATAAATTTCACGTTAAATAAGTGCAAAATATCAATAAATGGTTCTTAATATTCCTAATATTCCTTAATAAAATTTCCTAAAATTTTTAATTTAAAAATGTAGCTGATCGTAAAAATATCATATCTCACTTCCAATTTTAATCTAAGGCTTTATAGGTTTGTAGGTCAGACCAATGAAAATTATCTATTAAAATATTTTCTCATTGATATTATAATAAAAATTTGAAGCACTTTGAAGACGCATAAAGGTGGAAATATATAAAGTGTTTTGTATAGAACTTTCACATGTGTTTGTGTATGCTTCATTTTCATATCTTGAATGATGTAGAAGTTTTTTAAACAGATATAGAATATAGATACGCCGGAAGAAACTATTAAACACATTTTTGCCTAATTTTTATAGAAATGTGATAAAAGGGCTTTTACTGTAAATTTATAGAATATTTTGTTTCGAAAAGTGATGTGTTTTATTGAACATCAGTCACTTATTATATTATGAAAATATGTTAAAGCTTTTTACATTTACAGTTTTTAACAATACTTATATCGAAAAACAAAGATTATTTGAGATTCTACAGTAAAATGAAGTACAGAAATAAAAATCTTAACTTTCATAGTCTCGATTACATTTTTAGTATATTAGATTTCCAAATATAATATGGGTTCTTATACATGTATCGCACATATGGAACAACAATACAGAACGGTAGAATTTTACTATTCGATCTTATGAAAATCTAAGATTTATAAGTGAAAGTAACTTTGCACAAGTTGTTTTGTATAGCGTTAAATTGATGCTGTAAAAGTGCATGTTTTGTGCTAATTCTATAAGCTAATTTTGTCAGCTATTTTGTCGTGAGCTTTACTTAAAATAAGCTGGTTTTGTGACGGCCACAAATTTCGAACTCGTACATTGAGTTTTCGACAAAAACATGTTTTTCTATGCTGGAGAAACGTAAATAAATTATTTTTAGATGGATGTCAGATTATATGTGTACTCCTGTATCTTTTAATGAAAAATTTATATCTGAGCTTTCTTTGACCATGTGGTGGATTAACGATGACTTTACGTTATTAATTTATTTAAAGAAAAAATAAGTTAATTTTCTTTGCTTTATCAAGATTTCTAAAAAAACATTTGCCAACAACTTTCGACTGAATTTCTCTTTTCACCCAATTGTAAAGAAATAGTCATCTGATTTACTTGCAAGTTAATAGTCAAATTTATATTTTGGACGGCCCATCAACTGGAAGGTCACTACAGCTTACTTAAAATTTCAAATATCTAATTGTGCTTTTTCTTCATCTTCATAATCTGGGGTGCACATGATTTTGATGAACTAATAAAAATAAATAAATAGCGATTTAAATTATTCAGAAAATAAGCATTCGTGTCGCGTACCGGTTGTTCACATCCGCTTTTTTTAGTGTAGTGTTATTCCATGGGTGCGATATATACCCATATATTAGATTATTATTTCGTTATGTCGTAAAATGTTAATATCTAATTACATTATCTATCATATCTATATTTTATCATTGAAAATAGGTAAATAAACACATTTATTTAAATATAAATACAAATTTATAATATATGTATTTGTGCTACTTGTTAGAAAAATTGTAATTATAAGAATTCTAAGAATTTTTTCATTTGTTCTTTTGACTAATCCTCCAAATCCTTTAATTTATGAATAGAAATTACTCTTACAGTTTTGATATATTATGCATCTGTATGTTATGATATATGACGTTACGTAGACATTTACCTACATATGTCTATTTTTAATTATTTTATTACTTTTCGTAATTTGACAAAAATATTATGAAATTATGATCTTTCAAAATGAACCGGATAATTCTCGCACAAAGCTTTATTCTCCTGAATATTTGAGTGTCTATATTTTATTTTTTAACATATTTTTTTTGGCAATAAAACTCCTTAAGCGGGTTGATAAACCACCTTATTTTAAATATTTTCAAATATTTTCTTATCTTGTTCTAATTCTGGAAATCATCGTAGTCTTCAATTCTTCATATTCTCATATTCAAAATTTTATATTGCTTTTGGTGTCAAAAATCGAAAAAAATTATGCAATTGCGATTAAGTGTCGTTGGATATCGAAAAATCGGATCAAATCATCTCCTTTCAGCAAAGTGTTATGGGGTAAATGTTATATATAATATGTTATATATATTACTACTGTTATATATAGTACAAGTAATTAAGAGTTACATACATATTTTATTAGAAATAAACCGGCTTCTCATGTAGTTACAGACACACATATAGACATATAGTATGCATGTAATTTGTATTTGTAAATATGAAGTATTTGCCTATCAACTTGAGTCAATATTTAAAGGTCGTCTCATGTTGCATTTATTGCAATAAGCAAATTTAAAATTAATTATTTTCAAGTATCTTCACAACGCGTCATTACTAACTTTTATTTAACTTTTTCAATATCAAATTGAATTTATTTAAGGATTTTATATTTAGCTTTTAAAAAATTTTTATTAGCTATTATACAAAAGTTTAGATTAAAATATTTTCTGTTAGGAAAACCTAACTACACGATGTAGATTAGAATTTAGTTCCCCAGGTTTTCTCGTTATTTAAAGTAAAACTCTGTCCTGATTCACTCATGATTCAGAATATCTACAATTAAACTCCGATATCTTTTGCAGAGTTGTCGGATATTTTCTTTATTAAAATTTTTTCTTAAATAATTTTCATTCCTCAATATAATTCCTTTCTTTCTTACTTTCTTCTGTTCTTGATGTTTCTTTTTTACAATTCCTCTATCATCCCGAGGGTCTACTAAATCCCCTAAATTTCTGAGGGTCTACTAAATTAAATGATAAAATGTTTATGGTTTTTCAATTTGAAAATTCCATGACTAGACTATAGGGAATAATTCCTTACTAAACAATTTTAAATTTATATGTAAATTTGCGTAGGTCCACAAATTATAATATGTAAATATTGAAGTTCAAAATGTCCGGTAAAAATACCGAAATTATTCAAAGTTGCAGTAATCATGTTGTGGGAATAAGTGGCAGCTATAATTCTGGAAACATGTCGCGCGACGTAATTGGACAATAATAATAATAATATTTTTCTAATAATTGTACACACATACATAAGTATATTATTAATTATTATCAATTTTAGTATACAAGGACAAAATATGCTATATGAATTTTAAAATTTAGAAATATTTCGAACTCTTATCGATTTCATTTTTTGTTTGTGTATTTTTCCACGATAGACTTGCCAATCTACTAAAATTCATATTGATTGTTTTGATTATTAGACCCAATATCAATTGAATATTTTGAATATTTTAGTTAAAAATAATTTCAGTAATATTATGATACAGGCTTACTGAGACAAACAGTATACATACATTCGTATAGATAACAAAGCAGACAAAGCTAGATTAATATAAAATTGCGACACAGTAAAATTTTTTAGTCATTGTTCTTATCAACTTGTTCTTAACACTTAGTATTTTTTTTTATTCAATATTTTTTTTCAGAACTCACTTTTTGTTCTAGATTGTCAAACATATGATATTGGCGCTAAGTATATTAGTTATAGTTGGTTTATTAACCTAACAAATGACTTATCAAAAAAATTTTTTTTTTATACTTTAGATACACAAAAGTTAACTTCTACTTTATATAGATAGTAATAAAAAAAAAGTAGTTAATTATTTTATTTAAAATATACATATGTACGAATATATATAATAAATGATGTATGTTAATAAAAAAAAATAAATAGAATAAAATTAAATAAATTGAAATGAAAAGTCAGCCGTTCGAAATTAAAACAATGACGAGTGAAGAAACGAAAGACTTAATAATTGTATTTAAGTAGAATAAAAGATTAAATTTTAACTAAATATTTACAAAAAAGATTAATATTTAAATGCGATATTACAATATTGTATACATAAGTACAACCCAAAGTACATAAATATAGCTGCAAATATACACATAAAATACGAATTTATTTTAATCTTAATTTTAATATTTTATTAAAGATTTAAATTTTAAAACAATGATAAAAGAGCATAAACATCTCCTCTTTTTTTTTAATAAATAAATCAGAATAAAAGATGATGAACAATTTTTCGAAACGGTACTCTGGTCTAAATTATCGGAATGTGAACATTTAATTAACGAAAAAAGAAAAAATAGGAAAAGTACCAAGAAATTAAAAAGAAAATTAGTAGAGCATTTCTATATGCATTTGCTCTAAATTTAAGAATCAAGAAATTTTCTATTTCAAAAAATCAAATTTTCTGTAATTTTCTAAAAAAAAATAAAAACTTTATTAATAATAATTATTGCTATTATAGTGTAAAATAAAATAATAGATTTTTCTTTTATAATTATTGTAACCATTTATATATATATACAAAAGAATATCCAATAATGATTGATTCTAAAGATAAACGTTATTTAGAAAATTCTAAACCTGAAGAATTAGTTAAATTAACTAGTAAATTAAATGATAATGAAAATGATATAGATAATGGAGGTGGCGGTGGTGGTGACGGTGGTGGCGGTGGTGATAATCCTTATAATAATGATAATACAAATAAATTAAATGAAAATGAAAAAAATCATGTTGATAATAATGAATTTTCAAAATTAAATGGTAATGATTATACATTATTAAAAAACAAAAATAATAATTTAAATAATAAATTAATTATAAATCAAAATAACTGTGATAATAAAAAAAATTTTGATGATTTTGAGAAACAATTAGATGATGAAGTTAATCGTTTTATTAGGGATATGCCATTATCTGAGGATACAACATGTGGATTTTGGATATTTAAAGGATCATTTTTACAAAGGTATGACTCCAATTAAATTTTAAGTAATTTAAAAAACTTTTAGTGTGTTCTATTAAATAATTAATTCAATCAATTTTCTTAAAAAAAGTGTAACAGGGACTACAGAAGAGAGAAGTTTAATTTTAAACCTCAATGTTTTTTATTGTGCAGATTTATAGAATTCAAACTTTTTTGTTATTAAATGGAATTCTTAAGATCTTTCCTGTTAAAATTATTAACCAAAACTCAATTATAAAGAAGAAATCATTGAATTCCAATAAAAAATGGTCAAAATTAATTATAGACATTTTCGAGAATTTTATTACAAATTAAAAATTTTTAAGCTTAAAATTTAAATTATAAATAAGTTGTAAGCTTCTAACCTTAATTTTAAGAAGTTACAGTTAGGATTTTAAATTTTACTAAATTTTTGAACCAAAAAAATTAGTTTTCCATGCAAAATGTCTCAGTTTAGATTCCAAATTTTTGTAAGCGAAATAATTAAACAATTTATCAAAAATAATCCATGTCGATTAAACCTTGAGTTAAACATATATTTTATTACAAATTTGCGTGTAATTATTATTAATTTTTTTATCCTACTTCGCTCCGCGGAGGAGCCTCGAGCTGGTGTATGATATCGTTGAACCATGAACCAGTTTTTTACGCCATTGAGTTTATTAGGAAGATGACGAGTTTACCGTAAATTATTATTAATAATTATTATAACAGAGTTTGTAATAAGGCATTATGTAAAGTGGCCAAGATATGATGATACTCGGTGGTACGATGGCAAAAAATAAAATGTCATATGCATTTTCTTGTTGGGCTGAACGTATTTATCACCCCATTTCGAAATTACCATTGATTTTAGAACACCTTTTATAAAATTTCAATTTTCTTTGGTATTAAGTGTTCACTGATTTTTGAATTAACATGAACAGGAATTTTTTAGCAAATGAAAGAAACATTAAATTGTTAAATACCTGTTAAACTGTTAGTAATATAACTGATTTAATTTTGACAATGAATTTCCTTTGAATTTTTGCTTGTTACTGCAATCTCTCAAGTCAAACTACAATTTATACTCTCAGTATAAATTAAATAAATTAAATATTAATAAGCGAAACTTATTCTTTATTAAGAAGCTATGTATATGCTGCCGTTTCCAAAGTTTATCAGAATTTTTCGAATTCAATTCAATGATACTCGTAAATAAAATATCTTACCGTTAGAATATCTTACAACATTCAATGAATTTAGCTTTCTCCATTAGCATAGTATCTATATGTTAACTTTTTATAGTGGAAAATATTTTTGATTAAAAATAGAAAAAATACGAATTTTGTCTTCTTAAATTTTCTTCATTAATTATTTTTTTTGTTAATTTAAAGTCAATAATCGAAAAAAATATAAAAATTTTATTAATTAAATATTATTCAGGTTTTTTATAACTTTCGAATTTATTTTAATTAATTGCAATAATTAAGTATTTCACATTATATTTATTTTTCTCTTTGCTTATTATTTATTTATTTATTAATAAAATATTTTTAAAAAAATATTTTATACAATATAGATTTGCAAATAAAAAGGCATATGTAATAATATATGGAATAGTCGGTTTAATATTTTCTATGACATACGCATATTTTAATGGTACAATAACAACGATAGAGAAACGTTTTAAGATACCATCAAAAAGTACAGGTATTATAACAGTAGGTAACGATATAAGTCAATTATTCGTATCTGCTGCCTTAAGTTATTATGCTGGTAAGGGGCATAGACCAAGATGGATTGGTATTGGATTAATAACAATTGTTGCATTTTGTTTTCTGACTGCTTTACCACATTTTATTTATGGACCAGGAGAAGATGCATTAATGCTGACAAAAGAGTATGGGACACAAGCTGATGTAAATTTAACAGAAGTACAAGAAAAACAAAAGAAACAAATGATGTGCAATAAAGGTAATAATAAAGATCAAGCAAACATTTCTGATAATTTTTAAATTTGATATTTTGTATTTAATGTATAGATGATGATGCTGTAAGTTGTATATCAGGTGATGGTAATTTAGCACCACAAATAATGCTTTTCATGGCACAATTTATATCAGGAATTGGAGGTTCCTTATATTATACATTAGGAGTATCATATATGGATGACAATATTAAAAAATCAAAAACTCCAGCACTATTGAGTAAGTAGTAAAAAATTTTTATTTGTTTTTCAGTGTAAAATAAATGCAATCATTGACTTACTTCGATCGGATTGGAATCCCAACAATGTCATGCTCCAATTTCTATTCAGAAATCACGTCTTATTTAAAATTAATTTAGCACAAATTTTTAAGAAATTCTTTAAGCAAAATATTTAAGAAATTCAAGTTCTTCCTGCTTTAGATACTCCTCTTTTTTTGTACTTTCAAAAAGTAATGTTATTTTATTACTCTTGTTATAAACAATTTAGTACAAATTAAACAAAAATTAAGTACTTAAATTTACTTTTTCCCAAGGTCGTACAATATCTTATTTATTTAGTAAAATGTCGTGCCTCAAAATATTGATAACTGCAGTCATCTATAAAGTGTTATGTTTGTGTGACACTGATATCATATAACCATTAACAGATCTGGCTTTAGTTGATTTTGGACGCCTCGCGTATTTAATATTAGCTTTACTTTTAAAATAAAGCTATTCAATTATTACTGTAATTATTGTAAACAAAGCTTAGCTATTTCATTTAGTTATTTTTAATCTGCTGGTACAAAAAAAGTCGTAAAATATGCATGAAAAGCTCTTTTAGTGCCATTAATTGCACACTTTGTTCCTCTTTGAAAAATCAAATAGCAGAGCTATTCAATTACAATCATATCACTTTGAAAGAACGAAAAAAAAATTTCAAAAGGAATATTTTTCATTGTATGTACTTCAGGGTTTTGTTTGTAGTCAACGCTTATAAAAGAATGCGATGGCAAGGCAAACAAAGTACATTTGAAGCTCAAAACTATACCGAATCACTATAACTAGAAGTTCTCCTGAATATTTGAATGTACGTTTTTATGGGATAATTTGAATGTCATAGTTTACCTATTATATGAATATTTTATTTTGTGTATTAGAACCGATCCTGTTTCATATTTCATAAATTCGCAATTATAATAAAATTCTCTACTTTAAATCAACTATCTAGTGTACGTAAGTGAAGATGATTTATAGCATTTTTAATTTTACTAATTTCGCAAACAATTTAATTGTTGTAAAGATTTGACATTCTAAAATTTTTTTTCTTTTTGTTTGTTTCTGAATTAAGTCTTTAAAATATTTAACTTTCTCTCGTTTAATTATATTTAATAGCTTATAAGATATGATAAGCATGTAGATTTTTCAGTAGGAGTAGTATTAAATAAAAATTTGTTTAATTACCTAAGTAGTTGTGGAAATAAAAAATGACAATGTTATGTGAACGACGACCAAGTTATTTTGGAAAATAAAAAAATAACACAATTTGAAGAAAATTTTTTTCTAAAATAAAGTCGCGTGCTGATTAAATGAGCAGATAAGAATTTTTTTTTTTAATTATCATTTAATTGAACATAAAGATTTGTTATATACAATTACTATGTAGGACATATGTTAATGTAGATGTTCGCTAAGCAAATATATGACGTAACTAACATGTTAATAAATTTTAAAACATTTGCAAATTTCATAAATCAAGGGAGGTGTTATTTTCGGTGTTATTTTAAATTTTTTTTTGGAAATAGTTTTTAGATTTGTGCATTAAGTTATCTCAAGTACGATTCAAATGATTTTATATGTGCTTTTGGATGTGAAGGAGCAGCATTTAAATATGTAAGATTCCGCAAACACTGCCTTTAAAAGTAGAGCCAATATGTCATATTTCTTATCATCTTAATCAACAGATTTTTTGGAAATGTTATAAACATATGTACATATATGACAGCATGTTCTTTCCGATAATGGAGTGACTTTAAAAGGTTTTCGAATATAAAATGCTCACATACATATATTCTACCAAAATAATTAATGTATTTATTCGAAATTTGATGTTTCAGCCCTAGTTGTGACAAAAAATAACTAAGAAATTTTGTAAAACAATTAGGTTCTTATGATCTTATGAATGATCTTAATTCTTATTAAGGGCAGTCTTTACACTTTCGGTGATATAAAAGGGATTATTTGAAACTAAATATTTGATTTCTGTTTATCGCCGAAGTTAACTAAAAACCTGAAGTAAATGAAAGTGAATGTGTATTAAGAACCAAATTTATATTTTTGTTCAACACATTCAATACTTAAAATTTGAAAACAGCCTTGCCTACAAAATGTAAATTTATTCTTTGGGTAAAAATTTATAGAATAAGCAACTTAACCAGTAGCTTTAGTCATCAGCAATTACTGATAAAATTAAATCTGTGTTTATTTTTCGTCGATTTCAATTGTGTTATTGAGGACGATGTTTACACATTGTATTGTATATAATAATAATTAATTTTTTTTTGTGATTAAAAACAAAATAACAAAAAAAAAACCACAAATTGGGAATACACTTATGTACGTAGATAAATATTAATTTTTATAATCGCAATCAATGTACCCCAGAAATAAATTTGTATTGGTGAATTAATTTGTTTTTAAAGTGACATGTTAATAACCTTTAAATTAGCCAGTATTTTCTTCCTTGTAAATTTTAGCAAGTTTTCCAGAAGTCAATTCGAAGCATCGTTTGAGCCTTAATTTTTGATAGCGAGTATATGTAAAAAGAAATTATCCACTGAAGTTTGAAATTCAGAATTGCGAGTAAATGTAATTGAGAAGACATAAAAGTAACAAGTGATGCTGGAAATAAATTAAAATAGAAAATATTGTACAAATGAAATTGTGTTTGTGTGTAAAAACTTCCAAAAAAAAAATGAAATTAAAAAATTTCTAATTTTTAATTTAGGAGCGCTATAGGAAAGGTCTGGTTCCTATACGGTATATGAAACAATCGCAAAAAAATTGTTGATTATTGTTTTAGATGCTGTCAGAACTATCAGCTGGGCTGCAGTCCAATTTACCCCAAATATTGATTAAACCGTAAATTTTATTGCCTTAACCCAAATGTGAATTTTATATGCTCAAATCCGTTAAACTTAAACTGAAGAAATGAGAAAGTACGTTCGCAGACAAATAGATAGAAAAGCTAAGGTTGAATCCTGTTGAAAATAGTTCTTTTGTGTTCTCCCGTTTTGGAGAATTAAATTGAAAAATTGAATTGAAGAAATTAAAATTCTCCAATTTCAAATATTGGCGATCACAATACGATTGCCAATATCTCTTGCGATCGATTAGAATGCGTTCCGATCGATAAAAAACTCTGAAAAAAATGGCAATATAATATTGCCTTGAATAACTCGTATGCGAGAATTCTTTTGTGTGTAACTAATAGATTAAAAAAACTAATAAATTCGTTTCCGAGACATCTATCAGATGAGATCGTTGTTGGTAATTGCTTGTAACTAAGCGGAAAATTTTGTTGTTTCAAATAGACAACATTAAAAAATTTTGAATTAAGAAATTTGTTGTTATTTTAAATTGCAAATTGTAAAATAAAATTATTTGTTTTGCTTAATTTTAGGTCTGTCATATTTCATGCGTATGTTGGGGCCAGCTTTGGGTTACGCATTAGCATCGTTTTGTCTACGAATTTATATTGTTCCATATTTGCATCCCGTTATAAAAAATAACGATCCGAGATGGTTGGGTGCATGGTGGTTAGGTTGGATAATCTTGGGTATTTTACTGATATTTTCGGGCTTATTCTTATCAATGTTCCCAAAACAATTACCTAGAGCGGCAGCTCGTAAAGCCGTTGAAAAAGAAAGACAAAAACAAAACTCAAATGATGTAAAGGAATCAACTGAAACACCGGCTGAACACGAAGCATCATTTAAGGATATGATCAAAACATTTAAAAGACTTATTACAAACAAGACTTTTATGTACAATAATATCGCCTCAATATTTTATTTCTTCGGATATATGCCATATTGGATTTTTACTCCGAAATATATTGAAGTACAATATAGACAATCCGCTGCAACATCAAGTTTAGTGACTGGTACAGTTGCATTAGCTTTTTCAGCTATTGGTGTGTTACTATCTGGATTTATAATATCAAAATATAAACCAAGGGCTAGATATATGGCAGCTTGGAATGTTGCTTGTGGTCTTTTTTCAGTTCTCGGAATGGTAACTTATGCATTTTTAGGTTGTCCGGGAAATGAAAATTCTATGGTTATGAATATACCAGAACCGTAAGTATATTTATTGTTTCTGTTATAATACTTAATAACTATTATACTAAAATAAATTTTTTATCAAAGAAATTCCAATTTATTGACGTGTAACTCATTATGCCAATGTGATTATGTCCGATACTCACCAGTTTGTGGTCAAGATGGTCAGACCTATATATCACCATGCCATGCTGGTTGTGAAAAGCAGTATACAAATAATAAAAATCAAACAATTTATTATAATTGCGCTTGTATTTCATCTACCGTATTTGAAAATAACGGTTTAATTGGTGAAAAACTGTCTAGATATTTGAATTCAACATCAACAAATAGTAGTAATTCAAACTCAACAATAATAGAACGTATTAAGAGAAGTTTAGAACTCTTTGAAACAACGACATTAGAAAGCATAACAGACCCAATGTCAACTGAAACAACGGCGTCGGAATTTGTAACAACATCAACACAGTTACCGATTACAACAACACAGTTACCAATGACTACAACAACGGAGCAAACAAGTATTACAACAACGTTTTTGTCTCAAATATCTGAAAAAGTAAGTTTTTGTTGCTTTAATGTTAAATAATGACAGTATAATATGAAATCCTGTATATTTTTAGTTGAATATGGGAGGACAAGCGATACCTGGAGCGTGCCCTGTCGATTGCTTTAAGTATTTCGTAATGTTTTTATCAGTAATGTGTTTCTTGAAATTTATTGGGGCAACTGGTAGAGCAAGTAATTTCTTAGTATCTGTAAGATGTGTACCAGAACAAGATAAAACGTAAGAAGTAACTTTTACAGCTTCATGGCATGTAATTTATATAAATATGGTATTTTTTAGTGCTGCCATGGGTTTAGGGTTAATGATGATGTCATTATTTGCATTTATTCCAAGTCCAATATTTTTCGGCTGGGTTTTGGATAGTTTATGTCTCGTCTGGGGCAAAACATGCTCAACGAAAGGAAATTGCTGGTATTACAATGCTGAATCCTTAAGGTATTTCTTATTTATCATTTTACAACATTTTTGCTTTATAATTGAATAAACTCCCATTATGAACATTTCAAATTTTTTATTCTATTTTCATTTTTCAACTGTCCCACTAATTTCATTTCCTGTGCAATTTCACTTTAGTAAACAAAATAAATATCATGGTTTTTTTAACTTGAATTTTAAAATTAAATTCTTTCCGTTCTTAAAATACAATGCTGATATATACGTTAAAATCAACGAAGGATACAAATATTTTTTTTTAAAAAAAAAAAGAGGAATAATAATTGAAATTCCAATGAATAGCTGATATAGTCAGATATAATCATATAAAAGTAATACAGTTATGTAATAAAATTAGAAAAACAAAAATTAAAAGGAATGTTTATTTCCTGTCTTGTTCCTAACACAAAAAAATTTCTAATGTTGAAAAAATTGTTAGAATGTATTAGGTCAGCCATTTATAGAAACCATTGCTTCCAGGTAATTCCACATTTACGCGAAACTAATGTTTCATCAATAAGCTTATAACAGAATTAATTGGGGTTTTTCGTTAAAACTTAGCTTATTTTTATATTTCTTGTGTATTTCATAACAATTGCATCCATTGACAATTCGCGCTAAATAATTTTGCCTTTACACTCATTTGTGAATTTTGTGATTATTAAGCTCGTTTTCGATTGGAAAATCATTACAATGCTTAATCTCATTATGGTTAATATAAGGCTGCTTTCATATTTCTTTTTCAGTGCTCTCATAATTAATATTTAAAATTGTTTTCGTAAAATGTTTTGTCGAAAATAAGAGAAGTATAGCACTCGTATTAGTAACAAGTTTCACATTACAAAATTCAAATATTTTGAAGAAAATTAATTGATTTGCGTATATGAATAGAGAGCAGAAGGTAGTACCAAAATAGAATTTTTAGAATTATAGAAAATATTAAGCAGCGTGATAATAGCTTGGTTAAAGCTTGACCCTTAAATAGTTGACGAAATTTGATGGTCATAGTGAAAATTTACGTATAAAAGTGATTAACAAACCTTAATTTATCATGAATGAAGAGAACTACAGTGAATTACATTGTTTAAAAATTCGACTTAGTCTTATTTACCAAAATTTTTCGACTTCAAAAGCATATAATTTCAGGAAAATTCCAATTTTTTACTTATTTTATTTAAATTTCGCCAATTTCATTAAAACAACAGAATAAAAGTTTAAATGTAAAACCTTTTTTTTATAAAAGTTCTCTTGTTGCGCCCCTCAAATTCATATGTACTACCGTTAGCTTAATGCCTGTAAATTTTAGTTGGATAGATGCTGTTTTCATCAAGTTTTTTTTTCTAATAAAATCATTCCATCATTTACGTAGCCATTAATATTTTAAAATAATTTTTCTTTTATTTTCCATATTTTAGGTACAAACTGAATTTGATTGCATCGGTATTTGTAACTATTGGTACACTGTTTGATGTTGGCGTTTGGTACTACGTTAAAGATTTAAAAATATTTGATATTGAAGTCAAAGAAACAGAGCTAAAGGATCTTGATAAAGAAGAGGAAACCACAAATGAAAAGAAAGTCGAAATTTAATAATAAAATTGTAAATAATTAGAAAAAAAAGAAGAAGAAGCAATATAATTAAAAAAAAAAAAAAAATTAAAAACAAAATAGAAAAAAAAATAAATTATTTTCAATTGATTTTTATATATGTATGTATGTATGTATAAGTTCATATATACAATATTATATTTGTACGTATGTTTATGAATGTTAAAATGTACGTATTTATTTTAAAAATTTTTCAATAATCGCAGAGCATTTATAAAAGTTTTTACATATTTTCTGTTTTGTTTTTTTTTTTGTTTTTTTTAGTATTGTTTGTTCTTTTTAATATTTTTAATATTTTCCTGTATTATTTTGTAAGATATTTTTTAATTAGATTTTAGAATATTAAAAAAAAACAGCAAAACATCTGATATAAAAATTTTAATGTTATTTTTTTTAACAAATCCGTGGTTTTAAAGCAAAATTGTCTAATTGAATAAAAGTACGCGTTTCGAGTAGTTTAACGGCTTTATCATAATCGGCAAAGCGAATGACAAATTTGGAATGAATTTGTGATATTATGATTGCCGAATTCGCCTAGATTTTAAGTAAATAAGAAGCTATGAAAATTGCCGAATAAAAATTCTGTGTGGCAGCCATGCCGAATAAAAATTCTGTTTGGCAGCCATGACGAATAAATTAAAATCAAAAATAAGTACACATTAACAAATAAAATACTTTAAGATGAATGATAATGTCATTTTTGATGTCTTGAATTAGCAACGTTTTTATCTGGCGAATCAATGATTATTAAAGGCATCATAAATTGAAATATTTCTAAATTTGCCAAGTTCATTCGATTCTTCTAGTTATTCGTTTCGCCGATCATGATAAGGCTCTAAGTACAAACATTTAGACTCATAGTTCTACCGAAATAAGTTATCAAAGAGATTTTGTCGATATTATTTGGCAATATGTAAGTAAAATAACCAACAACTCAATTTCAATTACATTTAAAAAAAATTATTGTCGTTTTAATAGATTAAGTTTGAAATAAGAATTAAGTTTATGAATTAATTTTTGTAACAAAATGGAAATTACTACCGAATTTAATTCAGGCAGATTTTGCTTTTAACCACAGAATTATTGTATATATCTTTATCGAATATCAGCACAATTGCGCTATTATGCAAATTGCCAGAATGCTATATATGAAATATTAACTTTTGTATGCGAACCTATAACATTTTTAGGTTTTGTCTGCAGAATATGTTCGCAATATAGTTGTAATGTGCGTAAAATTCTGTGTTGATTTAGATATGTCCGTCCGTCCGACAATATGATAATCCTATAAAAACTATATTTTTTCTGGCAGGGATCGATGCTATTCGCACAATCGATTTGCCCGTTACCTGCCATGCAGCTCAAAAACCTAATTTTAAAAATATAAACTAACTGCATGATATTTAGCATGTAATTCAAGAGCATATATAATTTTAATTTTGAAATAGCTATTATGTAAATAAATTACAAGATAATTTCAGTCTACAAATGTAATGTGTAAATAATTTTAGTATAGGTATACATTAATTGAATACATCAAGAGTCAAAACAATAATGAAGTAATTCGCAGATCAATAAAGATTTTTCACCAAAAGAACCTTAAAAGCTTGAAACTGCTTTCCAAAAAATTACAATAGTGTGATTTGTGATACTTTTTACATTTCTTTTTTAACATCTTCCATTTTCTTTACAAAATAACCGGCATTCTCGACAACAAATTGATTTCCATAAAAAACGAATTTAAAAAATTTTATAACAATTCCAGTCGTTATTCGCCGGGCACACTCAATTAAATTTTTTAATAATTACAATTCCAATTCAGCAACATTTTTATTCGAAATTCGAACAACATTCTTATTCGAAATAAATTTAGTAGAATTTTTATTCCATAGTCTAGTTAAATAATTTTTAATTGTGATTAGTTGCAAATATAACTTTAATTTTTTGTATATATATACCTAACATTTTTTATATAAACATGTTATATATATATGTATGTATATATATGTATGTGCATATGTATTTTGTATTTTAGAGAATTTGATTTTTTATGAAATTGTTAAATTTTTGTTAAATATTTTTATTTTAGCTGTTTTCCCTACAATTATGTAAATTTAATAAAATTATCTGTTTATAAATATTATTTAAAAAAAATATTCGTGTAAGTTATACTCGTATAAGAACATTATGCTTAGTATTTAATGTTAAAAAATTTAATATCAATAAGTATGTATGTGTATCCTTTCAAATATAATTTGAATGAAATAATAAACAAAAATTTTCTTTAATTTTTTCGCATTGGAAATTAGGAAACTTATAAACTTTGAAATATAATTCGGAGTGATGAGGAGCTTGTCTATAGAATGTCTTTAAGCTGAAACTGAAAAAAAATTTAACAGCTTTGTTGATGTTATTAGTCTAAGTCTTCTTTTTAATACTGAGAATTCCATTTGTCCTGAATATTGTTGGATTTTGAATATAAAACTTCTACAAGCAGTTTTCCACTTTTTTATTAACAGTTTTATTCAGTCTACCATACTAACTCCTTGAATTAGATGAGTTATTTTTCGTTCTTAATATAATTTTGCTGGAAATGAGAACTATTCCCACCATCCAGAGATGATTAAAAAAAAAATGATTTTCGAAACTAAAGCTTTGAAAAAATATATAAAATATTTTACAATTCATTTGTTGTGGAAGTTGGATGGCCTGACATTTTGTTTTTTATGGTGGGGAAGCGACTCCTGAATTTTCGATTTTCTAATCATTTTCGATTTTATAATTGTAGAAATGTTTCAAGCAGATGAATAAAGAGGCCGCCATATGCGCAATTTTCTTCAAAATTTTTTGATGTTTCTTATAATTGTACAATATTTTATTAGTGAAAATTCAAAAATGTAATGATAGATTTTTATTGCACGATAAAATTTACATGGTTCACGCGCTAAGTAGTTCATCTAATGCACATTTTGTATATTACCCGACATTGAAATAATATAATTATCTCTTTTAAGTAAATAATAATTGATACTAGATGTCACACAAAACAAAAATCTTAATCGGTAATATCATTTAGAACACAAACCAATTTGTAAATTAAAAAAAATAAGTAGTAGTGCCATCTATATTTTGTTATGTTATAAAAAGAAAATTTCTAGTATGTATTCAGAGCCATCTACATTGTGACGTAACAACTTTTAGGATACAAAGAGTAATTCTTCTCCTAATAAATACTAGATGCTACTGAAGTCAAATTGGTACTAAATTTATAGTGCAAATAATTAACCATAGATGGCACAGAAAGAAATCGGTAATATTAGCTTAAGCACAAACCATTTCATAACTCTTATAAAAAAATTTAATATTTCATGAACCTTGTTGTATAAATTAAAAATTTTCATTTAGATATGAAAAAAGAATTCGTAGCATGTATGGAGAGCCATCTATATTTTCTAGGAACAACTTTTTATGAAAATAAAAATAAACGAAAAATTTCTCCATGTGACATTCATAACATTCTTTTCAGTTTTTTAGCACCTTATCTTTATCTTCAAAATCTACATCAGATTTTGTACGAGAAATTTATTTTGTTTTGAGCTAGAAATTGATTGTATGTAGAGAAATAATCAATGTAAATCTTTACAAACACAAAAATCGACAGTTCATATGCAAAGAATTAAATGAAAACTTATTTTAATAGGTTTTTTATGTGAGTATATTTGTTAAGTAGCTTACTACACATACAAATATTTTGCGACAAACAATTTTTATTTTCAAATCCTGGAATCATAAAATATTGCAGGCCGGAAGGCGAGAATTATTTTTAATCACATTTGTCGATGTCAAAGGTTATGGATTTTATTACCGACCGCATTGTGTATAGGTAAGGAACCGATTTTGATGAAATTTTATAAGTAAGTTTATCTCAACTAGGCCTCGGGAACTGAACTTTATCGCGGGCCTGTTTTACGTTTTTGATCATTATGAAGAAAGTGTTCAACAGATTTATGTGAAATTTCATATATAAGCTTCATTCGACCGTACGCGGAACCTCCTAACTTTTGGAAGAAATCAGTTGTCAGAAACTGGAGGTTTACTACGGGCCAAATATAAATTTTTGCGTATATGAAGAGGAATAATCAACAGATTTCATTGAAATTTAATATTTAAATTTTTCGTATTAAAGCAATGAACATATAAATTTTTTGGAAATATCAGCGTTCGAAAACTGTTCTGCGGGTCGATTTTACATTTTTCACCATATTTACGGAACGAATTGATGGAAGTTCTTGAAATTTGATATTTGAGTTCTGGTTGTTACAAAAACTAACTGGCAAGCATTTCAGGGAATTCGGGTAGCACAAAGCGAAGCTCTACTAAGAGCCAAATTTACATTTTTCTAGGTATGTTAACTATAAGCTTTCTAATGTCCTAAAAATTGGAAAGAAGTATTTAACAGACATTTTTATAATATTTTGTAACATTTTCACTTAACTAGACAATACAGATTGCCGTCTGTTATGTACTGACCACAGTTATGTACCGATTTTTTTTTATTGCTTTTCGGTGCAAAGCTTTTAAAAATTTTCCTAGAATTTTTACTTAAACATAATTTACGTTAGTATAAAAACTAATATCCTGCTCTTGAATTTAAATAGCGTACATTCATTTTAGTCTTCAAATCAGTTACTCCTAGCTTTATTTTTATCCTCATTGTAAGCTATAATAGATAGGGATAAGACATTGCATATAGATTCTACAAATTTTGTATTCGGAAAAATTTAAAATTGGATTTGATAACAAACAAAATCAGGTATTCAATGTACACCTACAGTAATGTTAGTCAATCAAAACCAATATGAAAAAAAATAAAATTCAATTAATTCTGACTGAAATGCTGGTATAATTTTTAGCTCATTACAAATTATTTTAACCAAAAATGCTTAAGAAATTATTCGAAATTTTAATTGAAAAAGAGAAACCACAATTTAGTATTAATTAGTGATATTGATTTTATTTATATTTTATTTACACACATACTCATTCCAGCACATAAGCTGATTTGTAAAAAGGTTAAAAACTTTCTTTAACTTTTGAAATTTCAAGCCACATAGTAATTATTTAGCATAGGTAAATTACAGTTAAATATTTCTAGCTGTCAATTAATTTAATTCGATTTTGAAGTAAAAAATAATTTCAAAATGAAATTTTGTTTTCACTTCTATTTACTCATTAATTAAATTAATCTCACATTTGGATAAATAAATTTTCTGATAAGAAATGGAGAAAATTAGTAAAAAAAATTAAAATAAATTAGTTTCCGTTCAGTTGTTTTTCATTAAGAAGAAATCTTACATTCTAATATTAACATTAAGTAGAATACATACTATAATGATCGAAATGAATTTGAGTTGTAATACAGTGCAACTTCTATAAGACGAACTTCTCTTAAATTAAAACTGCTATTAAACGGAATTACATTTTTTCTTTCTGCTTTGGATTTTTACATTTCTTTTCTATATTTTTTATGAAAAAGCGAAGAAACAGCGATGACTTCTTTTTTTGTTAAAAGGCATTCTGATCAGTTCATTCAGAATCGCGCAGCACCGCGAACCGGAGAGATTTTGTCCGCTTACCGATAAGGAATTAATATTGGCAACGCGATATGGTGCACAAACCTGTTAAGTACATTCCGAAATGGGTCAAACATGCCAACATAAGGATTTATAAATTTATTTGCTCACGTTTTTTTTTCGAAATCTAAACTAAATTCAGCCTCATTTATAATATTTAGTTGGCACATAAAATTTAATTTGTGACAAAGAAGGATTCATATATATGCGACTAACAGCATTCATCCCCTTTAGAACAATTCCATTTAGACTGTACAGTTGACTCAGCTTTAAGAACAAAACTCAAAACCTTACATTTGCGTTAACGTTAGGCTATGTCTCGTTACTAATAACCGCTTTTACTTTAAAACACTTTTTTATAATAATTGAAATTCGCACTATCATGCAAATCTGCGAAGCCACACAGAATTCAATTATTTACAGAATTAATAACGTCATTATGTGAAGGAAGTCAGAAAGACATCATGAAATGATGGCCGCAAAGAAATATTATAGCTCCTGTTCGATAAATAAAACTAAACCGACAGCAAAATTTTTCAAAAAAAGAAAAGAGGTACCATTACTACATTGTTACGGGACATATACTTATATTATTCACTTTCTAAGTTAATATTTTGGACTGTTTCATACCTTCTGATAGATTACGAACAATTTTTTGTATCGTATCTACTATTCTATTGAAATATGTAGATATGATTAATGAAATAGATTTTCTCCAGTTGGCTAAACTAATCTTATTTATCTTCATTGTTTTCGTTTTACTGTTCAATTTTGAATAGATCACATCACACCAAACAACTTAATTACGGATTTACTTAATTACAGATTTCTAAAGAAAAGGTATTGTAAAATGTATGTATCTATGTGTAAATAAACTCTTAAAAATCTTTTATTGATAACTCTTGATGATTTTACCTTTTGTTTTAGAATTTTTCTTATATCATAGTTATACTAGTATACATATTATAATAATAAATGTATATGTACTCATTTCCAGTACGTTTTCCTATTAAACAACATTATTATCATATTGATACCAATGCCTAAATACTCAAATGTAATGATATATTTTCAAAATATACAAATTGTGGTTAAAACAGTCGATTTGAAAGCCATTTATCCTTATTCTATTATAACTCAATCTTAATTTCTAAATTTTTTTTTTGTGGTCTCATGATATTTAAGGTATTGATTACTAAATATATAAATGTGTGAAGATATCTAAAGTACTAAATATACCTAGATAGTATAGAAATATATCTTGACCCTGCTTTAGTACTTAAAATTCTAAGGATAATATACATGCTTTAGTAAAATTTGAAGAAAATGAAAAAAAAAAAATATTCGAAAATACAAAAAAATAAAATATAAAACTAAATTGAGACAAATTATTTTACTAAAATGCCTGATGATTTTTAAGACAATTGATTTACAGTACAATGCTTGATTATGAGAACAAATTTATAATGTTACTGAGATACTTAAAAGGAAATAATTATTAAGGTAAAATTCCGATCCTGTGTTTAATAGTTTGAAATTTGCTAGTTCAGGGCCTGATCGTGTGTCTCTCTACTTTACTCGGCAAGTGAGGAGAAAATGAATAACTGTCATGTATTAGTATAAAGTAATTTTCGATTGAGAACAATTATCCGGTATTGAGTATCTCGTTTTTTTCCTTAAATGTATACAAAATTTATTCTGATTTGAAAGTCAGTAAAAAAGCGCGATACACTATTAGGCTGTTAATCTTTGGCACATTCTCATTACAAATATTAAGAAAATGGATTAAAATTTTTGAAAAAGCACAAATTTCTTATAATTCACTCTTGTTATTTTTTATAATTTACTCTAATAATTTATCTATCTGAACCAAAGACATTTTCAAGCCCTGCAAACTGTGACCGTTGGCCATATCTTATATTTTTCACCGTATTAAAAAAAACTAGAAGTAAATGACATACTCTAGAATTGACACTTCAATTTAATTGTCATCTCCGATCGATTTTCCGATAACATTCTATATGATTTCTGTTCTACACGGTAACTTACATGAATCTCAAATTTTGATAGAATCAACAATTGCTCCCATTAATTACATACTATTTTCTTTTAACTTTGTTTGTATTCGACTTTAATCCAAATTCATGTTTCCTTCAACGTTTGGTTTGTCAATAATGACCTGAAAACTTATGATTTCAACTCTTTACCTGTAATTTTCAAAAGAAGAAAACCTTTTTTTATTACATAATTATAATGTGGTTTATATGTGGGTAATTATGGTGTGGTTTGCTTTTGAAAAGCTCTACCTGTTATAAATTTGGAAAACCAAATCACCATACATTACAAGGCGAGCCTCTTAAGATTTTTTACAAAAAAAAAAAATAAAATTATTTGGAAACACAGTTTGGGCTCCCTATTTTCTTTCGTTACTGTTAACTAAACTGTTAACAAAGATTACACGTTTCTGTTTTACTAATAAGTAATACTATTAATATTAAAATAAAAAACAAAAAAATAAAAGATGGAGAAAAGAATTCAATTTTTCTTGAGGTTTTTGATAAATTATTGAAATGGAAAAAGATAGTAAAATAACAACAAGATTCATTACTGAAAATAAATAAAATGAATGTCCAGTAAATTAATATGGGCTTTTGTTTTTTTCATAATGAAAAATGGTTAAGATTTCATCATAATAAAACAGTTAGGTAGTTTAGAAAAGGCCATTGAAAGATAATAGAATAAAATTTAGATTTTTATTTTTGTGGAAATTTTGAAACAAAAAAGAAATGTAAAGTGTTACCCTAAATTCATCTCGAAACGTTTATTAATATAAAAAGAAATTTGTGAAAATTTTAGTAAGGAAGAAATTCTTTTTCCAATATTTATGACATCGCAATACCACATTGCTTTCTAGTGCCATTATTACAATGCCACAGTTAAAATAAGGATTATTAGATCCAAAATTTGCAATAAAATTTTTGTTTTTTTTTTATTAAATTCAAAAAATAGTTTGGAACGTCTCCTGTCTATGATATGATAAAGATAGGTTTTGGCTTGTATGTAAAAGTAGGTTTTTGGATCAACAAAGCATTCTAGTTGTTTTTACTCTGATTTGCGGACCACTACTTTAAATCTAACTCTACAAGAATCTAATCAATGGAATGAATCCATTTCTTTTACATATATAGAATTCAAAAACCTAAAGATTCTCAGAATAATTATAATTTATTGTACTTTCCAGAAAGCATAATGGAAAATTTAAAAAAAATAATCAAATTACTTACTATCAGAATTGTTTTATTAGCATAGTTTTATTATTAAATTTGCTTTACATTTCTAAAAATAATAAACCAAATAGAACTGAAACTAATAATTATAATTCTAGCAGTACTATTGAAATGGTGTTTCATTTCATGTTTTCTCTAAAAATCTCAGTTTAATAATAGAACAGCTTATTCCACAATTTTTTTTTTCAATTATTATTACTTTTATAGTTCCATTTT
Source organism: Condylostylus longicornis (assembly GCF_029603195.1). NCBI lineage: Eukaryota > Metazoa > Arthropoda > Insecta > Diptera > Dolichopodidae > Condylostylus > Condylostylus longicornis. The sequence continues at coordinate 6,269,041 of NW_026578017.1, read as the reverse complement.
TTAGAATTATTTAAAATTTTCAACCCATAATTTCTAATCATTTCAAAGGTATGTAGGTACAGTAAACATCGGTGGAAAATACCTCCAGCATTCTAATGAAAAATTTCCAACTTTATTTTAACACAAAATTATGTTAGGTACCTCAAGCTTTTCTAAAAATTGAAATCAAGGATGGATTAAATTTGTAAGATTCATTTGCTGTTTGACCTAGTAGTTCTAATAGCATAATTATGCGCTCAATCATTTAAGTCGACTGCATTTAAATCCAAATGTCTTTAATAAGTCGATTCAAAAGGCACTATTGCGGAAAAGGATTTTGCTTAATAGATTTACTTTAGACCTTTAATTTTACTGATACAATATTGGCAATGCAGCTGACTTTAAAAATCGACAATATAGGCAAATGCCATAGCGATAGTAAGTTTTAATAGCAATTATTGACTTTATATTATTACCTCAAAATAAGGCGGATATTAGCCTTACTTTGAGACCATTGAGATTATTTCTTGAATATTCAATAATTTTAAATTACAATATCAGACTCAAACACATGGGACATTTGAAGAGCTATTTGTAACTGGGGTAGTATTTTCCTTGTTTATGAATTGCTTATTCATCCAATGCAGTTAATTTATTCATAGGTTAAGTTATGTCTAACAAGTAATAAGCTACAATTTTTATTTGCTTGCATTATAGCTCAAATTTTGATAAAGTTAGGATAATGTAACCATAAAAATAGTATCAAATATTGGTATACTGCAAAATCTTCCCCCATTATGAATTTAGTCCATTTGTTGGGTATTTCCTGTAAGACAATATCGGACGTTTAATTAAAGGTGTACATTAATTCAAAATGCATGTATTCATACTTAAAATAATAATGCAAAACATTTGTATAAGTACTATACATTTCCTTCTTCAAAATTCCTAGAAATAAATTTATGTTTTATTTTATTTAGGTTTATTATAATTGTTTAGGTGAAATGAGTAAAAATTTTATTTACATATAAGTTAGTAATAACATGCTAAATAATACGAAAAAGAAATAGTTTGAAAAAAAAACGTATCAGATAGTAACATTTAAATTGGTAAGCATAGAATTATTTTAATTGTTCAGTGGATCCTGTTCGAAAAATTATAAAGAGATAGTCATTTAGCTTATGTTGATGCAGGACAATTGAAAAAAATAGCTTTAATTAATTGAAATAAGGCATTGCTACAGAACGTACTCTAATATATAGAAAAGCAATCATGAGGGAATAGTCAAATCGAATAGTCAAATGAGAATAGTCAAAATCGAATTTTGATTTAATATGAATTTGAACAGCTCCGTTGATGATATATTGTTGAACACTACGGAATCACGGTAACCTAAATATTCCCAGAAATTTTTTTTTGCCTTCCACAACATCAGCTTTAAAAACGCTTTATGTTGGAAAACTGTTGCAGTACAAAAATTCTGATGTGGTCAGCATATAGCTGACCGCATTGTGAATTGATAAAGATTATTTAAATGTTTTTTAAATACTTGCTCCCAATTTTAAGAAAGTAGCATTCAGTTAACATTTCACAAAAAATGTATATTTCCTTGTTGTATATGTATGTACATTCCTGAAAAGTTCGGGCGCTAGTTTTGGTAACAACCAGAACTCAAATATTAAATTTCAAGAAATTCCATCAATTTGTTCCCTTCATATGATAAAAAATGTGAAATATAAATAATAAGTACTCGTATACGTTTATTTTTTTAACATCCCGAATTTAAATATTAAATTTAAAGGAAATTACTTTCCGACATCTCTCAAAAAACAGTTTATTGTTGGTATCATCACATAACCTCCCTTATTGTATGCGATGCAATACATTGTTTATAAAGTTATGAATTTAAACAATAGAGTAAATACTACAGCCAAACAATAAAAAACTTGACTCAAATTAGTGGTTTGCAAAAGAGCACATTTTTACTTGAAACTTGATTCAATATAGTTCAGTAGTTCAGCAGTTTTAGTAAAAACTATTCAGCAAAATATTAGGAAAATATTGGGGAAGTTGCCAATCTTTGATTTTTTGTAGTGAACCTAATTTATAACCTGTGCATTTTTTAAAATGTTTAAAATCAAAAATTAAGGCTAATACGATAAAAATACATATAAGGACAGATACAAATTTACATACATACATTTAAATATGAGAGCAAAATAGTTAAGAAAACTGTTAATTTTTAATGGAACAGAATTAGTTTATACCAACTGGGTACTAATGTTAAAGGTCCGACCTCTTTTTATAAACACAGTGTTGAATTTTCATAAACATAATTTTGTTACTGAAAAAAAAATTATTTCTTAAAATAAAGGAAAAGTACTGGAATAAAGAAAAAATCAGCCCTTTATTGCAAATTTTTTTGCATTTCGAAAAAAACAAAATATTATCTTTTGTGACGAAGAAGTTCCTACGAAAAAAAGAAATGAGAATTGAAAATAAAACCCATAAACATGTACATATATGCATATTTACACACACTTATATAATACATACATATATAATTAATTTATTTGTACCTCTATACGTACATGCTTACCGGTCCTCCGCATTGTAATTGCAATTTATTCTGACCTACATTAATACTAACATTTTTGCATCACTTAATTTTTAATATTGTGATTTTTATCTAATTTCCCGAGAATTGAAAGAAAAATATTATAAAAAATGTCTTTGTGTATACACCAGTCATTTTTGCTAATATACACTCTTAGAATCCATTGTTTTACTATTAGTAAGTTCCTTGTACCACAATACCCACCCCACAAACTTGTAACTACATAACTATAGGCTACAACTATAAAATATTTTATTAGAAAAAATTTATATGATGTGCCCTAATATAATTGTGTGTATATGTACATTTATTTAAACACAGTATAAATATTTGAAATAAGTGGAACATAAAGTATTCGAAGAATAATGAAACCTACTATAGCTAGTCCGTATCGTGCTCAAATCATATATTTTTGTTTTACTTCAAGTTTTAATATAATGATGTGGTTTTACTTTTTGTTTTCGTGACGCTAATTGAATAATTGAGCAAAAATAACACAGTGTCAATAAAAACTATGGTAATAAAATAATATGGAAACTAAAATATACAAAAAAATTTCTATAACTTTTAAAGGATATTTGAAAGTCGTCAACTTTATGTTGTCGTAATTCTAATCGCTATTTTACATTACTTTTATTCTTAATTTATTTAATATGTAGGTACAGGAATTGCATAAACTAATAAATTTATAATAATATATTTGAATTGTTTTTCCATTTCATGTTTTTAATATTTAATTTTAATTCTTTTTTATTACTAAATTTATAGGAAACTAATAAACTGAAATAGATAGCCAAAATGCTAACTCACAATTCTATAAAAATATTGTGGAATTGCTCTTTTAAAATTCTGGATTAATTGAAATTTTTCTTTTATAGATCAATTTGGATTTTTTAATTAACTAAATTCTAAGTAATTGCTAATATAAAACTAATCACTTTTTATACCATTTGTATTTCAATAGGCGGTAAATAGACTGCTTTGTAAAATTTCAAGAAGTTTTTTTTATAAAACTTACTTATTTACCTTCGAGAATAATTGCGGCATTATCAGTCTTGAGGATTTCACTTCCAAAAAAATGAAAATTGGTAACACGTGAAATTAAGCCCAACTATTTCCATATTTGTTTATAGGATTAACAATGAATTTTAATATAATGCACATATGCTGAAAGATCAGCACAAAAAGTTCATAAAAGTTCAAAAAGAAAAATGTTAGTCGATTACTCGTTAATATAATCGAAATAAAGGTTCCTAAAAATGTCAATTACATTTCAGAATTGCAATTAAATAACTAGTTGATAATTAAGGCATTTAAAATTAATAAAAAGCAGAAATAGTGAGAATTGTTTTAGTTTGTAGTTTTTAAAAAAACCTTTATAATCTTGAAGTCCAAACGGTTTTCTGCTATATCTCCTGGATCGTAAAAGGTTTTTATACGTTTTATATTCAATTAAGCCATCAAAAACTTGAGTAATGGAAAAAAATCCGCAAACTCTGTTTTGATGTTTCTGATGGTGAAAATTTTCATCAACAAAAATAAGTTTCCAGTAAAAACCTGTATACATATTCTATACACATAATTCTATCAGCATTCTATGTATATTTCAGCATTCTATCTTCGAGGGTATTGAGGTTTTTTAAACATGTCCACGGACGGACGGATGGATGAAACGCACTTCTCGATGGTAGGAAAGTGTAAGTAAACTATTTTCAGCAACCTGTCGGTTTGTGTGTGCACGTGTGTATCTCAAGTTCGGCTGAACCGATTTTGATGAAATTTTATATGTAAGTTTATTTCTACTATGGCACAGATTGATCAACTTTTGGGATATATCAGACCTCGGTACGCGGAACCTCTTAACTTTTGAAAGAAATCAGGTGTCAGCAACTGGGGGATTACTACAGGCCAAATATCAAAATCAATCGATTTCCTTGAAATTTAGTATTTAAATTCTTCGTACTAAAACAATAAACATATAAATTTTTTGGAAAGATGAGGGCTCGGAAACTGATTTGAGGGTCGACTTTAAACTTACTGGCGAGCATTTAGGGAATTCGGGTAGCACAAAGCGAAACTTTACTAAGAGCCAAATTTGCAATTTTCTAGGTATGTTACCTAAAAGCTTACTAATTCCCTAAAAATTGGAAAGAAATATTTAACAGGCATTTTTATAATATTCTGTAACACTTTCAATTAACTAGACAATACACATTGCGGTCGGTTTTTTGCTGACCACATTAGGTTTTTTTATGCAAATAGATCTTTTCAAGAAATTTTTACCTCTCTCCCCACACTAACAGTTTAGACTTAGACCATCAAAAATCAAAATCCTAAAAATGCCATAAATTGGCAATTTGTTGTGACAAAACCTCAACCATAATTTGTATTCTCCAAACGTCAAAAACTACACACTTGTTAAGAAAATACATATAGTCAAACATTAGAACTACAAAATGACTGCTGAATTTTACCGCTATCTTAAAATCGTTGTTTTTCAAATTTTTGAGATCGTTTTTCAATGTTATTTCAGATATAATAATAATTTATTTAAAAAATTTTTCCCACACAGCCCCTTCACACTCTCCCCACCTGGGATTAAATCAAAATTTGAAATTCATTGTTGAACTGCTTATGAAAGAGTAGATGCGGTTTCGTTTTTAATAAACAAAACACAAATTAAATTTGTCGTAATCAAAAGGCTTAAAATTAAATTATTGTATACACAATTTTATATGTATGTAGATATGAACATTTTCCATTTCGTATGATTGTATTAATATGAATATTAATATTAATAAAAGTTATTTATTAGCAGTAACGCTTGTTATGACTTTTGGATTTCTCATTTTATCTACGTAAAGGAACCACAAAAATTGCAAAACGTAGAATAAACTTTTTGTAAACCAATACATTAAACTTTCTAATTTTAGAACCTGTAGAATAACATAAATTTTCAGCACATGTCATAAGATTGGAAAAACGTCCAATATAGAATAAAAGTAAACATAAGCGTAATATATTCCAACAAATGATTTACGTTATGTAAATATTTATTTTACTTATGTTTGTGTAATTATGTAAAGTTTCTGACATAAAACTAGTTATAGGTCAGGTACATATTATTTGATTAAAATTCAAACTCTTCAAAAAGCTCATTATTTCATTTATTTGTGGTTAAATCGTAATACACGCTTACAGTATATTTAAAAAAGAAAAATTGTATTTTTGTTCGTTCGCCTGTCTTGTTTTTGTCTGTCAACCAAATTTTTAACTCGGTGGAGAAAGAACAATTAAATTTTGTGTATTAATAGATTCTAGTAAGCGCATAATTTCTTTAAAATAAAATTTATTCGTATTTTGCCTCACCTCTAAGTTATAGCCCTTTAAATTTGTGAAAGTTTATATATGGCAAATTATTGCACATATCTAAATTTAAAACAAGACATTCTTTGATTATGAAATTAATAGGATCATTTAATTCATAAATTAACATTATAATTAAACAAATTCAATTATAGCAATTAATGAACAGTGTAATATCATAAAAATGAATTTTCTCAAATAAACATTACAGAAGTAATTAAAAGCTTTATCTGAAATGCTCAAAAATACTTGTGAATGTATGAAAAACAAAAAAAAAAAATTAAAATTGAAAATTAAAACAAAAATCTGATTTGGTCACCACATAACCGACGGCAATGTGTATTGTCCAGTTAAGTGAAACTGTTATAGAATATTATAAAAATGTCTGTTAAATACTTCTTTTCAATTTTTAGGACATTAGTAAGCTTATAGTTAACATACCTAGAAAAATATAAATTTGGCTCTTAGTAGAGTTTTGCTCTGTGCTACCTGAATTCACTGAAATGCTCGCCAGTTAGTTTCGGTAACAACCAGAACTCAAATATCAAATCTCAAAAAATTCCATCAATTCGTTCCGTAGATATGGTGAAAAATGTAAAATCGGCCCGCAGATCAGTTTTCGAGCTCTGGGCTTTCCAAAAAATTTATATGTTCATTGTTTTAATACGAAGAATTTAAATATTAAATTTCAATGAAATCGGTTGGTTATTTCTCTTTATATACACAAAAATGTATATTTGGCCCGTAGTAAACGTCTAGTTGCTGACACCTGATTTTTTCCAAAAGTTAGGAGGTTTGCGGACGGTCGCGCTGAGCTTATATATGAAATTTCAAGTAAATCGGTTGAATATTTACTTCAAAATATTCAAAAATGTAAAACACGCCCACTAAAAAGTGCAGTTCCCAAGGCCTGATATATTTAAAAAGTTGATCAATCCGTGCCAATATGGAAATAAACTTACATATAAAATTTCATCAAAATCGGTTCAGCCGAACTTGAGATACACGCGTGCACACACAGACCGACAGACCGACAGACCGACAGGTTGCTAAAAATAGTTTATTTACACTTCCCTACTATGGGGAAGTGCAATCCCACCGAAAACTCGATATGCAAAATTTGTTGCCATCACATCACCTACCTATTGTTTACACAATACGGTCGGTAAAAATTATGTAAAAAAATTTTCATACAAAGCTCACAAGTTAACCATTAAGATTTCGTGAAAAAATATTTCTTTAACCCAAGATAGCCAATGAAAATATTATTTACGGAAGGAAGCCTTCAAATCTTTTCTAAATTGCCCAATATTTCTAGTAACTCACAAATTAATGAGCTAGAGAGGAAAGAGACGGCAATAGGAAAATTCATAAAAAGGGAGAATCCAGTAACAAAGGTTTTTGTAACAGAGGTTCCTCTTTTGCACATACGAATATTTATTCTATACCTTGTGTTAATACCGTAAGTTTAATTATTATTGAATGACTAATGTATGTATATATTATTAACTTTGAATAAAACTTCGTCTTAAACGATGTGAAACAGTATATAATTTATTTAGCCCTTTTTGTAACACCTCAACATTATTGTTCTTCCGCAAAAAGAAAAGAAAGCTTTTTTGTTTATCGTACTTTTAATTTTGTTTTTTTTTTATTAAACTATCATTTTGTATTTTCCCACAGAAGTTTGCGATTATAAAAATACAAAGTTGCATACATACGTATACACATGCTTCCTATTTTATCAAAATAGTTAATTTAAATACAGTTTAAATTGGATATCATTTGTTGCGAAATGTTTTACATTATACAATGTTAATTTAAGTTTACTATAATATCGACCTTGCTTAAATAGAATTTAATTTACAGTTGTTCAGTTACAATTTTCATTCTTAAGGAAACCAAGCGTTGTTCAGTACACTTTATGCATTTAAATTTTCAATTCAAATCTAAAAATGAAAACTTAGTGGTTAAAATTTGCATACATACAACATTGAATTGAATATATTATTTTCACTTCGACAATATTTTACAATTCCTGAATCATTTTTATAAATTTTAAATAAGCAAATCAGTGTTATTTTGAAATGGGTACTGCAAATATCATTTATACTTCAAATAATTAAATAACAATTTTTAATTAATTAATACAAAATAGAACTTATTGGCATCAATATTATAATTATAACGAGTCAAAATGCAAGACAATAAAAATCGTGATAGCACAAGTGAGAAAGAAATGCTTTACGAAATTAAAATGAAGGAACTATTTTCAAAAGAGTTTTTAAATTTAAATTATGACGGTATAAAGTTTACAACAGATCCTTTCATTGAAAATTTGAAAACTTTCTTTAAGAGCAAAAAAAAGGGTGTTACAATTATAACACAATATTCAAGTATCACAAAATATAAAATATGGAATTGTATAGCTGAGAAATTCAAATTAAATCAAAATGTCATTTGTTTACCTTACAAAGATTTAAAAATAATAAAATTGCAATCTTTCATTAAAAATTACTTAAAAACTCGTGATATAATTACAATTTTATTAATGGACAGTAAAATTGATACTGAAGATTCAAAAGCAAATGATTTGACAAATGTTATGACCAGTCATAGCAAATTGTTAATAATTTCAAAACATAAATATGAAACAAATTTCAAAATAATAAACGATAACATCGAATACAAATATTTGGACTATGAGTCACGTCAAGTAATTCTGAATAGAATTGTTAATTTTCAAGGGAATGAAATCCCATTAAATTCATTATTTCCGTATAAAGAAGATTTAGCATTATGTGAAAAATACATTACGTCAAAAATTTTAGTTCATTTAATGGAAAATGTTGATATCTTATGTATAGGGGAGACTTCAAGTAATGATGAGGAGAATTTTTCTCTACCGAGAAAATTGATTACACCAAATGGAAAAATTATAGCTGAAAGAAATTTTTTTACCGAAATAAATAATAATGAAGAGAATATTGCAATTATAAGTGGTTCAACAAAATGTGGAAAATCAGTACTTTTAACAAATTTATTAAAATATTTTCGAATTTATTGTCGCGATGAAGGGCGTTATAAGTGGATATTTCGTGTTGATTTGAGCAATCCAAAATCAATAATTGAATTAAAAAAATTAAGAAAATTTAATGAAATGAATATGAGATTTATATTGAAACATGATTTAATTGAAATTATTATTAATTTGTGTAAAAATGAATTAACTGGTACATTTTATGAATTTAATGAACAAATTTTGAGACATCATTTAGAAAATAATCGAATTTTTATAATTTTTCATGACATCGACAATATTGGATGCTATGATATTGATTTTTATTTTCTAATAAGACAAATTTTACGTTTCTTCGAGAATACAAACATTATAATAACAGGAAGACCAATAACAGTTGAAAAATTAATTGGAAACATTGGTTCTAATATAGTTTATTTGTTGAAAAGATTTGAGAATGAACAACAAAAATTAATGTTATCAGAATTTTGGAAGGTTTCAATAGGAAAACTTTTTTCATTAGAAAATAAAAAACAAAACTATGAGAAATTTGAAGAGAATTTTTTTAAAACACTATCAAAAATCTCTACAAAAGAAGCCATTTTGAATATTGGTCTCTCATTTATAATATATATGTATTGTTCGATTTATACAATTGATCATGAGAATTATATTAAATATAAAAATTTAGAGGATGATTTCAATATTTTTGAATTATACGGTATTTTTTGTAAAACTTTATTTACAAAAAAATTTCAAATTAAATCTTTACCATTAGAATCATCTAACGATACAATTGTTGATGAATTATATTTGAAATTTGAGAAAAATCATGAAATGTTGGCTGTTTTGTTGTTACTTAATGAAAGAGATATGCGAAATATGAAATTAAATGAATTGTTTGGAAAAAATCGTGGTACAAATATTATAAGAAATTTCACATATAATGAATACAATTACAATATAATAGCAAAAGTTCTTCTTAATCAACCAATTTTCTTGGACTTATCATTAGCTGAGTACTTCCTTTTAAAATATTTCATTAAATCTTTAGAAAATAGTCGAGATATTTTAATAAGCAAATATTTCATCACAAATATTTTTGTTGAATTTAAAAATATTAATCTTAGAATGTTTTTCAATGAATGGTTAAAAAAGGATTCACTGGAAAAGAATAACTTAAGTTTATTAGTTATTAAAATTTACAGAAGACTTAAAAAGGTAAATAATATTAATTTGATTTTTTTATTGTAGAAAATGAGCCAAAACATATTGTTAAATATCATATTCATTTATTTGACTTGTATTGTTACTGAAAATTTCTACATCCTGCAGATTCTGCTCAGTTAAAAATTTCGTATTATTGTTACTCTTACCTAAAAATAGTTTCATACTGTGTCCCGAATAATAATCAAAAATGGCAGAACAAGCTAGCTTAAGAAGCATTTCATTCATGAAATTTAAGTTTTAGTTATGTGAACTCAATATGGATTCAATTGATGTGGAAATTTTCAATAAAAACTGTTCAAGTTGTGCGAAGAAAACTATGAAAAAACATTTAACTCTGCCTTATTAAGCATTTTAGAATTATATATTTATTATATCTGAAGACAGAAGCCAATAGGTAATAGAACTGTTATAGCTAATTTAAAGTAAAAGTACAAAGTTAATAATATTTATGGAACCCTCATCAAATTTACAAATTTCGTATTTAAATTGCACGAATAAAAAAATAATATTTTTGGTTTAATTTTTTTTTTGTAGGAGGAATACTATTCTTTAATTACCAAAATAACTGAATTATCAACACAAGAGGGTAATTTTGCAATAGTCGAATTTTTTTTGAGTCATTTAACTGATGAAATGCGATCACGTTGCATAAATGAACTTCAAATTGATGAGCATGAGACCTCCATTTTACATTATGTGACCACCTATAATGATATAAAAATGGCTTCATATTTAACAGAAAATAATGTGAACATAGATTGTAGAGATGTATGGGGTAGATCACCTATATATATTGCTTTGAAAAAAGGAAATGATGATATAGCGAAATTTTTACGTGAGAGTTGTATTTCAAAATATGAATTATTGCCAAGAGCATTTATAGATACTAATATGAAAGTTGAAATTCCTAAAGTCAAGTTTTCTAAAGAAGGACCATGGCTTATTAACAGAGTTCTTAAGGAGTTTTGTTCAGAGGAAGAAGTTCGAAAAATAAATAATGCTAGAGATTTCAATGTTATAAGCTGTTTTTTATTAGCGTCTAGATACGGGAACTCAGAGCTTTTGCAATTTTTATTAAATCAGGAAAATGATTTTCAACGCAATGAATTCATCGAAGCGCAAGAAAAAGCATTACTTATTGCAACTATTTATGGACATTTTAATATTGTTGAAATTCTATTACAAGATGTTAAATTAGATTCAATTCGAGATAAGTTCGGAAACACAGTTTTATGTGTAGCAACTGAATTTGGACATTCACATATTATAAGATTGCTTTTACGTCATGGTAAATTTGATATAAATGCACAAAACAATAGTCTAGAGAATTCTTTGCACATTGCTGCTAAATACGGTCATTTTGATATAGTTGAATATTTAGTGAATGCAAAGGCGGAAATAAATTTACAAAACAATAATGGTGATTCCGCTCTTATGTTGGCAATTAGAGAAGGATATACAAATATTGTTAAATATTTAATTGGTAAAGGCGCTAGTATATGTTTGTTAAACAAATTCAAAGAAAATGCTATATTCATAGCTACTGAATATGGTCATCCAGAAATTGTTGCATTACTGCTTCAAATGACACCAGAACTAAATCGTTCAAATATATTTGATGAAACACCACTTTTAGTAGCTTTACTGCATGGAACAGAAAATCGTCGGCTAATAATAAAAAGAAATTCTGACTTAGACGTAAATAAATTAGAAAAATTTTCGGCCGAAGACATCAAAATTTATTATGGAAAATTTTTATATGGATTTTGTTGTTCAAACAATGTGAACTATGAAGGATCATTAAGACGCATCATTAAAACCGAAAATCATCCATTTCTAAATAGGAATTCGAATAATTACAAAAGAATAGTTGAGTTATTAGTAGATCATCATGCTGATATACATAAAACAAAACTTCGAATAGCTTTCTTTGCTGCTGCAAAGGGGGGCCATTTGATGGCTTTGAAAATGTTTTTAGGCCAAGATGTGCATATTGATCTTGATAAGCCTGGTGAAAGTGCTCTTTTAGTTGCAGTGAAAGATGGCAGATTAGACGTTACTAAAATGCTTTTAGAAGCAGGAATACCTCCAAATAATTCAAATGAAAACCCACTCTCTTTAGCAATTAAGTACGATCATAAATCAATTGTAAAAACTTTATTAGCATATGGAGCAGACATTAAAATGGAAGACAGCAATGGCGAGACACCTTTGTTTGAAGCATGTCGACAAGGAGCTTTTAATTATGTTTTCAAGTTCAGACAAAATGGTGCAAATTTGAATTTGCAAAATAAAAATGGTGAAACACCCCTTTATTTAGCAGCTTTTCATGGGCACTTCAAAATAGTTAAACTATTGCTTGATAAACATGTTGATGTCAATAAAAAAACATGGACTGGTGAAAATGCTCTTCATGTTGCTGCTTTTCGTGGATATTATGATATTGCCAAAATACTTTTAAAACGTGGCTCACAAATTATAAATCAGAATAAAAAATCAAATTTTTTTCTTCTTTTAGAAGTTCTATTTAATGGCTATTACGACGTAGCTAAGCTTTTGATAAATTACGGAGCCGATGTTAATATTCAAGACTATTTTGGGGTAACGCCACTTTTAATAGCTGCAAAATTTGGTTTATGTGAAATAACAAAATTATTATTGAAACAAAAAGTAAATGTCGATGAGACAAATTTTAATAACGAGACTCCTTTAATAATGGCAGCTGGAAGTGGCCATTTTGATATTGTGAAATTGTTAGTTGAAAAAAAAGCTGCCCTAAGTGAAAAAACTAGAAGCGAAGAAACTGCTTTATTTGTCGCATGTAAAAATGGATTTTTGCCCATTGTAGAGTATTTAACCCTTAAATGTTTGAACGATATAAATTTACCTAATGTGGATTCTTTCACGCCAATTTTCATAGCAACTGAAAAAGGTCATTTTGAAATTGTAAAATTTTTATTTGCTAAAAATGCTAGTATCTTACCGAACAATTATGAAGAAACACCATTGTTTATAGCAGCTCGACATGGTTACGCTGAAATAGTTAAATTTTTTTTGGAAAAAGGCTCAAAAGTTGATTCGGCAAACTATGAAGGCAAAACGCCGCTGTTTGTTGCTTCTGAAAATGGCCATTTAAAAATTGTTAAAATTTTACTTGAAAATGGTGCTAACGTTGACACAGTAACAATATTAAAAGAAACAGCGTTATTTGTTGCAGTTAAGAATCAATACGAAGACATAATGAAATTACTTTTAGAAAATTATGCTGACATCGAAATTGCAAATAATTGTGGCGAAACGCCATTGTCATTAGGTCAAACATTGGGATACGATTTGAAAGCTATGTGGTGTCAGCATTGATGCTTTCAAAATGTTTGAGCATTTTCGTAATATTCTTGAAGTTAGTTTGAACAGTTTAGTAATAATCAAGAATGAAAATGTTATTAACATTTAACACTAATCCTCTGTTCTGATCATACGTGTATAAAATAAATGTATACTACATCTATATTTAGTATACAGATTACATTGAAATTATATAATTTACATAGAATTTTTTCTAAATACTATTCTGTAAATTTAGAAATTAAAGTAAAATTAAAAAAAAAATAATTAGTAATTTTTATTTTCTCGTAAAAAGAAATAGTATGGATATTTGTAAAATGAACAACAAAATATTTATGTTGTTGCGACTGATTTCAATTTAAGTATGTTTATCTTTTTTCAATTAATTTTTTATATAAAACCTGCATAAAAAAGCAAGGGCCTAATAAAATTCGAAAACAAATGCTGGATAGTTTTGTTCTCTCCGTCCATCCATTTGTCCATCCGTTCGTGTGTTTACAAAACACCTTTTAAGATAAAAACTTGTAAATTTTTTTTCAATCAGAAAATTTTCACCTGCCTCTCCCGATTTCGATAGGTCGTGAAATTACTAAAAATTCAAATTTATGACAATTTATTTTAACGAAGTAGTCAATTGTCAAATATTGCTATGAATAGCCGCTTTACCCTTTACCCTTTTTAAATTTACTATTTGTCGTACTACCATATTACTTTATGCAAAATTTCAGTACTGTGTTTTCAATATTTTCTAAGATATGGAGAAACTACTCTTGAAGTTGTATGGCAGCTACCCGAATCAGTACGCGTTACAAACGGTAAGGGAAATTTAGTATACCCTTCAGACATGCGTTCCTACGAGTAAAAAAACGTATTCATTTGTCACGGGGAAAAGTGTGATTTTACAATCTTACTTTAATCAGAATTGATCAAAGGACTATAAAATTGGAGGCAAATTTTCTTCAAGGTTCCTTTACTTTTATTGTGGAATATTTTTGTAAACTTTCACCACAAGTTAATTAATACACTGTATATACTACACTTGTTTCTTCCCAACAGTTATGACATTAAAATCGTATAATTTTAAAGCATATACACATATATCCATACTAAATGTATATAAAAAGCATTGTATTTTTTGGAAATAAGCTTGAACGATTTGCTAAAATACAAACCTCATGACATAAAAACACTTTTAAAAGACTTAACGGTTCATTCATTTTTCGTTTTTATAATTGAATAATGTCATATACATACAAACATTCACATATTTATTTATGTATAATATACATTATAATAATATTATGAGTATGTATACATATATTATTATATAAGCACAAATATTATTCATGCACACATGTATTATTGTGTAATACATGTGTATGCATATGTTCATATGTCTGTATAAGTTATTAATTACAAAATTAAATTGCGAAGTATAAGTGGACCGAATAGTAATAGAGCAATTTTTGAATTAAAAAATTGACATAGTGTCATCATCATCATCGTCATCATAAACATTAAAAATTTCATTCTTGTAAATGAAGAATTGAAGTGGATACCAGCGAATGAAAATTTAATAAAATTTGAATACGTCTGCAAGTAATAGTATAAATATGTGCGTTCATAATTTTTTACTTGAACTTTTGGGACGTTTTACTGTTATAAGTATGTTAATATGTTGATATGAGATTCCATAAATCCCAGGCGTTCCTTGTAATATGTTAGAAGAATGAAACATAATGACAAAAAACAACTGTAAGCATTGTCATAGTACTCGTAATGTCCAATTTGTAAAATTGAAAAGAAAATCAAGAAGGTGATTTTAACTTGAATCGATACATTAACTTTTATTTTGTATGTATGCATGTAAATTAAACACGATCTTCAATTACACAATACACAAATTATGCATCTACATCGACAATTTTTTGCAAGATCAACTCTTTCCTCACCAACTCTGAACTTCTTTTGGAATGATAGTATAAATGCAGTCGAAAATAAGCCAATATTTGCAATATTTCCGTCGTCGTTTGCTACGTTTACGTTTGAAAAATGATCCATTGACATTTGCGAGGCCAAGCAGAAAATAATGGAAGTGTGTCCTTCATTTCAAATTCCGAAATCGTCATAATTGAAATAATGAAAATTCCAAGAAATTGCAAATTCCAAGAAATTGCAAATTTAGAAGAAAAAGGTCCTTTTTAGAAAATTCCAAGAAATTGCAAATTTAGAAGAAAAAGGTTCAAAACCTGAGTTTTAATAATTTTGTGAGCTAATAACTGAAAAGGGAAAGAGTTAAAAAAAAAAAGTTGTTCTGATAAATGTTATGTTCATAATACTTTATCAATTTCTACCTATGCACACAATGGTATTTGGGAGGATATTAAAAGCTCAAATTGTTTTGTTTAATTATTTTTTTAATTCGCAATATTAAAGGTAATTATTATATCTAACTATCTTATTATACTCGTATCTATAAATATTTATATATATATATATATGTGCATACTTATATAAAAATTATCTGCATACATAACAAAATAAAAAAAAAATATAAAATTCTGTGGCAGCTCCGCGTCCGCTGTAATAAGCCAAACATCTGATCATCGTTAGGAAACATTAGGAAAATTAAAGGAGAAGAGTTTAAAACCTTTCGGATCGAAGGTTTAATAAGTTTATTGGAAATCTTAAACACGAATAAAATTTTAGTATAATCATGTGGAGTATAAAGGGAGAAATCCAAGTATTTCTTCGAAAAATTATAATAAATTATTAGGTAGAGAACGAAGCAATTCGAACGTCCTTAGATCTCAATTTTTCTACAGATTGTATTTTTTAAAAATTATTAAAAAATTTCAACAAAATACAAAATTATCAGGGACTTTTGTTTATTCTATTTATACATATGTATGTATAAACAGTTTTCTTGTTGTGTCGTATTGTATTGCAAGTATACAAAATTTTTGAAAAAAATTTCGAACTAAGAAAGATTTATGTAAATACATTATGTAGATAAAATTATATAGAGACAAATATGAACATATACATACATACATATACATACAATAATACATTTGAATCAGTCAACAAATAACAGAAATTAAATTTTCTTTTATAAGAGAAACAAAAAATGTAAAATGGAAAAGAAAATTGGATATATAAAATTTTATTTTTAAATTAAATACGAAATGTGAATGTGTATCAAATTATGTTGATGGATGGCTGTTTAATGATATAAAAAGGAGGGTTAATGGGTAACTCATTATTTATTTTTATTTTTTTTTTATTTTGTTTCTATGTTTTATTTCTAAATTAAAAGTAAAATGTGTTTGTCACCTGCAAATCTAGGATTCTTCATACACTTTATTTAATTTTAGATTGTGTAGGATGAAAATGTGAGCCCTCTTGTTTTCGATATCATTTTGGGCAAAAAAAAATTTAATACAATTTTAGCAGGTGAAGTTTTTTGTGAAACAGTTGTAAAAGTAGTTTAAAATCTCTTGTGTGTTAACAAACTTAGTTAAGGTTTTTTTTAGCGAAGCAGCGAATATTTTTAAGAAAACTCTTAAACAAATTAATCAAAAAATTTAAATGAGGCGAAACATAGGTATTTTTTTTATATAAAATTACGAGAAAGCCAAGAAAATTCGACACGATAATGGCCGAATATTATTATATAATTGTTATTAACTAAATATATCGTTTTTTTTCTATATTTTTCAATATTATGCTAACGGTAAAGTATTAATACCTTAACGAGTATAAATTGAAAAAACAATGTTTTTGAGTAGTAGATTAACAACTCCGTATTTAGTCCACACAATAGACTGAATTGTTTTAATTTTTACTATAAATGAGTTATTCTTGCAGTAACAAATATTTTAAAGAGTACCTTAAATTAAAAGCTTACTAAATCAAAATTATTAGAAATTTTATACTCAATTTTTCACACTCAATATTGAAAGGAATTTGAAATTTTAAATACCATTCATAAAAGTAAATAAAAAAGAACAATAGGAAACAAAAAAAAAAATTCAAGCACAATTAAAACGGTAAAAGTTTTTGTACGATGGTGGCGGAAAATCATAAATCTCTACACTTTATAAGGATATAAAAACGGGATGTAATCCAAGGAAAAGAATTTTCGGCAATAGTTAATTCATTTTAATTTTTAATAGTCTTTTTTTTAAAAGTTAACTAAGGTAGGAGAATGTTGACAAAGATAAAATTAATTTTTATGTAATTATATTTTTTATTTATCTTATTTTTCATAATTAGTTTCGTATTCAAAGAAAAGAACAATAATAGTGATAATTTTAATAAAAGTTTTAAAATTACTTTCGCTTTATTATCGTAAAATAAAAATAATTCATATAATTTTTAATAATATCTAATGGTAAAAAAAAGTAATTTTCCCTGACTATTATAAACTAATTTTTGTAACTGTATTAATAATTCGCTGTTGTTAACTAAAAATTATGAGTGTGTTGCCGAAATAATTCAATGTTCACGGTTGAACTTCGAATATTACTACTGTATTTATCTATGTATATCATAACTGTTTCATCAAGACTCGATGGCTCGAATTACACTTAGAAGTTTTAATTTAGTAATTTAGATTCCTGCAAGTCTTAAGTCCAACTTAAGGCTTTTATTTTTATTGTCTAGTAAATTTATACTTTGGAAATCTATAAAACAAAGTTGCGTATGTTAGTTGTCTAGTCTAATGTCTAATTAGACATTAGACAATAGATTCATTTTTGATAAAAATTATAAGAATTAATAAACTAAGAAGATGAGGTGTTGTCAATTAATACGTTTGGAACTGGAATATATTTTAAATCTCTTGTTAGGAATATTTTTAAGCTGTTCTAAAACAATTTTGAAAAGTAAAAAATGCAAACTAATATAGATCCTTATCAAACTTGATATGAAGTTATTGTATCCGTTTAAATTGAGTTTTAAAGCCTGAAAAAGAGACAGCATAAATGTTTGAAAAAACTAAGCCAAGTAATATTTCAAAATTTTGGAATTATCGTAAATTAACCGTGAATTCGTTATTAGAAAATGCTTATTTGAATAAAACTAGTTTTTAAAGTAACAAGAGCTTATGAGGGACTAAAAAATTTCCAAATAGTTTGGATATTTGTTAAATAATATTGGATTTAAATTACCGCCTGGCAGCATTCTCTCAATTTCATTAATTTCTCTAAATTTCATTTTTTATAAATGTACTTATTGTATGTATAAAAATTCATATATATATGTATGTACAAATACTCATTTCCGATTTCAAAAATAAATTGAAAATAATCAAATAAAACTAATAAAATAAAAATTGTGATCATTAGAATGAAAGAAAAACGACCTAATAGTCTTAATTCTTTGTTATTTTTCTGAAAGTTATCCGGTTTCATTCGGAAGAGTGAAATTTTGTTGTAAGCTATTTAGGATATCCAAAAACCCTTATTTATAGAGATACGTAATAGCATTTTAATTTTTTTTGTCAATGATTTCAGTACTTGTAATAAGGATATTCAATTTTTTGTAGTTTTTGATAGTCGGATATGTTTTTTAACATTTATATAAACACCGTTGGTAGGATATTTTTGAAAAAATTTTAGACAAGAACACCATAAAATTATCTCAAGTGATTTACAAAGTGTAGCTGACCTAATCATGAGAATTTGTAAATGCTGGCAAAGGAAGTGACAGCCGTTTAAGGTGTACCCATTGTTTATTATAAACTTTGTGGTGAGCTTACAGAGTACTTGTAACAATAAATTTGAAATTTTATTTGATATTAAAATATAATAAATATTCTATTTTGAAATTACAACATCCTTAAATACCTACAGTTTCTAAAGCCTCCTCTCTGGAAACAAAAACTTAATATTATATATACAACGTGATTCAGAAAGGTATACAACAACATATATCATTGGTTAGAGAATCGAAAATGGTAAAACTTTTGTTCCGAACTGGGTGCCAAAACACATGGATTTCGGAATTCCAGGGATTTTAACAAATTTTCACGAAAGTTTTACTTATCCAAATTTTTTGATTATAACTTTCGCTCTGAAAAAGAAAACAGCTGCTTACGCTTTAATTTAAGCCCTCAAAAATTTTAAATTTTTTATGGTTTTAACAAAAACCGTTTCAATTTAAAACTATTTTTGATTGTTATTTATTTTAAACGAAAATAAGTAAAAACGAAAAAACAGTTGACATTTTTAAGAGCCGTTATTTTTTCACAAAATCTGAATTATTTTAATGGTTTATTCAAGTGTAACAAGTAATAATAAAATTCAAACGAAATTTTATACAAACTTTTTAATTGAAAAACAAAAATTGATTTTAAAAAATTTGAAATTTTTGAAAAGAAAAATCAGAATTTTGTATTACGAAAAACAAAAAAAAATCTAGTAATCAAAAATTTTTTTTCGAAACTTTTCTTGGTAAAGAAAATTGATAGGTTTTTTATTTTTCCCAATTTTTATAAGAAATGGTACCTATATGGTTTGAAATTTTTAAATGCATTTTTCTCACATTGGGTGCAATTTAAAAATTTGAAAAAAATATTTTCGGAATCTAGACACCATTTAGCATCTGAAGATATTAAAATTATCCAGCCGGAGCGAATTTTTAGAAACATACCATACAAATTTTGACATTTATTTTAATAGAAAAAATTTTTTTTAAAGGGAAAATTTAATTTTTTTATACAAAATGGAGTTTGTAAATGTTAAATTGAATTTAATTTTAGTTTAATCAATGGCTTATTTAATTTTAATTGAATTTGTGGCTTATTATATTTGTGATTTTTGTGCTATATCTTCTGTACCATAAAAAATTTTTGATGTTTGAAGACTTAAATTAAAATTTAAGCAGCTAGAATTAACAAAAATCTTAAGGATTTAATAAATTTCTTACGAAATTATTCTAGTTAGAAAAAACTGAAAAAATAAAATAAGGAAAAATTTTATTATGCCTAAAGTTTAAATGCTTAGTATTCCAAAAGTACATAAAATATATAATCAAGTAACATGTTTAAATTAACCCTTTGCTAGGCCTTTCAGAAACTGTTTGTTTGAAGTCCCCATCTTTTTTAGAACGGAAGTTATAATCAAAAAAACTTGGATAAGTAGAAATTTCGTGAGAATTTGTTAAAATCCCTGAACCTCGTAAACCCTTAAGATTTCGCACCTAGTCCGGAACAAAAGTTTTACACATTTTCGACCCTCTAACCAATGCTATATGTTGTTGTTCTGAATCACCCTCTATATGTAAATAATATATGTGGTCTTTAGGTACTTCATTTGGTGAATTACTAATGCCTCTGTGATTATGTCTGAACTCAGAAACCTCGTTTTTGGGTGACGCAGACTTAGACAAGTAAAGGGAATTTAAAAAGAAAAACATCATTTATCTTTTATTATTATTAGAACTTTTGCAAAAAAGTTTCGAAAAGAAGTGCTTATTAGTTTCACTCTGGGCCCTTTTACAAAATTTCTACACTCTTGAGCTTACATAAAAAGCTTGTAATACAGAGCTTACATAAAAAGCCTTCTCTAAAATTATAACCCCCGAAACCACAAAAATGTCTACAGCAGTATACCACAATTAAACTTTAAAAAAACAAAATGGCCGTTAAAATTTACCGTTATCTAAAACCGTTTTTTTTTTTAATTTTTCCTTTTACCACTAGTTATGGTAATTTTTGTGGCTGCTAGGCACTAATAAATTGTTGATTTTATTGGGACAAAATTTCGCCTCTAGAAATTTGTAAATTTCGAATTTTCGGCACCATATATTCCCGGAACTTCAAACTTTTCCAAATTCCTATAAATTTTACAGAAAGTTAAAGGTAATTAATTAAATGAATACATATACAAATAATTTTTTTTTTTAATGACGCAATAAACTCTTTAATTTCAGCATCATGTTAACGCCTCTTTACATTTTTTTCTTGTTTTATTTTAATCTTCTCCACATATCATCTTAGATGTATGCAATTTTTGAAATATTTTAATATATGAATAGAATTGATTCAAAAAATGTAATTGATTGTTTTTAAAAGCACTATTTTCACCCGTTGAATGGAAAAATGCTGTTTACAAACAATTGGTTTGACCCAATTTTATTTTTATTTGTGTTTTCGAACCTACTTAATTTTTAACAAATTTTGGTTTTTACCCAAACTTAAAAGATTTCTTCTCGTTTGCAGTTTAAAAAACCCATCGTGTCACCCATAGGCTATAAGAGTAGACTTTAAAATCCAAAAGTTTGGGCATTTACGAAATAGTTTGGCAGATTTTTATAAACACAAATCACAATAATATGTCATGCCATATATATTTATGTACGTATCTATAGTCAAAATGGCGCTGTAATAATGTTCATAAATAAGTGTTGCAATTCAACTCCAGTCATAAACATTTCGAATATAGCAAAATTGTTAATTCATTTGTACATTTTGTACATTTGAACAAAAATAAAAAGTATTGTGTATATGAAAATGTGTAGAGTGTTAGGAAAAATATTATTTTACAATACACCTTTGGCCACTTGGTCATGTAGGTACACAGATATTTTTATTAGGGTACAAACATCTACATTATTTCATAATTTCTTCATAAAAGTATATGAAATATAGTATCAGTATATCTAGGTACATATAATATATTATACAGATTTGTACATTTTAAATAAGTCAATAGCAAGACAACTCTCGTGATTGTTTTCTATTTTTTAAAAAACCATTACTTATATTTCTTAGAAGAATATTTCCAATTTTTTGTTTTGTTTATTCCACTCTGTTGCTACTACAAGGCAGTAAAAATTTCGCTACAACACCTTCATAATAATAAAGAACTTCTTTTTCCTAGACAAATTTAATAAAAAAAAATCATCAATGTCATAAAAGCCTATAGAGGGTTTTGATATGATGGTCGGCCAGCTCTTGGTGTATTTTTTATGTTGGAAATCTTGTAAACACTTACAAAAGTATCATCTGATGACTATTTTCAATGTTCTTTCTTTCTTAAGAGAATACAAATGAAAATAAAACTAAAAATAGAAAGGACGATAGTACAAAAAAGAAAAAAAGAAAGAGAGGAGCCTATGAGTATTTTGGAAACATTTTTGAATTCCCTTAATCCCTGATGTAATTTTTTCTATTACTTTAATATATGTTTATACAATAAAATTTTTTTTGTGCTTTTTCAATATTGTTAAAATCATCTAATACACATTCATATGGGAGTATGTAATATGTATTAAACATACGTATATAATAATATGTTTACTACATATTATATGCACCCATATATAAGGAAAGCCTATTTTATTTATTAACAATGCACTTTTTAATAAGGCAAATTATGAAATATTGTGAGTAGATGTGATAACTAAGGTTTGCGTATTACCTACACTATTTAATTCCTAAGCGAATTAAAAGTTTAACTTAAAAGTCCGGCCCATTGATGAATGGTTTAGAAATATTTACCCAAAGAATGGGTGAAAGATTAATATTTAATGATATTAAGAGCAATATCTTGAATTAAACTTATATTAATTACCTTATCCAATGACTAAAAGTACCTAACTGCAATTTATTGCTCGCAAGGAATAGATTCCTATTTAAATACTGGTACTGTTTTCCTTTGCATGAAGACGAATTATTTTTCGTTTAAACTGTTAAAGTTTTGAAGAACATACCGTTTTGAATTCTTGCCGTGAGATCAATATTAATATTTCAAGTTTGAGAATAAGAAAAACGAAACATCTTCTTCCTTAACAAATTCTTAAAAAATTAAAAGTAAAACTGAATTATGTTTTTTTAATATTACACAATATTCTCCAAAACATCAAGTCAACGAATAATGAGGATCTCATATTTTTAAAATCATAACACTTCATTCCAGTCATAAAGTTAGGGGATTATACTCGTACCGATATGAAATGAAAGAATAACTTTTATTACATTAAAATAAAATTTATTACGTTAAAATGAAATAAAAAAAAATAAAATAAGTAGAAATTTTTTTACTGCAAAAAAAAATACTCGTACAACAAAATCACATAAGAGTTATTGAAAATCAAAAAATTTACAACATGTCATTGTTTCAATTTAATATTTTGGTTTTTATTTCTTTATCATACTTCAGAGGATTCTGTGACTTTTAATATTTTTATCACCCCTTATAATAATTTTGTTCCAATAATTCAAAATGGGGAAAATTGAATCATAATATTTCTTTTCTATATAATGGAATTACTGTTATTTTGATATTTGATTGCTTTTTAAAATGAAATTTGAAAAAAATTCAATTAACGAACGTATTTATGTAATGGGAAATTTGATTTTTCTTCATCATTCTATATGCCATGGAGAAAGTAATACATAGCTTTTTTTTTAATAAAAGATCTTAATGATATACAGCGGTGGTCTTTAATTTTGCAATCGATTAAGAGGAACAATGTCAGTTCAAAGATTAACCTTTAAAATAGTATTAAATTCTCTACACAACAAACAACTTAAAATTATATTATAAGCTCTAACTTCACTTATACTCTATATCTTAGTTAACTAATGTGACTTGACCGCTTCCCTATTACAAAAACTATTTTATAACAGACTTTTAAACTGATGGACAGTGAATAAATTTTTTTACTCTACTCCGGTTTAGGAATTAATTTTTTGACTAAACATTACTGAGCACAAATATTTTTGAGTTTGACTGTATGAAATATTTTTGAGTTTGACTGTTTGTTGTCTTGAACCCGTTTTTTGTTTTTAATTTTTAACATAATTTATTTTTGGCGGTACGGATCTACGAATCTAAAACTTTGTAGAAATTAATAATTTCGCCACAATAAAATTAATTTCCACACCGCTCCCCTTTCCAGTTATAGCTTGTAAAATTAATTGGATTCGTTTATTATGTTTAACTGTCCTAAATTTTTGTTATTTCCCTGAAAGTATGCAATATTTAATTTAATTGTAAAATTTTGGTATATTATTGAAGTATCTTAAGTAGCTCTAGAAAAATGTTTTTTTTAAAAAGTGAGCTTTGCCTCTTCTTCCAAGGAAAAGTGCTATTTTGCGAACCAGTGGTATCATCCAAATTTTTTTCATCTTTTTTGAATTATGGATGAAAAGTTCTGGTCGAAAACCTATAACTTGAACTTATATTATTCATATTTTGTTTATATAACATTATAGTAATACTGATTTTATTTTGTTATATTACAAAGAAATCTTACTATGAAATACAAAAGCCTTAAATGCTTTTTCCAAAGTATTCTTTAATATATTAAAAATCATATTTACTGAATATTGAAATGCCTATTTAGAACCTATATAACCGTTCTTATTCTTATATTTGTAGTGTTTTGGTGAAAAGGTGAAAAGTATATTTTTGTTTGGTATTTTGTTTTAATATTGTTAGACGTAAAAAGGATTCCACTTACCATTACCCCTACCTATAAAGTATGTAATAAAAACAGAATTTTAAATTCCATAACAAAGAATGTTTTTCTGTTAGGTCTTCTAATATTAGTAAATATTCAAGTAAATATTCAAGTTCGCCAATACGCGTATAAATATATTATTATTTATTAATATACGTATATGAAAGTATGTGTGCTTATTTACCAAGAAGTTATGTTTATATTACCAAAGGATAATGAAGATTTATGGTCAAAGCCCAAGGTAAAAATAATAGGAAATAAAGCATTTTGCTGTTTTAACTGAAATATTTATTATAATGTTTTTATGGAAAGATTCCAAAATGTAGAAAGTTGAAATTGCAAAGTATTTATCTTACATTACAGCAATATTTATACACATAATTTGAATATATACATATATACATCACAATAGATTTGAATATGTGTACATATTATATAATGTAAATATGGAGAAATATATAAATATGTTTTTATATATGTAAATAAACTGATATTATTATTTTGCCTTTAAATAATTGAGATCCATCTTAATTTGTCTTTGCAAAGAATGCCTCAAGTTGAAATTGTGATAAAATGTCTATATAAATAAGAGCTCATTTTGTACCTTTATTCTTTTCAGAAAATAATTAATATACTTATCAAATGGTGAAAGTAAGACTTTGTTCTTCATTTAGAATACTTATATTTCGAATGAATTTTATTTTGTTATATTTTTTCTGAAAAGGTGAAAATAAAATAGTAGAAGAATTCGAATGGGTGTGAATAAGTTATGAAGAATTAGTACGGAATTCTGACAACAAACAAAAGTAGAGCCTTTTATTAAAGTTGCGAAAGTGTGTTGAAAAATTCTTTAATAGGCATAGATTTTGGGCGACACGGTAAATTATTTTATGGTTGTAAAATTTTATCTGCCGAACGATTTTTCAAGCAACCTTCTTGTTCAGGATTGTGCTATATTGTGCTATTGCCTGGTAATATGAATCACCGTTTTAATTTCAATTAGAGCTTAAAAATAGTATGAAAGTACAGCACACATTTTCACCAAAGGAGAATGCTTCACAAAATATATTATTTAAAGTTGATCTATGAGCTTACGTATGTAGGGTAAATTTTCAACTCCATATTTAGCCAATTTATGTTAACACTAGATTGCCCATGGAAGTCATTTTCACTGCTAGTGAAATTTAAAATAATCAAATGACTTATTATTGAACTGAGTAAATTTCTTATATGATCAGTTCGACTCTGTATTGAAATAACATTTATTTCGATGACCGTTAAATAATGGCATGCAAGTATATGATAAATTGTCGATTTGAGCGCGCTCTAACTAGATAACTTGCAGTGTCTCAATAATTGTTTTTCGTGTTTTTAAGCAGTGGTACTTGTTCTAACAATTTGTTTATATTATATCATTTGCGTCCTAAATATTTACTAATAACTTGCTATTTAACTGTAAATAATATAAAAAAATATTAAAAATGAATTTTAAACGAATTTTTTTTTACATCAGTTAGTCCTTTTGACTGGTTTTCGGCAACATAGGTACATATATACAAAATTTCAGTTTTTCTAGTGCTAATTGTAGAAATTGAGAAGAAAGTATGAAATCTTAGATGCGTTCACATCTGGTGAAACTAGCTTGGAAACTTTATATTCAAAATTTACAATTCAAAGTGCTAAAACGATCAAATTACCTTGATCTTATGGCATAAAATTCAAAAGCATTTTCTTTTTTTTGAAAGAATCTTGGCATGGATTAAGGACTAATTCTCTAGATAAAAGAGCCAAAATATTTTTTACGAACTTATAATTTTAAGATATAATAAAAAAATTATTTATACTATTCAGTTCAGATATGATAAACGCATTTTCAATTTTTTATTAGATTGAATGTGTAAAATTAATTTTACTCGAAACTTAAGATTTGTTGTATGGAATCTTTTATGCATGAACTAAATCAAATTTTAGTTGTATGTTAATATTATACTGTTTGTTACTAAATATTGTGGTAAGTAAATAATAACGTTTTGTAAATTCAGAAAATTTATGTAAATATGAAATGTTTAGTGATTGAACTCAAGTAATCATCTAGTTTTTTATAAATTAGTTTTTATGTAGTAAGCTGCAGTCAATGTGTTGTTGAATTCAAACACCAAAGAAAATCCTGTTTGAAAAATAACGCCGTACTCGAAATCGTATGTAAATAAAGAACGCCCCTTAAAACACATAATTTATTATCCTCGCTTGCTTTGTGTGCTTTAGAGTTTTTATGCAATGGACTTGGATTCCAAAATATTAGAGCAAAAATAAATTTTTGCTCTTTTCTCTGGAGTAACAATTTTGGCAAAGAGTTTTAAATGTGCTTTTCAATTTGCTCCATTGCTTTTCAAATTAGTTTTGGAACCAATTTTCTTCAAAATGATCTTCAAATCTGTACCAATGGTGTTCTTCACTGAGAAAAATGGGTTAATTATACTGCGAGAAAGTCTTGTCTTTTCATATTATAAAATTCTGATATTTTTATTCAAAAATATTTTTACACTTAATTGTTTGGAATAATGTGCTTCCTTAAAAAAAAGGGTTAAGAATTTTTTCATTTTCTTTACGTTTTGTTTATAATAAACTTTAAATTTGAATTATTTTTTGATGTTGATGTAGTTTTTTTTTCTCTTTTAAAAACAATCATTACGAATATCATAGTTGTAATTATGACCATTTTATTACATAATCATCATCATTGTCATTTTTATATTCAATTCTATGAAAATTTAATAAAACAAAGTTTTCAGTTTAATAATTAACCCTCTTTTCTAAAAATACAAAATACAAGAAATCATGAGAGAAAATTCATCCTGTAGATTACATAAATACCTAAAATATTTTCATAGAACAAAATTAAATTATTATACGAGTAATATCATACGCGTTCTAACGTATGTGTGTATAATACTTGTACATACCTTAGACAGAAAATTAAAATAGTTAGTTTCCAAAGCTACAACAATGTTATTTTAAGATTTAAATTTCAATAAGACCAGGGCTTTTGTTTTTTATAGAAATATACATGTAAATTTTTTTACATACTCGTATATGTGATCAGTGCCTAGATTAATACACAAAAACTTTTTCTAATTATTAAGAAGAGATTACTTAACTCGTAAGTAAACATTATATGAATCGTATGTTTCATTTCTTCTTATATACTCTTATGTGTATACGATAAATTCCTGAGTAAAATATGGAAGACCATATGTAAGAATATGTTAACATATTATGTATGTATATGTATGTACATTTTAATAGGTACGACAGAATTATGAAAATTTTGCGTAATAACACTGTAGTAGGTCGAAAATTTAATATGTAAATAAGGCTAGAGAATTTTTTTTTAATGCATATTATATGAAATGAATGAGTTTTTTTTCCATAGAACGTTTTAGTTATAAAAATAAACGTATTAAATTGTTTGGTAAACCTGGGGTTCTTTAATCTTTAATTATTATTATGTGAACAGATTTTATTTAATGATTTGATTTTAATTGAAAATAGTTAAGGCAAAACATTGTACATAAGTGAAAAGGTTTCTTTTAAATGTAGGCCAGTAATAAAAGAACAAAATTTAGTTAAATTTTTTCGTATAATAAAAACGAAAAGTTTTATTTGAATTAAGGTTCTTTTAAATAAAAAAGGATGAAAATTAAAAATTTTAATTGTTTAACACTTTAGTTTTTTTTTGTAGTTTTAATTATTACAAAATATTTCAAATGCATAGTTTCCTTGAAAATGTAATTCAAAAAGGATATTAAGAAAATATTAAAAATTTCTGGTAAATTAATAATAATTTTCTTATAGGAGCACGAAATTATTAATAAACAAAATTATTTAAAATTAAAATTTAAATTAATCTAAATAGAAATAGTAATAATCACGATTTTTAGATTATTTCAGGATTATTAAACTCCTAGTGGCGTTTGTACGAAGTTCTGAGTAAGATGACTTAAAAATAAAGAGTTATTGCATAAATTGAAAAAACTTCAAAAAAATAACGCAAGTGTTAGCTTTTGGTAGCTCAAATAGCCAATTAAAATTAGGCGCACCTAAAAATTGTCGTTATGCAATTGAAAAACGAAATTTTGATTCAGTCTACAATTCTTTTATAGATTGATTGAAAGTTATCAAAGTATACCACCGGTAAGATTTAAGAGACTTGGTTTAGACCATTTAGATTCTCATTATGAGATATGATGTTGATTTGTTTAAAAGTCTAACTAAGAACCTCCACCAGCATTTTCGTACCTGTACGAATATATATTCCAAGCGTGTACTAAATTTGCCTTATCGTTTGTAACGCCAAAAAATAATAAACTGGGATATAAATTTAAGTATATGTTTTTGGTCAGCATAGAATTCGGAGTTGACTTAACAATATTTGTCCATCGCTCATCCCAAAGATAACTCAAAAAGATAACTAATTGAGTTAAGTTCACCAAATTTTCACAAAAGATTTATTATAGTAAATACCACAACCTTATTTAAATTGAATATGATCGAGCTACTGATTCGAGTAGTTGGCGTACAATTAAACTACAAAACTTATTTATCATATACTAAATATAACAGACTTTAATATATCTCAGAAATTATAGAAGATAGAGGTATGAAATTTGGCCCAAACAAATATACGAGTATTATTATTATGTTATGCTTGATAAGAGCCATTTAAATTTCTCTCAACTGCTGATAGTAGCTTCCATCAAACTTCATAAATTGTTGGATCTTAGTTCAGAAACTTTTGAAGCTACAAAAGTGAAATTTTTGAATAAACAAATTAAGTGATGTGGTTTTCAATTAATAAAACTCTTTTAGATAAGCATAATAGGCACCATATTGTATAAAATAGCACTAAACATATAAAAATCAAGGAGTTGTATGAAACTGTATGTTAACTATCTTCGAGATTTATTGCAACGGGTATCACAGAGTAAATACGGTCAACTATAACTAATCTTGTTTAGATAAATGAAGATTAAAATTTACTTAATTATCCAACAAAATGCACCTCAAAGGCTATAATGTTAAAAAAAACTTTTAAGAATTAAAAAATTATCAATTTTATATTAAAAATTTTAAATTTTATTCCTTTTATTATCGCATAACTAGTTCATAATTTTTATTGTGACCATTTAAGGATTTCAAAGCTTTTTTCAAAAATTTTCTTCAAATCTACACCTTTCTTTGATAATGTGTTACGAATATTAGCTGTACTAGAAGCAGTCTATAAAAAAATATTGTTTGTTAATGGAATTTTAAAGAGATATGATTTTGTGACTAATGTAGCTTACCAAAAATTTATCAACCAATCCCTTGAAATCAGGGTGATTTAACCTTGTCATGAAAGTATTGAATTCAGGGCTAGTTTTCATCTTCAATTTCATTAAAGTAGAAATGTCATCTTTTGGCATAGCATTTAATAAATCTCTTAAGAAACTATTGACAGTTCTTGGCATTATAACTAATTCATCATCAGGGTAACGAGCCACTTTCAAAAGTTCAGCTAATTTGTTTAAATCTTCGGATAATTTATAGCCAGAACTTTCGATATATGTCACAATACCACGGAACTCCGCATTTGAAACAAGTTCACTCCATAGTTTTGAGAATTCATCGGTTTTAACAAACTTAATGAAATCCCCAAATAATTTATTTAATGTTAAGTGTTTTGCAACAATAGCTTTGACTCTATCTACTGGCACCAAAGCACCAATTTCCCGGAAATCATCTTTTAAGTTGGCTTCAGTTGATAAAACAGTAGCAGCAACACAAAGTGTTATTAAGAAGAATTTCATTTTATGTCACAATTAAAAACCTTCTTGTATGTCAACAATAAATTAAATACTAGTTTTTAGACTTTTAAATACGTTCTTTTATAGTTATTTTAAAATTTAAGTGACTCTTGAGGAGTTGGGAGAAATACAAGAAAAATATAATCACAAAATTAGATAAGATTGATAAAAGACAAATAAAAATTAAATTTAAATTTCATATCTTAAAGCACTTAAATTAATGAATACAAATTTCGACGTTAATTACTTTCAAGTTTATGTATATTATCATCTAAAAGAGCTTTCTAAGTATCTGTATCATTAATAACAATCTGCATTTACCCAAAATAGATAATATTGGAAAAACAAAAGAATATTTCTAATTAGAGAAGCAAATAAATGATGATG
Source organism: Condylostylus longicornis (assembly GCF_029603195.1). Classification (NCBI taxonomy): domain Eukaryota; kingdom Metazoa; phylum Arthropoda; class Insecta; order Diptera; family Dolichopodidae; genus Condylostylus; species Condylostylus longicornis. The sequence goes on along the minus strand of NW_026578017.1, from coordinate 6,237,777 downwards.
ATTGGAAAAACAACAAGACATGCACAAATTACAAAATTTTTAGTGCGTAGTTAGAATGTAATGTCTGAAGCAGAATTAGCGATAACGTCGCTCAGTAGTGTTTTTTTTGAGCCATATAACTGTGTTATTTGGTTTCAGTATGAGTCTAAAGAAAAATTTTCTATATAATGAATATAATAGGTGAGGAAAGAAGTAGTAGTATTAAGCATTTGCCTAAGTTCAACAGCTTAGTTATTTGATATGCTAACATTCATCAAAAATCTGTTCGTATTTTTCTTAAAAAATATTTTAAATGAAGATTTTTTAACTGTTGTTATAATTTTTACGATATTTGTTTTCCCATGTTTTTATTTTTGTCATTTCCTGCGTGATTCATTATAATTGTTGACGATTCAATACAGTTTGCCACTTCATTAATCCGTTAGTAACGTTTTCAAGCTCTTGAAAATTTCAATACCGAAATCTGCTATAGCGACCGCATTTTGACGATATTGAACCATATGAGTGATTTGATGTTCTGGATTAAAATAACGTCTCATTTTACGTTTTTTCATTTCACATCCACCATTTTAGCAACACATCCTGAATATACAAGAAAATCGGGATTATTGTGTACTGGATTTTATATATTAAATTAACAAAGATCTCAAATTCACCTTGATTTGTCTTTAAATATGTTTTCCTTAAAGCAGATTAATTTTAGAATGTTCAGTAAATTAATTTTATTTTCAATCTAATGAATTAATATAGAAGAAAGAAAATCAATGATAAAATTGCTATAAAAGTAAGATATATGTAGATATATACTTGTACTCGTACATATAGAAAATCTCAGTAAATTAAAATGAAGAAAACTAAGAAATCAAGAAAATAAGAAAGAAAACTTTATCATTTTGGTATCATGTACCCAATAATTAATTTCCAATCAAAGTAACAACACCTTATGGTCAATTTATGTTCATTTGAAAGCGACTTCCCTTTGAAATTTGTGCAATTTTTTTTTTAATTTGTTTTGTTTTTTTTTGTTAATAATCTTAAAAACAAAACAGACATAAAAATCCGAAAATCTGAGAAAGCACGTTTAATAGATTTTTTCATTTCAATGAGCGTGGTTTCATTATTTCGATTGAACGTTTCTAAATCAACACCAGATATGTATATATTTATGGACATACATACAAAAGTATGTACTTTATATTAATTTTATGTGCGCTTACAGTACTACAAAAAATTAAAGATACAGTATTTTTTTTAATTGAGAAATTAATTAACAAAGCAGAGGCAGTAGTTTTAGTTTGTTTTCACGAAGAAAAAATCACTTTTTATCTTACATAAGAAAATTCCAGCTTTGCATTTAACAATTTATCGGAAGTTGGAAGTTGATAATATGTAATTTCAAGAGTTAGGCAGATTAAGTCATTAACTATATAATGTCGAAATCAATGAAATATAAAGTATTAATTGACTATACAGGGTGAGTCAGAAAGCTATAGAACAACATATACCATATAGTTGGAAGATCGAAAATGGGTAAAACTTTTGTTCCGGACTGGGTGCCAGATCTCAAGAGTTTCCGAGTTCCAGTGGTTTTAACGCATTTTCATGAAATTTTTACTTATCAAAGTTTTTTGAATTGTAACTTCCGTTCTGAAAAATATAGAAACTTCAAACACTTTCTGAAAGGTCTAGTAAAAGGCTTAAAATAAACGTGCTTGACTCTGTATGTTATATACCTTCGGAATACTAAGCATTCGAACTTTAGGGAAAATCAAATTTTTTCTTTCTTTTATTTTTTCAGTCTTGCCTTTCTGAAAGTGTTTGTTTGAAGTTTCTGACTCTTTCAGAACGGAAGTTATAATCAAAAAACTTGCATAATTAAAAATTTCGTGAAAATTCGTTAAAATCTATGGCATTCGGAAACCCTTGAGATTTGGTACCGAGTTCGGAACAAAAGTTTTACCCATTTTCGGTCTTCTATCCAATGGTATTATGTTGTTGTATGCCTTTCAGAATCACCCTGTATATAAGTATTTCCATAATAGCGACATAAGTGTTTTATTCTCACTTTCTCACAGAAACTATGAAACTCACGACAGTTTTGTGCACTCAAGTTTTTTTGTTTCGTTCTCAAATTTAAATTTAGAAATTTAAATTATTTTATTATTTATTGCATGAATTGGAACAAATTATGATAAGATAAAATGCCTTTTCCCTATTTCTAGATAGTGAAGTAGTTGAGATAGTCACAAACCTATCTAGAAAAATAGAATTGACAATCAGTGCAAGAAATTATAGCCATGAAATTAAATTTTTATTAATTATGTACAGCACTGTTGTAAGACTACGTATAAAATGCTTTTATTTTCTTTGGATATTGTCCTAAGTTTTGTAATTCTTTAATGTACATAGATCTCTATATAAACAAGCCTCATTACAGCAAAAACAGGAATACTATCAAAAACTCGAAGTTAAACAAAGTAAAATAGAAAAAATAGGCTTATTTTTTAATATAAGATTATTAATTATATATAAGTAATTGATATATAAGTAATGGCAACGGCTTCCCAAATTCTAATTTTTCTTCCAAAATTTTTTCTGTTTTATATATTTTTATTCACATAAAAATAAATATAATTTAAAAACAATAGAACTTTTGAAACTTTTAAATTGATCATCGATTTCCGTAGAGTAGCATAACAACAAAAATTTTTAAAAATTTTGACAATTATCGAAATTGTATACGTTACCGCTTGAATTAGGGGACACACAACATCTATATGTGTTTTCTATCTACTTGTAAGTCAACTTCTTTGACGAGTTAACAGTATTGGATTTGTTTCTAAATGCTTAAAATGCCCGCAATGAAATTTCCTATAAGTTTATCGATACTGCGTTACTGCTGTAAGCACTTTTCGAATTTTCTTGGCTTGTAAATAAAGAGGCTTTTCATTTATATAACTAATCACATTCAATATATGAAGATATTAAGATTTGTATTTTGTTTTCACTTTATTTTTTGTTTTCAACATGTGGAAAAAAGAAGCTACAATAAAAATAAAAGGTTCCCAAACTGAAATCAGCAAAATTTATTTCCAGATGGGATACCAAATATTTCATTCTGTCTTTTCATTTTTCTTTTTTTCTATAATCCATTTTATATTAATTTAATATTATAATAATATTGGTGTTATTGTTTTGTTATACTGAATCAAAATGTACCCAATCGGCTATAATAAAGACAAATAATTCAAAATACAAAAAAAATCTCTTCCAGACCACCTTTAAATCTTGCAAATTCATTCCTGTTCCTATTTTCAAGTTGAATTACATTAAGAAAATTTTTGAATATTAAGTTTAGGATAGAGAATTAACCTCATGTGTGTGAAAACAAAAATTAAATCCGAATTATTTTTGTTTTTGTTTTTCAATGTTATAAAATAATAAGTATTCATAAAAAGAAGTGGGATTACAAAGATTTCATTAGAAGTTTACTGTTATAAGAAGAAAATTACATAAAAAGATTGACCCATTCAATGGACCATGAAATAAAAATCCTAATAAAAGTCGAAGTGGAATCAGTAGAAGAGCAAAACAAAAAAAATGAAAATAGAAAAACAATTTAACGCAATTGAAGGATGAAAAATTCATCGGACTTTAATGAGGCACGTCTATTTAATAAGTTTTAAAGAAATATAAAATAAAGCATATTATATAGAAACGCATGATAAAATAAAACGAAACAGATTTCATTTTGTAAAGGCTGATGAACATAAAGAAGTGAGAAGCTCCATTTAAGCGTACATTATAAATCTATTTAGGTATAGAAATAAACGCATTTTAGGATTGTTTAGATTAATAGAATTAAAAATTTTTCTTTTGTATCAGTCGACTCAAATATCTCGATTTAATTGACCATATCTTAAAGCTAAATAAAAAAGACCTATACCCTATTTTTAAAAAATTATAAAATGATATTGACTAAAACTGCTCTCCATTTCCAGGTTAATTGCCTGGTCTCTGGTTATCGACACAAACAAGTTCGAAATTGATTTAATTTTCTATTTTTCGGTTCTCATTAATGCTTTAGCAATTATTTTGAAAAACAAAAAAAAATATCTCAAAAAATCTTGACGTCTTGTGAATACCATAAAACATGGGAGACTGCCGTTAGAGTATGAGTGCGGCATTCGGCATCGTTTGTTTCCTTTAAGATAATGACAATAAAAACGAAAATATTTCGAATTTTTTGAAACGCGGTTTCTCAACTTCTAATTGAAGCTATATAATTGAATCCTGTAGCTCTAATTTAATTTGAAATTGTGAGATATCGTTTGTTCCGACGAATTTTTCGTTTTATAGTACTTATATGTATTTGCATGTGCATGTGTCATGGATTTCGCGATATATATGAAAGTAGTTATAAACGTTTGTGAATTTTCCATACTTATATTTTCAAGAAAAAATGTAAATTAAAAAAATTAATTATAAAACCTATTGTATAGCGTCAATTAACTTTAAAAAGTTGATTAAAATTTAATTGTTCGTTAAAGTTGTAGCACTTCACTTGATCTACAATATTGTTTGTTAACAAAATATTTTTTTAAAATATATACAACAACCCCTCTAAATTTAACACCTAATTGAATTGAATCTAAAAAACAATTTAAATCAGTTTGTATAATTCTTTTTTTAACGCGATTTTTATTAATGCACAGGAGATTTTTATCAATAATCATATCAGAAACTCAATTGCTATGATTGAAAACGCTCACATCAAATTAACAAAAAAAAAAAACAACTTAAAGAGTTCTTAAAATTTCTAATCAAATTAAATTTTAAAATAATACGCTTTAAGGGTTTTTCGATTTTACATACACATATTTATATTGTATGTAGAGGTACACACTTTAAATATGACGCACACTTTTATTGTTATTAATTACTTTTATATTTACTGAACATGAAAATATAAAATTGAGGAAATAATGCGGTATACACATAGTATATTTGGTCAGTTTGACATTAGGTATGACATGACATGACGTAATAACCTACACATATTGTTAACAATATATGCAATAGTTTTGTATCTGGTACGAAAATAGACCTATTAGAAGTTAAGTTTGTTGTGTCAGATACAATACCTATTATTAGCAAATTCCTCTAAATTCGGCGAAAAATACTTTCTCCTCTACTAATGTAGAGAATGACATTAAAAATTTTTAACTTTTGAGTGGAAATGAAGCACTTTTTTTATTTCAAATAACAGTAGGATCCGGACACTCTGTGGAAATTGTAAAATATTAATAATTTTAAAAATGATTCACTTGTGTACAGAATATTAATTGTCCTTAAAGAAGACGTTCAAAAGCTCCTCTAGCAGATTAATTTTGAAAAAAAATGCCAACTTAAAATCTTATGCCAAAGAATCCACCGTTACAAATGATTTAATCAATTAATAATACCATTCATATTTATACAATCATACAAATCAATTAGTCAATTATATAACTGTTTTTGATAAGTTTTTGATACAGACATATAAGCATTGCTTGCGCCTTAACTACGCACATACGTTACGTATGTCAAACCTGTATAATGTTTACCCCTTTAAATAGAACTCAATAAAGTAGTAAATAGATTTAAAAAAATACATATAAATATTTTGTTCTAAACGTTCATTATGTAAGTGGGTGTATTTGAACCCATTTACAATTGATTAATTGATTATGTCCTTTAAGCTATTTCTTGTATTTCACTCAACATTTACCAGACATTATATTATATGCTTTTGAACATAAGGGGATTTTTTTTTTAAGATATTGCTTATCATAAACATTAATCTGTAAGGATAACAGTGTTCAGGCAATATGCAACAGTATAGTTAAAAGAAAAGCTAGTTACAAGATTGGTAAAGTACGTATAACGTGAATATACATATATAAAATAATATCGGCTTACTATCGATTTTATTATTTTTTTGTCATATAACATGTGTATATTTTGATATTATGCTTAAGAGATGCTTGATGAAAAAACATTTTGTATATGAACGTATGCACGAGCATGCATTTATGACTATACATATTTATAAGTATTTTAATAATATATTTTGTATGTATGTAATGCGTAAATCAGAAAGAGGGTAAATCATGCAAGAAAAAGGGCTGTTTGACCTCAAGTATGACATTTCATAAATTCAGGAAAAATATTATTTTGATGAGTTAATATTAAATTTTCATATATGAGTTATTGTTCATCGTTTACGAATTTTCCGGTACTAAATTTTGTTTGTTTCATTCTTTGAAAAGTGTGTTCTTGTTTTTATTATAAGTTTTTTTTTAAAAAATTAAAATATGTTTTGAAGAAGGAAAATACAAGAATACAAGAATATCGAAAACATTTTAGTCTTACAGCAGTAAGATTGTAGACTAAAAGTTTTTGTGATGTTGCATAATTTCCAAACTGAATCGAATATATGATGGGGTAAGAGCAAAAGTGGACTGACCAACATTTTACATTTACTTAATAATAGGTAAAAGTAAAATTTTCAATGGAATTCTATCACAAAAAATTCTTTTTGAAGCAAAGTGCACTCAGATTACTTAGAGTTGCCTCTAATATATAATCTATATATACATGTTATTAATACAAAAAATAATAATGCATATTAAATTATTGCATACATTTGGGATGAGTAAAAGAAATAAATCGAGAGAAATATTAGCATAATTGTTGAATTCGACGGTTAAGTGAATTGAAATAAAAAGTTATATTTTTTTAATGCCATGAAATTTTCTATTAGGTTTTTGCTCCTTTAGAAATTGGGAGAAGGTTGCAATTTAAAATATATATGAGGCAAGCTTTTCCAAAAATTTGTAATTCAAATTTTACGAATTTTAAACATAACTAAATCGAGTCAGAATTCGATCATTAGCAAAAACATATACCTATACCTCAGCCGCTTGCTTTTTAACTTTATAAGCTAAGTGAATGTGCTCATCCGGTAAATGTTTACCTTTTAACATGGTAAATTTTTATTTTACAAATTTATTTTATATTTTATTGGTATTGTAAACTATTTTTCCATGCACTTCGTTTTGCGCTTTTTTCAAATGATATTTTAAGTCCGAAAATTTTATAACATTTCAACTTAGCTGCCTTTTATAGATGCTTGGTGCAAGCGCAACCTATTTAAAATATTATCGTTAAGACCTTATTGCTATCGTTAAAAAGTAAACGAAAATTTGAATTTTTTTTGACTATCAATTTGCGGTTATGATTTTGTAATTTTTTTTTTTACTTTAAGTTGTTTAAAAAAAAGATTTTGTTTAAATTTTCGGCTTTAATGTCAAAATAAATTAATCAATTTTTTCAAGCTATACGCAAAATTTAATATCCTTGAGTAAGTTACAATTATTGTCCAACAATTTCGTGTTTTTCTTTGATATGTTGACTAGTTTCTGTTTAAAATCTTAAAACGTATGAGACGTAAATAAAAAATTTAAGCAATTTTAAGAAAAACATTTCTTTTTCTACTTATTTTAATGTTTGGGAATACCTGCATTTTATATAATAAATAATTCACATTTCAACTAAACAAAAATCATACTTTGCTCTTAACCTAAACAAGTCGTGCTTAACTGAAAAGAAAGGAATGAAAAAAAAAAAATAACATTTTTATTTTGCACATAACATAATGAATATTTTCTTTAACTGATATTATAAAAAATGAATGAAGGACTGTTATTTGATGCCTTTAGATAGGAACAAGAGCAAAAATTAATGGCAATAAAACAGCAGGATATAGACAGACGACGATGATAAATTCTTATGCTTGAACAAGGAAAAAAAAAACAGTAAATATATGCATGCAAGTATGTAGGTATATGTATATAGGAAATAAAAAATTATATAAAGCAAATATAACAAAATGAAATTTCCTTGAACAAGCACTGCTTTATAACAGGGGAACTTGGACACAGATATAAACAAATATGTAGATTCATACAAAATTCCAATCTTTCCGCTTACATTCAAATATTTGTCATAGATACCCTTCCTATGTTTGTAGATATATGGTTTACCTTGTTTTATTGTGAATTGTAGAAATTGAGTGTTTCTGGTTTGCTGGTTCTTTTATAGCGAATTGAAACACATCATAAACATTTCATTTTCCGCAGAAAATCACCCGAAAAAATAGTTAAAAATGAAGTTACAATGTACTCACGGAGTTTTATCGCGTAATAAACGTTGCTGTAGTAGAAAATTTCTAGTATTATTCATAAAATTTCGCTAAATTTTGTAGATTATAGTATTTTTACATACTTGCTTTATTTGTTTCTAAATAAGTGCACTTTATAATATAATATAAAGTCAAAAACTTAATAATGAATTTTTTTAATGAATTAATAAATTCGGGTTGTTTTCAATATATTTTGACAGACAGACAATAAATTTAGAACATTAAGTGTGGTTTTATCAAATATGAGTATTAAAAATATCACATCAATTGATATTGTTTCTGGTTAATTTAGTTTCATATGCTCATACCGCAGTATAAAGTGAAAGCTTTATAAGATAAGTAAATAGCTATTGCAAGTTCAATACAAATTACATGGAAATCGTAGAATTTGAACTATGATTGTTATGTTTTTTATAAGTTTATGTACAAAATACGCTGCAGCAAATCAATCGTCAGTAAATATTGATCACCAACAAGTTAGAGAGGCTGATAAATTAATCGTTAAGTAATATATAGAATTCTGCAAAAGCAGACGTATAACATAAACTTTTTTTACATTTTTGTTATTCTAGCAGTTTGAGTTCGGCAAATTTTATTGAGGTAAAATTAATTATTTACCCACATGCATGAATTGTTAAAATTTGACAGCCATTCAATAGTGGAAAACAAGTAATTTTGAGAATAGATACAGCAACTTAATATCCGCTTTTGCTTCATTTTAGCTTTAAATCGCCTTTGTTTTTGTAAACACTATACAAGTTTTGTAATACAATTTCAATATACTAGCAAATGGATAGATAGAGTAAAATTAATGGGAACAATTTTTCAAATCAAACAATAAAAAGGTGTCTTTCACTATGTTCTTTGCATACAATTCTAAAATTCTTTTTAAATTTATTAACTTTATCTATTTTTATCGTATCTTATGACAATTTAAAATTTTCAATGGAATTGAAGCAACAATATGTAGAATTTCAATAAAATTTTTAAATTCTATACAAGTTTTACAAAATGTAAATTGGGTCAAACCAATGGTTTGTAATGTAGCACTTTTTCTCCAGGAAATAGACATCTATGCAGCTTTCAAAAGCCATGTATGAATTACATTATTAAATTATTGCCATTCATAAACGAATATATTTCAAAAATTGAAATACGTTTATGATGAGAAATTTATGTAATCTTTGAAGAAAATAAAAATATGTTTTAAGAGATGTTGACATAATGCTCGAATTCAAGGATAATTGCGTGAGTTAAAAAAAATAATTCTATTTTTTAACGGCATGAAATTTACCGTTAGCTTTCTGCATTTATTGAAAAAGCTTGCAGTTTTGGAATATAAGGGGTCAAAAATTTGAATTTTACAAATTTCGATATAGGCGATAACGAAATTAACAATTTATTTATGTCTAAAAACTGCTAAAGTTTCAGGTTTCTATAACCTGAGATCGAGAAGAAACACGACATCAAAAATGTGGAAAAAACACATTTTAGGTAACAGTCAAGTTTAACAGTAATTTTGTTTTTGTAACGTTTAAATATCGGATACTGCGGTAGAAGAACCCAGCCACTACTTTTCTGCAATAAGGTTCAGCTGTAATAAGTAGTTAATTAATGGCAGTTTTAGGGTTTAGGTTGAAGTTTTCTTATACGAAAATTTATAGTAAAGATCTATGTAAAGATAAAAATTGAGCTACTTTCAAGCGAGTAGAAGTTTTGTAAGCATATCTACGAACGGACAGACGGACGAGCAGAGTGAAACTAACAAGCACGGATTTTCAAAAAAAAAAACCTAATTACTAAGAAACACACAGTTCAAATTAGATTTTGTAAAACTTAGAAATTGTTTAAAATAATTCAAAAACTAACACTAATCAGGATTTTAAAAGGCCAAAAAATAGAAATATATTTTCATTTAAATAATTGTTCTCTCGCCACGTTATATTTTTGCATACGTTTTAAGTGTTTATCGATTATGTTTAAATAAAGTTGCCCTAGCACAGTGTTGGATTTGAACTGAAAAGATTTCAAATTTTTGTTTTTGTAAAAGCTTTTTGTTTAATGTATGTTATTATTTTCACATAATATCATTTTTAATACAAATTTCAGCTTGCAGAATTGTTCCGTTTTCGTTTAAGTGCTTTAGGACTAGCTCTTTTTATATGCAGCAGATGGGTTTAGTTCCAAATTTTAACAGCTTATAAGTAAATATTTATAAATTTTTTTTTGACCTGAACAAAATTTCATCTTTCTTATTGTATTTTCATTCCTTCTTTAATTACTGCTAATTTTGTTAAATTTTTTCCAGGAAATATATTTTATAAAACCTCGTCTCGCAACTCGAGACGTTTATATTTAAATCACAGAAGAATGCAAAAATAACTTTGTGAATTTGAGTTATGAAGATTTTTTTTTAAGTCATAAGAACCGAGGACTCTTAAGCTAATAAGTTCGAAGTACTCTTAAACATAGAAATTTGGAGGCCACTCTAAGTACACCACTATTTTTATACAGTTCCTGTTAAATTTTCTTTTTCATCAGAATAGTAACAAATTTAGAAGCTTTGATAATATTTTTTTTAATAAATTGAAATTTACTTTACATACGTTGTTAGACACACTAGCTAAAATTTCACAAAATTCTAATTAAAGGTGTCGCAATACATAAATTAAAGAAAATTTGGAAATTGCTCGTCTTTTTTGTCCTCTGCTCTTCCAAAATATATTATTTTTCACATATGTATGTAGGTACAAGTTTGTTAGCAAGAAATTTCTTTTACAGCGCGTAAAAAGGTCTTTTGTTATGATTACCTATTATTACTTCACAGTATGCACCGTTATTATAATGAATGAAAATATGTACGTACATACATACTCATTTTATACATTAGGTAGGTAAGTATATGCATATATGCATATATCTTATAAAGCGAAAAAACGTTGCATAAGTTTTAAAGTTAGCTAAGAGTTTCGCTATGCTGTGCGACTTTTATAATTTCTCTTTTTAATCTTAAAGATATATAAAGAATTATTCTATGACAAAAATAAAGCATAAAAAAAAATAAATTAAGAAGTTTTGTCGAGACAATGGACAGCAACAATATCATACTATAGTACCAGCTGGTGCAGATAAAATTATAAACTATAAAAGAATGGTATTTAATAAAACATGTTGTTAAAAAACTGGCAAAGATTACTAGAATTAAAATAAAAATTAAATTAAACATCATTAGATACTTTGTGATTATATGAAGAAAATTCTCGTTTTACTCTCCCATTTAAAATTACAGGACAGTTGAACATAGTTTCCGAGTATTTTAGTTTCTTTTAAAAAATTTTAATGTCAAACCTGTATGGAAGTGCTTCTTTATAAAATTTTACTTAAAAAGCCGAAATACATTTTATATGTAGATTTTTAACTAATTATGGTCAACCAAAATATGACTGAAATATTCGTTTTCGTTTTAGGGTTTACGTTAGAGACTCAAGGGAGTAGAATAATAATTTTTCAGATATGTATATCAATTTGGTTTTGAATTTATTTATTACCGACCGTATTGTGTATAGGTAGGTGATGTGATGGCAACAAATTTTACATATCGAGTTTTCGGTGGAAATGCACTTCTCCATAGTAGGGAAGTGTAAGTAAACTATTTTTAGCAACTTGTCGGTCTGTCGGTCTGTGTGTGCACGCGTGTATCTCAAGTTCGGCTGAACCGATTCTGATGAAATTTCATATGTAAGTTTATCTCTTTTATATTGTACATATTTACTTATACGTGTTATTTAAGCTACGAATTGCTTATTATAAGCTTATTATTAGCATAAGTACAGTAAACACAATAAGTTTCTAAATTGTATAACGGAATATGTATTTTCTTATTACTGTAATTTAACGATATAAGTTTATTTAAACCTTGTAAGATGATTTGAAAAAAAATTGCAATAAATTATGTTAATTATTTTGAAAGAATATAGTGTATATGTAATATTGTATAACAGTATGAATATAGTATATATATAATATACATAACTTCTCATATATTTATGGCTTAATATTAAATTTCATAAAATCTCAATTTCACTCATATTAAGATCAAAATTCTGCAACTTTGTGATACTCTAAGAAATACACCACAAATTTTATGTATAAATATGCGAAAAGATGGGATTCTAAAATTCAACAGGATTTTTTTTTTACACAAATTCCGGATGGTGATTACTCTTTTTTATTTTTGGTAGTAAAATTCAAATTCACGTAAATTTTATGCTTTAACGAACCATAACACTAGGTTACCAAATTTTTTTCCTTATGTACTTTTCAGATGGAAAATGGTTTAACAGAATTTTTTTTGTTTTTAATATCACTGCATAAAATAATGAGAAATAGGCATTGCTCTTTATAGAAAAAATTTTAGTATTAGAATTTCTACGTGCCATCACAAAGTCATACAACGAAATAATTCTTTTTCTTCGGAGTAAAAAATAAATTGTCGAAAGTGTTTTTAAGCAAAAAAAGGGCATAAAAATTTACAATATTTGCAGAAAACCCAATGGAAAGTTAGGAGTTTTCGTATAAGGACTTTATAAGTTCTGCCAGTTGTCATACAAGTTTTCGTTTGGTCACATGTATACTAATTTTTAAAAATTATTTATTTGATTTATATTTTTATTAAATTATATTAAATCATCTAACTATTTCATAATTAGATTGTCCTCGGGTAGATTATAATTTAATTAGTTTTTACTTGTTTAGAAAAAAAAAACCTATAAAATTAATGTCGCCCAGTTCAAAGTTGGGTGGCTTAAAATTCAATGAATATAATCTTAAGATCACAAGGATTTTGTGCCCCAATGGGTGAAAGTAGTCCCCTCTTTGACTACTTTCACCATTTGTTAGGTTTTTTAAACGGAAATTACTATTCTTTAAGTTTACTGTGAAATGAGGAAGCTGAGGATTTTTTTATAAGAAAGCTATATTAATTATACTAAAACAAATAAAACTTTTTTTAAGGCTTTGATAAGCAATAATATGTCATTATTGGCAATCATTTTGTTTTTTTATTATTTCAAGAGCGTCTAAAGAGGTCTTAAAGCTTTGGTATGCTTTTTACATACAAATGCCTTATGGGAAGTTTTAAATCTAATTTGAAATCTTAAGAAACCTTATTTTGGGTTATAATACTTTTCTTGGGGTTGCAGCATTTTTCCTCTAAGTGCTCTATATTGTTACGTCACCACCATGCTTTACTCTACATGATACGTGTAGTGAAACAGAATTGCCCATAACAAATTCAAATAAAGATTGCCCTCTACCTTTCCAATAAACAAAAATTGTTTTTATCAAATAAAATAAATTTTTCTTTCCTTTCGTAATAAAATTCTACTTGCACTTTTTAAAATAAACATTCGCGACGCGTTATGTAACATCCGTTTGCAATTTATCGAATTACATAAAATTTTAAGTAAATTATAATTATGAATTTTAAATAACAAACAAAAATTGCCTATCAAGCAATTTTTACTTTGAATAAAAATATTGGGAATGAAAGTTAATAGAAAATAAAAAGTAAGTTAGTTCTAAGAAGCCATACGTGGTATCAACAAGTTTGAAAATAATTTTTAAATAAAAAAAACTTTTTGAATACAAAAACTAAAAAAGTGTTTTTAATCCACATAAAAAAAAAAAAATACAACTTTTGTTACGCGAAATCTTGAGATACGTAAGTATATGTATGTTCTTAAATACTTTTAATTTTACCGTTGCTGTTTTTTTTTTCTTAAGTTTAAATTTTTTTTTATGTATGTAGTTTTAGTGTTTAGCCCGAAATTGTTTATGCAATGACATTAAAATAACTACCCAATGGAAACAAATTACATAAACATTAGCGGCAACATAAGGGCAGATTTTTTTTTTTTAATTTGACTATGGTGTAAAATTTAAATAAGTTCGTGTTTAATGTTATATTTATATTTCTTTTTTTTGTTTCCCTTATAAATATATTCATGTATACACAATACCTTTACGCGACATAAAAAAATGCTGATATATTCAAATATCGGTATTTTGAATATACTTACATTATTTAATGTACGTATACACGTGTATGTATTTTATAAACTAAGTTACTTTGTGGTAGCTGTTTATATATAATGTACGTATACATATTTGCATTTATAAGTACATATATAATTTTAGTTGAAAACGAATAAAGAAGGTCGTTACAACGACGGAAAACAAAAATGAAAATAAATTTAACTACCCTCTTTAGTGTTAAATAAACTTGCAAATAACTGATGTCTAGCGTAAAAACTTTTTCTTTCCTTTTATTATTGTTGTTACTTGTTTAAATGTGTACTATCTATTCACTTGCGTTTTCTTTCCACACAGAGAAGATATTGTTATTTTTCTTCAAGATAATGTTAATTACGAAGGAATAAGAATGTCTTTTCAAATAGTCACCAAATGCGCGTAAGAGAAACAATAATGTATGTAAAAGAATTTCAAATTAAAGCAATATTGTCCTTTCGTAGGGGAATTGAAATGAAAAATTGAATATTAAATAAAATACGATGTTGAAGCAAGTGAGATTGAGAATTTTTTTAAATCAATCATTTTAACTACACATATAACAAAACTCTCAGAGCAGTTGATATAAATGTTATAAATTTTCTTAAATACACGTTAAAAAAACCTGTTGCCAGATTTGAAATGAAATTTCTAAATTTCTAGCATTTATGTGATCATACAGTAGTGTTTTTAGTTCATTCACTTTCATAGACAAATTACCCTATATTTTGAAAGAAATTTATAACACAATAACAATTTATTTAAAATTTAGAAGATTTTATAACAGATAAATTTTTTTGGTAACGAGTATATTGAGTTTTGCGCCTTTGCCTTTAATGTTTATAGTGTATGTTGATCCTTTTCTTTATATTTCATTGCATTTACAAGTTGATTTTAATATAGCTAAATAAAAAACAGTGTAACGAAGACAAAAATCTTAAAACTCCCAGCTGACACTCAATAAAATTTTCAACGTCCTCTTTTATATTGTTTTTCATATATTATTTTTGTTATGTTAAAATATTGGGTAATAACGGGAAAAGAAAAGCCATTAAAATTTGATTGCAATATTCCTTAAGTACTGCTAGTTTTCTTAAACATAATAATTCAAGAAAACCAACAAGTAGCTATGGTTGTAAATAACAAGTAGCATTTATACAGAATAGATGAACGTTGACACATACATTATGTATGTAGACAAAAAATGTAATATATCAATAGGAAAGATAGTATATTAATATAGAAATTAAAAATATGTTGCGACCTATGTTAGAAAAAAAAAAACAATTTTCTTTTCTTTATGAATGAAAAGAGTAAAAGATGCACCTAGCTCGTCTTTCATTTAATAGATAATATTACGTACTTATACATAAATATATAGGATTTATTTTTAGTAAGCAAATGTTTATAAAATAAATGTTGGTTTTTTATACCCTGCATCTTCGCGAAGGGTATATACACTTATGGAAGTTATAACCACTTGAAAGAGTCGCCTCCGGTATGAAATCTATCTACTTATATTCTTCTTCAGCGAAAAATTCTGCGTTGATTTAGCCGAACAGTTAATCCGTCCGATAGCTCGATAATTCAAAAACGACACCAAACTTTCACTAATTCTATCTTTTCTGCCAAAGATGGCTGCTGTTGTAATTGCATCAATTCAGACAACGGGTTTTGGTAGCTGCCATACAACTCAAAGAGTTTATTTTAAATATTTTGAAAACTAATAAAGATGTTAATATCAAATTTTACGAAGATGCGTCCAATTGCATTTACAGTGTTTCTGGTACCTGCCATACAACTACATAAACTAATTTTAAATATTTGAAAAAATCATATTTATTAAACTTGGCAGTCGTGTGTCCAGTTTTATGTCACATTTATTCCGGAAGGTTTGTTAGAATGATCTGACTGATTCGGGTAGTTACCATACAACTCCAAAATTAAATTTCAATTATTTGAAACTTAGCAATTGTGTGTCCAATAATATGTCAGACATATCTGTGCAGTTTCTATAGTGGTTTGACAGGCTTCAGTACCTGTTATACAACAATGAAGGCTAGATATTTAGAAAATAAATTTAGACTCAGATTGCCAAGGTGCAGGGTTTAAATAATTTTATAATTCGGTCGGTTTACACTGACTGAAATGTTTTTACTTGTTATTTTTAAATATAGAAAAAAATCGAAGAAATCCTGATCCATATTTAATTTTTTTTTTTAATTTCTAATTTTCCATTTAAATTTTTCTTTTAATTCTCACCATTTATGGTTAAGAATGTAAACTTAAAATGATTAAAGTTTCTTCAGTTTTTTCGTTTGCCTCAAATATTTATATTGGTGAAAAAACGACCATGAAACGACCATCACCCTTTTCATTTGCTTAGTTAGGTTAATCAGACATAGAAGGAAAACTTGCATCAACTTAAATCTGTTGAGCTGATATAGTTGTTAAATCTGTTGAGCTGATTATTTTCTTATGCAATTTTCCTTTGATATTCTAGAAATTATATATTTTCTATAACTGTAAAATATTCCTGATAATTGTAAAATATGCAGTTTTTAATGAAAACATTTCAAATATATCATAAGATTTTAGGTGTTTTCGATTGTCCTCACATATTTCAAAATTATTTTGCAAGTTTTCCCTACATTAGGGCTAGTACTTATTTGACTCAAGTAATCTAAATCTTTCAATGCTATATCCGAAGTTCTAAAATTAAAATATTGCGTCAAATTATTACATTAACTACAAAAACTGGAAATGCTTTTATAACATACTTTAGACTTGCTGTTTTGTGGAGTTACCAATATGAGAGTACCAACGTAAAAGATGTTCATTAAAAATTCTGACCAACAATTTTTTATTGAAATTTCTGAATATTATTGTAATCACATTCTCATCGCATTATTCCGTTTCATTCAATTTTCATCGATTATTGGTACGGAAAACTCGATTCAAAAAACCTGGCAAATAAAAAATAAATGTATGTATACTGTTTAATGTTGCAAGATAATATGTTATTGATGTCCTTTAAAACTTGTTCCTATCTTATAATATTTTTTATACAACAAAATATCAGGTCGAACGCAATACTTCATAAATCATAAATAAATTTAAATATAATTTTTTAACATTATCCTGAACAAAATCATTTCTTTGCACACAGTTCAATGTTAATCTGTCTTAGAATGCGACTCAGTTTTTCATAGGATACAAACTATAATTATAGCATTGATTAAATTTTTATAATTTTCTTCAATGACCTTTTGGAAGATAACAAAACATTTAGCCAGTACTCACTCGCAATTGATTTTTGTGAGTGACTATGCTGTAACCAAATTCCTCGTAGCGTTCCAGAAAAAGAAACTTTATTAAACATAATTAAAACTCCTTTTGTTCACTTTAATTGAATTAATAGAGACTGATCTGCGTGAATTCATTTCGATTTACAGATAATTTTTTTTTAATAATATAAGGTGTGAAACATGAAAGTGGAAATAACACCAAAGGAGATCAGGTTTTTTTTATTGTTTAACAAATTACATGGACAACAAAAGGAAGGTAGATTCGGGTAAAATTTGATATTTTTGAAAAATATACAAATTGATTTTTTAGTTAACACGAAAAATAGTTCCTTAACAGGAGATTTTCGAGTAATATTAGACACTCTCTTGCTATGTTAATTTCACAATAGCATTGCTTCATTTTTACCAATTTGTTCTTTATTTCGAACTAGAAACTTTAAACATTTTACTGTAACATATCCCTGCTGCTCTTAAACTGTAAATACAGAAACAATTTGGATATTCTTTTTTCAGAAAATTAAAAGGTGCGGTATAAAAAAATAATTGCAGTGTAGAACGGGTGACTGACACTTGTGCTTTCCTAATAAGCTAATCGTTATTTTTAATAACAAGCTGGAAAATTCAGAATTTATATTTTAAGGCAATATAAGTTGGCGAATTTTTTAAAAATGATGATTTAATTAAGTTGAAAATTTGTACACCATATAATTAAAATCTATTTTGAAATTCATTTGATTTTACCCATATGTTACCATTTTCACAGTTCGAAATTAATTTTTGAGGTATTGGCATTGCAGTGACAAATGTCTCGCCTCGAATATGCCTCAAATTATTTTACTATTTTCTAAAATTGAGATTTCTTTCTTATTTTCAATTTTTAAACTTTTATTTTAAATTATTTGTAAAAAATATAATTGGGTTTAGTTTCTCTAAGACTGTAAGTGTCGCATTTACAATATACCTATTAATAAATAATTGAATTTTTCTTCAATATTACAATTTCAAAATAATATTATGTACTTACTTGTTTGTTTTACTTATCTTTTTAATTTTAAAATCCATCCGCTAAAAAATTTTTTAAGCGTTTTAACAAAAGAAGTATAATTATGGATACAACGTTATACATAATACCTGAATTCGGTTGATTGTGTTGTATCTATACATTCTACAATGTACTCAATTCCTGTGAAGGTTTTTTTTTAATCCAAACAATAGAAAAGAAACAAAAAAGAAAATTATGAAAAAATTAATGCAAGAAAGTGGAAAAGTAATTTTACCTTACAGTCAAAAACAATTTTCTTATTTTTTTTTTCTTAAAAACGCTTAAACAATAGATAAAACCCATGAAAGTGTAATAAGCCCTTTCTACATCTACATAATACGTTACGTTTTTACGACAGCAGGCCATCATCGCAAACAAATATAACGTGAAAATATCATGGTTTGGGGTTATAATTTTTATTAAAAATTTTAACAAAAATTCTTTAACACCCTCCACTTATTTTGTTTACCATTAAAAAAGGGTGAGAAATGAAAACATTATTACATATATTTACCATTAATTTATAGAAAGCTCTTCTTGTTTCTTCTTATATTTTTAGAAACATAGTAAGATTTGCTTAAGAAAGTTAAAGTCTTTCAAAGAGTCTTAACAGAAAAACGTGTTAAAATTGGGAGGTTGAGTCCATGTAATTGTGCAATACATGTACATGCATATTTAAATCTACTTATATACATAAAAACGTTTTCTCTAATCTAATTATTACTAACGAATTTAATTTTAAGATTTTATACTTTTTAGCAAAAAAAAAAAAAGAACCGAAAACGCATACAAAATTTTCAACAAAAAAGTGCTAAAAATTCCTTTGTATTGTTTTTGTAACTGAGTGTTTCTTTCTCTATAACCTGTTACAAGTAATAAAAATTCACTTTTAAACTATGAAAGGTAATTCAATTTTTCTTTTTGAAGGAGATATTAAAATATATACATATGTAGATGCACAGATGTAAGATTGTATTTTTATTAATGTATTGTGACATAAGAATAAGAGTCAACAATTTTAAAAGAAAACAATTGTTTTTGTTAATCTGACGAAAATCCAAATTAGATATGGGAATTCATTTTAATGTTTTCGAAAATAATTAAGGATATTAAAATTTTAAGAGAACAAAACAAAAAGTTGTTTGTTTTGTTGCTAACAAATGTGTAGTATTAAAATATCGGAATGAAATTTAATTTAAAAGACATTTTAATAGCATAATTAATATTAAATCAATGCTAGAGATTAAAAACCAGCATAATTTTGCAATTTGAAATGATTCCCAAGCAGTGGTTCTTAACCATACTTAATCATACAAGGTCATACGTTATGGAAATCTGAAACTATAGTACTGAAATTTTGCATAAACGGATATGTGGTAATCTAGGTATGTGCTAATTTGAAAGGAAATTCTGGATTATATTTTATATGTCACTAATGTTCATTAGTTCCACTATTATTTTTTAGTAATTATGAAGAATCACGTTTTTATCAGATTCCGCTGGATTATAATCGATTTAATATAATCAGTTTTTTTTTCCTTACTCCATTTGGGCACATTTGGGAGCACACTTTACTTTAGAGTCAGGCATAAGTTTTACTGGTCATTGATCTAACTAGGCGGTGGCCAACCTGCCGCAGTTTTTTCTTTATTATTATTAAAGATTATTAATATTTATTGTTTATTTTTGTTGGTATGTAATATCGAATACAATGGATATTAGGGCAATTACTTTTATATTAACATTTTACTTTACAAAATTATTGTAGTGACCTTACCAGGGTTTGAACCAGAACCCCTCCGAATGAACGGTGCTGTTACTACTGCACTATTTATTACAATGCGGTCATTATTTGTTATTTCGTTATATGATAGCGAAACACTACACATTTTGTATAATAGGCTGTTTTAAGTTATTTGTGAAGATTTATTTGTCAATCTAGCAATAAGGAGTCATGAGAAAACAAAGAATGAGCCATATGAAGCTTCTTTGTAAAATAAGTGTTACTTTAGTTATTAATCTCGAAAAAGAGGAAGAAAAGAAATAAGGGAAGTTAAAGATCATTTTAATAATTCGATAAAATTTTTAAGATGTCAAATGAAAATTTTTATTTTACTTTGTTCTTCTTTGTGCTACATTTACACCAAGTTTATCTTACAGAAGAGGGATTTTTGAAAGGAAGGAATGAGTCTCAAATGCATATCCTGGAAATTCTTAATTTAAAACACAAAATTTTACACGATTTTATAACAGGTTGCTATTAAAAATTCTCCCGAAATAAATTTGTTGTTTCCTTCTTTTTTGCTTATTTTTTTGTTATTTGGAAGTTTATAGTCTTGCAAGAGAAAATAACAAAGAGAAAAAACCAAAATTGTTTCATCTTTTCCTCTCTGTTCCTAAATATCTCCTTAAAGTGTACTAAAAGAAATAAATGGGCTTTGCTAAAAAAACAGCCCAAAAGTTGATGAACGTTTTATGAGTGTTTTTCTCTGTTTTTACTGTTATAAATTTCCTTACGATACTTCTTTTTTCGCCAAAATTACAAAATGGTTTTTTTTTTACAACTTACATGTTAAACACAAAAAAAAGTTTTTCATGTAAAAACAAATGGAAGAAA
Organism: Condylostylus longicornis; assembly: GCF_029603195.1. Lineage (NCBI taxonomy): Eukaryota > Metazoa > Arthropoda > Insecta > Diptera > Dolichopodidae > Condylostylus > Condylostylus longicornis. The sequence continues at coordinate 6,216,496 of NW_026578017.1, read as the reverse complement.
GCAACATTTATGACTTCATATGTAATTTTTCTCATTATTTTATTTACTCTACTTTGTTTTAAGACGGAAGGTAGACTCCAAATTACAAGTGCGTGTGTTTATAGATAAAAGTGTAATACTCGTATTACACTTAGGTAGGCATGTTGATTTTTAAGTTAAAAGTCAAAAATAATAAAAATGTTTTCATGAAAACGCGATTCACTTTCACCTCTAACTGACAACAAAAAAAAAATAGAAAAAGAAGGAATATTTTGTGGGAAAACTTTTTAATAAAAAATCTCAGAGACTTAAATTATTCAAAAAGATTTCCTTTCTGAAAATTTTCGCAGAATTACCACTAAGGTTTATTTTTGGAGGAATATTTTAAAGGTCAAATTTAAGCTATAATATCACGTTTATATTTCGTAATTTGAAAATTATGCGAACCTGGTTTGACCTTCACTTCATTAAAGTTTGATAAAGTAAGATGAAGTTTGATAAATTATTGGAAAATCTTACCGTATTTTAAAGATTTTTCGCCACTTGTCACTTTCAAGTGTCACTAGTCATCAAAACACTCCCATACGTCCTAGAAATGGAGGTATGCCGTTAACTATTATTTAAATCTCGTGGGAATCCTTTTTCAAAAGTGCGCAAATACCGTAATTATTGGTAATGAAATTTGATTATGGCTTCTAATCAAGCTTTGTTATATTGTACTTTGGCAAGTTTATTTTTTGCTGTTCCCTAAATTTACTTCAATTTTTTGAATTTTAGTTTGAGATTTTTTGAATTACCTCAGAAATATTAGAATACTTAAGTTTTGAACTGATTCAAAGCAGAAAATTCTTCTTTTATGCGATAATAATTTGTAAGTTCATTTTACGAAATTTGTAAAGTAAGAGTAAGAGTAAATTATTAAATTAAGAGTACATTTATTTTACAAAATTTGTTTTTCTAAATCTTTTTCTGTGTTATAAAATACAACTTCATTTTGTACTCCAAAACAACTAGCCAGTGAGATAAGTGTGGCAATGCTTTGCTGAATTTTTATTTCGGCGCATTTGTTTTTTCAATTAGTCCGATAAACTCTTCTTGTTAGGTGTTTTCCTAAAAAAAATTTAAAAAATATTGTACTTGTTATTCACAGTTTGCTTTTAATATTTGTCCTTGTTGCTATTTGGTTGTTAAACTTACGGCCTTCGATATCTTAAAGCCAATAAGTATAAAAAATAACTTAAAAACTGTCACTTTAAACACGAATAAGTTTTAAAAAAACCTCTGCAAAAATGAGTAATGGAAGTGTGGGAAAACATAAGTCTTATCCAAGAATATACACTCAACATTTACACCAGCCTTAAAATGCATAGACATTTAAGTGAAGTACCCGTAAACAGTTATCTTGAACTGTGCTATTTTGAGAACCGTTTGATCGGGCGACTTTCCCTACTTTTTTCGGATTTCGTTCCCAAAATAAAATCATAGATTGAGTTATTTGTATTGGAAATATGGAAATGTTCAACTAATAAAATCTGGCAATTACTTTACGTGCTCTCATATTATGTTTTTTTTATATTTACGATTTAATAAGATGGGCGCAACATTCAATTTGTACAAGTTTTCTGTTGCATTTGGTTTACATTTTTGAATAAAATATTCATGTAATATGATTAACGGTTTTTTTTTCGAAGGGGAAGGGGCCGGAGGTTTCTATTTAAAATTTTTTAATAACGGTATGAAGAGTTTAAAATTATTTCAAAGCGGTATGAATTATTTGGAAATGAAATCAACTGATTGATTGCTTTGAAATCAAAAATTTTAATTTGCACTCATTTCGTTCAGGTCGAATTTTCACGTATGTGATATGAAAATTTCATTGCTAATAGGAATTTGCAATTAAAAAACATTTGAAGTTCAATAATAATTATTATTGAAAACTTTAATTTTTTCTCTTAAATCAATACTTTTGCTTTTCTTTCAAATCCTTTCACGCTGTGTTGCCGTCATATTTTTATCCTTTTCATTACTTAGGCACGCATTATTTTTCTTTTTTATGAGTTTTTTCTTTTTTGTACAAAAATGTCTTCATAAAAACATAATTTAAGTTATTTTAAGGCAGTTATGCAAGACGTTAAATGGGAAATATTAAGACAGGTTTATTTTCTTTATAAAGAGCAATAAAAATAAAGGAAAAATTGGAGAAGTTAAAGGTAGTATTAAGAGAAAATCGAAAGCCTACAAAGTTGGTAACACAGAAAAAACTTTCTAATATAAAATCTTAGAATAAAAAAAAAAACGGTGTCCCAAACATGAAAAAACTTTGTTAATAAAAATAAATCTGATGCAGTCAGCATATAACCGATGGCATTGCGTAATTTAAACAAATTTTAATAAATTTATTCTTACTTGTTTACCAAAAAGATTTTTTTAAGAAACATTTCTAAAATTTCAACAAAAAATTAATAAATTTGTAGAATAAAATATAGAAAAATATAGATACGAGTATAGCTAAAATATAGAAAAACTTTTGTTTCTGATGTCTGATGTCCCTGGCCGATTACGTTCTGAATCAGAGTCCAAATATTAGCTCAAATATGATGCATATTACCCGAGAGAGCCGATGACTACTTCCTCCTACATTGATAAAAATGTAAATTTGGTTTTACATGAAAATTTCTAGCAACGCCGAAAGTTCCCCGAAAAGTTTGCTGTTTGTCTTCAAAAAAGTCTGCAAGTTATTTTCCTAAAAATTATTAAAATTTCATACAAGCTATAACTTTTTTCTCCCAAAACTTCGCCATGTAAAACTTGATACCATTAAAATACCTCTCGAATTGCATGGAATGTAGTCGTTATGAAAAGGTTTGATTAAAAAAGTTTAAAAATTTTCAAAATTATAAAGAATCATAAGGATCTCCTTTAGTCATTATATTCAGGCATTTTGAATGAAGTAATCGAAATTTTTATTACAGTTTTAGTTATTAAAATATTAAAATGTACTTAAATTTTTTTTTAATTGCAAAAAGATCCTTTACTAAGTTTATGTTTTTCATTTACGCATTTACGAAGGCAAATTACGGACTCATAACTTCTTAATTTAGCAATTCAAATAAAAAACACTAGACTACTATGAAAAATTGTTTCTATACATAAACAATCAAAGATTTTATACTTATCGGTTTCTGATGGATTAAATCACTTATTTTACGTCAGCGTGAATTTCCTTTGATTTAATTTGTCTGTCATCCATGAATAGCATTGACTTATTACTCATAAGACAGATTAAAGCTTTTCCTATAAAAGAAAATGTTTATAAAAACAATATAGTAGTATCCTGTTGTATCCCTGATTTCTAATCATATTACACATACCTGCATTTTGTAGAAAATGGGCATTACCGTATTTTGTTAAGTGATATTTATTTTTCAAAAATTTGTGAACTAGTTTTTACGGAACTACGTAAAAAAGCTCCTACGCAGTACGTCAAGGAAATGTTAAAAAATAAAATATCTTTAGAAAGACGCCAGCGTATCGGACGAACTGATTTTTATGCAACTTTTCTTTCAACTTACACTGAACCTTTGAAATGGAGCATAAACCACAGATAAATTTTTACGTTTTTGATATTTTCTTTTTAAAATTCTAGCAATAACATGAGTCTTTTTGGAAAAAATCTGTCTCCTCGTAGCAAATTTGACGTACACAGATACAGACTTAACTTAAGTGTAACGTATGTTTTAATAAAATAAAGTTGGGTCAAACCAATGGTTTGTATTGTAGCACTTTTCCCTTCAACAAGTGAAAATTCTGCTTTTAAATACAGTCTATGTATACCTATCACACTATTAAAATTATTTTCATTCATATACAAAACTATTACTAGGATTGCATATATTTAGGATGACGCATATATGCAGTCTTTGAAATAAAGCAAAAATTAATATAAAAAGGGGTTAACACAATGCTCGATTTTAAGGGTTAATTGTGTGAGTTAAGAAAAATAATTATATTTTTTAATTTCATGGAATTTACCGTTAGCTTTTTGCGTTTATAAAAATTTGGAAAAGCTTGCGGTTTCGGAAATATAAGGTGTCAAAAATTCAAATTTTACGAATTTCAAGAGGTGATAACTTGAGAGGGGGTGTAGATGGAAAAAAATTTTCTTCTAACAAAATAAACTATTTGTTAATATCTAAAAGCTCCTAAAATTTCAAGCTTCTACAGTCTGGGGTCTAGAAGAAAAACGACATCAAAAATTTGGAAAAAAAGAACTTTAGATAACAGTAAATTTGAACGGCCATTTTGTTTTTCTAAAGTTTAACTATAGCATACCGCGCAAGGGGAAGCAAGCCACTGCCTTTCTGCGTTTGCAAAATTTCAAAAATGCTTATGGTTTCATTGCAACAAATATTTAAAAAAGGCCATTTCTAGGGTTTTGGGGGGGTATAACTTATAGAGGGGGGGAGATAGGTAAAAATTTTGTTCTACGGAAATAAGTTTCTAGTGAAGATCTATGTACGTATTAAATTTCAGCTTTCTATCTTCAAGGGTGTAGAAGTTTTGTAAACAGACCCACGGACAGACGGACGGACAGAGTGAAACTAATAAGCACTTTTTTCAAAAAAATTTTTGGAAAAGTGCAAATAAAATTCAGAGTTTTATTAAAGCATTGGATTTCTCACTTAGGGTAAACGTACTAAAACTGACAAAAATTTTCTTAAAATGTTTTTCGTAAAAGCAAAGAAACTTTTACGTTTACGCAATACGAAAATCCTTTTTAGCTCAACACAAATTATTGTGCCGAAATTTACAATTTGCAGGGATTTTTAGGCTTAGTGATAATTATTATTTAAGGGCAGAAGGGTGGAAGAAGAAAAATTTGTTGTAGGGAAATAATTTTATAAATTAGACGTGCTCACTTGTAAATTTTCGTTTTTGTTTCTAACTTTTACAAGGAAAAGAACAGCCCGAAAGAGTGAAACTAACACTAGCATTTTTTAAAAATTAATTGGAAATATACAAAAAATTTATGAAAAAAATGTTGTATTGGTGTGGTGAATTCATTTAGTCAATGGAATAGAAAAAATATGTTCGCCAGAAAGCGTTTGGTTTAAATAAATTATTGGCTGCGAAAATATTTTTATATTAAACCATATCTTACCTTGTTGTCTTTCAAAAAGGATAAACCGTAAGTAATTTTTCTCCCCAAATCGAAATTGTTTGAATTGTCCATTCCTATTTTTGCTTATCCCTTCTGCCATGATAAAAATTTACATGAAAATTTTGTATTCAACTTTGATAGCAATGTACAAAAAAGCTGGGAATTCCACTATCAGCTTTAACTTTCAACAATGATTTTATTTTCCTTTTCATCATAATTTGTAGTGATAAAAAACTAATCCCTAAAAATCAACCGAATAAAAACAAAAGTTTTAAATTTTTTTGTGGTCTATATTCATAAAAAAAAAAGAAAAAAAAGAAACACTTTTTTTTTGACCACTGCTATTAGAAACTTTGAAATAAAAGGGTTAAAACATCAACCCTCCTGCTTTTAACATCGCTTGAAAACTTTTTATTTTGTGAAATTTTTTTTTTTGTCAAAATGAAATGTGTGAGCTATGAAAGTGTTATTTATAGTTGAAATTCTATCTTCCGTTAATGGAGATATACAGAGTGTTTCAAAAGTTAGTGTATATTAATATTTTTATAATAATTTTTAGAATTTAAATTTTAATGTCACAACTGACTTAATTAACTTGGCACGAGGGGTAAAAATAATTTGTACAGTAAAATTTATGTTATTTTAATAGTTGTTTAATTTTTAAAAATCTATTTAAAATGCAATATTGGTTTTGAGTGATTGCAATTGGAATTTTGAGTGATTGTATTGCAGCTACAACCTAAATTTTTCAATGATCAACGATTCTTTTTATAGAGACTATTAATCAACTATGACAGTACCATTTTGTGGAGTAATTCAGAATTGACAATATGAAATTCGTAATTTTCCGAATTTTAGAGCTCCGAATGAAATTCGTGTTTGGGGTTTAAAATGAACATGTCAAAAAAGAAGATACGTGGTTTCGGCTTCTACCCGATTATATGAAAAAATAGCATGGCACGGAAGTAGCGATATAGTAAACTGCTATTCATATTCAATAATGCCAGGTTCAAAGTATACAACAGGTGAAATTATTGTTGTGAATTTTGTATTCTTTGTTGTTATTGATTATTTTTTAGCAAATGATTTTTATGTCTGTGACGTCATGACGGAATATTTATTTTACTAACTTTAGCTACCTTTGCTAATTCTTACTAAAGCTTTCAAAGTTTTCATTTCTTACGAAATTAATCGTATACGTATTAAACTCTAGATACTTTTACGGTATATGATTGTAAAAACTTTTAAATTGTGAAAATTCTTACATTTCAGCCTTTTCATACAATAAGATTATCGGACTGTAAGATTATCAGACATATTATTATTGTTATAATTTTAAATTTTAATATTTTCCTTAACAAAGGTCTGAAACACCATGTCCACCACAAAATATGAAATTGTTTGAAGTCAAATCTGATATGTAGATTTTATATGCTTTATATAATAGAAAATTGAAGTATTTTTATCGAAATCTAGTCCCCCTGGCGACGAAATTTTCTAAAAAATTGATTTCTAAAAAATAAGTGAAAGTTTGTAATTTATTATAAAATTTTTAGTTTTTACTTTCTTTTCATTACAAATATATGCGTGTGTAAGTATGTACAAACATCAATTTTTTTTATAGTACCGTTGTCGTCATTACACCTCCTTTCTTTAACTTGTGATAACTTGTCATAAATTTTCTTTTTATTCGTGTATGAAAAAAGTTTTTCAATCACTTTCCAATTATAAAGACAATATTAAAAAAAAAATAGCAACTAAACATCAATAGTATTTTAGCTGTTGCCGCAAAACTTTTCTATTACAATATTCGAAAGTTTTATTGATTTCAGGTTTTTTTTTTGGAAGAAAAAAATAAAACATTATGGATTTAATGGCTTTGATTATTTATTAAGTTCTGATTTTAAGCTATCAAAATTAATAGCAATCAACGCAAAATAGCCGAACTTCTTGTAGCAAACAGCAGAAAATTTGGGTACTTTAAAAACGAATCAAAATTAGTTTTAATGAGTAAAAAAAGTAATTGAGAACAATTAAACAAGTAAAGAATCTGAAATTTGATAATGAAGATAAGGAGGAGATATACCCTCTTGTAAGTGGAACCAAAAAATTAGTTCCTTTGGATTTCCCTTTTCCAAATTTAAGTGTATTTTGTTATTTAAATATTTTCTTTGGCAGTTACCCGGACAAAAAAAGTAGCAGTTCGCAAGCCAATCAAACTTTGTCAATGGCTATGTACAACCAGGTAAGCAATTTTGTTCTCATAGTATTTCGATTTTACTTGAATCTGAACGGTTGTTGAACGGCTCATGTTTATCAGACGATTGAGGTATATGGTATTTTATTTCCTTGTATTCTATATTCTAAGACCTATTATATTTAATTATGTTCAATGTATATATAATTTTTGCGAACCGTTGTATGAAAAGTCATAGATGAATAAATAAAGTAAAGAAAAAATAGTTTACGCCTTAAAGTTGAGCTGAAATTTGTAATTCAAATTGTATGAATGTGAATCGCTTTTTAAATGTATACAATCTGGAATTTGATTTTCTGGAGTAGTGGTCTTTATATAAAATAGAATGCCTCAGATGTGCAGTTTTAAAGCCACAGTAAATTATTGAACGGCCTGCCTAGTATTTACCATAAAAGCTGAAAAAATATTGACGAAACATTTCGAGAAAAGCAACCACCTTTCTAGATTCCTTTAAAACACTTTTTAACTGTCTTTTCACATAAATATTTTGTAAATTTAAGTACATGTATTAATTTATAAAGAAATTAAGCAAATTTTTTAGACAGAAACCTGGTTATTAGAATAAATGTAGTTTAGGTGTGCTTTTATTTTATGAAAAAAAACCAATTTTTTTTTTATATAAATAAATAAATGTTCCCTTTGAATAAACTAGAAAATTGTTCATTTCCGGGCTTCGATTCTTCTTTTGACAGATTTAATTTTTGTAATTCAAGGAATCAAAACACAAACTAAAGGCAAAATTTCGTCTCGTTTATAAATAAATTTTTAAAAATCATATTCCATTAAGTTGAATCATCAAAATTATCATTTTACTTCATTTCACTTTTGTCAGAAATGTTCCTAAAATCCATTATGTGTCCGCCTTTCAAAAAAAAAAAAACACATTTTGTTGCATAAAGGGAAAATGATAAATTTACTTACACTGTCTACTTTTAAAAAACGAACAAATCCACTACACGATTTAATTTTGGAGGACATAAAAAACAAGATTCAAAATAATTTACACCATTGTGGGATACTTAATCTGCAGTAAATATTAGATTGCGTAATTGAGTGTTTTCACCCTGAATTGATGTAATAACACATCTTTAAAACATAACAATTAGGAAAATCATTAAATTGTAACTGTGTCCTATAGTAAGCATTAAACGCCATATCGTTTGTTTTTGCTTGTGGCTCAAAATTCTGTATGCACGAAGCGTTTAAGCACCTGAAGAATATAAAACATGAAATAAAAGAGGGCAAAAGCTTTAGTTTTCGTGTTCTTTCTTCGTGATCATATGAAAATTTCATTCGCTTTTTTTGAAAAGTGTAGAAAAAAATTATAAAATACATTTCTAGCCTTACCTCAAAATTACTATGCAGCGTAAGTAGGTTTGCTCTTTAGTACCATTTTCCATTTTTACATTGTTTCATGTACATGTTATGAACTTTCAATCGAACTCACAATATAGTCTTAATAAATGGCCTTTACTTTATGATTACTGGAGATGGTCGAATATTTTTTTTCATTGATTTTTCAATTCATAAAATAAACGAAAAAATAAAAATTAAAAACATATAATAGATGGCAACATTGAAATGAGAAAATCTAACATCGTTTTATGAAACTTAACAGCTTTTCAGAGGGTTGTCGTGATAGAATGTTCAGTAAAGTCATATTATACTCGTATAGCTACTCATAACTAATATGTACACACATCCTTTCATATATTGTAGTATATGTAAATGGAAATTTAAATAATATAAAGAAAGAAGTATTGCAACACAGAGTTACATTATATATGAATACCGCATTAACTAAAAGAAATGCTTTAATAATGACTAGGAAAGGGACATAAATGGAATATTTGTCAAAATTAATGGACATACATATTATAATATGCATACATACATGTATATATATACTAGTTTGGAGCATAAGGCTATGTACGTTAGATATTGTCTGATTATAAATCAGAGTGCATGAGGGTTTGTTATTGTGTACGATTGGGAAAATGTAAAGATTTTTATTGCTGTCTATAAGAAAATCGCTTAAGAAATTAAACTTTAGCTTTGCAACCAATTTTATAATCTCCACTTTATGCTGACCGTTTTGTTAACCAGCCCTGTAGATTTAGTTCGGTTTTTTATTTTGTTTCTCTTCTGTATAGAGAGTTGTCTCCCGTTTTCCTAAAAAGGAGATTGTGAGAGATTTAGTATGTACCTTAAATAATTACATTCTATCACAAAAACCATAAGCAAATATCAGATTTGCGAATTCAAACTTCAAGTTAACCGATTTTTCAATAATTCGGGAATGCGACAGTTCGGATTTATAGGCTAAACTTTGACAGTTAAAAATAAATTCTATAAGTTTTTCAAGAGTCTCGACCCTAAGTTTTGTATGGAATTTACCTCGAATTTTGAAATAGGAACAAGAGAAATACTTCAATAGATCTATATGAACTATATTTTAATCACTATATACATGTGGGAATTAATAATCGTCCCGTATCTTTTATGTGATATTGGTCACTTTTATGTGTCAATTATTTTATTATTGCGAATTCAGCTGCAGTTTATTTTGTTAATTGGATACCTACAGCATAATGTTTTTGACAAACTTTCTTCTTTATCAGAACGTGGACGTGGACGGATGTTTTTTTTGACAAAGTAATTTTAGAGAAAAAGGTATTTTCCATATTTAAATAAATATTAAAAAAACCACATGGGGGCTCAACCGGGATCCTACCATCTCTAAAATTTATGTAACAAAACAAAAAATCATTATAATATAATAACAATTTGAAAATTTTATGCGAGTTTAAAACGTGGAACGTAGATTAAAATTTTATAAAATTATAAGGTGGACGATTTGCTATAATAAGATTGATTTATATTTTAAATTAAAGTTTCAAAGCATAATATTATGAGTGCTAGACGCCGTAGAACGATGCAAAGCAGTAATTCAGCAGTAGATTTTGACGATGAAAGATATGTAGTTGATGACACAACACCGAATGTGAAAATTAACTTCGCAGATATAAAGTTTAGTAAGATCATTTTCTGGATTTGGAGAAATAAATATACAAACATGGATTGGTGATTTTGAGCAACATGCAACTGTATTTCGATGGAATGAATTGCAGAAATTTGTATTTTGTAAACGTTTACTTTCCGGGGCCGCAAGACTTTATATCGATTTTGAAGCTAAACCTTTTAATTATAATAGTCTGAAAAACGCTCTGCTAAAAGGAAAAAGCAAGCTAATGAATCATATCGTGAATATTTATATTCTATGCTCGATATATCATCTCAATCCGAAATAGATGAACTCTCAGTTATCAGCTATGTCATTGATGGAATTAAAGATTCTGTGAACAATAAAATGGTATTATTTGGTTGTAAAAATATTAGTGAGCTAAAAGATAAACTATTTATATATGAAAAACTGAAGAAATCTGACGTCACCAAAAATAATCCATCTGAAATAAGAAATAATTTAAGACAAAAAACCGAGAGCTATTCAAAAAAAAATGCAAAATATTGTTTTAATTGCGGATCCAGGGATCATGAATTCTATAACTGCCCACAAAAGAATTTGGGCCCTAAATGCTTTAGGTGCAATAAATTCGGCCATAAGAAGCCTGATTGCAAAGAGGTAGTCACTGATTCGTCAAAAAATTCCGTCAGTGTAGCGCAACAAAATCTTATTTGGAATAACAATCTAAAAACTAATATGTGTATTAAAGCAAAATTAAATAATATTTCTTTCGATTGCTTAATTGATACCGGCAGCGATATTTGTGTCCTAAAATACAGTTATTTAAAATTTATTAACACCTGTTATAATTTTAGGAACAATCCAATAATAATATCTGGCTTGGGAACCGATGTAATTACAAAAGGTTCGTGCAAAGTTAATGTGACTATTGATAACGACGTTTATGAAGATATTGAAGTTCATTTTATAAGTGATAGTTGTATAAAGACTGATATGATTATTGGGATGAATCTGTTAAAACTGGCTGCGGTAAATATTGTTAATGGAAAAATAAAAATAATCAAGAATGTTCACAGACAAGATGATAAAATGAAAAATGCTGAAAGAAGTAGTACCGATAACATTGAAGAAGCAGCGTGTTTCTTAGCTTCACTTAATCTTGATGAAATTAATGAAACAGATAATCTTCCAGATTTAAGTCACTTAAAAAGAAATGAGTCTGACCAGGTAATTGCTTTAATAAATAATTATGTTCCAGAACCGATGAAAAAATCTCAGGTGTATATGAAGATTGTTACAATAGATGACGAACCAGTATATCGTCCACCCAGGAGATTTTCTCCTAGCGAGAAACAAGTCATAGAAGATCAGATTAAACAATGGTTAAATGATGGCATAATAACTGAGAGTGCGTCGGATTATGGAAGTCAAGTTGTGCTAGTGAAGAAAAAAGAAGGTTCTTACAGGATGTGTGTGGATTATAGAGGCATTAATAAAAAAATTATTAAGGATAGGTATCCTTTACCGAATATTGAGGAACAGATTGACAAGTTGCAAAAGGCTAATTTCTTTACCGCTTTGGACCTCGAAAATGGGTTTTTCCATGTCGAAATAGATGAATCGAGCAGAAAATATACGTCATTCATTGTCCACTGTGGACAATTTGAATTTACCAGAGTTCCGTTCGGACTGTGTAATTCTCCGAGCGTTTTTCAAAAATATATCAATTTTATTTTTAGAAATCTAATCGCACACGGATATCTTATAATTTACATTGATGATTTGGTAATTCCATCCAATACAATCGATGAGGGTATTGGTCGTCTTCAGAAAGTGTTGGAAGTTGCTGCTAATAATGGCCTGAAAATTAAATGGAAGAAATGCCAAATTCTATAAAATCAAATTGAGTATCTTGGGTATCAAATAACAAAAGGAACTATATCCCCGTCTAGATTGAAAACAAAAGCTGTTCTGAATTTCCCAATACCTACAACTACTAAGCAATTGCAAAGCTTTTTGGGACTAGCTAATTATTTTAGAAAATTTATCCCCAATTTTTCTATAAGAGCAAAACCCTTAAGTGATCTATTTAAAAGGACTACTCATTTTAGAATTGGCGAAGTTGAATTAGCTGCCATAAATGATTTAAAACAAGCTTTAACACAAAAACCTTCTTTAAAAATTTTCGAATATGGAGCTTACACAGAACTTCATACGGATGCGTCGCAATGTGGTTATGCATCAGTTTTGCTCCAAAAAGATTCTGAGGATGGGCTTTTACACCCAGTATATTATTTTAGTAAGAAGACTAATGATGCCGAATGGAATTACAGTTCATATGAATTGGAAGTATTAGCCATTATCGAATCATTGAAGAAATTTCGAGTTTATCTACTAGGTCAACGTTTCAAAATTGTAACAGACTGCAAAGCCTTTACATGTACCATGAAGAAAAAAGATTTGTCAACTAGAGTAGCACGCTGGGCATTAATGTTGGAAGAATTTAATTACGAGATTGAGCACCGAAGTGGTAGTAAAATGCGTCACGTAGACGCCTTGAGCAGAAATCCTCAAATATTTTGTATATTTCAACAAAACGATTTTCTTAAAAAACTTGAAGAAGCGCAACACCAAGATGACAATTTGATGGCGATAATTGATATACTATATCTTATTTTTCGTTCCAGAAAAAATGCAAGATCAGATAATTTCAGAAGTTCACAACAGAGGTCATTTTCACCACAAAAAAATGCAAGAAATCATAGAAAAAGACTTTTTTACTCCAGATTTACAAAAAAAAATTTCAAAGCACATTTCTAATTGTATTCGATGCATACTTGCCGAAAGAAAAGTTGGTAAAAAAGAATGCCTATTAAACCCGATACCTAAAGGAGAGCAACCGCTTGAAACTTTTCATATTGACCATCTTGGCCCTATGCAAGTCACTAAAAAACATTATAAATATATTTTTTCTGTAATGGACGCATTTTCTAAATTTATATGGCTTTTTCCCACCAAAACTTTAAATAGTGATGAAGTCACACAAAAACTTGAAATCATCGCAGAGACGTTTGGTTATCCCAGCAGAATTATATCGGATAAAGGTGGAGCATTTGTTTCACACAAATTTCACGAGTTTTGTAAAGACCATGATATTAAATTACATTATATAACCGTTGGAGTACCAAGAGGAAACGGGCAAATTGAAAGAGCCCATTCTATTGTCATTTCTTGTCTTACAAAGCTTTCAATTAATGATCCTGATAAGTGGTATAATTTTGTCAAGCCTGTGCAGCAAATAATGAACTCCACCTACCAAAGGGCAATCAAAACAACACCTTTTCAAGTACTTACAGGATGTAGAATGAAAACTGGAAACGATTGTAAGATAATTGAAATTATTGAAGAGGAACTAATTAAAAATTTCGAAGAAAATCGTGATCAAATTAGAGAACAAGTTAGAAAAGATATTGTGTCCATACAAGAAGAAAACAGAAAAAATTTTAATAAGACAAGAAAACCGGCTCAAAAATACAAAATCGGAGATAAAGTAGCTATAGAGAGAGTCCAATTTGGAACAGGACTTAAGATACGCCCCAAATTTATTGGACCATATCGCGTTGTGGCTATTAAAGAATTTGATAGATACAAAGTGGAAAAAGTAGGAAACCACGAAGGACCTAATATTACTGATAGTGGAGCAGAAAAAATGAAACCATGTTGCGGTGAATATGAAGAATATGCAAATACTACTTCTTCAGAGGCTGAAGAACTGCAGGAATGGCCGTGTGGGAATTAATAATCGTCCCGTATCTTTTATGTGATATTGGTCACTTTTATGTGTCAATTATTTTATTATTGCGAATTCAGCTGCAGTTTATTTTGTTAATTGGATACCTACAGCATAATGTTTTTGACAAACTTTCTTCTTTATCAGAACGTGGACGTGGACGGATGTTTTTTTTGACAAAGTAATTTTAGAGAAGAAGGTATTTTCCATATTTAAATAAATATTAAAAAAACCACATACATACATATGTATGTATACATTATATTAATACATACAATATGTTTAGTATAATTGAGAACGTACTGTACGTACAGTATAACTTAGAAATTATGTGATTACATGTTCTCTCCCGTAGACGCCAATTTTAAATATCTAAGAGTAGAGTAATTCATTGTAACAGTTCCTGATTGTGGAATGCTTTCCATCTCATATTTTAAATTTTGCGCTTAGTTTGTTTAGGTTTTAATGCATTTTCTTTCTGCTTGTTTTTCTTTACATTGTCATTTTAATTACATTTCTAAACTTTTTGATTCAAGATAAATTATTACATAGATCATTATGCAGCTACTTCATAAAGAGAAAAATTGTTGGCATTTGCATGTACCTAATTCGGAACAAACAAGCTTAAATGAAAATTTGTGCTTAAAAGCAATAAAAGATTTTTATATAGAAGCGATGCTATAGCCCAAATATGCAGTGCACAAAAATTTTGAGGATATGCCCTTCCGTTATTTCTTAGAAGTTCGTTAGAAGTCATTCATAACAAATTACGTGAAAAAATGTGCAAGTTTATTAAACGTCAATAGAAGATTTTCACATCTTGTTATTTAAATTTACTAAAGCTTTAATAAAAGTATGATCTGAATTTGTAATAACAGTATTAATATTATTTCTTAAATTAGAAAAACTTTTTGGAATAAGCAAATGAAACAGCACACAAAATGATTGCTATGAATGTTTTGCACTTAACATTAACTAATATGCCACCCAATACAATCCTGTGGTCCCCTCTATCAAAAATTAGAGATGAAAAAACATTGTTATTACAAAAATTGGTTCTGTGTTTTTCATCCTTGAATTTTTACCAAAATTTTTTTTTTATATTTTCTAGTTTATCTTGTTTTATTAGGCTTTCGAATTCATCGTTTTTTTTTTGCATTACTAACTTTCTAGATATAAATGTACATTTATACACATACACATACGTATGTATATATGAGTTTATGTGGTACCTAATGGTGAATTTTCTAGAATAGGATTTTTATCTAAGTTAGATTAATGTTCATATTTTTATTTAAATTATGTTGAGTGCTTTAGTGTAGCGTAGTTCATACTTTTGTTTTTTTTTTTCATATTTACTTTTTCTACGGTGAGTTTGAAGGACTCCCTCAAATATTGGTGTTGAAATAACAACTATGCTTTTATCATACAATTTTTTCTTCTCTTTCCGTAAATACATAGCTAGTTATATGAGGCGTCATTAATCACAAGTGTAAAAGTATGAAGAGCTAGAAAATGAGATTTTTTGCTTTTACATAAGTAAATCATTCATCTAATTAATGTAAGTTTTATTTATGAACGTATATTAGCTACTTTTTTTGTAATTTTTCCAAAGTTTCTTAGAAAATATGTATGTTCCCTCTGGTGAATAATATATAGGAAAGGTAAATAATTCTAAATACTCTTGACCTCCGCTAGCGAAGGTCTTTCTTATTAGGTTCATTGTTACTAAAACAAGTGCCATATTTTTATAGTTATACCTTCAATTTTCCATATTTTTTGTTTCTACAGAGTTTTATTCGATGCTGCGTAATTGAGATATTTCTTTTTAAGCACTTTTCCATTTTTGAACAAAAGAAACTAACAAATTTTTAAAAAAAGGGGCTTATTATTTTCACTCTGTCCGTTCGTCCGTCCGTCAATCTTTCCATCCGTCCGTCCGTGGACACGTTTAGAAAACTTCTACACTTTTGAAGATAGAAAGCTGAAACTATATAAGTACATAGATCCTTACTAGAAACTTATTTCCGTAGAACCAAATTTTTTTCCTATCTCCCCCCTCTAAAAATTGTACCCTCCTAAAATCCTAAAAATGGTTTTTTTTAACCATTTATTGTAGTGAAACCATAAGAATTTCTCAAATTTTGCAAACGCAGAAAAATAGTGGCTTGTTTTATCTACCGTACACTTGAACTTTAAAACAACAATATGGCCGTTAAAATTTACCGTTATTTAAAGTCGGTTTTTCCAAGTTTTTAACGTCGATTTTCTTCTAGACCACAGGGTGTGAAAATCTAAAATTTTAACAGGTTTTAAACACTACTAAATAGTTCATTTCGTTAGAAGAAATGAAAGAATTTTTTCCTATGTTGACCCACACTCAAGTTATCGTCTCTCGAAATTTGTAAAATTTAAACTATATCCGAAACCGCAAGCTTTTTTCTATAAATACAGTAAACTAACTGTAAGTTCCTCGACATTAAAAAATAAAAATCCTTAATAAAATTCTTAATATAGAATAGTTTTGCATATGAATAAAAGTAATTTTATTAGTGTAGTAGCTAGGTTGCTTTTAGAAGCAGTATTTTCACTTGTTGAAGGAAAAAGTGCTACAATACAAGCCATTGACCGAACTTTATTTCTCTTTCTTCAGACGAAATTTTATTTTCGTGCAAAATAATTAAAAATGTTGTAACTTTGGTAGTTAAAAAGGAAGATTATAGAAAGTGTGACTAGATTCATTTAAAATAGCAAAAATAACTTTCTTCTTAAATTAGACACAATATTTTTGTTACACATGAATTGCTTTCTAATCCCTTCAAAGAGATAGAAGCTTAAAAGAAGAAAAATTTTTCAGAGAAAAACTTTCTTCGTTTAAATAAAGCTAATTTGTGGAAGTGAAACACCGGTAATAGGTACGAATGTTAAATTGAAGCATTTATCAAATATTATACATTCAAATAGATGTCTATTTCAAAAGTTGGTCAAAAAATGAAGAGGTCAAAAGTGGGCACTTACAGAAGTAAATAATTTTTACAATGCACTTGTTCTCTGCACCTTATAGGTTTTTTACTTTCTAAATTTAATAGATGGATTCTAAATTTTATTAAAATAGTCGCATAAGTTTTGAATAATCATGTTTTCAACCAGCACTTTCATAAGAACAGTATGCGATTTGTTTGCAAGAAAATTAAAAAAATATCAAAAAGGAAAGGTGTTCGAAGATTAAAGTATTAGCAATTACCTATATGATAATTTTCAAATTGTTAAACACGAAAGCTTTATATGAATAAAGATGACAAGAGGATAGGGAGAAAGTGAAGAAAAAGAAAACAGAAAACCGAAACTTCAGTCTGCCTCTGAAAAAAAAATGCGCACAAACGGCCACCTTATACTTTCCTATATCTACACTCTTCGACGAGACTTTTCCATTATGTAGCTTAAAATTAAAAAGAACTGACTTTAGCAAATAAAAATACAAAACTAAAAATTAAATATAGAAAAAATAACAAACGAGCTCAGCAGCGTACTTATTTATAATTTCCTTAACTTTTCCTTTATATAACATAATGTATTAAAATAACAAAAATTGGAAGGAAAATAAAACAGGATTGAAATTTTCAGAACAAACGTGAGGAAAAACGAAAACCAATTTCCTTGCACACATTATCTTTAATCTTTTTCAAAGTTTCCTTATATTCAAGTTGGTGCGTTACTTTTTCTTTGATATATTAAAAATATTTAAGAAAAAAATCTTGTTTTCGCAAGATTTTGTGTTTTTGTTAAAACGTTTATGACGAGAAGTCTTAAGCACATATTTCGCATATTTCTCACATACAGGCTTATTTGTACATGCAATAAAGTTCTAAAAAGAATCTACCTGAACCAATTGAACTCCATGGCGAATCTCAAAAGCCGCGCCAAAGACTCTCCCGACAATTCTTCCGATCCATTACAAAAGAAAGCCCCCAGAGTACACTTCCCCTTCCACATCAGAGACGGATAGGCACAAAGAACATGTCCCATCCACCTTCACAATAATCTGACATCCACAACAATCCGTCACAGAAACTTCAAGTCTCTTGGCCATTTTCCCTAAGAGGCAATGCCCCTCTTGCACTCCCACCAGTATCGTACCTACTGGGCAATATTATTCAGGTCACCCTGCATGTTTTAGCCTCCCACAAGTTTTCGCCCCTTCTGATTCAGTTATTTTAGTGTACGTTATTACGAGTACTTATATTGTTTTAACAGTGACCTACAATTACAACGAATTTTCTTTATTCCAATTAGTACTAAAATCTTAGTTCCTAGTTAAACCCTATACTTCTTTTTTGAAAACTCCATCAATATAACATCTCATAGTTGGCTGTTTGTAATTTATTTTAAGTTTGGAGTTACATATATCTCTGCTAGAAAAAGTTTTTTATCCTCTCTCCTTAGAGAACAAAAAAATTACAAAACATTTTTCTTAACAGGTTCTTATTATTTGTAAGTTGACTTATAAAATACTACAAGTCTTATATTATTATGTTCCTATGAAAAACTTTAAATTCACTACTCTCTCACATTATATTCTATATAATATTTTCATCTAAAAGTATGTACGAGTACATCTGCTATGCAAGAACTATACGAGTACAAGAGTTGGCGTCTATCCATGTACGTCCTATCTCAAACATGTGGATACTAGGTACATACGTGCAAATACATTCTGTAAATATTTAAAATGCGTACATACTAAATATATGCTATGATGTATGTAGATATATACATACATATGTATATGTAATATAATATGAATAATGTTCTACATATATATGTGTAATTAAAAAATAACCTAACAAAATTTTTTAAATACTTTAATATTACTTTTTAAACAAGTACAGTATACATAAGTGTTGAAAAAAATTTTGTTAAAAATTTAATTCTCAAAATTTTTAATTTTATTTTCTAAAAAAAAATTTTTTTAATTTAACTTTTAATCTCTTGCTTAATACATAATAAAAGTATAGAAAATAATTAACAATAAAGTTGGGTCAAACCAATGGTTTGTATTGTAGCACTTTTCCCTTCAACAAGTGAAAATTCTGCTTTTAAATACAGTCTATGTGTAGCTATCACACTATTTAAATTATTTTCATTCATATACAAAACTATTTCTAGGATTGCATATATTTAGGATGACGCATATATGCAGTCTTTGAAATAAAGCAAAAATTAATATAAAAAGGGGTTAACATAATGCTCGATTTTAAGGGTTAATTGTGTGAGTTAAGAAAAGTAATTATATTTTTTAATTTCATGGAATTTACCGTTAGCTTTTTGCGTTTATAAAAATTTGGAAAAGCTTGCGGTTTCGGAAATATAAGGTGTCAAAAATTCAAATTTTACGAATTTCAAGAGGTGATAACTTGAGAGGGGGTGGAGATGGAAAAAAATTTTCTTCCAACAAAATGAACTATTTATTAATATCTAAAAGCTCCTAAAATTTCAAGCGTCTACAGTCTGGGGTCTAGAAGAAAAACGACATCAAAAATTTGGAAAAAAAGGACTTTAAATAACGGTAAATTTGAACGGCCATTTTATTTTTCTTAAGTTGAACTATAGTATACCGCGCAAGGGGAAGCAAGCCACTGCCTTTTCGCGTTTGCAAAATTTCAAAAATGCTTATGGTTTCATTGCAACAAATATTTAAAAAAGGCCATTTTTAGGGTTTTGGGGGGGTATAACTTCTAGAGGGGGGGAGATACGTAAAAATTTTGTTCTACGGAAATAAGTTTCTAGTGAAGATCTATGTACGTATTAAATTCCAGCTTTCTATCTTCAAAGGTGTAGAAGTTTTGTAAACAGACACACGGACAGACGGACGGACGGACGGACGGACGGACGGACGGACGGACGGACAGAGTGAAACTAATAAGCACTTTTTTCAAAATTTTTTTTGGAAAAGTGCTAAAAAGATCATACATTTATTTTTTTACTTTTAAAGTAAAATTATCAGAAATAAAATAAATTCTTGGGACCTGAATGTTGGGTAAAACGGACTATTCAATGTTTAAAAGAAATTGGTTGGCCAGAATTGACTGTTTAATAAACTGGGTCTTTTAAAATTTTGAAATGGTCTTGATTCAGTATCTCACCTTCTTACACACAAGGTAAGAAAAAATTGAACGAGTGTCTTGTATTCGTAAAGTGTAATATTCAAGTGAGAACAATTTATTCGTATTATATGTGTTGTTTTTGTCTCAAAATATTTTGTCCCAAAATATATTCAATTGAAAAAGTGAGTTATGTCAATGAAATTCAATTTAGTCAATGGGAACATAGCACATTCAATTAAAAAAATGCGAATTCTAACCTGAAAGAAATTGAAACAATGACTGGAAAGGGTAACGAAGAATCTCGGCTCTTGTATTCTTTATGAAAATATTAATGCATCTGACGAATTGAATATGAGTATTTGCTATAAGATCTTGTTCTTAAGAATGTCATAAGTACCCTTAAATGAAAAACAAATAGGTATGTATTTCGAAAAACGAGAAACTTTTCTAAAATTACAGAATTTTGTTTTTTAATTTTACGCTAGAATTACAATAACAAATTTTTAGAAATTATTTCACGCAAGATCTACCATAAGAATAATTTTTGTATTTTAATCAAAATATTTTTTTTATTCATAAACAATATAAAAACATAATGTTAATCTTTTAATTTGTTTACTAACAAATCTAATATATTTTGAAGATAATAAAAAACTTTTCCTATTTAGTAATAAATAATTATTTTGTATTAACATACACAATATAAAATATTTTTCTTGAAAGTTCTTGTATAAATTTTCTTTCTAATAAATATACAAATAAAGCTTAAGGTATTGTTCTGTTATTACCCATTGATAGAAAGCAAACACTATATACAGTGACAGACAGAATGCCATGGTAAATTTTTTAGGAAAAAGGCAATTAAGATTGTTTTCAATAGTGACCATAAAAAATGACACTGACGGCTAATTTATTTGGAATTCGACAGTAAAAACCTTAATTAGAGATGTTCATTACTTAAATAAGAGGTTTAACCTTTTCACTTTTTTCATATATAATTTTCGAGCTATCAGTGTTTTTACCAAAAATTATTTGTCTCCAATGCTACGAAATTATTATTGCAGTATTTTTATATTGAAAAAGTTCATCTCATCGAGTTTTCAACTTTTTATTTTATTCAAAAAATCCATTTTGGACCATAAAAGCTTTATTGAATAGCATAGTTCGACATTAAGAGCTTTATTGAATCCATTTACGGTTTCTTTATCTTTTACAGAAAGATAAAGAAACCCTAAATGTCAATCATTTAATCATTATTAACTTACTCAATCATTTAAATTATCCATTGACTGTGTAACTCTACTGTTTGACCAAATATTTTTTTCTAATATAATCAACTTATCCCCAGTTCGTTTTTATCTTTTAGCCAATAATAAATTCAATCTTATAGAAAATAGAAAAAAGGAAAACTAATTTGCTATCAAAAGTCAAAGACCAAATCATTAATCTAACATTTCTATTCGCTTTCAGAGTAAAAAATAAATATTTTTATTTATGCACAAAGTTAGAAAGTTTTGCAAATAAAATAAGGGGTTCCAAAAGTTATTTTTCATAATAGAAACTATAAAAATATATTTGAAATTATTTTTACTATGTATTAAATGTGTAAATGGAATGAAAATAGCCCTTGAAAAATTAAATTAAAAAAAAATATGTGCGTATTTATTTGGTACAAACGCGTTTTTTATAATATCATAATTTTATAAAAGAGAATGATGAGAGAATTTTTCTTTGCAGGGACTTGAATCACTCATAAAAATTATTTTCGCTTCATTAAATAGAAAACATACGTTTCTTATTTTTGTACGCCTTACTTTCTTCCCTTTTTTTTGCTTTGGCCCCTTTGTGAGATTTTTGTATTTCTTTCGACTGCTTTCTTGACCATTTTACAATCATTTATATTATGTTATATGTGTCTGTTACGATGAAAATATTTTAACTGGGAGCACGACATGCAGTCTACACCAGTGGTGTTTTAATTTTATACTAGGAAATCTGTCTTGCATGCCCTGGCGCCAAAGACAAAAAGCCTAATTAAAAATAAAAAATGTAGTTAATTTGTACAATATCGCTTTCCACTTTAACAGTGTTAAACATACTAAACCTTTTAATTGAAATGCTTATCCTACGTTACAAAAACGATTTGTTGAAGTTGTTTTCATATTTCAAAAATATTGCATACATTTAGGTGCATTTTTAGAGTTACGTTCCTAGAATTTTCGTTCATTCAAGTAGAGTATTGCTCATGCAGGTTGTCGTGTAGGAAAAAAACTACTCCAAAAACAAGCGAAAGTTGGTATAACGTGAGGGCTACTTAGAAAGTTCAACAACTTGGTATTTGCTTTTTAAGATAGAAAATATAAATTTTTATCTTTTGCGTTTACTGAAAATTTACTGTTCTTTTGTCAAAGTCCTGGCCGGGAAAGTAAGGCCTAAAATTTGATTCTAAGGACCCTAATGGTTTTTTTATACACATAGGAGCAAAAACATTCAAAGTACAATAAAATGCTTAACATGTATGTAATTGTGTTTCAAAATTTGGTACCCAATGCTTGTAATTTTTATTTGCGCGAAGACGTTTGTATTTTCCATAATAATATGCAAATATAATTTAGGCAAAAACAAATTGCCTTGTCGTTGAATACATACATCTTCATTACTTGATACTTACATACCTTCATACACTTGATTTTTATTTTTCTATGTCATAAAGTTATAGAAACGTTATTTTTGCAATAAACATTTGAAGCAATTTAAAAAAAATATTGAATTTTATTACAAGACTGAAACAATTTTCCTTAAAATCTAATAATCTTTCAATTTTCGTAAAATTGAATGAAATTTTGAAAAAATTTAAAATTTTTTTTTTATTTTATTAACTTTCAAATTCCATAATAACTGTTATCTTAATTTTTAGTATACTGGCAACTAAAAAAGTGCTTATTATTAGGTGCTAGTCGCGTCGTTCCTTTATAGGGTACCCTATGTAAATTTTAAGGCGGAAAGTTTTTTGTGAAAAGTATAAATTGCTCTGTTAGAATATTTTTATCTATATTACTTCTTATGAAGTTTATGTGCTTCACAAAATTCCACGACTGGCTTTCTGACTGCTTATTGAATCTATAGATCATAAAGGGTTTTGAATTCGGAAAAAATGTTATAAAGAAAGCCCTTTGCTTTTTTCCGCAACAGAATTTGCTTTACCGTCATAAGTATTTCGGTGTAATAGGGAATAATGACATTATTATCTCATTCGAAATGTACACTTCCACTTGTCTCTTATTAGATGTTGACAGCTTCTTTAAAATGTTACATTTTAAAAACAAAAAATTCTAAAACCTAAAAGTTTTTTTTTCAAAAACTTTGAAGAACCATCTCGTCATTTTGCAAGTATCTAAGACATAGCTAAATTTTTTAATCATTTAAGAAAAATAATTGTTTGATTAGTAACGACAGACACTATTCATAGAATGTTGTATGCAGATAATTGTCTTTTTATTAGCATTGAATTTTAAAATAAAAAAATTTACTTTTCATGTTTACTGTTTCTAAAAAATACTGAATGTCACGAGCTTTTTTAGCGACATCTTGGATCAAGCCAAGGGTTTGAGAAAAAGCACTTTTCCGCTTAACCATTTAAAGTAGGTTTTGTAAGCATGGAAAAACGGACGACCGGGTAATAAGTACTAAAACTAATAAGGACTTTTTTCAATATTGTTGGGAAAATGCTAAGGAATGTTTTAAACTTTTATGCACTTTAAAAGTAACACTCACATATTTGCACGATTTGAAAGGGTACTAAATTTTTCATACAAAAGCATTAAATAAAAAAAGGAGAGTATAATATCTTTAGGAGAAATTAGCTTCTGCAGTCAGTCTATCTGTCCGTCCATGCTTGCCTTTATAAAAATTTAACATGTTTTAAAATTGAAAGCAGATATTGTGTGAATTTTTTCGGGAAACCTATTTAAAAGAAAATGTTTACTAACTCCCACCATTTTAAATTTTAAAGTAAAGGAAATTCCTGAAAATGGCATTTTTTGGCAACTTATTGTGTTGACATCATGGAAAAGATTGCATACTTATCACTGTGACGTTTAAGATTTTTTTTTCCTTATTCACTCCTAGAAGGAGCATAGGGCTAGTGCATGATTTCTCATGCACTAGTTTCATAGCGTCATAGAGTTTAACTAGGTAGGTGACTAACCTGCCGTAGTTTTATTTATATTAATTAAGTATTTGAGGTTATTAATATTTACTGTTTATTTTTCTTAGTTTTTTTTTTAATATGGAATATTACGAATATTTGAAAATTACTTGTATAATATTTATTAGTATTGCATATTAAGTTATATAATATTGAATATAATTTTTATAGTGACCTGACCGGGGTTTGAACCCGAGACCCTTCGGTTAAAGGACCGGTGCCATAACCACTGCACCAATGGTCAGATGACGTTTAACATAAAGACCCTTTATTCAGAGTCCTTAGTAAAAACTAAGAAGCCTGAAACTTTCTACATATTACTAAACGGTTTATATGGATCTTTTTACAATCCGGTCTTCATTAATATTGGCAGTTAACATCTCTTTTAGCTCTTTTCCTAAAAATACTCTGCAAAACAATATTGTAATGCCATAAAGTTTTAATTAAATATCTATTAAAATTAAAAAGGTTTTCACTTGTTCAAAGGGAATGTGCTTACAAACCATCTGTTTAATTTGATCAAATTTATCCTCATTCTTTTTACCGACCGTATTGTGTAAACAATAGGTAGGTTATGTGATGGCAACAAATTTTGCATATCGAGTTTTCGGTGGGAACGTACTTCTCCATAGTAGGGAAGTGTAAATAAACTATTTTTAGCAACCTGTCGGTCTGTCGGTCTGTCGGTCTGTCGGTCTGTCGGTCTGTCGGTCTGTGTGTGCACGCGTGTATCTCAAGTTCGGCTGAACCGATTTTGATGAAATTTTATATGTAAGTTTGTTTCCACCATGGCACGGATCGATCAACTTTTGGTATATATCAGGCCTCGGGAACTGCACTTTTTAGCGGGCCCGTTTTACATTTTTGAACATTTTGAAGAAAATATTCAACCGATTTACTTGAAATTTTATATATGAGCTCAGCTCGACCGTCCGCAAAAATTCGTATGTTTTGCAAGAAATCAGGCATCGGCAACTAGACGTTTACTACGGGCCAAATATACATTTTTGTGTATATAAAGAGAAATAATCAACCAATTTCATTGAAATTTAATATATGAACTCCTCGTATTAAAACAATGAACATATAAATTTTTTGGAAAGATCAGGGCTCGAAAACGGATTTGCGGGCCGATTTTACATTTTTGAACATTTTGAAGAAAGTATTCAACCGATTTACTTGAAATTTCATATATAAGCTTTGCTCGATCATACGCAAAAATTCCTAGCTTTTGGAAGAAATCAGGCATCAGCAACTGGGCGTTTACTACGGGCCAAATACACATTTTTGTGTATATAAAGAGAAATAATCAACCGATTTCATTGAAATTTAATATATGAATTCCCCGTATTAAAACAATGAACATGTAAATTTTTTGGAAAGATCAGGCATCGGCAACTAGACGTTTACTACGGGCCAAACATACACTTTTGTGTATATAAAGAGAAATAATCAACCGATTTCATTGAAATTTAATATATGAATTCCTCATATTAAAGCAATGAACATATAACTTTTTTGGAAAGATCAGAGCTCGAGAACTGATTTGCGGGCCGATTTTACATTTTTCACCATATCCACAGAACAAATTGATGGAATTTCTTGAAATTTGATATTTGAGTTCTGGTTGTTACCGAAACTAACTGGCGAGCATTTCAGGGAATTCGGGTAGCACAAAGCGAAACTCTACTAAGAGCCAAATTTACATTTTTCTAAGTATGTTAACTATAAGCTTACTAATGTCCTAAAAATTGGAAATAAGTATTTAACAGACATTTTTATAATATTCTGTAACACTTTCATTTAACTAGACAATACACAATGCGGTCGGTTATGTGCTGACCACATCAGATTTTTTATGTTTAAGATGATTGTCTGCAAAACAGGAGTGTTGCATGACATTCAAACCACAAGAAAGTTTTTCACATATTAAAATTAAAGCAATAAAGTACAACATAATTCTCCGAAAATTAAAGGATTTCGTACACAATAAAACCAAAGGTTTAAGTTATTCGTGTTTTTTGTTTTATTTTAAAGTTGTTGCTACACGCTCTTGTGAAAGGAAACCGATGACAAAATCTTTGGATACTATTGTTGTCACCGTTTTCTTTGTTGGTATTATTATATCAACATTGCTATCGCTGTCATCAACATTGTTTTTTATTTTTGACTTAATTTTTTTTTTGTGTTAAAATGTGTGTAGATGCTGTCGCTGTTGATGCTGCCTTTTCAGATGTTTTTGTTTTTTTGATGGTACTTTTAACCCTTCTCATTTTCATTCTCTGCAATAATTTCTTATTTTAAAATCATACTCATTACATTACCATCACTAGATCAGAAATATGAAGAAATGAAAAAACTCTAAAGTGTTTTAAATAAATATCCTGGCCAAAGTGCTAATTGCTATGAACAATCTCGGTTTTCGCATATTACATTAAGACATTCTTTATGGCATTTTATTTTGCCTCTTTATTTTATTTTGAGTTTCTTTTTTTTTGTGGAAAAATATCCTTTTCAGTGCCAAAATTGTGGTTTTCTTGATAAATTTAAATTAATTGCAGTTAATGTTGTATATAAATGTATTAAATATGCATACATACAAACGTGTATAAATATTATGTTTCTTTTGTGTCTATTATTTTAAATAATTTTATTTCTTTTTACAGACTGCATGGCACATAATAAGGAAAGCATTGTGATTTCACCAAATTTCAAATATTGAATTTTTAGAGAAACTGCATTTTTCCGTGATTTATAAAATTAAATAATCTACTTTTGAGGAGAAATCGATCAGTCTGTCGGTCCACTCCATGACCTAATTTCCGAAGGAGCAATTTTGATTAAAATTGTTCAATGTTTAAGGGGAATGTCAAATTTTAAAAAAATAATTTTTAACGGGCCAATTTTATATTTTTGGTCAGGTAAATTCGAAAAGATTTTCTTAAAATTCTATACTTAACCAGTTCAGTCACCAATTTTACGTTAAATTATATGGCAATAAGTAAACTTTTATTTACTAAGGGCAAAATTTACTTCATACCAATGTATTGTTATAATTTATATGGCAATTTTAGTTGTTGAAACGTTCATTTGACAAAGTTTTTTAACAATACCAGGGATCGGAACCAATAATTTAATTAAGGTCCAACTTTACATTTTCAAGCCCAGTCTAAGGAAACAGTTAACGAAATATCTTGTTTATTTAAAATTCAACCGAGTCTGGAAACGAGAAACTCTTATGAAAATCTAACTTGCCTATTTTAAGTCTTCTGAAATTTTAAAATAAGCGTTGAAAGAACGCTTTTATAATATTGTGCTACACTTGTGTGGCTCACATCATATATTTTTTTTATGATAGGAAATGCAAGAAAATGCAAAAATAAAACAATAATAGGAGGAAGAAAATTAAAATTATATCCTTTTTAATATCTGGCAGGCAGCCATTTTTATATTGCAGTTCAACGTTATACTTTTATTTATAATGGTTGTTCTTTTTCTCTCTTTTTTAATTTTTTGTTATATTTTTAATTTTGGAAAGCTTTTAGTTAAAAATGAACCAAATTTTGCGATCTTTGAATTTTAATAGCATTTTACTTGACATTTATATTAACTTTTTTGAAAAAATGTGCGAATAAGTTTTACTACAGTTTATTAATTTTCTACACCATTCTAAAAGAGTGTTAATTTTTTGTGTTAAAGAATAGAAATTTTGGAATTGTTATTTGAATTTTTAGCTTATCTAAATAGTTCGACTCTCTTAGAGCATTTTCGTAACTTTTAAAAATGAAGATTCCCAAAAATTATTATTATTAGTAAGTGATGATATAGCCCTATGGAAAATTGCCGCTAAATGAATTCTGCGAGCTCCATAATGTTTTTTTTTTCAGATTTTTACCAATCTACTTTAAAGTAGTATAGAAAATAAATAAAAACTGTTTGTCTTCGCTCCAGAACCTCAATTTTTTGCGAAAAGAAGCAAAGCTAATAATAAATTCCACCTTATTTTAAACCTTCCATTAAAGTTCAAATATGTTACTTTGCTTTATATCGTATTTTATCCATACAGATGATTTCGTCTTACATAATCTTGTGTATAGCTTAGGCATAATGCAATTTATTCATAATTTTAGCCTTTCATAACATTATAATTGTGCATGTACTTTTCTGAATTTTATTGCTCTATTTTCTTTGACTATATTGTTCTGTTAAAATATTATATAATTATTAAAATTATTTTATCTTACTTACATATATGAATTTAAGTAAAATCAGATTTAAATTTAGAAAGATATAAGCGGAAATTCACAGAAGAGAATGAAAGTACTATCACGAAACAAATTTATTTCTTTACTTAGTACTTACATACACTAATTTCAGGAATAATATTGTTAATTTTATGTATTCTTTATTCTAGATGTTGCTGTTATTAACCGAAATTCTTAATTATTGTATAATGTGTACTTGTTATTTTCAAGATTGTATAGTTTTACGAAGTTTAAATGCTATGGCATTTAAAAGAATGGCATTAAAACCATAACTACTAGTTTTCAAATTATTTTCCGCCAACTCAGGATTGTACAAAAAAAATATGTTTTAAAAAATTATGTTTTGGTGTAGTCCAGAATCTATTAATAAGACAAAAGATTTTGAAAATTATTAAAACTATATTTGTCACATTTGTTCATCTTAGATTCGGGGGCTTGTTTTGTAATTTGATTTTCGTGAAACGATTTTTATATTCCGAAAAAAGGCAAGTTAGCACTAATCAATTTGTATGGCACCACCTTTATATTTCTGCAAGTATGAGAATCGTTTCACTAAAACCGAATTATATAGTTAGGCTCCTGGTTTATATCGCATGTAAATTGTACGGTATTGCATTATTTGTACCTTCAAATTTTTGTAAATATGTAATACCAATTTAAATTACGGATTAGTTCGTCTGTAACGGAGGAAGAAATAGAATGCAATAATTAATTATGTTAAGCAATTTTGATGTTAAATAATGTGTTCGAATACCACTAGGCTTTCATAGGTAAAGGGCAAAAATTTATGGAAACAATTTTTTTTTTAATTAAAAATTGACTTCGATTTTTGCTGTAACATTTTTTCTTATGCATATACATATAATCCAAAAAATTTTCATTAAGTTTGTTTTATTTTTTTTTCTGTTTCTTTGTACACAAAACAAGGATAATGAAATATTTTGATGTTAGCATTATTTCGTGTTAATATGACACAATCTGGATTAATAAAATTGTTGATGCTCTTAATTCCTCCTTAAGCTTAATAGTATTATTGTCGCTATTACTTGTTGTATATAACATTATATACCATACATATTTACATAATTAAATTATTCCTTAATATATTGTGTGCTTATATTATGCATATACATATTTATAAAACTAAAGAATATAGTGTGTTTAGCTTGTCATTTTCTCAGATTATTCTTAGATCTTTTTGTTTTGATTCTTGTTATTCCTTATAATTATAAATATACACATTTTATTTTTAGCAATGTTTCAAGGATGAGATAATGATGAAACCCTAACATTTTTGAGTATAATTTTTGTTTTTAATTCAATGGATATTAGTGTTTGCTTTTTATTCTTATAAGAAGAACCTTTTGTATGGCGTATAACCATTTTCATTAATATTATTTTTTAATGTTTTCTTCTCATCTTCTTCTTTTTTTTCAAGATTTTGAAATATTTGTCTATTATGCTTATAAACAAAGCAATGTTAAGAATATAAAAATCTTTCTACAACTTACTTATCACGTAATCTTTCTTCATTAAAGATTATTTAAGAATAAAAAACAAAAAAAGCAGAAAACAAAAAACTGAGGAACTCAAATAAAAGAATCTACAGCTAGGGAAGAGTTGAATTTCAATTTAAGTATGTTTTTAGGCTCTAAAATTATTTATACAATTTCTGAATGGGGAAATTTAATGGTATTTAGTGATATAGGTATTAACAATTATTTTGCTTTGAGGTGTTTTATAAAAAGTTTATTTCCAAGATTCCATTAAAAGTTATTAAGAATAAAGCTAATAAAAAAAAATAAAGAGATTGAAATAAAACTGTAATTGTAGCTCTATTAGTCATATTTACTAAGTATATAATAATTTAATAATGGTTTAAGAATGTTTCGTACTTAATAACCATCTTAAAAGGAAAAAATATTTTAGGTGCTCATAAAATTTTACAGTATTGTGATATTGTAACAAAAAACATGATGGGATCAGCGTATAACGGAGGCATTTTCTAATATCTATACAAATTTTCTAATTAGTCCATATAAATAGTTGTACCTGATGTACTTGCAAAAATATAAATTTGGTTCTTAGTATTGAAGTTCACTTTCTAGAAGTTGATTAAAAACAATAATATTGTTGTTACATTTACTAAAAATTTAAAATTATTGCAATAGCTGGAAGCTGCCTTTTCGTGGAAAATTTAGGTATCTTTTTATTATATATGACACGGAGCTTATACACAGGTACATAAAACCTTACGAATTTCTTTATTAAATATTTCCTTAATCACGGGAAAAAATAAAATATAGTACCTAAAGTTGTTCATTAAATTCATAACAATTACTCTTACTAAGACTCAAAAGTCTTATCTTACTTTTCATTCAAATCGGTTTAAAAATATGTTGTTTAGGTTCCATTAAAATACAGAAATGCATTGCGGTAAAAAAACCTGCATTTGAAATTTGGTGCGATTCCAATACCTCCGTTATCGTATATAATGCGATCGGTAAAAACATGTAAAACGTTTTTAACCAAAAATCATTTAGAAGTACCTAATATTGCCTTCATTTGTAAAGTTTAAATTTGTCCTTCTTAGAAAATTTTTAATAAAATTGAAACAAATTGTACTTATGTAGCTTTTTAATTTACAAAAGTTCTGGACTCTTCTTGTGAAATCTAACTCTTTAGAAAAAAAATATTTACTGCCTTCCACCCTTCCGCATTATTTATTTTAAATTCGAACAATGCTGTTTTTTACAACATATTACTTTTCATCAGCTTTTAGGAAAATGTTTACATGAACAAATGTTAATATTTTTCTTCCAAACTGTAATTTTAACAGATTCGGAATCTAAATTTATTATTACGTTAAAATACCACACACTAATATCAGAATTTCAATTTTTGCTTTTCTGGTCATAAAAATGTGTCAACTAAAACAAAATTTAAATATGCCTCTAAAAAATTTTTCTTCTTCTAAAACACCTTTTTAAAGTTAGACGGGAGATAGTACTTACAAAAATCAAATTTATAAAAAGGGTGGAGATTTGCTCATTCATAACGTGCACTTAGTGGGCACCTGCATGTATTTTCATTACTATGGTTATTTTATCTTTAAACTTTTCTTCTTCATTCTCTAACACTAGGTATTAAAACATTTCAATTAAACAATGCTCAACTACTGCAAAATTGCAGTTAAAATAAATAGTGTAAAAATCGCAAATTTCACATTACTTCTACGGCATGATTTCTATTTAAATTCGATAGCCCTTTCTCGGTCAAAATGCCATAGCCATAGCTTTAGAAAATTGTAAACCAAATGTAAAAATGTCAAAATGGCTATTCGTTAATGAATAAATTATTTAGTAAATTTTTGTAATGCAATGGTATGAAAAGCTTTGCGACGGTTTAAAACACCACTTTGGCTGTATGCACTCAAATTTTTATAGTGAATTTTTGAAGTCGCCAATATTATCTTTCAATTGGACACATACACAATACAAGAATTTCTTTAATTAAAAAGAAAGAATATCCTTGTAATTAAAAAAAAAACAAAATCTATGAATTAATAGTAAAAGTCTTTATAATCTTTCACTTTTTAATAAAATAGTTCAATGATTTCAATCAAGATAATTTCATTTTCCTCTGTATAGTATAAACGTTGTCTATTCAAATATCTTGTATCTATATGAATATCACATTTAAGATTCTTAATAGGTTTATTTCAATTCATTCTTGATAGTCATCTTAGATAGAGTCTTAAGAGTTTCAAATTGAATAATAATAATGTACAAAAGAAAAGCAAATCAAATATAGACCATGATAAAGACG
Organism: Condylostylus longicornis; assembly: GCF_029603195.1. Classification (NCBI taxonomy): domain Eukaryota; kingdom Metazoa; phylum Arthropoda; class Insecta; order Diptera; family Dolichopodidae; genus Condylostylus; species Condylostylus longicornis. The sequence continues at coordinate 6,183,919 of NW_026578017.1, read as the reverse complement.
TATTAAAGAAAAGTCAACCCTTTGCCCATTATTAAGTAATGACAAATAAAGGAAAAGAGGGTAAAGAAAATTATAACCATTTCATTTATTTTAATGAAATCGCATTGCATTTCACTGAATTCTTTTTTAATCAGTTGGAAATTATTTTCATACTTAACTATGTGTTTATAAGTGTATATTTAATAATAATTGTGCTATCATTGCTATGTTGATATTATTAAGTAGCTTCAAAATCAATTAACGGATCTCTTTTGTCTGACGTTCTACATCTTTTAATTTTGTTCTTATCATTTCTACTTTCATATTCCTTACGTTAAGCTTCGGCTTGTACCGCCTCTCCGATTTTTATTCTTCAATTTTCAATGTGTACGTTTGTAGTATCCTTGAATAGGAAATTTCGATTTTATTATCTTTGAATTGATAATATTTAAACGTAAAAAAATATGTTGAATAATAATGTTCATTAAAACCGAATATACAGGGTGGTGCAGAACTGGGGATAAAGCTCACAGGAAATGATTTCTTGTGGTTTTTTAGAAAAAAAAAATTGTTCATGTAAAGTAGTGAACTGGAATGTCTAAGAATAGCTTTCGAGGTGTAAAGAAAATCAGATTGGAAATTCTGTCTGATAAATATCCGTAAAAGCTTCGAAGCTGTTGAAGCTGTAGTAATGTGTTGTTCGTACTCCTTTTTTTAGTTTATAGACAACATCACGGTAATATCAATGGTTGATGCCAGACTTACCGTTTTTTAATAAAAACTTAAAATTTTGAATTGGAAAACTGAATTCTTGTTCAAAAAGAAAATGGAATACAAATAAAAGTTCAAATTTTGTAACAAGATATCCTGAAAATAAGTAAAACATTTATAAATTATTACTGGAATTGACAAACGGCACGTTAGAAACGCAAATTGTGAAAAGCTCTTGGGGATGATGCAACGCAGCAAAAATGCAAAAATAACAATTAATATGCAGTTTTTCAAATCAAAGTTTTATGTATGAGTAACTTTTACTCGGTAATGTGTATTCAATCATTTGTATTACAGTTTTGTGTTTCTATTAACTCAGAAAAAATAGATTTGCTTTAGTTTCAAGAGTTTCAAAGCTGTTATCCATATTTGTCAACCAGATTTTTTTTTCTTTAACCGATCTGATTCCCTTTAACCCTTAATAACCTTGGACGTCGAATGAAAAATTTTATTCGTAAAAAAATTAATGGAATCATCTCAGCATAAATTCCGGACCACCCTGCATATATCGTAATAAGTGTATGTGATGTTTTAAATGAAAATGAGAACTTTTGAAAGGATGTAACGGTACAATATTAAGGATGAAAATTATAAAAATGCAAGATTTGTTCTTTTTTCCTTCACTTTATTATCATTTCATTACTGATTAATGGTTAAATAAATGCCCAATAGCCCCTCATTCTTCTCAAAAAATCAAAGAAAAAAATTTATTTACGTTTCCTTGTACGTTGCCACCTCAAAGTTAAATAAATAATTGTTGGGTGTCTTGAAAAATCCATGCATTATAAATACTTACATTTTATACATTGTTATTTTTTTTTTATTTTTTTTTAAAAATTGTCATAGTAATGGTATCAGATTATTTATTAAGGACCGATGTTGAAGTATGAGGCTTTTTAGTATAAAGTTTATTAAAAATGAAAGGGAAACCAAATAAATAATAAGAATAGGAAAGATGTCCTCAAGGGTATCATTTTGAAATATAACGGTTCGTTTAATTGTAATAACAAAAGGGTGCAATTATAAATTTCAAAATAGCTGATAGCAAAAAAATTGTAATTAAGAAGGTTAATTTCTGTCTTTTCTTTTTAAATTATGAAATTTATAATAAATGCAAAATTTTAAAAGTAGCAATAAATAATTGAAGTAAAATATTTTTGGCACATTTAAGAAAACAAAAAATTTTTTTTTTCGTAAATACACAGTTTTCTGTTAGCTTTCCTGAATTATTTTTCAAAGTTTGTAAATTGTAAATTTTTGGTTCCTAGTTCGTCGATATTATGTGATTACTTCGACATTAGTTTTATGAAATCAAAAACTACGAGCAACATGGCGTTAGTTTTGTGAAACAAGAAATTTTTATTTTCTACTGAAAAGTCAGAGCTATCGGTTGATACTGTTGAAATGTAGGCTTTCTATGCATTAAAAAAAAAATTGGCACATATTGCTGTTAAATAGAACAGTTTAATAAAATAGAACAATCGAAAAATAGAACAATTTTATAACTTTTAATAAATATAATTAAAAATTTAGTTTATGATGTTTGCAAATTTAGTTCTAACTGCATATTCGTTACAGTAGTAGATTCAGACCCGCATATAGTTGTCATATATGCACATTAGTTGCAGTTAAAAATCTTTAAAAATTTATTTTACTTTCTGGAACTTCAGCAAAATAATAGTATAAGTTGTGTTGAACGTTGAATACTATTCAAGGGAGGCGGGAGCGAGACGAGGTTATGAAGTTACTTCTTGCATTTAAATGCTAAATTTTCTGGTTTCAGAAATTGAGTTCCACTTCAAAAGGGGTTTTTAAATTGTTTTAGGCAAAATATAAATTCTACTCATACGTGTTAAAATAATTATTCATCTATACTGCTTATATTCCATATTATTCTATATTATTCTTAAAATTATTCTTAAAGTATGTAAATATACTAATTATATTTACATACTTTATGCTACAGCAGAATTTTTTCACACTTCCATTTAATTGTTAATGTAATCTAAACTAAAGAAAATTAAAATAAAGTTGGATCAAACCAATGGTTTGTATTGTAGCAGTTTCTCTTCAACAAGTGAAAATACTACTTTAAAAACAGTCTATGTATACCTACCACACTATTAAAAATATTTTCATTCATATACGAAACTATTTCTATTTCAGTCATATATCCGTGTAATGGCTAAGTAAATGATGCACGTTCCATTTTATTAAGTAAGGAAACAATAAGAGTAGTGGTATTTCATTTTTGATATAATAGCGAAATATTATATCTCCCACTTATGCTACACCTCTTATGTCTCCTTACACTACCAGACTCAACACAATCAAGCTCAACTGAACAGTCAAGCTCAACAGGATCTTCTTTCCCCGCTAATTATTCCAAGCCCGTTCCCTTGGCTGTGGTTTCGCTAGATAGTAGATAGGGACAGTAGGAATCTCGTTAATCCATTCAGGCGCGTCACTAATTGACGAGGCATTCCGTTTTTTTTTTTTTTTTTCCCGAAGGCGGAGGTGAAAGACATTTACGTTTTTACTAAAACACCCCCTGCCCTTCTTCGGGCTCGGCAGTGTCGGACTTCAGTTCAATATGCTATTCGCATTTTGCTTTGACATTTAATGTTCATGGTCTTCTATACTATCATGCAGTCTTTACTGACTACCGACTAAAACACCCCCTGGAATATTTGCGCCTATTCTTTGTGTCTTATAATGGGTAGACGGCACCCTTTTTAAATTGCTGAACAGCAACGTTACATCAGCCAATACCTTCCCGCACCCGGGTAGTTCGATTAAAGATGTTAAAACATCGAATACTACCCTGCGCCACTCTAGTGCTGATGACAGGACGTTGAATGCAAGAAGATCCTGTGCGGACCTCTTACACCAAATACCTCGCCAGTTGAGAGTGACTGTCATCACCTTTACTTCCCTCTCCACTCCCAGACTCTCTTCTCCCTCTCTTATTGTGTGTATGTGTGTTGAATTGTGTCCCTCTTTTGTACTTTGTCGTTTGACTTCCTCTAGGAAGTCTCCCCCGCTATATTTACTGGTCTTGGTGGGATGAGGCCCTACGAGATTGACAGCGTCGGTGTTAACCTGGGAGTCAAGAACAAGAATAGATTGACCCTTGGCGGCAACAAGATCAGGTTTCAGGACATGATCGCTGGGCATTTGATAAGAGGGCTCTGTAAGAGTGGTAAAACCACGGTTACAGAGACTCCTCTTAATATAGCCAACGATATTGTCATGCCTGTTGATCCCGACAGCATGTGTTCGTTGGCATCTCTGGACTATGTAATTGGTGGTTTTAGGTTCTCCACATCCAACTCGACACCTCCAGTCAAGCTGTGCTCTTCCCCTTGACCTCGCGGGTAAAGCGTTGATGCGAAGCCTGATGCAATTCACAAAGTCCGTCCCGCTCAGCAGCTTTGTGGGTTCCCTCACCCACCGGTGCGCCTGCGGAACATGCCCCGCTTCCCTAAGACCAACTCCATCCACCTGACCATACAACTTGTTGCTCCAATACTGATCAATCTGATTTCTTGTTCCCAGAATCTGTCTATCAACCGTCAATCTTCTTTCAACTTTATCATACTCGGTCGCTATAAAAATGTTTGCAGTGATCACTTGCTCGAAGCACGGCAGTATAAGCGAGCCCAAACGCTGCCTCCTGAGCCATGTAGCAATCCATCGAACAGATGGAATGCCCAGTCCTCCATGGCTCACCGGAGCATGAAAAAATGCAACCGGCACATCGTGTGGTAGGCGTATCCAAGCCCGAACGCATTGCAACTGCCAAGAGCAAGTTTATGATAAAGTTGTATCAGGACAGTTCTAAGTGCGTGAAGCCTTTGTTGAGGTTTGAGTGGTGCCTGCCGTAAATTTTCCGATCTGGGGCCCAATTCCCTATATGGATAGCACTTGCACCGACCATGGGCCGTGAAGTTGATTCCCAAGTAGGTCCAATCGTCGGTTCTCTTTAAAGCTGGGATTGGCCTATCCGCGATGTAAAACATGTGCCGGTCATTTACCATTGTTACCTTGTCTTTGCCACGAACTTCTATGCTTACCGTTAAGCATTTAGAACTATTAAGAGACATCCCACACATTCCTTAGAAAGTGTGGGTGGTGTCTATCAATCCTCGCGGCGTTTCTGCCAAAAGGACAAGGTCATCCGCAAATGCCATTACATTGAGTCTTACATCCCCAAGGGAAGTTCCAACTTCAGCAGGCAGGGAGCCCAATAATCTGTTAACTACAATGTTAAAGATTACGGGTGACAATGGATCACCTTGTTTGACTCCCCGTCCTGGGTGCACATCGCTACTAATCCACCCATCACCACAAAGATGTGTTGTTAATTCTGCGTACATATTCCCGATGTAATCGCAGAATCCCATGGGCAAGCCATATGAGCTCAGAGTCCTAAGTATAGCACTGTGGGAAACGGAGTCAAATGCCTTACTCACGTCATCTAGAGCCATTAACAATGGTGCTTTGCGATCATGATGATCCCTCAGCAATATGTACATAAACATGGCATTGTCGGTGCATCCATCCACTCCACTAATGAATGCCCGCTGACGAGAATCAAATTTGAAATGTTTTAAAAGCCTTCTCGCCAGTAAACCATGCAAGTGCCGGCTCAAAACCGAAGGAACTGTGATGGGACGGAAATCTCCCGGGCCGCAAGAACCGATCTTTTTCGGGATAAAGATGGTTCTTGACCTACGTGCAAACGTAGGTAGTCGACCATACCACACGATAATATTAAATATCATCATGAGCACGTCATGTCCTATCGCATTGAGTTGCCTCGCCGTGCTACAATCAGGACCAGGAGATGTAGCATTGCTAAGCCTCGATGACAGCACGTCATCAACGGTAATTGGACTCCATAATGCCAACCACTTTTGCCTCTCTAGCCTTTCGTCAGGGGGCGATGAGGTGTTCGACTGTTCCATGATTGCCCTCCAGTACGGTTCCATCACTTCTCGTCCTGGTGGATTCGAAGCGATGGGCCCCTCCAAAATGGATTTGATCTCCCTTGGTGCTTTTTAAAGTTTCTCTGCGTGAGAGCATACTCTTTTCGGCTCTGCCGCCGTCTGCTATGGGTTAAACAATTAGCAGGACAGACGACAGGGACTCGAGGATGCTCTCGCCGAGGCAAATGCTCCCTAAGGAGTGCTGTTAGACAAATCATGGTTTCCTCTTTGCCTAGAGTATGAGCTTCGCAAGCAAGCGAGTATAGATGGTCACTTAAATTGTGTGGGTTTCTCGAAGGCCTTTGGAGAATATATTCAGTGAACCCCTATCAGTGTCGCCACTGTGAGGTAGATTATCCATGTCAAACGCAACAATGACAGAATGTCCATCCGGTTTTCCGTCGGATCTTCTTGATGGCCTCCAGTGACCTGTTGTCGAGGAGGTTAGCAAGTTCCACATTTGTGAAACATACTCCCCTCCTCGACCTTTTTTCTTGCAAGGATTCTTAACTCTTCCTCTGACCATCGCACTTTACTCTCAGGTTGCCGTGCCAACCTCTCCTCATCCAATTCATTTGGATGGGCTCTCTTCTCATGCACACCACGACCAGTTTTGGTGCCGAAATCACGTGCACACAATCTGCACTTATGAATCTGGGCTGTATCAGATTCATTTTCCAATTCCACACACACACATTCCCTTCTCCCACACACTAGACACCGGTTGCTCTGAGGCGAAACAGAGCCAACCGGAGAACCTCTGGTATCATGGGGGTTCAAGCCGCCAGTAGCAACGGCTGCAATGTTACTACTGTTCTTGTTGCCCACGCCAACGCCCGTGCGACTCCTGGCGCGATTAGCTATTGCTGATGCACCGTTGCTGTTCATTGTCAGCTGTTGGGTACTACCAGTGGGCAGTACCCTGTTGTTATCCGAATCCCCCGATAAATTCTCATTATTGTACATGACAGCTGTGTTTAATGGCAGGTGGGGGAGTGTGCTCCCGCCCTTTCGCTTAGAGAATCATAGTTACTCCCGCCGTTAACCAGCGCTTAAATGAATTTCTTCACTTTGACATCCATAGCACTGGACAGAAATCACATTGTGTCAACACCCGTTAGGGCTATCACAATGCTTCGTTTTAATTAGACTAGGATTCCCCAAGTCCGTGCCAGTTCTGAATTGATTGTTAATTGATAACCGTTATAAAATATATGATAATTGCATTATTCTATCGACTAGAGACTCTTCACTTTCGCTTATTAAATTTAAGGTATTTTATATAATCAATGGGGATAAAACCTTAAATTTTGTTTGGCTTTTGCCTTAAGCTCGGGACCGACTAACTCGTGATCAACCACTGTTCACACGGAACCCTTCTCCACTTCAGTCCACCAAGGTCTCATTCGATTATTTGCTACTACCACCAAGATCTGTACCAATGGCTGCTCCACACATCCTTACGAAAGATGCTTCTACGCTACCATTGTACCCACCTACTTGTTAATGTTACTAAATTTATATACATTAATAATGTAATATAAATCATTTACATTAACAGTGACGTAGAGGTATACAACTTAAGCGCCATCCATTTTAAGGGCTAGTTGCTTCGGCAGGTGAGTTGTTACACACTCCTTAGCGGATTACGACTTCCATGTCTACCGTCCTGCTGTTTTAAGCAAGCAACGCCTTTCATGGTATCTGCATGAGTTGTTAATTTAGGCACCGTAACGTCACGTTTGGTTCATCCCACAGCGCCAGTTCTGCTTACCAAAAGTGGCCCACTGGGCACAAGATATCATAACCAAAAACTTCATTCAAGGAAGTTTAGGTTCTTATCCATTTAAAGTTTGAGAATAGGTTAAGGTCGTTTCGGCCCTAAGGCCTCTAATCATTCGCTTTATCAGATAAGATTATTTTATATAATATTTTTATGCACTAGCTATCCTGAAACTTCGGTGGGAACCAGCTACTAGATAGTTCGATAGGTCTTTCGCCCCTATACCCAATTCTGACAATCGATTTGCACGACAGAACTGTTTCGGTCTTCCATCAGGGTTTCACCTGACTTCCACCTGATCATGTATAGTTCACCATCTTTACCATTAGCTTTTTGCTTTTTAGAAATTAGGAAAAGCTTGTGGTTTCGGAAATATAAGGCGCCATATAACTTGAGATGGAATGGAGATGGAAAAGAATTTTCTTCTAACGAACTGAACTATTTGTTAATGTCTAAAAGTTGGTAAAATTTCAGGCTTTCACAACCTGGAGTGTATAAGAAAAACTAGATAAAAATTTGGAAAAAACGGATTTTAGATAACGGTAAATTTTAACGGCCATTTGGCTAGGGGAAGCAAGGCACTGCCTTTTTTTTTGCGAAATTTCAAAAATGCTTCTGGTTTCACTGCAATAAATAATTAAAAAATTTCATTTTTAGGGTTTTGGGAGGTATAACTTCTAGAGGAGGGAGATAGGTAAAAAGTTTGTACGGAAATAAGTTTCTAGTAAAGATTTATGTACATATTAAATATCAGCTTTCTATCTTCAAGGGTGAAGAAGTTTTGTAAACATGTCCACGGACTGACGGACGGACAGACGGACGGACGGACTAATAAACACTTTTTTTCAAAAATTTTTTGGAAAAATGCTAAAAAAGACAACACGTTGAAATCGAAATCTTTTGCCTTTTATACTTAAGAATACGAGTATTATAAATACTTTCGAATATTGTCCTATTCATAACTCCTCATCAATCAAATTAGCTGATTAAACTTATGCATTTGTACGAGTATTATGTATGAAAACCGAGTTTGAGGTTCATTTTGTGAATTTCTTGCGTTTCACTTAAATTTTATGCAGTTCGGGTACGAAAAGATGCAAATATTTTTAAGAGACAATTATATTTTATTACTTCACTCAATGCGTAAAAGAATTTATATTCCTTGTATTGGACAGTGCTTTTAAGAAAATTGTTTTTATATTTTTTCGTTTTATTCAATTTATAATAGAAAATATTTTATTTGGGTATGCTTGCTTTAGATATAATCAAGGATGTTATTTCCTTCGAATACGAATATTAATAAAGAATATAAAGTTTAAAAAAATTATTCATGTGTACCCAAAAAATGGAGAGGAATAAAGATATAAAGGCGAATAAGCAAGAATGAAATTGAAAATTTTGAATGTTGGGGCAAAGAGAACGTAGTTGAGAATTTGAAAGCGATCAACCAGAAATTCAAGAAACAATTATTTTACTATGTTGTCTTCTTTCGGTTCTTTTTGTTTTATTTTCTATTAACTTGGGTAATAAAATTATTTTCTTTATATTTTTCGTTGTATTTTTATGCCCTTTAGCATAAATTTAACAATGTACATTCATAAATTTTGAACGGATTGTGCTTAGTCGCGCGCTTGAAAGATTTTCTTTTGTTTTCAATAATGCGTGCATGTGAACTTGTACGTTATTATAAATATACTATTTTACAATGAATAGGGTAATATGCTACATATTTATTATGTAACTACACATTTTTTTATGCCAATAAATTTTATAGGCAAATGCTGAAACTTAAATAGCAAATGTGTTCTTTTTTGCTGAGATTTTGTGGAAATCTCGGAGGGGGGGAGAAATATTGAAAACCTTTTTTTTTGATATAGGAAAAAAAATTATTTATCCTTTTCTTTTTTAAAATCAAAACATCAAAGAGTTCATTTTCAATATTTTCACTGACTGAAGTAAATGCTGAAAAGAAAGTATTGTTATCGCACCGAGCTTTATAATTATGTGTAGAATTTTCAACAAAAATGCACAGGAAAATTTCTTAATACACCTGAATTACGAGTATTTTATTATTTGAGTTCTGTTTGCCACAGAAGCTAAATTATTGTGAAAACTCAGAAGGAAAACGTCTATTTAAAGAACTAAACTCACATTTTCAGAAGCATATAAATCTAGTAATTTGAAAATTTGTTTTTATAGTTTTATATTTCTGGTTTGAAATTTGAATTTGGTATATGCATAAAATACTTTTTTACAATCTTATAAATTCAGTCACGTATATTATTTTACGGAAATTGTTAAATAGTATTCAGAAAATAAAGTTGCGGTCGGTTATGTGCCTGTCATCACATCATTTTTTTTTGATTATTTTATATTCCATTTATGCAGGAATCTGTTCCATATTGATTTTTAAAATTTTTAGATTTTATTTGAATCGCTTATTTAATTTATTTTTTATATTGCTATTTCAAAAATTATTTTTAAAAATAACCTGCTTTTTATAAATAATCGACTAAGATTTTTTAGATTAAAAGAAAATGTAATTTTTTTAATCACAAATTTTTTCACCTTTTTCTTAATACCTTTTATATTTTTGTTATAGGTTTTAATTTATGCTTAAACGACATGAAAGAATAACGTTCTGCGGCCATGAATGAAAACAATATTGTGTCAAAATATAGACGGTTGAATACAATAGCCAAATTCGTAACAAAATCTTGGAAAATTAAAAATCTAATTTTTGTTGAATAACCAACTTAATTTTATTAAGTAAACTATTTAAAATAATTTTAACTTTTGGCCTAGACCATATTTGGACAAATTAAGATGTTTGAAAATAATGGTAAAACGACTTATACATCTACTGGCAATATAACTTAACTAGTTTGTCTAAAATTTGAATAATTAGAAAATGTGTGACGTCCTATTTCTTAATATTGTCCAAATCAGTGTCATAAAGAGTAGTAGAAATATACAGAACAGCTCAAAACGTCATATTGAATTCCTTACTCAAACATTTAGTTAATACTAAACAAACGGACTAGAAGACTTCAAGACTAGAGGCACAAATTTTTCTTATCGTTTTAAAAATATGAAAAAATGCAATATATAGTCAATATACCCACTTTCTAATGTTCAAAAAAAAATCCTTTTGATTTCGTAATAACATTTTTCCTTAACAGCGTGTGGTATTGAAAATTACTTTCTTAATTTTCAACTTTGAAAAAATAATAATTACGAGTACGTTTTATTGTTGTTTTTTGCCTAATTTCTTATTTAAAGAAAATAATTTTTAGCTTCAATGGAAAATTTGTTAATATTTCAGAAATTCATTATAAGTACCATATGACTTCAATATATACACTTGAACTGAACTTGAACACGGACAATAAGTAGAACAATATGCATGAAATGATTTTAAAATGAAAATTTTCAGGATGGCATACTTATTGCCCAGCTTGCCTTTACAATATTGAAAGCAAGCGGACGGAAAAAAAGAGTTTTGATTTAGTTCAGGCTTAAAACATGAGAATCAGTTTTTATTTACTTAAGTCAGGTGATGGGAAGATATTAAACTAGTATAACAGCTAAGAAGAAATATCAGATAGCGTTTATGAATTGTTTATAAATAAATCTGAATTCATTTTTATTTTTAGATTAAAATAAACTTAAGTCTCTAAGTGGATTTCTTTTAGACTGTTTGTATTTTCGAAGCAACGAAATTCGTTTTAAATAAAAGAACATAAGATAATAGAGGACGCGATCTTTTCATCGGGCACCTTCTTTTATTGTACGACTCAAAAAAGAAAGACTTTTTAGAAAGATTATAATTTCAAAATTTTTTACATTTTTACTCCGGAATTATCACAAATAGGACAATTTTCTTTCTAATGATACTTACTCAATGTTATAGCAATAAACAGTCGACAAACCTGCAATAAATCCAATAAATAAAGAATTTGACTTCGCGAATACGCACTTAATTAAAAAAGTAGTAACTTGTTGTCAAATTTTATATATCTTATATCTATTTAGTACATCCTCTGGCAATTTTCCAAATTTTCCTTAAAGAAAATTAAAACCATATAAAAATCACACCATCTTAAATGAAAATTATTTTATCTTATTACCATTATCTTTACCTTCATTTTATTTTTTGCTTTCTGTTATAAATATTTTAATTTATACACGGCTCATACAGTTCTTTTGGAGTAATTAATTTTTTCTTTTAATTTATTCTAACTAAATCAGTTTTTTTTCTTTTTTTTTTAAATGAATTCATCACGTCTTTCTGAAATGAAATAAAATTACCTTTTAGCTATTTCTTATCTAACACGATCTAAATCTCATATTTTAGCCGTAAGCTTTTGCTTTTCCTTACTTATTTTAGATTCACAGAGACTAAAATATGTACTTATAAGTGTACATATAGGTTTCTTCATCCTATTAAAATTAATATGAAGGCTATTTTTATTTTATTTAAGATCATCTGCTTTTTGTCTATTTTGAGATTTTATCCAGATTTCATTTCACCTTGATATGCTTCCTTATTATGTTTTTTTTTGTTGGACATTTTCCTTTCGGTTTCACAAAAAAAAATTTTATGATTTTAATTAGTTTACTCAAAAAAAAAAAAAAATATTATACGCGGCTCATAAATACAGTCTTTAAAAAGTAAGACAGTTTTTTTTTAATTTGAAAAAATCTAGTAAAGGAAGGGAAATTTTTTATCAATATGATAGAATACATTCACTCCTCATTTCCTTTCATGATTAATTCAAAAGAAATTCATGAAATTTTAATTCAAAGTGAGTGTTTCATCCTATTAGCTTCACCGAAACAACTAAAATAAAACCTACCAGACAGGTTTTAAACGAGTTTAGAAAAAGTTATAATAGTGTTGGTCGGCCATTAACTTCTGCATTTATTTAAAATTTCAATTTATGTATTAGTATAGAAGTAAAGCTGCTTTCATGACCTTTGTTCTGACCCTTTTCGTTTAAAAAAACATCGTACATAATTTAATATAGTGCAATAGCATCATACAAAATATTGTGATAACTAAATCATTTATTAAAATTATCCTTAAAATGTTGGATTATTCTAAATTATAAAAGTTGAGACTGTTATGTCTAAAATTGGTAGCAATTTTTTTAATCTTAAAAGTTATACCATATAAACATTATACGCACATAACTATACATAAATATTTATTTAAATTTCATATAAAATCTCACGTAAAACTTAAAAAATTGTGTGAATTAAATGAGGGTGAAAATTAATGAAACCTTGATTTATAGTTTAGAGAGTTAAAATTAAGAAGAAAGCAGGAAAGAAAAATAAAAATAATAAACAAGAAAAACGGTTACAACTGTAACACTTAAAACGCAAAAAATAATAAGAAAAATGGAAAAGTGGGAAATGAATACATTTCACTTGTTTAAATGGAGGTGTATGTCACACCTCATAGCTCAACTTTCTTTTAAATTCTCTTATTTTCAACAATTATTGTTCTACATTCTCATATACATAATGTACGTAATTTGAATATAGAGAAAAAAAATTGTGTATATTAAGTAAACTAAAATTATACTGGTCGCCTTTTATACTAGTACTTCACACTGTTTAACAGATTTTTATTAGAAAGTTATTCTTGAAACAACGAGAAAAGAAACAACACAAATACATCTCAAAGCTAAATTAATGTACCTTCAACTAAAAATAAAATCTAGAATTTCTTATACTCTCTGGAGTGTTACTTATTTGCTTACAATTCGCAATTTATGTATAAATAACAATTTTACAGTGGGTAGATTGATATTGAAAATTGTGTTTATCATGGATAAATGAAAATTACTTGTACGACTATTTTTTTTACTGTTATTAAACTATAATATCTAATATAATATCAGAATTATCTAAACTTTTTCATCCAATTGTAATTGAATTATTCAACTCTTCGTTTGCAATAATTTTCTTGTCTCCACATAAATCCATTTTAAAACAGTAACCACTCTTTTTACAGACCCTAACTGTAAAAAGAGTGGTTACTGTTTTCAACTGTACATTTAATTGTTGTTTTATTCAAATCGAATAGACTTTTCTAGAATAAATTGATTCACGAATTAAATTTAAAAAAAACAACCAAATTTAAAAAAAACTGGAACCTAATTTTATATATTCGACAAAGAAACCGAATTTATTTGGGTATTGTTATTAAAATAAATATTGCAGTTCATTTCAATAAATCTGACTTTTGCCATGCATTCGCCTATAATTTATCTGCGTTTCTTTGTATCTGTGTAGTAAAATTTGTTTTTTTGGAAGTTATTACAATTACTGCATGTTGAAATTCTCGTGAAGTTTCTCAAACAATTTCCTAAAGCAAATGTATATACAGTGTCAAGGGTACAATTTGATTATTTTTAATATTCTGTGTATCAATCTAGTTTCAAATTGTTAATGAATTGTTCGCAATCTATCTTCCCTATTGCTTTATAAATAAAACGAAAAAAATACAAGTGGAATAAGAAAAAAAACATGAAGTTAACAAACTGAACCACAATTACGTCATAGGGATGCGATTCCAAGTAACATAATTCGCTTCAATTGAAATCCTTTACAAATTCCATTTTTCATCTACATTATTTCGTTTTCATTTTGTTCTTGTTTTTCCTCAGGGGAAAAATTTTAAGGTTATCTTTATTTTTTTTACATTTTTAATTTACTTTTATTTTCTTTTAAATTTAAGATTCACCCCTGTATTTAGGATTAATTACACCCACAAAAAAAAATGTAAAAAAAATATTATTTGTAACTGAGATATGTGTGCGGATTTATATGAACTCTCGCAGTATTATACATAATATTTAATAAATTCAGTGTAGAAATTTTGTGTTAAGAAACTTGTACTTACATTTCGACAACATTGTGAAAGACAAAAAATAATTTTGTTATGGCAAGAGTAAGACTTTTGTTATAATAAAATTTAGGCTCTTGTACGTATGCATGTAAAATTCTTTTAAAAAACGGAACATAATTTTAATAAATTTTATTATAAATTCAAAACTATCTTAAATTATCTTAAATTTTGAATAAAATTATTATTCAAAATGGGAAAACAAAACTTAAAGTAATTTGCATTGATTTTTGCATATGTCTGATTTTCTTGGATTTTTTTATTAACGTTTATTTAACTACCCATTTAAATATATTTTAGAACACTTTATTTTTGAATTTATTAGATAATTTCATAACTTTGCAGTTACACGAAAGACTTATATTAAAAGTTCACCACATTTCACTGATCTGTTCAAATACGAATTTTTAAGGTTTAAAGCTATGACCTGTTCAAAAACATTAGTTAATCTATGGTGAATCAGCTGAAAGCACTAATGATCGGATCGTTTTACCAAAAAGTTGAACCAAATATAATAATAAATCCATTAAAACCAATTCCTGAATCCAGACTTTTCAATCTGATTTTTTTAAACATTGTTTCAAGAATCAACTTTACAACTTATTGCCATCATAACTCTGAAAAAGTCTTGAACAACATAACGATATTCGCGTTACACTTTTGATATTATAAGGGTTTACCATGTTTTGAATTTTGTTTGCTGGACAACTGCCTAGTTCTTTACAATGATTGAGAGTTCATTTTACGATAAATAATTATAAAACTGTAGATGATAATCTCATTCCATGATGTTGCCTCATGTTCTTAAATTTAAATAACAATACTAATAAAATTTTCTGTTCACGAAAAGATTTTTTAAGGAATCGTCAATGTTATTGTAATATTAAAATTGTTATTTTTCAATGCTTTTCACAGCTTCCATGTTATTTTACATTGTTTTATTTATATTGTTGATAAAAAAATAAATTATAGATGCACCGTTCTGATCTAATGAATTAAGATTTCTCACTAACACTTGTTTGTTATACACAAACATTGAGACAACCATAAAATTTTGAAATGAAAAATTAATTTCATTTTCTTTTGACCAGATTAAATTTCCCTTGTGGTCCATTTTGATTTTTTTTTTGTTTTTCTTGTATTACCTACCTGTATAAGTTAGAATTATTGAACCCCTTTCCAAGAAGTTTTATTATAACAACGCAGTGGAAAAATCGCTATAAAATGATGCCTTAAATTTATTGTTATATTCAATTTGCTTATAAATATTTGAAAACATTCAGTTTTTTCTTATATTATTCGTACAGTCTTTATTCTTTTATTCTAACACATCCAAAACGCGTCACATATTGTTAGATAATTTTTCAGAAAAAAAAATTCCTTACTTTTATATTTTTTCATTCCTGTCTCTTTTTACTTTATAAATTATTCAATAAAAGCCAACACATTGTATGTGTTCACTGAAAAATTATAAAGTCTCCCCAAAGTTTGCGTTTTTACCGACCGTATTGTGTAAACAATAGGTAGGTTATGTGATGGCAACAAATTTTGCATATCGAGTTTTCGGTGGGAACGTACTTCTCCATAGTAGGGAAGTGCAAATAAACTATTTTTAGCAAAGTGTCGATCTGTCGGTCTGTCGGTCTGTCGGTCTGTCGGTCTGTCCGTCTGTCGGTCTGTGTGTGCACGCGTGTATCTCAAGTTCGGCTGAACCGATTTTGATGAAATTTTATATGTAAGTTTGTTTCCACCATGGCACGGATCGATCAACTTTTGGTATATATCAGGCCTCGGGAACTGCACTTTTTAGCGGGCCTGTTTTACATTTTTGAACATTTTGAAGAAAATATTCAACCGATTTACTTGAAATTTTATATATAAGCTCAGCTCGACCGTCCGCAAAAATTCGTATGTTTTGGAAGAAATCAGGCATCGGCAACTAGACGTTTACTACGGGCCAAATATACATTTTTGTGTATATAAAGAGAAATAATCAACCGATTTCATTGAAATTTAATATATGAATTCCTCGTATTAAAACAATGAACATATTAATTTTTTGGAAAGATCAGGGTTCGAAAACGGATTTGCGGGCCGATTTTACATTTTTCACCATTTTGAAGAAAGTATTCAACCGATTTACTTGAAATTTCATATATAAGCTTTGCTCGATCATACGCAAAAATTCCTAACTTTTGGAAGAAATCAGGCATCAGCAACTGGGCGTTTACTACGGGCCAAACATACATTTTTGTGTATATAAAGAGAAATAATCAACCGATTTCATTGAAATTTAATATATGAATTCCTCATATTAAAGCAATGAACATATAACTTTTTTGGAAAGATCAGGGCTCGAGAACTGATTTGCGGGCCGATTTTACATTTTTCACCATATTTACAGAAGAAATTGATGGAATTTCTTGAAATTTGATATTTGAGTTCTGGTTGTTACCGAAAGTAACTGGCGAGCATTTCAGGGAATTCGGGTAGCACAAAGCGAAACTCTACTAAAAGCCAAATTTACATTTTTCTAAGTATGTTAACTATAAGCTTACTAATGTCCTAAAAATTGGAAAGAAGTATTTAACAGACATTTTTATAAAATTCTGTAACACTTTCATTTGACTAGACAATACACAATGCGGTCGGTTATGTGCTGACCACATCAGATTTTTTTTTAATCAAAAGCAGGAGATTCTCTTTTATTTTGATGTATGTCGTCTATATTTGGGCTTATTTTATTAAAATTTTACAAAAACATAAGATATTTTTACTTATTCACCACTAAGAGAGTATTATACTAACACTGTCAAATACCATAATATTTCTAAACTTTTGTAACATTTTCAGATCCACTTGAAGGTTTACAAGAGTACAATTAGAAATTGTGATGTTTTGGAAGTATAACACATCTCGTACTCTCACAGAACAAGCAAAACACTGTTTTCGTTATATAAGAAAGAAAATATGTTTTGAAGTATGTTTTACACACATACGAAATACATAATATGTATGTATATAGTATGTATTTCTTATATTTTATAATTATTAGATAGCAAAGTATATTTTATGTGTGTCTATGTACTATGGGTTTTTAGACGATTTTCTTGGCTTAGGTGTTATGAATTGGCAATTATATTACTCTCAAGAGTCTTGACAATTTCAGTAAAGTGCACTTGCTGATGAATAATTAAAGATGTTTAGATTTTCTTTATTTTTTCTTGTTTCTATTACCCTTGTGGTATTATATTGGTATACCCTACCTCTATAACTTACCTATGTATATTATTTATTAGGGATGGGTAAAAGTAAATATACTTGTAATAAATATGCAATGTTGTTTGTACTGTAATAAAATTTAATGAATCATATTGTGTATGAACAAAAAAAATTCCAGTTAACTGATTGAATTTGAACAGTAATTGTCTTCTTCTTATTTAAAATAGTTCATAGGTTTGAATGTAGCAAATAATTAATTAATTAAGAAGATACTTTAATAGTTTTGTCTATGTTGTTGCTTAATTTAGTGAAACCTGTAACATCTTTGATTCGATGATGACATTTTGTAATGTCCGGAAATTTTCAAGTTCAACAATGTTTGTCTGGGAAATATTCTAAAATAATTTTAAACAGGGTGGCGCAAAAAGAACAATATGTTTTGAACTCTTGATAACTTTTTTATTTATTAATTTTTTTTTTTATTTCAGAATCTTGTAAACAAGGCTTGGCAAATTTATAATGAAGCAGTACAAAAATCAAAGAATTTTACTATCAAAATCACAGGTCAGTTACTTTAACTCGGCGAGCATATCGGCGATATTTCAATGTGCGGAATCTGCCCTCTGCAGCAACAATAAACCGCCTGGTAAGACATTTTGAAGAAAATGGATCAGTTAGAAACATACAAATTCGTGGAAGACCGCGTACGGTCCGTATATGTATATGAATATGGTTCGATCAAGAAAATTACGCTTCTCAAGATTTACACAAAATTCGAATGTACTTTAAAATTAGTGAAATTCTCTTTGAATTTTAAACCGTGCATTATTTAAAAAAAATATTTGCTTGCATAAAACTTTCTTAAGAAATCCAAAAACTTCAATTAATGTTAAAAAACATCAATCATGAAAACAAATTTGAGAATATTGAACAGATTGTATACTATGATCCTATATGTAATACATGTGCAAATTATTAATCTTCTGTGGTGTCATAAAAATTTATTGTAAATTTCAACTATGTGGCTTAGCGTGCAATACAAGCGATTAGAGGTTACTTTAGTTTTATTAATGAATTCTTAAACAACTTCTTCTAACGCTATTGCTAATTTAAAAAACTTTAAGAACTTAATTTGATCATCTCTTAGTTCTGTTATTCCCATATTTTATATCTAAGCTGATACGTGGTATTCAAAGAATTAGCTTTCAACAAAGAAAAAATAGAGCAAAAATCGTAAATTGTTTTTCAAAAAAAATTCCTTTGGTTTTGCTTGCGCTTGGTTAAGTGGTTCCTAACATTTAAAATTTTTAAGTTTTATACATGCACATGTAAAAAAATATCCTTGCATTTGCATATTCATATATTACTTTTTAACCACTAGTTTCGGTTATCCTCAAATTAAGGCATTTTCTTTAAATTTGATATTTTAATTGCATTGAAAGGAGATCTTTAGTGAGGGTGGATAATTTTTTACGTGGTTACATTTTTTATATGGTGGTGTAAGCAACCAACTAAAAGATGCAGCTTAAAGGAAATAATTTTATAAGCAAAATTATTTGAAAGCTTTGGGGTTTCCTTTAACAAAAATGTCTATTTATTTACAATTAAAAACGTGTCCAATATATACAATATTACATATACAAAATGTTAAATTTCTAAGTGCACTGATAAAATACTGTTGTATAGAACTTTATGGGTAGGTGAATCTTTTGTATGGAGTGAAATTATGTAATGTTCACAGCTTTACCGATTTACCAATGCTTGAGAGTAAATTTGGTTTTGCTTTTACGCGTTGCAAAAAAATTGTATCAATTGTATCACCAAGCTGTTATATAACAAGAAGAGCAAGGTACGTGTAATAAGCTGCGAATGCATTGAAATGAAAACGATTAGCAAAAAAATTAGAGGTAACAAACATTTTACCAAATTTTCTTGAAGTTGTTGTGTTTCGGAAACCGTTTTATTCTTACAAAATTTTTACCCGTTGTCGATAACTTAAACAGTGGTGTATGTTAAACTACTTGTTAAGCACAAAATATTATTTTGGCTAATTACGATTACCTTTCATTTCTACCGCTAAACTTCGACTATAGTTTTAAAATTGCTGCCATGTTGAGGGCATTCCAATTTAACCAAAGAATAGTGACTGCTCCTTGAAAGTTGTCTCTTCTATGTAATTAAATTTTAATGCAAAAATAAAGTTCTACTTTTTTAATTATTTCTGCGTATTTTTAAAAAATAAACGAAACTAATTCTATTTCGCTTTTACTGCTTCGCTATACCAAATTTTTATTGCTTTATTTGATATTGTTTGTACACGATTTTATCTATTCTAGATATTATAGATATTATGAAGTTCACTTATTAAAATATTTATCCAGCTTTTCTTAAAATACAATAAAATAAATTTGCTTTGAGTTTTTTGTCTAATTTGCTCATTGAATTTTAAGATTGAGCATTAAATTGAATACAAAATTACTGGGAGCCAGTATAGAACTAAATTTTAACTGTAACAACATTTTATTCGTTTAGACATCATTTAGACACGAATGATTTTCAATTAATGTATCTCAGGAAGCGTAAATGTCTTCAAAACCGTTATCAGAATATTTTGTGTGTAATGTTAATGTTTTAAAATAAAAGCGAAATGTTAATTTTAGGCTTACCAACCTTTCAGTTTTCTTTGTTTAATAAAAAAAATAAGAGATTTTCTGGAACACATTTACTGAACAAAATATTGATTGTTTAAGGTTTTTCCTTTTTTGAAAAATTTGTTTTTTGTTGAAAAATTTTTTTGTAATTTCACCAAATTTTTTCTCAAATTTTAAGTCTTTAATGTTTTGTAATTCGTTTAATTATATGATTAATTTTTTTGTTTCGGGATACCAACGTGAAATTGCCATTCTTCAATATAATATATAATTGAAGCTCTCAGAATTTAAGTTTTGGTTTCAAAATCTTTTTTTATTTTAAAAGTTAAAACTTATATTTTAAGTTTTCTTAATAATACTTATCGATTGTAATAATTTATATAATATGATTCTTCAGTTTTGTGAAAGCCGAGTTATCATACTTGTTCTTCAATAGCTGGACTTAGCTTTTGCTTATAAAAATTGGTCAAATAGCAGTAAAAACTGCAAATATCAATTCTTTTGTGCATTCAGTTTGACTTGTCGTTTAAGAATTAATATCTAGTATTTCATATTTTGCACTATTTTATAGCAATACTTTCTTATAAACACAAGCACCATTGGAAATCATAACTAGATGCTATTGTTAATAGCAACTGAAACGAACACAAAATATCGCATATTACGAAAATGCGACAACCCTTAAACGAAGGACAATAACGAAGTATGAAATTGAAAAATTATTGAAATTCTAAAAAAGTACGAAAAGTCGTTTTTTTGACATTTCCAACTTTAAAAACGCAAATAATAATATACGATATTATAAAATAACAGTATTTATTTATTTGTAGGTGTATTTTCGTACACGAGTATATATAAGGTATTCACAATAGAATATTATTGAGGATAGCTAAAGTTATATTTTTATACTCTATTATTAAGTAAGTATACGTAGTAGGTGGAATATACGAGTAATATAATTTCTTAAAATTTTTAGCAATATTTTTTTTTTATTTTATTGTAACAAATTTGTAAAATTTGCAGGTTTAACTTTTAACTTATTCTATATTTAACTGTATTTGCTATTAAAACCATTATACATATATTATACACACAATACGTAGGTAAGTATAAGAATTTTTTCTTATATTCATGTTACAATGCTTTGTACAACTTTCTAAATTTAGTATTAAAAAGAAATGTAAGTAATGCCGAATATCATCTCAGTTAAAATCTATAGGAACGTTTATATGACATTTGTATCCATACAACAATATGAATATGTCTATATCCTTTGGCATAAGGGCAATTTAAAATAATATCATTTCCAGAAAGAAAACGTGTTTAACATTATAACACCTTACGAGAACAGAAAAAATTAAAAAAAAATGGAATGGCTATAAAGTAAAGACAAAAGGCAATTTTTTTTTTTTGTAATATTGTTGACTTTATTGTTTTAAATTTTTCCAAGTTATATTTGGTGAATTTTAAATAATTTTTCGTTTTGTTTCTCCTTATTTTACTTAGATATTGCAAAAACAAAGTAAGAACAATTTTATTAAGGATTAAAGGATTTCCTTTCTTTTCAATATACTGCACACATTGTAGTCGTCTTATATAAAAAATTACTTGAAAAATTTAGTTCTTCCTTTCAAAAAATATAGACAATAGCGCAAACTTTCTTTCTAAAAAAATATTGAAATTGAAACTGCGCGACTTAATTTGAAAAATCGTCACTTTTATGGGGACCACGGCATAAATGCAATACTCCACGATGCAAAATTTGAAACTGTTGGCAAACGCTCTTCTCTTCTCTCTACCACTAACACTATTTTCGTTCACAATTAAGAAATTATTTTTTTTCTCATTAACAACAATGGTTATAATAATTATGAAGTTTTATGCATTTTAAAATGAGTACAATATTATTGTCCTTCAAAACAACTAAATGGTAATTAAAGATCAACTGAAAAATTATGCGCCTGCATAGTAACTAGCTGAAAGGAAAGGATTTCATCATTGTTGTTGAAAATATTGTTCAAACTCCTTTTTAACAAGTAAAAACGTTTCGGTCGTCATAAACCGACTGAATAATACCCAGTACTTTGACAATCTGAGTTTAAATAGTTAATTACATACAAAGTTAATATTTTCTCCTATATGCCTATCTACCTTCACAAAGAAATTTATAAAATGTGAATTTCCGACCGCTTATTTTTCGAAAATTACAAGCATTTTCGAGTTTAAAAAAATTAAAAAGTTAACTGTAATTGCCATCCCATAAAAAAATATAATTATTTATGTTAACTTACTTAAAATTTGACTTAGTCGTCAAATTGTGTTAACAACTACTCTTAAATTTATTTTTATCCAAAATGTATGCAATTATATTAGGGTATATTAAGAAAAGTTACAGCTACTAGCTGTAATTTAAATTAAATTTCGAATTTTCACTAGTTCAAGGGTAAATTTACTTTTTAAGTTTCCTTGCACTATACCATGTACTTTCCTTGTACTGTTCCTTGTACCTTGCACCATACTTTCAATAATTAGTTTGAGAGACAATTTTTGAAAATTGTAACTAAATCTTAATATTTTATGTCTCTTTTCAGTTTAAACGTAAAACTAGTTCAGTTAACGAATAAAAATGAAGTTAATAAATTGACCAGCCACATCACGTATATGGCCCCAGTTTGAAATTGAGACACTCTTATTTTAAAAGGAGTCTGTACCTATTAATAATAAGTCATAAGTGCTACACTTTTGATAATTAATGAATTTTAAAGCATTTGATTTTTATTTTTCAAATTTTATTTTATTTCACAAATTTTCAGAAATTATAAAAGAAATAATTAAAATTGTGTTTCATTTTTTTTATTTAACAAACCGTTTCCCATATTCCAGACTTTAACAGCAACATCAAAGAGAGTAAATTTAATTTAGAGCACCTTTTAAATAGGAAAACAAAGAAATAAAATAACTGTTTGAAGTGCCAACACTTGACAAAAAGTAATTATTAAACATTTTGTACTTTTTTCCTCACATTGCCAACAATTGAAATATTTCCTTCAACTAACCTTGACGATTCTTAAATTATTCATGTTATAAGCAGGTGAATTCATACATAACCCAAGTATAATCATGTCTTACATAACATCATTGACCCTTTTCCAAAATTTTAGAATAATTTTTTTGTTTTGTTCAAATAATTGTAATGTACTTTAAAAAACACTTGCTTTTATCGAAAACCGAAAAGGACCAATTTACGATGATAAAGTGAGTATAATTTAAGCGAATAATTTAAAAATTTCTACACAAGCTCAAAGGATAAAATACAATTCGAATACCTAAAATCTTTTGTTTCTTTATATTCTAAGAAAATAAAATATTTTAAAATGCTCTTTAATATTAAATACTTTTGTATTTAATTGCTAAAAATTATGTTTTAAGTAGCATTGTTAAGACCTTTAAAATGGTTTTAATTGAAATTTAATTTGCGTAAATTTTTATTTATAAAAGTATACACATAATGTATGAATGTATGTATATATTACAAGCACAAAGTAGAAATTGAAAATGAGTAAAAATGTTTCAGTCGACCTTAACTAAATGAATTATACCCTACATATACCCCATTACAATCCGTTGATTGTCCGTTGTTGTTGAATCCGTTGATGCTATGATTGGTCAACAGTTTTAAGTGTTGTATGACAACTGACCGAAAAAGTATAGCTGTCCCACTAAAATTTTCATTATACTCGTATATGTATTACATATAAAATTGTTTACTAGCTTACAAAATTTCTTGTAAATTTTTTAATAGGTTTAAAATAAAGCATAAGTTTTGAGTTTCATGACGGTTCCCCGAACTTGTTTTCCCAATTGTTGCAATTAAATAGTACTTAGCAGAAAGTTAATAATTTCTGAACGGTTCGTGGTATTTTCTTATAGCATTTTTAAGTTATTGTGCGGAAGACCGGCTGTGTAATCACATATCTAATGCAGAATTTCTCGCAAACAATAATATAGATACAAATTCATACTGCAAACGACTTCATGCAGTTCCAAACTTCATACCAAAGTAAATATACCTTTACTAAGGTGTAGAGTATAAAAAATATAATGTTCCCTATATTGATAGAAACTAAGAGAATATTATAAAAACTTTCATACTGAAAAAATTGAGGATATTTTTCATACGATTCTGCATCTTGCTACTTATATGTGAATGTATCATTATTATATCCAACAAGAAAGTGAGAAGTATGTAGAGAAAGAACCAACTATGTAGAGTAAATAAAACTATTTGCGGGAGGTATGTAGGTAGTATAAGTAGGTATGTATATGCACATAATGTTGTTAAAAAATATATTTTTTTGTTTAATAATGACTTCACATATGAACTATTAACGATAATGTCAGATAAAGTTATTGAAAAAAATTATGTTTCTTGTTGAACTTATTGGGACGACCAAAGGTATATCACGCTTTTTAATTGGCTCATCAATTTTCTATCAATCCAAAACCTATATTAGCTCGCCAAGACTCTGGCAAAACTGTTAATAACTAAAACATGACAATCAATTGACTTGTAATCCTTAAACTGTAATTTTGAAGAGATCTCGATATCTCGAGTGTGGATATTTTAATTTTTCGTAATAATAAATAGTTTAGTTCAAATTCCAAATATTTGTTGCCATTATTAGTTTTCATCTTCCAATTTATTGGAGAACCCTCACAATTTATGGAATTATTAATATTATTTGGATCTCATGGACGAAAAATTAACTTTATAAGCATAGCATAAAGTCAGTTGTTTGCAGCATTTCCACAATAATCGAAATCATTTAGCTCAAATTAATGATGCCGTAATTTTGCAGTTCGATATATTGGATTGTATATACGCAGTGGCACAAAGATTTCAAAAAATTTGTTAAAATTTTAAAGGAAGTAGTTAATCAAAATTTTGAAGGAAATAGAGCAAGTCGATCGGTTGAAACCGCAAATTCCAAAAAATACTCGTAAAAGTATATTTGATAATAATGATAAAGAAATTTTTCAATAAGTTTTATAAAAAATTTGACTTTAGGAAAAATGCAATGAATAATTTTTAAATTTTGAGTTTAAACTTCTGAGTCTGGATTCAAAATCTTACAAATTATATTCTAAGTCTCTTAATAAACATTCAAAACTAAAAAAGTATCAAATTGAGAATATGGTTCTTAATCTTCAAAAGTTGAGCAGAGCAAACAACATCCGCTTTTCATTCAAAAGATTTCAGTTTTAATGATTGGTCTCAGATTCATGAAATTTCATTTTTTATTAATAATGTTTATATTTGCTGATATTTTGTAACAAGCGATCACAACATTTTCAATAACATTATACTCGTACCTGTATCTGTTATGATACTTGCTAAGTTTTTAATTTAAATTTTGAATTTTAATGTTTAAAATTGAACTTTTAAATATAAAATTTAACTTTTAAAAACTCTCTTATACTAATATTTAAACCTTTTGGTTTAAATTCTAAATTTTTATTTAAATTTTGGTACAAATTTTTAAAGTCTGTTGTTATACTGTTTGATCCAGAAAATCCTCCATTCTCACAAGAACCAGTCCAAGCTTTTCAAAAACCAGCTAATGTCTTTATTATTTAAGGTATTTAAAAGAAAAATGATCCAATCATTCTTTGGCCTTTCTTGTCAGAACCGAATTAAGCAATATAGATAGGCCAGCGTCTCCTCTCCTCCTCATCCCAGTACTTTCTTCTCAGATCATTCGCAGGTCAATCCATCATCCAGGCATGTCCGTCAATAATACAATGTCCCATTATCACCCGTATCAGAATTTAAACAAAATAATATAGAGATATTTGGCTTTAAAATTTAAATTTTAAAATTAATTTTTTAAGTGAAATGAAACGAATATTTTTTTCTTTTTACAAATACGTTTAATTTTAGCGCGTACGTTTAATTTTTAACTGTTTTTGCGGATTATCATTTAAGCTTTAGTTTTAATTTTAACATTTCTGAAGTCATTAATATTTTTTTCTCATACTTACTACAAATAAATTTCTGTGGCTGATTAAAAACGTGCCAAACTTATTGAAACGTGCGTAGAAAATATTTTTAACAGTATTTTACACAGAGGCTATTGTCAAGGCTATTCGGCCACTGAGAGAAAAATTTTTTACATTTTAAGAAAAAAATTAAGAAAGGAAAATTTTGTAAAATGTATTTAAAAAATTTATGAGTGAATCATGCATTTCCAAAATATTGCAAATAGTATGACATATGATCAGACATTTAAAACGAAAGCGACATGATATTAATCTAGTATACTGGACCTGTTAAGATATTGATAAATCTAAGTTGTTAAACAGGGAAATATAATAGAAATGTGACACAGATAATAGCATATGTACAAAATATACCAAGCAAAGATGCTATGAGAAAATAGTCGCTAATAACCCAAAAGGGTTTGTTTCCTTTCCTTTCTTACATGAAAAATTATATATAAATAAACTCATTGTTTATTGTTATTATTTTTGCCTGTCATTGAAATTTCATGCGACACTTTCTTGGATATCTTTTGCACATCTGATTATATAGTTTATCTATCTGTGGTATTACTTACATCCGTTTAATTTGCGGAAAGTCTATGACCGTGATTCCGAGTTTGTGATAGGTTTTTATTATTTTATTAATTAAGTACAAATAAAAAATTAATTAAGTTTAATGTTTTAAATTGCTTTCCTCTTATACAAATTGTTATTGTACTTTATTTTTTAATTCTACGCTTCTTAGTGGCATGTATCCCACAGAGAAACCAACATTTCGAATAGATTTTGTATGAAATAATATAAGAATGCCAAGAGAATAAATAGTATAAATAATTAAAAAAGAAAGGATAAATTAAAATAATAAGAAATTCAGTCATAACATCCAACAGCAAATATGCAAATGAACAAAAACAAAAGACGAGAATTCTGATATTTCCGTCTTAAATAAAATGAAGGGACACTTTTAAGCTGGTATGCACTGAAAAAATCCAATTGAATTGTAAAAGGGCCCCCTTATCTAAACAGAAATGATAATCTTCTTATATCAAGAATAGTGTTATTTCAAAAAAAGAAACAAAAACAACACAATTTAGTAAGGAGGAGTCCTTTTAACCACAAATAAGATAGAAGAAAATCCTATTGAAGGAGAGTAGAAATTTCTTGATGTCTGTTGCTTTCACTTTTATTATTTTTTACTAGTTTATTTTATTTCAATTTATAAAAATTAATTTTGATGTTTGACCATTCATTTTGACGAGACTTTGGAAAAAATTGTCAGTTTCCAAATTATATATATTCTTTAGAAAATTTTTGCATATCAAATATTAAGCGAATTTATTATTTTTCTTCCTTTTATTTCAAATGGAACGACAGAAAAGAAAAACTCGGCTGATGGAAAGGAATCAGTGATAAAATAACCATAAATTTTTTTAAGACGAATTAATTCTTGTCTCTCGAGAGACTTTTACATAAAAATATATAAATATATATATGTACATTTTCAATGTAAGATATATGTATAAGAAAGTTTGAAATCCGCTTATATTTAAGAATTCAAAATTCATTTTTTATTTGTTTTTTATATAAAGAAAATCGAGATCTTTTCAGAATCGTATTTTAATGGGTTTTCAGTTTTTGCCTTGTATTTATGTTTATAAAATTGAGAGTTTCCCCTTTTTTTCTCTAATTTTTAATGGTTTTAAAATTTTTTATTTCGTTAATATTTGATTTTTTATTATTTTAACGAATCTACTCATTTTTGCATTTTTCCAAAAAAAATTTGAAAAAAAGTTCTTATTAGTTTAACAACGTCCGTCTTCCGCACGTCCGTATACATGTTTACAAAACTTATACACCCTTGAAGATAGAAAGCAGAAATTTTATAAATACAAAGATCTTTACTAAAAACTTATTTCCATAGGAAAAAATTTTTACCCATCTCTCCCCCTCTAAAAGTTATAGCCACCCAAAACCATAAAAATGCAATTTTTTTGAATATTTATTATAGCGAACCATATCATGTAGAAACCAGCCACCCCTTTTCTGCTTTTGCGAAATTCGAAAAATGCTTATGGTTCGCTATAATAAATATTCAAAAAATTGTATTTTTAGGGTTTTGGGTGGCTATTACTTTTGGAGAAACCAGCTGGTTTCCACATTCAAAGCGGCATATCATGTCTGAACTTTAAAAAGATAGAATGATCGTTTTTTCCCAGTTTTTGATATCGGTTTTCTTCCAATCTAAAAAGATATCGTTCTTCTTCCAGGCTGTAAGAGTCTAAAATTATAGCAGCATTTAGACATTAAAAAGTAGTTCATTTCGGAAAAAGAAATTTTTTTTCCACCACGACCCCTTTTTTAAGTCCGTCGAAATTTGTAAAATTTGAATTTTTGGCACCTCCTTTGCGTTTCCGAAACTGCAAGCTTTATCCAAATCCAAATTTTTATAAATTCAGAAAATGAAATGACATGCCATCAAAATATATAATTGTTTTTCTTAATTCACGCAATTAACAGTCAAATTTGAACATTATGTTGTTATGTTATCAATTTTCTTTTTGTTTTATTTCGAAGATTAAATACATCACTCATCCTAAACGTATGCAATCTTAGAATTTTAATAATGTAGTACAAAGCTAGATTGTGTTTAAATGCCGGATTTTCATTTGTTGAATAGAAATGTTCTGCATTATAAACCATTGATTTGACTCAACTTTATTTTTATACTTTTAATATTAATCATAAGACATTTTTATCATACTTTTTTATTTCGGACGAATATTTTAAATGACAAATTTGTCAAAAATAATAAATTATTAAGTAAACAAGTAAAACAATAAAACAAAATTGCAAGTAACTTTTATTTCGTTGAGTAAAATTAGAAGAGATTTTATAAAAATAGAAAAATTACTTTAAGTTTTGTGTTACAAATTGAAATTGGCAACGATTTGTGTAATTTGAATGAAAAACGAGAAAAAATAGAGTTAACCGTGTCAACTCTGTGATACCCGTATGAATTTGTTATCCTATATGCGAATAAATATGCCATAGACTACGGGACAAATTATAACTTTAAGTTGCCGTATTACCATTGAAGTTGTACGGCTGCTACCAGAAGGAGCCAAACAATTTCAACGATTCTTATCCTAACCCATTAGCCGTACTAATATATTCGCTTGTGTGAAATTTCAATGCCATAGCTTTTATAGTTTCTGAGATATAGCTAAATAACTTTTGAAGTTGTATGGCAGCTACAAGAAGGAGCCAAGAAATTTCAAAGACTTTTTTCAAACACATTGGCCCTACTTATATATTTACTTGTACGAAATTTCAATGTCACAGCTTTTACATTGGTCCTACCAATATAATTTACTTGTACAATTTCAATACTACAGCTTTCATAATTTTTAAGTTAGGGTCAAATAAATTTTGAAGTTGTATGGCCGAACCAGTACTCCGATCATGTTCAATTTAAATAGCATTCTGGCACTTACTACAATAAATCATTTGTGAAAATTTGGTGAACTTAGCTCAATTAGTTTTTGAGTTATCGCTGGGGCGGACGGACGGACGGACGGAGAGACAAAGCTAAATCGACTCAGAATTTGACGCTGATCAAAAACATACACTTGAGTCAATATCTAAGACCATTATTTCTTAGGGTTACAAACAGTAAGGCAAATTTAGTATACCCTTCGAACATGCGTTCGTACGGGTATAATTATTGCAAAGTAAAATTCTTTAAAGTAGTACAAATATCTTTTTGCAATAGTAGAACAGTTAATGAGTAAAATTTTATTTCACTTGAAACCAAAACAAAGAAAAACTTCAATTTTATACTTCGATAATTCACCTTGCTTTTTCATTTATGTTGATGCAATTGTCTTTAAATTCGATATGATTCTTTGCCGCTCAATAATATATTCCAAAAAATGGTAATTTTGATAATCTTTTTATAAATAAAGAAATATACTTAAAATTAAAAAATTAACTTAAAGAAAACGAAAATTAATTGGCCTTCAATTAAATTTTAAACTTTGAATTCCTTGCTCACCACTGAACTTTAAAAACTTTATGATCCCTTTAAACATCGAAAAGAAATCTATTAAAACGGAGAATTTTTTCAAAAAAATTGTTTAATTACATTTAAGAATTAAGAATAAGACCAAGACTAACTCCCTTCAAATGTTCTACAACTTTTAAGCTTATCAACATGGCTACATAATATATTAGTTAGTATTTTGTTTTGATTAACTCACGAATATCTAGAACTGTTCATTTCTTTCTTTATACAATTTTTCTTTATACTTTGCCTTTCTTTCACTATTATTTTTAAAGCACAAAAATTATTGCGATTTCCGAAAGAAATTTGCTAAAAATATTTGCAGAGCTCAACCCAGGAGGATGAAACTCAATTTCCTTAAAATTTCTACGGTTTCATAGCTGTAGTATCAGTTTGTACTCGATCAACCCAATCGATTGCTAGTAAGAATAAATAGAATGTGCCGGGGAGTAACATATAAAAAAAATGTGCCCACACAAACTGACGAGTTAATAACAACAGCATATAATTATAGTGGCATATTTATCATTTTATTTACGAAAATTTCAAGAAGTTTTTTACCCATTTGTTACATCTGCTTCATTTTTATTTTAGAATAAATTTATTAAATAGCATCGTCAAATAAGGAAAACATAATATTACCTTTGAATTTGAATTGAAATATCTGTAAAATAAGACAAGAAAATGCATTCTATTAAAAGTATAAATTTTAAAATGAAAAATTGAAATGAAAGCACTCCCTTTTGATTAAGAAGAAAGCACAAAAATTGTTATAAAATTTATCCCCTTACTATGATATCCTGAAGTTCCCTTTTTAGCATTTTTCCAAAAAATTTTTGAATAAAAGTGCTTATTAGTTTCACTCTGTCCGTTGTCTGTCCATGTGTCTGTTTACAAAACTTCTACACGCTTGAAGATAGAAAGCTGAAATTTTGTACGTACATAGATCTTTACTAGAAACTTATTTCCGTAGAACAAAATTTTACCTATCTCCCCCCCTCTAGAAGTTATTTCCCCCTAAAACCCTAAAAATGGCCTTTTTTAACTATTTGTTGCAATGAAACCATAAGCATTTTTGAAATTTTGCAAACGCAGAAAGGCAGCGGCTCGCAAGCTTTTTCAAATTTCTATAAACACAAAAAGCTAACGGTAAATTCCATGACATTAAAAAATATAATTATTTTTCTTAACTCACACAATTAAACCTTAAAATAGAGCATTATGTTAACCCCACTTTTTCTTAATTTTTGCTTTATTTCAAAGACTGCATGTATGCATCATCCTAAATATATGCAATCCTAGAAATAGCTTTGTTTGTGAATGAAAATATTTTTAATAGTGTGATAGGTACACGTACACGTAGACTGTATTTAAAAGCGGTATTTTCACCTAATATTGTTGAAGGGAAAAGTGCTACTATACAAACCATTGGTTTGACCCAACTTTATTTTATGTTCTTGTAGACAACTATGTTCAGTCAAAGAAAAATTAATTGTATTTATATATCCAAAAATCCTTTTGAAATTTACCTTTCATCATTATGTATTGTACTAGAACTGTTAAGTTAAAGCGTCAAATGTCTTACTATTACAAACGTTTGGTAAAAATTTGTAGTATTCAAACAAATTAACCAATTAATTAAATTTTAAAACAATTATGTACATATTTCTTGCAATAAATCAATTCATGTGCAAATTATAAATTTGAAAAGTTCGATTTCGCCGTAACGAAAATGGCAAAGACAAATTATTAGAAAATTGAAAAGAATCAAAAATTGGACTGGCTTCGCAAGAAAACTATGCCCTTCGCGTTCGTTGAAGAGCATTGAAATGGAAAAATATCTTTATATATACAACAAACTAAAGACCGTTATTAAAAACTGCATTGCTTGTAATTATTTTTTTTTGATCCAGAAACAAAATTAGTGTTTTAAAAATCGTTTATTTTCCAGTACAAATATAGAAAAGTATGGAAATGTAGGAAATGTGGTCTCTAACAAAAGTCCAGCTACTGGCACTTGATTAATGTTGTTGACTGTTGAATATAATTCGTTTAATTGAAATTCGAAAAAATGATTGCACATATTAACATCAGAACAACATGGTTTGATTTACGCTTCTCTCAAACGGAGCAGTGCTTTTTTATTAAAAACTCGGCATGAGAAATTTGGTACTGTCACAATACCCCACTTTACAGGCATTTTATTGTATGCGATAGACTTAGAAAAAAAGTTACATAATATAGTAAAAGAGTTCACCTCATAAATATCTTTATTGTAGCACAACAACTTGTTTGTTGTAGCATCCAAACAAATGTATATGCAATCCTTCATACACATGTATTTTATATAACATATACGCATCACGTGTGACCATCAAAAAGGTTTTTCTATAAAATAATGTAAGATTGGATACAATGATAACGTACAAACCTCAGAAATAAAGAAAAAATGTTTACTTTAGAGAAGCTAACCCTTGAAAATAGAAAAACGTTTTAACCCAAAATAAAATTAAAGAAATGGAAAAATGAATTTTCAACCCTCACGGAAATTCCTTAATGTTATATCTATATTTTTTTTAAAAAAAAAAATCTTCATTTTAAAATGAACTTGAGGCATTTTTCGTAATATGGAAATTTCTTTTCAACGTTTACATTTATAACTTATGTACGTAGGTATTAGATTGCAATAAAAACATAATTACAAAAAAGCAAAATAAACAAAAAATCAAACTATTTTACCCTTATTTGAAAGATTGAATTTTTTTTCAAAAATTTTAGAATAATTTTATGTTGATTTTCGTTTTTATTTATTAAACATTAAACGAAATCATATTTGAAGCTGCTATTATGATACGAATGAATGTGGAAAAATATTGGTTAAGAAGCGATTAGAAAAGTTTAGTAAAAATTGAGTAACTATGGTTGCCTTACCTTACTAAAATAAGAAGTTAATTGTGTCAAATTTTAACAACATTGTGATGAAATCTTCAAAAATGAACTGCTTTTATTTTTTATCAAGCTGCTGTGATGCTCCGCCAGCGTCTTAACAAATTGTAGATCTGCCGTTTAAAAAATTTGACTCCACTTAAGTAATAACTATTAGCCTTTAAGTGAACCCAAATATTGTCCACCATTCTACGTAAAACAGTTCATTGCCCCCCCACAAATTTTTTTATTTCTATCTTTGGAAATTAATAAATGAAATTGTCAGCTGACGCACCACATGCAGCAATTCCATTTAAATCAAAATAAAATAAATTCACTAAGTAAGAGCTGAAATTTCTAAAAAAAATAAAAAAAATTTTCGAGTAGGAATCAAAATAAATAAACAAAGATCAAAAGCAAGAATAAGTGAAAAATAAGTAACGGGATTCTAAAATTCGTTTTTCTCTCTTTTGATTGAAAAAAAAATTAAAAATATTTTTGAAAACAAAATTTTTAAAGGTTTTCTTTGCTCTACTTTGGTTTAATATTTCTTATACGAGTATATAGAATTACTGAATCTTATTTTGGATTTTGGGGTACATTCAAAGTACATATACTTTACATAGATATGTATATGGCTGTACCTATGTATATGTACCTACATTCATGCAACTACCCATTATAACAACAAGGTGCTTTTGTATAAAGTATTTCACCTTATTTTTATAAAATTTTATTTATTTGTATGATTGTGTAAGCTCTTATGTATGTACATACATGAACGTGGTATATGTATGTTTTTGTATGTACATACATACATACATGTACCTACTTACATAACTGTATTGTGGGATGTGACACATTGAATAGTTGCTTAAAACCATTGCTTTTGAGCATATTTTTATGTATATATTTCTTATCTATGTACATATTAATATGTATCTGTGAAGTTATTTGATCAGAGATAATATTTGGAAAGGGATTCACTGATTCATTTGACTCGAGTACTTTATGATTGAAACATCATAACATTTTCATTACATTGTCACAATAAATATTTTTAAAAAGAGAAATAAAACCATTTTTATTTTTGTGTGCTTTTCTTATAGTTGCCTATTGCTACATACTAGAGAAGTGAAAGCAGAAAAATACGATAGCTAATGCATTTAATAATAGCAATAAAATTTTGAAATAATTAGGAGAACTTATTGGTGCCACTACTATACTTTAAAACCACAAGGATTTTATTCTTATTCCTATATTATTATTTATATGCAATTTGCATCTCATGTCATTCTAAAATTATTTTCTCCTATACCCCAAAAGTTAAATTTTAGAAAAAAAAAAGTTTGAAGTTTAAAATAACAAAAGAAAAATTATGCAGAAAGAAGTTGCATTTTTTATAAAATGAAGCCGGTTTGAACAAAAATTTTGAGATTTTCTTCAGTTTTGTACGTACCAAAAAAATTGTGGTATATACCAAAAAAAATTACAAATACAAAATGGTATCCTAAAACGAACAAAACTGTTGTTTTTTACCTGAACAAACTAATGATGAAAGGATATTAAAATTTGCCAAAAGGTTTGTAACATATTAAAAGTAGACATTTAGCTATATGTTTGTCTGTCACAGCGATGAAGTACAAACATTTTTAATTTTTTAATAATTTAAGTCGTTGTGACTTTGTTATTTAGATTAATACTGTAATAATGTTCGGAATAAAAAGTTTTTAAATTAACTTAAATATTTAAGAAAGGCCAATATGTTAAGTGGCAGGTTTAAACATTTTCTTACAAATGGTAGGCCTAAAGATTTTCGTTGAAGAAAATTAAAAAATCAAAACAAATTAGGCTTAGTGTTAAATTCATATTATATAAACTGGGTATATAAAAACATTGTTTTTAACAAATGCCTCTACATATGCCACTTAGAAAGAGTTGGGATCAAGTTTTGTATTTTTATTTAAAGTACCTATCAGATTTTTATTCAAGTATTTCTTCAAATTTAGCCACAAATATATGTACAGGATTTATTTGAAACGAGCCTCTCGCTTAGCGGTTTAGATATTTTTTCATTTCTGTTTGGCTGCCATTCTGTTATTTACATGGCTCTCACTTTTTAACATTTGCCGCTGGGACCTACAAGCCTTGTTATGTTTTTAATATTATATAAATTCATGTTCATCACTTAGTTTTAATCAATCTTGAATTGAATGAAGTTAAAATGTAAGCGTTTAATTATTCAGTTTCTTATAGGAAATATTCAGGGAATTTGTTCGATGAATTTTCCCTTTCCTAATTACATAAACTACATTAAAATTTTTCTACTTAAATATTGGATGTGCGATTCATTTTTTCTATCTTTGTGTTCTATTTTTATGCGCAGAAATTTACTAGTTTACATATATTAGATTTAACAAAGTGTCTTGAATTACTTATAATTTTTTAGTCACAAATTGATTCGAAATTCAAAATGAATATATTTTTAGATGGCAAAAATAATTGAAAATCAACAAACAAATTAACCTTTTTTAATTGATTTTAATTTTTATTTAAAAAAGGGTTAAATTTGTTTTCTATAGAGGATATTTTCTTTTAAGAGAAAGTTGTTTTAAAAATAATTACTTTTTTTCACATTACATGAAAAGGGTATTACGTAGATGCCCTGACAAAAAGAATGAATGAATTTAAAGTATGCATTGGGAACGTATGAATAAAGAAAATGGAAAATAATTTTATTCTAAATAGACCCAATTCACAAAACATGGCTTTTGTCTTCAAAGGAATGTTTTATAATTTTTCTTTTCCATTTTATACGTTTGAATTTTTAAAATTTGTTTTATTAATACTAAGGCCTATAAATAATTCTACCTTGTTATATTTTTTTGTTCGGACTTCTTTGATGGTTTAATAAAAGTGTGAACATTTTATTCCTTTATCTTCCGTGATAAGAATAATAAAGTGGTCGAGGTGTAGTCGGTTATTATTTATTATTTGAACAAATTTTTAAAAACAATTTTTAGTGCTATCATTTTTTTTACGTCGAAGGCTTAATTAGAATTTAATTAGTACTTAATGAGTTAAAATGTTTAATAAGTACTTAACATAATGTTGTTATGCAATAAGTCGATAGTATCTACAATAGGAACATGAAGACTGAGTTTTAATTGCATAAGTATCTACACATAAGTACACTCATACTATAATATTATCAGAGGCCATGCAATATAAGTTTCATTTTATTAAGGACTAAAGTGAATTTATTGAATGAAGGCTGTTTGTAAAGAGTTAATTTATGATTTCACATTTTTGATACGACATACAAATGAAACTTTTTAAACTGAATAAAAATTGTAATTGAACGGCATGCCCTTCAATGTCAAATTTTAAAATTTTATTGTAAATTTATTATTTTATTTTTATATTTCTTCTGTTAGTTATTTTCATTCGAGCTTTCTATTGAATTTGGTATATGAGCTAATACTCGTACTTTAATTCGATTACTTATATGTTAACTTTGCTATGGAGTTAACAGCAAAGGATTGGGGGAGCTGCATTACTACTCAAAAATATTATTTTAAATACTTTAAAAACCAAGAGAACTAGCTGCATGAAATTTAGTAGTTGTGTATCAAATTATAGTTCAAATATATCTCTGAAACGTTTGTAGAACAATTTGACGGATTCGGATAGCTAATTTTAGATGTTTCAAAAACTATAATTTTTATTATCAGAATTTTTTTGTGTAGCTTGTAATTCAGATGATTAAAATTAATTTATTAAACGACTGAAACGTTCTTAATTGTTTAATTATTTTGTGTGAGAATTATGTTACAATGATTAAGTATTGTCTAGAATTTTCTTTTAGTAATATGAGAGAAAATTGAGAATTTTTCTTGAATACGTAACTACGTCAATTTCCAAATTTGTGTTATAAAGTATTTTACAATATTAACCGACATAATGTAGTATATTGTTCCGATAGGAGCAGCATAACTTAAAAACGCTATAAAACTACATTTTAGTAGGTGAACAAAGAACCTTATGTTTAGGATTCGGATTTATGTGGATTATTTTTATTATACAAGGAATTCATAAAAGGAATTACCACCATTTTTTTATTATACTTTTATTATATACTTTATTATTATTGTCATAATTATTATCATAATTGCTAATTATAGCATTACTAGGGGTATTGGACTCTTAATTATTTGAGTTTTGAATTTGGTCGCCTAGATTTAATAAAGTTTATATCATAAAACAATGTATTAAGAGCTCTTTGAACAAAGAATGTTCCAAAGTATTCTATACTTTGTATTCTATTCAGATAAAGGATTGCATGAATAACGCGTTTTTTTTAAATATGTAAAGAAATTACCTTAACCAAAAGTGCTTGATGTTCAACCCATATTTAATTTGTTGCAAGAAGTTTTGCTTTTTCATCATTTCTTTTTGTTTTTTATTTAATTCAAATATTCATATCGGATGAACTTTGTAAAAAATGCGTTGTAAAAAGTAATTCCTAGAAAATTAAGAGAATTTTTTTTTTCTATTAACTTTTTTGTAATCTACAGATATTTTATGAGGATGTTTTTTAAATGCTATAAGAGTTTCCATGATATTTCGTTTTTATGGAATATATACTTTTTTTTTTGAATTTGGATTTTTATATGTATAAGTATATCACGCGAGAACAAAACGAATTGCTTAAAACGAATTTCCAAGGTGAAACCAATTTCTTGACACTTCAACATTTAATTTAATTTTCAAACTATTGATGATACCTTTTTTTTGTTGATGTCTTACGAAGCCTTACGACATCTTCTACGTTTTTTCAGTTCTCCTATTGTTTCAGTTTCATTATCGAAGAAAAAAACGGAGTTCTTAACCCTGCGACGCTTCTATGCATATAAAAGTTATACTTGATTATGCCGTTTACTTTTTCAAAAGTTTGTCTATATAAAGTCTATTTAAAGTAGTCCCCAATTATAATGTGTATGGAAAGACATTGGCAATGTGTAAGTATGTAAAAAT
This sequence comes from Condylostylus longicornis, assembly GCF_029603195.1. Lineage (NCBI taxonomy): Eukaryota > Metazoa > Arthropoda > Insecta > Diptera > Dolichopodidae > Condylostylus > Condylostylus longicornis. Next base: position 6,145,536 of record NW_026578017.1, on the reverse strand, counting down.
TCTTTAAATATGAAGCAGCGTGTCTAGATAACCTAGATAGTGAACTAAATGGACGAAATTCAGCTTATACAAAATGTTAATTGGCAATAATTAATATTTTTTGATTGATTAATTTTGAAAGTGTTAAACACTTATTGATAAAATATTTTCATTTTTATTGTCACCAAGTTGGTAACCCATTTTTACACCTAGAGCAAAATAATGTTTAAAGAAAAATTAAAATGAAATCTTTTTTTTTGCTCGCACATTTTTGATTGGACATTTTTTTTTTCATTTGTGCTGTCTTTTGTAAAAAAATATGTGCTTTTTTTCTATAAGATAGTCTAGAAGTTGTTAGTCAATGTTGATACATTAAAATGTTATATGCATCTCTTATTAATGTCTATATGGATCAGTTCTTCATTGTCCGGTTTAAAACAAACCTAACATAAATTTTTTATTAAAATTGAAATTCTACGAATATTGAATTTTATAGGTGGTATGAGGATGGGAATATGAGGCTCATCATGGAGGCTCAATTGGAGGCAAAGAGGGTATTATAGAGAAAATGAATTTAGGAGATATGACGGAAAGGCTTTATATTGACGAAAAAACGAACTCTCTGTAATTATGATTTTAAGGGAATAATTCACTTATAAAAGGTATTATAAAAGGTAATTATAATTCAGCACCAGTAATACGGTTTTCGTCTAAATTTAGCGGTAACTGTGTATGCAATATTAATTCTATTTTATATTTGTGCTATTTCATATATATACGGAATATTTAAAACTTCACGCAATCTGTTACAGCTTTTAAATTTAAAGTAAGTTTGCTTCAAATTTTTTGCCTTGTTGGCTACACATTGTTTGTGAAATAAAGCGTTACTTGACATTTTAGGAAATAATGTCAATTTACCGCACTCTTTAAAGGTACCGCCCTCTTATACTACAATAGTGAAATAAAAAAATTCATTACGCAGAGTAACTTTTGACATACTTTTTTTTTCTCCGGAAAATAAAAAAAAATTTCCGCTTAAAAGATGAAAATTTACCGAACCAAAACACTAAAAAAGGAGTTAATTTTTTTTTGCTTTTGTGGGATGTGAGTGACTCTGTGCATGAATAGGAAAAAAGTTTATGTTTTCTTTCAAAATAATTTTGTTTTTCGCGAAAATGAACAATAATTTTCTTTTGAAATAATCTAGAAATAGTACAAAAAAAATTTAATGTTCTATGTTTTTTTTTCGATTATATTCTAAAATTTCCCCCTTTTTTGCCTAACTTTTTTTATACATGTTTTATAGTGTCAATTTATATTGTCATTTCATCTACAAGTAAAAATGAAAACAACAACAACATCTTATCAAAATATCCAATCAACTCAAGATAATAATTTTAAAAAGTTTTTTGATGATGTTTTCTTTTTCCCTTATAAAAATTACGGGTAAATCTTAAACTTTGATTTGATCCTTTTTTGCTTTGCATTTCTCGCACTTATTTCAATTCAGTATCTTTTGTTTTTTTATCACTTAAAATTCATGAATATTTAATTTATCGTGTTATCCTTTGCCATATTTGTTTTTTATATACGCTATAATATCTAAGAAGAAAACAAGAACATGAAAAATATTTAGCAAACAAAATATGTCAATTTTCTTGAATGAAAATAAAAAAAAATTGGGATCAAATCAAAGGTTTGTAAAGTAGCACAGTTCCCAGAAGTGCGAGGAAGCACTTTTGTTTAAAAACAATTTTCTATTCAGAAAACGAAATTTTCGACAGCTAAATTTCGAACTTTCGAATTTGACAACTAATTTAATCAGTCATGATAAATGACTTTATTTTTTTAGTAGTAAAATAATAACATATTAGTTTCTTGCTTTTACGAAAATTTGGAGCAGTTTACGCTAATTGAGATATAACTTGCCGAAAATCAAATTTTGTTGAATGAGAAATGGTAACTTCAAAGGTGAAATTGTCGAAGAAAATCTTCCGAATTATTTTATTTTTTCGCATAAGCTACTAAAATTATAAATTTCTAAAACCTATCGTCTAAGAGAATAACAATCTTAAAAAGTTAAAATGAGTTTATGGGATAGCAGTTTATTCAACACTCATTAGAATTTAAAAATGGTAATAGTTTCGACAAAACAAATTGTGAATAATATATTTTTGACTTTGAAAACCATAACCTTTGGAAAGAGATGCATGTAAAAATATTTGTCTAAAGTAAAGGGTTTCTCAGTGAAATTCATTTGCGTATGAAATTCCAGCTTTCTACACGAAAATTTAGACGAATGAACCTAATAAGTACATTTTTTTTTAATTTTGTTGAAAATGTACTAAACAAACAACATGCAATTTTGTTATAAGACACCAAAAATTCCGATTAAAATTTTTATTATGGTTCCATTATTTTTTTAGCAATAAACAAAATATTTACGTGGAATTTTGTGAAAGTGATGTGGAATTTATAGAGAATACTTGATTTTTTTTTGTTTTTGTTGGTTTTGCATCAATTTCGCAGATTATGCACATTATTATACCTAGATTGCTAGCTATAAAAAAATAGCGTACTTAAAAAAAATATGAATTTAAAATTCATTTAAGTATTATGCTTCAAATAAATAACTCGTAAAGGTATTTATTTAAAATTAAGTTGTTTTTATTGTTGAAAAGTATTTACACATTCAATAACATAGACAGAAAATTAGAAACACTCATGCAATGTGCCATAAGATTAATAAATTACATTTTACATAATTTATAAGAAAATAAATTGACATTTATATTTGAAATTTAATTAACGTAGCGTAAATGAAACCGTAATCTGAGGAAAGCAATTTCAAGCATTGTGTTAATGGTAAAAAGTCGGGTAATTAAAAGGACTTAAATCAACTTTAGAATTAATGTACTGTTAAACGTGATAATTTATTTAATATTCTTAATTAAACCAATGATGTTATGTTAAACCTACATTTTAATTTCAATTTTAATTAATATTTAATTAACATTATTATTTACGACTTTATGCCAGTTGTACTAAATGTTCTGTTTCTTCCAAGTGGGAAACTATGAAAACTGAATGGCAAGGAACAACTTCTTTTTCAGGAAAAGTCATGCATACAGGAAGAAATATTCCTTAGTTTTTAAAATTTTGGCAGAATTTTTCAGGATTACAGTACAAATCGGCTATAGTGTGCACTCAGGGACCAGAGAAAATGAACATTATAACCCATTTTCGTTATAACCGGCATACTAATAAAAAATATGGTTGTACAATAGGTAAAACTTTTGCTGCTGACTAGGTGCGAAATCTCAAGGAATTCGGAGTTACAGGGATTTTAACAAATTTTCATGAAATTTTTATTTGTCCTAGTTTTTGTGATTATAACTTCCCTTCTGAAAAATATAGGAGCTTCAAACAAACAGCTTTGAAAGCAAAGGGCTTAAAATAGACATTTTGCTCGATTCTGTATTTTATGTACACGCGCAATACCAAGCATTCGAACTTTAGGGAAAATCAATGATATGGTACTGAAATAATGAGGCTAATAAATAATTAATAAATAATTTAATGTTATTAATAAATTTAAATATATTTCTACAAAAACTAAAATTTGTGTACGGTTGATGCAACTAAAGAGGTGTTTGGTTTGTAAAGATGTTAATTTAAAATATTCGATTGAATAAAAATAGATTTGAAAGAAGAAAAACATACGAACTGATTTTGACGAACTAGGTGAATTTCATAGTAGAATTTGGTGTTCGTTTTGAGAAACTTGTAAATTTTTTTGGATAAGCAGTTCGTATTTTTTCAAATTTTTTGATAAAGAAATATTAAATTGAATTGTTTGGTTTCAATTGAATTTGTGGTTTACAATATATTTACTTTTTGTGCTATATCTTCTGTACAATAAAGAATTTTTTAATGTTTGAAATCTTAAATTAAAGCTTAAGCAGCTGGAAAAAACTCTATATAAAAAATTTCAAGGTTTCAAAAAATATCTTACGAAATTATCTGGTTAGAAAAAACTAAAAAAATAAAACAAGTGAAAACTGAAAAAATAAAACAAGTAAAATACAGAATCGAACAATATATTTATTTTAAACCCTTTGATAGGCCTTTCAAAAACTGTTTGCTTGAAGTTCCTATTCTTTTTAGAGCGGAAGTTATAATCAAAAATTTCATGAAAATTCATTAAAATCCCTGTAACTCGAAAACCCTTAAGATTTCGCACCTAGCCCGAAACAAAAATTTTACCCGTTTTCGATTCTCTAAGCAAAAGTATATGTTGTTGTATACTTTTTGACTCACCTTGTATATTGTATATATTTGGCAAGTGTAAGCTGTATTCAAAAAAGATAACTAATGTGTTAATCAATTTATAAGTAATTTGTGATTTAAAAGGAAACGAGGTTCAATTTCTTGTTTTATAATTGCATTATAGAAATTCCTAATTTCAATTTTTGATTTAATAAATATGAAACTAAAATTATATATATAAAAAAAAATTCTAAAATTCATACTGAAACATAAAATTGTAAAAATCGTATAAAAACAATTAATTTAAAAAAAGACGTACACTTTCACGTATATCGAAGGCCTCATTTTGAAAGCTCCTACAACCTGGGATCTAGAAGAAAAACGAAGACATCAAAAATTTGAAAAAAACTAATTTTAGATAACGGCCAATTTGTTTTGTTAAAGCTTAACTATAGTATGCTGCCATAAGGGAAGCCAACCACTGCCTTTCTGCGTTTGCGAAATTTGAAAAATGCCTATGGTTTCACTGCAATAAATAGCTTAAAAATGTCATTTTTAGGGTTTTAGCCCCCCTAACTCCTAAAGGGGGTATAACTCCTAATATGCACTTTTTTCAAAAAATTTTTGGAAAAGTGCTTAAAAAAGTAATGCAAATTAAATTAGTGGTTAGTTTGAACAATGTATCAACATTTGCATTAATATATTCTAAGATTACGTGATGGAAGGAAAAAGCCTTTCAAATAAAAGAAAAAATATTTTTAATATTCTTCTTGATTCGTAAATAACATGATTTCCCTAACTTTGCAAAATAGACAGAACTCAAATTTAAATTTGAGTTCTTTTAATATTTTTTAAAAAATATCGCCAAAATTTGATTTCTTTACTTTGGATTTCTGAAAACTGATTAAAATGACGAACACAATTCGTTACGACAAAGAGCTTTGTTAACTAAAAACCTTTAGAATTTTAATAAAATCAAAAATTTTATTAGACAAAAGATATTCACAAAACCTTTATAATTAAAAAAGGTAGGCACTATTTTTGCTATTACTAATTAAAAATTCTTTTCACTCTACTTATTACTACTTACCTTACTTAGAAATAAAAGCCATTATGGTAACCAAACAATTTTTTCATAATAAAACTACAAAATTTAAATTTAAATTTTTGTAATTCAATTAATAAGAAACCTTATAAGTCCATTAATTTATTAAAAATAAAAATTATTTCCCATTTTTTGTAAGATTTTTTATGCAAATAAAAGTACAAGCAAATACAAATAATAATAATAACCATAAACAAGAAAAAATAAAAATAAAAGGGTATTTAATTTAAAAATTTTTTAATTTTTCAAATAATCATCAAGAATGGCCACATATATCTTAATTTCCATTAACAATTTCAAAATATTCAAAAGACCTAATACTCAAAATACCTAAAATTGTACTTAACCGAGAACACACAAAAAACAAAAAATCATTCATGCTGATTTTTAATTAAAAACCATGCCAAACATTATTACTAAAGTTCTTAATACTCTCCTAATTATCATTTAGTTTATACATACTCAGTATATCATTGTATGTAGCTGTATATCTCTTTACATAAGCATATAGCATAATTATTGTAAAAAGTTAGGAAATATAAAGTCATAAAGACGAGAAAAACACATTCTGTTTTAACACTTCAGCTACAAGTTTTGATTTTCTCCCTAAATAAATATCTTTCAAATATAAATAACAAAAAAAAACAAACTTTCATATTATATAATAAACATATCAGAAAAATATGTAATTACAATAATATTATATAAACAAAAAACATTTATCGAAAGTAAAAACACACAAAATTAAAACATGTTTTTCAATTATTTTTGTACACCTTACATTTCACATGTCTATATTCTGTAGTACAAGTTTCAGCACAGGTGGTGAAAACTTTATTCAGGCAAGGGCCAAAAATGAAAATGTATGGAGTTTCAATATAATTTATAATTTAATTATTATTTAATACCAAATTTTTTTATAAGTGAAATTCCCAAATACAAAACTTGCAGCCTAATCGTGCATTTCGGTTTTTAATTCACGTTTTATTCACTTTCAAATCGGAATTCTGGGTTCATTTTTCCAATAAGATTACCTATTTTTTCAATTGGATTTTTTCATTTTATTTCAAATTATCGACTGAACGTCTCACTTTCAAAAACAAAGTAAATTTTGTGTAGGTTTTTGAAAAAAAAACGAGATACACCATACCGAATAATTCTTCTCACTTGAAAATTACATAATGCAATTACATGGCAGTTACCTTCTTCTCACTTGCCGTGTAAAATAGCGAAATAAAAGCCCCTCAAAAAAGAATTAACTATTAAAAATTAACGTTGGACTGCAATAAATTTATTCCGAGCTCCGATAGATTTTCAAATAGGAAATATAGGAAGTACATATTTATATTTTCGTAAAAGTTATTAACGAAAGTTAATTTTCCGATGCCTAAAAAGAAATTTGACAGAAATCCGTACTGAGAAAAATATTTACATCAATTAACTGGTATTGAACTTATGATTTAATTGCAAATCCAAATTTCTTAAAAATTTATTTAACAATAACAACAAGGAACTTTAATGGTGTGTTCAGAGAAGCTAAAATATCCGTTATTTACACCACATAACATATTGTGTATCTGCAACAAAAAAATTTTACAAGGGCTAGTTCAATAAAAAATTCAAACTAAAAATGGAAATAGTTTCACAAATCCTGCAGGTTTCTTATTTATGCTATACGTTTTATGTAAGATTTTCTTGAATTTTTGTTAGCTCCATTATCATAAAAGCTGATTTTGTAATGAACATAAAAACTTAAATACTAACCTCTTTGCTTATAAATTTCTCTAAATATCTCATTCACCTATTTTTGCTCTTTAACAATCTACATTTTTTGTTTTATTTAGTCCTTACCTCTTATAGCTTTAGCAAAGAGTTTTATCAAAGTATTTAGAGAAAAATTCTCAGTAACACTAAATTTTAACATTACTAAGAGCCATATTGAAAAATTTAAAGAACCATTAACGGTTCCTACTCTTATGTTTCACCAGGAATGTTCCATATAACATAACTTAAGAGAGTCAAAGGATAATTAGAATTTAGAAGATTTTTTAATGAGAGAAACTAATTTTTAAGTTAAAAAAAAATGTTCGATTAAAATAATATGGGTTGTTGGTTTGTTAATAAGTGATTATATTGTAAGTTCCTGATGGTTTTCTGTTTTTAATAACTTGTAAATTTGTTAATTGAATTTTGTTGTACTACATTAATTAATTTAATATATTAATTTGCAAACAATATGATCCTTACATTTCTGGTTAAAAACAAAAAAAACATATTTATAACTTGTCTTTTGAATTGCAAAGCAATGGTCAAATGTTTTTGGAGGCAAATTTTCAAAGAAATTTTAATAATAACATTTTAAGTACATAATACGCGTAAGTAGAGAAAGTTGAGAAGGTGCTTTACTAATAATAACCCACAAAATTAATTTTAAATCGAAAGCTTTACCATTTTTCTAAAATTGGTTATTTTAGAAATTTACAAACTGACCAAGAAATTTAAGCAAAAATTGTAAGAATATTATAAGGATATTGATAAAAATTAGTAATTTCTTGTTTTTCCTTACACGTACCTTAATTTGATTTCAATTTTGGTTTTATTGTCAATTGAATTTAAGGCGCTCTTTCTAACTTTTGATATGTTATCAAAGATCTATATGCTATCTACATCTACCAGGTTTTTCATTAAAATCTTCCTTAATATGAGAACGCTGTGTTAATTGTAAATCTTATATGAAATTTTCTGCGCTTGTATCATTTATTAATTAAAAAGTCGTTTTATATTGTGTACGAACTTTTTGATTAAGAAGTTGTTATTTTGTATATGGCTTAAGATAAAAACAATGAAACAAGAAATACACCAAAAAATCCAAAAAAAAACATAAAATTTAAGTTTCCTGGAATAAATGGAAAACTTTTTCCATTAATGTGTAAACATTTTCTGTTTTATAAAAAATCACATGTAAATTATTTTTTTTACACACACTTTACATGTTATTACGCATACCTATAAATTTTCATAAATATTACTAACATATAAACAAGGAATTTATGTGTTAAAAAATCTGTACTCTAACTTTTCTGTACCATCACGAATCAAAGAAAAAAAAAAAAGAAAATTATTATGGAATATCTGCCGCAAATAAATTCCGAATGAAAATATAAAATTAACCAATAATTTATTTTACTGTATGTACGTTCATATATGGGAAAAATATGGGGCTAAAAAGTTTTACTACTGAAAAAGTTTGAAGTAATAATTTTTCTGAATGATTTTTGCCTTAATTTTTCATGGGTTTGTTTAAATTATTTTTTTTTCTCACCCTCAATAACTTTTGCTTTCTTTCTTTCATGAACGAAAAATCTTTTACCAAGATTTCAATTACCTTTATGGTGAGCTTTGGAATTTATGAAAAAAAAGTACATAAAATATGATATGTGTGTGTACATGTTATTGTATAATGGAAAGAGAAAAAAAAATTATTCATTTCAAAAATTTAAAAAATTTAACTTAAGATTTTCAAAATAGGAATGAGCTATGTTTATAGGTAAAAGGAAATTTTTAATATACAATTGGTAATATAATGACAAAAATACGTTCAACAGAAAATCGTAAATAAATTATATATAAGAAAAAAATCGGGAAGGCATACATATATGGCGCTATAATGAGGAATGTAGGTTTAGACTAGAAAAAGCTTGTAAGAACTCTTGGGTACATGAATTTCCTAAAGAAATTTTGAGAAATTTCTGAGAATTGCAATATTTAAAGTTTTGAGGAAATTTACAAACACTTTAATTTGCTAGAGACGGGCCTTATTTAGCGTCTCACCCATACAATACGCATTTTGGAAATTCTCTTTTAATAGCTGCGGGGTTTCTTTAAATATTCAGACCTTACGGATACCGTAACGACACAATACTCTCATTGTAAATTCAAATGAGAAATCTGAGAAAATATTCCTTTGTTTAAAATAAGTAAATTTATTTGAAAAATAACTAGAGCAATAGTTTTTAACATCTCATCAGTTTTTAGTTTATGGCACCTCCTTGTCCTTAAACCATAGTATTGCGCGTAGTACAAAATTTTATAATCAAAAATGTTATCATTATGCTCTACCTCTGAGCATTCAAAGGCAAAAATTGGTGTCAGAGATCGCACTCTACGTGTTTCAAAAAAAAATTCAGATTTTACAGAGTTCATAGAATATTTTGACACTTTATATTTGGAAAATTATTAGTTGACAGAATAAGTTAATCTTGCTTATTTCAAAAATCAGAGCTCTTAGACTACACAATTTTTTCATTTATACAGAGTGTACTCTTACAAATTTGAATGTGATTAGACAAATTTGAATGTGATTCTATATTAAACTATAGAAGAGCAATTGGAAAAAAATATTGAATAAGAACTTTAAAATAATGTTAAAAATGTTTTAAATATGGTAAGTTTTTATGTTACAATGATTGAAGACAGACAAATTTATTAGAAAGCTCATAATAAGAACAAGAATTAACAATCGAAATAAGCCACCTCTTCTTTTTAGCTAAAGAGACTCACAGTTTATTCGTACCTTTGTTATGTTAATTACATTGTTATGTTAGTTACCTTTACTTTTCGATCGTGTATAATCCTGTTCGTGCAGTTTTCACAACCTCTATAATATTAAATAAATTTTTGTATAATAACAAATTTTATTTAAGTAATTTGGTAAATAATTAAAATATTTTGAAATCGCAAATTTGAGCAAAAATTTTTATTTATAGCATTAAAAAACTCTTCTAACAATTTGAGACATGAAAACGAATAAATTTTACATAAAGTTCAATTAAAAGAATAAATTTCATGATAATTGAAACTCATTTTACGAATTTATTAATGTACCTATAAAGTACAGGGACTAGAGGGTTAAACTAAGGCATGGATGTAGCATGTTTATGGAATTAACTCTGTTCTACACACACATATAATGAAAGCTAATAATTTTTTTTAGTTTATATACCAAATTTCCGTTGTACTCGTACCCATTTAACGTGGTCTGTATAAAAATAATTTAATTATAAAATAAAATACCTTTATGGGATAATCAAATCTACCTTTTTACTCCTTTGAATTATTTACCTTAATTATATTTAATTTAGAATTTATAACCATTTTTAAAAGTTAACCATATATAATTCGTTGTTAAATATTTTATTTAATTGGTCGTATACCATTAATGTGTACATAATTTATAAATTAATTTAGGAAAATTTTGCTATAGATAGAATAGTTGTGCAAATCAGGAATAAAATTGTGTTGATTGTGTATGTTAACAGAAAGAAACTTTAAAAATTCTAAAATTTTCCATAATAACTATTACTAGTATCAAAAATACAAAGCTTGCACAAACGGAAATGTCCATTGAGGATTGCTTAGCATATTTTGAATTTATAGTTGTTTGCAATAAATGTAGTACGCAATTAAAATCCTTATTAGCTTTTCGAAAATGTACCCATAAATGCAATATTGATACATTTAATTCAAGAACTAGTCGATATTACTTACTTTGGCCGCAGTATTTGATTACTTATTACAATTATTTAGTGTTACTCACATTATTATAAAAACGTAAATCAATAATTATAAAAACGTTAAGAATGATCTGTATATTGCCCATTTGTAAAAGAAACCTCAAGTCTTCCTCTATTTTATTATTCGAGAATGCAGTTTCAATCCATCGTTACAAATGCCAGCAAAAGTTTTACAAACAAAATCCAAGTTACTTATTCAAAAATAAAAACATGAGATGTACCAGCTGTATTAATATTAGAACTGAAATAATTTCTTAATACTGAAATGTGGTTGACATACATGTAAGCAGGCAAAATTTAATTAAAAGAAAGTTCTTAATGAAGCAATCCTACACAAAATTGTAATAATTATAATATCTTTGTTTTAAATGTAATGTTGTTAACAGAAATTTGTCTTGTTTTACAAACACTGCAACCAAAACCTTGAAAATCTCATTCACCTGTATTTTTACTTTTAACAATTGGACCGTTTTTCCTCGTGCTAAATATATTCTGAGACTGATTTTGAAATCATTTTAGACAAGTGCTACATTGTGAGCATGAGCGCATCAGACATTATAGTTGAAATTTATTTTATTTTATACAGAACTTTTGAATGACCATGTAAAATAATGAAAATTGAAAGTAAAATTTACTGTACTAGAAAGTAAAAATAGTAAGTTATTAAAACGGCAAATACAAACGAATAATAAAAGTAAAACCACATTAGTGAAAGGAAAATAATAATCATTAAAAAAAAAGAGAATAAATAGACCCATGAAAATAATTGGCACAAATAAAATTAATATAAAAATTGAGTCAAATATTAGAAATAAAATAAATTAAAATATAAACAACATTTCAGTCTTTTAAATACTAAAATTCCTTAAAAAATTTATAATAGTCCTGTCAATGACCAGCAGCATTGCATACAAAAAGAGGAGTCCTGTGGTTGCACCAAGTTAGAACAGGTTTAATCGGAACACAACATTTTTTTGATGTGTCAACAACGGAAAATGACCATTCTTTTGATTCTCTTTTAAAATTTCAATTTTGTGTTCTTAATTAAATTTCGCACTCTTAAAGTAAATTGAAAAGCAATAATTTAGTATATTGTCGGATAACAAAAATTCAACCACGTTATTCCACTTAAATAAACAAAATTAAGCACTGTTTTATAATTGAATTGTAAATTATTTTCAAAGTTTTGCTTTCAATGTCAACATTACATATTTTGAACATGTATACATATAAAATAAATTATTATTTTTCTAGCATTTTTTACTACTTGACGGCTCACAGTTGTGATATCGCTTGATTAAATAACAATAGTGGTCAATTTACCGGCCATAGTGGTCATAAACCTGATTGGTAAGGATTGTGATAAGAAAAGTTAGACTGCGATAAGAAAGGTAGATTAATTAGTACAAGCCACATGCAATAGTATAATTCTTTGTGCCAACAAACTTAAAATTATCTGTGGAATTACACAACTATTTTGATCTAGTAAACAAAAATTGATTATACTGTATCTTATCTCTCTCGTAAAATTACTAGCTTCTTATATTATTGATATGGTTAAAATTGAATTTCAAAAATTTATAGGAATTTGAATATTTTAATAAGTTATTGAACAACACAAGATATTCAGATAAGCCGTAACGTCTTTTCAGTTATGACTGAGGAGTGAGGCGATACATCAAATTGGAGTGGAATTTTAATTTCAGAAAGTGATCCGAAAATTATAAAAATAAATTTCAAGTGTTTTAAAAAAAATATTGCAAATTTTGATTCATTAAACGTTCACTACAGAAATATCGTATATAAATGCAAAAATATAATGTAAAGTTCTAGGCTTTTTTTGAAATTTATTTGTATTTTATCTTTTTTCCAGATATGAGTTAAACTTCTCTTTTCCACAATTTAAATTATGTGCAATTTATTTCGATTGAAGATTTTTTCGAATTTTTGCAAAAAATATTTCATTTTAACAGTCGCTCCCATTCTTTAATTTATGATGTATTTATCAGGATTTTGCTGCATCTTGGAAAATGCTTAAAACAACTAAAATTGCTTTTTCAAATAAAGAGAAATAGGTTGAAATTTTTAAAATGAAGTACAAAGTAGTGAAGAGAGACAGATGTACTGCGAATTTCAAAATTTAAATTAAATGGATTGATGACGGTGGAAATTGAACAATTATTGAGAATAATTAGAAAAAATTTAATTTACAAAAAATATTAAAAATAATAGAAAAAATTCTGTGATTGCCAAAAGAAATATTTATAATGAATTTATGATGAAAGGCATTTTGCAATACTAACATGAACTTTTAAGATGAAAATCTATACGTAAAATTTTTATTCATATGAGCCTCTACTATTTGCAATTTAAAAATTAAAAAACGATTGTTCCGTTGCGATAATCGCATTAGACACGCTTTCACAAAATATTCTGGCTTTACATTTTTGGCCATTTGTCTTGAAATATTCTGGCTTTACATTTTTGGCCATTCTACATTGGGTAGTCAACACGGATGACGCTTAGCTTAATAAAGTCAAGAGTAAATGTATTTTAATTTTTTTCTTACAATAATGTACATGTATCTATATCTATATGCAAGAGGTGCTTGTTAACAACCACTCTCACATTATTTTTAAGCATTAACCTTTCAATGTATAAGTTTAAACCAAAATTTTCTGCTTTGCCGTGTGAACGCGAATTCTTAAAAGAAATTTATACACTAAGCATTGTTTTACAATTTATTTTAATGTTTGTTGGCAGTACTTCTAAATTTTTTTTTAATTAATTTCTTAAGAATCTTAAAATGTCGAAAATTTGAAAACTCAAAAACGTGCTTTGAAATTAAAATAAAATTTTGTTGATAATTCAGGTAGAAATCATATGGAATAATGTATAATGTAGGGATACTTAAAAAGGGTTTAAGAATAGATCCGATTTTTTTGTTTTCTTTTTATGCGGAGTATTTTTGTCAGCTCTATTGAGCTTTTCTTTTTATAAAAGTACTTACTTAGTTGTGTCCGGAATATAAACCTGTTAAAATATTTCCGGTTCAATAAAATATTCCAACACGTATCCAATGGTACACGCCAAAAGTCTTCTTAAAAGAAAAAAGTTTTTATGAATATTCGTGTAGAAAATTTATCTTCTTATGTTTTTTTATTCGTTTCTATGTACTATATTATATTAATTTTATCCTCGAGTAGGGGTACATGTTGTAGAAAAAATAAAATAAATTTCTTCTATTCACGTAAGTTGCTTGTTTACCCTTTAAAAACGAGTAATATTTTGCCCACCAAAAATTTTTATTTTAGAAATACATTTTACCTGCTGCTGTGTATTGTTACTCTTTCGTATTCCACTCTATACACTCTTACATTTTCACATACTTTAATGTAAATAGCGGCTTTATGAGCATATTTAAGCATTATTTTAAAAACAATAATGGAAAATACCTTCGTGCGTTCCTTTTTTCTTTATCTTTTGATTTCTTTGTCCACATTTTAATTTAGGAACATAAAAGGGGTTGGACGTTACAATGTAATACAATTATGTACATATAGTGAGTGTTATACCCTAAAGTTGGTGTATACATGACAGACGGATATGAACTATAAATGCAATTACATTTCCTCTCGGATGGACACTAATAATAAAATTATTTGTAACGTGCGACATATTTTTCATAGTAAAAATAATAAAAATCCTTTTTTATTTATGTTTTTTATGATGTGGCGTATATTTATATATCTATACTGCACACTTTGTTCAAAACAAAAGAATGCTGATGTCAATGGCGATTGACGAATTTGAAAATGGGAGGTTAAGTAGCGCATATCATCAATATAACCCCGACATTTCAGCAGTATTATCAATTAGCAATATTAGTAAACTGATTATGAATCTAATTTTGAATCTTTTGTTCCTAGTATCAGCACATTTAACGTTAACGTATTCACATTTCTTACATAATTGATTTAAATAGAAAATAATTTTCTTGTCTGCCAAATAAAAGAAGTAATTTTATCTTATGGATATTTAGTAAACGCATGATCAACACCGGTAACATGGTGAACCACGAAGTTGTTGTGGTTTTAATGATAGACTGTTTTTGAATAAGTTGTTCTGCTATTGGAACAAGAAATAGAGCGGTGAGAAATAATCGAAGGAACCCACACGACTTGTGTATTAATTGGAATTATTACACGTCCATGGATTTAACCATGGACGTGTAATATTTATTTTCTTTTAATTTTTTTCCATTCATTTGAACGCTTTGTGTGTGAAATCAGTATGACTTTAGTTTCACCTATGGGCATGACTTTATGGGCATGACTATGGAGTTTGAAATTTCTATATAAAAAACTTGCTGAGGAAAATAAAAAGTCTTCGTTACTAATGGAACGAGAACAAACACAATTATTCATAATAACTCTGAGTTGTTGTAATAACAACAAATTCCATGGGACTAACATAGTCTGATCAGTATTGAACGGTTAAAACGACTAAAAAAATAAATAAATTCACTGTTAAACAAATTCACTCATTGCTAATTTTTGTACAATCGCACCCACAAAACTTATCCGTACCGTCACTGTTTAATGATGAAAAAGAATTAATAGCTATAATTTTGACACTAAAAAGTAAAACGGTATTATGCTTACGAATATATAGAGTGAGTTTTTTTTAACCATTTCATATTCATAATATGTTTACGTGCATAAATAAGTGTACGATGAAATTCGTGATGAAAGATCGCGATACGTAGGAATTTTTTGGAACCCTGGAAGCAATAAAGAACTAAAAGCACTTTTTTCCCGTAATAGGCTTAACATTTAAGAAGGACAAAAAGAAAAGAATAAGAAAGGGTTGTTATAATATTCAAAAGGGTTAAAAATATAGAATTTCTTTTTTTTCATCATTTATTTATAAATTTTTTTTTGTTTTAATTTTTATTTATTATTATCCCTGGACAAAGGATATTTTATCTTTTCTTAATACCTTGTGTTTACCTTTGATATAAATGGCAATAAATTGAATATGAATCCTCACATGAGTAGAGTTTGGGGAACCTTCAAGATTTATTAGAATCAAGATAATAAAAAAAAAAAAAAACAAAAATTTTTTTTTATTTTAAAGACCATCGAGTTAAGCAATTTAAGGTCATTTTAAGATGGAATTGAACTGGGTATAGAATTCACTAGAGAAAGGAAAAAAGTTTTAAAATGATATGAAAGAGAAAAATCAAGAAATTTAAGCCCTGTCAACTAAAAATTAAAATTAAAACAATAAAACAGAATTAAAATAAGAAAATAATTTTGAAAAGTTTTTACCTCTAATTGGAAAACTTTTTCCAGTTTTCAATT
The DNA here is from genome assembly GCF_029603195.1 of Condylostylus longicornis. Lineage (NCBI taxonomy): Eukaryota > Metazoa > Arthropoda > Insecta > Diptera > Dolichopodidae > Condylostylus > Condylostylus longicornis. Next base: position 6,129,244 of record NW_026578017.1, on the reverse strand, counting down.
GGAGAAAAATCTTTTTTTTTTTATTTTTATCCTTACGGATTTTTTAAAGTTAAAACAAAAGTAACAAATAAAAAAGAATTTCCATCAAAGTTTCACACTTAATTCTGTGACACTATTTTTTAAGAAAAATAAAAAAAAAAAAAAATAAAACTCTTTTTCTCATATTAAACGCTTTACTTAAAAAAAAAATTTTCAAAAAGTTTCCGGATTTCTTTATTTTGGAACTAAATGAGGACATTTAGGGAACACAATAATTTCGTTTAGAGCAAAACAGATTTTCAGTTAAATTATTTCTTCGCGTAACTTGCAGCTTTTAATCGCCGATATTTTCATATCTTCCGATAAAAAGTGGAAAAGGGCAACTAATTGGTATTGGCAAATTAGTATTTTTGTAGAACACCAACTTTAATTTCACTTTCTTTTGGAAAAACAAGTTTTAAACCCAAGCTCAATCCCAGTTTCCGAGAAACGCAAAAAACTTATTATTTTTTCTCTATCGAATAGGAACTAAATTGAAAACTTGACATTTTGAAAATATACAACTCATCTCTAAAACCTTATTCTATGCTGTTAAAATTTTGCAAGGTTATAGAATTAGATAAATTAAAAATTGCATGCCTACTAAATATTTTTGGTTTTCAAACGTGGTTATGAGCCATATGGTTTTATATTGTAGCTGGTAGCTTTCACGAAAGCCACAAAAAAAAATTTTCGGTTATCATTTTTCAATCAGGAGGAACACATTGTCTGCAAGCGATATTTTTTAACTATCTAACTAATCTAAAAAAAAATTTAATTTAAAACGTTGTTCTTACAATAGGTACCTCCAATTGAGGTGAACGAAGAATATTTATAATGCTATTAAAATGAAATAAGAAAAGACTCATTCTAATTCAATAAAAAATAATTTTTTTTGTTATTTTGAGTTAAATGTTCCAAAAACAAGAAAAGAAAATCATTTTTATTTATAACTCTAAATAGACATTTAGAAATATGCCACTATTGTTGTAAAATTTATTAAACCATAAAATTTAAGTATCACTAAATTATAATAAAATTAATTTTATGAAGATTTCTACACTAAATTCAGATAAAATATAAAAAAAGTGGTAAAAAGCATTTGGAATTTTACTTTGGATTGCGCATAAAATAACAAATATTTTGCAAATTTGCTTTTTACACGTGCATATGCACATACAAATTATGATTAAATTGAATCACCCAAAAAAAAAATTTATAAACACAGTCGTGTTCGCAACAAAATTCTCTTAAATTATTTTATTTCATGAATGAATGAATAGATCTTTAACAAAGTGTCAGGAATTCATATTTGGCCATTTTATATTATTTTATGACATCTAAGTATAATATGATATTCATTTTCTCATTATTATTTTTTGTCTCATTATCAAAACTGAAACAATAAATTATATAAGCAATTTATTGTTATCCTGCTGTATAATGTGCTGAAGTGTCAACCTGCAAATATTTTAGCATTTAAAGCTTTTAAAATTCTTTTCCCCGATACAAGGTAAATGAGAAGCCCTTACATATTATTTTTGTTATTAGCAATGACATATTACCAATGAGTGAAATTGGTATTAAATTTATTTGATTTCGTATACATGCACACATAATTCATATATGAGGGTCTCAAAAGCAGAGTGGCGTAAGCCACAAATAAAAAAAAAAAATTTTTTTTTGCTGCAATCGGTTATGTACATCTTCTAAAATCAGTAATATTAGTTTCCAGTTTCGAAATGGCTTTTTTCCTATTTATTTTTCACAAAAGTACTTTTGCTTTTGCAAAAATTTTCTGATTTTGTAAAAATTTTCTGGTTTTTCAAAAGCAAAGTGGCATAACCCACATTGTGGCTTACGCCACTCTGCTTCTGAGCCCCTCATATATAAGTATGTATACAAAATAAATTTCTGCATATAGAATGCTATTAAGGATATGAATCAAAACACTAACTAGTACCCGCTTTATATCAATAAATAAAACTATTAAAATCCAAATATTATGAATAAATATTTTAGTTCATATTTTAATAATTTAATTAAAAAATACAAAAGAGTTAATTAAATTTAGTTCAAAGTCTTACATAATAATATGTGAATATAAAATATCGAAAAACTATTGAGTTTAATTTGCCTACCATAAGAAAGGAATTAACGTATAACTTCTTTAATGAATTTATATAAAGTTTAATTAAACCAATGCGTTGCAGAGAAGTGCTTTTCTCCTAAACAAGTGAAAATACTGATTTTAAAAATTATCTACTGCATTATTATCTAAAATTATGTACTTTTATTCATATACGAAAATAATGTACCTCCAACTTTTGCATACTTTTGGGATGAGCAAAAGAAAAAAATTTGGTCGAATTTGACAGTTAAGTAACTGAGTTGAGAAAACTAATTATATTTTTTAATGGAATGAGATTTACCAAATTATTCTGATGTCGTTACAATAAATAGTCAAAAATGGCTTTAGTACGTCTTTGAGGGGCTATGCCTTTTAAAGAGGGGAATAGGTTAACATTTTCTTCTTTACAAATATGTTTCCTGTATTTATACATATATTTATTTCTACGTATAAGACCTATTTGTGTATACAATTTTAGCTTTCTACCTTAAAGAAATTTTAAATAGATGCACGGACAGATGGAAATGTTAAACTAACAGCAGTTTTTCTCCAATTTTTTTTTTTTCGAATAATGCTAGAAAAAAGAATACGCTTATTCATATGCATATGTACCTATAATATGAAAGATTACTCCATAACATGTATGTATGACCAGAAAAAGGAAAAGGGAATTGACAAAAAAAAATGAAACTTAATGAAGTGGCACTTATTTCTTAACTTTTACTTCTTAGAAGTTCATGCCATTAAGTTGGAACTGCATTATAAAAAATAAGCAAAAACGCATCTTGTGTTTTCTGTACTGTATTTTTTTTATGTATAAAATTGGGTATGTGGTTATGATATTTTGGAAGATTTAAAAATTTTTAATACGGACACATACACAAATATCTGATGCGATTGTTGGTCAATTTCTTCACAAACGCAATTGAAAAAATCTTTCAGCACTTCATTATATTGCAATCGATAATATTAACAGCAGATTCTATTATAAACGTAACTTTTATTCTTGTACTTAAAGCTACAATTTAAAACATTAAAATTTTTTGGCAGCCTTTTAACGTATATGGTTTGCATCTAATACAGCGATTTCGTTTTAATAAAAGTTGACCAATGGCTTAAGCAACGTTATTAATTCTCTTATTTTCAACTACCAGGTCTACAAGGCTTATATAATTTCGCTTATTTTCCAACTATTAGTTTCCTAGAATTTAAAAAAAAACTTATAAATTTTATAATCGTATATCATGTGCCTTATACTAACTTGTGTTTCCTATATTACATATACTTGTACATATATGTTCAAGCATAGTATTTAAAGTATATTTTATATTAAATAAAGAATTCCAAAGTTTTTATTTTAAAATTTATTAAATGTAATTAAAGTTGACAAATAATTAACATTTCTATTTAACAATGTTTTAGTCACGCGATGAAATTTTTCTCTGCCATTAAAATAAAAATAGAAAATTCGTAGACATACGAGTACTAGTAGTTGAAATGTGAAATTTACAAGAAAAAAAATGCATAAACTTATAGTTGCTTTACTCTAGAGCTTAGTATTCAAACATGATTTTTTTTTTACATAATTTATAAGAATAATTTAAAAGTTTTTATGTGCATAAGAACAATACAAAAATTTTAATTGTTATTTAATTGTTTTAAGGTCAAAACATGATATGGAATAAAATGATAGATGTTCAGCATTTTTTCTCAACTCATACTTGTGTGTATAAAATTTATTCGCCGGATATAATAAATTTGTCATTTCATTTATTAATCAGTCGATTTTCATAATTTTAAGGGTGAAAAACAAAATTGAAGTGGGTAGGTATTTATTGTAGTAACTCAGTTGGTCTGCGATTCTTAAAAGCAACTCTGCAATGTAGTGTTTACTCTGCAATATTCGTTGTGGATGATTTTCTATGACCTTATTTGAAATTAGTTTGTCTGTTGTTTTGTTTATGGTTATTCCTTTTTTGGAATATTTACAAAAATTTTGGAAAAAAGTGTCCCTTTTAATTTCATTCTGTTTGTTCGTCCGTCTTGTTTGCAAAACTCTTACACCGTTCAATATAAAAATGTAAAATTGTAAAAACTATGTAGTATGTATATTTTAGTTTCAAAATTGCAAAGATAGATTTTTCCTTTTCTAACTATGCAAATATTAAGCTTAATTGCCGAAAATGTAATTTCTTTATTATGAAACGAATTTTACAGAATATATGTGTGCAATATAACATAGATGCTATATGTATAAGTAATACAACAAATGCAATATATAGTCTATGGTACAAGCTAATACCAGTAAATACTAGTATTTCAGATATTTCTTAATTTAGCCATAATTTTTGAAACATTATTGAAATAAAAAAACAATGTCGTCGGGTCATTACAAACCGTTTTGTCTGTTTCCCGGATTTGTATTCCAAATTCAAATAAATCTATATAGTTTAAATAAAGGCTTACACACAATATTATATAAAAATGTTCTTCATATAGAGTTACCTCAAATTTTAAGGAAAACTCATTTCCTAGTGAATTTACTTATAAAAATGTGAATTTGGTTCAGAGTACAGATTCACTTTTTAGGGTTCGATTTTCTTGAAAAGTTTTTCAGTTAGCTTAGTTATTGTACGGAGCTAAAATATTAAATTTCAAGAAATTATTCAAATTTTCTCTTATATGTGATGGAAATTTAAAAAATAGGTCCATGCTAAAGCTCCAGTTTCTCAGACCTGGTTTTATGTAAAGTTCTGAAAAAATGAGTTCACAATATTCTCAAAATAAATTAAAATTATAAGGTATCCGCAAAAATTCGTTTAGCTAAACTTGACGCATAATATCTAGGAAAAGTTCTGCTCTGCTCCAATTACGGAAAGTAAAAACCCTATGCGAAAATTTGTGAGAAAACAATACCTCTCTCTAAAAACATGCAATTACTCTTAGTAAAAAAGTGTATAGGTAAAAATAAAATTTACGTTATTTATGTGAAGAGCATGACTTAAAGTTACTTTTAGTCTGACAGTATGGTAAAAATACGAATATCGTATAATTTTTCGCAAAGGCGTTCTATTGCTCTCATCTGAGTTAATTTATTTTAATTAATTACATTTAAGACGCAAATACAGAAATTAAGAAAAAACACACTTATTGGAAGAAGTTTTCTTAAAAACAGAAATGTATTAAAAGTTATTAATCCCAAGGAGGCAATTAAAAATTTTGAACCAATTGTAAAAAAGGTAAAATTATATTAAGTAAATTATGTAGGCAGAAATTATAATAATGCTTTCACTTTTAATGTATCATTTTTAACGAAATTATAGCTTATGGTAATATTTTTTAATAATTTATTTTGAGTAGCTTACTTTTAGAAAATTTTATTTATGTTAAATATACTAGTGTATGATTCAACGTAATTATAGTACTCATAATTACATACAACCATTAATTTAATGTAAAATTTCTAACAGTCAATAAATCTCATTTTTATAATAAAAAAATTTATAAAAAATAATTTTTTAATTATTATTGCTTTAAGATATACAGACATATTTAAGAGAAACATGTAAATATTGTTGAAATTTAAAATTACGCCATGTCAGATTTGAGTCTCAGAGTCTTGTTCGCTTGTGGAAATGTGAGTAAAAAATTCGTATTCACATGTGTACAAAATTGGTAATGAATTTTTACAAACTTTATTTCCGAGTTTTGGATCCATATAATTTTCCAATTAAAGAAAAAAAAGAAAATTAGTTCTTGTACACGAATTTCATTATAAACCAGAAAAATCGGATAAAAAATAGGAGTACCACTGTTTTCGCCATAGCTTCTACGTTTTTCTCAGGATTTAGGATCATTTCAAACCATAATTTTTGTAATAGGATTTTTGTTAAATACAAAATTTAAAAATTCATGTATATGCACTGCAAAGAGCTTTTCAATATGAAGGCCAAACTTTGAATCATAGTGTGGGAAAAAAATTAGAATAAAGTAGATTTCTCCAAACTATTAATAACTCCTAGGAATTAATAAAACAAAATATTTATATGCTATATTACCTATATACATGCCTTTTCCTTTTTCTATACAATACTTTCCCTACTTTTTCATATCTGTATGTTTTATTGTTTATTTGAATGTTGCATTTATAACAGTAATTTACAATTTGGAAATCTACTATTTCAGCACAATGTATTTATTTCTGAATTTATACTTCGTAATACATGAAAATAGTTTTTTTCTTGTGCGACTTCTTTAAGACTAATTTGTTAAAAAATATGGTAGAAGTGCGGATATGTAAACCACTTATCTGTGTTAGAAATGTCATCATTTTTTAATTTATGTGTTTTGGAAATGCGATATCATAATTTCTTTAACACTTCCATTATAAAATATCAATTTTCCTTTATACAATTGTATACACATATTATACAATCGGATAAGTTATGTCTTGCTTTGACTGCTTTCTTGAATTAATTTAAAAATAATAATAATTCCTGTCATGTCCTTTGACAAACAATGTGAGGATTGAACAAAACTTATTTTTTTGTTATTCCCCAATATATGCTTGCATAATGTACGATATACGAATTTTTTTTTTTTTTTGGTAAATATAATGTAAAATATTTTGTGTAATCGAAACCCTTTTATCTCAAATTATTTAAAAAACGCAAGAGCAAAAAATTTTGTTTATTTTTGTTTTTAAGAATACGTTATAGATAGATTTAAGCCATGCACGTACGTTTAAAAGAAATTTTTTAAAGGATAACATTAAATAAGTCGAGCATTCAATAACGAAACAGACTTGAAATATCAATGCAATGCTAAAAATACCATACACATATCCATTTATACATGACTATATTGTGTTGTAGAATTTGAATGCTCATGTATTTATACATGAATTCCTTGATATGAATTATAAAACGCATATGATTGTATTTATGTACAATATACATGACGTATGTATGAGAATTTAAGAAAAGACTGAATTTGCAAAGTAAAAAGAAGAAAATCACAAAAGAAAATATTAAATTTAAAGGAAAAAATTTAATTTGAGAAGGGTTGCGAAACTTAAGAAATAAAATATGTATGCAAAAAAAAAAGAGAGGACAGCTACTCAACATAGCTTTAAAAAGATTTTTGAGCAAAAGGAAGATGGAATTTTTTTTTTCTTACGCCTAAAACCGTCAAAGAAATTAGATCTATATTAAAATGATTCAAATACTCTTATGTATGTGTATATAGCGAAAACTATATATGCATATTTATTAATTTATTAACATGTACGGGCAAATGTATTTTTTATAAACATTCTTACTTTTTGATTTTTATATTTAAAATTTTCCATTTTTAAAATATTTTATTGAAAAAATTTCGGTTTTCCTGTTTGATTTGATTAAGATTTTATGAAAAATTTTTTTTTTTATTTTCTCACTTGAAGTTTTTTAAACCTAAAATTCTTGTGAAATGAATGACTTTTAAAAATATATTTCAAAAGTGAATGCTTCGGCGATAGGCTCTAATCAAAAATTAAATAAAATTGTGAATATTTTAATAAGACAACAAAATTGTTTGTTTTTTATTATAAAATTCACAAAACACATAATGGACTTACCACGATTACAATATCATATTGTGGCTATGATAATATAATTTTAAAAATATGAAAATGAATTTACAGGAAAAATATATTGATGAGTTTATGATTCTAAAAATTGTGTTTAAAAATATTATATGAAGTTTGAAATTTAAAACAGAAGTTATATAGGCAACGGTAGAAGTGATTGACTACTCAAAATAATAAGTATGTATTATGCACAAAAATAAAAGGGCCTTATTTCAATGTCATTTTGTAAACGATACCTTTTTCACACTTCTACCAATCGCCTTTTTAAGGCTTCACACATGATTCATTTTTGGTTTCACACACATTAGACCTTGTTTTTTTTAATGATCAAAGCTTCATTTATTTCCCAAAGTTATTTACATACATATTGCTAAAGAATGTTAACGAAAAGTGTGAATGAAATTATAATTAATTTTTAAATTCCGTTCATTGTATTTCAATCTTAGTATTCGTACTCGATTTAAAGAGTGTTAAATAAAATTGTAGACGATACTATTGTCATATACATTTGGAGTTTTCGCACAGTATATAAACAAAACTATACAGCTGAGGAAATATGTATGTATTCAAAACTAATGTAACTAAAATAAAAAACAGACTGATTTATTATAAAAAACAAAATGTACTTTGTTTAATAGTCACAATAAGAAAAAAACGCAAATATTACAATATTTTTTATCCTAAAACTACTATTGCATTGGACTTAATGCATGAGTATGAACAATTTTCTTCTCTAAACCTCGTTTGATCACATGTGGAATTGTTTTCGGTACCATACTAAATAAGAAAATTGAAGTGTATTACAAAATGTCGAGCATAGTGCACATTAAAGAAATAATTACCTGATACAATCAATAATTGGGCAAACTGATAAACATAATGTACATCCGGTGCAGTCATCAGTAACATGTGGAATGTGTGTTTCAGGATCAAAGGAAATTGCTTGATAGCCAGAATCTGCACAAGTCATGTAACATTTTCCACAATTAATGCACAAGTCCTAAATATTTTTAAATACGAGTATTTATTAAACAAGGTAACTGACATAAAATTTCGTTTTCATAGAAATTAATTATTTGTAAATTTAAAGAACTCACATCATCAATCAGAGCAACAACTTGTTTTTTATTATCTAATTGCTTGTATGTACCGATGTGTGGCAAAGCTCTTCCAATAATGTCTTTGATTTTTGGTACAGCTTCTACATCAACATTTAAGTTTCCTTTCGAATTATTGTGATCTCCGTTCAAATTTTTAATTAGATCTTCATCACTACCTGATACCCATAAAGGTCCTTTTGATTCACGAATTTTGATTAATTTCTGCTCTCTAAGTTTGTTGTATGGTCCAAAATGTGGAAGTGTCTAAAAATTAATTGACAATTATACATAAGTACACAAACAGAAATAGAATATAATTATTAAAATTTAATGAAAAATAATTACATTTCCATATTCGTCTTCCAAGTGCATTACTGGTTTTCCTTTCTGCATTTTGAAAACTGGCGGTGATTGACCATCCCAAAGATGAGAGTTTCTTGGTGGAGGATTTGCTTTTAAGTATAGTAAGGTTTTCAAACCCGTGCAATAATCATCAATTAATGTAAAATCTTGATTTTGTATTGATGAGCAAACTTGTAATACACTTGCCCCACACTGCAAAAACTGCAGCGCAACTTCAGCTGAGTCTATTCCACCAATACCTAAAATGGGAAAACCTGGTAAAGAATTTGCAACTGATGATATTGCTTTCAAAGCCATTGGTCTTGTGGCATTTCCACTAACACCACCATAAGTAGTACGCTCTCCATCTCCAACAGATGGCCAAGGTTTCCCATTTGCGTTTATAGACATTAAGCCTTGTACGGTATTAATAGCAGAGACTCCATCAGCCTGACCTTCTTTAGCGGCTGCTGCAATTGAGACTATGTCGGTAATATTTGGAGTCAGTTTGACAAAGAAGGGAATTTTAACTGAGGCTCGAACCCATTTCGAAATACCACGTACTAATTTTGGATCTTGACCACACGCTAAGCCCATGCCAGACTCACCCATACCGTGCGGACATGATAAATTTAACTCCAGTGCATCAGCTCCAGCATTTTCAGCAGCTTTGGATAACTTAACCCAATCCTCTTCATTGTAAGAACACATTATACTAGCAATAACAATTTTTTCAGGAAAATCATTTTTCAATTCAGTTATGCTACGTAACCAATATTCAGCACACTTTTCAGATATTAATTCAATGTTCAGAAAAGAGCCTTGTTGTGGTCCATAATTATATCCAGATGTAACCCCCCGCACAATACGAGGCGAGACATTTGTTACTAAATCTTTATCAAGACCAAAAGTTTTTGTTACGGCAAAAGCCCAGCCTTGTTCAAATGCGCGTCTGATCATCGCAGCGCTTGTGGTTGGAGGTGCTGAAGCTAAACCAAAAGGATTTTCAAATTTTAACCCACACATTTCAACAGATATGTCAACATTATCAATATCAGTATAAAAAAACGGTAACTCTGGTGTCGTATCCAAAGAAATACCCTAAAAATAAAAAAACAAGAAAATATAACAAAATTATATTTTCACAAAGAATTTTTAAATAAATACTTGTTTTTGTTAAAAATATATTCGAAATATGAACTTACTTGAAGGTAGCAATGCATATGCCAAGCGGCAACTTTACCATCGTTCACCGATTCTACTGTAGTTTCAGAACATCCGGCTAAATCTCCACCGCAAAATACTTGAGGTAAAGAAGTTTGTTGCGTTTTTGGATTAACTTTCGGTAGATTATATTCATTTAAAGATAGTGGCTTTAGCGCATGAATTACTGAAGAAAAATAATTTTATTAATTATAAAATAGAATAATTCAAATATTAATTATAATTATAAGAATATTAAACTTCAAAATGGAATATTAAGCTTCAACATGAAAAGATTAAACTTCAAACTAAATTAATAATAACAACAAATATTTCAATATGAAATGTAAAATTTCATAAGTATCGGATGAATTTTATTAAAGGTTTAGTTTACATTTATTTTTGTGTAATTTTGCTTACATGCAAAAATTTACATTGTATGTGTAGGTTTGAATGTTTTCGGCCCGCTTATGTGAGGCAATTGACTTAGAATGGGTAAGTACGCGGTTCAATATTTAAGAGGTGCGTGAAATGACTGTTATAGGAATTTATACTGATAATATTATTTGACAGATACAGATCTTTTTTCAGCATTTTTATTTAAAATATGCATATGGTATTTGCAAAAGTTTTTATTATGAACAAAATAAATGAAAGTAAAATTGATCCCAAAATGAATACTATGTAAATTTTTAACATTATTATTTTTTATTCTTCTTTTTGTCATTGTTTTTGAGCAACTCGTTTTGTGCGACAACCTAATGTGTTTTTTGACACTCCAAAATTTTTCACATAATTTACTGCGACGTGCTTTGAAAATTCTTACCACCAAGTAAGTAAAAACTTTAAACTGTGAAAGATTCGGAAGCGACCTAAATGCATTGGTACAGTACTACGAGTTTAAATAACACAAGAAAAATTCATGAGCGATGATAATTAGGTATACTATTTTACGTTGAAATGTGGAATTTTCAGCTTGAAATTAAAAAATTGAAGCTCTAACATTTCAAATTAGTACTAAACTTTTGACATAAAATTTTATTTATTGGCTTTGTTTAAAAGTGTTTTGTGAACTTACGATCTTCATCGGTGACTCCTGAACCAAATGCTGAAATTACAAAACTCGCTTTTAATTTGGTAACTTGCTCCTTGTCAATATACCAATTTCCTTGTTCATCCTGCTCATTTCTGAAGAACTCGACGGCGACAATCTGTAAATTGTTTTTTTTTTTTTATTTTATTTATTTGCAGCGTAAATTATTCTTTAAAAAGAAGTTAGAAAAAAAAAATGTAATCACCCTTCCATCCTTCAAAGTGACATTTGATGGTGTTAAAAATGGAATAAATTCACACTTTTCATCCCTTGCTAATTCAGCTTCCTCAGGAACTGCACGTATATTTGAAGAGCCTCTTCTAAACACAATAAAAACTTTTCGAGCCCCACATCGTAATGCTGAAGTAGCGCAGTCAAAAGCTGTATCTCCTGCTCCCAGAACAATGACGTTACCATATAGTTCTGGAAGGGTGGACTGACTTTTACAGGCACACAATCCTGACTTACTACCTCCAGCTACTTTCGGCAAAAAACTTTTTGAAGTGTAAAACCCATGCTCTTCTGACAAACCTTTGAATTCTTTACTAATTTTTGGTTGTGGCAAACCAATTCCCAGAAAAATGCCATCGATATCAGATTTCAATAAATTCTATTTTAAATTATCAGTTTTAAAAAATAATATTTTGTCAAAGTTTCCTGAAGTGTTTACCTCTATAGTTAAATCTTTCATCGATAACGATCGGTTGGTTTCAAATTTGACGCCGAGATCCTTGACAAGCTGGATCTCAAAATCCACTACATCGTATGGTAGACGATATTGAGGTATTTCAGATGAACTAATATAGAATTAACCCTTTAATTGTAGTAAAAAATAAGTCAATTTTGCTTACCTTAAACCTCCCAAATAGCTATTTTTCTCATAGATAGTTATATTTTTATAACCAAGTCGGCCTAAAAATGAAGCGCAAGACAAAGAAGCAGGACCAGCACCAATCAAAACAACTTTTTTATTTGGGTATTTTAGTGGTTTCGCATTGGGCGGCACAATTTGTCGAATTCCCATTTGCTTGAAAACATCTGTAGCAAATTGTTGTAATCCACCAATATTAATTCCACCTTCTTCCGATGCTTGAAGATTACAACCCCCAACACATAGATCACTTGTTGGGCAAACCATGCCACAAGTTAACCCTAGAGGATTATCAGAAAAAATAGCTTTAGCTGCGCCGTAATAATTTTTATTAGCAATGCTGGTTATAAAACTTTTAATATCAAGCTGAGTAGGGCATGATTTTTGACAAGGGGCATCGACACATTTTAAACATCTGGCCGCTTCTCTTAAAGCTGCCCTTTCAGAAAGAGTTGTATGTTTTATATCTTCAAAATTGTTGCGAAGATGGAGATTAGACTAACAAATATAAATAAAAAAACAAAGTATAAGTAAAAAAACAATATAAATATAATAATGTTGGGCAAAATTACTTATTTAAATTTCTTACATTACAACCCTTATCTGCATTTCGTTTCCAATGCTTTTTATTGGATTTTGTATCTTGAGTTGCAACAATGTTACAATTGGTTTTGACTCTAGGATTAAGCGATAATAAGCTCTACAATAAAAAATGCAAATATTTTTTAATATTCTTTATTAAATAAAATGAAACAAACCTCAATATCTGGAACTTCTTTGCTCAGTAACGCTGGCGGACTCATAGCTAAAATACAAAAATAGTACGAATTATTAAATCACTAAAATTATTATCACGTTATCAAATTGTTTATACTGTAAATATAATGTATAAATGTATAAGTGTTATATATTATGTTTATAATATTTAATATATGATTTATGTACATATATTATATATTTTTAAAGTTTTTATTTCTTAGACACTGCGTAGGTAATCAACGTTTGTTGATAGCGATGGTAACAAAGAAAGCTTTGATTATTTCCACAAATATCAAATATTAAACTTTTAATATTTGAATTGATAATTCAAACAAATAATAAATAAAAATATCTTTCAGCTCTTAAAACTGCATTTTAACAGTCGTTGTACATTCACTTTAATTGCAAGTCAAAATAAAATTGTTTTTTCGAAGTTTTTCAGGAAGTAAAAAAAAACAAGAACAATTTGAGCACTCTTTTAATATTTTTATATGTAAATATAAAATTATAACAATACAACGAAATACAAATTAGAAATTCAAAAATGAATAATTGTTTTTCCAATTATGAATGAAAAGTAATAGGATTTTGAATTTTTAGGATAGACTTTGTTCTTTACTCAGATAATTAAAAATATATTTTTCACTTGTACCAATTTTATACATTTATCGCACAGTTTGTAATCAAAAATAAAATGTTGAATCCTAAACTCAAAAAAAGTTTAATTTAATAATGTTTCGACAGAAGCAACTGTTAATTCTAAAAATAATTTACATAAGTTAAAGTAATGTATCTTCGATATTTTAAGGAACGTTTTTAATTTTTTAGGCCTATTATTACAAATATTTGATGCATACGGAATTCGAATGTTGTTTTGTATTACTTTTATATATATAAAATTAATTGTATTGCAAATTTCGAGACAGAACATGAAAAATTATACTTTTTTAAATTTAGAAATATTTCGGCAAATCAACTAATGTTTACTAAAGTCATTGAGTTTTTAGTTTCTTCAAGTCGGGTTGCTAACTTCGTCATGGTAATGAAGAAAAAAAGTTTTTTAATTCAATTCACTTTTCTTATAATAGAAAAAAAATATCTTAATTTCTTGTTTATTAAAAACAAAAATTACGCAAATTAAGAAATAACATCTATTAAATTAATTTTTAAAACAAAAAACAAATTAAAAAATAATTGCTATCTAATACTTTTTCTATTTTTGATTTCTTGAATTATTGCCAATTGTAGTTTGTCTGCTAATATTAATCCTTGATTCTATTTATTTAACAAAATTACACTAAAACAACAAAGTAAATGTAAATCCTGCACAATAATAATATCGTAGAACCTTTTGATAAAATACTTAAGATTTGAATTTTGTTGACATAACGATTTTACCATTCCCGATAGACTTAAGTATTGAATTTTGTCACTCCAAAAAGTATGATTGAATAAAAAATTTATCACAAACTACTTTTATTTAAGATTGTTTATTAAAGAGATTATAGGAGCAAACTATACACTTTTTTTGATTGCCAAAGATTCTGATCTGAATGTGTGATTCTGAACTAAAACAAAATTGATGGAATTCGATATTTTGGTCATAAATATTTTAAAAAACGATTCTGCATTTAAAAGTTTTTAATATTTTAAATTTTAGAATTCAATATTCATACCTTAAATTACTTCCTTCAGCCATTTAATTACGTAAGTCTGATGGATTAATACTCGTATCCACCTCTATAAAACTTGGGGTCTAATATTGTCATTCAATTTTTTTTTTTTTAATTTCAATTTTAAGGAAGAATAAAGGTTTTTTAAACGTTTATTTAAGTATAATTAGTTGAAATATAAAAATTTTGGAAATTTAACAACTTTAAATCCTTACGAAATGTTTTTTTCTGCTTTGAAAAAAAACTTATTCTTTTTTTTTTTAGTTTTAAGTATATTTAAAAGTAAAAATGATTTAAATTTATTGACAACAGATGGAGGTTTTTGGTGTTGTACAAAAAAGTTAAAATTGTGCGATGTATAACAAAAATTAACATCCATGACGAAGTGATCTTAGTTTACCTTATACCCCAGAAACTGTAAATATTACAGTAAACAAATTTCAGTAAGCGAGTCTAAATATGGTAAGTTTCTCATTTGTAGTGCTATAAACATCATATAAGTCACAAATTAGTTTTCGCTTATCGCTTTTTCTGTTTCTAAGTACGTATAGCTAATTGGCAAATAATATAGTACTTTTATTCGGTTAAGTTAACATCAATAATTTAAAGCTTTTTTGCTTTATATTGCGAGCAAAAACAATCGAAAAATTTTTTTGTGATTTTTTCTATTATAATTTTAAAAAATATTTTATCTACATTAAAAGATTCGGTTACAGCTTTTGAAGATGTGTTTTTTTTTATTCTTTTATTAATATGCTAATCAGTTACTGGCTTATTTAATCAGTCATTACTGATAAGTGAGTTCTTAATAGTATTATAATATTAATAACATTTCCAAAGTTATATGAAATTATAAAAATTTTTTTTACTGTAGAAATTGTTATCATATGTTTTTGGAGTATTCATTAGAATGAAAATGAAACAAAATAATTTTTTGAAACACTTACGAGTATTATTTATAATTTTAATAGATCAAATTTCATATATTACCGAGTTTTAAATAGAAATCTTATAGAGATATCCGTGTCTACAATCATGGTATCTCAATTTCAGTTGAACTGATTTTGATGAAAATTTACAACTAGGTTTATTTCAGCCATGTCACGAACTGATCAATATTGGCTGGTAAAATATTAAATAGATTTGCTTGAGATTTTATGTATGAATTTCGTCTGAAAATATGACTATTTGTATTTTGGTGGAAAATCTCACTCACATAACCGAACTTTAATACGACTGAACTGAATACAAACTGAACTTTCACTAGACCTTTCTTATATTTCCTGGGGGCTTATTTCCAATGGAATTAAATAATGAATTTTTCAGCGAAGTGAAACCACAATATACTTTGTTCAAATAAACAAATTGCACTATGCATCATAGAGATGCAGGTCTTATATTAAAAGTTTTAAATAAATTTAGATTTAACTTTGATTCAGTGTATTATTTTATGTTAAAAATTTACAAAATTACATATTTCATTTAATCTAAATGAAAAAACCAAATTTCAATATAAAATTCAAACAAATAAAATAAGAAATAAAGTTAAAACGGGTTTAAAACGAGTAACTTGTTTTTAATCTAGACGATTATTTTCTTTAATAGACTCTTTTGAGAACATGTGCTTTTATGCCAAATTTACTTACATATTTACAAGAAAAATATTTAAATCATGCGTACCTATACGCATTAAAAGTATTTTCGTTTTTTCTATTTTAATGTGTGAATTCATTATGTAATATAAAGTTCATTATATTAATACGTCAGTAAGAGTTTAATTCGCGTAATTGCGCAGGCAATAAATGATTTTTATACATTCAAAGTATGTGGAATATTAAAGTTTTTTAAATGTTTGTTTTTTCTTTTGACCTATGAAATCAAAAGTTTTTTTTAATGCGTACATTGTAGTATCATTTGACAAACAAAACAACAAAGTAAAAATTTAACTACATCTACTGTATTTCCAAACAGAGTAGATTTATGGATGAGGTAATGAGTTTAAGTAGGCACTGGAAGACTGCTAGTTTCCTTTTTTATTTAAATCACTTTTGAAGGCAATAATATAAATGGTATATTTTCTTAGATTTAGAAACTTTATTTTCAAAGTTCTTTAATAAAACTGTTAAGTTTATGCAGTTAAAATTTTAAAATTTTATAAAAATCGTTAACAGATTTGTTCTTTGTTATAAAGCCAACAAATTTTATTCTGAATGATAAATCTTCAAAAAAAAACTTTTGTTCATTATCTTCGATACAAAGTTACAGAACTCGTGCGAGCTTTACATTCCAATAAAATAAAATTATTATATGAAACAAAGCATTTTTTTAAGTAAGTATTTTATTTAAATAAATTTTACTCACTTTATTTAAATCACTTGATTAACAGTAGCTATAGTAGCTGAATATTATTTTTATATTTATTTTATTAACGCCGAATATTATATAATATTATTTTCTTCACTTATTTTGTTTTGACCTTCAAAACATGTCAAAACACAATATAAGACAAAGTAATAGTTAATTTCAATTATGTTATCAATTGAAAAAAAAATTAAAACAATAACAAAAATAAATTGCAAAAATTATGTATTAACGAACAAGTTTTATTTTAAAATATAAATATAGTTGATCTTCTCACTGGAAGAGTCGAACTTAAACTGATTATTATTGAATTTATTCATAAATCTATGTTTTAATATAATATTCACGCTCAGTGATAAATTAAAAAAAAAAATTGATGTGTTCAGCGTATTAACGACTTTATTATAAACTTTCATTAGTCATCATTGTCAAATTTTCATTAATCATTTCAATGAGCTGATGAGATACAGCTTTAGTTATTATTTTAATCCTACAAAGCGATATAAGTAATACAAAATAGTGAAAATATGATTGTAAATTTAAAATTTCAAGATTATATTCAAGATAAAATAAAAACTATAAAAGTAGAACTTTTATTAGGCTAAGGTTTCTGTAATTCTCTAAAAAGATTTCTCGAAAAAATTTATTATATAAGAAAATTTTTGGATAAGAGTGCCATAAAAGAAAACTAGATGTAAAATTTCATTAAAGCTGCTTCAACCAATAGTCAAATGCAGCACAACTTTCTTTATATAATTAACATGTAAAATTTGATGCCAGCACAATGCCTCACTTATTGTATTCCATGCAGTTGGTAATAAACTCAATTGAATTCATAAAGCAATAATTGCCGGTGGTGTAGTAATATCACTAAGCGAAATGGAAAAACGCTATTAAGAGAACGATAATATGCGGTATAATAAGAGAAAAAAATCGTAGAATTTGCACTCTAAGAGAAACTTCGATTTCTTATACTCAAATTTTTCTAAACGCTTATCAATTATTTTATTATTCTTTTATATTTTAATCAGCGTAGTGTTTACTAAATAAACTAAAGATTTGAAATTCGTTTTACATTATTTCCGTGTGAAATTATTCAAAATTTAAATATACATAGACTAAAACATTTAATATAACGAAATTTCGTGTTTTATATAATAGTATAAGCATTTAAAACTCAAGAGTTAGATTCAAATTTTAAAATAATTGCAATACTGAGTTTGCATTTCTTAATTGCTCACGTCACTTATAATTGAAGTTGAAAAAACAATGGTCTGTTGGGAAAATTTTCTTACAGGATAATAGGCGACATTTTCGAAATTTTGAGGATTAATGACTCGAAAAAAAGAGATGCAAAGAAATTTTCAAATAAAATAGAATATCAATCAATATCTATAAATTATTCTTGTTTAAACTTTAATATAGGACTTACCGTGTAGGAGAAAAATTATTTCAAAAAATATGAAAAAAGTGAATTTCGAAAATGGTTAATGTAAATTGTCAATTCGACAATATGCTTATAAGAATTAAGTTCATAGTTTTAGCTTGAGAGGGATAGTTTTCTTCTGGAACTAACACAAAAGTTTTTTAAATTCCGAAAACGAAGAAAAATAATAAGTTCTATCTTTAGCCACGGTAAAACATTAAGTTTTGTAATGACAAAATAAGCTTTATTAAAATAATTCTTATTTTAATATTTTGAAGTAAAACAAAAGTTTTCATTTGTGAAAAACTGCATTTTAAACATAAAACATGTATTTAAAATATGTTTATTACCATTTAATGACAAAAAGTAAATGAACAAAGAAATGTGAATCTAATAAGCAGGAATCTCTTAAATGCTTTTGAAGTTTCTGTAGAATTTTAAGTTATGTCCAGTATAACCATTTAAGGTTCAATATATAAGGAGCATGTATGAAATGATTTTTATAGGAATTTATATGAATAAAATTTTGTATTGAGTGCTTTTCCGTAAAGTAATAATTAATATGAAAAATACTTGCGAACAAGATATTGCTCTAACATCAATAGCTTAGGAACTGTTATAGATATTTGGCAGAGAGAATTCCAATCTGATTTTCTTTAACCCTCGAAAATATTATTTAAACGTTGGAGTTGCCCCCTACTCTCACATTTCAATCGATCAATTTTTTTCGTAATACCCTATAACACAGGAAAGAAATCACAAAAATTACAACACAGAACTTGGACCATCTTGTATATAATAGGTATTCATATACTGCTATCTGTATATTCTGATCAAAGCATAAACGTCAACACTCGTAAAAGTTTTGAGTTAATTCTGATAATTGACTAAAATAACTTTCTAGGTTGATTGAAGTTTCGCTTTAATTTAGTTCATTTTTTTAAGAATTTATTTATAATTTAAGATATAAATGATAGCCTTTCAAAACGTTCTTCACAAATAAAAGTTCTCATCAACACAAATAGTATTATTAATGATAAAATAATAGTCTGAAAATTAAATCGAGTAGCTAATTTACACACAATATTTCAATCAGACCATAAATTTAAATTTATTATAATAATCCGATTTACATAATAATTCCTCTTTAGATAAATTCTAAAAGTAGAAAATTCCAAAAAAAATTTTATGCGTCGGATTGGTGCAATTACCAACAAAAAATTGTTTTTCTTCATTTTTGTTATGTGTGTAGAGTTTCTGTAGAGGACGTGCGCATAGCCCAAAATTTACAGAAATAAAAGTATGTAATTGTACATTAAGAACAGTTTTCACATGTATTAATGTTAAAAATTACACATAGGTTTGTATACTGTTAATATTATAACAGATTTTCTTTTTACCAAAGAATGTTTTGTTCTTGAACATTTTTATTTACTCTTCTTGTTTTTTGCCTACATAATATGCATACGGGAGTTGACTCTACTCTAACTCATTATTATATAATGTGCAACTGCATGTTAGCATTATGCAGCATTAAAATATTGCAGAACTTAATATTATAAAGATACATGCATGTGCGTGTGACTCTGTCTTATGTGGTTACGATACATAGTATTTAACATCTCAAATTATAAAACAAAAACTTTAAATTTTCGCCCAAGTTCATAGTGTAAAAGAAAAAACATCTTTATTGCCTTTTTTTAGATTAGTTCACTTAAAAAACATTTTAGGATCGTTTAAAACTTTAACATTTAGAAATAGTATTAAATCTTTAATAAAAATAATAATAAAATTTTATTAATTATGAATTTCAGGAAAATATTTTGAATTTGTTTTGAATTTTAAACTAGCTAGCTTAGCTACCTAAAGTATTCATTTTCATATTAGATAGCCTCTGTCACTGCTATATGAAAACTTAGACAAAAAATAGTTACATATTTTGTTAAAACACTATATTGAATTCACTTAAATTACATCTTAAGAGCACCGTACATACATACGCATGTAAAATTCATTTTGTTGTCCGTTAGTTTGTATAAAATGTTACCGTATAATTTATGTTAATTGAAATACAAAGTTTTTTTCAATAAATGTAGACGAACTATTTAGCTAGATATTTGAAATTGTGTTTTGTTCTATAGGTACACTATTTTCTATTATACATAGGATTGTATAGGAACATTCTTATGTTATAAAGTATATGGGGGCTTCAGTATCAAGGTTGAATCAGTCCTAAACAGCACATCTTACCAAATATCAGCTACTTTAAAGCTAGCATAATTAAATGAGCTTAAGTCCAAATGAATTGAGCTAAATAATTTTCAATAAAGATATTTTATTATAAAATAACATAATACGAGTAATACCTACGAGATAAAAATTGATTAATTCATCTAAGTATATTAAAATATTGATTTTAACAAAAATATTTTAACACTGAATTATGTGTTACGTATTTTATTATACAATGGTGTTATTAAAATGTATAACAAATATTATAATATAATAGGTACATTCTTTTATACGTATTTACTGTACTATACTTATGTATTTAATGATTGCTGCACAAACTTATTACGGTTTCCATACTTAATTTTAAAATTTTAGAGAAAAGAAGAGCGAATATAAATTTTTATGTTAATAACAAAAATAATTTTTTTTTATATTTTTAATTATATTTTTTTTTTCAGTGAAATTGCACCCAATAAATTATAATCGAAATTCTCACAGCACTAAATTTATACCATTTATTGCTATTTCTTGTTATACTTGTTCTGTGGTATGTTTGATACCAAACTTTAAGTTATATATGAATGC
Source organism: Condylostylus longicornis (assembly GCF_029603195.1). Taxonomy (NCBI): domain Eukaryota; kingdom Metazoa; phylum Arthropoda; class Insecta; order Diptera; family Dolichopodidae; genus Condylostylus; species Condylostylus longicornis. The sequence goes on along the minus strand of NW_026578017.1, from coordinate 6,107,821 downwards.
ATATTACTCGTATGTAGATTTATTTATATGTAGGCATATTAAACAATTTATAATGCATATTTCATATATTAGTATGAAACTGCCATGCAAAATATCCATAATAATTATATTAGAATGTGCATATATATCTTGTGCATAGATAATATAAAAATACATAAATATACATATACGAGTACGGTTATGTATAGTTATAACTTGCACTACAATTTATTTTTCATTTTCATTTCAAAAATGGTACTATATTATAGTCAATGTTTTACTTATTTGGCCTAACAGGCATAGTATGAACAACTTAACAACACATCAACATTTGAACATGTGGATATACGCAAAATATTTATATCGTAGCTATGTAAAATATAAAACATATAATATATACTTATAAGTATGTAAGTATATAATATGTATATTTTTAAGCAATAAAACCAGTAATGGTAAAAATAACAGCAAACAGAATATAGAAATATCAGGAGTAACATTCTTATACTCGTATAGGTAGAGAATAAAAAAATTATTTAAAGAAATAAAACAAAACAAAATAAGTATGCCTTAAGTACTCGATATTCACCTTTCTCTATATGTAAAACAGAGACATCTTAAGCCCAAAATGAAAAACTAAAAAAGAAAAACATAGTGTAGTCAGACAGTCATCGTAATACCTTTGATGCGAATAGGACGTTATTGCGCAATTTATTTTTTTTGTTTGTTATGAAGGAGTAAAAATAAGAACGAAACGAGGTTTCTGTTAATCTGACGATATTTCGGTTCGATTTATTTTCTTTGTACTAAGAATTGAATTTTAAAAATGTAATGAATGGCTCCAATGAAATTCTATAAAAAAGAAAATCAAATGTTTCATTTATTGTCTTCTCTATTTATTTTTTGTTTACAATTTTAGAACAAAAATTTTTACATTAAAAATGTGAATTCTAAAAATAAATGATTAAATTGAAAAGTGTACAATAAAAAAATTAATTTATTTAAAAAAATTGAATGAAAAAGCAATGCATTTAATATTAAAGGTCTTTTAACTTATTTGTTAAACACGAAAGAAATATAAATTTTTTAATTAAATCTTTTATTTGCTTTAAAAAAAAAGAATAAATTTGCAGAATTTTTGAGGAATCAATCTGAATGAATAGCTTAAATCCACACAAATTTTAATATTTTAAATTATTTTTTTAAATTCTTTTCCTTAAAAAAGGATGTTTTTATACTGTGAAATATTGCTATTTGTGTAACAATAATTTTAATTTAATTAGAAATATTTAAAAAACAAACCGAAGTTGATCTGGGTTAATTTTGTGTCTTAATCAAATTTTTCATCCAAAGTTACTTAAATTCCTGGTAAATTATTAAATTTAAGGCTACAATTGTGATTATAATTGCTCTGAAAATGTTAAAGTTTTTAATTTTTATAATGAATATTTTTAGTTTAATTCTTTCATTTTTATTTTCACAAAAACACACCATATTATTATAAAATTATTATTTTTATAATTTATAAAAATGGTATGGTATGAAATTTTGTAACATATTATAAAAAAGCACCTACTTGAATTAATTATTAAATAATTTTGAAGTTAATTTAAAATTAAAAATAAAAAAACTAAAGAGGAAAAGTTTTATAATTATACTAAACAAAATTAACGCTAATTATAATTGTAATAAAAAGTTTTATTAATTTTATTAAAAAGTTGAAACAAAATTTGGTTTACACAATATTATTTGGTAGCACTATATTATATAACTATATTATGTATAACAATATACATGGAGAGGACTCAGAAGCTAATCAGTGTAAGTCAATTTTCCAATAAAAAATGCGTTATTCTGTACAAGTAAACATTTTTTTTAAGTCTTTGATTGAAAAATAAGTGTTAAGTTGGCATCTTCCATAATTGTTATAATTTTGAAAAATTGTTATTTGCCAAACAAAATTATTTTAGCAAACAACAATTAAATATATGTATAGCAATTTTTTGGTTTTACAGCAAGCATTTTATTGACTTATACTGATCGGCTTTTGAGATATTTTCGAAAATTATGGAAATTCTTAAAATAATATTGCTCACCGAAATTCCTAAGTTTTTACATCCTAAAATGCTCTTAATAAAATTAGAACAAAAATATTTATTATGGATGGGAAATAAAATATTTTTATTTAAATTGAATACAATTTTAGTTTTTGTGATTTTCTTACATACACATAAATTCGTTATTCGCATACCAATGTGCAGACATATAAGATAAAGTTTCCTCCAATAAATGTTTTATCCAGTCGATTAATTTTTAGTCTTCAACAAAAAAAAAAAATTCTTGTGATGTTTTTCATTTAACAAAATTAAAATTTGTTTTTTTTTTTTTTTATTTTTTCCAAGATTTTTTCTTTGTTTACTTGTAAGTTACGCCAAATATAGCAGTCAACATTAAAATTTATTAACTCAATAACGGATCAAAACAATAAATTTGTTTTTCACCCTTTTTTAATACATGAAATTCTAATATTTTTTTTTGTTTTTTAGTATTCGAACTTTATACTTTAATTTTTTTAGTTTTTGATTTGAAATCGAAGTAAAAAAGGCGTCTGTCTACATGACAAAATGAAAATATTCTAGAGGAATGCTTTTTGTTTTCTTATTTTTTAATAGAATCTTTCAATTCAAATTAAATATTGGATTGTCATAAAAACTTAAAGGAACTAAAATTTGTCACTGTAACAGGAATATAACACTGTAACAAAAAAGTTGAAAATCTTAACATTTACGCATAAAAGCAAAAACATTTTTCAATCATGTAAGGAAAAAAAAAACAAAATTACTAGTGGTCCAATATCGTCATTTTAAAAATGTGTGTCGTATTTAGAGTTTTGGTCAAATTTATATTTTTCACAAGGTTTATTATGTAATTTTATCATTATTATTATTATGTAACTTTTGTTCCTCTTTCTTATAACTGCAGTTCTGTATTTGGTTATACGTTAGCATTACTTAAATATTCGACATTGAATTGTGGCATGTTTGTGGGTAATCAGTGTTGGAAAAAATAAATTTTCGCAAACTTTAAATGCGTGTTTGTGAAAACTATAGTTTTCAACTTAAAAGAATAATTTTGAATAGCAAGAGCATATTTGAGTAATATTGACCATACACAAAGAATTTTAATTACTGTCTTTCAAATCCATGGTAACCATTTATTTTAAAAAACGCATTCGTGATCGTGACACAAACTCAAAATTCAAGTTTATTCCGAAAAGAAATAAATTCTTTATCTTATTATTTTTAATATTTGTAAACTTTTGTATTTGTAGATTACTTGTGTACATAAGTATGTGCATGTGCAGGTATTGCTATTTTTCTTTTCATATAAATTACAGCTGAAATTGATTTTTCTGAAAACATTTTATTTAGTTCATTTAAAATTATATTTAGGTATCTGTACTGTTTTCTTATAGAAATATATAGTAGATATACAGTTGTTAATAAGTATGTATGTAGGTATGAACATGTATATTTTATGTCTGTACTTATATGAAAGTAAATGCAACACTAATATAAACTATAACATAAAGTATGCGGCTAATTTATATAAGGTCGCAATGCAACAGTGACTTTGTGGCATTTTATTCTGCTCGGAAATTCAAAAAATACTAGTTATGTAGTTTGTACTAGTTTTCTTTTTAAACTAGTTTTGTTGTAGTGTATTAATTACTAGAGTAGATAATAGTTTTCGATTCAGACAAGCATTTTTAAATGTTTAAATTCTTATTATCTTTAATAAAGTTTTCGGAGTCACATTAGCAAAGGTAGATTTTTCAAATACTTTTGTAGAAAAATTGGCAATGAAATGTTTTTAATTCAGCACATTTATGTTTTGTTCACTTCTGCATAAGCCTAACTAATTGACACATTTACTTCAGAGAAACGTTTTGATGGAGATAGTAAAAACTTTATATACCAAAAAGTTGATAACTGCACTAAATCATTAATTAAATAAAAGTATATTTGAAAATTAAGAAGTATTGCTAGTTCTTCCTTCGGAAGATAAAAATTTCATAAAAGGGCACTATCAAACCAACAAATGGTAGTGGCATGTTGCCATACGAGAAAATGCGGTATTTTATTTTAACTGAAACTGAAATCTTTTTGTTTTACTAAAATCTTTCCAGAAAGATAAGTTGACTACTTAATGACTAACGAGTTTTATCGATGTCAGTAAGTTTCATATCGGATATTATTCTAAAATAATCTATACGTGTCGTGAAATGATGAGGTTAATATAAGATACATACTTATATGGTACACAAATGAGAAACTAAACTTGCTTAAGATCCAATATTTTTAGTCAATCGAACTATGTCTAGCCGTCTGTTCAACTGTATTTGAAGCGGTCATTTGAACTTCAAGAGATTCTGTATAACGCGCAAGCTTTAAGATCTAATGCCTCACCATCTATTATACCGATTAAGAACCTCACCATCTATGGTTGAACGGGATATCGCAGGGATCCTCCAAGATCTTAAATTCTGAGGTCTTTTAAAAAATTAGATCTCTTCTAAGGTCTCTCTTAACTTAAAAAAAGTGAGTAAGTATTCAATATAGTGGGGTTACTTGTACATTTTACAATGGGAAGTAATGGGAAATTTTTAAATTTTATAAAGCATAAGAAATTTTCATTAATAAATTCGTAAAAATATTAATTTAATTCAAAAATCATCACGAATCTAAAAAAAAATTTCTATGCTATTTCAATAATATTGGATTTTCATTAATTATACTCACTTTTTAAAAAAAAATTTGTTTTATTATTCATTCAGAATTTTATTTGCAAATTATATTTTAGTCTAATGATTTTCACTCTCTTTTTTCTCTTTTCGTTTTATAATAGAAGCTCTTTTCAATTTACGTAATGATTCATTATATAATACACTAGTATTATGTAATCGGGTATAAAACATTATCGCAATGTGACCAATTATAGAAGACAATGGAATAGATAATGATGGTTACATATAGTACAACAAGTACAATACAATATTTAATTATAATCTCTGTAATTTCGAATTATTTTTGAGCTTTAATACAGGAAATACAAATCGATTTAATTTTAGAAAATAACTTTAAATTAAGTTCCACTTGTTCTGTAATTATTTTTCCCTGAATTTTGTAATTTATGTAAATTATGCAAAATATAACTAAAGCATAGATATGTTAAGCATAATATATATATGTGTACGAATGTATATATGTATATTATGTATGTTTATCAATTTATTCAAGTATATAGTTGCAATATGCAAATACGAAAATATTGAAAGGATAAATCAAGATTTTTTTTTGTTGGATATAAAATCGTTGAATTTAACTAAAGAAGATTACAAATTTCAGTTATTAAAACATTAACAACATATGTACACACATAATACGATAATCTTTAGTTAGGTTGTTAATAGTTGTATTATTAAAATACCAAAAGTATTTTCGATTAAAACAAATATTTAGAGCAAAAATAAAGTAAAGTTTATAAAAATTAATAACAATATTGCCAAGTTTTATTGAAAATCGTCTTCAAATAATATATTCCTGGTCTAAATCTTACTCAGTGAGTAATATTGCGCAGAATTGAGTAACATGCTTATAGTATAAACATTTTTTACCATTAGTTACGAATTATCCGGTCAAAAGTAAATAAGAAAATGTTGAAATTTCTGTAGAATATAGCGCTAATATCTTGGCAGTTTTTGAATTTCATAGTCAGAGCTAAATTTTTTTCACCTTAATGTAAATACAGTAACAAAATTTGCACAATATGTATGGTTTTTTTACATATAATAACTGTTCAAGAGTACATACGCTCATTGATTCTTCATCGCTTATACCATTGAATTGTCATTGGACGTATTATTCATGAACCTATGAAAAACTTTGTTAACTTATTAAACACACTTATTTACCCAATAAAGTATGAACATGTATTATGCACATATTTTTAGAAAGTGTATTTTTCCATTCATCATGACACTTGATGTGGGATTATCTTGTGTTATGCTATGTGAAATTAAAATGAAATTAAAAAGTATAAAATTTCAATAAGGAAATTGTTAAAGTATTGTCGATTTAATAGTGCGTGAGTGACAATTCCTACTTTACTTTAAAAACACTTTACTTTTTATTGCATTTTTTGTTTAAGCTGTTAAAGCATTGATATACATACATACTTAATATTAATGTTAACTCTTTGACCAATTTGCAATTAAACGTATACATAAATTATTGTAAACAAAATAAGACCAACAAGCACTAAAACTTATGGTAAAGTGGCATATTTCACAGCATATGAGCGATAATCGACATTTTGCAAAATTTAACAGGTTTTATTCATAACCTTTCATTTTTAACCTTTCTACCCTTGCCACTTATTGGTATGGTAAGAAAAGTTAACTCTTCAATTCTTTGAACAGTTATAGCCTGAAAGCGGAGAGGAGATACGCAAAAATTTTGTTCTATAGAGAAGAAATTTTTCTGCAAAGATCTATATTTGGTTTTTTGTTTTTATTTTTTATCTCAAAGGAAAGATTTAGTCTTCCAGAAAAATGAAAAGTAAAAGTAAAAATTTTATTAGCAATAGATTTTAAATTGCTGAGACAGTGCAGGGTTTTAGACATTCTTTTGATTGTAAATCTGTCCCAATGAAACTAAAACCATTTTGACATGAAAATACGAAGTATTAATTTATTATGTTTGGGATGACAACTTTGTATAACGACAATGCTATCACAGATCGCTAGAAAGAGTGCCGCTTTATATTCTATTGTTAAAATGAAGTGAAGAAACTATTACTTAACTATATTCACAGAATGCTTTTGCATAAATGCAAATCCAATGCAATAAAAAAAAAATAGTAACACAAATTGCATCGTGTTTACCTTCCTCGTGATCCTTATTGCACTTCTTAATACATAGTGTATTCTACAATGCTCTTGATGTCATGAAATTATTTGGTTCATTATACTTATTTTTTAAATTTTTTTTCTCTGTACTTGTAATTTGCAAAAGATATAGACGTTAATTAGTCCAACTGCCCATATAATACTGCTAAAGTATACCACCTAAAAATACTTCAGGTTATGAAGTAATTTTACGAAATAATTTTATTAATATTATTTATGCTAGCCAGCAAAACAAATTACTCAAAATTTACATAATTTAGATACACAATATATCTACTTGAAAAGTTCATCGAAAATCCTTGAAGAAATCTTTCTTTATCTTCTTACACTTGTTTTAACTGCTAAGGACTTCAGATTATTAACCTTGAATTCGTTAATAAAAGAAAATTTCCAATTTTAATTTTCTTTCGACAGCAATCAGGAACGACTGAAAATAAAACAAGTGATTCCACACCTTCTTAAAAAATCACAATAAAATAAAAACAGAAATAAAAAACACAAATTATTGTTCACATAATCAAACGCATAAAATGTATTTGATTTTTACCGTTATATGTTTTTTACTGTTCCAACATAACAGGTAGATCTATAGGTATTTATGTGGATGTAGATAATCGAAATATGTACATAAAAATGACGGACGACCTTGATCTGAATCTCATTACATTAACGTTTTCTTTATATGCTGCCGTAGTGGTAAAAAAAATGGAGGCAGGAATTAAGTATAAAAAATTTATACACAGACGTTCATTTTTGTTATTCTTTTTTTTCATTATTATTATTTTTTATATTTTATTTTACGAGGACTTTATTTTTTAAGCGTTTTCACTTTATTTTCATGTTTTCATTGTTTTTCTTATAAAAGTTTTTCAGGAAAATATTATGTATGTAGATTGCTCCACTGCTATATATGTATGTATATATACATATTATGTATGAAGATCTACTTATGTATGCACGTGGTAGGCGCACACTGAAAAAAGCGAAGAGAGAAAAAAAAATTAATTTTAGATGAAGAAAATTTTTTTGATGTCTTAATAAAATAAAATGTCTGGAAAAAGTGTTTCCATTAAAATCTATAATTTGACAAAAAAATGAAATAAAATAAAATTGCACTACGGGACGTTGTAATATGTTGTTCCTACTTTTTCCAAAATAAAAAAAGAAGTTACCAAAATTCGTTTTTTCATAATTTTGTTTTAGTTTGTACATTAGTTTCCTTTGAGATTGTAAAGAAAAGAATGCGAAATTAAGTTGAAGACGCGGCAGCATTGCCAACATAAAATATTTTATACAAACTGCCTAAAAGTACAAATCTATTTTTTCAAAATACTTGCATTGTGGATTTACAGTTCTTCTTTCTTCTTTAATTTTTTCTTTGATTTTTATGATTATTACTTAACTGTAATTCATAGCTCACAATATCTTTTTGAAATTCCCTTTCAATTCAAATATTACAATCGATTATAGAGCGCAACAACTTCTGTTATTATAGCTGACTAATAGGCTTTGTACTGACAAGTTAAATAAATTAATTAAGCTAATACTCGTAAATGTTAGGAAAGGCAACATTGCACTTTAAATTTAGAACAATACCACTTTTGACAGCAGCAGATAAAGAAGCACGCTGTAAACTAAATTTACGAAATTTATGATATGTTAGAATATAGAAAATAAATTTGGCATCTTATCTTTAGTAAAACGCAAAACAAATGAAAATGGGGTTATTATAATAGCAAAGTAAACTGCGAAATAGTGAAGATTTTGCTGAATGGTTAATAATCACATTAACTCCTTCCATTTATAGTTGTAACGTACCTGATAAGAGTTCAATATTTGGGAACAGTGATATTTTGTTTTGACTGCCTTGAAATTCATAATTGTGCTTTTCAATAACAGGGACAAATTCAAATTTTAAGCGACTGACAGGATCGATTGAGCTAGGAAGTAGTTGATGATTACTAAAATTTGTTTCTACAAATCAATACAATGTCTTTTAAGTTTTACCTGAATAGTTTCACTTTTTAATATCTGAAATTTACAATTCAAACAAGAACATAAATATGGTAACACTACTTTCAAATTTGATGCCCTACTTTATAATTTTATTATTTAACATCCAAAAACCACTGCGCTCAAAAATTATATATGTATGTATATATATATTTTTTTTGTATAAGAGTTGAATATTCTTCTTCTATGCCATAATGTTCCGTTTTTTTTTTAAGATCAGTTATTATTTGAGCTATAAAAATATTTTGTAAAGTATGTGTGTGCCTATATAAAATACCTACGTGAACCATTTGGTTATATTATGGCCTTAAGTCCATAGCAATAAAGAGAAAATATAAATAAATTGACTCTTAAAAGATATTATGAATCCTTGTTTCAATTTATTTTATTATTTTAACGATTTTCCTATTTTTTTTTCTTGTTTTTTATGATTTTGTTCTTATTTTTAAATTTTATAATGTAACGAGTGCTTTTAATACTTATATTGTGGTAAAATATATAATATAGAGTTTTTAAAAAGAGTGGATATTAATTAAGAAATTATTTAAAAAAAAAATTAAGAGCTAAATTTAATAGCTATATTTTTTATTTTCAATTTTAATTTAATTATCAGTTATATTTTTGGTTTATTAGGTTGTATAAAACTTAATTTGATTCTTTATTTTAAAAAAATTCGAAAAATTATTTGAAATGATCGTAAGTGTGTCGTGTCCAAGTGTGGCATTGACAAATTCTGATAAATCGATAAAGAACGTTAAAAATAAACTAAATTTTCTGCGGATGATAAAATATTAGTAAAATGACAAAAACGCGCACACAACTTCTCTTAAAACTTAACTTTTGTCATATTTTTCATAAGCGTGAATTTAATTAGATTATTAATTTTAAAGGTGTGCGATTTTTAATCTATGTATAATTAAGGTTTAAGTACAAGATTTAATTGGGCGTGGACGAAAATTTCCATTTCTAAACCTGCGATTTTTGCCGTTTTACACAAATATTTAAATAATATTATTAGAGCAATTAACAACGCTACTACTTACTGCAAGCCGCTATAACAATGCGGAAATTTTGATTGCCACATACCATGTGAGTTTGAATTAATCGTGAGCTAGGTAATATTTTACATATTATACTGATAATATATGTATTAAAAGTCGTTACTTTATCGACATTTGTTCGAGCGGGTATAAAAATGAATTTTTTAGAATTTATATAGACTTTCTGCTGATGGGAGGAGGAAAATCAAATGATCAAAGAGAATAATAGAATGAAACTGATAGGAATATATTTTTTTGCCTTAATTAAATATCTTTTTTGCATATTTTTATAAGAACAGTTCTAAGTAAGTTTATATTCTAAATGCCCATATCGTTAATTCATGATTTAAATAAAAAACTCCACTATTTCTAGTGAAACACTTGAACTCAACTAACATAACGTTCTTGAACTCAAGTAATTTTGTTAATTTAACCACCGAATTCCCTTTGCGTACAAAATTGAATAGTTCTGATTAATTTATAGACCAAATTGGATTTTATTTTACTTAGATAACTTTTATATTTTTGTTGTTTTCTTTTAACATTATTTTATTTCAATCCCAAAAAAGAAAAAAAACTTTTACGCTCAATGTTCAAAACAATGAAAAATTATAAGTCAAATCAATTTTATAAACAAATTTTATGATTTTTCCTGATTTATTTGTGTTGTATTTTTTTATGTTTTATGATTTTTTATTATTTTGGAAACTTAAAAAGGACACAATAAGAAAGTTCCTTCTTAGTAAACTAAAACATTTTTTTTTGCCTTATTTTTGTGTCTGTTTACCAAATATAAACAAAGCCAAAAAAATCCAGAAAAAAATGAAATATTCTATTTCCAAATAAAAGAATAACATAAAAAACATAAAAATATTTACATCCTATTGAAATAAATAAAGGAAATTTCATAAAAAAAAAAGTAATAAGAGCCATCGAGGTCCCTCTTATATCCACTTATATCAAAAGAAGGAAAAAATCAAATTAATAGAATAGAATCGTTATTTTTATGTTTTTGTTTTTTTTTTTTAATTTTGAAAAATGAAAGGAACCAACTAATTTTATTAGTCCGTCGCACAAGATGTCTCATTACAATCTCTATTGTTACGTCTGAAGGAAATGTGATGAGAATTTGACGGAAAGGAAATCCTTTGCAATGTTAATAAAAGTTACATAAAACAATTTGATCGTGATTCTGTAAGCGTCTTTTCCATCTAGTATTGTAGTAGATTAAAAATTAGGATGTACATATCATGATGACTTAAAAGATCTAGTCCTAGAAGACTTCCTTGAGACTATAGTTAACTTCTGATTAGGCCGTGTAATTATTCGGGCCATATGTGAAATCGTATTTTTGCTAACTCTTCATAAATTACCGAGCATAATGATTAATGAAATCCGCAGTACTAATTTCAGTAAGAAAACAGAGTATGAATAATTCAAAGAGTCATTCAATTTTATACACTCTTAATGCAGGCATATTCTTTTTTTGTGAAATTTTAAAAACTGGGATGCCTTAAGATTATGATTATTCGCTTCACTTTTAATAATAATTATTGAATCATGAAAGTGAAACACTCTTTTCATTTTTATTATTATAAAGTTTTTTGTAAAAGAATACCAAAATTTTCCAAGTATATGAGATAGTCATGCATACAATAAGCTTTAAAAAAAAAAATATTTTGAATTCTATTTTAGATTTAATAAAACCAATACGTATGTTTGTGTGTATATAATATATTTATACATAATATACATAAGTTACAGTGTATGTTATAATCCCAATTCGTATACAGTCAGTCCATCTTCTCAAATTCCACAAAAATAGCGAAACAAACAAACAAAAAAACAAAAACAAATAAAATCCACAAGAAAAAAATTGTTTTTTATTTTTTTTTGTTTTTTTTTTTGCCTCATACCAAATTTCATTTGAGTTCAATTAAAATTTCAGTGATTGGGATAGATGAGGTGGAATTTTTAATATGGTTATTCCGGTTTCGAAATAGGAAATTGTAAGAAGTAGGTACACCAAAAAAATGGTGGAGAAAAGGGAGTTTTTGTTAGAAAGAAATAAGTATGAATAACAAAAAAAAAAAAACGAACCAAAACATAAAAAAATAAATAGAATGCCAATGTGCGCTTTCAATTCTAATGAAGATTAATGACGTTGCTTTTATGCTCTAATAAACTCTTGAAGAGGTTGCTGTTTTTTTTCATGTTTTTCATATAAAAAATAAAAAGAAAGAAACAAGAACAAAAAATCTAAAGGACGAAAATCAGTTTTGTTTTTTTTTTTTGTTTTTTTTTTTTAAGTTTTTCGTTTGCCATTTCTCTTTTTTTCATATTTTTTGGATTTTGTTTTTATTTGAATATTTTTTTTCTTTTAAATAGAAAAGTTTAGAGTGGAAGGACTTTTGAAAAATTTTTGGAGCAGAGAGTGTAAATTTTTGTACAAGAAAAAAAAAAAAAGGATAAATAAATAAAAATTGTGAAATTCTTAATATTTTTCTGAGCAATAAATGTCAAAAAGTCATAGGTTGGTCCGACTTTAATTCCTCCTTTTTTCTTGCTTCCCAGTCATTTTTTTATTACTTACTGTTGTTACTTTTTTTTACTTTTTTACTATAATACTTATACTAGTTTAATTAAATGACTGATGGATAGAAATCAAGGACTAGACAAATATTTTTATTCATTTATATTTTCCTGTTTCATAATATATGGAAATTTTTATTTTTTTTTGTTTTTTGTTTTGGTTGCTTATAAAAATTGCTTTTTTTTTCTGTGTAGAAGCAGGACTTGAAACTTTCTAAATAAAATTTTTTTTTTTTCGAGAATAAAAGAAAATGAAACAATAAAAGAGTAAGGTTCGCTATGCTAAGAAAATATTTTGTATATATATGTAAGTATACAGGAGCAGAGATAATCTTTTAGAAAAATAATGGTACCAATATAAACTTTTAAATTTTCTTTAAGTATTTATTTTCGAAATTTTATTGAAATCCCATTTTGGAATTTTAAAAAATTTTATAATCATTTTGTGAATTTCTTTGTTTCTTTATTCTTTTCTAATATTAGATTAAGGCAATCTTGGAACGTAATTAAAATTTTTATTTGCGTTTCCCGTTTCTAAAATTGAGCATTTAATGAACACTAAAAAAAATTAAAAACTTTTTTTTTATAATTCGTAAATTGTACTTACCAAGTATGAAACTTGAATCCTTGTCGTAAATATTTCTTTTGTAAAAATCTTCAATTATGTTAATGCTTTTACAATAAATTAATATTTTAAATAATTGCATAGTCCACGAGTGAGAAGAGTAAGAAATGATATACTGTAGAGAAAGCATTGGTACTCTCCATCCCTTTCTTTTTATAGCTCAAACGAAAGTACGGGTTTTTTTTCTTAATTCAAATATAAGTCACTGTGTCTAAAACAATCGAAGAACAAATATTAACATCAATAGGCGAACACAAGCTATCATCACACCTATTAATAGAGCAGGAACTCAACCGCACCTAAAACGCACCTGGATGGTCATAAACTCCCAAAACTAGTCAAACTAAGTTCAATCATTAGTTTTGCTCAATCGTGCTTTTGTATCTTTATTCTATGAAGACACGGAAGTTGTGTTACAAAACTTTAAGCTAAATCAAGAGATCTTGTTCGCTTCAGTTTCTTTGCCCAAACCCTATCCCCTATCAAGTATTTCATGGCACAGTTCCTGATTTCCTCACCTACATGGGGCCACCCAGATTCCTATAATTTGCAAATTAAGCAAACGCAAATACATTTTTTTCGTGCATCAAGAAAGTTATAAAAATATTAGGTTAGCCCTAGCAGCTTCAAGATGGCTATCAATATAAAATTATGATATCTTATAACACTGAAACAAAACGTTTTTACTTTATCTTTACCCCAAAATATGCAAAATGTGAATTTAGTTTTCGCTAATTATGAACATTCGAAGATGATGCTTTCTGTTCAAGGTATGTTTAACTTATTTATTGAATGCTGAGCACTGCCGAACAAAACATTTAATCAATCATAATTGAAAAAAGTAAAAAAAAATAATAGTGATAGGTTTTTCTAGATATTCATAACATTATCAATAATATAAAATTTTAATACTCAACACTTGCAATTTCATTTTTGAATTGTGAAGTTTCATATTAAAATATAACAAAGTTTAAACTCCTTCTTTGGTCTGAATAAATTTAAAAAACATTTAAATTTAAAATTTATCCAAATTTCTTTCTTATGTAATATTTTTACATCTATTACAAATAAAATGAAAACTGCATCTGTTTCAAAATTCTTGCAACCCTTATTCTATTTTCATCTTCCAAATTTTCATGTTATACCTACGCAGTTTAGACTTTGTAATTGTGTTTAACCAATAATATTGTAGCCTTATATAGAAATTAGAATTGTAATAACACAATTGTTTTTTTTTAGTTATTGTTCATCTTTAAAATCTTATCTCAAGGGTAATATTAATAATATATTTCATTAACATGTACACATTTTGAAATAAAAGGCTTGTGTAAATAAACATTATTACAAAAAAACTATATTGTATGATTAAATGCGTCATTCTATACTTTATATTCCATGTGATATAAAAAATGTAGATTTTAATTAGAAAGTGAATAATAAATAGAGCCCTGTATGATAAACATGTAAGAGTATATACATACTTACAATGGGAAATGAGATGTTCAGTGTATAAACAAAACCTTATAAGTACAAACCTTTCGCCAAATTACAATTGAAAATTTTAAGTTGCCGAAGAAGAACTTTTTTGAAGATTTCCTATAATATGTAATATACATACATTAAGTACATACATATGTATAAGTTTTTTCCTTTGTTCACTCCTAGAAGGAGCATAGGGCTAGTGCATGATTTCTCATGCATTAGTTTCATAGCGTCATAGGGTTTAACTAGGTAGGTGACTAGCCTGCCGTAGTTTTTATTTATATATTAATTATTTGAGGTTATTAATATTTACTATTTATTTTTCTTAGTTTTTTTTTTTTTTTAATATCGAATATTAGGAATATTTGAAAATTACTTGTATAATATTTTTATTAGTATTGTATATTAAGTTATAATAATATTGAATATAATTTTTATAGTGACCTGACCGGGGTTTGAACCCGAGACCCTTCGGTTAAAGGACCGGTGCCATAACCACTGCACCAATGGTCAGATAAGTACGTGTAGCTTTCTTGGTTATTAAGAGACTTTCCGTAATAACGCACACAAAGTTTAATTACACAAGCAAATGCAAATTTTATTTTCAAAAATATAAAAGTTTTTGTAGTATAACACAGAACACTTAGTTTACAAAATATGCTATAAATATCGCAGTTAAAAAATACTGTTATATAATAATATATAACAGTCAAGTAATGGTAAAATACATAATATATATTTAAGAATTACTTATGTTACGCATGTTGGGCACACATTGTATACTTTGAAAATTTGGTGATCTTTCGATTTAAACATTTCATTTGTTGAAATTATACAAATCAAAATTTAATTAAATATTTTAATTACATTTTGTTTTTGAATTGACATCACTTAGTCATATTGTCTATAAAATTGGGCTCTATATTTTTTGGCATTGTTAACGAAATTCAAAAATAAATTTTATTAAAAGAAATCAACGAAAAGTATTCGATCTCATTCAACGTGGAAACCAGGACTTTAAGCTTTATTTGTAACTTTAATTAAATTACCGACTCGAAATATTTAAAATAGAACCTTATAGGCTTGTCTCTAAAACAGTGACTTCAATCTACCTATGAATTGAATAATTCTATAAGACCTGGCAAAAGGCAAAATTTTTTTTCTAATTATTGACGCGGTTAAAAATTAGTTATTTTATTAAATAAATTTAAAAATATTTTCCTACATTATACACATACATACTCGTATATGTACACAATATGTTTAACAAAAATATCCTTCCTAAATTTAAAGAATTTCAAGTGAATTTTACAAATAATGGCATATATTTACAAACACATTTTTAATGAAAATGGTAATATTAATTCATATATACGAGTATGTACAAAATATATATTGAATATATTTGTGAATAATATTATGTTGATATTGTATACGTACAGGTCCACGTGTGTGTACCTAATACAATTCAAAATGAATTCAGATAATCATTTATTACAATATATACTCATTATTATTGATGTTAATGATGATAATAATAGTTACCATGATGATGATTATAACAATGATTACTATAAATGACTGTGCGATGATAGTGATGATGATGATTTTTTCTATAATGTTGTAATCTTGTAGTCAAGAGATATTCCGGTAAACGGGACTACCCATATACATGTACAATATAAATGAAAATAACAGCAATTATTATTGTTGTTACAAAAACAATTTACTTACACCTCAATATTATTATGGCATCATACTATAGAGCATCAATAGTTAATAGATAAATGTATATATTATGTACATACATATGGTACATGCATGTATATACATATAAATGCATATATTTCTAAAAGGATAATATTTTGTTTGGATCGTGTAACTTTGATGAAAATTATCACGAACATTCTTAAAAAATATTACGCAAAAAATACGAGTATCAATAAATTTTTTTTTTACTTTCAATTTTCACTCTTCTTCATTTTTAGCTTGTTAAACATTTGTGAATCTGTAAACGGCATAAATACTGTTAATAAAATTGGATAAATACGCACATAAATATATTTATAATTTAATATAATGCACATATATATATGTTGGTATATATACCAACATAGATATTTAGAGTGTGTGCGTAGTACATTTCCATAATAATGCAATAACGTTATATAAAATTCATTTAAAAGGAGGGAAATTTTCTCTTTTACCGTTTTTTTTTTGTTTTGTTTTGGATATTGCATTAAAAATGAAAGGGGTGCGTAAATTTTACAATGTCCTCGCAAATAAAACAAAAACCTGACAAAAAATATGAACGAAAAATTTTGTTTTGGGTTGCTTTAAAGTTATTTTGTATATATATATATATATAGATATATATGTATAAACATAAGATAGTTGCATGCATAAAGTGTTTTTGCTTGTTCAGCATGAAATTAAAACAAGAGGAAAAAAAGACCTTTAATTTTTTTGTATTTGAAATTGAACTCAGAAATAAAGGGGTGCTAAATGTTTAATTGCTCCTTCTCTCTCATTTAGTTTTCAAAGATTGCTTATGTATATACATACATACACTATGTTTATTATAAAATATGCATATACATATATAATATTGTGAATTTAATTTTTTTTTGTTTTTATACACGTAAAATTATTTTGTTTTAAGCAAATAAACGATTTAGAATATGCTCTGCAAGGGATGACTTAAAATTATGATACAGCGGGTCGTTACCAGTAAAAATGGATTTATAGATAAGCAGTTTGTTTTCTAAATATGTACATACATATTTTTACCTTCTTTATACATATTACTTGAATATATGCAATGTTATAGCCAATGTGTGGTGCATTGATATTCCAACTTTTATATTTGTTATGTGTTGTTGACCGTTATGGTTAAAATATTCAAAGAGTAAAACAAAACCAATGTTTCAACTTTGTTTTCAAAAGAATTTCTTTTCTTTTCATTTAAAATATAAAATGTTTTTATTAATAATACAAGATTAAAATTCGGTATTACATTTTAGGTTGTTAATACGAATAAGATGTTTTTTTTAAATTAATTATTTTCAATACAATTTAGTTGTTATATAATGCCAAATTTTCTTATTATACTTTTAAAATGAAAAGCTAAAACTTCCTTTGCTTATTTAAAAAAAAACAGTGTACCGTTTGAGGCATTACTTAAAAAGTTATTGCAGAAACAAGTCAAAAACAAGAGAAAAAATATCACAAGTTTTCACAAAATGGTCAATCACTAAAAAATTGAACCTATTCGATTATTTTTTGTTAAAAATTGGAAAGATTTTGAGTTGGTCTTCAAAATTGCCTTTTGACATTTTCTTTTGTGCTATGGCCTGTTTCCGGGATAATTCGACTGTAAACAGAACAGAATTCAATACTCTGACGCACATATTAAAATATTTAAATTTAAATTTCAAACACGCGATTCATTTTACTAAAACCCACATTAAGTGGAGAAATATTTTTATTTCTAATCAAGGTAAATTCACTTTCATAGCAATTAATAAACACATCAGCAATAATTCATATATTCTTGTGTATTTATGTATAAAAAATCATAACATTTATTTGAAAGGACAAATTTACTAAAATGCATTTTGTACGTTTCATTTTCTCTCCTTTACTTTAATTGTATTTAATTTTATTTCAACATGATTAAGATTTCGCCCATTCTTTTAACCTGTTCAACCCTTAATATGTTGGTTTGTATAGAATTACAAATGGGGAAAACATACATTTTTTTAATCAATCTCATTCTCAGAATATGAAAAAAACAATATTGTTACCCTTTAAAACTTTGTATTTGCTTTGATCAATAAGGAAGGCCAACAAAAGTTCAAAGTAAAAATTAAAAACGTAAAAAAGTTTAAATCAGTAATCTTTTTTTTTGTTGTTGCAAGGAAATGCAAATGAGTGCAAGTGATAGATTTTGTGTTTTATGCATGGGTTTACTAATCTGGAAGAAAATGTTAAAATTTATTTGAGTTTTTTTTTTCTTGAACCAAACTTTGAGGTTTAAGTATAGGGTAGCAAATATATCGGATAGCAAATATTTTAAATATTTGGAAATATATCAGGTGCGAGTTATTGTACATCATGTATGCTTTTTAATGAAAATGGAGTACTTCATTTGAATTACGAATTCGTGAATTTATAAAACAATTTCCAATAACCTAATACATTTAAAGTTCCATTTTAAACTTTATGTAATTGGGCAGTATAAGATCTAGATTAGCTATGTTATATTTCTTAGAAGTTTTTTCCTTGAAACTTTTGTCATGAATAATAGTGTTCCTCCATATCAAAGAAAATGTGCTTTCTTATATAACGAATTATCTATATATATATCTCGTCAATATAGTTTTGGTAATCACCTTGCTTTTGTTGTTCTAAAATCAAATTGAATTTTTTTCTTTAATGGAAAAATGAAAAACTGTAGCGGATGCTATTATTGACACTCTCAAACTATTGACACTCTCAACAAAAACAAAATTGTACTATGCTACTTTCGTTACATTCTGCCACTTCGGCTACTTTAAAAAAAAAAACTTAAATAACAATAATTAATCTAAATGTGTGTACTCTTACGAATACACATGTATATTTTATATTAAAATTTCGGATGTGATATGATTATTAAGAGTTATTACAAATTTTTAATTTACTGAAATAAAGATTTTTTGAAGCTCCTCCGGTTTCAGAATTATTTTTCTCAAAAATTTTCAAAAGGTATTTGTGAATAAAAGTCAATTCAATGAGTGAAAATTGGCGAAAATTAGGTCGATTATTGGCAGCCCAGTTTTATATCTTGTAAACTATTTTTTTTAAGGTTAATTATACAAAAATATAAAATTAAACAATATTACTTTTTTAAAAAGTACAACAGCTATATTAAAAACATCAGAAGAACCTTAAAAATTACTAAATTTAGTTATGGAACTTCATAATGAAATGATTTTCACTGCTTTTTTGTCTAAAACTCTTTGTTACTTTTTAAAATTAAAAGCCTAAAAATTTTTTAAAATTTTTCTAATATAAACAGAAGATAAAGAAATTATCAAGTAATCAAAATCAGTGATTAATTTTTGCTGATTAATAATTTAAAATGTTCGAAAAATACTATACAAATTGCGGTGTCAATGAATGCAGGCATTTTTCAGTGCCTATAATTGTATCCGTTACCATATAATTAAAAAATTTAAACTTATATCAAAGGCAAAATATTTCGATTTCACTTTGTATCGAAAACATTAACAGTATTTGACAATTGAGCTGACATAAAATCCATTTTTAGTTATTATAAATTTTGTGTCGAATATTATAAAAAAATTGTAAAAAACTTACAAGAAAATTGCAATTATTTCATAAACTAAACCTATAACCCTCCACATTAACATATGGCATTATTAATATTGGAATAAGTAAAACAAAAATTTTAATCCATCTTGAATGAAACATTAAGAACGAAAATACAGAAATTGTGAAAGGGAAAAAATCAAATTTCTCTATAAGAAATCCTTTACCAAAAAAAAAAAAAAAACAAACATTATTCTATTTTCATCTTTGATGTCATTAAGAGTTTAGTTTTATATTTATAACTTTTTTAAGAGAGACAAGAAAAGGGGATGCTTTTTTTTTTTTTAGAATCCCAAACAATACAAGTACCAAAAATATGCTTTTTCCTATATAATTTCACTCCCATAAAATATTTTGTTTATATTGTTGTGCAAATCTTACATACTAAATCATTATATTCTATTTGGTATTTTGCAATTATTTTCGAATCTCTTTATTACTTACAAAACTTACATTTAGTATAATAAAAAATTGATAAAATAAAAATCATAAATATTTTACTATTACTGCCTGTACATGTTGTAACCATCTTTTATACAATAATACGAGCAGTACTGTTGTCGTAGTCCTATGTTCTTTTTTTATTCTAGTGATTTTTCCAAAGTAAAAGTATATGGAAAGGAAGGGAGATGACCCATACTGAAAAAAAATAGAATACAAGTTTAAATAATAAAAGGGGGAGATCCAAGTACGTATAATATACTTACATGTGTACATACATATTGTGATGATAGATTGAAAAGCACTTAAATACTATAGTAATAAGTTGGGATTACACAAAAATGAGTTTAGAAAAAAAAACAAAACTTACTTGTAAGATTTTTAGTCTTAAATGTGATTTAGACTAAAGTGTATATTTTAAATGGGATTTAAAAAAAAAATATGGCAACTTTCAAAGTTTTGCAGTTCCAAGAAAAATTGACAACGAGAAATCCAAAATTAATTTTAAAGTGATTTAAATGAGAAAAATGAAAAATTATCTTGTCTAACAGGTTAGCAGATTAAAAACTTTAATGGAGTATGAATCTGCAGGATCTGAACAGAATATTTATAAATCACTTGAATGAATTTTGCCCATTCCAGGAGTAAAGTGTTTAATGAAATATCAAATTCTTTTACTGCTTTAATAACATTCAAATACATTTGAACACAAATTTTCGAAAACGATCAATTCTGAAAAAAAAAAACAAGACCAGAAACAGTGAAAAATTCTAAAGCCTAGAATATATAAACAATTAAAAATAAACAAGTAACTGAATGATTTTTTTCTAAATTAAGTTTGTGGTATTGTTTACAAATGCGATAAATTCTAAGATTTAATTTGAGCCGAATGAAAGTCCTATAATGTCAACATTGTTTTACATTAGACTTTATCTGACGGAATGTATTAGAAATTACTCTATTCCCGTCATTTAAAAATCTGATAGTTTTTGAAAGTAAAATTAAAACAGAATTAATATTTTGCGGGAGTTTGGACAGCGATCAGTTGATTTATTTTTATTTTGGTTATAATTTTCGTAGTAAGATTATTAAATTTTGTTTGAAAATCTGAGCTCAATCACATAAATTTTGTTTTATTCAATCTTAAATTTTGTTGTATGTGTTAAACCTATATTATTGAGTACGATGTATGCATTTTGAATGTTACTGACAAAGTAATGGTAATATTTTATTTTGTACTACTTACTTATTTGCCAAATTTTTTTCAACGTTACAATTATAGTAAAAAACTTGTTAAGTAAATAATATATTGGGTCAAATTTTCATTATTATTAGGTTTTTAAAGGGGCTCTTCAATATTTATTTCATATACATATCTACAATATTTTTTATGTCCATTAATGATATGACATAAAATTTTAAGATTTTGTAGTATAACAATCAGAATATTTATGTATATGAAGGCTAGATTCTGAAATCGGAAACAAATAATATATACACATAAATAACAAAATGGAAGAAAATTGATTTTGGTAAAGGGAATAAAAATGACATCATTTAATTTTTTTCTTGTTTTTTCCTGTTTTTTTTTATTATTTAATTTAATAGTTGTTACATTCTTTACGTTTTCAGATATACAAGAATTTTATAATATGTCATGCGAGTAAATATGTATGTGTATGTGAAAAAATCAAAGAATATTTAATTATATTGAATTTATATACAAATTTACTTTTATTTTTTTGCACTTAAATTTTTTATTTAATTGCATTTATGTGGCCAAAAAGAATTTTCTGTTCTATAAATTTTCCATTTTTAATTTTATTCCATTCTATACAATATCTACAAATAAAATATTTATAAAATATAAAAAAAAAGAGAATGAAAAGTGCGGCACAATCAACAACAATAACAATAATAATGAAAAAAACGGATGTGTTTTGATATCCTGCTCCTGCAACAAAAAAGTAATTTATTCTTATTTTATGAAACAATAAAAAAAAAATTCGAATTCTATTGTCTGTCTATCGTTTTATCTATTGTTGTTGTTGTTTTTTTTAATGTGTTTTGATTTTAGGTTTTCACTTTTGTGGTTTTAAAATAGACCACAATTGAATTTGGTTTAATTTTGTGGTCCTTCTCCTCTATATATGAATTGATAAAAGTAACTAGGTTATTATACGGAAATTAAAATAGAAAGGTTGAATGTGTATGCATTGTTCTTTGTTGCAATTAATTTTTATTGTTTTATCGTAAAAAATTAGGTGAATTTTCTGAATAATTTACTTTTCAGTATAGATTTTTACTTTTTTTTTCTACCTTTGTTTAGTCCATCCAATATATATATACAATTGAACTAAATTAACATTTTGAAGGATTAAAAATTATAATTTGATATTTTTGACATTATTCGAATATTATGCGCTAAAATTAATATTTGAATTAATTAAGGTAATGAAAAAAAATTATAATAAAGAAATGTGTCAGTGAGAAGCTATTTTCGATAGGATAGTAACAGTATTTGAACATTCAGCTAGTTAATAGAGGATAAAGATATGCAAAAACAAGTTATACTTTTAACTAAACTGATGACTAGTGTATGTGGTCTCGCATTTAAGCAGCTCTTATTCTTTATGAGATTTTGGAGACTTTACGAATAACCCCTCAACTATCTTTAAAACCTTTATTCCAGAAATTCTTCGGAAGACATAGACTTCGTATGTCCATTTTCTGTACAATTTCCAATATTCCAATGTTACAGTACTATTGGCCTCTACTTTTTAACTCTTCTAAAAATAGTTTTAGAATTTTCTAAAAATAGTTTAGAATTGTTTTAGAGCAGTATTTTTTAAATAATGACATTGAGTAAAAAACTTTAATTTTGACAGAAAAAGGCATGGATTGATTATTTATAGCTAAAAAACTGTATTAACTTCAATTGTCATTCTCTACAGGTTCAACAATATTAATTTGAAATTAATTGAATGAATGTACCGTGTTACAATTGAAAATTTGATCAAGATAATAAAGAGTTTCTGAACGTCTTAAATTCACAATAAGAAATTATGTCTTTTCCTTAAATTGTTTGTAGTATTGGGAAAATTTAAATCATTGTTCAAAACAGTTATATAAAATAAAATGGTAATTTTAATAATCTCCATTTCCTTAAGTATTTTGAGAATTTTAAGAAAAATGAAGAAAACTTCCATTGATTCTAAAAACACACTTTATTTGTTGTGATTGAAGAGATTACAATATTAACACTAATAAAGGATATTACCCAAATTATAAAAAGTTTTCTTCATTTCAAAATATTTCACTTTAATTATAAAGTATGAAAAATATAGTTTTTTCACAATTTTGAAGGTGAAGTATTTTATGGTATTCTCTTTCACCAAAGACTTTATTTGGCAAAATGTGTCTTTCTGCTGAATATGCACTGTCGTTTCTTAATTTGTTTTCTAACCAGTTTTTTGTCAAAATTTATTTTTTAACCTTAACTTTATAAAATGTGATTATTTCATTATTTTTTTTTAATTGCTAGACTGCTGAAATTGTTCTAATTATATTTAATAGCTTTTGATTATAATTAAGCCATTAAAGTGTTATAAACTTTCATGTAAAAATTACAATGTAAAAATATGCAACGACAATATAACAATTAAATTGCAATATACCAAAAATATGCGACAAAATAGTCAAAAATATTATTGTAAATTCACTACTTAAATCTTATAAAATAGATTCTCATAAGCCCATAACATTGTTTTAAGAAACTTAAGATTTTCATCCAAAAATTTAATTATAAAACCTTAATTCAAAATATCTAACTAATCGTATAAGTACCAGTACATAAATAATCGTATATAAAATATAAGCACATTTAAAATTTTCTTCAAAACATTTTTATTTATTAAGACAAAATTTGCTTAATATAAAATTTTTACTTATTCAATTGTTCACAACCTTGTAGATTGTTATAAAATCTATAATTCAAATAAAAATTTTCTACCCAAAATTTGTAAGAAATTCTGTAACACATTGCTTTTTTTCTTTCTTCAGAAGATTCTTCTGGGGTATATAAAGTCTATGATGACCATACAATTAAGAATGCAAATGATAAAAATTTTACTTCTGCATTTTATGTTTTAATATCAAATATAGACTATTATGCAAACAATATTATTAATTGTAAAAAAAAAAGGAATGGTTTTCCTTGTATATGCTCCTGCTAATAGTGCGATAAGACTTTAAGGACTCTAGTTATACCTTCCATATACATTTTTTGTACAGTAAACATATTGTTTTATCTTTTACTGAAATATTTTTAAAAATAAAAATTACTGATTTTGTTTTCAAACCACAATTTCACTTTTATCTTCAAATATAACAAAACAATATGGCCAAAATAGGTAAAAGTTTTTCTACTTCAATTTTTTACATTTTACATTTTCTTTATTTTTTTTTTATCATTTTACAGTCATAGAGAAAAGTAGGAAAATCTTGAAGAACAAAAATTACAGAAATGAAAAATATTTTACTTGTTTTTTCTTTACTTGCTTTTTTTTTATTATTTACATAGGTATTTTATTTTTAAATCATGCATAGTACAAAATATACACACATAAATTCATAATCCTATTTATCCTTAACAAAACAATAACATGGTAGAATAATAGAAAGAGAAAAATTTTTGATACACAAACGCATATTTAAATCTAAATCAACAGAGTAATAAATAAAAAACAAAAGAAAAAAAAAAACCAACAAGACAAAAAATTCTAACCGGCTTTAAGGACATTTGTTTACATTTCTTTTATTCTTTTCTTTCACTTTCCTTTTTTTTCCTTTTTGTTTTTCTCTCTTTTTTCTATTCTTCACAATATTTTTTTTTTTTCGGAAAGATTCAAAAAAATTCTGCAAAATAAAGCGCATGATTCAAAAAAAAAAAATACAAAAGGTAGAACAGAAAAAAACAATCATACGAACTTGAAAATATTTTCAAAATATCAAAACTAAATTTTCTTTTTATTTCCTTTTCATTTCAGGTTTACAGAGTATTTCTGGTTCACCTGTATATCATAAATATGTTGTTAATTTAAAATTAAATATAACATTTTAAGAAATAACAGATAACATAACAATAATAACAGTTTATATGAGAAGAGAATTTCGAAGAGAGTTATGAGAGTTGAAATTTTCTTATTTTCGAATTTCGTTACATTTATTATGTTATTTTTAAAATAGAGTATGAAAATTGTGAATTCACTTTGAAGAGAATAAATTAATTTTCTCATTTTCGCAATCATAATAATATTTTCTCATTTCATCAAACTCGAAAAATAAATTTACGAATATTTTTGTTTACTAACGAAGTTGAAACGACTATCTACATAAATGCATTTTATGTTTAGAAACAGATGATTCGGTTTTTAAAATCCTCTCTGAACAATATAACAATTATATTGTATTTCAAAGGACATAGCACAATATGATAAAAATCGAGACTCGAATTTGTCTTAATATTATAAAATTGTGTTTTCCTTTCGAATTATAGAATTTGTATACAATATTATTAAAAAAAATTAAAAAAAAACCTCAAAACAATATAAAAAAAAAATAATTTTTTTTTTCAATTTGTTTTTCCATTTTATGTGAAAAGTTATCATATTGAGAAAATCAGCACTAAACTTTCTTAAAAAGAATATTTTCGAAAATGACAATGAAATTTTAGGAGCAAAACAAATATTAAATACTTATATAAAAAAAGAGACAAAAATATTGAATTAAAAAACAAAGACTCGTATATAGTTTATTCGAATTTTTAGAATAAACAAAAAATTTACTTGCTTTCTTGCAGGAATTCTTTAGTCTGTTAACGGTATTTGGATTGAATAGAACGGAGCACGGTCATTATATCGCATTAACAATGATTATCTCGTTTTAATATACAATATAATAAATTATAGCCATATTGGTACATATAACTGTATATATGTACAAATAACATACGATTTTAACTTGTATAAATGTAGATATATGTACATTATGTGCACTAAATAAAAAAAAAATTAAAATTCTTTTTTAAAAAAAAATTTGAAAATAATTTTTATTTTCTTGATTCCACCAACTTTATTTATCGTTATTTTTTTCTCAACTTTTTTTTTATTCTTTAAATTATACTTGCTTTTCTTTACTTTGATTAAATTTAAAAAAGAAGAGAGAGATGTTGTTTTTTTTTGTAAATGAAAAATATACAAGAATAAAAATTTTTTAACTCATAAAATAATAATAAAAAAAAAAGTTGATTTTCAGAAGAAAGGAAGAAAATTTACTCTAAAAAAGTTTCCAAAAAAAAAAAAACTAAAAGAAATAAAAAACAAATAAAATAAAGTTAAGAAAAGAGATTTTAAGTTGAAGATAACATAAAAATATAAAATAAATTACTGAAAGAAGAGTGTATGTTTGAAAGAAAGATTATGTGTGCATAAATAATTTAAGTTTGAAAATAATAAAAAACTTGAAAATAAACTTAAATGTAATAATGTTTCATATGGACACTAAGAAGAAACAAATTGGATATAAAATTAACAATAAATTAAAAGTTTATAATAATACTCTTAAATTTCTTTAATTGATATACACAATTTATTAAAATAATTAAAAATTAAAGTTGAAAAATGATTAATAAATTTAAAATCCAATAGAAAATTGAATTCATTTAATATTTATAATTAAATTAAATTTAGTGAATACAAATTAATTTTAAAATTACACTAATGAAAAATAATATTAATATAGATTTGAAATAATTTGTCATCTACGAGTATAACAGATATATTAAAAACTAATTCAACGCATAAAATTATTTCAATAAATAAAGTGAAGAAATCAATAAAAAAAAATCATTAATAATTTTAAAATAATTTATTGTACGTTATTAAAATAAAGTGCGGTATTGCATGCAAATACCAAAATAAAATCAAATCAAATGATAGTCAACATAAAAAGGCTTCATTTTTTGATTTATTCTGTAAAGTAGGACAAACTGTCTATAAATATTCATTAATTTTTAATTTCAAAAACAATTTTAATTAAAATATTTGTAATCAATACTTTTTTTTTCTTAAATTGACCTACATAATTTTCATTATTATTTTATATTTTTCGTGTTTATATTAATAAATATAAAATAATTTATTCTAAATCAATTTAATTATACTAATTTAATCATTATTATATAAATGTTTTATGTGTTCAAAAATGTATAACAAATAATAGTAAAGAAATTTAATTCAATTTATTTTTTAGAAAAAAACGAATTAATTTTGAAAACATGAAAGCAATTTTAATATTAACAATACACAATAATAAAATGAAAACTTTAAATTGGTTGTAAAAATATTGTTTAATAATTCTATAGAATAAAAGCAAAAAAATTCACAGCGAATATTTTGTAAAATTTTCAATACCAGAGGAATTTTAAATTTTAAAAAATAATTCAAAAGAACCGAAGAATAAAGAAAAAATATTAAAATATTTGAAGAGAACTCTTAAAAGTTTCAAATATTCTACAAAAATTAAATAAGAAAAAAATCAATAATAGCTTAAAAATTTCATTAAAAATTTTGCATTTTTATTTATTTTTGTTTCTTTCCGAATTCCGAAATTCGAATAAATTAAGTTTTTTTTTGCATAAAAAATAAAATTTTAAACAAAAAAAAAATTTTATTTGTGTTTCCTTCGAATTTTTAAAAAATATTCGAAAAAAAATAGAATTTGCAAAATCTTCTTTAAAATAAAAATCATTAAAAATGTGTAAAAACGTGATCAATTTATTTATTTTACTGTTAGTAACATTTGTGGATTATGCCATTTCCGATTATGAAAATACGTGGAGTTTATACTATGAACAACCATGTTGTAGTAGTACAAATGGACAACATCACATCCGACATCATCGGGGTAAGTATTTTTCTTTTTGTTTATATTTGTTTGGTCGTTTGTTTTTCTGTGTAAATGTTTGTTCTATTTAATATTTTGTTAATATATTTAAATCTTGATCCAATTATAATTTAACAGATCGAATATTAAAAATCTTGAGAATACAAGAAATTAGAAATTAAATTGAATTTTGATGTAGTTACCTAAAATGTTTATATTGTATTGTTAAAACCCGCCCTAAGAAACGTACAATATGTACAAACGTGTTCGTAATCAAATTTGAGTTCAAAAAATTGAGTATTAATTTATTTAAAATTAAAAGATTCTTGATTTATTCCAAAAATTAGCAATGCTATCACAGAATCTAATTACAAAAATTAAATTAATTACAAAAATTACCAATAACAATTGAAATTTTTTATTTTTTGAAAAATTGAACAGCTGACATTCAATAAAGCTGTTTGACTTTTGCAGAGGGATACTAATCAGTAAATAAGTAATTTATTTACTACAAGCATTTCTAAAAATTTTCTAATCCAGAATACACTAATAACAATCAAACAGACTGATTTGATTGCTTTTTAAAAATTTGCAAAATCGTATTGCATCCAAAACCTTATTTAACATAAAAATTATGAGCTTTTTTAGTTAAGCAGGGTGCACTTTTACTTCTTGCGATTTAAAACCAATATTGTGTTATTCAATTTTTTACTCATAAGATGGGAAAATAAGTGAGTATCAAAAATATTCTTACAATCTAATTTTTAAGTGAGAATGAGAATTTTTTTTTATTTTATTTATTAATTTTTATTATATTGGGAGAATTCCGATTGCAAGATGTAAAAATTTGGATAAAACAAAATTATTCAAAATTCTATCCCCATCAACTCACTTTTTTATTGTGACAAGTTCAGTCGATATTTAAAAATGTTTACTAATATTTTAAGAAAGAATGAGAAAACAAAAAATCTAATTAAAGTAATTAGTAATCTTATCGGAATCATGTACAATAAAAAAAACTAGAAATTTGATTCCCAAGTGACTCAAAAGAGGTGACTGGAAAGTCTAACTACAAAAAGAAAAATTCGGGAATAAACTTAATTAATAATAGGATTGTAGTGCATATAAAATGATTATTTAATAAATAATTAATAAACTTCTTATAATAAGTACTAAAATACTCCCAAAATTACAAATCTTGGTTTTATGATACAAAGTTCAAAAGTAATAAATTTAAGATTTATGACTGTGTAGAAGAGAAAACCACGATTTATTTTTTAGATGGTGACGCAATTATTATTCCTTTTCGAAAAATTTTTTAAAGAATGACCCAATGTTTAAAAATATTTAACATTTTAGAATTACAGAGCCTATACAGAACCAATATACTTACATAAAACAAATTAACCTTTCAACAGAATACTTTTAATTGATATTTTATACTCAAAATAGTCCTCCGGGAGTTCGACAATTTAACAACACTTTACAATTTTAAATCTAAAAATATGAAAAGAGCACCATTAACCTAATTCAATATTAAAATTCTACATAGATTATGATTATGTCACTGAAATTTATCTTGATTTTATAACTTTTGAAAATTACTTACTTATACTATATTATATACATAGTTTTCTGCTTTTGATTAATATAATTTGGCACAAATTATATTCTAAATTTTCTATGTAAATTCCTGTATAGAAACAATAACAAATTTTAATTGTTATTTCGTATTATAAGTTACTGGGTATATTTGGGGTACTCATGTTCTATAAAGTGGTACAAATTTTTACAATATTGAATGAAAATATGAAAATATTTTTAAAATGATATTAGATCTGCATAATGGTGATATATATAAAAATATTTAACTAAGACAATATTGAATTTTGATCCTTATTAAAGGATTAAAATGAATGACAATTAATTATTTCGTACTTTTTTTTCTTTTTTTTTTTAAATAATTAAAATGAATTTATTCATTATGTTTTTTCTACATGTTTGTGTGTTAAAAATGTTGTCCCAAATTTATTTTGTGTGTTTGAATTAAGAATGGTCCCATAAATATTGCTTTTATGTTGAATTAATACGATTTTAGAAATTTATAAAAAAAAATTAGAGTTTTAAATTGTCAATGCTTCTAATGTCCTTTTTGTGCTATAAAAAAGACCACAACGAAAATTTTATATTTAGTACACTTTTAATTTAATTTTAAATTTATATTTTTTTTATTCTACAAATAAATTTAATTCAAACATTTTGTTTGTTCTTTTATTTTAATTTTTTTTTCATATTCGGAAAGAGGCTGACCAAGAAAATTCAATTTAATTTTAACTCGCAATTTTACTCAACGTGCATGAATATAACAGGGTAATTGCTGTCCTTGTCTTTTAAATTTAAAATATTTATATATGTGTATGTATAGGTGCATATACAAATACTCGTATATTATTCAAACATATTACGTTTGCATGTTTATACAACCGTATATGTACTTATGTATATGACATACATCTCTATGTTAGTAATTTTTACGTCCACACAACTCATTTTCGAATTCATGTTGATTTATTTATTTATATTTTCTTTTTTTTTAAGTTTAGAATCCTTTTTTCATTCAAAAATTCTATTTTGTTTTTTTTTTTTGTGTTTTTGTTTTAGACAAAAAACTTTTCATTTTTTTAATTTTTTTTTATTTTGGTTTTTTGTTTTTAAACGAGTCTGCAATATTATTTTTATTTTATTTATTTATTCTCTTGTTTTTTTTTCTCCTCTTTTTGTGGACACGTTGGGGCTTTTAATTCAACAACGAGAAAAAAATAACAATGTAAAAAAATAAAATTAACATGTTCTGAAGTATGTTTGTTTGTATGTAAATTTTGATTGCATATCATATATGTATTCACTTGTATAACAATATGTGTTTTTATGTATTTTTTGTTTGGTAGAATATTTCTGTGTTGAAATGAATGGAATTGTGTTAACTAATAGTGAAGGAAAAAAAAAATTTTCTGATGTGGTCATCGCATAACCGACTTCATATTGCGTATTTTCTGGGTATTAAAAAATCCAAAAGAATAGGGAAAACGTTGCATATACACGGTTGTGAAAGCTCTTTTTGTTTCAAAATGTTAGGTACTGCCACTGTCTGAAAAAAGTTAAATAATAAGTAAGCAAAGCGCTCATTAAACTTAAACTCAAACAGTCACCAGACTTTTATGTAGATTTAATTTTGGATTTTGTCGTATAAACTTTTTGTTAAAAAGCACTTTAAGAAAGCTATATGAATAATTAACAATTGATGTATGATTTGAATTTTGCAAATCTATAATTTTTCCTACAGAGGATATTTGCAGTTTAAGCAAGCCATAAAACTTTAAAAATGAATATTCTAGACAGCAGTGATTCGTACTGCTGGCTGACCTTCACCTTGGAATGTAAGCTAACACATTACTTATAATTTCTTAGCACCTTAAATTAAGAAAAACGTACAAGCATAATTTAATGTGTATGTTGCGTAAAATTTTACTATAAAACTCTAACAAATTACTTCATTTAAACCTAATTTAGCAACATGATCTAAATTTTTAATTTGAATTTGGTTCATATCGTTAAATTTATAAATTATCGGCCTCTAACTTCTTCCATAAAAACAAAATTTTATTTGTTTGCTAATTATATTGTCACAAAGAGCCAATACATAAATTTTCGTGCATTAAATAATTATTTTATACCAAAATATCATCGAAAATGTAAAATCGATACATACTAATAAATATTTAGTTACTGTAACCTGTCTCCCCGAAACTTAATAAGTTCCCAAAATAAACTCAGATAAAATTTTTAATGAAAACCCGAATTTTAAATATAACTAAGTATATGAGAGCAGTGCATAAACCATTAGACCCGTATGCAACTCTTTAAAATGAAATGTTTTACATTGCTCTAGCACAGAAAAGCACATTTATGTTAAAAAATTTTAAATGTAAAATTTATTTTTAAATAACAATACCTCTCTTTTTATATGCAATGCGGTTGGTAAAAACGAATAAATTTTTTATTTTATTTTTACTTTTGAGATGTTATTATGGTCTAGGAAATGAAGCCACACAATTTATTTTTTAACAAATTTGGAAGAACTATACATACAGTTAGACTTTTATGAGCTCTGTATATATTTACTCTAGAATATATCAAAATAGATATGTATATGTACATATTATATTGCATACATTAAGGCACAAATAATATATTTCAGAAAATACGCAAATATGTGTTTTTTGTACAACCCAAACATATGTATATCTTTTAGAAAGGATTAAAAGTAAGGAAAAATAATTTGCTAAAATTTAAATATTTAAATTTTAATAAAACATAAAAAGATAACATATCTAGTAATAATATATAAATAATTCATGTATCTATGTATACAATTATATAATATACATAATTAAATTAAAAATAAAAATTTATATAACTTTGAAAGTTTTAGGAAATGAAAATGGTTAGCAAAAATCTATTTAAAATTTAATTGAAATTTACGTTAATTTATTAAATTATTTTAATTAATTTTTATTATATTGGGAGAAATAATGTGAATGATGTGTTTTTCTATATACAAATATAATATTGCAATTAATCTCAATGTAAAAAATATAATGTGGCCAGTACATAAACGACCGCATTAAGAATTTTTTGAGCTGTATTTAAAAAAAATTTCTGAAATAGTAAATTTTCAGAAAAAAATGGGTTTTTCTACCGACAATAAATCAATCAGTCTTAAAATTAAATATCAGAACAAATATTTTAACTAGTTTTTTTCAGAGTAATATTGATTTTTTGGTATATAAGAACTAGTATTAAGAGTCAGCAAATGCTGTAGTTTGAATTTGATTTTTAGTTTTGAAATGCAAAATATTTCAAACCTTAGCAAAGTATAGAAAATGAATTATCAACTTTATTATTACGTTTTAATTATTTTCTGAAATTGTAGGGAAAAAGCCGTTTTTTGAAGCCTGTAACATTTAAATTAAATATTATAGGCCCGTATAATATTTAAATTAAAAGTCGATATGTATATATAAATTCGTATCTTCATAAATTAAGTAATTGTACAAAGATTTAGCAATTGTAAATAATAAAATATTTAATTATTTGTAGATGCGGGAAGAGTTTTCCAAATGCGGAAAGAGTTTTCTTAAAAGTAAATTACGCTTAAAGTTGCAACTGTATTTTTATTTAAAGGACTTCTTAAACTAAGTATAACAGGAAAATTTTAATTTCACTATTCTTTTACTCTAAGTAATTAATTTAACAATTAGTTCAGGGCACAAATACTTAAATGCTGATTTAAGCGCAAAAGAAAACACTTTCCTTACATCACATGAGAATGATTCTCATTATAAATATTCTGAAATTTCCAAACACATAACAAGATGATTTGTGAACAACAACTGGAACCTTGTATGCTACGCAGAATGTTATAGAAATTTGAGGAGAAAATTTTTGAAATTAAAAAATCAATTTTGAAAATTTTTTAATTTGGGTCCTTTAGATTCATGTTTCTCCTATTGTTCCTCAACTAAGCGATAAAATATTAAAGGGTGAAACTTAAAGAGAATTTCAGAAAAGTATTTAGTTAAAGAATTTTCGAATTTTCACAAGCAATTTGTAAATTTAAAATTGAAACAATGTGCCACATGAGTTAGGTTTTTTTTGCAAAATTTTGTTGAGTTTGTACAAATAATTCCGCTTTCTATTTTAGACTGTAATATACTAAGTCAGAGAGTGTTGGGGCATAGCAATTGCTTATAATTACATACATATTTATTCATATAGCTTTTGAATTTATAAAATTTTATAAAAAGTTCATGACAAATTGTTTTTGCGCTAGTAAATTATTATCGATTACTTCTTTCTAGGCAAAAGGAATGCAAAAAAGTCAATAGTATAAAAACTAATAAAATAAACTATTGAAAATAACCTTTTCCCAATCGCATATCTTAAAAACAAAAGCGCGTTTCAAATGCAGTGTTTAATTGTTTCAAAAATACAATTTTATTATTTAGTGTAGCATTATTTAACATTGATTTTCTCGTATTGCCACGAAATCAGCCAAAAATAGCAAAATTTACATTTGACTTAGTATGATGATTTAGTTTAAAAGAAATCTTAGTTAATGTCAAATGAGTAAGAAGACGTCACGGAAAATATGAAAACTTTGTTAAACTGCGAATAACTTATAAAATAAACTTCATAAAATAACTTTGCACTTTAAAGTTAAAACAGTTTAGTTATAAAAAAATTTTCTGACATTGTGATTATGAACACATTTTATTAAGTATTTTTTGTGGTCTATGCTTGTAGCTTTCATTTTAAGTAAAAATTTTTTTCCTATTTCGCAGAGGGCCAAGATATTTAATTTAAATATTATGAAAGCATATCAATTTGATGACAACATGAAGGCTTCAACAAAATGTTTGCATTGAGTGTATTTTTTTTTTGTACATTAAAATCGCAGAACTTTTTCTTTTCCCCCTATTTCCTTTTTACTTTTTTGCTCTTTCTTAATTTATTCCATAATTTGAAGGATATCTCGGATCGTAAAAGCTGCAAAAAAAAACAAACCGAAATAAAAACTTTAATCTTATTACAATGATGGTGTCATAAAGATGATGTCTTGGCCACAAAATTATATTAAACCATGAAAAATCAAGAATACATTATAGTCCCGAAATATCCAAAAAAAAACTTTATAACAACACTGTATAACTGCACGTTTTGTGTACAGTTACATGTATATATACTCTTAACTTTACTTGAAAATGTTAAAATATAAGGAGGCCTATTAAAATGATGGAAACTTTTTAATTACCCATGTAAATTTTTTCTGTTTTTTTTTTTTTTTTTTTATCTTTGATCTAAAGTATCCGTAATATACATGTCTATGCTTATTTAGAATTTATGTAGATGAAGAATTTTTTATAGTCGCCCAGAAAATAATTAGAAAAAATTAAAGAAAATTTATTTTATAAAGGTTTTTTGTTTTTCAAATTTTATGTATAGAGTTTCTTATATTAAGAGTTTATTTTAAAGTAAATATTTTTAAGAGTTTAGTCCGACTTTGGAAGAATAAAGTAAAACTTTTGCTAATTAATTTTGGAATATTTTATTCACACATTGGAATTGGAATTGCTATAAATGGGAAATTTTCGGTCCAAATTATTTTTAAAAAAATTATTTAAATCTTTGTCCACCTTGATCAACTAAAAAATTTTCTTAATTTTGAAATTTATTAAAATATTTCATTATTAAAATTTTGATATTAAGCCTGTGAAACCTTAAAACCTTATAACTTTAAATTGACCGTGCTTAGTAATAACAAGTATAGGCACACGCACAATCTGAACAAATTTATACAAGTTAATTTTTTAAAGAAATTGTGCTAAAATCCGTAAAGTATTTTGAAAAATAATGGTACAATCTTGAATGAAAATAATGGGAGATTTTTAAAAAGATGTTAAGAATATTATTTGTTGTAAAACTTAAATTGAATTTACCACATGTTCGAAAGTTAAATTATTTGTGTGTAGAAAAATTATAACCAGAGCACATATATTAAATTTCAAGAAATTCCCTCAACTAGTTCCGTAGATATGGTAAAAAAGATAAAATCGGCCCCAAGTTCGGTTTTCGAGCTGTGATCTTTTTATTTCAGTTGATCCAATTCATTAAAATCCATTCACTTAACAAACTTGAGATACACGCGTGTACAGACACTAGATAGACAGACAGACGAACATCTCTCTAAAAATATTACTTATATTTACTATTCTCTACCATGGCAAAGTTCCCACCAAAAACTCGACATGCGAAATTTGGTGCCATCATAATATAATCTTCCTTGTATGCAATAGATTTCTTAAACTTACCATCTATGAGAAAAAGTAAAAAATTTTAAAAAGAAATTTAAAAATACAATAACTACGACAACCTTCTTAATCTACATTTTTAGAGTTCCCGCACAATATTTCTTTTGAAAATCGTAGATTTTATTCATATAGCCTTTAAATAAAGCTGTAAGTTCTTAGGGTACAATAATATATTATAATACGTGTAACCTTTTGAGTATAAATTCTTAAAATATCGTTTCAATACACAGTGTTATCATTGTATGAGAGAATTAAAAAAAAAGAAGACTAAAACTTCTAAACTTTTCATTTAACACCACTACAGGAAAATTAATCGCCGATTTCGTTAAATTTTAATCCTTTTAATTAAAAATCATTTTTCATTTAACCCTGTCGATATTTCGAAATTACTAAAAACATCCAATATAATCGAAAACCGCAAAATTTTCGTATTCCAATAACAAACAAAATAATAAATTTTTATACTTATTAAAATCAAAAAGCTGTAAAAATTAATGATCTGTTAATGTTGTATGAACAACAAAAAGAGCTATAAAATGAATTATAATTTAACTTGCCGAAAAATTTCATTTTTATTTCCTTATAATAAGTGTTTATAAATAATGATATGTAAACATATTATACAATACATAGACATACACCCATTTATATACATAACAGTAAAAGAAGTTGAATAAACAAATTATTAAAAATAGATTTTGCGTTAAAAATAAATTTTCGAACAACAAAAGAAAAAACAAAACCAGAAACAATGAAAATTAGAATTACAACAAATTCAAACTAATATTAACCTCGAAACACAATAATAAGTCTAAATACGTTAAGTATACACTATTCATGTCAGAGCGTTAAATTTTGCTGACTGGAGAAACTTGAATGTTATCCTTGTTCTTTTCTTTCGCTTTATTCACTTTTTGTTATTAAATATTTATTATTTTTTGATTATATTTATATAATATTTTGTATACGAGTATGTATGATATAATTAGCATGAAAACCAATAGCCGTCTCTATTTAACACTAATAATACAATTTATTTGTTGACTCTGTTCTCTTTTCTTTATACCTTGCTATATTAGTATAGTCATTGCTAAAAATTTTGATAGTTAATTACGACAAAAAAAATACGATAATAAATACAGTAAATTATAATAGCGGAAATTTAAGGAAAGCACCTTCCATCCGTTATAGTCTGAATTTTTTGGGCAATGAATTTAAATTCGAAATAAGAAAATCATAAAATACTATTTTTTCTTAACTTTACTTAAGTACATGTGCACGTGTGAATATTGTTATTTCCAATACAGGATTGAAATGGTGTGAATGAATAAATTGTGATAATTAAGTAAGCGTTTAAAATATAGAGATAGGAAAAAGCGGAAATACTTAAGTAACGAACTTATTTGAAGGGCAAAAATCATTTGAGTTACAATGCATGCATATTTTTTCAGAAAACGAAATATTTTCACAACAAAAATTAAAATTCGATATTGTATATCAATAAATTTGGATCAAACCAACGGTTTCTTAAGTTGTTCTTTTAACAAACCTTCAATAGCTAAAAATACTTTTTAATAAATTATGATTTACCAGCTAGCTACTAAATTGCTTCCGTAAAACAATAGCATATATACTAATATCAAATTATTTTAATTTTTTGCATACATTTAGGATGCGCAAAGCAGTAAAATATAATCATAGTTTTTGGTGACAATGATTTGGTGGTTTGCTTTCATAGAAACTTTGGAAACCTTGCAATTTCGGAATCATAAGGTTCCAAGAATAGTTTTTAAAATTTCGAGATAACGTGACAGAGAACGAACACGGGAAAAATTGTTTTTTCTAACGGAACTTTAATGAACAATTGAATAAGTATGCAAAAGTTGCTAAAAATTTCTAGAAGTTAACGATTAATTATCTATATTATCTGTAATTAATTTAATAGTAGATAACGTATAACGGCATTTATTAGGATTTTTTGTCTTAGAGGGTTTGCGAAGGTAAGAAAATTCTAAGAAAATTTCGAAAATGTGATGGATTTTTCAAAAACATTAAAAATACGGTTCTTAATACGCATTATATTAAGGTATAACACAGTTTAAATTTTCGAAGAGTATTGTCAAATTAATGGTCCATATTTGACCTATAATAATTATTTTAGGTTAATATTTCGACACTTTACAAAAATATCATTACGCAAACACTAATACAATGCTGAAAAATCAACAAGAAATTGCAAAATTCACATAAAATTTTAAATTCCCTATCATTTCAATTTCTTTATGTATGTAGGCACGCACATATATTGAAAATTTTTTCGTTTTTGTATAGTTTTAACTGACTTTTATAATAGCTGAAGTTGCCGGATTAATTTTCATTTTCCATTTTTAAAAGACGAATTTGCTTCTCGTTTTCGGAGCATGAAACATCACTCTTAGTGTGATTTGAATTTCGCCATTGACACCCATAGAATTTCTTCGAGTTCTAAGTCAAACTTCCATTTAAACGGACGAATTCAGTTTGTTAGAAAACTCCAAATGAATTTCTACTTAGAAAAAATTCTTAATTTATTCGAATAAAACAAATGGTTAAATAGTTCATTGGACGAAATTAAAATAGTTGCTTTACTTTTAATTTTTATAACATGAAAAATAATATTACATACTTAGTATTTCTATAATGAAAACAAAATAAAATTTCAAAAGGAAACACCAATTATTTCTCCATTACAGAATAAACTTTCGATTTTCTTGAAACAATGAAATTTCCTCCTTTTAATACAAGTAAACTAATATATAGGCACATCATAAGAAGAATATAGATCTACACGTACACGAGTCAGTATTATTGTACTCGTAGAACATACCTACTTAAACTAAAAGGTGATATTGAAGTATAAAAGTATTTTAATATACACCATATAACAATCTTATATTTTATGCGAATTGAGCTATTGTTGTACATATACATAGTGTGCATATGTGTGTTCATTGATATATTATGCATATTATTTAACATTATAGAATTTAGCTACATGCGCCTCTAATATAAAACAACTTTTTTTTTTGTTTTCAAATTTACGTGAGAATTATAAAAATGTTTTTAACATTTCAACTTCTAATTTCAAATATATTTTTAGTTACAGGTACGTAACGTACATACATATATATAAATAATAATGTGTTTTTGCGAATAGGTGTAGCAATTTGTTTTTATTTCTCATTTTTTGTTGACATACTTACATACATCTAAAAGTTACTTAATTTTAACCGCTGAAATTCATAACAGAAATGACAAGAATATTTATATATTATGTATGTTTGTATGTAATTGCAAAATTGTAAAAATTTTGTAAACTAATTAATTGCTAACGTGTAAAAAGTAAATTGGCAAAAAAACCGCAACATTGAATTCATAACATTTGTAAGCGAACTGTTGAGCAAGATTTTTAAAAATAGAAGCAAAAGAAATTTACGGTTTATTTTAAGCTAACTGATTGTGAATTACTTATCGCTGGCAAAACTGTGATATCACGTAAGTGCAAATATTTCCAAAAGTACTTTACCAATTTTCTGTTTAGGAAATGTCAAACAATCCATCTTTTAAATTAACGAAACAGTAAAAACTAATAAATAATTACATATTCTTTAAATACTTTTCATATTTTCATAAATTTAAAAGATGGATTGTTTGACATTTCCTAAACAGAAAATTGGTAAAGTACTTTTGGAAATATTTGCACTTACGTGGTATCACAGTTTTGCCAGCGTTATATATTTTGTTTTCTTGCATTTAGCTTCAGATAAAAAGGCAAAATTAAGTGCTTTTATATTATTTTCTTGTAATTCTGCTTTAATACTATCTCCCGCAAATAAAGTGTCCGGAACTCTTTAAAAATATTGCCTTTGTTCAGTAATTTAAGGTGTGCACATCTCTAATTTACAAAATCTTTTTTAAAAATAAATAAGGAAGAAAAAATTACAATCGATGCTCAATAAAAAAATTTAAGGGATTTCCTATGGTCGTTGTGTCTTATCGTTTCCTAAAAATATTGACTTATACATATAGGTACATATATGTAATATGTATGCATATATATACTGCTCGAAATTCGACAGCACTATCATTTTTTGTGTTTTTCACTATCATTGTAATATATTATATTATTATAGCATGTTATTACATGTATAGGTTTACATAATATGCGTGTACATACATATAGTTTCTTTTGAATAAATTTTTAAAATATACAGGAACGCTGCTAAATGTGTATGATTTGAATATTTTTTTTCATATTAGCTATTATGACGTGCCTCGGCATCATATCCATGAATTTACCATATTTAAAGTTTCCTACCATATCTATACATTAGTTACCTTTAGAAATATAGAATAATTACAACTTACAACTAGTTGTAACTATATATGTGGGGTACCAATTTAGTGAGTAAAAGTCAATTAAAGTAAGGCGACGGTAAACTTAAGAACAATTTCGTTTGGTTTTTTTTTTTACTTTTCATTAAATTTTTCATGCTTTTGTTATTTTCTGTCTTGCATTCTATTTGTATAGTTTTATTTCCTATTTTCTTATTACATATATTATATTGTATGGATACTATAAAAAACCTACGTGTTGAAAAGAATCAAGCAGAATCTAAATTATTGCTTAACAAAGTTACAAAACAAAAAAAAATATATATAAATTCTCCAACCTGGTATGAAGTAATAATATAGGATCATGAAATTTATTTTAGAAATGTATTTATTCATTTTGTGATTTGAATACAAAGACGTATGTGACATACTATAATATAATATTATATTACGTATATACTTGTATAACAAGTATAAGAATTAATGTAACATATCTATGTATGTATATGTCTGTATATATTTCTGTCTATATACAATCGAAATTACTGTCATTAAAGATTCAACTCAGGTGAAAATTGTTAATTTTATTTTCATTTTACACATGTGAATGTACTCAAAACGTGTGTAAACTAAATGTCCTTTTTTCTTACCGAAAGAAACACAAATGTAGAAGAAAATCGGTGTTAACAACTAGGCAAATTTATTTATTTCGATATTTGGAATTTCGCATTATAATTCATTATATACACATATGTACATATATATAAACATAATGTATATGTATAAGCAGATAAATGAATATTGAGGCCACGTAATATTTTTACGTAATTTCGATACGTCATATACATCTTGATACACGTTCTATTCCAGAAAATGAATTACTTTAGAATAATATAATTTTCTTCTATTTATGCGTTAACATTATTGTTGAACAATCATTTCTAATAATGCTTATTAATTTCTAAATTTATGTATACCTTATGTGAAATGACAAAATACCTTAATATTATTTTAAATTAGCAACAAATAATGTAATTCGTTCATTAAGTAGTTCAATAGTCTTTACTCACATACATACTTAATGTGAAAACACATATTTATCGGTTTCCATTAAAAGTATAAAATATTTTGAGATTGTAAATTAAATTAAAGTTTTATAGGTGGATCTTCATATGCCTTCACAATTATATTCATTGTTTTCAAATAAAACTTTTAATTTTGTCACTAGTATATTTGGAAAATAAAGTATTAAGAGTTACTACTTAACACTTTTACATAAGGGTGTATTACACACAGTGACTGATCTACCATACATGCAAAGTAATCATATGCAATGAGGGCTGGAGGTCAGGGGCACAATTATTATACGCAATGCGCAATATTTACTGCACATTATTCATTGGTTTGAAGGCTGAAGAGCGCTCTTTTTGGAAAACGCGTAAGGCATCGAACAGGTCAGAACCGGGCCTGTTTACACAGCACCTTAATTTTAACAGGAATGCGCGCCAAAACTCTATCACTATAGTTGCATGAAATATTTAGTTCTCATATTATGCTATGGCTGAGAAGGTAACTATTAGTTAGTATAATTGTCGCTCCAATCAAAAAGGAGTTCTTTATTGCAAATGAAGCTTTGATCAGTCGAAAGCCAAGCTTTGTAACTGGCAAAAGTTTGAAGTTCATATCATTCTAATGATTTTTATTTCGCTGAGCAATGTTTGCCGAAAAAGTTGATTATTTGTTTACTTACACTACCAGATTTTTGAGCCTTCCATTCGACACAAACAATTCAAATACAGATTAAAATATTATTTCATGTATTCAATTGCTTGCTGTAAATTCTAATGTAATGATTAATTTTGTTGTGTTATAAAGTTGAAGATATCTTATATAACACCTACATGCTCAATTTAGTTTTTCTATATAAGTAATCATTATGTTTAACACAAAACTTGTAGAACTGCTGTCATTTTAACCAAAAATTGTCTTTCAAAACATTATAAACTTGTAGGTATACTTTATATTTTCATCCTTAAAGAAAATTAAGGGAAATAAGTGCAAATATAAGTAAAAACAATTCTGAAATAAAAATAAATTTTAATCCTTAAGGTCATTTATTGTTGAAATCTTAATTCTTATACTTCCAAGAAAAAGCAAAATTATCCTTGAATAAAGATCTTTAAACTCTAAACACTAAACTTGCTTAAAAATACTCTGAACAGAATTTTTCTCTCTTTCTTTAAAATGGGGTCTATTTTTTCGTATTAATTTTCTATTTAAATAAATAATTCACACCTTTAATATAATTATAAAAAGGTTCTTAATTTAGTTATATTTTTTGTATTTATTTTCTCTTCTTTAGAAAAGTTTAGTTTAATGTTTTCTCCATTTTGTTTTCTATTTTTATTTTATTTTAAAACAATATAAGCAATATATGTGTGTATCAGTGTATATCAATATTGTACATAAATATGTAGGCATAATGGAACTATACTTAAGATTGGGTGTACTTAAATGGGCTCTAAATTTAAATGTGTATTGAATATTTAAAGAAACTTTAATTTAAAATTGAAGATAGAAGCATAAAATGAAATTTTTCGTATGAAATTAAATAAGATGAAGAAAACACTATTGGTTTCAGAGTTTAAGATAAATTTTTGCTGAATTTCAAGAAAAATTATCGCTTTTTTAAAATATCTAAATTTGGTTTGTGTTTTGAGCTGTTTTCAATTTTAAACTATTAATCTAAATCTTTTAAATTTTATGTTTCAATTTATATGTTATTTTTTACTTAAATTCAATGACAATTATCTAATTTTTTTATTTACAAATGTCTTTCAACATTAATTTTTAGCATTTTTCCAAAAAATGTTTGCAAACAAGGGATTTATAGTTTGACTCTGTCCGTCAGTCAGTGGACTCGCTCACAAAATTTCTTCACTCTTTAAGATAGATAGCTGAAATTTTACATGAAAATAAACCTAGAATTTGAGGGGACATAGAAATTTATTTCTCTATAGAACAAAATATTTTTCTGCCTCCACCATCTTTCAATGTCTTGAAATATTGTTTGAGACTGTTAATATTGTAACAAAATCACAAACAATTTTTCAATTCTGCAAGCACAATCTTCTTCTACAGTAGATCTTAAAAAGAAC
Organism: Condylostylus longicornis; assembly: GCF_029603195.1. Taxonomy (NCBI): domain Eukaryota; kingdom Metazoa; phylum Arthropoda; class Insecta; order Diptera; family Dolichopodidae; genus Condylostylus; species Condylostylus longicornis. Next base: position 6,063,896 of record NW_026578017.1, on the reverse strand, counting down.
AACATGGCCGTTTAACTATTATCTAAATTAATTTTTTTTTTTCAAATTTTTGATATCGCTTTTCTCTAGACGGCAACATGATAAAAATTTTGTGCTGTACCTCTACTTCTCCTCAAGTTATTGCCAATTGAAATATAGAAATTTTGAAAAATATCAGTTTTTCGCACCTTATATTTCCGAAACAATAAGCTTTTCTTAATTTCTATATATTCAGAAAGTTAGGGGTAAATTTAGACTTTATTATTAATTTAGAGCTTGTAACATTTTTTTTTTTTTCCCTTTTTCACTCCTAGGAGGAGTATAGGGCTAGTGCATGATATCTATCATGCCCTAGTTTCTATAGTCATAGAGAGTTAGCTAGGTAGGTGACTAGCCTACCGTGGTTTTTATTTATATTAAGTATTTCAGTTTATTAATATTTACTGTTTATTTTTCTTAGTCTTTAGTATCGAATATTGTGAATATTTGAAAATTACTTGTAGAATATTTATTAGTATTGGATATTAAGTTATATAATATTGAATATAATTTTTTATAGTGACCTGACCAGGGTTTGAACTCGAGACCCTTCGGTTAAAGGGCCGGTACCATAACCACTGCACCAATGGTCAGATGCTTGTAACATTAGTAAGCTCAATAATTTTTAGTAAAACCCGCGGTATTGCATTGGGCGATAGCGTGCCATAGTAAAACTAATTAGTATTTAAAATAAAACGAATTAACACAGAATAATTCGATTATCATCTCCTTTTTAGAGAAATACTATTTTCAATTCGTCAAAACTCGTAAAAACTAGAGTAATTTTATTAGTACTCTCGTCTTATGTTCAAGCACAACTTATCCCCAATAAATTTCTTTTTAACGAAAATTTAATATTATGTTCTCTTGAAATTAGGTACAAAAGTGAGCTCTGCTTGGCAGTGATAAAATTTACCCGCAAAGTTTAACCTCACTTAAGAAATTCTTATAAAAGAATTTTTTACTAAGAATTTTTACAAAGATTTTAAAGGGAAATCGAATAAAATAGCATAAAAAATATTAATAATTGTAAAAGTTTTTATTTACTTAATAAAATAAGTAGATTGAAAAAATTAATTGTTAATTATTTTTATACTTATATACACAATACATATGCAGTATAACAACTTCATTTACAGGATAATTTTCTAAAAATCCAAACATAAATTCAAGTGTATGTATACTTATTTACAGATATTTAAGGAGGTAGACGACAATGAATTTCTAAAAATATTTTCGCAGCAAAAGCATTTTAGTTATGACTAAGTAAGTATATGGATAATCACAACTGGTAACTGATTCTTCGAGTACTTTATGCCAACTTTCGTAACATTCTTGAAACATTTGAAAAAAAAATAAAAATATGAAATGCAGTTTAATGCTAAACGTCTGCTATGTTGAATATCAAAATTTTGTAGCAATTTTATAACAACTTTTATAAACATATTTAGTATGTATTTTGTACTTTAATAAAACTTACAAAATAATGAAAAAAACAAAATGAGAAGAAAAAGTATTTTTAAATTTTTATACTTTTGTTTTCCCGTTGTTACGTTGTTTTTTTCTGTTTATATACGTACCTACTCTGAAAGTCTAGACTTTTAAAAATGCTCTCTATAGAGAAGAAAATGACACAAACATTAAAATAAAAGAAAAAAAAAAGAACAACAAAGTACAAAAAAAAAACTAAAGATGAAAAAGACACACTCGAAACAATATGAAAAGCTTTCCCCAATTCAAATTCTATATAAATGTAGAACAGACAAGCGACAATCAAAACGGGGAAACGAAATCAAGCTATAATAATAAAAATATGCACAATATTATAATTGTATATATATATATGTATGTACTTCAGGACATGAATACATAAACAGAACAAAAGACAAAAGGAATTTTTAGTTTAAACTGTTTATAATTTTGTATTCAGCACTGTTTTACCGACATCAAAGTTATATTGCAGTTTGAAAGGTGATTGCTATATTATTGCAAAGGTTAAAGTTAGTCTAATTTCCTCATTTTGTTTTTTGTTTCTCTTTTAACCCGTGAATAGCTTCAATATTATAAAAGCATCCCACTTTGTTCATCTCCATATTAAAAAAAAAAGTTGTAGGTAATTTAGATGAATAAAACAATTAAATTTTACTTTCTAATAAAAAACATTGCTCTTATTGCAAGATTATGTGGTAGATTCTTTTATATAGGTCAATCATGCCAGATGTCATTAAAATCAATTAAATTAGTTTTGTTAAATAACAAGATATTAATTAATGTAAAACTACAAAAGCTGAACTAAGCTACATAACATTTCATTTCATTTAGTGGGGATATTACAAAACCAAAATATTTGCAGCAAAAAATAAAAAGAAATGGAAACGCTGCAAAATATCGAAATTTGGAATTATCCTTGAGTGATCAGATCACTTTATGCAAATAATTCAATATTATTTAAATTTCTTACTATTTTTTGTACTTTTAATTTTTTAATACTGGAGCAGGTGATGTGTGTTTGGCACATGAAGCATGAATAAAAATTCGGAGTCCCCGCAGTATATTGCTCTCAATCGCTATACTTAAAAAATATAAGTCTTCTTATGAAAATGTATTAATGAGTTTTAAAGCAAGAGGAGATGCCTACAAAATTTTATAGGAGAATTTCAGAATTATGATTTTTTAAATACAAAATTTTACTTTCAGTTTCTAATAAACTTTCGTCATTTTGGGGTTAATTATTTGTTGACCTTTTATATACATAGACTTCTTTCCTAAATAAGGCATAATGATAGTAATAATGTTATTAAAGGATATTTTAATTTTTATATTAGTGTATTCGGTTGGCTGTAATTTCATTTTATTTCTTCATCAAAAAGTACAACTTTTTTAAGAAAGAAAATTAAAAAGAATGTACAGAAAAATATACTTATTAGTTTTATTTCTCAAAAAGGATACAAAAAAGAATAATAAGATAAAAAGTTTTATATTTAAACCGTAATAAGTCAGCCTTAATTCATAAAAGTAGTAATAATAATAAATTTATACTTTCGAAACAACGATTTCAGAGTAAAATTGAAATTCTTGTGTAACAATATAAAAGCATATTGTAAGTATTTGTTTACTGGAAAAGTCCTTCGGCGTTTTTGCATACACAATAATTTTGTTACATAACTATTTATACAAGCAATAATGCCTAATACATTCTCTCAGAAGTGAACCAGAGAGAGGTGCTGTTAAAGTGATTAGAAAATTTTTTTGAAATTCTTTTTCAATTCATACAAAAAAATGAGATAAGATAAGGTTGACAACTCTGCGATATCCGTATGACTGCGTTTTCAATCAGTTATATGGAAATTGAAAAAGTTCATACTGGCTACTGATTTACTAACAATGGCTCTGAATTCTAAGCTTGGCCTCGTAAAAGCTATGTAGGTTTTCGGTTAAGATTCATTTAGCCAAAATTCAATTTTATCCGGCGGTACACTGTAAAATGTTTCTCAGATATGAACAAATTATTCCTGGAATTGTTAGTTGAATTTTCTACTATTAGAGTATGATTATTTAAAATTTCAGCTTAGCAACCTCAAGTGGTTTTTTAGGGTGTTAATCACCTAAAACCAACAACCAAATGTTATTGAAAAATTGATTCTTTTGCGCAAACTTTCTTTGGTAAGATTTGAAAATTACGCATTTCGAGTAAACTTTGCCAGTCTAACTGCTTCAATGAAACACATTTTTGCGGTAATAATTTTTAACGCCTTGAAATATAACAAAAAATTTTTGTATACTAACATATGTGCGTAAATACATACATATGTGTATAATATTATGCTGAGAGAAAATCAATTATGAATTAAAACATTTTGCAACTGAATTCGCTTAACTTGCTATTTTATCTATTTAAGGTTATTACGGTTTCCGACAAAATTCACTTGTAAATTCATATTAATTTGCTTGTTCACATTAGTTAACTTGCCATTAATTTGCTTGTCAATGCAAAAAATACAGTTATTGTTTTGATAACTTCAGTATTTAAGAGTATCACACCTTATGACTTTATTTTACCTGTAATCAGCAACATCACAGAAGTTAAATTATTTTAATGTAAGAACACTTGGTGCCTTTTTATGTACAAACTTATTGAGAATTATAACACCCCAAGCAAGATCATTTATTTGAAACTATCAAGAATCGCAATAGTTCCCTAGGTGCTTGAGTTCCTAGAAAATGCTTTATTCGAACCATTGTAATACAATTATTTATGAAATGAATCTTTGAAGCTTGGTAGGGGAATGTCGGCCTAATAACAAAACTTTAAATAAACTGAATTATAATTAATGAAACTAGAAACTCGTATTAAGGATTGATGCAACCTCTAGCTTCAAACACAATATAAATTGAAAAATTAAAATTATGCATTTCCTTCATTCATATAGCGTATTAAGTTTTTAAATTCTTCACATATAATTGTTAGGCCAAAATTTTGTTATTTGGAAGATTTCTTTTGCATACTCTAAATAATCTCAAAAACGAAATAAGGTGCGTCCGAAAACCTGTGAAAATAAAACGGAAATAATGTTGCCTAATATACTAACTTTTAGTCGATTTATGCGCATAATGTGTTATAAATGCTGACCACAAGTCTGAAAATGTTCATAAATAATTCCATAAGAATGATTGAACCTTATACTCTGTAGTATAATAAGCGAAGTGTCTCCATTTACTTTTAACTTTTATGGTATTATTTTATAAGCTTTTGAAGTTATTTAGAGAATGCTTTATCCAGAAACTTTTACAACATGCAGTATAAGTTTTGTAATACGCAGATATGACTTGTTTTGAATGTACATAGATATGTACTTACGTATGTATGTTATACATACACAACTGAACAAAATTGAAAAAGAAATATGCACGTGTTCAAAAAATATTCTAGTTCTGCATAGCGAAGCAACGACTAAAGGATAAAATAATTTACAATTTATTTAATAATTGTCCAAAATTTATTTCGTTTATTTCGAACAAAATTCTCGAAGAATTTAATTGAAAAAAAAATACACTTTGATCAATTATATTTGAATTTTGATGTCACACTAGAAAATTTCATTTCAATCTTTGTAAAAGATTCAAGTTTAGCTCATATTGGATGCCTAGTGTGAAAGTTATATAAATTCCATGAAATATTTTACAATTTTTTACGTCTTTTCGACTGCACAATTTTTTTTTTCGAGAAAAGTATTAAAATTCGAACGACTAAAAGCTCTATATTGTTACAATATTTACAATTGTATAACTGGTGCTCAATAGTTTCACTCTACCTGTACGAATATTATGCCTGTCTGTCTATTTACAAAACAATGTTTGAAAGTAAAATTTTCCATGCTCATTGATTTGGTAAAAAATTCCTTCTTCTAAAAAAAAATCCTAGATGTCCATTCACCTTCATCTTAAAAGCTTTGACTTTTTATTTTTGCTCGATAAATTGTTGAAAAGCGCAAAAGTTTAAACTTATCCGAGACATTTTCCCTTCAAAATCCTGGAATAACAAACAGCTTGTGATTTTAAAACTCAAAAGCTGAAATTGTTTTTAAACTATTTTATGTACGCAAATAATTGCTTCGCTCTGATTAAAATTCTGAAATTTCGCACTTTTACTGTAAGTCTTGAAAAAAATACTAAAGGAGCAAAAAATACTCAAGATAAGAAATTGCGTTTTTTTATAGAATACGCTATGTAGGAAATGTGCTTCTTTACAAAACATTGGCTTCAACAAAAATTTTTTATTTTTTAACTTAAAAAAAAAATGGGCACAAAATTTATAATAAAAACGAAAATTATTGTGTATGTGAAATTCAAAATCCTGAGCACGAGAAAAACTAAATTACACGCATACATAAAACTAATAGCGCACAAAAAAAAAAGAAAAAAAAATAAAAAGTTTTTTTTTCATAAGATTTCCAAGGATCACGTAGGACCAATTTTAACAGTTACTGAAATTGTATGAACTAAAAAGCGAAAATAACAAATAAAAAGGAAAAAAAAACAAAAAATAAAAATGTGAAATAAAAATTCAAACGAATAAAATTTCGATTCTTTTTTACTGTTAGCAATAACTTTTCTCCCCCTATACCCCAAAACATTTCCTATCTTTTATTTTATTCCGACTTTTGAAAAAAAACAATAACAAAAAAACATGAAAAACTTAGTCCTTTTTCATATTAAAAGCACCCTAAAGGCTTGTTGATTAGAACAGTAGCGGTAGAAGCAAGGAAGAAAGAAAAATTTTAGGCTACACAGAAAAAAATAAAATAAAAAAAAAAAACTTAATATGAGAGTCACAATGTAAACTTACATATTCATATGCATATCCATATATATACATTATATAATATATTATGTACGTGTATATGTGTATAGGTGTGTTTGATTTTTACTTCCTATAACATTATGTTCCATTTTTGGTCTTTGATAACACAAAAATGAAATGAATTTAAAAACGAAAAATTTCTAGTTTTCTGAATTGGAAATTTTGTATGTAAGCATGTACGTGTGTACAACGTGTGTTGTATGTGTGTATGTATGTATATATAAACTAAAGGGAAATAGAAAAACGCAACAAGAAGAGTAAAAGAAAATTAATTCGTATAAATTTTAAAAGCAACAAAAAGAAAAGCAAAAGAAAAATCAGAAAGGAAATCAAAAGAAAAAAAATAAAAAATTGAATGTGTAGAGAATGAAGAGAGCCTTTTTTCTTGCTTTTTTTTCTTTTACTTTTTTGCTATTTAATTTGATTATAATTTTCCAGTTTTCTCCAGCTTCCTTTCTTCTATTCGCTCTTACCCAAAAAAAAAAAGAAAAAATTTATATTTTAAAATCTAGAAAATTAAAGTCAGTCTAAGAGAAATTTTCAGTTTTTCCTCGCATTAAAATTATTTCGTGTTGAATTATTAAATTCGTGTATAAAGTCGAAAAAAAATAATAAAAAAATCAGATAAATACCGAAAAAAAGAAAAACGCCGAAAATAACCATATTAATAAAAATAAAAGTTAATATTTCCTTTGCGTTTTTTCTTTTTCTTTTTGATTGTTGAAAAAGTAAACTGAAACTGAAAAGTAGAAAATTAAAAAACAAAAATAAAGAAAACGTGAAAAAAGTTTGAAAAATTATGAGGAAATTTCGGGGTGGTAGTGTAAGAACAAAGTTTATGTGTACAACTTTACTGGGTTAAAATTAGTTATAAAAATTCATCTTAAATTAGGAATTTTTATTTTATTTCCATATTTGCTTTTTGATTTTATTATTTTTTTTGTTTTTTCTTTTTTGGGGGTTTTGAAATTTAAGACCTATAAAAAATAAAAACGAAAAATTTACCGGTAGGTACTGAAACAATTAAACAAAATTTTAGTAATAGTATTAAGATTTTTTTTTCCAGATTTTCATAAAATTCCAAAATTTATATTGGAGTTTTGACTACATGCAAATTTTACTCCACAAAAATCGTAATTCTTTTAACAGAAAAGTACGAACGCGTTTTGGTTTGGTACTTTAATGTTAAATTGAATAATTTCTATTCTGTTTGTAGAACAAACCATATTGATAAAATAATAAATAAGTGCACTATGTAAATCTAATAAATTTGATCTAGAAAAATTTCGGTCAATATTTTGTAAAATTTGAACTACTGTTTTTGTTCTCTTCTGTAATGATATGTTATTCTTTTATGCAAAGAGTTTGAAACTGCACAAATGGAAGCAACGAAACTAGTGTTACTGAAATTATTTTTGATGGCCTTTAATTCACCAGCAACATCTCTTCAAAACTTAAATCTTTGTCGTTTTTCTTTAAATAAGTGTAATTAATTTTAGAATTTGAATCTCAATTTAATTGCGCCGAAATTAAGTATCTAATTTTCTTAGACCCTTAAAACCCTAAAAGTTTTGTTTTCTAACAAAAGAAATTTGCTTCCATGAATAGTTTTTTCGATTTATCGATCTAGTTTCTACCCAACTGAAGGCTATGTGAGAGCCCCACAAAAAACAAAGCAATACTTTTGGACTATTTGGACTATTTTATCGCATGCTTTTGGACTATGCGATTAAGCAATTCATGTGTCAATTAAATGTACCTTTCCATATGCTAAAAATTAGTTCGAATTTTCTGTATTTCGAATAGCACTTTTTAAAATTCTTGTTTTAGATCACCAACTCAAAACATGTATTCCTTAAATTCTGAATTATTAAACGCTTTAATTATTGTTCAAAAATTGTTTTGAAAATTTCTGTCAAAAGTTCCTACAAAGTTCTAAAAACGGGAAAGTGTTATTTTTGGTAAATTAAAAATGTTGCTTGTAAGAGTGAAATGTGCTGTTTTATAATTCAGAAATTTTCAAAGTTGATGTTTTTTTTATTGTACCCTCTTAAAAAGGAAAACAAAAAATTATTTCAAGGACTTTAAAAACATTCACACAATGTTGAAAGCTCTTCACTTTACTCTTTTGATAGAAAATTTATTAGTTGTGATTTTGAAATTAAAACTACTTAACAAAAAATGTTGGCTCATTTAAAGAAAAAACAAATAAAATTTTTTTAATGCGTTTTTTTCTTTCAAGTTTCATTACCATTATTTATGGTATTTGTTTATAATTTTATAATGTAACATGAACGTTGTTCTGAAAAAGGATAACTCAATAAATTTTTAAATGCAAATTTAAAACAATGATTTAGGATGATTCTTGCGGTGGAATTGTTCATTGGAAAACAAGTGCAAATGACATGTGAGCTGAACACGTCATTGACGTTATTTAGCACTTTGCAATATTACCGGCAACAATATTACCGTTAAGTAATATTGAAGTAAAAATTTTTTTAAATTTGTTTTTATATGTCTGATTATCTTGTGGGATGAACCTGAAAAGGGATAAAAAGAAATAGCATCTACGGAATCCAAACCAATAACATAACCAGAATAATCGCGTTTGTCTATATAAAAACAATAATCTTTTGCTTCTTGGACAAAATCTTGTTGGTGCATTATTGCTTTTAAAAAAAGTAATCGAAGTTTTTTGATATCAAAAGAAAGACTGTTTATTTTTCATAAAATAGGGAATTTCTTTTAAAAAAATTTTTTTTTTAAAAAGAAATTTGATCTGATAGACTAGTGTTAACCTTGTAAAAAGCATTTATTTAACATTTAACTTGAATTTATTTAGACTGGTATTTACAACCAAAGAGGCGCACTCCGGCAACAGAAAATGTAAGATATTTTTTAAAAGTAATTGTAATCGCTGATAGTGAAAATATTGAAATAATCGCTTAATATATTTTTTTGATCCTTAGTGCTGTTATACTTACTCAAGTTGTTCATGTGTCTAAGGTATAATCTTCATTAAGTTAATTTTTTTTACATATTTTTCATATTTTGAACAAGAAACCCATATGCATATTCGGCGTTTGATCCTGGCTTCCAAATTCCCAAATTGTCAAATGGGTGTCTTCGTTTTGTAGTTGATATGACTATAATTATATGGCTATGAGAAAAAAACTTTGAATTTCCGACATTTTTTGCAAGCTTTAAAATGAATTTTCGGAAAGAAGGACTTTTTATGATAAAATTAGGAGTACGGGTCTTGTTACGTTTCCTCCTCGACCACCTTCTATTTTAAGTTTTTCACTTTCTTCTAGAATCCCTCTAATTTAATATGAGAAGACAAGATGATATTATGTAAATTTCAAAAAACTAAAAATTTAATATAAAAGCCTAACAATAAGAAAGTCAATATTTTCTTCAAAATGAAACATTTAGCAACTCTATAAACAGCAAAATGGCGAAAAATTAAATACAAAAAGGGATTAAAACTGTGATTAAAATTCATTTAACTTTTCAAGTTTAATTAAAATTCAATTGAAACTTACAATTAAAACTGAAAATCATTATTTGGCGTAGGAAAAAGTTATTTAAATTTTCTAGCTTCTTTTAACCACTATTCTTTATTACATACAATCAATAGCGAGTAAAAGAAGTTTGAAATGCCTGTACATTTCTTTAGCCTTATGTGGTTCCATTTTTTATACCCTGCACTTCGTTTCCACTTATACGTCAGACATAATATCCGTGAAGTTTCTATTGAGTGGTTTGACAGGTTCAAGTAATTGCCATTTAGCAATTAAAGTTAATTCTAAATATTTCAAAATCAATCTTTTAAACTCACATTGTCAAAGTGGAGGGTATTATTCAGTCAGTTTAAACCGACTGAAACGTTTTTACTTGTCAATTTTTCAGTATTATCGTTTAAGAAACACAGAGTTAACATTATACCAACATTTTGTTCAAACTAAAATTTTTGAAGTTAAATTAATTTTTATTAATTTTAGGACCTCATAAACTTATTCTTAAAACAAAAAAAAAAATGATATCTAATCAAAGATCTTTATAGTTCAATGTTTTCGAGAATGTAAACTTAAAGTTCTAGAAATTATTATGCAAAAATAATTACAGGTTATCGCGTTTACGTTTTTTTTTGTATATTTAATCATCGATTTCAGTCTCATTTTCATAAATTTTCTGTTTTTTTTTTTTTAATACAAATTTAACTATTGCATGTGTTACACAAAGAATAAATTTATACAAATACCCACTTCATACTTACATATATTGTTATTAAAAATTATTATAATCATAATTTGGGTTTCTTTTTTTATATTATAAATAATATTTAAATAATATTGTGCTTACGAATAATTATAATGAGTTGCGTTTAGAATCACATAAAATTAATAATAATAACAAGAAAATCATAATGTTTTTTAATAAGTTGACAAATAAACAAAACTTCCAAACAGAAGAAACAGCAAATTACACCCACCCTCTCTCACTTCACCCCGCCCTCATTTCAATTTATTTATTTTAACTATTTTCTTATTTATTACCGAATTTTTTGCTGTGTTAAAGAGAATAAATAATAATTCAAGAGAATAAAAAAAAATAAAAGAAATAAATATGTAATAATAATAAAATTTGTGTATGTTTGTAATAATATAAATAATTTATTACATACATTTTGAGAAAAAACACAATGTCTTATGTTTATATTTTGTGGTACAATTTTCGCTCATTGTCATGATATCCTTTGCAAATTTTTTTCATTGTGCTTTTATTATTTATTCTTTTGTAATACACGAAAAGCTAACATGTAATATGTCTCATTGTACAAATTTACACTTATTGTATAACAGTTTTTTTATTTGGTTTTGGGTTTTTTTTTTGGTTTTGCAAAAAGAAAACACTAATAAAATATTACGAGCGCATTTTCGTATGTATAAAAATTATTGTGGTATTGTTTAAAAATATTTAGAAAGTTAAATTGAACGTATCTTAAGAGCTACGTTAAAAAATGTCACTTGCATTGTAATTACGTGTGATTGGAGTGTTCTACCAATTTTTTTTTTAATACTTTTCCGTGTATTGTGATTTCCAAAGTAAAACTAAATTGGCTCAATTAAAATTATTTTTTGCATATACTTATGGGCAGTGGGATTCTATTTCTTCAATTATTATCGAATTAGTTTATGCTACAGTTTTTACAGAAGATATTCCTTGAAACACTTAAGACATGTGTGTGAATATACCTGCAACATATGAGAATAAATTAGCGTTGTTTCATGAAAATCTCTTATTCGCTAATGCGCATGCTATACTTTATTTTTTATGGTGTCTTCATGTTGAGCCTTTTTAATTTTTTACAATAAATCAAATCAATTTGTATGTTTAATTTAACAGTCGGACACTTTAATCAAATTTCTAAGTTTTTTGCCACACAGCTGACAGAGAAATTTTCCTGGAAATATGATTTTTTCAAAATATTTATAAGTAGATGTATATAGGTAGATGTGTGGCTCAAAATATTTTATACAATCAACATTGATCAAGATTTTCTTTGTAATTTCGATTCATTGATTGAAATGAATTGCAGAAGTTAAATTGCGCGTATCTAAATGTGCTGTCTTTGGAAAATATTTCGTCCGAATTTGATAAGATCTACACATAACCGGCTGCATCTTTTATTTATAATATTTCATTAATTCCAATAATATATTAGTTTTACTTCTGCTAAACTATTGGAAAATTAAAAATCTTGAAATATAATTGTTTTGTATACCTATTGTACACTAATTTAAGAAAATTGATAAGCCTCTTTGGTTTATACAACCTTCAACTAAGTGAATATGTGTTACTTTAGTTCGGAATTGCAAAACTGTTCTTTACTTAAGGTTTAGTTGCATAGCAGCAAAATTTACAGGCAGCCCTTTTAATAAGTTTATAACTTGAAATCGAATGTGTTCTTTTAATATTATGATGTTGTGCTCTAAAATCGCTTGAAAAACAAAATTTTCACTGAAATTCCAAATTCAGTTTCTTTTGTTAACTTCGATGAAGCAGCTATATGAATTTAATTATGCAGCCTGCATTCTTTTATCGTTACGAATACAAATAAAAGTAGAAAATTAAAGTAGAAATTCGAAATGGGTTTGGGAAATTAGTTTTTACTTTGCTGTAAAAATTTTTTCTTATAACATTATGTGCTTGCTGCTAACATATTTTTTCTGTCTTTTTCAATAAGTACCATCCTTGTATATTTTGTGTGTCGTTACACTCAACTGATGTATTTCTATGTGTGTAATAAAATAATCATAGGTATACGTTTTAACACTACCACAGACAAAAAACAACAGTTCTTTTTTATTTTACTGACACATTCTGAATGAAAATTGCGTGCTAAAAAAACTTACAAGAAAACCCTGTCAACAGAAAAGCCTAATAATAATCTATCATTTCGCCATGAATGTAAGCCGCCAGTTAACATGTCAAGCGGTAAAATGAAAATGAATTTTTCTTAATTTTTTTTTCTTTCTATTTTCTTTTTCTTGTTGTTTTTCTCAAATCATTTTATCGTCTTAGGCTGCTATTCTACTTTTATAATAATTTTTTTAGATTTCTTCTATTATAGGTTCAAAAGAATGGGTTGTGTTACTAAGTTGCAGCTTTTAGTTTCGTGGTAAGAAATCATAAAAATAAATATATATAGATATTATATTCTCTTTCTCTTTGGTTAAAAAATTTACCTACTGTATATTCTTGTTTTCATAGATGATTTTTTTCGAAACTGTTTATATAGACTATTGTACAGATATAGAAAATAGCTGCCACTGGGACAAACATGCTTGCTTGTAATTTATAAATGTAACTAAGTATACGTGTGTTTATACATACGTGTGTCTCGGTTTAACTTAAAAGTTGAGTTAATTTTTTTTGTTTTTGTCAGTTTACATACGTATTTGGATATAAAACATAAAGTTCTGTGGGGATTTCCAGTTTACCCTCTATATTGCTTGTATATCTCATGATATACAAAATATTGTGAAAATTAACGAGTATAAAAGAGAATGGGGAATATAATGTTTGGAGCTCACCTTGAATTTCAAAATAGGATAATTCACATAGTGAATATGGTAAAATAATATTTCGACAATTACGTTTTTGTGATGGCGGCTATATATATAGACTTATATAATGCACGCATATATTTTCCAAATATTCTTTACATACACGCATAATTGTATGTTTGTAGCACATATTTTGTACGTTTTTACTTATGGAAATTGAAAATGAAAATAAAAGATACATATTTACATTATGTATGTCTGTATTTATAAGGATTGGTTACAACACAGCTGGCAGTCTTCTCCCTTCCTTTAGTTTGAGCACGTACCATGTAAAAAACGTATAAGGATTTATATAAAAACCAACCAAAGGCGAATTTAATTATTCCTTGTAATATATGATTTTTTTTTCACTTTTGATGCTAGTAAACTTATAGTCATAAATTTTGGAACTTATAAGTTATAATTTATTGGAAATTGAATACTAACTGAGTTTGTTTTCTTGTTTGTTTTGTTCTGTATACAAAATATTAAGTTATAGGTATGAATTTATAAAAAAATTATAACGAATCCGTTGGAAAATTTATGTTGATCATGACGTATGAATCAAATACCTCTTCTTTTAAATAATTCTATAACGCAACACGAATATTTGTTTTTGCATGCAAAAGAAATCATGTACAAAATAGACTTGCATAGTATTACAAATTTTGGCTCAATAGTTATATTGCAAGTTCTTCCTTAGGAATATTGCTACCGAAATTCAAGGTTTTTAATTACCTTGACAATGGCTATGAGGTACTTGTATAGTACTGAAATAAAACTGGGTAATCTTCACAAAATCAAGTTTGATTCATTACAATTGGTAATTTTTAACAAGGTGCAGAATACTAAGCTATCTTATGTAAAATCAAAATCTTACAGCATTATACGTACACCTTTTAAAATTGTAGATGTAAGGATTTTCGTCCTTAGTTTACCGCCTTTAAACAGTTGTTAACATACTTGCTTGTGTGGAAATTCAATTTTTTTTAAAAGCAAAAGGAAATCAAATTCGCTTTCTAAATAATTTGAGAAAATTAATTTGTGTTTACCATTAAAATTTAATTTATCTTTTCTTTCGCTTGTTTTATCAAACATCAACCCAATATACATATATAAATTTTGTGCTTTATTATTTAAAAGGATTCGTCATGATTTGTCACAATTCTTTTTAAATCAATTTATCTCGAAAAAACACTCAGACGGTGTTTTAAAAAACCGTGGGTTTCTTTTCTTTCTTTTCTAACCTTAAATGTAAATATTTTTTTAGGATTACAGACACTTTTTTTTTAGTATTTGTTGTTTATTTCATTTCCAATTTTTCCAAAGGTTTTGCTTTTTTTATTTTAGTTAGACATTGTGATTTCTTTTGCTTCGGTACTGATAATATAAATCAATATTTGAAAATAAACCCCAAAAAGCAAGAAAAAAACAACAATTGAAGGAAATTTGAAAAAAAAAGAAATAAAAAAACAAAAAATTCTTAAATTTAACTGTTAAGTTTTCATGCGTTTTAAAAGGTCTACATTTTCCATAATATTAAAAATTCGAAAAGAAAATGGAAAAATAAATAACATTTACAGATAAATCTTAATGATTTAGGAATGAGTGTTAAAAGTCACGAAATTTACTCAACAATTTGACAACTTTAAGCTTAAGAAAAAAAATTCATTTGATGTTTTCGTTGTTTTTGATTTCATTTTATGATTTCATGCGTATTTTTAAATAGAAAAAATATTTCGATACTCAATACAACAAGGAAAACTTTGATATTCCCAATATAAAGTGCCAAACTACCTTTGGAAGAATCAGAAATCCAAAAATTTAAAGCAAAATAGAAATAACGAAAAGAAAAATTTCATATAATGCAATAATTTATCTTTACATATATGAAACTGTGTATGCCGCCATTGATTTACTCATTTACACAGAAACTATTTTGATATTACTTTACAAAAATTCAAAATTGAATGGGGTTTATATTCGACCATCCTACGCTATTCTACAAGTATATTTGGATTACTGCTGAAAGTTTTTTTGAAATGGTAAATATTTATTGAGAATAGTTTCAGTATGTAACAGTCAAAGGTTTAAAGTATTTAATTTTAAATTTTGTTTAAAAAGGAAATTCTGTTAAGACACGATTTCTGATTTATGCCAAGCCAATATTTGTTCGTCATAGGTTCAGACCATGTCCGCTCGTATGTAGACTTTTCTTACAATTTTTACCTGTATTTCATCTAACACTTCTGTTCAACAATGTGAAAAACAAACACGATTAAGTATAAAATTTAAAACTACACTATCGCGAACATATTGGTATTGTTAGACTTGCTAGTTACAATACGATTTAAAATACTCTGACAACATTGATTTTTAATTTATTAAAAGCCGATTGGGTTTCGAATGGGAAGTAATATGTGGTACATAATAAAATATTTTATTTGTAATGCAAAATGAACATAAATTTTTTTTCTGTGTATCTTATGAGCGCAAAGTACACTTGTGAATCATATAATAGCTTGATAATAATATGCTGTATGTATGTGTGTGCAATTAGAGAAATTGTAGAGGGTACAACAATTTTTTTTTCTTTTTGATTAGGGTTCATTTATTTTCAACTTTCATCTTGCAAATAATAATTCAAACGCACAAAACGGTATTTCAATTCAAATGAATGTGTAAGCACTTTTACAAAAACTTTTTCGGCAATATTAAAATTACATAATATTAATTTAATTAGATATGTGCTACGTTATTTGCAACGGGGAATATGTGCTTATTTCTGTGCATCCGGTAAAAGTATAATAATCATATTCTGTTCGCCGGTGAGGTAACACTTAAATGCTTGAATGGAACTAAAAATTTAAATATGCTTAATGGGAAAGTTTTAAAAATAAACTTCATTATTGTGTTACGAATCAAATTAGCAGACTGTGATATTAGTGCTGTACTATACTGTTATGGTAGTTTTGAAAAAGTTTACTGTACAAGCTGTAAATGTTTGACTTTTTTTATAAGAATGCGGTTCGATAATGAAAAACACAAGTTCTGCCACTAAAAACGTTGGGAATTTTTCCATAACTGTAAAAAGATTCTTTAGCCATAATCGAAATGCTCGTGTACATCATATACTTTGAAAAGTAACAGCAGACTGCCTAAATAAAATAAAGTATTTGGCCAATTTTTTAACAAAAAAATATGAAGTGTAAAACTATGTAAGTTGTGATGTCATGTGGATATTTCATTTATTTTGGCGACATACAAACTTCATAGACCTTACCACTATATATATTAAAAAAGAAAAAAATCAAATGAAAAATTAAAAAGTGGAAAAATTGGAAAACACAAGAAAAAAGAAAACAGACTGCAAATAAAAATTTTCTTTCCCATTACATTAAAGTTAAAAATTTACTAAAAACCTCGTATTAATTTTTTGTTTAAGTTTGTGAAAATGATTGTCTGTCTATTATTTGTTTTTGGGGGTGGAGTACTTTTGTTTTTTTTTTTTCTATCTTCAACGGGGAAAAATATTAAAGAATAATAAATGAAAATGAAGCAGCAAGAATAAACGCAATCAAAAGTAACAAAAAAAAGAAATAGAGAAAAAAGAAAAATAAAACAACAACAGAGCAAAATACTTAAGCTCTTTTACCTACCCCAGTTTGACACCATATAGATCCTTTTTACATAAATTACCATATAAATGAGACTTGTTAGTATTTGAGTTCTATTTCTTCTTGATTTATTTTTGTAGTTATTTTTCTCCCTTTGTTTTTGATCCACTTTAGCTCTGCGTTCGTGTTCTATTGTTTTTTTTTCTCTTTATTGCTTTTTTTTTCTCTGTGTTTCTTACTCTGTACATACATATACATACTTATTCCAATTTCAATTTCAATTTCGAAATTTGCTTTTTCTTTTGTGCTTTTTATTATTATTATACTTGTTTAGTCGTTGAATATCCAGGAAAAATTTTCTCCTAACCTTATAATATGTAGATATAACAATATCTTTGTACATATTTTGTAATATGTATATATAAATATGTACTTGAAATTGTAAAAAAGCGTATGACTATTGTTTTTCAATTATATTTCAAAAATAATGGTAATCACAAAAATAAAAACTAAAATTGCAAAAATGACAACAAAATTGTGACGTTATAAATATTTAGATATAAATTTAATTTAAGTGTCATATTTATAAATTTATAAGATAATGTTATTTTTGGATAATTCAAAGAATTGAAATCTGCCCCTTAGGCTTAGACTATTTTCGTATTCTCTATTATAATCCAAAAATATGGTAGATTCGAGTAATGTTATTCATATTTAAGATACATAGTTTGTTCTATAGTATAGCAAATTCAATTGACAGTTTAAAAGTATAAATAAGTATGTAAGCATAATATGTATAAACAATAAATTATAATTATTTTGTGCCTTGTTGGAAAATAGGTACATGAATGAATTTTGGATCTTTATCGCTGTTCCCTTAGTCTAACCTTGTCTGGGAATAATATCAAAATTCACATTTTCCAGAATAAACATTCATCTTGAATAAGCATTAGTAGACAAAAAGCCAAATTACATCTTAAAACTTCTAAATGGATACTAAAGGATAAATTCAGCATAAATCAGCACACTTAGAAATAAAATATTTTCAATTCTTAAAAGTCTTGTTCCTACATATTATAAAGAAATGCTGCAAATTTTTCTAATTACATATTCGTGTTTTGTTTTTTAATGGTTCAGACTCCTTTAACAACTTTATAACTTAATTTAACAACTCAGCTGATGAGAATGACGGTATTTTGCAATGGAAATAAAAAAAATTCTGATTGAAATGAATGAAAACTAAAATTATTTTACTTCAAAGTGTAAACATGAATTAGAGAGTATGTCAAAATTTTAATCTTCACAATATTATTTCCGTGTTATTTGATATCGTTACTTAACATAATGCCGTGCTACGCAACTGCTATAGCGAAAAATGCAATATGTGTCAAAATATTATTCTATTTGGTTTAAAAGTGATACTTCAGAACTATTTGCAAAGCAAAATATTAAGATTAAATTTACTGCTACTGTTACGTAACAACGCAATATTAATTACAATAACGATATTTTCGTGACGCGTTCACATGCAATACTCGCTATCATGTTTCGTATTAGTGTGAAGAATATGCGTTATTCCACAATTTAGTACAAAAAGAATTTGGATCACCCCATTTATAAAGAAAATTTTTGATACATTTTATTTATACGATTTTCTTCCTATATTAAAAATAGTTCAGACGTGTATTGAAAAGGAAAGGTAAAAAATAAATAATAATAATAAGTTTAACGGTAAAAAAACAAAGGAAAACTAGAAACATTTGAAAGTAAATTTTTCTTTGTTTTTTTTTTTTTTTGTTTTGGTTAATAGAAAATTGTCCTCATAGTTATTTACATATTTACTTTATTTTAATGTCGTTGTTTTCGAGTTCATTCGCTACGTTCGTTCACGCAATAATCAGAATTATGCAAACATGTAGATTTGTATAGAATGTGTACTTGTATGTAATGTATTCAATGTACATTTTGGAGGGTTTATATAAGAGCTTTATAAAATTTTATTTTTATTACTGTTGTCGCCATTTACCTATATTTTTGTTATTTGTTTGTGGTTTCCTACACACTGCGGGGTTCTCTTCTAATGATTTTATATAGGAAAATGAAATATCCATTGTATACGCACAATATTTACAGAATACACAATGAGAATCGGTTATGATTTTACAGGATTATAAGTGAAATAATAAAAAAAAAAAAGAATAGAAAGAAAAAATGTGAAAAATAATTTTATTGTTATTTATTGTTTATTACCATCTACACTCTTCGTATATAAAACACCTGTAATAAAGGATATTTAAAAATGTATTACAGTAGTCTCATTACGATCATTGTAAAAATTGAAATTTAAATAAATTGTATAATTTACATTAAATTCAAAAAATATACATAATATGTAAATGGCTGTATTATGTAAATAAAATATTATTAGTCACCATATTATCAGTTCAAACAAAAAAACAATATACACGATAATATGTAGATTGCTTTTTACGGAACAAACCGATACAGGACTTCTTAAAAACTATAATTTATTGATCGAAAAACTTATAAGAGGTTCTAAAACAGTTAATTTTGTAACCTAAGGATCATATTTTTAAGCATAAAACATCATGTTTGACTAAAAATTAATGTTGAAGTGACCATTTTAAATTAAGACAACTAACATCAATAAAGGACATGAATCAGTAAAAAAAGAAGAATTTCAATTTAAATGATTACTCGCAAATTACTTAAGTCTTTTCTTGAATTTCCTTTAATACTGTGCTTTGTAGTTCTTTATTAAAATTATCTATACTTTCATATTAGTTCTTATAAAAAATTATGCTGTTAGCTCTTATGTAAATATTTATTGTTTAAAGCTTCTATGATTTTCAAAACTGAAGCTATAAGATAAAATATTTTGGCAAGTAGAAATTGTATGAAATTAAACGATAGTATTATGGTAAAGCACTTACTAAAGAACCGTCTTATGTTGTGTGTCATATTGAGATCTAATTATAGTAATTAAAAAAATAATTTAAAAGTTTACTGTACTGTTATCAAGTCTCATAATAATTTTCACGAAAATCACCTTATCCAAGATAATAAAACTGAGGTGCAATCATATGATGCAACAACATCCTCTTTAAGGATTAAAAGCTATCATCTATTTACAGAAATATTTTCTTGCATTATTTGTTTTAGGTGTCCAAAGTAAACAACACGAAAATATAATACGAGCAAATACAAGGACAAAATTCCTTATTTGCACTTTAAAGTCTATATAATAAGGTCCTTAAATATTATTTCATACAGCAAGAACTTATAGTTTGCAATTGTTATAATTTGCCGTAAATTATGCTTCCTTCTTTATAGATACATACCTACATATATGTTTGCATTTCATTTTGTTTTGTTTTAAAATTTAACCTTTACATACACAATAACAAACAACATCGTGTGTAATTTTTCTACATAAATGCGAATTTCCATAGCATTTTTATTATTTTATTTTTATTGCATTTTTTATGAATGCTATATTTACATGTACATACATATGTATGAATGTAATGTAAGTGAATAATATTTAAATATTAAAAAGGAGATAGTTATGAAAATCGCCATCATGTAACTTTTTCGCAAAAATTTTTATTTGCGTTGTAATTAAAATAAACAAAAAAGCACAACAAAAACAAAAAAGGATAAATGAAATTGTTAAATTGCGTAAAAATTTTAATAAGTAATTTTTACAATAATAAGCAAAATGCACTTCGTTTTTTCACAAAAAAAAAAAAAAAAATTATTGTAATAAAATAACCAGTTTATTGTATGGTGAAAAGGAAAATTATAATAGTATAAAAACGAATAAATGCTCGTATATTTTTAAAAAGGATAATTTAAAATTCATTTATAATTTCCTTTAAATTATTTAATATGTTGTGCACATGTCATACATATTTTAATTGATATTTTATAGTTTTTTATTTTTTGTTTTTTGTTTTGTGCTAAAGTACATAATATTTTGGAAAAATGTAATTTTAATTTTAAAGTAAAATATTTTGTAAATTTAATAATTTAATAACTATGGTAAAAGAAATTCAAATAATTTTAAATTAACTTAAAGCATTCGGATGTGTGCGGATTCGCAATAAAAGATGCAATTTGCACAATTTTTATCTTATGTAAACTTTATGAACATAATTTGATTTGAGAATATGGAATTCGATATTGAGCAGTAGTATACGAGTACTTGTTTATATCTGAATCAAATTTCTAGCTTTTTCGTTACGATACGAGTATGATAACGTTATATGAATAACGTTATCATATGGCCTATTAAAGAGCACTTTTAGCTTTAACAAGTAAAAATATTGTTCTTAAAGCCGCTCTACTATATTGTGAATTACTTATTGAATTACTTTCATTCCACATTAAAATATTTCATAGCTTGCATTTATTTAGAATGAGTTAAGAAAAGCGATTATATTTATTTTATTATACCCTGCACTTCGTGAAGGGTATATTAACTTTGGTATGGAGTTTGTAACTACTTGAAGGAGTCATCTGCGGTATGAACATATATATATATTCTTGCTCAGCGTAAAATTCTGCGTCGATTTAGACATGTCCGTCCGTCCGTCCGTCCGATCGCACGATAACTCAAAAACGAATAATGCAATCGACACCAAATTTTCACAAGTTTTTTCTTTTGTGCCAAGGACGAACCCTATTGTTATTGGACTAATTCGAACAACGGGCTCGGGTAGCTGCCATACAACTCCAAGAGTTTATTTTAAATATTTCAAAAACTAATAAAGCTATAAATATAAAATTTTGTATACATGTGTCCAATTATATTCTACATATGGTCTAAAAATTATAATGGGATAGCTGCACCGGTTCGGGTGGCTGCCATACAACTCCAACAGCAAGTTTTTTATATTCGGCAAAATAATAAAGTCAGATTCATGAAACTTGGCAGTCATGTGTCCAATTATACGTCAAATATATTTCTGAAGTTTTAGAGGAATTGCTTGACAGGTTCGGGTAGCTCCCATACAAGTCTAAAAGCTTATTTTAAATATTTGGAAAAATAATAAAGTCAGATTCATGAGACTTGGCAGTTGTGTGTCCAATTATAGGTCAGACATATTTCTAAAGTTTTGGTGGGATTGCTTGACAGGTTCGAGTAGCTCCCATACAAGTCTAAAAGCTTATTCTTAATATTTGGAAAAATAATAGTCAGATTTATGAAACTTGGCAGTTGTGTGTCCGATTATAGATTAGATATATTTCTAAAGTTTTAGAGGAATTGCTTGACAGGTTCGGGTACCTGCCGTACAACTCCAGAAGCTAATTTAAAATATTTGGAAAAATAATAAAGTCAGTTTCATGAAACTTGGCAGTTGTTTGTCGAGTTATAGGTCAGATATATTTCTGAAGTTTTGGTGGAATTGCTTGACAGGTTCGAGTAGCTCCCATACAAGTCTAAAAGCTTATTTTAAATATTTGGAAAAATAATAAAGTCAGATTCATGAGACTTGGCAGTTGTGTGTCCAATTATAGGTCAGACATATTTCTAAAGTTTTGGTGGGATTGCTTGACAGGTTCGAGTAGCTCCCATACAAGTTTAAAAGCTTATTCTTAATATTTGGAAAAATAATAAAGTCAGATTTATGAAACTTGGCAGTTGTGTGTCCGATTATAGGTCAGACATATTTCTGAAGTTTTGGTGGAATTGCTTGACAGGTTCGAGTAGCTCCCATACAAGTCTAAAAGCTTATTTTAAATATTTGGAGAAATAATACAGTCAGATTCAAGAGACTTGGCAGTCGTGTGTCCAATTATATGTCAGACATATTTCTGAAGTTTTGATGGAATTGCTTGACAGGTTCGAGCAGCTTCCATACAAGTCCAAAAGCTTATTCTAAATATTTGGAAAAATAATAAAGTCAGATTCTTGAATTTGGCAGTTGTGTGTCCAAGTATCAGATCAGATATATTTGTGAAGTTTTAGTGGAATTGCTTGACAAGTTCAGGTACTTGCCATGCAACTCAAAAAGCTAACTTTAAATATTTGGAAAAATAATAAAGTCAGATTCATGAAACTTGGCAGTCGGATGTCCAATTATAGGTCAGACATATCCGTGAAGTTTCTATAGAATGATTTCACAGGTTCGAGTAATTGCTACACAATAACGAAAGGTGCAGGGTATAATTCAATCGGTTTATACCGACTGAAACGTTTTTACTTGTTTTTTATTTTATTAATTCTTTATCTCATGAGAGCCCAATCGCTCGTATAGAGTGTATAAAATTTACATTATATTTTTGATACATGGAATTCGCCTTTACTTTTATTAGTGGAATTTAAGAGAGGTTTGCAGTTTCGGAAACACAAGGTGCCGAAAGTTCGAGGGGGTAGAGGTGGAAAAAATTCTAGATAATAAATAGATATCTACAACTTTCTGTTCAGGAGAAAAACAATATTAAAAATTTGAAGAGAAATTTAGATAGCGATTAATTTTAAATCAAAATAAAATTTTCTGAGTCACTACTGATTTTTTTTTATGAGTAATACAAAATAAATTAGTCACAAAACGCTTTTTTTTGTTTACACATACAATTATAAGTACAAGAAGTACATATGTAAGTACATGTAAATAAAAAAACCTAACAAAATGAATTTAAATCAAGCCAATGGTTTGTAAAGCAGAACTTTTCCTTTAAATAAGTGAAAATAATTCTCTTAATAACAAATGCATGTCATTTTCCGTTAGCTTTTCACTTTTACAGAAATTTGGAAATGGTTGCAGTTTTGAAAATATAAGATGCTGAAAATTCAAATTTTACGAATAATTTCAACGGATATTTTATAATTTTGATATTTGATACTGTATTACGGTAGCAAAATCCAGTCACTACTTTACTTGGTTTGTGGAATTAAAAAAATATTTGTGGTTTCGCTCAAATTTTTATCTCTAAGGGTGTGAATCATTGAATAAATTAATAAACATTTTGTAATTCAGATGAAACGTGCAAAGATAAAATAAAAAAATTGTGTACTTCAACATTTAAAACTTTCTCTTAATTTCTGGGGAAGTTTCAATTACACTTCCACATATTGGAGTAAAGAAGATTTTGGCATCTAGAATTCGGACATATAGAAAGAACTTTGTTTTAAGAAACATTATTATATCTGAGCATCACGCGAATCTATGAGTTATACATCGAACCTTAAACTCAATTGTCATATTTTAGTAAATGTTTTATTTCAAATCCTTAACCGGGCACCATAAAATATACAAAAATGTACTTCTAAAAAACTCATAATATGCTCACAAAATTTGTTTGCGATCGCTAAAGGATTAGGTTTTCCACGCAGATAAAAAATAAGAAAATTTCATTAAAGTTTTAGTGTATTCATAAAAATTTTTGGAGAAGATGTTCAAATATTAACTGTATCCTATGCTTTTTACAGTTTGCTTTTATTACAGTAAAGTTGTACACATTTCGAAATAGCAAGATGAAATCTTTTTGGCAAAAATATGTTTGCACAAAATTTCTCTGGAAAAAGATTCTGAAGAGCCATTCTCTCCGGCATATAGGTTCAATCAAAATTTAATAATAGCAAGGATGTTGCAGTCAACTAATGGTTCTCTTACACAAGGATATACTCTTATGCCTTAATAACAAATCATTAGCAATGCAATCAAATCTTTACGTTTTTATTAATTTTTTGAAAATTATATCTTTGAAATTTGAATAGAAAGTTAATTATAATTTTGATATGCAATTTGACTTTGTGTTCTCTAAATAGACTTCGCTCGCGTCAAGTCATCAAATCGTCAAGTGATCGAATAAAATGTTTTTACAATTAAATTCTAATATTCATTTAGCTGTTTATTCTTTTCATTATAGTAAATTTAATTCTTGATTGAATATTGAATTTGTTTTTAATAATAAATAACAATATATTAAGGGTTTTTCAATAATTTAGTTATATTCTGCAGCTATACTATGTAGGTTGAGTATATCAGTACTTAAATCGTTATTTTAAATATTAAAGTTATTCTTATATAAGGGATATTCATTTCTTATGGTCTTCTTCATGAATATTTGAATATAATAAATGACTAAAGCAATTATTTCAATTAATAGTTGTACAGGTGTACACGAGAACATTTAGGTATAGATGAATACATACTCGTATGTGTATGTACGTAATGCGTAGATAGCGTTATAGTAATACAGCAATAGTCATAAAATATTACTGAAATTAACAAAAGGTAAAATACTTAGCATTATTTTAATAATAGAAATAGAAAAATTTCGTTAAATGTTTAATTAAGAAAAATTAATGAAAGAAAATTGCGAAGTGATGTAAATAGTGAGTATAAATAAATCATCATAATAAAATGGAATTTATGTGAATGTGGTATCTATACATCCACGTATAGACATTGCAAAATAAGTTTCGTTTATTAATAAATTTCTAATTAACATGTACTTACTTTCTAGAATTACTTTCTATAGACGTGTTTCTATTTTTATTTCAAATAAACACGAGACACACGTGTATTACAAAAATTTACTAAAAAATTAGCTTTGAGGTTTACGTAATTTATCAATGTTTTTAGCTTAGTAGTGAAAAATTATTTTCTATGATATAGGTTCCTATATATGTACATCACACGTTTATGAAAATAACATTCTTTGTTCTGCATCTTAATTTTCTTTTATTATGTAACCAGAGTTCGTAAATGAAAATCATCGATTAACTTCTAGAACAAGGAAATGAAAAAAATATGTGTTTTGAATAGAATGCATTCGATATTTATCTGAAAATTTGAACTTTTCTTCAACTATAGTAATAATTATAATGGTCTTTCAAAAATAAAAAGAGTAGCTGGTAATATTGTTATATGCTAATAAAATAAAGTACACACTAAATACGAAAACAAATTTAGGATTTGGTCTTATTTATAGCAGTAGGAGTAATTGATATTTTCTAAGCTACGACGAATCTATTGGAAAAAATAATTGTTGGTGCTTTTTCATTCTTCAATTAAAGTTTAATTTAGTGCTTTTAAAATATCACCCATTATTGAAAAATTATGAAAATATTTATTTTCAACGAGAATAAAATAAACTTTAAAGAAAATGATTTCGGAAAATTTTGTAATAATTTTATTGTTACCAAATAACTTATCCGAAGTTATAAAAAAATATAATATTTTAGTTTTTAATTTCCTCTAAAATAATATTTTTGATACAAAACTGTTATAGAAAATTTTTTTTCTTTTTTGTTGCTCACCAGAAAGCAGAACAAAAGAAACTAAAGAAAACCTGTTAAATATCGTAAATATGTATTCAGTTCCGATTCCCCGTCAGCTCAGAAATTACTCCCATCGTCAGGATAATCATTTTCAATTTCTTCGCTTAAAATTTTCAATACTTTTTCAAACTTGGGTCAGTTTTCACAAGAACTAATGAATATTTGAGTACTTATAATTTCAAAACAAAAAAACCCAGTTATTTTGATTGTTTGGTATATTTTGAATTATAGCATTCTATGTCAGGAATACCAGATACTAGTTAAATAATATAAGAGTTATAGAGTTAAATACAAGAGGAATATAAAATTTAAATTAAATGAAATTATTTGATTAATGTATTCTTAACAAGAATATCTGGAAGTTAATATTTTATAAGAGAAACAAAACATTATGCTTCCTGAAGAGTTTTAGGATGCATTCACGACATCAATTTGAATATGTTTTTGTTTTAGCTTATATATAAAATTCAATTTTCTAAAAGTTTTTTAAAAGTTTCTTCAATAGTATACAGGTCCTACCGTAATTAACATTATTTAATTGGTTTCGCTGCTTTTTTCTAGGCGAATCCCAATTTGCTTAGGAGATTATTATCCAAATTTGAGTTTATAAACCATATTAAAATGAGGTTTGAATTTTATACAATTGTAGTTCCATCAAATTTTTAAAAATAAGCATACCTCACTAATATTTAAATTGTATAAAAATTACCTGTTTCGTGTACAGTGTTGTGTTCTATTAAAGTTATGGTAAAATTGTAATTTTTGGGTAAGCCTTATAGTAATTAACAAACACATAATCTAATATTGTATATAAGCGAGCATTTTTAGTAACTATCTTTTCAACTATGAAGATTTAAACGAAATTTTTTTAACTCTTGTCCATACAAAACCCTAGGTGGGAAATAAATTAAATTTTGTTAAAGCAGCTAAATGTAGATACACAAAATTTTATTTTAATTATAAAAGTACAATTTTTTTCTCTCCACTCCAAGAAAAAGGGACAAAAACACACTCTTTATTATAAATTAAAAAAAAAAATCAATGAATTCTTCATTATTATCATTCCCTTACAATCTTATACATAAGATTCTGAGAAAATATGATTATATAATATAAGGCTATAAACTATCTATATAAACACGAATGCATGCATGTGTACCTAAAATACAATGATAAAAAAAAATCGACAATAGTAATTATTAAGAATGAAATTAATAAGAAAAATAAGCTTTACTCATATATTGGGAAAAATATTTTTGTATATGTATATGAAATATTGAATTCTTCCTTTTATATTATTACTTTAGCAGTTGATCCTTTTAATGGTATTAATTTATTTCCTGAAAATGTCAAAGAGCATTTTCTCTCCCTTGCATATATGTGGGTAGATATATTTATATATTTTTTATAAGACCATGTCTATACGATACTTATATAATTTATAATAAGAAGATAATGTTCGAGTTTTTCTTCCTTTTTTTCGTCCTAAATGAGAAATAATTCAATTATATAAGGATACGTTTTATTTTGATTTATTATCATTAATTTAATATAATGTTATTTTTAAAGATATTTTATTGATTTTATAATTTATTATATAAAATTTCTAAGAAAAATTAATATTAAAAACTATTATACTATATATAAATATATGTAGGTCTATATGTACACTTTCATATATTTCTTGGAATTTTACATTTTAAAGCTATTAAATTTAAAAAGTCTTATTTATAGAATTATTTTTTAATGAAATTTAGAGGTTGAAAGAAGTCATAGACAAGAAGCTAAAATATTAATTTTGATTTGTAATAAATGTAAGCTGCAATATAGGTAGCTATTTGGTGTCGATTTCAAAATGACTAATGATACTATATCAACGGCGAAATCGAAGGTAGGAGAGGTTTATGGAGGAAACATTAAAAACTAGACTAGCATTAGAACAACAGAAGAACTAATTATGGTAACTGCAGATAGGAACGAATTCGCGAACATAATATCCACTCTTGCTTAACAACATTTGATTCGCTTACATCCTATAAAGGATAATGGCAGCAGAGAGAGAGAGAGAGAGAGAAAATTATATTATTTTTTTGATTGTAGGGCTCAAAATATGAATAAATAATTTTGTTTCAATAAAACCTATAGTTAATAAATTTTTTTTTTAAATTCAATTAAAAACGTGAAAATTTGAACGTAAAAATTTGAAAAAAGTGCTTGTTAGTTTCACTCTGTCTGTCCGCCCGTGTACATATTTACAAAGATTCTACACCCTTTCAGATATAGAGCTGCAATTTCATATATTAATAGAACTTCATTTTCATAGAAGAAAACTTTTACCTATCTGGCCGTCTCCAAAAGTTATTTTAGGTAAGTAGTGAAAAATTATTTTCTATAATTTTTCTATAATTTTTAAAATTATTATCTAAATTATTTTCTATAGGGCCGAATAGCCCTTTAAGGTCCCAAGGACGTAAAAATTTCCTACCTCGATATACATAGCATTGTTAAAATTAACTATTTTTTAAAATGCGTTTTTTTTCAAATTTTTGATACCGCTCTTTTCTAGACCATAAAGAATAATATTCTGAAATTTTAATATTTTGAAGATATTAATAAATAGTTAATTTGTCTAGAAGAATTTTTTTTTCTACTCCAATCCCCTTTCAAGCTATCGCCTATTATAATATTTCCGAAAAAGGCTCTTCTAAATTTCTATAAATGCAGGCCGCCAACAGTCAAAATCTCATCCTTAAAAAAACATAATTATTTTTCCTAACACACTTGCCTAACCGTCATTTGTATTTAAAAAATTCTTTTTGAAATTTTCATAATCCTATGAATTTTTGACAACAGGACCATCATTCAACTCTGTGCTACCGTTACGAATCTGTTCTCCTATGTGCGAGTTATGAATATTTCATAGCTGACTATGGGGCAGACTATGGAACAATTTTATGTTGCCATATTACCATGATAAAATATGCAACATTTCAGTACTGTGTACTTTTTGTCTACAAAATTTCAGTACTTTTCAATAATTTATAAAATATGGCCAAACTACTATTGAAGTTGTACGGCAGTTACCGCAAGGCGTTAAGAAATTTCAACGATTTTTATTAAATACATTGGCCCTACTAATATATTCGTTTGTATGCCACAGCTTTTATAGTTTCTGAGATATAGCCAAATAACTTTTAAAGTTGTATGGCAGCTATCTATATAAATCACTTGTGAAAATTTGGTGAACTTAGCGCAATTAGTTTTTGAGTTCTGGACTTGGTGCCGAATCTCCAGGGCGTCTGAGTTACAAGGATTTCAGCGAATTTTCATGAAATTTCTACTTGTTCAAGTTTTTTTGCTCAAAGTTCAAGTTAAAGGAGTTGTTTCTTCTAGCATTAAAAGCAATAAATAAATTTGTGACCCTCAGGAGGATGAGAGTCGCTTCCTCAATTACGAGCAATAGCTTCCTCGTAGCAATATAATTAAATATTTGCACTTGTCTAAACTTTTTTATAAAAATATCACTTTAAGCTCCTAAACTTATGCAAAATTTATCGTATGGTATTATTTAAAGGAATAAAGAACATTAGATCTTAGTGCTTTGTGCTTAAAATTTTACAAAAATAATAAATAATATTTGCCAATCGAAAAAGGACATTTGGATTGTTTGGGGAGATTCAAATACATTTGTTTTTAAATCGGGTTTAATTTGAATATATTATAAATAGTTCTGTAAATTGTGTTTTTGTAATAATACTGAACTCCAATTTAACAGAATCTTTTTTTAAATTTTAAATAATTTTTAAATAAACGTAAAACATTGGTTACTATGTAAAGTAGTATAAAAAAATGTTCATACTGAAATAAAAAACTTAAAATCATGCTGCAATTACCCAGCATAAACTGTTCCACTTATGAAAGTTCCATGGGCATATTATTATAAATATACAAAAACAATTACATATGTACTTATGTATTATAAAAAGCCAAAAATTTAAACTTAAAACTTTGTTGTTCTTTAAAACGTTAAAATACGATAAAATAAAATATGCTGTGGTCAGCACATAACCAACAATATTGAGAGCCGTTCAAAATTATGGAAACCAGTCCTCTAACTACGTGTATTAAATTTTAATAAAGCCAGTAATTTTCCAGTTCCTGGTAGATGTTTTGACTCGTTTGTAATTCTCCATTCTTTTTAAAATCTTTTTTGGTTTCATTGTTTAACAGAATTTAGTTAATAAACATAGAGAAAGTCCACTAATTAACTTGTTAGATAAAGTCAATATAAAATCTAGGGTAGCCTATTGAAAACTCGATTTTTGACCTCCTGATATTTACAAAAAATTGTAATATTGACGGCTTTAGAAACCATAGGTAAAGTATTAAATTACTGAAAAAACTGTTGATCTTTTTTTATACTCTTATGTCGTTAAAAATACTAATTTTGATTGTAGTAAAAGTGCAAATATTTGTTCTTGGTTTTGTCGAAAATCTTGATAAATTCTTTTTTTGTCGGTTGGAGTTTGTCTGTTGAAATTCTAGAAAAGGTTTAATATGACATCGCATTTGCAAAACTGATCTAAAGCATTATAATTAATTTTTGGTTAGTAAAAGTCAATTGCTCTGTCCTACCATCTATAATAAAGTCAGATATATAAATTTTCATCAAAATCAGCTTTGTCACAATTGAGATAATCGAGGGCACTGCAGACTAACAGCGCTCCCATCTCGCCAAAAGCATTTTATTTTAATTCCTATGTCATTAATGATTTTATATCCGTTAAAAATTCGACATATGAATTCAGATTAACATCACATTGCAATACTTCCCATATTTTATGCAATTCGATTGGTAATTACAACACAACGAAGTGAAAAGTTTGAATTAGTTATTTAAGAATCTTCACCGCACGTAATTAGGTGTTTTCTAAATGACATGGAATTACGATAGAATGTCATGTCCTTAATATAATATTATTATCTTATTGGTGTGTAGTGTGTAACGTGGAGAAATTTTATTTTTATTTTTGCTTTAGCAAAACTTTTTCTGAAAGTAACAATGGAAAAGAAAAGTCAAAACCATTGATTGGAGAAGAGTTTAGGGGCAGAGGGAAACAAGGAAACTTTGTTTTTTTTCTTTTATTTACTGAACTTCAAAAACGTCTTCATATAGTTCTTTACATAATGGCAATGCATATATACCTATGTGTATATATACAAATGTGTAACTACTTAAAATTTATTATATTAATGTATGTTTATTTGTATGTGTATATTGAATATTAACATAAAACTCAATGTAATTAATACAAACATAAAAATGTATGTGTGTATTTATGAATATGAAATAGATATAAAATGATGTTAAGTATGTCAAAGTGTCAATTTTAAGGTGTTAAAAATAATTTGAAAAAACTTTTGAATGTGTGTATATTTAATGGTGTCATATAAATAAATTAAACTTACCATACTTGTGTAATGAACGTCAGAATTAATTTCTTACAGTGAAGATTATCTAGCGTAAAATAAATGTGAAAAATAATAATGTTAACATAAATTTTTATTTAAAAATTAAATAGGTTTTACACACATTCACGAAGCCCCTATATCTCTAAAATTTAAAATAAAATTAAAATGTACACAAGACTTGAAATTATAGAACATTAATATTAATTAAATAAATCTTAAATTTTGGGTTATACTTATTTTCTATTGTGCATAGGTGCCGGTGTTTGATTTCTGTTACTGAATTAAAAGGTAAAACTCCTTCGTACATGCGGTTGTCTATAAATTAAAATTTTAAATACATATACATAAGTATTTATTCCTTTATAGCAATTGAATCTCGTGATATAATTATTAAATATAAAAAAAAAATAATAAATAAAATATTTTAAATATGAGTAGTTTGCGTTTACCAGTATACTGTAGGCTTTTTATGTATCCGATTTTTAGTTTCGAATTTCTCTTTTAACAAAACTTATCTATATAAAAATTTTATATTTAACCTAAGCTTGGTCATTTATATGTCAAAGAAGCAGGAATCACGCTAAGATATTTCAAAAATTTTTTTGAAAGACTGTTTTTTTAGAACTATAAAATGCAACACTCACTCAAAGTCATTCCATTTTCAAGAACTGTTTTGAATTTTGTTCCGTTGATGAATTGAGTTCCCGACGAATATGTCTTTTGCAAAAACTGCCAACTTACAAACTGCTTAAAATTTATTAAAAATTCATGCAATAAAAAAGAAATTATTGCCACAATTCCATAAGAAATAATATTGGTCGCAAAAATACAGATTTTCTCACATAATTTAAAAATTTTGTAGTTCAAATACGCCTTTATAAATACATGACCTTCTGCTTTAGTAAAAGAATAATTCTCAATAATTTCCTACGGCACCTCTCAATATTTGAATTACGGCATATCTCTCAAACAGGCATATTTCTCAATAATTTAAATTACGGCAGCACTCTGGAAACAGGCAGTTAACAATAAACTTTTGAACAATGACATTAGTGTTCAATAATAACCATTTTCTATTAATATAATTATAATAAGCCGGTGTCATATTAAGAGAGTTCTTAACATAATTTAAATATTTGATCACCTTAGCAGAACGAATTCTTGTCGAATATGAGATTCTATTGTCCTTGACCAAATTCTATTGACAGTAAAGTAACACAATGTAACTTAATAAGTTTTTTTTTTTTTTGTTTTAACTTTTTTTTTTTTTATTTACCACATTTAATAAAGTCTTAGTCTATCTTAACCTAGAATAAAGTTAACAAAAACAAGGTTTATTTCTATATTTTTTTTAACATTTAAAATGTAAAAATTTTTTTTGTTAAATTATTAATAAAATTTCATTTGGTTAATTATTAATCTTTGGTTAGAAACTAATTAATTCAATTTCTCTTCGACAACACTCGTTATGACTCCTCTAACCACCAATATCTTCGGGTGATTAATGCATCCCTATCAGGTATACTCATATCATACTTCAAATTTTCTCCGTTAATATTCGCCGGGTCATAATCAATTATTTTACATGTAGCCCGTCTTCTATAGTGATATAGAATAGGGACATGCATTTGGTTTTGTATAAAACCATATCTATCCAAGTAGATAAAGTACTCAGGGGGAATAAATCCTGTGAGCAGCGTCTTTTTAATGTATTCTTCATTGTGGTAGAATATATGTGATATTAAACCATTCTCTGAAGTATTTAATGCTCTCTCATAATGCTTACGAATTAGTTTTATCATAAAACTATCGATTCTGTTTATGTTTGACACTTCGTACAAATATTTATTGGAGTAAAAATGTTTGTACTCAGTCTCCGGCTTTTTTGATTTGTTTATACATACTCTTATGCACTTTCTCTCAAATACCCTGAACTTTTCCATTAAGCTAGCGCTTATATTGTACCATATAGGAATACCATATGTCAACGTCGGTCTAACCAGGGTTTGATATGCTATTACTTTTACCCTTGTACTAACAAATTTATTGTAAAATAAGCGTTTGCATGCGAAAAATGCTTTATTACCATTTTGCAAGGTTCTTTTTACATGTTCTATATATTTTAGATTTCTCTGTAAATAAACACCCAGATATTTTACAGTTTCTTTATTATTTATTGTTACATTATTTACATCCTTTATTTTGAATTTTTTCCAGTTAGTTTTTAGGTTGTAATTCAAATGATTATACGTATCACGAAAGAATATTGTTTGGCATTTTGTGAAATTTATTTTTAACAACCATATTTTGCAGTAATCTTTTATTATATTAATCATTTTTTGTGTTTCTAGTTGTATTTTTTCTACTCTGTCATTAGCTGAATATATTATAATGTCATCAGCAAAAGCAATTGTGAAATTAGAACCTTTTAATCTGTTAAGCATATTTAATAATTCTAATATATATAAAGAAAACAAAATCGGGGAATTAACAGCACCTTGTTGTAGTCCATTAGGTATTTTTTTAACATTACCAACAATTACTTCATTATTTGATGTAACATAGAATTTATTGTTGCTTATCATACTGTGTACTAGATTAACCAAATGTTGGGGGAATTTTAAATTCAGAAGTTTCATTATTAATCCGTCGATCCAAACTGAGTTAAAAGCCTTTTCAATGTCCACGAGGCAAGCTCCTATCGCAGAACCATTGTTTATATACCAACATATATCAGAAGTTAACTTCGTAATCGCATGTATCGTACTGTGTTTATGTCTAAAACCAAATTGATTTTCAGGCATAATGTCATTTTCGCGAATAAAGTTACTAATTTTGTCATTGATTAAAACTTCGTATGTTTTACTTATACTTGGTAGTAAGCTAATAGGGCGATAGTTGTTAGGATCTGTTGGATCTTTGCCTGGTTTTTTTATTATTATTACTCTAGTTGTTTTCCATGAATTTGGGAAATATGAGTGATTAAGTGCGTTATTGAACAGAATCACGTATTTATTTATAATTTTGTCGCTCAAGTTTTTTATTATTATATTAGGGACACCATTCATTCCAAATGAAGTTTTATTTTTAAGATTTTTAATTATGTTTTTAAGTTCATTAAAATTTGTAAAATAGCTATTTATTTCCCTCTGTTCAGAAGCTTTATTATTTTCATTGAAATTCGTGAGAGTAATGTTATTTGCAGTTCTTGCTTCATTACGATTGTTGAATTCGCCAATTATATTTTTTATTCTATTATGCAAATTGTCGTTAGGTACTGTAGTTGTGTGTGTATTTTCGATGAATGAACCTAATAAGTTATATATATCCTTTTGATTTTTAAGAATGTATTTATTGTCGTTAGTTTTTTTAAGTTTTGTGTAGTCGATATCGTTTGATAATAGCAATGTTTGTGAATCTACATGTAATTGATTAATATTTGAGTAGTGTTTTGGTTTAAATATTTTATTGATTTCTGCAAACATAGAGGATTTTTTTGGAGATATTTTACTAATTCTGTTTTGCCAATATTTATTAATTTCATTTTTCAGTTGTTCCCTTATTAAAATGTTAACATTATTTAACAAGCTTTTCATAAGCTGTATTTATTGCGAAGAAAAATTTAAATTTTGTTTTTTGATTTTATGGATGTCGTTCATTAAAGTGCTTTTCTTTTTTAAAAGCCTTTTTAAGGTTGCAGAATAAAATTTTCTCATATTATTATTAATTTGCATTTTTGGTACCACTTCATCAATTGTTTTTTTTGTTATATTATCAAGTTTTTCTATATGATAATCAATACTTTTCGTGCTTAGGTTGCAATTATCGAAAATCTTATTAATATCATTTGAATATTGTAATTCAAAATTTATATCCAAATTTTTTTTGAACTTTTTCCAATTAGTACATTTGAACATAAAGTTGTTATTGTCTGGCAATTCTCTTAAAAACATTTCATTATTAGGTACAGAAAATTCTATTTTAATAGCATTGTGGTCACTATCATATGGTATTGTAAGTAATTTGTTGCCAGCATCGTGGTATTTTATATTTAGCCTTATATCAGTGAATACTAAGTCAATATATGCGTCAGAACGTGTGGATGTTGGTCCATCAGTTTTATGTACCATTAATTTATATGGAATACATTTATTTTGTATCCAATTATTTAACTGTACACCTCTTGCGTCATTATATGTATTGCACCAGTTGCGATGCTTGGCATTAAAATCACCACCAATTATAAAAAAATTATTATTGTTAGCAAGATTCAGCGTTTCAAAAATTTTATCAAATTCATCAATAAAATTACTCGAACTTCGGATTGGTGCATAGATGGAGATAATGAATAATTTTTTATTTCTCCCTAATTCGGCATATATTATACACGGTTCAATACATGTGAACTCATCAAAAACTTCGCTCCTAAATATTTTGTATGACAGATTTTTTTTTATGCATATGGCAACTCCACCACCGGTAATAAGACATTGTCGATCACGTCTGATCATGTCATAATTGTCAATTACTAAATTGTTGTTTTCATTTAGTTTTGTCTCGCTCAAACATATGAAATCAGGTGCAGTATTGTCAAGAAAGTGCATAAAAGAAAGTTTTTTGTTGTTGGATATTAAAGAATTTACATTAATTGATATCAGACTGTAATAATTATTGTTTATATTAGTTATATTGTTGGTTAGGTGTCATTTCGAGTATATTGCAAAAAAAAACTAATTTTTTCAGAATGTTCTTTAAGTTGTTTTTCAATATTGTTAAATTTAGAGTGAAATATTAATAAAGTGTTTTTTATATCTAGTAATATATTAATATTTGAATCCGTGTTGTTAGAATTATTAATATTTAACAAATTATCTTTGTGGTGATCAACATTATTAGATTTACTACAATTATTTTTAATTACATTTGCAAATGAAATATTTTTGTTAATAAAGTTTTGTGACAAATTATATTTACTTACGATTTTTTGCTTCATATGTTTTATTGAATTTTCTCGGGATTCAATTTGTTTTTTGTATGCTGGACAGCCTTTGTAGGATGCTGGATGACCGTATTTCTGACAACTAATGCAAAATAGTTTTTCTCTTGGGTCTTCTGGAGTTATTGTGCATTGCCCATTTGGATGATTTTTTCCGCATTTCACACATCGGAATTGCATGGAGCAGTTGGCGGCTGAGTGTGAAAATCGTTGACATCTGGTGCATTGTAAAATATTTTGTTTGTATATTTTTTCCCAGCGTACCATTTGGTGATCAAGGCCACGTATTTTTTCTATTTCACCAAGCAGGCTTCCTGGCGCAGCTTGTACTATATAATGTGGCAATTTTATTTCGTTTTTTAAGGAATATTTTGTAGTTAGCCGTGCTACTTTCTCGAACCTTGTGTTTTCAGTTTCATAATTTTTCAGGAGCTGTAATATTTCTTCTGGAGTGTACGAATTATTCAAACCTTTTAATATATATGTGATTTTCTTCTCTTTTTTCGGAGTGAATGTATAGTGGTCAATGCTGGCTTCTTGAAGTAATCCGCGTGCCTTGTTGAAATCTTCAATATTGTATGTAAACACTGTAGCATGTGTATCATTGTGTTCTTTAACAAGGAAATTATTTATATTCAATTTATTTTTATTTAAATTTTTCAATTTCTTTATATCAGTATTAAATAGATTGATGGGTGGCATTTTTTTGGTGATCTTGTTTTCTTTTTTTGCTGAAGATACCTCAGGTGACATCTCTGATTGAGTGTGTTGAGCTTTTTTCTTTTCTTTGCTTATTTTGATTGGCTTTTTTAGGTTATAAGGATCAATTTCATTATTTAATTCTTCAATGCTCTCTAAATCATCTAGATCGTTATCTTCGTTACATAAATCCATTAAAGGTGAGTAACGATTTCCCCTTTCTTCGTCATTTTGTTTTGATGTTGATGGCAAAAATTTTTGTAGTAATTTTTTTAATTCCTCATTTTCTTTTTTAAGTTTATCCAATTCTTTTTTCAAAACATTTTCCTCCAAACGATTTTCAAATGCTTTACGTTTTTTGGCTTCTATTTCGTTTTTGTCGAGCAAATCACACAGCTTTTCATTAATTGAATCCTTTAATAGCGCTTTTTTCTTTTCTTTTTTTGATGGCATGATTGCTTAAAGGATGCAATCAGCACCATTAAATT
Source organism: Condylostylus longicornis (assembly GCF_029603195.1). Classification (NCBI taxonomy): domain Eukaryota; kingdom Metazoa; phylum Arthropoda; class Insecta; order Diptera; family Dolichopodidae; genus Condylostylus; species Condylostylus longicornis. The sequence goes on along the minus strand of NW_026578017.1, from coordinate 6,025,817 downwards.
TGGCTAATAAGTATTTATGTACCACGTTTTTTTTTCTTTGTGAATAGTAAAGACACAAGAAAAAAAATTAATGATAGTTTTACAGTTTTCCTTGTTTTTATTCACTGTTTCAAAAAATTTTTTTACTTTTTTTAATAGCTAACTTTAAATACACGTCTGAAGAGTATGAAAGTCAACATGAGAATCACTTAATAAGTTTTGTTTAATAATCTCTTGTTATTATTAAAAATTTGAACTTTCTCCCAATATCGTTGCAATAACATAATATTTTTGTGTTCTACTTATCAAAAACAAAATTTTTAGTAATATTAAAGCGCTTTGTCAAATAAATAGAATAATATGGAAAGACGTAAAAAGGACAAAATACAAGATGGATGACAAAAACAAAAACCAGAAAAATTCACAATAATATTATTAAATTTATTATAAATAGCAAAGTTTTGGTTAATGAAATTCGTATTGTCCTATTCAAAATCTTTCATTACCCAAATATTATTATATAAATTATATAATAACAAAAAGCAGATCAAAGCAAGGAAAAATACACCAAAAATATAGAACAGCAAATTATTAACTAACCAAACCAACAACAATTTTCACAAGTCACAGGACTCAGAAGTAATTATATTTGATATAATCAAAGTGTACATATACCTACCTCTACAGCAACATAGGGCAGTGTAGCATAAAAATTGTCGTCTTGTTTTCTTTTCGTTTATATAAAGAGAACTACGTATACACAGATTAAAAAAAAAGTGTAAAAAGGAAAAACGAGAACATTAATAACCAACATATAAGAGGAAAATTTTTTGTCCTAAAAATTAAAAACATAAAAAATGAGCATAATCTCAAAGAAAATCTCATTTCATTGCGTTCAAGGATCAAGATATAATACATTCATTCCACTACTATACACGTGGTTAAAACCATGGTCTTATATAGTTTTCCTATTTTTTCTTATATCTCAGTAAGTATATGAAAAATAAAAATAACTGAAATAGGAAAATCCTATCCAAATATTTTACTTTTTTTTGCGCTTTTGACAAATATATAATTAGTTATAAGAAAAGCAAAAATATTTTTCCGTAACATAGAAAGAGACAGAAACCATATTTTAGTAGAAAAATTTGATGTGAGCAACACCTAACCAAGAAGACTGTTAAAGTGTTGCATAAGATTATGAGAATGTCGTTTGGTTTCAAAGGCAGTAATGCTTTGGTTTCAATAATTACAGCTAAAACATTAAATTTCAAGGAGACTAGTTGATTGTTTCTCTGTTTATATGCAAAAATGTATATTCGGTTAGTATTAAGTGTCCACTTACTGGAATCCGATTTCTTTGAAAAGTTAGGCGACTTGTTGCATATAGAGCTTATATATAAAATATCAAACCTGTTTAATATTTTCTTAAAGGTGATGGGATGTGACATATCGCAACAGTTGATTAAACTATCCCATATCAAAAATAAACTCGGATATAAATTTTTATGAAAATCAACATACAAAATTTGGTGCAATCACATAACTTTCCCCATGGTATGCAACGCGGTCGAAAAAAATATAGTAATTCTTGTACAAATGAACAAAACTAAATGCACATACAATCGTACGTTATATAGAAGCAACAAAAAATGCTACTGAACACAAGAAGTACGGTGCTTTATGAGAATATATAGAAAATATCGGTAGGTATATGAGGACGATGTATAGAAAAAGGACGGTGGTCAAAATGTGTTGATATTGTTTATGGGGTCATATAAAAAGATCAGATAATTTTCTCAATTTTTGTTTTACTTTTTTGTGCTTAAGGATATTATTTTTGTATTTTAGTTTTTTTTGTCCTTTTCTCCTTTTTTTTTTCTTTTTTTATATAAATAGGCTATATATGTTTTTCTTAAATCGCAGTGATTCTATTTATTTTTAGTTTTATTTATTTTTCTCATCTTAAAGGAATTTAGGGGTATTATTAATACTTGCTTCTAGGCTTTAAATTCTTTATTACAAGTTTATAATTGAGTACCCAGCTGATGAATCTTCTAATTTAGAATATAAATTTTATAATTACAGGATGTAAGTGAGATAAGGTCAGATTAAGTATTCAATTTACTTGTTGTAGGTGAACTTGCAGATATAGTTCAGATCCCTTTATCTTATTATTATAAAGTAATTAATACAAGAAATATTTTTATAATAAGCTTAAAACACAGTCTCTATATTACTTTAGCCCGTTTAAGAAACAAACATTTGTGAACATTACATTATAAATTTTATGGTTTTATTGCGTGTTAGAAGGTGGTGTATTTTATAAAATTCAAGAGCAGTTGATGTATATCATAGGCAATGAAGCCAATCAAGCATAGTAATGCAATGATTATAAACATAGTGGCACAATAACTCAGTCATTGTAAATGAGATTTGCTCGACAGAATTTGTTCAATTAATTTTGTTTATAGACTCATTTCAATCTCATTTCAAGTTCTATGGGTTTTAAAAAGAACTTTAATAAGAAAAAATTATTTTACTGACCTCATTACCAATCATCAAAAAATTATTAAAAAATTAGTTCTTATAACAAATATAAAAATTTAGAACATAATTTTCATTTGAAGCATTATGGCTGAGATTAGTTTTACTTAATGCAAGTGCGCTTCTGTATAAGTATGATTGTAAGTTATTAGAAATCCAAAAATTCTTAATAGGTTTCCTATAATTGAAACATGAGATTAAAATGCACTGTAAATAAAAAGCCTACTTAGCTGTTCATTATAGACTTACTATTAAATTTTTGTAAGATTTCTTCGATACTTTTGTTTAATCAAATTTACAGTCAAAATCTAACGGAATTTAGGCTTAAATTGTCAAAGAGAAATCGAGTTATTTTACAAACCATTTGTTTGATCGGCTATAGTTTTGGTTATGACACAAATATCAAATGTTAAGAAGTAATAGACGGCAACCTTATTGATAAATGTGAAAAAGAAAATATATTAGTCCTTTTGTATATATATATTTATATATATGTATACTTACATTTCCTTTAACAAACTTGATATACCAAAAATATTATTATTAAAGAAGTATTTTAATATTTCCTTATATTTTCCATGACCCATGTATGTACTATGGTTGCTAAGATAAAAGTTAGATATGTAAAGAGTAATAAACACATACATTTTTATAATATATGTATACATAGAACCTACCTAAATATATGAAGGACAATTTTTTTGTTTTCATTCTTTTATCGTTTTGTTTATTATTTATTTTACCTAGTTTTGTTGTTATTTGGTAATTTTTTTTTGTTTTTATCACTCGTCCTTGATTATTTAAGAGAAAAATTTTAGTTTAATAATATAAAAATAAATAATATTAGAAAAAACACACGCACACACATAATTTTATATAAAAATATAACAAAGTACAGAAAAATACAATATGAAAAATACTTGAGAAATTTTCTTTTTATGACAAAAGTTTTCCATTGGAAGACTATTCTTCATCTTCTTCTTAGGACTCAAGTCCTACAACTAAAAAAATTTCTGAAAAAAAAAACAACCTTCTTGATGTTGATGAATTTTTTGTGGTCAAAATAGATAATAATTTTCGTTTAGATGATCTCTGAAACATGTTAGACGATACGACACACATTTACACCCGAAAATACATTCTCAGAGAGTAGGGCAACAACAATTCTTAAGTAAGTGTATGGGTGGTGAAAATTGAAATAAATAGGTGGAAAACAATTTAAATTGTTTTATATTTAATATTTATATATACATATAGGTAGGTTTATATACATTGTTCCAGGTATAAAATATCGGTAATGGTAAGTGTAAAAATAATAGACCTGAAATTATTGTACAATTTAGGATGGACACTTATTATGTGTGTAAAAAAAATTTTTGTTTTTGTTTTTCAATTTTCAATTTTCTCAATCTTGTTACTATTTATTTGTTCTATACATACGTGTGTTTATGTATACATACTTATATAATATATTTTAAGGAAACTTTTACCTATATGGTGATTTTTAAAATACGTTTATCTGATACAAGGACACAATTTGTACGAGTAATAATTTAATATGGTGTAGTAAATAACAAGTGTCCCATTTGTTTTGCGCTTTAAATGACATACTAGACCCACCTTGCAACAAGTTTTTAAGGACGTTAGAAGGTATTTAAGTGGTGTACAAAATACAATATTCCTTTTTGAGTTATTCTTAGATGGTCTATATGTAATTGTTCCATTACCTTGAGAGTATTACAGGGGACTAAATAAATTAATTTGAATGGTTTGAAGTTATCAATTTGAAAGTGGTTTTAAGCTAAACTACTAAAACAAAACACTAACTACAATTAATAAATAAACAAAATGCAAGCCAACGTATTTGTACATACAAGGAAAGCTAAAAATTCTGAAACGATAAGTCGAAACAATTTTATGGTAGCTACTTGTATGCAGAAAAGTGTTAAGCTACATTATTGGTAGAAGACGAATATGAGTTTTTGAGGAATTCTACTTTTGTATTTTAAAGGCAACTCGCTTCAATCGCAAACAGTACAATATCAACAATTAAGGGAGGTCTATGTATATTGATATTTATTTATTATGAAATGGAAAAAGAAAGGGCTCCAAAATAGAATGCTGTGGAACACTTGGGTCAGGTAGAGTATTAGTTTTTCACCTATTAGATCATTTAGAAACCATATTACCTGACCTCAAAAATCTGTCAATCAACTCCAATAAAGCCTATGCTGTTTTATATATGCAACAGTGTAATGTGATCTAAGGAATCTGAGGAGATTTAGGAGCGTTTGAATAAAAAAAGATCTTTTTAATGGTACATGATTTTCATAAGATAGCAAAATTCACTTTACGAAATTGCTGGCCACGAAAGTGGTGTCACTAAATTTGTGCGCTACCATAGTATATTACGAAGGCCCGTCAGCACATGGTCTATTTTTTGGAAGATTTTCACACAATTAGTTTAGATTTGTGGAGAAAATAAATTCTTGTGGATCTTATGTTCGAATACCTATATGAATTCACAAATCCTCGTATATATCGACATTCGAATCAACAATGGTACATCCTGTTCGTAATAACATTAGACAATGTATAAATGTCAAAATATGTGAAAAAAGGACAATTCCTTTGTATTATGCTCATATTAAATTTTTATGGCTATCATTATGGTCTGGTGGTCATCAAATAATTTTTAAGGAACTTGTTCTTTTTCTTTTTTATTTTTTTTCTCTTCTGTTTTTTTTTTCTTTTTCTTTTTAATGATATTGTTTTCTTTTCGAGGTTAAAGACAATTTACTGTCAATAATTTGTCATTCCTATAATATAGACTTTTTTTTATTAATGTTTTAGTGTTGTTTACATCATACATACATATACACACACATAACTATTATTACAGAAAATGGAAAAAGCAATTTTACGTCATGTTAAATTTCTAACGATTAACGATACTTTTTTTTATTATTCTAATGTAGAAACGTTTAATAATAATCATGTAAGGCCGTGTAAATCAATCATGGCGACTTGTAGTAATATATTTTTGTATATGTAGATAATATTTATGTGTGTTTTAAAAAATAAATTTTCAAAGATTTTATTAATTATTTTTAAGAACAAATGAGTTGATTTGAAAATTAAATGGTTTTGTTATTAATAAAATTAAAGCACTTTGTATGTTTTGGATGCCGTTACCTTCATTTCTTGTTAACATATTTTTTATAAAATCGCAGTTTGGGCTCTAATTTCTAGAATACAAAAAAGGTAAATTTTTGAATTGAACTAGGATACAAAGAAATTGAAAGTTCGAAAAACTTCCTAAGAATCCCCTCACATTTTATTTTTCCCATGTTGCACGTTCTGCCTCTTCTACTTTAGAACCATTCATTTTTCAATCCTTAGTAAGGTGATGTTTTTACTTAATTAAAATTGAAATAGTGTAATTTATATAGTTAAAACTATAGTATCTATATAAAATTAAATCTATATAAAATTATTGGAATAAGCCTTAATTTCATATAAGTTCAACTCGTTTAAAATCACAAAATTTAAATGACTTTCATTAATTAATGAAACAAAATTAATCGAAAAATTGCATACATTTAGGATAAAGGGAAAAAAAATTAAGAGAAACGTTAGCATAGTAGTTGAATTCGATTGTTAATTAGTGTAATTAGTGGTTGAATACGAATAATTGTTAATTACCAAAGTGAGTTAAGTTTAATGAATATATTTTTCGACGGCATGACATTTGTCGTTTGGTTTTTGCTTTTATAGAAATTTCTAAAAGCTTTTAGTTTCGGTAATATGGTTCAGAAAAACAAATTGCAGTAAAAGAAGCCAGTAACTAACTGTGGTGAAAGATGCCATTTTAAGTAATTTCTGGGGCTATAAGTTTTAAAAGGGATGGAAAAAGAAAAAATTTTCTTCTAAAGCAATAATAAATTTCTAGTATAAATCTATTTGTATTCAGCTTCCAATCTTAAAAGTGAAATTAATAAGCACTTTTTTCCATGCAAAATTTTTATTTTTACAAAGAGATCTACTGTCAAAGAAAATTATTGATTATTGCATTAATTAATTGGCCCACCTTTAAAATTCAAAAAATAAATGTTAACGAAAGAAAAAGTTTTCAAATATTTTTTAGTTCCTGTGACAAACAGTGTAAAGAACGTCAAAATTTATCAATTGTTATTAAAATTCCATTGCTATAGTATACAGTATTAGAAATTTACTTCCAAAATATCAAACGCTTGTATTATTAGACGCTTATTTATTCTTATCACAACCCATGTATTTCTTACGGCACATTGTTCGTGACATTGGTTTGTTTACAAAACAAATAAATTTCTATACTCTTAACAGGTTTCTTAAACAATGTGTCTGTTACATGTTTGGCCCAATATAGGATATCTTTTTAAAATTACGTATTTTTCATATAAAAATGTAATTTAATTGTGGTGCAGAAAAATCATTTAAAATACGTACGTTCAATGATTCTCATTAAATTAATTTTTCTCATTAATGAGTTACAAATGGAAACCCTTCATTGTAAATTTCAAGTAAATTATGTTTGTGTTGTATATGTATACATATATGTATATATGTAAGCACCTTGTATGTATGTACTATATTGTATGTAAATTTAATAAGAATGTATGCAAATAAATAAAATTTAATGTTTATCGTAATTTTTCATTTAATAAAAAATACATTTTTTCTTTTCTTATATTTTCAGGTAAGTGTCCCAATTCGCAACACAGAAAGAAACAAGATCATAAATTATTAAAAAAGAGAAAAAGAAAAACAAAATTTGAAGAATTTTTCCAGTAAATATTTTTTTGGCATAAACAACATAGTGAAAAATATTTAAGTCAAGGTCTAAATGATTTTTTTCGTTTTTTTTTTTGTAAATTTCACCCATATATACTCAAAGTAAAATACTTTTTAATATTGGAATAATTTTTTAAATGAGTCCTTTCAAGTCACGAGCACTAAAATCTCTTTGAAAGCCCTCTCAAAGTAAATAATATAATGATTACGTTAAAGTATTAAATAAAAATATAAAAATTATTACTTATACATGCTTATGCAATATGCTTTAATATTACATTTTATACATTTTAAATTAAATTCCCAAAATAGCTTATGTTGTTGTTTTTAAATACAAGAACAAAAAAGAGAAGAGAAAAACAAAATTACATAAAAGAATAACAGTAAAAGCAGAAAAAATTTATTATATCAATCTAAAAATGAAACTCGCGTAATTTGTGTTATTTTTAACTAAAGCTTTAATAATGTAAAATGGGATCCGAAATGACCGTCAGTGAAATCTCTTAATAGCCGACTGGTCACTAGGGGAACGAGTAGCAACAAAACAAAAAACGAAATACGAAAAATTAGCAAACCCAACTTCAATTCAGATTTTCTTTTTTTATTTTAATATTCATTTGGCCCTATCCTTTTTTTTTTGTTCATTATACAAAAAAATAAAAGGGAAATGAAAAAAAAAATAACAAATAACTTAATATTTTTAGTCTGTCCTTTTATTTTTGTTTTTTCTGTGTTATAATATGCTGGAGTTGATTACAACTTAATTTCAACAAAAGAGCATAACATCGACCAATATAAAATAAAAAGCATTAAAAATGAAAACAAAAAGAAAACAAAAATAAATTTTCATGTCATTCGCGCGTATATATTAAACGCGAGCGATGTTGATGACGATGATTGTGATAATAACGGGGCGGCGATGATGATGATTATGATGTCGTTTAGATTAGCAAACAATTTTTATAACATGTTTCACACAGGATATTTATATCCTTTCATTTAATGTTAATTTTTTTCTCTTTTAATTTCTTTTTTTTTGTTTTTTAGCTATTATTGATTGTTCTTTTTTGTTGTTTTGGTCTTTTGTCTGAACCTAACTCGAAAAATTCGAAAAGGAATTACTAAAGCGAATACAATAATAGCTATGTTTGTATTTAAGATATTTTCAATAAAAAGGATTTTTCTTATAATATTATTATTGTACATAATTTAAAGATTTTTGTTGCAAAGTCATGTTGTTATACATATAAGAGGATAATTAAGTCAGGGAATTAAAAATAATAATGAAAATGTCGTTGATTATACATATAATCAGACATAGTAAAAATGAAGCTTTAAAGGAAAAAATTATAATATTTTTGAGAGAGCATAAAGAAAAGGAGCTATTCTAAATGTTTCTTAAATGCGTTGAAAATATTTTGGAATCAGTAAATTACTATTCGCGCTCAAAAAGTTCATGATTTCTGTAAGCATTTAAAATTTTTTTGCTTTAAATTTAATTTTCAAATTGATTAATTGTAATCGGTAGTTTACGGAATTCGCTTTAAATTCTGACAAGCAAAATTTTCTATACAGAATTTTTGAATTGCATTTTTTGTATGTTTTTATTATTAATCATCACTGAAATTATATGCAATCTTACGCAAAACCCCGTGTATAGCCCATAAATTTATTCCAGCCCAAAATATTATGATAATTGAAAAAATCGTATTATACATAAGAAATTGTGTGCCACGAATCAAAATTACATATACAATCAAAACTACAATTGCAGTAATCTAGCGAAAGAGTTGCAAGAGAGAAAAATTCAATTTTAGGAAAAATCTCTGATATTTTCTTTTAATAAGCACGAAATTTCAATAAAATTTCTTGATTGCTATCTCAAATATGCTCAAATGCTTATGTAAAACTGAACCATAGTGATGCTGTAAAACTTGTCAACGATATTATATTGATGTCAACGATAAAAGTTCACTAATATCCATTTTATGTGACTAAATAAATCCTAATCCCCAGTTTAAGAACATTGTCAAATTTTAATATTAATATTGTATAAACTCGGAGAAATGCATTTCAATTGAAGTGCGTCTACCATAATTTCGTTTAAATACCATTCCACTACACATTTCAATTATTGTATAACAACTACATATACTACGATTTCAATTTTAATATGCAACAGAATTACTCGCTAATGTTACACTTTCTTCTGTATTCATACACGCACATACATGAAATGCAGAAATAATCATAAAATATTTGTTAACAACTTAGAAACCAAAAAAGCAATATGAAAAAATTTATATAACTGTGGTAGACGTAATATTTGTATACAAAAAAAAAACTTTAATGACTATATTAACATTCACGTGATTCAGGATACAAAATGATAGGCATTTTAAATATTTGTAGACTCCCTTAATGTTTTTCGATATTTGTTTTTAATGTCATTTACTTACACAATGCTACTATTGATTTTGATCCTTTATAGCATTATTTTTACAAAAGTTTTATGAAATTTTTACCTTTAGGTGATAATTTTATAACCTAAAATTCAATTTACTGTGTTACTTTTATTTCATGAGCAAATATTTGAACGTCTCTTAGAACATTTTGTTGGAAAGTTTTTTACATAAAAATTTCAATATTCATAAATTGATGGTTATCTGCAATTTTTATTGCTCTCTAGAGTAACAAAAACTAAAATACAAATTGCGGTGGTGAAAAGTGAAAGTAAAAGGAGAAAAAGAGTTAATTTTAGTTTTTAAATACGGATCTATTCTAAAATTCCTAACTATCTTTATTCGAAATCTTCTTCGGAAACTGAGATACCGTGGAGCAATTTTGAAAACGTGTCACAAAAAAAAAGTTTTAAAGACCCTTTCCGAACTTGTAGTAATTTTCAAAAAAGTTACCAAACAACTGATTAATTTTGTGAAACCTTTTCAAGGACATGTTCTGTTATTTGAAAATTTGCATGACCAATGTCTTCAAAAGTTACCAAACAAATTTTGTAGACATTTTTCATTACAAGGTAAAAATAACCATATTTTGCTGCGAAGTATTTTTTGTGAGGGGATCGATCTTATCATTTACAGTACCGATTTGCATACAGTAAAAATAAGTATCTTTAGCATTCCCAGATGGCGGCCTCAACAGCAGTCGCGTCAACGGAAAGACAGATGGACATGGCTAGATCAATTCAGATCCAACATGTGACAAATTGAATTAGTCCTTTTTACATGTTAGATAACTTGGCATAAAGAGAGAAAAGTGAATGTATTTATGCTTTTGTATACGCTCAATAATGTAGTAATTGTATGTGTGATTTTTCGAACACTATTTCTTCTATTGTTACATTAACATACATTTTTTTTATGAAAGAATGTTATTCTGATACATACCCAAGTTCGGCACCTAACTTATCTTTCTTTATTTTGGCAGAGAGCTGTATGCCTTGAAACTACTGAAGTAATAAGTACATGCTGGCTAACATTTTTGCTTTTCTAAACAGTCTTGCATCTAAAATTAGAATTTTTTTCAATTCAAAATAGATTTTTATGATTTTTAGGCGTTGATCTGACAATAATCATATAAGTGTATAATTTTTGATTTTGTTGACAGAAAATGTAAAATTAAATTAAAAATTTGGGCAGGAGAATTATTCTTCCATAAAGGGCTTCTAAGCAAAATTTGTTTTGTAATAAAATAATGTACTGATATTAAAAGTATACTAACATAAAAGTTTTTATACGTGAAACCTCTGTTAAACTTTTTTTCCGAGAAAATCTATGCTTCATAATTTTACAATTTTTATTTTCAATCCAAATTTGACAATTTCCTGTGGAAATCTCATTTCTAGTTTGAAAACTAAGAATGCTAACTTGTGAATTGAAATAAGCAAAAGATAATATTGTATTCTACATTTATAATATTCTTAATTTCAGGTATTCGCTTAAAAAATTTTTTTTTCTAGATTTTATTTTAAATTTGCAATGGATGTTTTAAAAATCTGGAAAACTGAACAGACATATTAAATTTTTCAAGTTTCACTTTTATTTTATAATGGGCAGCCTATGTCATGATAAAGATTCAGGCTCGGAAGCTAATAATTAACTAATTAAAACAATGTCAGGAAGCTAAAAGTAAATTACGCCGAAAAACATATTCTTCCAGTTTTCCCAAAGAAATTTCCTTTATATCAATAATCATTATAATTTTGAAAATTATACTAAGATTGTTCACGCACTGGCAAATCAATGTTATGAAAATTTTCCTTTTCTTTAAGAGGACATCTTAAAGTCATTTTTAAAAACACAGAAAATTTTTTTAAAATTACTGAACGAAATAAATGAAAGGAATCTTAAGTTTTTCTTAAAAAAGAAAACAACTACAAAAAACAATTGTATCAGTTATACAAATAAGAAGCCGTCAAAATTGCCTAATGCAATTTAAAATAAATGCAATTTTGTAAACCTTTTATTGAACTCTGGTTACTGCAGTAATCGTGACCGAATATATAATTATTATTACAGTAAACAGTACACAAAATAGCATATACATACAGAAGTGTTTAAGCCCTAAGGGAAGTTTTTGAAAAATGGCCATTTGTATGTCTGCTACTTTGTATATATGTAGACTTTTATAGCGAATTAATAGTTCGTTAGTTTCTCTGATACAAAAAAAAAGTAACAGTGCGAAATTTTTTCAATCACAAAACAACCAAAACAAAAATACACGTACGTATGTATGAATGTGGGCATTTAATTTATTTGTTTGTTTTTATTTTATTATTTTGTTATATAATATCGTTTCTATATTAATATACTACACAATATGTAATGTAGGTTGGGGGTAACTTTATAACAGTAAAGCTTTCATCCAGACTATCATTTTTGTATTTGATATTTTTTTTTGTTTTTTGGTTGCTGTTTGTTGTTATATGCTCGTTTGTTATTTGTGAACTGTTAAATTTTTATTTTCCACATTCACACACTAGTTATATTATTGTGTATATTTGAGATTGAATGTAATCGCCTTATGAAATCGCATTAAATCAGCCTGGAGGCTCTTTTTATTGTCGGTATCTTTTCATTTACGGTTATGTAAGCGAAAAAGACAAAAAAAAGTAAGAAAAGAAAAAAATTGTAGTAAGCAAACGACAATTTTCTATAATACCAGAATATATATAGGCATATAATATATATATATGTATGTATATGTATTTATAATGTACATATGTATGTACCTATACCACAAGTGAAATGATAAGTGATGAAGAGATATGAATTGTAGTTCATTGAGTAGAAGAGATATTTTTGTAATAATATGTAGAAAGAAATGAAAATTGAAAAGAGTGAGACAGAGAATCTAAAGATTTTTAATGAATATAAAATGATTTTCACGAATAAATTTTTGCTTTAAGGGATGATGGTGGTAAAAAGTTTTTCTTACTTATATTTTTTAACATCTACATCGCACAAATATTCTTTTTTTTTTTACATTTTTTTTCTCCAAATTTATTGTATTATGGTGGAGGTAAGGTAAGTATATAAAAAAGGTACATTAGAGGTGTATAAATTTAAAGATTATTTTGGATATAAAACATCACAAAAAGCAAAAAAGAAAATTCAGGAGGAAAATTGAAATTAATGCTTAAAGGTTGAAGGGAAATAAGATTGTTTAGAATTTTTTTATGCTTCTACATTAAAATCTTACATTTTTATCTATATAAGTATAATTTTGTAATATTTGCAATAAAAATGAAAAACGAGATATTGGGGAAATTATTTTTTTAAATAGAAATGTCTAATTTCTTAGATAAATAAAAAGCAATTGAAATTATTTTCTAAGGGAATTAAAAATAAATACTTGAAAAATACTCTTAAATGCTATTAAACAACGATAACTTATTTAACAAAATTTATTTATTCTGCAATTTGAAAATTTTTTGCTTTGATTTAAAGGTCGATTGTTAAAAAAAAATTTAAAGATTCTTAAGTAGTCAAAATAAAGTGTCGTGCTGTGAAAATTCAACTTCTTTTGAAAAGTATAAAAATTTTAATATAATAAATTTTTATAGTATCAGCAGTCATTACTAGACTCCGGAATATGCATAGTATTTAGAAAAGAATTTCTTAGTTAATAACAAAATTTATAAACGAAAAAAACACTGACTTTGATCTACTAAAACGAGTTTTGCTCAAAAAAATTAAATAAAGCTGCATTCAATCAAATCCACAGTTTGTAAAATTCTACAATTTTACGATTTCTTAAAAATTAAATCTAATAATTTTAAGTTCTAAATTAATTTGGAGAATTAATTTAGAACTTAAAATTATAATTTAAAAAAAATTGTTATCAACGTAAGAACTGATTGTATTTTTAATTAGTACAAAGTTACGTCAAACCACTGGTTTGTCATGAAGCACTTTTCCCTTTAACAAGTGAAAATTGAGCTTCTAAAAGCAACCTACTGATTACGACAATTAGTTTCAATGATATACCCAACTATGTATAAAACTATTGTATACAATTAGGATGAGCAAAAAATAAAAATGAAAAGAAGCATTAACAAAATGGTTTAATTGAATCAAGTAAGTTAAGAAAACTAATTATATTTTTCGGTGTCATGATATTTATCGTTAGCGTTCTGGAGTTACAGAAATTCGGAAAAGCTCGAAATAAAAGGAGCCGAAAATTCAAATTTTACAAGTTTCGAGAGGCGATAACTTGCGAAGGGAACGAGGTCGAAAAATATTTTCTTCTAAAATAAAAGGAATTTTTGTGGTTTCGTTATAGTAAATAGTAAAAAAAAAGGCATTTTTAGGACTTTGAAGGGTTATAACTTTTAAACGGAGGAAAATAGATAAAAATTTTCGGAAATAGGTTTTTAGTAAAAATCTATTTACATATGAAACTTCACCTTTTTGCTTTGAAAGGTGTAGACGTTTTGTAAACAGACACACGGACAGACGGGTAGATGCACGGAGAGAGTGAAACTAATAATCACGTTTTTCAAAATATTTAGGGTATTATTTTGGGTAAGAGAGCCAATTAAATCTTAAGTAAGAGATTAGGGTAAAATTATTAATTTTATAGAAGTGTGAAAAGGAAATGAAATATTTTAGAACTTTGAGGGTTTTCAAAGAGCTGCCGCAAGTTTATAATAAGATATACATATATTATTAAAAGATTGCGTATATAATAAATATCTAAATAATTTGAGTAGCATATAGATTTCTTATTTAAGCTGATTAATTTGAAGATTTGATGTTGACCAAGAAAATTTGTTTCTTTTTCTTACATTCTAAATGCTCTTAAGCATTTTTATAACAATTTATTTTTTATAACAGTTAATATGCCTGCTACACTGAGTTTTCATTAAATATTTAAAATTTGGTATTTGATTTGAGTATATACCAACACATTTACTTTAACTTTGTGCATGACTGCCAAAACATTTTCCATATTTTCCGGAAACCTCACTTGTGAAAGGAAAAAAATTACATATGCACTTGGTTGCACCTTATGAATGTACATTACAATATGTACAGGAATATCTCCTTCTGTTGAATTTGTAAAAGAATAATAGAAAGACAATAATACATAAAGAAAACGTAAATCTAGCGCATACATCACAACTTAATTCAATTATATAAAAATTCAGGAAATATTTTCAATTCTTACGTGATATCTAAGAAATGCTTACACTAGACTGCAAGTGTCTACTATGAATTTTTATTTACAGACTTGGTTTAGCATAAAATGTATCAATGTGTTCAAAAAGCACTAAAGAACGATTTTGCATATACATACGCTAAGGAACAAACATACAAATATACATACACTTTGAAAACAATTAAACTTTAACAAATTTTAAATTTATATAAAATTTATTTCAGCAAGACTATAGAATTCACAGTTGATGTTCTGTGTGCTCTACGTTATAATAATATGTATGTAAATGTATATAATTATTCTGCCTCTCCACGTGTGATTTGTACTTATGTATAGGTATTATTATACGAAATTTTAAATCGTTAAAATTACACTTGGTATTTGGCAGTAAAATACCTTCCAATGTGTTTTCGGCAACTGTTGCTATTTTTGCTCATGCACTTCTTCATACATTATTTAGAGCATTTGCAGTGAAACTTTAGAAAAACTTTTTATAATTGGAAAAAGTGGTTTTTAAAACCAATGAAGCCACTACATTTGTTACGAGATTTTGACTAAATATTTTTCAGCTCACAATCCAATTCTTTATTAAATTCGCTTGATTTAAAGCTCTAAAACAGTCAACTGTTAGTAACACTTTGAAGGTAAAAAGCGAAAAAGCACGAAATTTTCAAAATTTTGTAATTTAATTCAAATTTTGTTGACTTAAATATCTGAGCTGAATAATATTTCTGGAAAATTATCAGACTAGCAAATTTAAAGAAGGTCATTATTGTTAGCCCATAGGAACAATGCAGTTTGTTAAACTTTTTTAAGTTTTATTCACTTTCCAAAAATTATTTCCAATAAAGTTTTGCACATATGCAGATATACATATTAAATAATTTATAATACATAAGTTTGTGTATTTGAAATATTCGTAAAGAAAGAAAACTACCGTCTTTTATTTTACCTTTTTGTTATTAACACACAAATACATGTATTCGGTTTAAATATAATGTAACTGTGTATATAATATTATAATAAATATAAGACCATATCCCTATACAGAAGACATTCATGTATATATATGTATGTATTAGACTGTACGGTATACTGACGGAAATATTTTTTCTGCTCCTTAAGAATTTTAAATAAAATTCTAATTCGTTTGAAAAATTTATTTTCGCAATTTTTCAGTCTCAAAGGTTATTTTATTTTTTTTTCATCTCTCTTTTTTTTTTTATTTTTAGTACATACAGTAAATTCTTTTTTCGTTATATGTGTTCTTTAGAACTTTATTATATTTTTCAGAATAAATAGCATGTAAAATTGTAGATGTGGAGTATACCATAATAATAGTTAAGGTATTGTTTCGGTGTAGTCAGTAGATTAAATTTTTTTAAGAAAATTATAAAATCCTTAAAGGAATGAAAAAAATTGCAATTGAAAAAAAGTATTTTTAAGAATTTTTTCCGAATACAATTGCACTGCTCATCTCTTATTAAGTGAGCATCCATACTTCTTTTAAGAAAAAGTTCAGTACTGTTTTAGAAGTGCTTCCAGTTTTCTTGATGAAAATTGCAGCACTGATTCTAAAACCAGTTCCATTCTTTCTAACAGGAAATGCGGTGCGGTTTCGAAAATGTTTCCACTTCCTCTAACTATAATTTCAACATTATATCATCCGATTAAATTTTGTTCTGAAAAAGTCGAAAGATTAGCTAAAATCATATGTGATAAAGGAATATTTTTATATTGTGTGGATGGTATACAATATAACATTATTATGGCGAATTAATTATAACAATAAGCGAAGCTTCGGTAACCTGATCTTTTTCTCCAAAAAATTTTATAGAGCTACTATAAAAGGCAATTTGGCATATTAAAATAATTATGCTTTATATTAAAAAAAATTATTTGCTCTGAAAAAACAATTTCATGATGTTGAAACCAAAAATATTTTGAAAAATGATTTTGAAGATATTTGATAAATTCCCTTAAAAACGAGTTCATTGAATTCTAAAACGTTTCTTCTATTTGACACTAATCTATACTTATACACATAAATATTTCTAGTAGCATATGATTGTAGAGAAAAACGTTCGTGAATCCTACAATATTGAAGTTTTTTTTTTTTTTAAATGATGACGGTAATAAGACATAATATTTTTACCTATATAATTTTATTAGAACTTGGTATTTTTGTTTAAAAAAATATTGTAGCGTCGTAATAGTTATAGACTCTGGAGGGTTTATGTCTATATGGGTTCTATATAATAATTTCTTTATACAAACTTTTATTGTTCTTTTCATTTTCATTAAAGTTGTTAATCATTTTCGACGTTTATTACGTGTTTTCCAACTATTACTACACACATACATATAGACTATACGTATACGAGGACTATAAAGTTATTTCAAATTGATTTGAATGTTTTTGTTTTCATTTTTTGCTTTTCTTTTTTTTGTTGGTATATTGGTATGGAAAAAGTAGTATATGATCATTAGAGTTAATAATATCGATAGGGTATAATTTAATAAAATTGCCACGTCGACCTTTATTATGTATAACAACATGAAAAATGAAAAAGTTGAATAATAACATAACGGTATGTGAAGTATAAAAGTTAAATATTAAATTCAAGTTAAATGCAATATCTATATATGGAGAAAAGAGTATATTTAAAGAAAAAAAACAAGAACAAGAATTACACGTCCATGTCCTATTCTTTATTCACATTTTTCCTATATAAGGTGAATGACACTTAAACCGAAAAAAGGATGGAATGACGTGTTTTATTTATATTTGTTTATTCATTTTAGTGTTGACTTTTTCCAGAAAAGAAAAATGAATTTTCATAACACAGGTATCAATTTTTACAATTATTTCTCTTACGTTTTTGTTTTAGTTTTTAATTGTTTGCAGCAATATAAAGATAAGGTTAACAACTTGGGGAATAAAAGCTTATAATTTATTTTCTATATAAAAACTATTATATAAGTTGCTGTATAAAAATATGGCTAAGCCTACACATGTGATACTAGGTGTATTAATTTATATATTCGAGCTAATTTTATTTAAGAAGCTAGGCAATATTGCCTTAAAATTTGTTCTTCATTTGAGTGTGCGGCATTCCTCTACTATTAATTAGGTTTGCTCGTGTGAAATTTATTCTAACTTTATCTAATTATATGGAATGTAGCTCAGAATAAGTTAAAAAAATGTTTTATGAATACCATAGTCAACGAACTGATTGCTCTTAAATTAACTAATAACACTGGCTGTTCTAAAACAATGTTCAAAATATTGCAAAAACTCAATACTGGTGTCAAAAATGTGAGTATTGAATTTAAAAATGTATTACTTCCTTTCTGATGTTTTTATTGTTTGAGAATAATGTTTACAAGAACTTAAAAATTCCGGGTTTTATAAGGTGTGTATAATTAAATTCATTGAAATTTGCATACTTTTAGGTTTCATTTGTTACTTCTTTTTGTTTGTCCGAAATTTTATTAAAAGATTTGCTTAATAAAAGAAGTTTATTTAAATTTATTTAAAAAAGAGAAAAAATAGAGTTGACCGTGTCAACTCTGTGATACCGGTACGAATTTGATATCCCTTGTGCGAATAAGTATGTCATAGCTGACTGTGGAACAGACTATAAATTTAAGTTGCCATATTAATTTACGCAAAATTTCAGTACTGTGTTTTCAATATTTCCTAAGATATGGCCAAACTACTATTGAAGTTGTATGACAGCTACCAGAAAGAACCAAGCACTACCTACTATATTTGCTTTTGCAAAATTTCAATACCTCAGATTTTATACTTTCTGAGATATAGCTAAATAACTTTTGAAGTTGTATGGCTACCCGAACCAGTACCTCCATCATATCCAATTTAAATAGGGTTCTGGCACTTACTATAATAAATCATTTGTGAAAATTTGGTGAACGTAGTTCAATTAGTTTTTAGTTATCGTTGTGTCGGACGGACGGACAGATAAAGCTAAATTTACTCAAAATTCGACGCCGATCAAAAACGTACAGTTGAGTCTATATTATCTAAGAGCATTATGTCTTAGCGTTAGAAACGGTAAGGCAAATTTAGTATACCCTTTGAACATACGTTCATACGGGTATAATAAAAGAAAATTTAAATTGTTGAAGAATAAAGTCAAAATTATTTGCCTATGTATATGTATGAGCACACATTGATTATTGTGTTAGTACTTTTCCAAAAAAAAAAAAAAATTATTTACGTGAAAGAAACTTTTACCTATCTCCACAATTCTAAAAGTTATAGCACCTCAAAACCCCAAGAATGCCATTTTTCAACTATTTATTTTAGTGAAGCCATAAACATTTTTCAAGTTTTGCAAACGCTGAAAAATGTTTATGGCGGCGGTTGGCTTCTTCTACCGCGGCATACCATATTTCAACTTTAAAGTAACAAAATGCCAGTTGATGGTCCATTATCCAAAATTCTGTATTCTTAAATTTCTTATATCGTTTTTCTTTTAGACCGCAGGTTGTAGGAGTCTGAAATTTTATCAGTTTTTAGATATTAATAAATAGTTCATTTTGTTGGAAGAAAATCTTTTTCAACTGCACCCTCTCTCAAGTTATCGCCTCTCGGAATTTGTAAAATTTAAATTTGCTACAGTTTATGTTTCCGAAACTGCATGCTGCTCTAAATTTCTATAAATACAGAAAGCCAACCGTAAATACCATGCCATTAAAAAGTATAACAATTTTTCCTAACTGACGTAGTTAGCCGTTAAATTCAAGCATTATGTTAACATTTTTTTTTGTTTTATTTCAAAGACTTAATGCATTGCTCATTGAAAAGGTATGCAATCTTGAAATGCACAATTATTATTGAAAATATTAAAGCTAATATAATGCCTTCTCGTATGTAGTACAGCAACTCTGACATATATACTAAAACTGCACCATAATTGGCATAAACTAACAAGGAGCCATAAATTGATTAGTAGTATGCAAATACCAATTTTTCCTCGCGCTTAGTTTGTGCTAAAATTTTAGGTTTAACATACCACATAAATGTATGTGTAAAATATTTCATGATTTTCACATTGATTTTCAAGAAATTCCCATAGACAGATTTCCTAATATGTGCAGCATTATGTAACATGGTACACCTATGTTGCATCGAGAATAATTTTGGTAATGTGTAGACTCCAGTCTGCAAAAACTACCGAGTCAAATTAAACTTTATCTTAGATTATATTGCATAAACTCTTATTTATCATGGTATGTGGTTGATTAAGTTATAACTATGTGTGTATTCAAAATAAAAAATACATAAAATTATAATTTTATTTCGAGAAAAAAACATATTAAGGAACATATAAAATTTCCAAAAAAAACAAAAAAAAACGACAAAGAGCGATAAATAAGAATGAGAAAAGTGAAAATTTACTTATTCATATAAAATTTTCACATAAAAACGAAAAATATTATTTAAATTCACTTTAAAATTCTTCTCAAGGAAAACTCTTCCCTTATAATAATGGTTTAGAAGTAAACAAATTCTTGCATGCCACACATATTTTCCTTCATTCCTCTCTTAGCTCTCCTTTATTTTTTTTTCTAATTTTTTACAAAAATGATGTATGTAAATAAAAATGTCTACATTTCTTTTTCGCCTCTTGCTTTACAAAAAACGTCTTGACTTTTTTAAAATAATAAAAAAACATTTTTTCTCTTTCTGAAATTTTTCGTTCTTTAGAGACTAACCAGCGGAAAATTCATATAAATATTTAACGAAAACAAAAAAAAAGAAACATTTTTTTTTATGAAAATATAAGGTTTTCCATCTTGTCTCAAGATTAAAAAGAATATTTTTTTTTCTTACAACAATCATAACGGAAAACTTAATAGGTTACAAGAAATCTGGAAACAAGTGATATATAGTCCAGGAAATATAAGAGGAAAAGAAAAATACAAAATATGTTTTGAAAGATTTGTTAGAATTTCTAAGTAAATATGAAAATTTTATATAAGAATAAAAGATTAGGTGTGAAGAAAATCTTATTTGTTGTTGCAAGCAAAATGGTTTGGGTTTAACAGGACGTGGAACGTGAAATACTGGGAGGTTTAACAACATATTCGAAAATTTTATTAATGTTTAACATTAGAAAATTTTTCTTTTTTAACGTCCAAGCGCCAGCATAAATAAAGGACAGACATACAAGCAGAATTTCTTTTATAAGCTTTCAGAAATTCTGTATTACTTTTTATAGACAAATTAGTCTTTCGACTTTTGCAGTTGAAACCTGTACTCAAGGGTTCAAACCCTCTATTTGAATCACGTGTGCTTTTAGTTTGAAAATTTCAAAAAAACAACTTTGTAAATTTTTCAAAGTTTATTTCATAAACATTTTTTGCTGATTGCTTCTGCGTCAAACCCAGTGACAATTTTTTAACATCTTATTGTAAAACTTAGTTCTTTATGTATCATATTTGCTTTTAGTATTTCCCTGAGTTGGAATGCCGATTTCCAACCTAGAAAAAGATACAGAATTGTATATACTGTTGCATCAACCGGAAAAAGGCTCTTTCAACCATGTATACATATCATTTCAAAGAACAGCTTTTTTCTGACTCGGATCAAAAATCCCTAATTAATTTTTTTTTTAAAATACGCTTTAGATACATTTATTCTTGATTTTTTTTTCGATTTTAACCCTAAATCCGTAAACTAAAATTTTATATTTTTCTTTGTTTCTTTTTTGATTCAATGAGTAGAATTTTAAAATGCAGAAATTGTCATAACTTTGATGCTTAGAATGTATAAGTTAAAACCATTTCTGTAGATTCTGCATTCAAACGTAGTTAAAACAAGCTTTAAATAAATGTGAAGAAAATGTGGTTTTGTAAAAATTGTTTATGGTTTTTTTCAGATTTGTTTGAAGTTCCTATTTTTTTCAGCATCCTGGATAAGTAGAAATTTCGTGAAAATTCGTTTAAACCCCTGAAACTCGAAAACCCTTGAGATTTTCGATCATCTAACCAATTTTTTATGATGGTGATTATATTTTAAAATTTAAAATTTCAGACTCCCACAATGTACAGTGTGGAAGAAAATTGGAATCAAAAATTTGGAAAAAACGAACCTTAGATAACGGTAAATTTTAGCGCCAATTTTGTTTTTTAAAGTTTAAATATTTCTTTATATTTCTGAGCTTGCAAAATTTAAAAAATGCTTATAGTTTCACTGCAGTCAATAATTAAAGAATGGCATTTTTAGTGTTTCAGGGGAGTATAAATTCTAAAGGGAGGGAGATAAGGAAAAATTTTCTTCCACGGAAATAAGTTTCTAGTTGTAAAAATCTATGCACGTATAAAATTTCAACTTTCTTTCTTCAAGGGTGTAGAAGCTATAGGGTCACTCGGAAAGGGGGATGGACGGACAGAGTGAAACTAATAAGCACTTTTTTTCAAAATTTTTTTGGAAAAGTGCTAAAAAGGGTTTTTCCTATAATTTCAGAATTCTACAAGAAATTTTGTTTCCTTTCAATGAATATTTGGTCTTGCACTTTATTATGAAAATTATTATTGTTGGAAAGCTGTTATTATCCAAAAATGTATAATAGGATAGCAAGAACACTGTTCCACTCACATCCAAACAATTTTTCAATAAATTTTTAAACATTAATAAAACTTTTAGATCCAGCTTCTTGTAAGATTGATAAAATTCAATAAATTCGATAAGATTAACTAACGAAGCCAATTATTGTTTTAATTCTAATCAGAGAATCTCGTAAAACATTAATTATCCAGTTACTTTAAGCTCCATGAGCAATGATTTTTCAAGTTGTTTTGTAATTATTAGATGAGAATAATCTATGAACTGGGTCATTTATAGGTAGGTAAATAAAGACAACTCAATAAGTTCAATGGATATAAGTATACATAAGTATTATATAAACGCTCCAGTAATTGTATCTGTAATATTTTAATTTTTCCTGTAGAGATTACCAAGTTAATTACAATAATTTCAGATATCAAAATATTTTTGTCAAACATCTTTTTTAATTTCTATGGGCATACTTATTTAATCTATAAAAATCAATACCCTTTGCAAAAACATATTTATTTATTTTTTTCTGGTCATTTCACTTTCATTTATATTAAACTTCAATTTTAGACAGTTTTATTTCTCTAAACTACGGACATATCCAAGGGCTAGAACTCTTTAGAGTTTAAAACGTTAAGGCCCCCATGACATACATATATCATAGAAATAAAATTAGGGTTATTTTCCAATTATAACTATACTTTTCTAAAACAAAACATTGGAACAAAAGTCGAATAAGTCTCAATATTGGAATAATGTTTTTGGTGGTTTGTAAGTCATAAATATTTATTTAATCTATAGCAAATTACCGAACTCTTTGAGAGAAAGTCAGAATTTTCGCCTCTCATTTTTTCTTCGCGTTTCTACTTAATGATATGCCAACTTCATAGATCTGAGAATATGTGCTGCTGAATTTCGCTATGTCCGTTTAGTGATTAAACTAACAATATGCCATTATGAGAGAAATTGTTATTATACTTACCTATAAAAGTGGGTTCTTTACCGCAACAATACGCAAAAGGATATTATGTCCATATATTTGTGTATGTGCATATGTATTATGCTTTGTAAGATGAATTTTCTGTCACCCTTGTAAACATTTTTCTATTCACTGCTATTGTAAAGAATAATCGGACTTTAAACAAGTATAAATAATTAGGTACGAATACGTATCACCATAAAAAACATTAAATCAGTGGAAGAAAATTAAAGAGATTAATAACTTTCCTAATTTTGTATTATGAGCTTATTTATGAGCGTGGACCTGTGTAGTAGATGTGATGAAACGATTTTTTTAATTATCAGGTTTCAGTAACTGTACCTCGGTTACTATTTAATGTAATTTCCCGTAATATATATGAGCTTTGTTTTAACAAAATAAAAAATAAAATTCAAAATACTTATGTGAAATTTTAGAATTGTAAAATTTCTCTCCAGCTATTGTGTACATAGCAACGAAAATAACTTTTCTGAAAAATCCGATTCCATAAAATATTTTTCTTCTAAGAATGAAATTCAGATTAAATGTATAGTCGATTATGTGTTGATCACATCAAATTTTTTTATTTAACCATGCGAGTTTTTGTGATATTTATTTTGGAAGCATAGGATGTATGGAATGTGATGTTATACACATGTTATGATAGCTATGTACAATTTTTTTTTAAGTAAAAACATCTACAAATGTACACCTACACAACAATATTTGAGCACTATACGAATGAGAAACCAAGAACTGAATTAAACTAGTGTTGAGGGAACAATGAAAATTGGCAATGTTTATTATGAAAATGTATGAAAAATAAAGAAAATGAAGGATACAGGAGAAAGCTGAATTGTAAATTTTTCCATTTGTTTTGATATTTTTACTAGCAGTAAGCATTTTTTTCTTTTTTATTCTTTTATATTTTTTTTATTTAAGCTGATAAAAATATTGATATTATGGCAAATCCAAATAAAGTGCTCAAAAGAAAATCTACCTTTAATCTACCATACAAAAAGTATTTTAAAAATTTATTTTAAATAACGTTATTGTATGTATACGATATTATAATTATGCATATTAAAATGGACAGGTATACATTACAAGCTCTACACATTTAATTCAAATTCAATACTATTTTAATAATTGTCGATGCTTTTTATATGCTTATATGTTAGCAGGTATGTATGTATTTGATTTATAAAGAATTAGTGTTTCTAAAAATTTTTTTTACAAAATAGGAAATTTTTTAAAACAAGAATCGGATAATAATTGCTGCCAAACTTCCGATATTATTTCGCCTTCATAACAATATTTACAAAATTCAAAATTCCTATTAAATTCTTGTTCAGTTCAGGAATAATTTTTTAGAGGTTTTTCAGGGAAATTAATCTTGCAAGATTCTAGATCACAACACATGTCTTATTTAACTTATGTAAATATAGTTTTGCGGTAGATGCTTGAAGAATTCTCGAAAAGTTTCACAACTTTTGTTCAGTTTAATAAAATATTTAAAAATTGATCCTACGACATCTGAGCTTTTTAAATTTTGTCCTTATGCTTATTTTTAATTTAATCGAAAACACTTACAACTCATATACTTACGCAATATTTCTGATAATATGCGGTCTATCATTACCTTTACACAAATTGTTTTATTGCTGAATTGTCATTTTCTACTTCTTTGATGGTAATATTTTTATTGTTTCATTCATGATTTTCTTTTCAAAAAATTCTTTTGTTTTTGATTTTATTATTTCTTTTATATAATTTTTTTGAATTCATTTATTTAGAAAGTCCTCGGAAAAAGTTTATTATCCTTTTTACATCGGTTTATATTCAAGGTAAAACATATTCCAGTTCCAGTTTGAGAAAATCGAATTTAGAATACGATTTTTACCATTCCCATATTTGTCAACAGAGTAAAAGTGCATATCTACATACATACATGTACATATGTATGTGATGAACACTTTTATAACATTTTGTTTATTTGTTCATGAAAGACCGTAAATTTTTAAAGGTTTTAAAGATTTTTCCCTTTCTTTTTGGTTCTCATATAAATATTTTTAAATGTTTACTTTTACTTTAAACAAAATACATTCGTACGTACATAATGTATAATATATTTTTAAATATATTTATTTAAATCTTGTAAAACTTTCTTTCCGGTCTAAAACTTAAGTTTTCTTTTTTTTTTTTGAAAATGTTGATAGCATTTCAATGACGATTTTTTAAGTGTGCATATTATGTACCTACATGAATATTATGTTCGAATGAGTGTGTGTGTGTTAACCAAAATTTCAGTACTTTTACATTGATGATACATTTTCATCTTTTTTATATTTATTTAAATTTTTGTTTTTTTTTTCATTTTGCGTATTCAGTTTATTTATTTTTATTTCAAGGATATTATGTTAAAGTGTTTTGATTATGTATAAATCGATAAATAAATATGCATGCATACTTATATACGTTCGTATATCTGCTTACGTACTCGTATGTATGTACGTAGATTGTAGATTGTGCCACAGAATATTAGTGTACCTTTGTATGTATATGTATATATTCCTGTACAAAATGGAGCGAACTAAAGTACGTATTGTGATATAAAATATAATATTGAAAAATGTTAAAGTAAAAAATGTAGATTTCTGCTTATTTTTTCATTTGAAGGATTGTTTAAATGAAAAATAAATCAAAAGTGTACTTCATATTTTTCAATAAAAAATATTTTGTGTAATGATGGTAGATGTAAGAAATTTTAAATAGAGTAAAATTATTTCAAAACTCAAAATGAAATAGATATTTTTTTATATTTGAATTACATTCAATTTATGTATTTAATTTCTTTACCAATAAGATATTTTTTATTTTCATACTCATAATTAAAGATTTTAGAACGAAATTTAAATTTTATTACTAAATTGCATCAATATATTTACGAAATAAAAATATGAAAGCATTGCGTTTTACTCCTATTTCTTACAAATACTATTAATGCACAAAAATTATTTAAGGCCAAAAATTCAATCATAGAAATGATGTTGAAGTGGGGTAAGGGATCCGTCGAAAATGAAAGAATTTGGAGGTTAAAATAGACGGTTGGAGGATAAAAGTTAGCAATAATTTACTGCAAATAAAGTTGGGTCAAACCAATGGTTTTTAATATAGAACTCTTACTTTCAACAAGTGAAAATAACTAGAAACTAACTGTTTAACTAGAAACAATCTATGTATGCACTACATTATTAAAATTAATTTTATTCATATTCGAATATATTTCAAAAATTGCATACCTTTGGGAAAGTAATGTATGCCATCTTTGAAATAAAATAGAAAAAATATTTTATGATGCATTAACATTAAGCTTGAACTTAAGAGTTAAATGCGTGAATTAAAAAACATAGTTATATTTTTTAATGACATAGAATTCGCCGTTAGCTTTATGCATTCATAGAGATTTAGAAAAGCATACAGTTTTGGAAATATAAGGCGTCAAAAACTGAAATTTTATGAATTTGGTGAGGCGATAACTTGAAAGGCGGGTTGAATTAAAAAAAAAATTTCTTCTAACAAAATGAACTATTTGCGAATATTTAGAAGCTACTAAATTTTCAGACTCCTATAACCCGAAGTCTAGAAGAAAAACGATATCAAAAATTTAGAAGAAACTAGTTTTGGATAACGCTAAATTTCAAGGTTCATTTTGTTTTTTTTTAAGTTAAAATATAGTATGACGCGGTAGAAGGAAAGCACCTACTTCTCTGCGTTTGCAGAATTTGAGCAATTTTTCTGGTTTTGCTACAACAATTATACCAAAAAAATGGCATTTTTAGGACATTGTGGTGCTATACTCTTTAGAGGTCGGCAAATAGGTAAAAATATTGTTTCTATATTCAAGAGTGTAGAAGTTTTGTGAACATGTCTACGGGCGGATGGACGGACGGGCAGAGCGAAACTAATAAGGATGTTTTGTTTCAAAATTTTTTTGGAAGAGTGCTTAAATTGAAAGATAAAATAAAAAAAAATTAACTAAAACACAAATAGTTGCGACACATAAGTTAGAAAAAATTTTAACGGTTCGAATGTCGTTAAAAAAAAATTGATAGAAGTTTCAATATTTCAATGAAATTTGGTCTTGATAATATAAGTTCGTCACGAAATTGCAAAATTTGGATAAATTTCAAATGAAGACTGAAGTGTTCAAATTTCGCATAAACGAGTTCCATAAAATGATTAATAATTCTGTTTAATACTGTTTTAGGAATCCTTTTGTCCAATATAATTTGTCTATATTGTGCAAACCAAAGAGTATATCAGGCAGACATACCGGAATCTCTTTAACAGCAGTTCATTTTCAATGAAAAAATACATTTCCGTTAAAATTTCTATACTTATGTTAACTTTTTTTGTAAAGGGGTCAATATTAAATAATAATATTAAAGAGGATAAAAATTAGTTAACTTTGATACTTTTTTAATTAAAAACAAAGCAAAATTGAAAAATGAAATTTTCTCATTTGATTTGAAAATTAAAACAGATATAAACTCTTGGTACTTGAAACTATTGTTTAATATAAAATATTATTAGCACTACAATTAAAAGTACCTACCTTTTCTAAAATAATTACAGTGAATCAATGCAACCGAAAATATTGGAAAAGAAAGAAAAAGTCATAGAATTGTCAACACATACAATGTATAATTATTGTGTTTAAAGTCGTGTTATTCTTAAAGCGAATAGAAAATTTCTAGAGTCCTTTATTCATTTTCTATACATATTAAATTTCTTCCTCATATACATTTATTTTACATAGCACAAAAAGGAATTCTCAATTCATAGTAAAAATGCTAAGAATTCCTTGTATTCAAATATCAATAATGAATGATAACTAAAAGTGTTTTAGAAATCACAACAATATGAAATATCTTTTACTTCAGATAATCTTCTATATATGATCAATAAATTTTCATTTTTCCATTCTCTTTACCAATCATATTGGATGCAAAAAGGGAAGTACTTTTACTGTATCAAATTTAACATTTTGAATTGTTGACAGAAATAATAGAGAACTGCTTAACAGAAATAATAAGAGAAAGTTTTTGCAAAAGAACTGACTGGAAGTTTATAAGATTTATTTAACAGCACCTGTACTGGGATAACCTTTCACATTCGTAACATATTCTAAAACAATATTACAAACAAATATCCCTAAAAATTTAATTCTGTTCTTGTTAAAATCTGACTCTAAAATATGAAGCTCTACGATCGCTAAATTTTTTAATTCTAGACCTTTTTCAAATAATATATGTTTCTAAAACTTTCTATGAATTCAAAACTAGGTTATTAAAAGCACTCTCACCTACTTGTATTACTCTTTCACTGGGTTAATAACAATAAATTAGAGAATTTTTAAATATATTTTTCCGAAAGTACGTAATGCGCTCAGTTATGTGCTGATCCCATCAGTTTTTTATTTTACATTTATGTTTTATTCTTGCACTTTTTCAATGAAATCCATTCTTTCATTATTTATTTATAAAACTTTCATTATATTCAATACACATACAAACTTAAGCACATATTTGTTAAAATATTGTTAAAATAGAATTCAATGCAGCAAAAATTATTACTTTATCCACAAGTATTGCTCCAAAGTATTCTTTTTTACAGTCTCGTTCTCATTCATTGTATTAAATTAGTAACTACACTTACAACAAAAATAAATGCTGGATAAAGAAAACTTTAACCAATTCTAATATAAAATCTAAAACTCAATTGCATTCATCGATGAAAATATTTTTGTATTTTTCAATTTATTTTTCTTCTCAAACCAAAACAAAAAAAAGGGAAAATTATATTCTTAGGTTATTTCATATCATTGACAGTCCGTTTTGGTAACTATATTGGTTTTATGGATGATTGTAAGAATAGCTTGTAAAATAATTATTATTTTCTTGATTACTGTTATGTATGTAAGAAAATATGCAATTACAGCAATATTGGGTATTACAAAAGAATTTCCGAAGTGTAATTTGTGTTTGAGAATATTAAAAGAGTATTTAGGATACTTTTATTATATTATTTGAGTTGCAGATGCAATTGCAACTTTTGGACGATTAAAAAATCGTTACACATTGTAGCAAATAATTTATTTCAACAGACTAGGGACTTATCTGCTTTTTCGTTCGTCGTCGGAGATCCTATCGCATGCATAGATTTTTGCAATCTTAGGTTTTTAGTATTCCTAAGTTACAATCATAATTTATTGCCAGACTATGTTGAATATAAAAAGAATGTCGTTCAGTCTATATCGCACTCAATCATTTCTATGTAATCAAGTATGAATAAAAAAGAAAATCTCGAATTTGCTGCCCGAACTGCCTAAATTTTTTAGGAATTTTGCTAGATTTAAATTTCTAAAAGAATTTTAACGATATTACAATGTAGAATTTAGCATTGAAAAAATTTTGGTAAACATAGAAACTCCAAATGGTATAGCAATATTATTACTTAGGCGTGCAAATATTCCGATTGATGTATACGTACACATGCATGTAATTATGTCAATCTATTGCTTCTGCTCCATCTAGATTGATTCGGATTGTAACTAAATTAATAAAATTTATATTTTAGGAAATCGCATTTTGTACGTTCTTATTTTTAAAAATTGTTTGCTTTCTCTGCTTTAATAACCCATGCATATATGCATACCAACTTCAACTACAATACTTGTTTTCCTATTTGTTTTTAACAATGTTTTTTTTTCACATTCTATTTTTTCTAAAGTGTTTTAATTATGTACCTATTCGATTTTCTTTATTTTTTCTATGCGAAATGATTGAAAAGGAACATGAATTCAAAAGGTGGCTTTGATTTCAATATCTATCACAGCTTTTACATAATGTCTATACACACACAGTAGAGTGTACTTTTCAAATCATACGTATCAATGAATTTGCATCGAACCAATGGTTTACAAAATATGCCACTTTTTCCTTGAACAATATTTGAACAAATTTAAAAATTTCTTTAAAATAATAATTTACAATAATCATCAATAATTCAAATATTGCAGTACTACATCATGTTATTTAATTTATGTGGCAAAATTATATAATTTAAAAAATTAGAAAAAAAACCAAAATTAGAAACATTAAATTCGGTGGTTAATTACGTAACTTAAAGTAAATACTAATATTTTGTGATTATTTAGATATAGACGTTTACCGTTACTATTTTGGTGTTATAGAAATGAGAGAAAGCTTGAAAATTCGGAAATATAAAAAGCAAAATTGAAATTTTACTAATTTTGTCAAACGATTACTTAGAAGGGAAGAGATATAAAAAAATTGGGTTTGGAGTGGTGGGGTGAAGGGGAGAGAAGACAAAATATTCTTGTAAATAAATAGCTTTCCCGCAAAGATCCATGTCTATAAGTAATTTTTTTTGAAATTTTACGATAAATATCCTAACCTCTTAGTGACAAAATACTTCGAATAAGTTGCAATATTCTACGGAAGCGTTATAAACAGGGACATTTACTACCGGATGAAAGTGAAAGTTTTTAAGTAATATTCCTTTTTTCAAATTTGTTTTAAAAGATTAAGATTCATTCTCTCCGTTATATCAATACTTTCAATTTTGATGTCAAACTGTCAAAAATTTTTTAAAATATAGAATCAAGCCATTTTTCCTCGTCGTACCAACCTACAAGTAATTTACAATAAATCAATAAATTAAAGTCTTATTAATTTAAGAAACAGTCTAACAGAAATAGCATACGTTATGATCTTAACTTATTTTATGCACTACGTTCAAAAGGATACTGTTAATAATTTATTCAGAAAATACCGATTGTAATCGTATACGGTTCTGTGTTGAACATACCATTTTAAAATACCATTGGTACTTATGGAACCCCATCAAATATTCAAACAGGAAATAAAGTTTATTCTAGCAAAAAATTTGAGTTTTATGTATCATAAGATGAAGTTTATTAATTTTTTGTAAACTAAGATGAAAAATGAAAAAAAAATCAGCCAAATTTTTAAATTTCATATTTTATATTTAACTTTCCTTTTTTTATTTCAATATTAGACTTTTGAACTTTAGTGTTTATTAACTTACGCATGCATTCGTATTTACATCGTGCCTTTTAATATGTACATGCAGATGTATGAACGGTTCCCTAACATATATAAATTTAAATACTTACATCAGCAGTCATGAACATTGTTTGTCTTGAAAAGTTTTTATGAAATTCTTTCGCATAAGGTTTCGAAGTATGAATACGCGTTTTTATACTTTTAAATGAAGTGAAATTTATAAAATTGCAGACATAAATGCTAAAAAAAAAACTTGTCAAAGTTTTCGTTAAAAATATTTTACAGATTTCTGTATTGAAGTTGGAAGTTCACTTGGGGGTAAAGATTGTTTTCAGTAAAATTTTTCTTTTATCCTTAAATAACATCTAAAAGGAAGGTGGAATATTCCGCATAATATTATAATCTTTTTTAAAGCTCAAAGCACGAAAAAATATAAGTAAAGAGATTTTAAAGCGGCATATGCAAAAATTTTTAATATTTGGAAGGAAAGTCAAAATTTTCTTTTGTTAAAGCATTCCAAAAATTTTACCAAAGGGTTAGCTTAAATTAATTGACTTATAATTGAACAACGGTTTGTCTTGAAATTTATTCAAAGCTTGCAATATTAAAAAGTTTATTTTTTTGTATTATCGATAAACATAAAAAATTAACAGATTGTTTTTAATGAAAAAATATCCGGAAAAAACAAAATTACGTTGTAATTGACAAAAATTAAATTTTGCACAAGATTTAACTGACAGCATACATGCTTATAGCATATTTACGTTTCCACAGCATCAAAAAGTCACTGGTATTTACTAAACTAGAGTTGATTTCAGCAGAATATACGTGAAGAGCAAATGTTCGATTACAAGTTCAAAATTTTCATCAACATTTCTGTTTCAATAGTGACATTCATAAGGATCTGGGTGTTCTCCAAGTAAGTGAGGAAATCAGAAATTGTGTCATGGATCATAGAGCGCATTTGAAATAGAATGTTACGCGACTTATACGGACAGGGCTTGGACAAAAAGACTGAAGCTAAAACTAAATCTTTCGACTTAGCCTATAGTGCTGTGACACAAAAAAACACCTCATGTGGATACAAAAAGACGATAGAGCAAAGCTAATGATTTGTTAGGAGTTAGGAGTCTATGACCACCATCCAGGCGCGTTTTAGATCGTGTTAAACTCCGCACTATTGATAGGCTTGATGAGAGTTTTAGTTCGCTTATCTTTGTCTTTCCATGACTTT
The DNA here is from genome assembly GCF_029603195.1 of Condylostylus longicornis. NCBI lineage: Eukaryota > Metazoa > Arthropoda > Insecta > Diptera > Dolichopodidae > Condylostylus > Condylostylus longicornis. The sequence goes on along the minus strand of NW_026578017.1, from coordinate 5,992,863 downwards.
TAACAGCATTATTGAAAAGAACATTTCTTTTTAAACATTAAAATTGCCCTTATACGCCCTCTTGTTTGATACAAAATTTTTGGGAAAAATCTCATCTCATCAAATTGTTTAATAAGCAAAAATCTGAAAATAAAAATATTAATTAATAAAAAAAGTAGCTAATTAAAACAAAATACCTAAGATGGAAACTACTCTTTGTGCAAATAGAAGTATAAACTAATTTAGATTGTTGTGAAAATCAATTTTAAACCGGAGAGCATAAGAATCAAACCAATTGTTTCGAAACTGAACTTTTCATTTTTTCCTCTGTAAATTTTTACTATTAATCATTTTCTAAATTGAAGGTATTGATGAAGCATTCATGACGTTGTAACGTGGCTTTTTTATATTATAATACCTTGCTAGAATGACTGTTTTAAAGACGAACTATTGACGTGTCATATTTTTAATCTGGTATTTTTGCTTTTCTTTTTTTTTGCAGTGCAAATTTACTTTTCTAATTTTCATTTGCCTTAATTTTTTCTATATACCCTAACCTTAATACATTTAATGTACACTTTACTTAAAAATGTCGTAACATTCTGTCATATAACGAGCAAACATCAGATGGATGAAACACAAAAAAAAAGGGTCTCAAATCGACTTCCTTCTCTCAATTTTTATCTGTATATGATTTTTTTCCTTTGGGTTTATTATTCTATTTTTGTTATGATAAAATCATTAAAGAGATCTTAGTTGCTTGAGATGACGAAAGCCAAGGAATTCATTTTTTCAAATAATTTCTTTTTTTTTGTTTTGTTTTTTTTTATGTTTTTTTTAAAAGGAATTTCTTAACTGTCATACATTCCCCAGGAATTCATCATATAATCATCATCGTTTTCGCTATCAACATCATTCATATATAGAATCATTTCTGTCATACATAATATTCGAATTTTGGGATATAACAAAAATAAAAAGCATAAAAAATTCAACAAAAATAAACTGAATAAATAAAAAATGCGGGGAAAAAAAATATATTTTATAAAGAAGGAGGGAGTTCGGCAATTTTTTTATCACTCCGTCTGCCTTGAGTATTAATAGCCGCCGCATCAGTCATCATTATCAACCGTATACATTATAGAAAGGAAAAAGATTGCATATTGTATTGAAGGAAGAAACATTTTCTAAATGTATTATACTTATACATGTATGTACATACTACATATACATACATACATACATACGGTGCTTATACTGCATATGTAGTTTCCACTTCTATCAATTCTTTACAATATGAAAGGTAAAAGATATACAAGAGAAAGAAGCTAGTCTGAATTGAACATAATTTCAATTCCTAATAATTTAAAGGGATTTTTGGGGATCTCATTTTTTATTATCTCGTTTTGTTTTATTTTTTCTATTTCTGTGGGATAAAAATAAACGACAAAACTTAAAGTTATTTAGAAAATGGTTTAACTGAAAAAGGAGTTCTGGTGTCCTTTAGATATATTTTTTTTGTATTGTAAATTGAAAATATAAATTTGTAATTTACTTACAGTTTTTTTTTTTCGTGAATTTTTTTCTTCTATTTTTGATGTTGGTTGGGAAGGATGTGTTTTCTTTTTGTTTTAATACATTTTGTACGTTTTATTTTTATAACAGAAGTGTTCACCAAAACATGCTATAAAGACGACGGATGCCATCAAACAGAAAGCAAAAGCAAAACAAAAAGTTTCTCTAATAAATTCTTATACGAAGAGGCGACAAACAATGATTTAGATTTGTGGGATCTGTGGTGATAAAATAATAACTATATAAAAGGAATTTTTATTCCTTTTTGTGGGTAGATTTGGACAAATTACTTTTTAATTCATTTTTTCTTTAGGGGAAGTCTTAAAAAAGTTGGTCATCATGTTAAAAAAAAATATTTTATATCATAACCATTTGTACTTTTTTTTTCGAAAGACACCATTTTTTACTTTAAGTTTTTTTTTACTTTAAATTTTGCTTCTTCTTTTGACCTAATTAATATTTTCATTTCTATTTATAGCTGAAAAAATATTTAAGTTTCTTTGAAAAAATAAAGCTTAACATACGTTATGTATGTAACTTTCTAGACGACGGTTCCTTCATTAACCATAGCGAAAGCAATGCAGTTTTTTCTGTTTATACCTGGTTTTACGTTAAGAATAATTAAGAGCCTTTAAACCTTTAAAGAACAACCCCTTTTAATCAAAACTCTTATGGTCTGCAAACAAATAATTTTGTTTTATCGGCATAGAAAATGGCGTTGATGTACAGCTCACACAAAAAGATTTTATACCAAATTCGAAATTTCAATTTCAAATTTTATATTTCAAATGTTAGATAATTTCCTATATTTTCTTATATTTTCAATTACTAATTAAATGGTGACCAACACGAAATTTCAATGTTTGGCTATTAACTGAAATTTTTAGGCCAAACTAAAAATTTAAGTTGATCTCTGGTTGTCTGGTAAAATTTTTAAGAATACGAACGATATAGGGTCAATAATTAAGATGCAATGTGTTCAAAAATTACAAAAATTTATCAAAAATCGCCAAATTGCATCTCCTCTGAAAATCGTTATATATTTCATTTTCTCTAACAGCTGCATATCGTGGTATTTTTATATTTGATTCCTGGATTCATTTTTAAAATTTATTTGTACCAAATACATTTCAGGTACTGACTATATGGGTTTATTGTAACTGCCAACAAAATCGATCGCTTTATGCCTTTCTCCTTTCTACGATTATGATGATGTTTACGTGAAACTTAAGCGCTTGGCCACAATCGAAATTTTATTGGTTACTGTAGATTTTAACTATAATATTATTGCTTGAAATACATAACAAAATTCAAATTTCTGCAAAGACGAAGCATACGAACAGGATTATAAAATTCAGTTTTGATTGTTAATGAAAATAAAAATGTAACTTTTGACTTAAAAATAATTTTCTTCTATTTTGTTTAAAATTGTAATAAATGCAAATTAAAATTGATAAAAAAATATGTTAAACGTCTGGTCTAGAATACGATTGGCAAATTAGAATTGTCTGTAAAAATTACAAAATTTAAGAAGGCAAAAGTTCAGCAGTTAATGAAATCTTTGACAGAAAATTTATCAAATACCTAATTGCTCACACTGAATTTGAAAATTGTGCTAGTACGATTAGTTCATAATCTAATAACTAAACAAAACACTTTACTTAACTTGGTTTAATTCAAAATTTTTTGAAATTTAATAATTTTGACATCACTTCAACAACAATGTTATCTTTTGTAAACGTCTTATTTCCCTAACGATTCCAACTAGTGTTTACACAATTCCAACTAAGAATATTAAAAAGATAAAAAAGGAAATAAAATATAAAAAGACGAAGTGCAATTTACTTTTCTTGAATAAATAGAAACACTCGAATCCTACTCAAAAATAACGTAATTTAATTTCGCGAAGGAGGAAATTGTTCTCATTTTTGACTTCGTGATTTCAAAATATGCACACTTAAAATTTTTCAATTAACTGTAATTGAAATTTCAAATGTATAAAATATTTATAAACGTATAATGAAAAAATGTTTATTATTTTTAATTGAAAGATGTACAATTGTTTCTTTTTGCACGTTTTCGATAGCAGGATCCAATGTACTCAGAGAAAATAACGTAAAAGTTATTTATGTTAAAAAACTTAAAAATTACATAGCATCTTCCGCCACAATTAATAATATGTAATAATAGAGAAACTTTTTGCTCATATACTTCCAAAAATTCTTAGTAGAGTCTCAGTAGGGACTCTCTTTCGGGAACTTAATTTCCCTGAAAAGTTAGTAAGGTGGTTATTTCTGAAGGGTTAGGATATGTTAATATTAATTAAAAAATTTTGAATTTTTAATTACAAACCTGTTAAAATTACCTCTTAAGTGAATTTTTGAACACCCTTATTTTTATTTTCAAAATTGCATAAATTTAGGATGAGCATTGGACAGAGCTTTTTTTCAAAAGTGATAAAAATCTTTAAAATTTAGAAATCGTCTTGCAAAAATTACATTAGGTGATACTCACATTTGAAATTTTCAGGATTAGAAATTTTTTCTTAAAATTATGGGCCTAATTTTGTTTGTAGTATAGTCATGTTCTGCAGAATGTATTAATGTAAGTTTTTGCTTGTATTCATTTGAACGATTAAGATTTGTACAAATTCGAATTTAAGACAAGAGGTCTAAACCGTGTTTCCGACACCGTCTATTTCTTATTCACCGTGTTTGAATAACTTAGCACAAAAACTATTTTTGGAAAAAGTTTTCTTTCGAAAAAATGGTCGTACCTCATTTTAGAAACAAGAAAATTTGAAAATTTTGTTTATAGCATTGTTTTTGGCAGTAGAAATATCGAAACAGATTACTTTTTCATATTAGTTTTATTTTAAAATCGATGAATTATGGGTTACCTTGCTTTAGTAAGCCCAATCATACTTAATCTAATTTTTGGCAAGGGTTACTTAACACAAGTTGACTGTCGTATATGCCTATTTAATTTAGAAGCTTTTCAATGAAAATTTGAAACAGTTTCAACAATTAGAAAAATTTCAACAATTTCAGAGATGTTCTGTTAATTTTTTATGATTTTATTATTCTATTCTAGTAACTTTAATGCACAATGGAATGGAATTTAATAATTTTAGAGCAATAACAAATTATTTTGGGAAAAAAAAAGCAACTTTTCATTTATCTTCCTTTACTTAGTTAAAGAAATTTCTACATTAAAAATATTTTTAAAAAATAAGATGCTGCAATTCAAACTTGTATTAATTTCGTTTTTCATTTACATTTTATTTTTATGTTGAAAAACATTTACTAGTTTTGTCTGGATCGTAAATTTTTTGTGTTTTGAAACGCCAGGTGTAGGAAAAAATTTCATACATATTCTTTTTATTTTTCAGCAACTAAATTTTCTTAATGTACAAAAAGCAGGTTGCTGGATTGAAACATTTTAGCCTTACAAAATATTTTTTTTTGGAATAATCTAAATTTATGAGAACCGAACATGTTCTTTGTAATGCAATTTTAAAATTTAACAATAATTTCAAAATATAACAGACATACTTTTTGAGACTTTATTTGTTAGGACATTGCATATATGCTCGAAGGGAATAGTTAAAATGAATAAGTAAATAAATAGATTTAAAACTTTGTTTGCATCTACATGATCTCCCATTGGGATTACAAGCAAGATGCTCGGTGTTGTATTACAATAGATGGAAGGAAGTTAGATGGAATAAGATTTATAAGTTTAACTGTTGATGATTATATTCAAATAATGGTTTTGTTCACATTTCATTATTGCCGTGATAACTCAAATTCAAATTTTCCAAATTTCAAGAGGCGATAACTTGAGAAGTAGTGGAGGTGAAATAATTTTTTTTCTAACGAAATAATTTTTTTACCAATATCTAAAAGCTTCTTAAATTTAAGATTCCTACAACCTACAGTTTAGAAGAAAAACGGTATCAAAGGCTTTTGAGGGGCTATATCTTTTAGAGTAACATTTCAGCTTTCTATCTTCAAGGACGTAGAAGTTTTGTAAACAGGCACACGGATAGACGAATGGACAGAGTGAAATTAACAAGCATTTTTTTCAAATTTTTGTTTTGGAAAAGTGCTAGAAATGGTTTAGTTATAAGAAACTGACAGTACCCGTTCCCCTTTGGAAACATAAAGGTATCTGTTCAATAATAAAGAATGGCTTTTCTGTTGTTGATAAACTTAATAAATTTTTTCAATTTCGTTATAGTAGTCAATTTCAAATTTGAAAATTAATTAATTAATTAATCATATTCAATTCGAAGACTTCAAATTAACTTTTATCAGCCTAATACACTTTTAACATGAATTACATATTTTTTTTGCAGAATTTCGCCCAAATTTATGCAAAATTTAATATAAACTACTAAGAAGAATTTAATAGCTTAAAATTGGGTAATATAAAAAATTATTAATTTTAATAGATTGTAGTCTTGAAGCTATATGCAAAAGGAAGTGCAAGATTTTAGTCGTTAAAAGGAATTGTGTTAATATTTTTTTATGAAGCATAGGTAGGTTTTACAGACCATATTCGTATATTATTTGCTATTTTACCTTTATGAAATTTAAGTAATAGCAATTTTAATTCAAATAATAGCAATGTAGCTGTGTCTAGTTTTTTTCCTACAATTTATTGAGTATTTCAATTCAAATTTTCTCAATGGATTTGTAAAATTCGACAAAATTAAAAATATAGCAATCGATATGAATAAACAATAGAATAATTGTGAATATTTGTTTATAGGAATTTAGTTTTAATTTTTTTACTAAGGAGATGTGGTGGAGTAGGTCTCAAAATTACCTTCATAATAGCAGTTGGACACATCCTCAAAGCCCCGGTAATATACATAACATATGCGTACAAATCCTTGCAATCATTGATTTTGTTTAATTCTTTAAAGAGCCATGATAACAAATTAATGGTCAAGTATAAAGGTACAAAGGTTTTTAATTTATTAAATATCTCAAACCTAAAGTTCTTTTGTTTGTCCAGTTACCTATATTTTAATGCAAGTTAGCTATACGTACTGCAGACTTTATTACAGTTATAAGAATTTACTACAAAAAGAAAACCATAATATAGAACAGAAAAGGATCAAAATAAAAGAATATAAAAAATTGAGGCATTTCAAAAACAAAAAAAAATTCTTAACTTTGAAAAAATTTTTTATTGCAAATGTTTTTATTAATTCCTTAAGCATGCTTGATTCACACTCAATTCATCTTAACAAAAAAAAAAGATGTAACCTATCCAATGTTTCCATGCTCTTTGTATTGTAAAAGATTTTTGTATCTCAACTTCATTTTGAAAAATCTTTTATACATTATATTGTAGAGCAAAAAGAGAATAGAAACTAAAGAAACCACGAATAGCAAAGTCCATAATTTTCTTGAATGCTTTTCTCTGTTTTTCTTTTTTATAACCTAGTTATGAATTTTTCTGTTTTTCTTCTTCTTTTTCTTTCAAGACTTTATTTATTACGTTAAAATGATTTTTATCTCTTTCAATTCATATGTTTCACTTTAAATACACTTGATGTAAAAATTTATGCAGCAACAAAACAAAAGAGCATCATTAAAAAGACTATATAGAAATGAAGAATAACTGCAAGGATATTCCATATAAAATCTATTTAAAAATGAAAAGAAAAAAAATAAATGATAATGAGAAAGGAAAAAAAAAATCTACTATAAAATATTTCTTATGATGAATGAAAGAGGCCGCTAAGGATATAAATGTAATGATTGTAATGCACCGTAATACTACGTACACAATTCAATAAGAGTTAAAAGCAATAGGAAATCATTTTATACGGTCACACTCCCAAAAGCTTTAGTCTTCAGCTTAAAACTTATGTAAATGAGAACTATATTTTTAAAAATAACAAGTCCTTCATTAAAAAAAATAGGAAAAATGCACATGTCACAGGACGATTTATCAGATTATAAAATAAGAAAATCTTTTCGAAAATAACTACAGTATTGTTGAGTAGTAATATGTGAAGTGAGCAATAAGTTGTGAAAATTAAATGTTTAATAACTTACAATTTATGAAGTAAACGATTTTAGACCACTAGTTGCAAATCAGATCCACTGATAAGCGAAAAAATGTAGAAGTGCAAAAACTTGAATCGGTGAATAAACATTAGTTTTCGGTCTATATACTCGTATTGAAAATGAAGTTTTATTTAACTAACACTCATTTATTATAAACCCGTTTCAAAGATTTGTAAAAAATTTGTGATCTAGTAGAAAACTTATCCGACTTATTCGAATTTATCCGAGCTTTATTCAATTTTTTTTAAAAAGAAAGCTTAATCAATTGGAAGCCAAAGATTATTCTTTAATTTTTGTGGCTCAAATTACTACTTAACAGTCAACTCAACAACCCCACATTTCATTACAATCTTCGCTATATTAAAGAATTTTCATCTTTTAAGGAAATTTGAAGCAATTCCATTTTCATAACTTTGAACAGATATAACTGGTAAGGAAGGGGCGAGGGCTATAAGAGTTTCTGAATTGTGTTTCTTAAACAATTGAAAAATAATTTCTAGATAACGTTTTCATTGGCAAATACTTTCCAGCTGGCAGAAGGATACGGGCAAATCACAATTAGTACAAGCATACCAACTGTTCCTTTAAAAACTCACATTGCATCAAAGTTACACAATTCGTGTACACATTTTTATATCAATTTTGTTTTCGTTAAAAAATATGTGTCAAAAACCTATATCTCTCCTTGGTAAAAAATAGATATTCCGTCCACTGTGATGAGAGATCTATCACCATGACTTATCAAGACGATATAATTGAAAAAATTGCAATGTCACTATAAATCTACACTTTGTGCGTTATAGATGATTTCAAATAAATGCAATCCTTATATATATTACAAAATTTTGAATGCATGCATGACACGCAATATATTATATATATATATATATATATACATATACATTTATAATAATATATATATATTGATATGTGTGATCGTATACTTAAATTTTTTTATGCTTTCATATTGCATTTTACTACTATTATGAAAAGATTCTAGAGCTCCATATTGTAAAAAACGTTTCTGATACGCTGTGAAATAATTTGACTGAATTTATAAAACTTTACCATGAGAAATGAAAAAAAGTTACTTTGCCGACTAAATATTAATTTTTGAAAAAACAACCCATTAAATCTTCGAAATCGTTTAGCAGAATGTTGAAATGTTCTATTGAAATATGGAAGACAACTTACGAACCTCTACTTTGATTTTAAGTTGACCCTAATTATATCGTTGGTTTAAGAAATCTACGTTTTCGAAATATAAAAATTTTTATTTTTGAAGAAATCTTTATTGACTTTTAAGGAAATTTTGACCAAAACTTGTTCAACTAAAACTTTATGTTTCTTCATTGGTTATGACGTCACAAAGAATGAAGTCATTATATGAAACCATCTATATGCTACAGGTTGTGTATCAAGCTTTCGGATCTAGCTTAAAGGTGATATCAAAACTTGTTTTACAATTGAGACTCAAAGTATTTTGGGAAAATTTGATTTTTACTTTATGTATACACAATATGTGTTAATCTACATACATTGTATATGCTACGAGTATGTATGTAATGTATGAATTATCAGTACATTGGTTTTTACATGTATGTGCACTTGCAACTTATTGTTCAAAGATTCTTAACAATATAATATGCCTGTACTATCCTTAAGCCCCGACTTTACATACATACATACATTTATACATGATTTCTAGGCGTTTCGTTAATACTATTAAAGTAATGCAGAATTTTCATCGTTAAAAAATTAGGTTTTTTTTGTTTTATACACTTAATGCATGTATGCAATAAATAAAATAATTTAAGAAGATTTGCAATGGCTGAACAATAAAAAATATTTTGAAAAAGGATTTTCATTAAGAAAAAACTTTACGCAATGAAAATTTATTATGAAGAATTTTTAATGCACTCATCTCTTCGTAAATATTTTTACTATTAAAAGCATAAAATTAATTTTGAATAAATGATCACATTTTTTTGAATAATTTTCATGAATAATGATTTCAATGGTAAGAAACTGATTTTATTTTATAATTTCAAAATTAATTTAAAAAATTGCGAACGTTTTTATTTTTATGGATATTTCGATGGGATGTGCATATAATATTTCGCTGGATAAAAAAACGAACCAAAACATTAAGTCCCAATTATGTATTACCATAGTCATAATTGAAAATTTGCGTAAATTTTTTATAACCAAAACACATCTTAAAATCGTCAGGGAACTGTTTGGAATTAATATCCTAATTTAAAAATTTTGAGTTCCCATTTGTTTTTGCGTTATCACTAAAATACAAGTATAAGGTTTGATAAAGGTTTTGAGGCATGCTCTTCCTTTACTGTTATCCGAATTGTCATGTCTACTTTAGTTTTCAAGACACTCGGTGAGAACTCTGCTTCGTATGCTCCTTTTGCTTTCGTATGCTCCTTTTTTTAATTTTTTTATTTCTTGTTTTGCGACTAGTCTTATTGGCGTATGCGGTAAATGAGAATACATAACTAAATCAATAATACATAGTAAGTTCTTATTTGCCTTGAACATATTAACAGCTGATATTAGACGTAGATACATTATTTGCATTATGCTGAGTTTTGATTTGCTTCATAGGTATTTAAATTTATAATATTTTCTATGCCTTTAGGAACAAACTACAAAGTAGTGTTCTAATAATGTGCCTCATTGGTATGTTATTGAAATTAATAATGTGCCTCATTGGTATGTCATTGGTATGAATTTGATGTAATTGAAATAATATTCAACAGGAAATGCGTTCAGTTTTTGTTTCGAAGATAATGGGAAAAAAAAAGTTTTTTTATCTTTAAGTCCGAAAAGTTCAAAAGAACGATTTCGAAGTTCAAAAAAAAGTTAAAACAAAATATTTTTAATTTTTGTTATTAATTTTTTTTGTACGGATAATACACAAGATGAAGCCCAAAATGCAGTAATACAATTCAGCTTATATGAGTCTAAATTTCTAAATTGGTGGTAATGCAGGTTTAGTGTATTTTGGATGTCTTAAAAATAATAAAATATTTCAGCAAATGGTCGACAAAGTGGCAGTCTTAAAATTTGGCGTAGGATTAGTGAATTAATTAACAATTTAGTGCAAATTTCAATGACACTTTGTTACATTGCATATAATAAGGCAGATTATGCAATGGCTCCCAAATTCGGATGTCGAGTTTTCGCCGGGAACTCACTTCTTCATTGTTGGGAAGCGTAAATTATTTGCTATTAAACTATTTTTACAGAGATGTCGCTCTGTCCATCTGTCTGTCTGTCAGTCTGTGTGTGCACGCATGAATCCCAAGTTCCACTTAACCAAAATTTTATATGTGAGTTTATTTCGGACATGTCACAGATTGATCAACTTTTGAAATATGTCTGACTTCGGTAACTGGACTTTTTTCGGGCTGATTTTACATTTTTACCACATAAAGAAAAATAATTAATCAATTTCTTCAAAAAATTTATTTCTCTGATTGTTAGCGAAACAAACTGAAGAAGTTTTCAGGAAATTCGAATGTTACAAAAGAAAACTCTACCAAGAGCCAAATTTAAATATTTCGAGGAAAGTTAACTAAAAGTTTACTTTTGCTCTCAAAATTGTAAGGAAGTTTTAGAATGCATTTTCATAACCTTCTGTAAGTGTTTCCCTAAATTTTCGTCGGTTATATTCTGACCATTTTAGATCTTTTTTCTTATATCTTGTACAATTATTCTCTGAATTTTCTAAAATCAAATAAGCAAATATTTCTATATTATTCCTTTTCGTGATATTATTAAATCGATACGGATGTTACAAATGTATGAAATGTTATGTATGAAATGTTGTAATGTACAACAAAAGACATACTAAGACTAATAGCAAAATGATATTCATGTTCTAATTATTACAAATTCTTAAATCCTTAAAATAGAATCTATATGTGGTTATCAAAATAGGTAAATGGTTATCATTATTTCAATAGTATACTGGAAAGAGCATAAAGTGTTTAATAAAATTAATTGTTGAACTAAAATTTTTGAACTTTTATAAGGACTTTCATTATGAAGCATATTATATGTTAGTTTAACCTGTTTATATGTAAACGAATTTGAATAAATATTAATTTCAAAGAAGAAAATTAATTATAGAATTTAAATTTTCTTCGTTACAAATTTATAATCACCAGGAAAATAAACTATAAAGTACTTCCATATTATTTAGATTACAATATTTATCCATAATATTCTTTACGAAAACAAAAATCAGGTTTCCAACCCACCCCCGTTAGCCTTCTCATAAAATATTCACAAGGATACATTATAGTAATGTCAGTAATAATAATTGCTGTCAAAATCAGGAATATACACTTTAAATATAATTATTCTCAATTTCCTATAATAATAATACACAAAAATGTATATAGGTACTGTTTAATATATAATAATGATTACCATAAACCTATATACATATACGTATATAACATGGTATAATACTCTTGTATTGACTTATTTTAACTATATATTAAGCTATATACGTATATGCAAACATAAAGAAGCTCGAGATTATTTTTTGATTTCAATGTCGATTATTTCCTTATTATATCCGTTTCCGCTGTAATAATAACGATGACGATGTTGGACATCAATCTAAAATTTTTGTAAATTAATAATAATTATATTTTACATTAAATATCACAGAATGTATGAATATAAAATATGAAATTAACTGCAAATATGTGTACGCAATAAATATTAAAATGAAATAAAAAAAAATGAAAATAATTTGAAAGTTAATTTTTAATATTTTATATCCTCTTTTGATATTTTATATCCTTTATGTATTTTTCATAACTATATACAGAAAATAATATACAAACATTTTTACGTGTACGTGTATGTAAATTACTGAAATAATATTAAATATTTTAATTCAAGGAAAATTATATTTCAGTCAAGGACTTGAATCTGTTTATGAACAAATGTTGAAAAAAAAAATTCGTAAAGTGTGTCTGTTAATGACTTTAAGCAGCATAAACGAGTCTTTGCAAAAGAATTTTTTTTAAAGAAATTTTCTTAAAATAAATTTAATAAACAAAAATTTTTTTTTCATAGAAATCACAATTTTTTGAAATATTATTTGTTTATATTGTACATACATATATAATTTGTACTTACATAATATACTTATGTACATATTTATTTTCATATTTTGTATAATAATTAGAAAAAGTGCGAACTACAGACTGAATACTTGATTATCTTGCGTATACGTAAATGAAAGTAAAATTTTGTATGTGGTGTAGCATTTAAAGTCTTATTTACAATATAGAATTATAATGCTAAAATTTAGAACAGAAGTGGAGTAAAGTGTTGCAAATAATGAAATTAAAGTCCTTGTTAAAAATACCATAAAAATGATTTTGCAATAAATTATCTTGGAAAGAAGGCAACCAATTTGTTATATTATACGCCGCATTTTAGTTTTCATATACAAAATGAAAATATGTTAGGCAAATATTTTAGTTTCGAAAATGTGTTTTAATTATGAAATGGATTATTTTTGACACTTTACGTGCATTTGTTATAATTTGAATTGTTTGCCGTTTCATTATACTGAGGATGTTGTTCACCTAAGAATGTAATAAGTGGCATATTTGCATTTTGTGTTATTAGTATTTTGATACTTAACTGCAATTGAAACATATTGTTCACATCGAATATCTGGTATAAATTTGAATTTTAGAAATATTAGCAGAATTTGTTCAAAATCCTGCATTTCGAAAGAAGAATGTGTTCACTACCATAACATTCATATTAAAATGAAAACCCAAATTTACTTAAAAAATAACTATTTGTTCTAAAATCATTCAATTTATTCTTTATAAATAATACGATTTTTATAAAATAAGTTACTTTGATTCCTTTTATTAAATTAAATCTCTTCTATTTCTTTACAGATCATGTACGAGATTTTGGTTGTGGGAAATTATATTATAAAACATTTTATATTGATGAGCCAACGAATGTTATATATGTTGGAGCAATGTAAGTAATACTTTTCTTTACATATATATAATCATCTCCTGTACTCTTTAAGCTATACTTCGGAAATAAATTACGATAAAGAACGAAATACTCAATAGTTCCAGCTTTTTTAGGGATAGAATACCATTAACAACTTACTTTCTTAACAATTTAATATCGTATTTATCATTCATTATAATTGTTTTGGGTGATTAAGCCATTTAATTGCCAAACAAAGATTTTAATATGTAAAACAAACACATATTGTGTACATAAATGCATATGTGCTTTAATCGGTAATTGAAAATGTGTTAATAGAGCTAAAGAGCAAAAAATTTTTCAAATAATGCTATTACTAAGTATAATAAGAGTAAAATTAATTTGTTTTATCACAGCTTTTTTAAGAACTAATATTGTTTGTACAATGTTCTAGCTTTTTTCTTGATTTGGTCAGACAATTAATTGACAAACGGGCAAAGTGAAACTAATAACTAGTTTTTTCAAATCATATTGAGAAAGTTTTAAAAATATACAATTTCAATGCTTAATGCTTTGGTTCTTTGTGCCTGTAATCTAACAATAAAGGCGACAATTACAAAAACTAACTTTTCTCTTGCTTCTTACCGCCCGGAATTATTCTACATCATATGTATTAAATGAGAAGCTATTTTAACTAATATATTATCTAATTTAATAATATACAATCAATTTAAGTTTTATTTAAACATTATTACGATTTATATATGGCTATGTATTTTGTTTTTCTATATAATTGTTTATGTATTAAAAATTATAGGATCATTTTACATTCAAGGATTTTCCAGAATAAACCTGGTCATTTGAAATTTTAGAATTAATCTCATATTTTTCTTACTTTTACTTATGCTTTTGAAATGATCTTCTAGTGAGATAAAAGGAGCAAAAAAAAAAAAAGAAAACAACAAAAACCCGTCTACGACAATAACCTTAACTAAAGTCCTATTAGAATGGTAAAATTTACCATTTTATAAAAAGACAAGAGGTATAAAACTTCTAAATTCAATTATCCGTATTTGATCCTTCTTTTATATTATTTTTATTATAAATTTATAACTAAAAACCAAAAACAACAAAAATAAACCACAACGATAACATTTATAGGATGTATAGCTACCAGGATTTTTAAGAAGAAGAGAAAAAAAAACCCAAAGAGCATTTGAGATTAGGGTATTTTATAAAATTTTGATTAAATTTTTATAAAACAATATGAAGATTATCTTTGAATCTAAATCTTTGTATAAATAAAATGTTTAGACCCGTGGTTTGGCTTTAAAAATCATTTTAGAAAATGTATTTTATGCCTTGAATATTTTGAAAACAAAAAACCCGAAATTGTATTTTCATGTTTTCGAAATTTAAAAAATAAAAATCAAAACAATTTTTATAGAATAGAAACAATAGAATCACACCCTAATATCAAAACAACAAAAATTTTTTTTTTTTTTTTGAAACATAAGAGAAATGTTTTTAATATTGTCCCAGATTTTATGTTCCTGGTTTCTTTTTTCTCTAGTTTCTTTTCTTCATTAAGTTTGATATAGAAATGGCACCAGTTGACCCACATTGTTTACTATATTTAAAAAGAAATTTTATTTAGTTTCGAAATCAACAAACCCAATTTCTATTTAAACTAATAGTATAATATTATGACAGGGAACCATAGGTTTACGTAATACAAATTCTAACCATTATAAAATAACAGTAGAATTCAGTTAGAATGAACAATTAAATAGTAACAAGAAATGCAAGCAAAACTTTTTAAAAAATTCTATAGTAATTCTAGTGCCGCGATTGAGCAATAATCTTATATGTTGGGATCAGAATATATGTAGCTATAAAAGTATGTATATCAGATAATCATTTAAAAGCACGATGTGGTAATAATGAAATAATTTAGCTGATACATAAACGAACTCATTTTACGAAAAATGTTGCTTATTCAAAATAGTGCGGTTGAATGATTCTCTTATTGATGAATTTTCAACAAAGAAACATTTAGCTGGTTAAACGTTTCGCCAATTCTTTTTGAAACATCTTCGTATTGACTAACCAATTTGCAACACACCTTAGGCATTTAAGATTAATTCTTTCATAAATGAATAAGTTGAATACGTTCCCTTGCAAACGAGCCCTTTTGTGTAAGATGAATGATTTCATTTGCTAGATCCAAAATGCTAGATCCAGCCAATTAAAAATTACACTGTCGTAATCTGTAAATATACTCTGATTAATCAAAATATTTTGTTTTTGTTCATCCTGATTGTTAAATAGAATTTTTTGACAAAATTTAAAAAAAATTAATTTGAATTCGTCAAGCGTAAAGCGAAAAATTGATTTTCGAATTCAAAAACTTAATTCGCTTTAGCGATATTGGCAAGGGCCACCTTCATTTCTGTTTATAATAAAAAACAGCCCAATATATGAATAATATCGCACATATGTACACACATAATATATAAGCCGGCTTATGTCAAATTATCTTGTAATATTTATTTCTAATGGGAGATATTACAATATTGCTACAAAATACTGCAAAATTTATATTACAATTACTGCAAAAACCGCTTTAAGTGATTGTTAGTAACAATTAATCTCTTTTAAGAATTAATCTTTCAAATTAATTAATCAATTTAGATTTAGCTCGTTTTAGGTGGTATCCAAAGGACTTATGACCATACCTGAACTAGTAAAAAATTGTCAATTAAAAAATTGTCTGTAGTATTCGGATAATTGAGTTTCTTTTAGCCTAGTTGTACTGTTTAACAATGACATAATAGTAATATAGTATGAGTATATTTAAAAATTTATACCTACATACAACCATATTTAAAATATTCATTATAAATGAAACAATAGTACATATTTTGTGAATATTTTTCAAAAAATGCTATGCACACTCATATAAACATGCATATTCATTCTCTTGCTTTTCTATTTTTAAAATTATTTGAAAACTAAATTAACTAAATTCTATTTGAAGGTATAGATTCTATTCTTTTTTTTAATTTCTGTACAAAGTAATACACATACTTAATATAAGCATAATATTTATTTGAAAGCATAATCCTTTTAATAACTTCTCTTGCTATATTCAGTTTCCTGAATCAAAACATAGTAGATGAAAAAGGAACTATTTCGTACAATAGAAAGAATGTTTGGGATACAATGTGTTGTTGTACCCGTCAAGATTTCAATATCAATATTGTGTGTGTTTTTTTTTTCAAATTTCATGGGTTTTTTTGTTTTTATTTGTATATGCACATGCATAACATAATAGTTTACTTTAAGCTTTTTACATTGTTTTAAAAACCTATTGAATTTTATGAAAGCCGAGACAGTTTTAATTTTTTTAAACACACAAACTCATTGTATGTGTGGTGTAAAGTAAGTGTACATAAAGCAAACCTCATTTAACTACATACCATCTTTTGAACATAAGCTGGGTAGCGAAAACTTTCATATTTAAAAATAAAATAAAAAAAAGAACTTATGTTCTTCGTATACCCATTTGCCTTTATAAAACAATATTATGTTGAATATTTCTGTGCTATTTGCTTTTTTAAGGATCAAGACAAAAGACAAAAATAAAATAAAAAATTCATCCAAGTCCATTAATCTTAAGTTTATTTTTTTTCTCTTTTTTTTTGAGGTTTAAAAATACTCTTTTATTTATTACTTACTCCACTTTTTTTTTTGGATCCGTTTTTTCGATAACAACATTCTGATACTTTAAAAAGCCGCCCATCTTTCCATTTCTTTCAATTCTTAAAAAATATTTTTTTGTGGGTTACTGATCTTACTTAGTTTTCGTTGCATTTTCCACACAATTTTTATATTTATTTTAAGTTGTAATAAGCTTTACTGTTACAAAGAAAATTGGTACACTGGACAGCGATAGAGAAAATTAAAAGAAAAGGAGAAATGATAATATTTTTAAATTGAGATCAAAGCATTGGTTTGTAAATTAGTACATTTTCCTTAAGTCTGGGAAAATTAAATTTTTTGAACAACAATATTCGATTTAAATTCACTCTAGGTAATGTAGAATATACTACTTAGCTATGTACGCATAAAAAAATTTTGTTGCGCCCCAAAATTATGCAATCCTCACAAGAAATTGCAGAATTAAAAAAGCAAATCAAACGAATCGTTGATAAAATGGACGAATTTTTAAGCTAAATCATTGAGTTTAGAAAAATACCGTTTTTGTCTTAGATCGATGGTAAAAAACGGGTTAAAAATACTGGTTAATGCTAGATGACCATTTTGTTGTTGAAATATTTGGCTATTCTACTTCGCAAAAGAAAGAGGCAACTTTTTTTAGTTACTTTTTTTCTGCTATTATAAAACGTTTGTTATTTTGATATAATAGATATTGTAAAACAATTTCATTTTAAAACTTTTAAGATTGCGTAATTTTCGAACTGCCGGCGGCAAGTAAATATTTACATATAGAAACAAATTTTGCAGAACATATAAAGACAAAAAGTAATAAAAGCAGATTATTATTATATTATGAACTAAAAAGAAAAGCCAATCTATACCCTTTCAACATTATTTTCGATAAGGTATTTAATTAAAATATGCTTCATAGGATAGATAAGATTCAGAATCTCAATATGTCAAACGACTTTAAAGCATTGAAAAATAAAATATTAAGTTTAAAAAATCATACAATTTTTATGTATGTACTCGTATATAGAAACGTCGTTACCGAAAATTAAATATAAAAATGTAGTCGATCAAATCAATCCCTTATTAAGTGTCCTTTTAACACTGTTAATTTTGAACTTGTGTTCACGGGGCTCTAGGTATGAGTAATGATATACATTTTTATTATACTTGACTATTTTGTTACTTAGTAGTTAACTGTACCCTCTAAGGTAATGGAAAGATTCCTGTTACTTTCTTACTTTGATAGAAGCTCAATGATGGAACCGATGAAAGAATGACTTTTGTAAAATAAAATCACTCTTTTTATTATAAAAAGCAATTATTGATACTTTTCAAGGGGCACGGCCAATTCAACAGTTATTCAACAGTTTATCAAAAATTTTCATAATTTCCTAAAAAGCATTTTTACAAATTGGAAGAACTAAGGTTTCTATGGATAATATTTTCACATAGATCTATTTATTTATCTCGAACGGTACCGAAATTTTATTGACTGATGACAGAAAGAATAAAATTAATGGGCTTATTTATAAATGTTTTTTTTTGGAATTGTGTCAAAAATTTATAATAAAAGAGAAAATGATTCCATGATTTCGTCATGATCCTATGGAATTTAAATGTTCTTCGATCCAAATTTGAATAACTTTTAATTAAAAGTTAAAATTAGGCTAAAATAGTTAGTCGTGGAAAAATACTTAAAATTTATTTTTGTGTTATCAACAAATGAACTTACAAATACGTAAATATTTATGTATAAATAAGAATGAGAAGAGCAAGAATATTATAAAAATAATTTTTATAATATTATGCGGTAAAGTGTTACTGTACTATAGATTCCAAGCGCTTTATAGATTTTATGTTATCTTTGATGAAAATTTACTGGAAAATTGATTTGTTGAATTCTTTGAATATTTGACAAAAAAATTTCACTCAAAACGCAATTTACAATTTTATCGTAGTATCCGCCTTTTCATGTATTTTAATTCCAAGTATTATGATGGTGATGTTCTTAATATGTATATATGTATAAAAATTGGGCGCCATTTTGAAGAATTGGAGACGTTCGCCTCTCGAATACATTTTGCATGAATAATGTTTGATAATTTCGTCAATTTAGCTACAAAACAATTATATATTTCATAAAAATAAAATAATTTTGTTCAACAAAATAAAATTTCTTTTCATATAAACTAGAAACACTTCCTTTGAGTACCCTTTATCCGAAGAATTTCAATCAATTCTTTTTGATTTTGAAGATTTTCCTTCTCATGAATAATTTCTTTAATAAAAATGTCTAATCTTTTTAAAATATATTAAAAAGATAACAATAACCTATTTTATTGTTTCAGCTTTTAATAAAGTTTATTAAATAAAATAATATTATTTTTTATTTACAATTTTAATTTTGAAGAAAAAAATTTAAACTAGAGGAAAAATAAAAAAAATCCAATTATAACTTCAAGGCAAAATAGAAAGAAAAATTTTCTAAATGAAATTATTAACAAGAAACTATTATACGTTCTACTTGAAGAAAAATTTATTAAAAATTTTTATTTTTTGTTTTGGTTTATTGAACATTCCGCAAAACTTTTTATTCATTCATATTTCATAAACACACACTCGTTTGTGTTTGTGTTCACACATTCTTACATTAAAAGCAAAAACAAAAATAAAAAAAAACTTGTAAATATCCTTTTAATTTTTTATTCATTCTTAACAAGCAACAATTTTTTTTTTTGTTTTCTTTTCTATTTCTTTTTTACTCCTATTTAATAACTTCTGCGGTCTATATACATCTGTTCATAAATTTTGAATGGAAATGTGTTTGGATATTAACACAAACATACTTACAAATATATTAAAATTTTTTATTAGTTTTATGATCATTATTATTAAAAGCATTTTAATTATTATTGTAAAGTTTTCTGTTAAGTAGGGGTCTGTGGCTTTATAAAATAAATAATAACTGTTCGCCTTAAAAAAAAGGACATAATATTGTCGTTTGTTTTTGTTTTTTTTTGTTGTTAGAGCTGAATTTCTATTTAATTTTTTTTTGTCTTTTAAACTATAAATATGATACATAAAAGGAAATAAATTTTGTTCTATATTACATAGAGAAATTTTCTTCTTCTTTTTGTTATGTTTTTAAATATTTATACGGGATAATTGTAGTAAATAATATAGATCTGACTTTGAACTAAGCATAGCAAGTAGAATAAGTGAAAAAAAAATAGTTTTTATTAATATTAAACGATTTTCTTGCCATTTGTGATGCCAAAATGTAATTTTATAGTATGAAAGGTTGTCTAAAAGCCGCTTCATCTTCTTGTACGAATTAAAAAGAAATTTTAAAGGCTGCTATCAATGTTATGTAGTTGCATATAATAGTATAAAAATATACCATCAGTGGAATTAATAGAAAAAAATTTTTAGTTAATCCGTAGAACCTGCACTGTACCACACTGTATAAATTATTTAATTTAAAACTGGCAAAGCATTTCCGTGTAGAAGAAAAATTATTTTAAGAAATTAGTAAGTAAGTAGTTTGCGACAACAACTGTAAATGTGAAGAATAAATTCAAGAAACACATTGGCTTATCATTTTTAATGTTCTTGTAGAAGAAGTTAATTGCAATTCCTGTGCGTCTGTAGAATTGACAGAATCCTTTTGGTTTAGAGTTTTGCATTTTTAAAATTTTTAAAATCTGTTTTTTCAAGGCAATACTTAAAAATACTATCTTATGAATACTTAAAAATTTTATTTAACCAAGAAAGTTTTAGCTTTATTTATAAGCTCTTTAATTTCGGACCTGCAACCGTATATAGAGACAGTAGGACTAATAAGAAAATATTTTTTACATTTTTTGGTCTATGACAATATACGAAAAATTCAAAATGGCACACCCTGTACAAATAAGCAACTCAAATAAGCAGCAATATTCTTAAAATAGAAAAGCAAAAAATTAATAGCTATAAGAAAATGAAATAAAAAAAAAAAGATCCCATAAATATTAAACTGTGAGTTCTCAATAATAATTAAAGTTTTGTCTCAGTTGTTCAAAGACAAAAAATAATATAAAATTTTTCTTCTGATTAAAATTTATGCAAAATGAAAATAAAATATATGGGAAAAAATGTGAATCCTTCGACTATTTATAAAAATTTATTTTTAAATATTATTTTTACATATCATAAAAATTTGTTTAAAGATTTATGAGAGGATTTTAAGAAAGAAATTATTAAATAAAATTAAACTTGTATTTTGTTTTGAAAATTATTAAAAGAAATTTCAATATTAACAATAAAATACACCCGTATATTTTATAGTATACAATGTATTTTGTTTTGTGTTAAAATAAAAGACTGTACAAAATTCACAATTTAACTTTCTGGTACATTGCAAAGGAAGTTTTAATGTTATAATAATTAACAAATATATAAAAAAATCTGATGTGGTCAGCACATAACCGACCGCATTGTGTATTGTCTAGTTAAATGAAAGTGTTACAGAATATTATAAAAATGTCTGTTAAATACTTCTTTCCAATTTTTAGAACATTAGTAAGCTTATAGTTAACATACTTAGAAAAATGTAAATTTGGCTCTTAGTAGAGTTTCGCTTTGTGCTACCCGAATTCCCTGAAATGCTCGCCAGTTAGTTTCGGTAACCAGAACTCAAATATCAAATTTCAAGAAATTCCATCAATTTGTTCTGTGGATATGGTGAAAAATTTAAAATCGGCCCGCAAATCAGTTCTCGAGCCCTGATCTTTCCAAAAAATTTACATGTTCATTGTTTTAATACGAGGAGTTCATATATTAAATTTCAATGAAATCGGTTGATTATTTCTCTTTATATACACAAAAATGTATATTTGGCCCGTAGTAAACGTCTAGTTGCCGATGCCTGATTTCTTCCAAAACATACGAATTTTTGCGGACGGTCGAGCTAAGCTTATATATAAAATTTCAAGTAAATCAGTTGAATATTTTCTTCAAAATGTTCAAAAATGTAAAACAGGCCCGCTAAAAAGTGCAGTTCCCGAGGCCTGATATATACCAAAAGTTGATCGATCCGTGCCATGGTGGAAACAAACTTACATATAAAATTTCATCAAAATCGGTTCAGCCGAACTTGAGATACACGCGTGCACACGCAGACCGACAGACGGACAGACCGACAGACCGACAGACCGACAGACCGACAGGTTGCTAAAAATAGTTTATTTACACTTCCCTACTATGGAGAAGTACGTTCTCACCGAAAACTCGATATGCAAAATTTGTTGCCATCACATAACCTACCTATTGTTTACACAATACGGTCGGTAATAAAAAATTAATAAGTTGGGATCAAACTATAAGTTTGTAAGAATTTCCATAAGAGAAAACAATTGCTTTTAGAAAACGATATTATCATTAATAATATTCGAAAATTCGTGGTAAATTATAGCATAATTTCAGGATGACACAAAAATGAATAAAGTTCGGTTAAACCGATGGTTTGTGCTGTAGCACTTTTCCCTTCAACAAATACAGTCTATATATATGTACCTATCACACTATTAAAATTATTTTCATTCATATACGAAACTATTTCGAGGATTGCATATTTTTTAGGATGAACGATTTATGTAGTCCCTTTGTTTCATTTATGCAAGCAAAAATTAATTTAAAGAGGACTTAACATAATGCTCGATTTTAAGGGTTAATTGCGTGAGTTAAGAAAAATAATTATATTTTCTAATGTTATGGAATTAACCGTTAACTTATTGCGTTGAGAGGGGGTGGAGAAAAAAATTTTCTTCTAACGAAATAAATTATTTATTAGTATCTAAAAGCTGTTAAAATTTCGGGCTCTACAACCCCTAGAAGAAAAACGACATCAAAAATTTTGAAAAAATGGATTTTAGGTAACGGTAAATTTGAACGGCCATTTTGTTTTTTTAAAGTTTAACAGTAGTATAAGGGAAGCAAGCCTTTCAGCGTTTGCAATATTTCAAAAATGCAACAAATAGTTAAAAAAAGGCCATTTTTAGGATTTTAGGGGGGTATAACTTTTAGAGGGGAAGAGATAGGTAAAAATTTTGTTCTACGGAAATAAGTTTCTAGTAAAGATCTATGTACGTATTAAATTTCGGCTTTCTATCTTCAAGGGTGTAGAAGTTTTGTAAACAAAAAAAGTGTCCACGGACAAACGGACGGACGGCCGGATGGGCGGACGGATGGACAGAGTGAAACTAATAAGCACTTTTTTCAAAAAATTTTTGGAAAAGGGCTAAAAAGCGCATTAAAGCAACGCTGTCGGATTCATCTACCCAGTAGAATAGATCATCACACATATTGCCGACTGCATTGTGTGTGCAATAGGTAGGTTATGTGATGGCAACAAATTTTGCATACCGAGTTTTCGGTGGGAACGTACTTCTTCATGGTAGGGAAGTGTAAATAAGCTATTTTTGTCAACCCGTCGGTCTGTCGGTCTATCGGTCTGTCAGTCTGTCGGCCTGTTTGTCTGTTTGTTCACGCGTTTACCTCAAGTTCGGTTGAACCGATTTTGATGAAATTTTATATGTAAGTGTATTTCGACTATGGCACGGATTGATCAACTTTTGGGATATGTCTGGCCTCGGGAACTGCACTTTTACCGGGCCTGTTTTACATTTTTGAGCATCGTGAAGAAAATATTCAACAGAATTGGTTAAAATTTCGTATATAAGCTTCGCTCGACCGTCCGTGAAATCTCCTAACTTTCGGAGGAAATCAGGTGGCAGATTGAACCCGAACTGGACGTTTACTAGGGGCCAAATATACATTTTTGCTTATATAATGAAAAGCAGTCAACTGGTTATTAAATTCTAGGTATTAAAACAATGAATCTATAAATTTTTGGAAAGATCAGGGCTCGCAAACTGATCTGGGGGTCATATCTACGGAACGAATTGATGGAATTTCTTGAAATTTAATATTTGAGCTCTACTTGTTACCAGAAGTTACTGACGAATTATTAATTCGCATAATTCGGACGGCACAAAATCAAACTCTACTAAGAGCCAAATTCACATTTTTCTAGGTGCGTTAACTAAAAACCTAAAAATGTAAAGAAGTCTTTAAAACGCATTTTCATAATCTTCTGGAACACTTTTACTAATCTATACAATATACATTGCGGTCGGTTATGTGCTGATCACATCAGATTTTTTTTTCTAATTTTTTCCACAAATTTCTACAAGATCGAAGTATTAAAAGTCTAGTTGTTTATCTACAAATTTACATAACTTTCTGTTACATCTTCCTCAATTTTTTTTGCCTCGTCCTAATAATTATATTTTTAATAAAATTGCTAATATTTTGGTATTTTAAATGAAAGTAATTGAAATAGCTAGTACATTGTTTTTGGGAAAACTATTCTCACTTTTTTAAGTGAAAAGTGCTTCTTTATTAACCACTGGTTTTATCTAAAATTTCCGCTTATACCTAAATTCCCATTCTACACTAATATTTCAATAATCACTATAATCTTAACAATAATATCAAAGAAACTATAGTCACCTTCACCTTGTAACTAAAGCCAACTTCAATTACTAGTCAAAGTCGATAAATTCACCGAGATAAGAATTAAAAACCACTCCATATTTTGAATTATGGTTATTTATTTTTCGCAAATATTTCTTGTAATACTTCTGAAATTTTAAGACATTGATATTTTCTTAACATGATTTTAAATTTTCTCTCTCTCTAGAGTGTTTCTCCTTAATATCAAAATTTTTATAATGATTAATATCTAAAAAATTATTTTGAAAATCACTTCGTAATTTCAAATATTTTTATTATACAATAATTTTCATCCTTTTTAGTAGGAACACGGTATACTGCCAAGTAAACTTTTTTAAATTATATCAAAAATATGCAATTATATGATATTTATAAAATATAACAAAAATTTAACAGGAAGAAAGGAAAAAGTCATTTATAATGAAGCAATAAATTTCATACTTAATTTTATGTTAAATTACCGAAATAAATCTCAATAAAATTTTTGGTTTAATGGTTCGCAAACATCACTACCATATTAAAACAGAAAAAAAATGTAATAATGTAAACCAAAAATAGGATTCCTTGTTCCTCACTTATTTCTTTTCTTTATTCTTAATTTTATTTTTGATTTATTTTCTTTCAAATCTAAATTGATTGCTTTTAAAGCAAATACATTAAGATAACCTCTAAGGCTCTCTAAACACAGAGCTTAAAGGGAAGAAAAAGAAAATTAATAGTATAAAAATAAATAAATAAACTTATGTTCAAAATTAATAAAAAAAAGAAAAAACAAAATTATTAATGCGCCGTTGGACATGTACATTTTGGGATACCCAATTTTAAATACCATATTTCATATTGGCGGCTGATTGGGTGCTTTAGTTTTTGAGCCTGAGGAGATTTTGGATTTATTGTTGAATTTTTTCATAAACTTGCTAAATAAAAAAATCGCATGCCACTTTCCTTTGCATCACAAAAGTTGCATTATTGTCGTGTTTGCATTAGACTGAATTTAAAATTTTTTCAATAATTTAAATAAAAATGTTATGAATGGCAAAGGAATAACAAATTTATGTGAAAATATTTCGTATAATAAAATTTGGATTAATGCGAAAATAATCCAAGAAAAAACACATTTTTATGTTTTTACTTATTTTAAATTTATTTTAAATTTTTTCAGATTACGAAAAAATTTACATGAATTATTTATTTAAGTCCATCAATTTCCACTCAATAAAGTGAAAATCAATTCACATTTTTGTTTATAAAGCGTTCAAAATGGCTATATAGTTTTGTAATTGAGGCAGTGTGATAAAAAATGACATTTAGATGAAATCTTTGAGAAATCGCTTTTAAATGTGGGGATACCACAAATGTTAAAAGAAAAAGTGTTTTATGAAGGCTTAGTAAACATGCATTTGAAAAAATCGTCAAATAACCTATGAAATTTCTACATAGATCTAAACAAAAATGCACTGTAGTATTAAACGAAATTTTATATGAGAATTAAATTAATAAAATTTAAAATTTGAAATGAACATCTTTAACCTGTCTCACCTGAAGATCAAATTCAAAATTTTAAAATTATTAACCAAATACCAGATTAAAATGTAATAACGAACAACGTAATCCTTAAAAAACTACGAGTATACGGCAAAATTCTTACAGTTATGAGACATAAAGAGAAGATATTTGCAACCACCGAAACGAAAATTGTTGTTGAAAAAAAAGCTTGCTTTGTAAGTGTTTCTAAACGAATTTTTAAGAAAACAGATGCTACATAGCATAAGCTATCGTATAATATAAACCTGGCATACCTAGTGATAGAACAAGTGAATATTTTATTATAACATAGGTAATCAATTTTAGTTGGATGAGTTCAACACAATATTTCCTATAGGATTAATATTATAAATATAATTTTTTTTATATGTCTACTCTAATGTAATGATACAAAATATAATTTGTAAAATCCATTAGCATATTTCCCAGAAATAATTTGATAATTAGGTGATTAAGTTTCCTGGAATCACAATATTTGCAAACTTTGTAATTAAATAAAAGTTAATTCAAGGACAACATAATATTATTTGCTACTACAAAAATAAACAAATTATTTTATGTATTGTAAGTTTTGAAATGAGGCAATATTATTCCAAGAGTTGAATTAGATATTATAATCTTAAAAAAAGTACTGGAGTTTTTCCATTTCATTTGGTTTATCAGTTTAATAATATAAAGATTTATTCTACATTTACGTGATATTTTCGAAAATTTTACACGTGGTGGAATTAAATGGTTGTAGCACAACTATGGAAAAAGTTTAAGAATAATATAAAATTATATCGACACTTCAGTGGAAATCATGCAAAACTCATTTTATTATTTGTCGAAGAATATTTAAAATATGCATGAAGATTGTAGTACCAAAAATATTTTTACAAATAGGCTGTTAAAATGAAATATTTCATTTTTGCACCTCATACTAATTCAGTTTATATTTTTGTTATAAAATATTGCCGCGTAAGAACTAAAAAAATTAGTCCTGCCATTAGAAACACCTAGTTTCCTCAGTTTTAAAAACCAAAAAAAGTCAAAACAAAGAAGGCAATATTTTTCAAAATAAAGATTTCTTCAACAATTTTCACAGAAACAACTTGTAGCACCAAATCGCGTAAAATAGTTAATTTTATACATAATTTTTTGGAATTTTATTTTAGTATTTCTTGAAATTTATACAACGAATTTAAACTTTACTTAGAAAATAGAAGTA
The DNA here is from genome assembly GCF_029603195.1 of Condylostylus longicornis. Lineage (NCBI taxonomy): Eukaryota > Metazoa > Arthropoda > Insecta > Diptera > Dolichopodidae > Condylostylus > Condylostylus longicornis. The sequence continues at coordinate 5,965,173 of NW_026578017.1, read as the reverse complement.
TTTTTTTTTGCTTAATTTTCTAAATTTAGAATTGACAGTCAGTAACTCAATATAACTTGTGGACTACAGATTAAGGGCATTAGGGTGAGAGTGGCCTATCCTATACGTCTACCCTACTCCGTTCTGCTCCCACGAGATATACCCTACTCACATGAGATATAAATTTTCAACAAATTTGAATATCTTGAGAAGTCTAAACGTCTATAGCTCAGGTATTTCTATTATACATTATTCTTACTGCATAAGGCCTTTGGTCTGAAATATTAAGTAGAAATATGGCTTCCATAGTTTGCCAACAAAGAAGTCTATTTTTTATAAAGTATTTTTTTTAAGGAAATCGATAAAAATCAATAAAAATTTAAAATTTTTGTAGTGTTTTTTGAAAACGAGAACCAAAACTGTCTACACTTAGAAAATAATTTAAAACTTATATTAAAGCTTTAAACAAATTTATTTTATTCTTTTCGAGTTTAGCTATAAAGAAAAGTATATAAAAGGACAAGAAATAAAAATTTTTAAATAAAAATTAATTAAAATATTTTCCACTTCAGTGGGCCCTCCATCACCATGATATTATCTTATTGCATAAACGACATATCAATCAATATTAAATAAATCTCATATAGATATTTATTGACCTTGTCTTTAACCTTCTACAAATATTAACAGCTTTCCTTCATTTTTAATTTTAATAATTCTTAAAATCATTTCAATGCCTTTGCTTTAAAAAATCAGTCATATTTTTTATGCTTAAGCATAGTAAAAAACTCAAACGCGCGATGTGAAGAACGTCAAAGAATTAAAATAAATGAATTACTTGTCAAAAATTTATTCTTATTTTTTGTCATGCTCTTTTCTTTATAACTTGACAAATTGTATTTTTTTTTCGATTATTTTTCTTTCTTTTAACTGAACTTAAACAACTTGTCGTACACTTTATTAAAAATGGGGTGAGAACTTTCTTGGTAGTGAAATTTTCTTAAAAAAATATGTAGGAGCACATAATGTTTAATAATATTTGATTAGCAATTATAATGGGTAAAGGGGATTTTAAGGGAAGGTCTTTGAAATTACTAGGAATCTTTCTTATTTTATTAACTTTAAACACAACTCACTGTTTTCTAGTTACTTTGACACCATTAATTTTATTTTAAAATTTTTTATAAAAAAAAAACAAACCACAAAAATTAAAAGACGGACAAGTAAAATAAAATTTCACGCATTTTTACCAACCGCATTGCTTACAACAAAAGAGGTATTGTCTTCACATCTTATTTCACATGTCAATATTTCAATGAAAATTCTTTTGCCCATGATAAAGAAACCTTAACCAACTATTTCATATTGTCTGTTGTTGAAAAATGTTATCTGAGTTACACTTTTGATCGTAATTAACAGGTTTTGTCGAAATTTTATATACGATTATAAATTTTGTCAGACAAGATTTTTTCTGAAACATTAGCTGACAGACTGACAGCAACATTCACACTTTTCCTAAGAATGTAGGAGAATAACAAGTCGAGTCAATTTTAGCTACATCTAATAACAAGATATCTATCGGGTTTATAGCAAGACGGATTTTTTAAAACATGAACGGGCTTTTTTCGAATTCTTATATTTAAAATATTTTTAACAACAGTTGTTGTGCTCATAATTTGCAAACTTGTCATGAATATCGAATTCCCGGAAACGCTGCTTTACTGAAAGAGAAAAATGCACTTTTCTGTTTGGAGGTGAACTAAGAACATGTTTGTTGGAATTTATAATTATTACTTAGAAAATAAATAAAACAGTCGGTCAGGTGCTGATCACGTCAGATTTTGTTTTTTTTTTATTTTTTCCAGAAAAAAAATATTTTTGGGAAAATATATAGCTAAATAATCGTAAAATAAATTGGCAGATTACAGAGGCAAAATTACGAGGTTATTTTATTTTGTAAACGCACCTAATTATGAGTTGACTTTGAAAATATCAAATTTAAATTAAGTAACTTACGACACAACAACTGGAATTATAGTGATTTATTGGTAGACAATTGCATGACAAAATATTTAATAGAAAGTTGTTAAAACTTTAAATATTATAGGCTTTTTGAACAGTTTCGCTTTCAACATTGTAACAAAAATAAATTTTCTAAAAAATTTTGTTCTTTAATTTTTTTATAGCAGAAATTTTGAATATTAAAAATGAACAAAATGAAATGCAGAAAAACTAAGCAATTTAACTTTTAATTTTAATTTTGCCTCGATTGATAAGTACCTACTTGTTGTTGTTAATATAAATAGTGTAAATGTTAAAAAATAACTGAAAAGACATAATAGATTCGTGTGCCATTTTAATACATTCTCTATCAAAAGTGAAAAATTCTTACTTGTAAAAATTCCACTGCAGTTGAGAGCAAATTTTTTCTCTTTTGCCCAAAATAGTCATATATCCATATGTATCGTTACTGATATATATATATTATATACCTACTGAAAACATATAATACCACTACTGAATGGTGTCATCACGGGTACCATACTGCATACACGTGATGACATCCAATTTCGAATGCCAAATTTTCAACAGGAATGAACTCTTCCGTGACCGAGAGACGCAATAAAATATTTTTAACGAGATGCGTTATATTCTTCTGTGCGCTCTGAAACTCAACTTCAACTAACTGACGCATTTTTCAGGAAAATAAGATCAATGCGCGCTGTTTAACATTTCAATATTTTTTTTTAACTTTGTGAAATATTTTTTTCCTCCTTTGGCAACCCTGTTACTCCAATAAACAATCAATGTGAAATGAGAATCTAAAATTTATAACTAAAGTAATGATTTGCATAAATTTTTCTTGATGTATTATAAAAAAAATTTGCGATAATTTCATTAATATCTGATTTCACTTAAATTAACGATTAAATTTAATTATTTTACTTGAATTAAATAAAAATTTAAAACAAACTTATAACCTTTTTTTATTCGTTTATTTCAGGGATCGAGTATTTCGCCTCAATTTACAAAACATCAGTCAATCTCTGTGCGATGTAAGTACATTTTATTATTGTTGAAATTTTCAGTTTTTCGCCTACAATCTATATTCACAAACTTTTATCGAAACTGTTATACGTACATTATAGTTTCTCTAACACATAAATTGTATGCCTTGCAACCACCCTTCATAATAGTTTAAAATTATATTCAATTCAGTCCCACGAATTATTTTTGATTATGTTAAAATTAATATCATAAAAAAATAATTTACTTTGCATAATCAAGTCAAATACAATATTTCAAATGAACTAAAATACTACAGACAGTAGAAAAAAATCCGGGAGAAGTGAAAATGTGATAAAACTTTTAAATTGGCTTATATGAGTACATGAGTTCGAACTTTCTCTGTTCTATTTGTCTGATTCTATTAAAAAGTTAAGAAAAATTCTTTAAAAATTCAAACATGTTTTTTATTTTCGAAAAAAATCTATCTGTTACTTTATTGACATTTTAAATTTTTTGACAAAACAAGAGAAAAATATAAAATAATTTGTAAAAGTAAAAATTATTAAAGCAAATCTCGTGACACGCTCTCTTTTATCCTTATGCGGATACAAAAAGAGAAAAATTTTATTAGTATATTTCCCCCTCTTTATAAAAGAAATTCTTTGCTGCAATAACAAGAAAAATTTTTTTCTATTAAGTTTGTTCGTTTTACTGACCGCATTGCATACAGTAAAGGAGATTATGTGATGGTACCAATTTTACGTTTTCGAGGGAAATGCGCTTCTCCGTTATATTAAAGCGTAACTAGACTATTTTTAGAGAAATGTCTGTCGGTACATCAGACAGTCGATCTGTCGCAATATCAGTCTGTCTGTCAATCTGTCGTGCAATGTGTATCCAAATTTCGATTGAACCGTTTTTCATGAAAATATATGCCTGAGTTGACTTTGGTTATGTCACGAATTGATCAACTTTTGTGATATGTCAGATATCGGAAACTAGACTCTTTATTACTAGACGATTTTATATTTTTGGTAATTTTAAAGAAAATATTCAAATGATTAGCTTGAAATTTTATATGTAAGACTCGTTTGACACTGCAAGATAGCACCCAACATTTGGTAGAAATCGGACCAAATTTACATTTTTGTGCCAATAAAGAGTAATAACCAACTATAAAGTAAAATATAATACATGAATTCAGGATGTTAAATCAATGAATTTCTAAGATTTTTGGAAATATCAGGGCTCTGAAACCGAAGTATGGGTCGATTTTATATTTTTTAAGAGCTATTGACAGAATTTATTGAAATTTAATATTTGAGTTTCAGTTTCTACCGGAAGAAACTGACAAACTTTTCACGTAAACCGAACTACAAAAATTAAACTGCATTAAAAGCCAAATCTACTTATTTCCCGGTATGTTACTAAAAAGCTTATAAGCGTCCTTATAATTTGAAAGAAGTAATTAAGGGCATTTTCATAATCTTATGCAACATTTTCTCTAAACTCTCGCTCGGTTATGCGCTGACCACATCAGCTTTTTTAATATGTTGCTCTATTCATCATACACAAACATATACTAAAATATTTTAATGTTTTTGCTAAAAAATAGTTACATACATACGAGTATTTAATAAACATAAATATTATAATCGTTTGAACATACATTACGTATGTGTATTAACATTTCAGTCTTATCCAACTGAATTATACCTAATGCCTTAAAATTCTGGTTATCAAATCAAAACCTGGAGCTGAATGGACTATAATTTGACACTTTCATGCCAAATATCATAGAGTTACCTTAATTTGATTTTTCAATATCAAAAATTACCTCTTCTTGTTGTATCACAGTTACCTGAGTGAGTCTAGAATGCCATTTTACTGAAACTTCTTCTAGGATGTTTCTGCGCTATAATAGGGCACATCAGTTCCAAAAATGTCATTCAGCTAGTTTAATTAAACGACATGCTTTTTTTTTCATTGGTAATTAAGTTTAATAAGTGATTAACTTTTTTTAGCGTTTCAAATGAAAATCAGTAAATAGTAATGTGTTCCCATCTTGTTTAATTTAGTAAATCATTTATATTTATGTCAATATGCGTAAAACTTTGGTGCTGTTATTTCAATTGTTCAGAAATTTTCGCTTTTTGATAAATTTCTTTGTTCTTGTGCAGTGTTATAGCAATAACGACATGAGGCATATTTTTTTCATTTTAATAATATAGGCTAACTGACATGAGCTGGAAGAAAATGAGAGTATACCACTTAAATTTCACTACATTCAAAAATATGATTATATTGCATATGTACATATGTGCGTATATCTTTCCCGCCAAGGAAGTCGAGACTCTGGTAAAGAGTATTAGCTCACATTCTCCGATTTTACGCATATTTTTACTAAACTATAGAATCTTAAAATTAATAAAACCTTATTTACAACTTATTTTCAGTTTTGTATCTATAATTCCGTATAAATTTAGAGATTAACTTGCTTTCAAAAGTTGTTTTTGAAGATTTCTGTAGCAAAATAAACATGAATTGAGACTTTAGAAATAAGATTAAATAATAATAGTCACTGTAATTACCCATTCACTGAAATATGTTAAAAATATGATTTCAAAATAATAATTAGTGTTAAAAAAATTGAGATACAAAAATAAATTTAAATTTCATCGCTTAACATTGTGGTATTCGTTTTGTTTACATTAGGGACTCCAATTCAATGAGTGAATTATGGTTTGGACAAATAAAATCTAAGTAAGATTGAGTCTTACTTATATTATGGAAAATGAAATTTTAAGGCACATGTTTATGTCTCTAAAAGTTTTGTAAAATTGGAATATTTCGCGATATTTCTAAGAAAAAAAAATTTCCACCATTAAAAATACACTGTGAAAAATATTAACTTCATTATTCTCCTATTTATTTTGGGTTTCTTTGATTATTTTAAGTTTCTTTGAAATTTCAAAAAAGATTAGAAAATATTAAACTTTTCCCTGAAAATATTTTTTTATGGCTGTACCTAATGTATGTGTGAACTTATGTATGTACATATATTTTTATTTTTTCTAATTTTACACTTTGGACTTTATTTCTCATTTGAAATTTATAAAGATGACGTGTAAAAGTTAAAAGGAAAGTTCTACCAGAAAAAAAAAGAAAAATTAAAATTATCGTTACAAAGTATGGAAAATGCAAAGAAACTTTTAACTAAGAATATAGAAACGAAACGTGAATCGAAAAACTTTTTTTCTTTTTTTTTTTGGCAAAATACTGAAATCAAATTTTTAAAAAGGTATTAAGGTAATAATAAAAAAAAAGAGTCAAGTTTTATGAAGAAATAAAAAAAAGAGCGAAAAAGATTTCAGCCAACCAAAATTATAAAAAAAAATGCTGGGAAAAACAAGAAACAGAAACAAAGAGCAACCTTACATACGTTTTTCAAATAAGGATAATAATATTATTTTCGCTAAAAGAATTTTTGATAACGGTAAATTTACACGTACGATGAAAATTGAGCGAAATTTTACTTTAGTCACAGAATTTTGTGTTTCGCTATCATTTCCATGTTTTATTTTTCTTGTGATTTTTCTTTTATAGTTTTTATTGCTTTTGATAATTTTACATTACTTTTTAATAAAGTCTGAATTATGTTTTTTTTTTTGCGTAATATACTTGCATATTGTACAGAACAAAAAGTTTATAGTTGGCTTACAAAGAGTTTGCGATGTTGTTGTTGCTGTTTTTTTTTTTTATGCCAAAATATCTAACAAGCGGGTCTGCTTGTTTTATTTTAAGATTTTTCTGGATTACGTGTTTTTTTTTTTTGTGTTTGTTACCGAAATCATAAATTTTTGAGCTGATGCAACTAAAAAGCAGTAAAAGAAAATATTGTGTGTTAGTCGAAATATTTGTTGCCAAAATTGTAAATTACAAAAAACTTTTTATAAATTTTATAGAAAAGTTCTATTTGTAATTATGGCTGTATACAAAATTTACAATAGTATTTATGCATAAATGCATGTGAATTAATAATAAGTCAGTAGATATAAATTTCCACCCAAACAGTTGTTCAAAGAAATTATTCAAATAGTTTTAAAATTTTAAATTGAAATTCTCATTTTTTCGAGAACTATGAGCTAGTTTGACACAGCCCAATTTGATCGCAGTCAAGAATCATCAAACTCTTGTAACTTTGATTCGGAAATTCTTTCATAAATCAGCCTTAAGACGTTCCAAATTCCGAAAAAAATCATAAAGGCCATGAAAAAGTTAACAAAAAAATGTAACTTTGCAGAATACAATTGAAAAGGTGTCGAAGAGGTCTACAACAATAAAATCGAAGAAATTTTTGGAAATCATTATTAAGGCTGTAGGTAATTTTTTACTAATCAATTAGGTTCTCAATATAAATATTGAAAAATGGAAACCACAACACTTGCAAAAGCACTTTAGTACCTTTCGTATGTGATCACACCAGTTCACTTTTCACAATCTATTTTATAATCAACTGAATGAGCAAAACTGCCTGACAATGAACTTAAAATTTTTGTTTCTTCACCATCATGAAAAGCTACAAGCCATCATGAATAAAAAATCATCAACTATATAATTTAATAATTTTATACATAAACCCGTTCTCATGGCTTTTTCCAGTTTAATGAAACAATTTGCTTTTGTACGTCAATACGTTATAGATTGATACTATCCGGCTTTTGTAGCCACAGCTTAATAATATAGACTTAACCAACATCTAACTGTAATATTATTATTATAAATACATTTTAGGCAGTAAAAAGGACTATGAAGCCGAAAAGCCTTATTTACCTTATTGAACGTGTAATATCTCTATTGTACGTCATGTATTTCAAATAAATTATTTGTCGATGAAAAAATCACAACAACCCACCATAGTCTGATAATCACAAACCATCTAAAAACTTTATGTACACGTAAAATATAAAAAGAAGAAACTGAAAAAAAGAAATACAACAAATTTAAAAATTTCTGAGAAATTTAACTGTCAATACTTATTTGTATGTGTGATTTTTAAGAGCTTTCCACATGCATAAATAGAATAAAAATATTTTTATTTATTAACAAAAATGTCAAATTCTCTTTTAAATTTTGTATAGTCTAACTTGTGGTTTCATTCAATTGTTATTTGCACAGGATGCAGTTCCATACATACTATTCGATTCAATTTTTCAATTTTCGCATCGATTTTTATAGTAACAATACAAAATGTTTAAAAATTAGAGAAGACGTGTAGGTTTTATGAGTGAAATATTGAAAAAGAACCATAAAACTCAATAAGAATAATATTCTATTGCAATTGGAATGTGACGGTATAAAATTTTTTGTGAAAATTGTTAAAAACTTTTTCCTTTTAGGACAAGAAAAAAGTATAAAATTGATTTCCTTAAAAGGAAGTGAAGTTTTTAAAATCTGTTCACATTCGAATACTATAAATGTTGAACAAGAAAATTAGAGAATATAAGAGGGTAGAAAAAAATAAAAAAAATGTTTTAAGAATAAATATTGAAAATAAATAATAAAAGTTAATAAAGAATCTGATGTGTTCGGCGTATAACCGAACGAAGAAAATATAGACAATATTCTTGGTGAAACCGTCAAATTTCAACGCATCTAAAAGCTAAGCGATAGAATTTTGCAAGGTTGTAGAAAAAATATTTACAAGTGAAATAAATTCAATTTTTTTAGAAAATTAGTAAACGACTAAGTAGTATGCAAATTCGGTTCTAAGAATCAAAAAATTACTCTTTGGATACTAATTTTCTATAAGAACTCAAATTTTTGTTAAACGTCTAAGCGTGAATATCCTCAGAAAATTATTTTTTTCATTTCGATAGCCGGAATTTGAATAGCTATGAAATTTAAGAGAAACCTATTGATATTTTCCATATAAGTGGACAAAAACGTAATTGTGGCTTTCAAAAGCGATTACTGGCACATGAATCTTGGCACTAAAACAATACCTTCCTTATTCGCAGGAAAATACTCAAAGAGAAGAGCTGAAAGTATTTGTTTTTCTTGTAGAAGTTGTTTTACGTTATTATTCTATTTCCGGTTTATCGCGACGAATTCAGTCGGCGAAAACGGAACTTTCAAAATTAGAAATTTTGCTTTTCTTTCTTTATTTTTTGCAGCTGAAATGTTTGAAAGTAAAGCGTACACCATAATAATAATGCGTTTCCTTGTTGACTTTTTAAATTACAAAACGGTACAACCATTTGAGATTCTTTTTACTTAGAATAATTGAAATTTTATTTTGTGTAAATAATTCTGACATTTTTATTTCAGGCATTTTGAAAACGACTATCAAGTTATTTTCTTGAATAATAATTCTTTTGACATCAATATAAACACGACATTATGAAATTAATACGTTCATACACTTGGAGGGATTTTTAGAACTTCTCTAATGTGAAACAAGATGCGTTTGTTAACTTTGTTTACGTACATGAAAGTTAATTTCTTGTAGTATGTGTCACAATTTTGTGTTATATTAAAAAGTTTCGAATATTTCCCAAAACTATTTGCTGATCTTTCTATGTAGGTACACGGTTTTGAAGACTTTTGGGATTCTTTCAAGGTTTACCATATGTTTGTTTAAGTTTCGTTATTTTTATTTTTTAAAACTTAAACTTCAAAGTTATTGTCTCATTTTTATAAATATCGTTCGCCCGTTTTTATCAAGTTTTTAAAATTATCAGACACGAATACGAGAAAATCAAGACAAAATATAGAAAAAAACAAACAAGAATCTTGAGAATAGGAAATAAATTTTTATAAAACTTTAAAGAGCGAAACTACAACAAAATGAAAGAAAAAGCCGGGAATGATATTACAAAGAAAATTTTTATTTCCAAACTTTTCCAATACTTTTTTCTTTAATTCTTTCTAGTTTGTTTTTTATTTTCTCAATATTAGAAAAGTAAGAAAATTTTTAGATTTTCAAATTGTTTTATTGAATTATTTCAATTTTTGTTTATGTTTTACTTAAAATTGATAGCGACATCAAAGTCAAATAAATTTCTTTTGATCAAGTCTTGAATTTTAAGAATATGAAAAAGGAAAAGGAAAGATTGGTCTACAAAGAAAATATTATTAGACATAAAAAGAAGACAATGAAAATCTAATATCAGTGCATTCACATAAAAATTTATTATAAATATTTATAGTCTCTGTTAAATTAAAAATAATCGAAGATATTGAATTCAGTAGAATTTATTGAAATTTATGGCTTAACTTTTGGTTACACATAACTGACATGATTCATTCCTGATTCTAATTCTAGTGGATAAAATATAGTAAATCTTTGCTTTTAAAATTATTTTCTTGTTCTTGCCAAGATCGGGACTTAGGGCCACCAGTTTTACATTTCATATTTTGAAAAAGAAACCTGGGGCCTTACTGTGTAATTCGATTTTCGTGATTAGAATGGAATAGTAGTACCATAAAAATTGATTGGTACTACTATACCATTTTTCCGAATACGAAAATCGTTTCTCGAAAATCTAGTTACATATTAAGACCTCTGGCATTTATCATTCAACTATTTCTCTTTTAAAGTTTAGATTTTTTGTTCATTGATTTTGAAAATGTTATTAATAAATTTTTTTGTTGAGGTTTTTCACAATTCCGTAGATTCAATAGTCTACATATTCAAATAAATTCATATAGTTGTAAAGTCTATGTAACAAAAAAATTTTGTTGACAGAAAGTAACAATGATTATTTTAATCGAAGCGGAAATAAATACAGATATGAACATTATTTCCCGAATTCGAAGGATTTCTGTTGTTACTTCAGTTTTGCCGTAGGAAAAATTTATAAAAACTTCTATTTATTTTTATTTTAACCTTACCCAATTTGTAAGTTAATTTACCCAAATAAATCAAACAATCCATAAATTATTTAAATAAATCCAAATTAACTTATTCTTCATAACATTTTTTATGACTGTGTGTAATTTCCAAAAAGCATTGTAAATTTTGCTCTTCATTCGTAATCACTAAAAGGTGCTTAATTGAATCATAAAGTAAATCTGCATACTGATATGGGCGAAAATTTCCGATATTTCTTCCTCATGGCATTTTTTTGATGCAGAAAGGTTCCTACCATGTCATTGACAGTATTCCAAATGACGGGCATACACATATCAACAAAGGTATTTAAAACTAAAAATCAATAAAATTAAACTCATAATTCTGAAGGAATTATGAAATTTAATGTTTTTGAATTAATTAATTAACTCAAGTAGATCCTCTTTATTAAGCGCACCAACCTCGTATACCCTTGAGTTTTTTTTATGTAATTTCAACAACAGTAATTCAATGCTCATTCTATCATTTTGTTAATCCTTGAAAAATTTATCGTCGTTTCTTAATAAACCATGAATTCGTTCAGCTTCATTAAGCAAAAGTAAAATAAAAAATTAAAATTTTGTGCTGTTTTTCTTTTTTTCTTTGTTTACTTTCATTTACTTCAGTGGAAACTGAAAAACAAAACAAAAACGGTAAATGGAAAAGAAAAGTAATAACTGTTCAAAATCGTTGAGCAAATTAAAAAGCTCAAGTTCCCCCATTTGCCCCTCAAAACCAGTAACCAAAAATTTTAATCTACTCAGGTGTGAAAAATGTATTTTGGCTTTTCTTATGTTTTCTTTTTCTGTTTTGGCTTGTTCAAATTTGATAAATATGCAAGAATCTCAATAAAAATTCATTTTTTTTTCGATACCAGAAAAATCAATTTTTTTCTGAAACATGGGTTTATTTTTTTTCTTAAATTGAAAGTCTATATTAATTTTTTGTTAAAAAACTTTCAGTAGATTTTTAGCAAACCAGTAGATTTTTTAATTTAAAAACAAAATTGGGTACTAATGTCTGCATTGGGGTTTTTCTTTGTAACATATCCAAAACGTAAACTAATTTATTCCTATTAATTGAGGAAAAGAGCTGCAAAAACTTGTGAAAATTGTAAGGGCTCGATTTCGCGAGCTCATTTTTCATGAAAATTCCATGGTTTTAAATTAGCCTTTTTTGTGACGTAGTCGGAAAAGTGAAATTAACCTCTCAAAGGTTCCACTAAAGAAAATTTTTTAAATCCTATTCATTGATTCATACGAGGACATGAGTCTCTTCGAATATTCATTCTTAAAAGATTATTACTTCCTTATTTTAAAAAAAATAATCAAAAATATATGATCTATGTGAGTTATAGATAGGTCCAATTTGCTAACTCTTAAATGCTTCGAATATTGATAAATTCATAAGCTTAATCAATCCTGATATAGATCTTAATAAACAATCGATTCGATTTAAACCAGAAAAAATTAGGACAGAGGCAGGTACACTAGCATCTTTCTAAAAATAAAATGTTTCTCTGCTTTAAATTTTTACATTTTTTGTGCTTTATACCCGTATGAACGAATGTTCGAAATCTTAGCAAAGCGGCTGCAATTTTTACATGTGTCATCTACACACAAACGGGTAAAATAGAAGCACATTATTGAATTTATTTACGTTGTGTGTTTATTAATGTATACAGTTAGGAAATGTCGAATTTCAACGCAAAGAATGACAAATTTCGTTTAACACTGATTTTTTTAAAAAAAAATTTTTCAACCTCTTTTATTAATTATAAAATTATAATTTTTGGAACATAACTTGAAAGATTTAAAAAGTAGTGGCAAATCGTGGAAAAGAACGATCAATAGCTACTCCATATTAAAATAAATTTACGGCTGGAGCTTTTATAATGTTAGTTTTAATATCAAAAAAGGATCGTGCATCTTTTCAGTTTTGCTGGAAATAGCTACATTCATACATATATATAAAATATCTCTGGTATATATTATTTCTGCGTGGTTATAGATATGTTTTTTTTATTATAATACTCAATTGATCACGATGTTTTCCTTTTGTTTATTTTACTACCGACTGCATTATAAACAATAAGAGAAGTATTCCTAATCCACGAAATTCAAATGCCGAGCTTTGAGTAAATATATAAACATTACAAAGGTATAATGCATAAGATCATCTCATATGTACATATGTTTTCATGGGAGATAGGGCCTTTCCCAGTAATGTCAAATGCATGCAACTGACGTTAGTCATGAATCCCAAGGCAACATGACGCTAGCGTTATAAATTCCAACATATGTTGCTAACGCAATTGATTGTCATTTTAGTTTTTTTTTCGCATGTTTTTAAAGGCTAATGCTTAAGTGATTTGTTTGAAAATTGCTCAAATTACAGGTGATTGTCATTTGCTAAATCAAGCGATTGACGTGGTTGACATGATCGTCAAATCTTTGACATACTGGGAAAGGGCCATAAGCTTCATAGACTAACTTGAACATAAGAAACTAAAAATACTCTTAAACTTTTCAGATTTAAAAATATTGTTAGTTTTTTGATTTTCTAAGATCTGTGAGTGTGTTCACTTCAAGGATGTAATTAATTTTAATGTGATTGTACAAAATATATTTTCATAATTTTGATAAAGATATTTCTATCAACCTTTTCTCTAAAGCTACATAATACAATCCGGTCGGTTATGTGCTGATCACATCAGTTTTTTTTTCTGTTTTCTCATCATTTTTCTCATCTCATGTAGAGTTTTTTTTTTCACTTGGAAAATTATGTATTCATAGTAAATTTCGTTTAAATTCAGAAAAAAGAAAATATAAAAAATTTAGAAAATCAAGATTCCAGGAAAATGTGAGACAAAAGTAAATATTTTCTCGCTTATTTTACAAAACCTTTTGTATTATAATTTAAAGTTGCCAATCGCATGTCAATATTGAATTTATTGCGTTAAAATAAGAAAAATTCTTAAATTGCACTGAATTTCTGTGATAAGTGAGAAATTTCATCTATTTCGAAATATTATTTAATTTAAAATATTCTGCGTGAAAGTATTGCTGCACTTGTTCACAAATTGAACTATATTGTTCTGATACTAGTTAAAAAACTCCTTTATTATATTCAAAAATAAAAACAAATTTAAGATTTTCAAATTTGGCCAAAGGAAAAACCTTCAATAAAAATGGTTATTTTTTTTTCTTGCAAATGTTTTTAAACCGAGCGTTTTATTTGGAAAAATGTCGTGGATACTCATTGAATAATTCAACTCAGTTCTGAAAAATCCAAAATAATTCATTTAAAAATTTCAAAATATCTTAATTGAATAAAAAGAACAGAATTATTTCAGAAATATTGCTCCTAATTTTATACAAAACCTCTTGGCTATCAATTTTCAATGAACTTTCAAAAATCTATGAAGTAAGTAATCTCCTAGTTTTCTTCATTTTGACAAACAGATTTTTATAATTTTCAGTTTTTTAAATATTCGATTTCTTTAAATATTAATCGCTTGAAAAAACTACCTCTGGCATCCCTCATTTTTTAATAGAAAAGGGCAATAAACCACTTATTTTACATTCAAATTCGTACGTATTTTTTATTTAAATTATATTTTTATATTATAGCAGGATAAGACAGCAACAATATTAAAATTTCTATGAAAAAGAACGATTTATTTATTGTGTCGAAAAAGGAAATTCTTATTCTTTTTTCTGACATTTTGCTATTTTTATACTTCACACGTAAATGATTTGTTGTACTAATTTTCAAACACATTTTTTATGCAACATGTTGCTATTAAGGTGTTTTGCACAATTTTGTAGAAAATATTTCTGGTAATCTACATAACACTACAAAACAATAATGTATATTAGGTGTGTATAAAACAGGAGGTCCCATTAGCACTCAACCTTATTATTAGAATAAATTTCTTTTGTAAAGAATAGGATTCTTTTATAGAGTTCAAAACAAGGTCATCAATTTTACGAATTTAATGCCAAGCCAGAGAAAATATTATTTGTTGCTTACCTTGAACCCATGGGTTAAATTTAAAAGTTGAAATTTTTCACATCTCGAGAAATAGAAAATGGACAACCTTGTATTACATGGGTATTACACTTACTATAAAGAAAAAATAAAATGATAAATTTGGAATTGTTAATATTCTTGCTATTTTCAAAATAAAATTAAAGGGAAAGAAAATTTGAATTTGCAAAATATTAAATATAACGGTAAAGTGTATTTTCACAAGATTTTCTTAGCGTTTAAACTTTTAGAATATCGCACCACTTTGACAGTTTTGTGAATTAAGATTTAGTATTATATTTTAGGAAGTTTGTATTATATTTAATATTCACCATATTATAGTGACTAAGTTGTTACGAATGAAAGCTCGAAGGGTATTATAATCTTACCACTCCGTATGAAACGCTATAATATAGATATCTGAGATACAGACGTCAGTATATGTCTTCGATGAGTGTCGAATTCTGACTTGATTAAGCAATATCTTTACGTGTTTCCATCTGTGCATCACAACCATAACCCAAAAATTTATTAGGATTGGATAACCAAATTTTCACTAATTAATAACAGGTTGTTACCGCAAGAACTATATTTAATTCGAATTTAATCAAAGTTCGACAACTCTAAAAATAATTTACCCGTCTATCGGACACTGTAAGCTAACATGAATTGAGTAACAAGGTCACTATTTAAATTTGATCATTTATACTTTTAAACGCTATTAAATTTTTATCATTAAAATTTGATTGCTTAAGCTCCAACAATAGCTGCCATGCAACTTAACTTCATGCATAGATGATAGGCAGCTGATCTCGTTGATGATTGCGAGATGTTATCTCGTAATGATAGTTTAGTATAGGGCTACCATTTCAATAAAATTTGGTTTTAGTTATATAAGTAAATGCCAGGGACTTAAACCGATTTAAGTCCTAAGTCTAAGCGGCTTAAGTGTACCCTCGAATATATAAATTTTTATAGTAGCTGTGATACAATCTTTCATTTCATCAAATTAAGTACAACCAAGGTTATTATTAGAACCATTTTGAAAGATGTTAGCATGGAATTTTTTTTGTAAATCCGTCAAATAACTTTTGAAAAACATTCGTACGGGTATCAGACATAGTCAGATCAGCTCAGATCAACTCTATTTTTTCTCATTTTTATTAGCGACTTGTGCGTAAAGGGCAAAACCCTTATTTTGAGAAATAAATATAAAAAAACCATAAATTTTTAAACCATAAACTTTTTACCAGTTTTCCAAAATAATTTTGAAAAAAGTGGTTATTAAGTAGTTGCTTAACATCTTTGTTTCTTCTTTGCTGATCTTTCGATTCATCCGTTCAAATATCTGTTGAATCATGCAAACTCATTGCAAACGAAATTAAGCTCATAGTCATAACCAGTCCTATATCTAAAGATTGATATAGGTTTTCAGTGCTTCAGTTTCCTTTTTTTTGAAAATAGTGAAAAATTTTTATTAAACGCACGTGATAAAATTATATTTTAAAAGGTAATTTTGCAAGAAGTATGAAGGTTTTTAAAAAAAAATTTAAATTTACGTGTGATTGTATATTTTTTTTATGCACAATATACAAATTCCATTCCACTTTACCCATAACCAAATGTGAATTTACATGAATTAACTTTATTCGACAACAGTGTTGTATTTATAATGGCGCAGAGAGAGTTTGCAATCATTTTTTTGAGAAAGACTTCCTGGGATCTATTTGTGTATAAAATTGTAGCTTGCTTTCTTAAAACTAAAGTAATATTATAAACAGAGACATAAACAGATGGACGGACAGAAAGAAAATAAACACATACATACTCGTATCTTCACAATTCATGGTTAGAATTACCTACCTAAAATTTAAACACTTTGTTTCAATGAGTATGGACTGGATGAGTGAACATTATATTATATGCACATTAAACTGTCTAAAGATTAAGGCAAGCGTTATATGTAAGTATATTTACCATAACTCCATGTAAAAATGTCGGTAGCACATAACTGTAAAGTTTAGAATATTGTTTTGGCGACGCCATGACTTTGGGCAGTTCACTGGCTCTATATTGTGCGTCTAGACTAATCAGTACAAATATTAATAAGTTTATAAATTATTTAGTCGCTTTTAATAAAAAGCTAACACTTTGACTAGCTTTTTATGATGTCAGAGAAATGTTAGAAAGTTTATATAGTTCTGATTTAATGCATAACTACAACAAGTCCACGTCTATTGAGTTTTGAATAGTAAGAAAACTGCATTTACACAGATATGAGGATGAAATAAATTTTTTATATTTTCAGCTGCGATAAAGTCTAAAGCAGTTCGCATCATTTGTTATGAATTATCATTTTTTGATCGTTCTAATTTTTTCAAATTTGGAATTTAAGCAGTAACCTTGACTTTGCATTCTTATTATTTTCTCTTTCTGAATGGTGTATTTTCTGTTAAATCAAATTTTTCAAATTTATATAAAAAATTTCAATATAATAGTATAAAACTTCTTATGCTAAGGTGCCTCACATCCGATGTTTCCTCAATTGAAAATAAAGAGTCTGGTAACTGAAAACTTCGGTGCGTTTGCAAACTTAGATTTTAAATTTTTTAAATACTCGTATTTTATCATTTTCAAATCATTAATTTATAGCAATTTTCCGAATATAAAAAAATTAATATTTGTAGTACCTTCCATACAAGTTTTAATAACGCTTTCATTAATTAAATTTCCTCCGAAAGAAAATTCTTGAATCGTTTTTGATTTTTTTGAACATTTTACAATTTGTTCTAATTCAACTGCCGCAAACATATTATTTTCAATATTAACAATTTCAAGACTTTTATTGTATTTTAAAGCGCTGCTTAGTGGATTAGAACATTTTCCTATCAATCCATTCCAACTCAAATCAATTTGTAATAGAGAAACATTATTTTTTAATCCCGAACATAACTTACTAAATCCTTTCTCAAAATACAAATTGTTCCATGATAAATTCAAATATTTTAAAGTTGAGTTTAATGCTAATGCTTTCCCCATTTCAATACCAAATTGATTTTCCAATTTATTGTGTTTTAAATTAAGTTTATAAATAGAATCATTAGTTTGTAAAATATCAGCAATTGCACATCCACCATTATCACATAAATTGCAGTAAGACAAATCAACAATTTTTAATTGTTGGGCTAAATTCAAGCCGTCAGCCAATATCTTTATGCCTTCTGAACCAATTCTAAAACAAATATAAAGAAAAAAAGGGAAATATATTTTTTTATGATTAGCGTAAAACTCGATTTTATAGAAGGATTGATTTATGTTAATTTTCTTCATTCATATCTCAGCTTTCACAAATTTTTTTCACAGCACATCAATTAAGTTTTAATTTAATCTAATTATGCACGTTTAAAAGAACTGAAGTTAAGGTAAAAAAATCAACCTATATTATATAAAACGAGCTTATGAATTTTACATAATTGTAAATATTGGTAAAATTACTGGCAATGAGATAAATTCAGTTCTTGTATCCTACTGTACTCAAGATAATATGATAGTGTTAAAGAAGTTGATTTTCCGAAGAAATTATATCTTAAATCTAGCTTCAACAAGTGGTTTATTCGGTTTTCATACAATACTTTGAACAGATTATATAGAACAACATCCCCAGCCGCATAGTTCTGAAATAACATGGAAAAAACTTTAATATCATACAACATCCAAACGTTTCCAAATAATTTTAGTTTTTTAGTTTAAAACATTTGCTTATGCAGTAGTTTTTGCTATGTTTTAAAAAAAAATCCTTTCCACTACCTTTATTGATTTTAAGATTAAGTAAACATTTTTCTATTCTTACACTTAAATCCAATTCAACAACATGTTTTTGTAAGATCTCGGTTATACACCCGATAGCAGGGTAGCCATAATAATTCACTTCATCCTTAAATTGATCAAATACGTTTTGTTGTTTAATTTCTATGAAAAATGATGAAAAGAAAATAATTGAATTGATAGAAAAACTTTGAAAATTCACAATCATTTGACCTTTTGTATAAACTTCATTCATTTGAATTTTATCTTCAAATATTGTTAACTCTTCGTTTTCAGTTGAAATTGATTGTTTATCGAATGTACTTTGAATACTAGATGATGTTAAAATTGAACTCAAATTAGATTGAGATAACAAAACTTTAACATCTGAGTTTATTTTTCCATCTTCTTCACTTTCAAATAAACTTTTACGCAAAGAAATATTCAATTTGGAATCACCACTATCCATGATTTGGGTAGTGTTGCAAATTTTCGTTTAATAAGAGCGTGATATTAAATTTTTTGCAATTCTAATTCTACCGATTATTGCCAAAATGTTTTAATGATTAACACAACTATATTCGATAAAAAATTTAGCTTATTTAATTTAATTTAAGACTATTATTAAATTGCAATATAAAAAGTTTCCTTTAGATTGATTAAATAATTAATTTAAAAATAAAATTTCTTTCAAAATTTGATACAAAACTCATTGAAAACTTAATTTATTTTTATTTAAAAATTTAATTAATAAATTCTTTAGGAGTAAATTAAAAATTTATTATTCAAATCGTATTTGTTGTAATATGAGGAACTACTAAAGCAGTTTTTTCGTAAATAGTTATTGACCCCATATTTATTTTGTATTTATTTCAATTTACTCAAAAGAGTTTTTTGCTTTATAACAAAACAAAAATTTGTTATCTTTTCTCGTTGCTTTAATACCTGTGAAATTTTTAATAAATCTTATCAAAAATTACATACTTTGACGGCTTTTCTGACAACATTGGAAAAAGTACTTAATAGCTTTACTCTATCCGTCCGATAGATGGTGCATCTATTAACAAAATTTCTAAACAGTTTAACGTCTTCGGCCCGACTGGTACACACACGTTACAATAAAGCCCAAACAACCTTAAAAGTTATAAATGGTATTATATTTGGTTCTCTATTGTATCATTTCATTTTTACATGATTCAACACATTGAATTTTAACGCTGCAATTCAGACAATTTATTTCATTGAAAGTACAAACATTTCAGTGAACGCAGAAAATATTGTGCCCTGCTTTTTATACCCGTACGAACGTATGTTCGAAGGGTATACCAAATTTGCCTTACCGTTTGTAACGCTAAGAAATAACGGTGATAGATATAGACTCAAGTGTATGTTTTTGATCAGCGTCAAATTCTGAGTTGATTTAGCTTTGTCTGTCCGTCCGTCCGTCCGTCCGTCCATCCGAACGATAACTCAAAAACTAATTGAACTAAGTTCACCAAATTTTCACAAATAATTTATTGTAGTAAGTGCCAGAATCCTATTTAAATTGGACATGATCGGGGTACCGGTTCGGGTAGCTGCCATACAACTTCAAAATTTATTTGGCTATATCTCAGAAACTATAAAAGTTATGGTATTGAAATTTCACACAAACGAATATATTAGTAGGGCCAATATGCCACATAAAAGTCGTTGAAATTACTTGGCTCCTTCTGGTACCTGCCATACAACTTCAAAAGTTATTTGACTATATTTCAGAAACTATAAAAGCTGTGATATTGAGATTTCACACAAGTGAATATATTAGTAGGGCCGATGTGCTTGATAAAATTCGCTAAAATTTCTTGGCTCTTTCTGGTAGCTGCCATACAACATCAATAGTAGTTTGGCACAACCAGTATTTTGAATAACACATAGTACTGAAATTTTGCATAAATTAATATGGTAATACGGCAACTTAAAGTCATAGTCTGCCCCATAGTTAGTTATGGCACATTAGTTATTCGTAGGATAACTAATTCGTACGGGTATCACAGAGTTGACAAGGTCAACTCTATTTTTTTTCTCGTTTTATTGTAAAACACTTTATCCCATAATTACAATGACAAAATGGCTGCAAATCTTAAATAATGGCTCGTTGTTGTGTGTTAAGATTTTAACACTTTATAATGACTAAAGACAGTTAATCCTGTTGCAAAAAAAAAAAAATTTCATTTCCTCCTCTCTTGAATTATTTTCTTTCCAAATTTATAAAATTTGAATTTTCAGCTTGCTAGCTTTTTCAAAATGCTATAAAAGAAGAAAGCAACGGTGGATGACATTTCATAGTTAGTATACATATAATATTTTATCGTAATAATTTAAATAATTTACCAATTCAACTGTGTATTATAAGAACGTTTCGTTTTAATTTTTGTTCCTCTCCTGAAAGTATGCAATATTTTTCTCTTCATGATTTCAGAATTTTTTTAATGAAATAAATTACTTAACATCGTTTTCGAATCTTCACTTTGGACCCGAAATTTTATTATAATTTTGGAGACCTGAGATTAAATTCAAATTACCTATCTATTTCAGAGTTTTTTTTCAAATTATTTTCATATGAACTTTTAAATATTTAGAATAGCCATTAATAAAATGTCGCATTTAATAATATTACAAAGCAATAATTGCAATTTTCATGCACCTATGCTGTTAAAATTTAAATTTTCTATAATTAAATTTAAAATGTTTTAAATATGAAATTAAATTTTTGATGTATTTTAACAAGAACGACAATAAAATGTCGAAACATTGTCAAAATCTTCATTTTTTATTTTAATTTTCTGTTTTTTTCCTCTTAGATCTATGTATACTAATTTTATTTATGGATTTACATGTAATCTTTTCGTATAACTTTTTAATTTTTTATTTCACACATTTCAAATTTATTTTCATTTTTTTTTTTCTTTTTTGTTATTCTAGAATCAAAAGGATGTTGTAATATTGGAGCCAACAGGATCAGATATCCTAAATTGTGTCTCAAAGGGTAAACGAGAAGTAAGTATATTATTATTTTTTTTTTATATATCTATTAATTTGTATATATATATGTACTTACATACAAAAAGAGAATGTACGTACATATATTTTTCTAAATAATAAATAAACACTGTAATATGTATGAATTCTATATCACTCGAAAAATACACGAATAAAATAAGAAGAAACATAATCGAACGAAAAAAAAACCAAAATAAAAAAAATGAAATCCTAGATCTATCCATGTAATACTCGAAAGATAACCGTGTAATTTTAGATCATATGTTTGAGAAATAATAAAAAAGAAAAAAAAAGGGTATTAAACAAATATATTATTTTCTCCATCTCTTCTATATTTGATATTTATAGACATTAAACATATTAAATATGTATAAAATAACCAGAAAAACAAGAAAAAAATAAAATAAAATAAAAAGCATATATGGAACACTTTTATCCTTAAAGGATCAATTTTTATTAAATACCAAACGAAAAGTTCGTTTATTTTTTTTTTCTTCCTTATTTTTTGAGGAAAAAGAGTTTTCTTTTTTGCTTTCTTCTTTGGTGTGTCTTTAAGGCATGAAGGATACGCTTTATATAATAAAAAAGAAAAAGGATAAAATAATCTTCATGCGTCACTTGAGAAATGGAAAATATTAAAAAATAAAATAAAATAAAAGAAAATTCAAAATAAATAGAAAAAAAAATTGTAAATGTTTAAGCAATGGAACGAAAAAATAAAGGGAAAAACTTTAAGATTTTTCGTTTATTTATTTTCAATACTTTTCTTTCGTTTTTTTTCCATTTTTTCCGAAATAAATGATTGATTGGTGAATTGATAGTGTGATGAAACATGATTTTATCGGATTTCATTCTTTGTGTTTTGATTTTGTTCTTTTTTTTCTTCTTTTTTATTATTATATAAATTTTTCCTTTATGGAAGGATTTTAAAATAAAATACAAAAGGGAGTAACAGAAGAAAAAGAAAAATAATAGGAAAAAAATAAGAAAAAAAAAATCTTAAATAAAAATACGAAAAGAGTTTTTTTTTTTCTTTCCTTGACGCTTTTTGATATTTGATGATTGAGCGTATTAAATTGTCTTGTAGACCTTTACTTTTACCTACAGGTATTTTATATTTCAAATTGGTTATTTGTTAAAAATACACATTGTATATACATAGATAAATAGATATGTTGGCATAAAACTTGATTTAGAGGAAAAATATTATTGCGCTTTCAAACATACTTACGCAATTACACACATAATTTTGTATTTAGAATTTTTGTGAAAAACTGAAAAATGGAGTAAATTAGTAAATGAATTCGAAACATAATTTTTGAGGTCAATTAAATTGAGGAGTTACCACATTTATGTATGTACTTGTGTATTTCTTGGAATAAAAGCTCTTTAAGTTTTATATTGGTTAGGTTAATTTTTGTCAATATTTTGTCGTAAAGAAACTTTATAATTTAAAATAAAATTATTAGTGGTGATTTCTGAGTTCGAATATAGAATTTTAATATCTTGCATTCATTTGAAAATCCTTTTTGTTTTTAAATCAGATTGTGATGATAAAAGAAAATTTAGCACTGTTAAATAATGTTAATAAAAAGTTGCTGAATATTGAGGTTGTTAGAATTCTAATTATAATAGAAAAAAATTTGGAAAATATGAGAATCAAATTTATTGGAAAAACAATTTCTGAAGTGGAATAAATTTTTACTGAAATATATTAAACAAATAGAACCAATATGATGAATTGTACAATGGTTATGGCTCCAGGCCTTTAACCGAAGCACGTTAGGTTCAAACCCTATAATAATAATACAAAAATGAATAATTAATGTCAACAACTTCCAATATTTAGTATGATGAAAAACTAACGGCAGACTGGTCACCTAGTTAATTCCAATGACTTGTAAAACTGATCCTTGACTCTACAGTCAAGTGGAGGGTCCTAATACTCACAAATGGAGTAAGAAAAATATATATATATATTTTTATATTATATTCTATAGTCAGCAACATTTTTGAGAGTCGACGCACTCTACCATCCTAAATAGAAGGTTAAAAAAAAACAAAAGATTATAATGGATATGTAGGTGCGATATAGATTTCACTCGAAATTTATTGTAACAATTCTCGAAAGTTTGGGAAGCGAATCTGTTGGGAGGTTACTTTTGAGTTAGAAGAGACTTCGTACTGTATGGAATGGAAATTAAAAATTTGAAAAATTATGAAATGGTCCATAAAAATAAAAGAATAGTGCTAAGCTCAATTTTTGTACAAAAGATATTTTTTTGAAGGTTAAAAGGGGTTTTCACAAAGAATCTAATAATCCAAATGCAAATGTGAAAAAATATAAAATTTTCCAAAATTAAAAAATGTTTGTTGCAACTAGTCTGTGCAATTTTTATTTTTTCATATTAAAAACTGTAAAACATACTTTATATTCGACTATATATGGTACAGAGATTATTCGCATATAATCTATTCGTCTGTTATTAAAACACAAACATTTTAACTGAAAAACGTGGCGACATTAAATTTGCCCAGATACAATCTCAACTCCAGGCAGATCGGTTTTAAACGTACGAACTACGAGTATGTAACATTTGTAGATTGAAACGAATACCTGATATCCTATAAAAGGATCAAAAAGCATAGGGTTCAGAGTCATCGACAAAATGTCTATAATGGATGCAAACGGATTATATAGAGTTCTAGGAAGAATCTTCATATATAAATTTTTTCAATTTTTTCTGCCGATTTCAAGATAGTTAAATTTAAAACATTTTAATGAAATAATTCAAAATTGAAAAGAATGTGTTATAATTTAGGTTTTGTAGCCGCGTCTGGTTACATACATATATCTGAGAACAATATTTTAAATAAATATTACATTTAAAATGAAGTTCTAAAGTACAAAATAAAGTTTTGATGAAATCAGATAAAGCATTGCAAGTCTATATTTTTGATGATTAAAAACTTCCTCTCAAATTTCTTTTGAAGTTTGTTTGGGAAATTGAACTGAGTACAGCATTCAGATACGACAGCTCAATTGAGAAATATTTTGTTTTAAGAAAATATTTTTTTTTTACTTTTTAATGGAAAGTTACAACTCTCTCTGGAATTTCTATGAAATAAAAAGAAAAATAATGTCAAAAATTGTGGAAAATCAATAATTGTCTTATAAAGTTGTTGGCTCTATTGCCTCAACAACATTAATACTTATAAACTTCTAATATGATTTCTTTTTAATAAGAAAAAATTATATTTTTAAAATTTTCATTTTGTAAGGAAATAAGCAAATTGTCCAAAATTTCATCTTGTGCAAATTCTGAATATCATTTTGCTTTGTATGAATTTATGATTATTTTATATTTATTGTGTAACTTTGTTATCAATAATATTCTTTTCTTAGTTATTTGAATGCCGTAATCACATAAGAGTAATACAACCAATGGACCATGGGAGAAAATTGTACATATGTGGAACGAATGCTCATAACCCTAAGGATTATGTTATATATGTAAGTAATATATGTATACATACATATTATGTACATATACATATTATATGATAAATCTTTTAAAATACACATACATAAGTATTTTATTACATTATTATGAAAAAAAATCAAAATTTTTTTTTTGAAATTATTTTATTTAAAAATATTTATTTTTATGGAAAATAAACCCTTAGGCTTCTTTCAATAAAATTATAATAATTTGATTTTAAATTTTTTTTTTTTGTTTAGTCCAATTTAACACATTTACCAAGGAATGAATATGTACCGGGTATTGGATTAGGTATTGGTAAATGTCCTTACGATCCATTAGATAATTCAACAGCTGTTTGGGTTGAACATGGTAATCCGAATGATTTACCAGGATTGGTAAGTGCAAAATTATGATTTTTTCATTCTTTTTTTCTTTTTTTGTTTTAATATTAAATAAATATACGTATATATATTATACACATGGGCACATATTTAATAAAATCCATAAATACCTTAATTAATTTTATTTTAGGCATTTATTTTGTACATTTTATTAATATTTAGAGATATTTTATATATACATATATCTACTGATATATTGTATATTAAAATATAATAAATACCTTGAAGGCTAAAATTATACAACATCATAACATTTTAGTTTATAACAAAATATAATTTAAATGTTGTTAAATAAAGCGTGAAAATCAATTTAATAAATCCTATATAAATGTAGGTTCATACAATGTATTAAAATATATTTTATTAATCATAAACACAATATAGTAATAATATGTATAGATGTTGCTATTTTAGATGAAAAAACTAGTATCCTCTTTAATGCAGCATGCTTATGAATTATTTGTATTCATGCCTTTAGGGTGAACTAAATTGAAATGATTTTTAAAATCAATTAAGTTGAAAGAAAAATCAATTTGGTCGACATAATTATTATGTGACAATTATTATTAATTTTTCAGGTTATAATGCCTTATTCAATTGAAACAGTTAGCAATATTAGCAATCAGTACTATAAAACAATGCTATAAAACAATCAGTACTAATAGTATTATTAAGAGTTAATAGTAATTTTAAGTCCTGGAAAATTATAAAATAAAATGTTATTGTAGTATAATATACGCTTTTGAGTCCCACAATATGAATTAGTGAGCGAAAATTTGAAAATGTAGAATTTCAACAACCATGAAAATTAAAATTTCATGTGAAATTTTGTTTTGAACTGTTAATTAATACTAGGGTAGTAAAGCTCGGATACAGTTACCAAGTAATACCCAATACAATTGCTAAATTGTAACAGTTAAACTTAATAGTTTCGTATTTATTTGTCGAATTTCTGGCTCACTAAATTACTGAAACTTTGTATTTGTTTTGTGTTGGAACGACACAATTGATCTACACATATGAAACACGAAAAATTTTTGGAAACTTCTTTACTTAAATTTAGTCTTTATTTTATTCAAAAAAGAGTAGCTTGTCCTAAATTTTAGATGTACAATAGCTTATGTACAGTAGGATTGGAAAAATTTCCACATGTAAATTAAAGTACAGAAATCGATGCAAAATTAAGGATAAATACTTTATCGGTAGAATTTTGAAAAGAAAAAAAAAATTTTTATAATTTGGGTAAATTGTAACGTGATTATATTCTCATATATTTCTGTATAAGAATAGTATGAACCTATAAAAATAAACAAAATTTTCACATTAATTTCTTATATCTACATACATTAGTGTGCAATTGTTGTATATATGTGTGTTTGTATATCCGTTATAATATTAAACTGAAGAAAAATATATTTCTCTTTTTTTTTCTTATATTTTAATTCCCATAAAACATCAACTCTGTATATATGTACGCTATGTCCAACAACAATGATCATATATGGAAAATAACAAACAGTATTCAGGAACAAATGCTGAATTTACCAAAGCCGATTCAGTAATTTTCAGGTCTGATTTGTATAATTTAACATCCGGCCGGAAGGAGCATAATTTCAAAAGGACACTCAAATACGATTCTAAATGGCTTGACAGTAAGTAAATTGTTATTTCTATAAATGTATTATTTTTATCTTCTTTATATATACAAGAATGTTCTTTTTATTTTCTCCCAAGGCAGGGTTTTGTACGGAAATTTTTTTTTAGTATAGATTGCTTTTTCATTTGATAATATTTTCTATTATTTCTTTTTTCCAACTTCTATTCTTTCCTTCGTTTTGAATTCTGTATTTTTGTGTTGTTTTTGTTTTTTGCGAGGTCCTCTTTTGATGAGTATATTGTACTATACCGAAATGTGAAAATTAAGAGAACATAACATTATGTGTTATGTATACCTAAAAATTATGTATGTATACTTATGTACATGTATAGTGAGATGGGACTACTACTTGAATATATTACTGAAATTATTGCAATTATGTGAAATGATAAGAAATTGAAATAAAAAAATGGAGGAGGCAATGTGAAAATTTTAACAAAAACCAAATTCGTTTGGCCATTGCTTTCACACCTAATGACTGCCACCGTGACTGCCATAGCTTTCACACCTAATGACCTAACGATCAGCAAAAGCTTTTGATGTTGATCTAAGAAAACAAAAATTTTATGACATTTTCTATCTTTGAAGTCAAAATTTTGCTCATATAATTTTTAATGAAGCTTATTTCTCCACTCAACTTAAAGATTCGTGCTGTACTATTAAAAGGCCCTATAAACTATTTGCTTATACACCTTCATCACTAAATATGAATCAATAATTTCTATGTACATATTCTCAGAAAAAGTCTTTATGACTATAGATCAACATTATGTTTAATCAACAGCTTGAAGCCGAAAGTTGTGCTAAATATTGCTCTGCTATTTATTCAATTTCCCAAAAGATGCCAAAGTTCATAGTAAAATATTCAAATAAATTAAAGTGGCTTTGTAATTAACATTATTACAGATACAATCATTTTCTAAACGTGCGATTAGG
This sequence comes from Condylostylus longicornis, assembly GCF_029603195.1. Lineage (NCBI taxonomy): Eukaryota > Metazoa > Arthropoda > Insecta > Diptera > Dolichopodidae > Condylostylus > Condylostylus longicornis. Next base: position 5,936,934 of record NW_026578017.1, on the reverse strand, counting down.
ATGTAGTTATCATTTTTTCTATTTCTTTGTATGCATAAATTTTATGACAGTTACAGAAAGTTTAAATTTCTTAATTTAACGCAAGCAAGCACAAAGATTTATAAATTCGTCAATTATTATCTATCTATTGATTCTATAATCATTGGTTGACTTACGTACCTAATTGGAAAAATTATTTAAAAGCATTTTAGAAGCATTTAATTACCAATTGTTTTTAGTACAGTAAAAACACTGCAATAATAAAAAGTGATCTAACATTCGATATGAATGACTTTTGTAGAGGTTACCATTACATTATGTACCCTATTGTAGGTACAACATCACTGAATTATAACATTTAAAATAGGTTTAAGGATAATATTTGGAATATTTCTTCTCCTTTTTTCAGATTTTTTTGTTATACAAGCGTTGTATTTGTGTAAAAAATTATTTTCTACTATTTTTCTCCTCTTATTATGACTTTTTCTTTACTTTTGGGTAATCATTATCGTTTTCAGTTTTTCTATATACTACCTTCATTTGGTAAACCAGTGATTGTCATTTTGGATGAACCAAAAAAAAAAAGAAGAGGAAAAATGAAAAACAAAATAACAGTTTATTTAATGACATCATAAGATTTTATCTGTGGTTGAGATTTTTTCATTACAACATTTTAGTTGATTTCGGTTGGAATCTTTAGAACGTAACCTTTTTTTTTCTATTTGTTCAGTTTGTTCAATTTTTTTTCTATTTATTTGTTCAGTTTGTTCCTTTTTGTATTGCAGTAAGTGATGTGTCATTCATTGGACCAAGCGTTAACTTCTGAATTAGAGAATAATAAAAAGAAAAAAAAATGAAAAATATGAATGAATTACCAAAAAGGTAAATTGACAGCCAATGGAAATAATGTTAAAGAATAAAAAGAGAAAAAAGAATAGGAAATTAAATTGTCAGTTAAAAAGTATAGTAAAAATAGAAAAAAAGCAGTTCTTTAAATTATACAAAAGCATTTATGTACTAACTACAATAAAGAATAAGAAATTTCCTTTAAATCCAGCAATAACACCTATTGTTAAAGTGTTTAAAAAAATAGTCAGAGAAGCTTTTTGTTTTTCTTCTTTGACTCATTCTTAAACAGGAAACCTACTGGAAAACTACTGTAACTTCTTAATTGTAATAAAAAAAAATCACTTTTCTTACCTTTATTTAGAAATTCATTAACAAATGAATGATTTGAATTAGAAAACAAAAGGAACAATTAATAAAAATGATTAACTGCGAGCCTACGTAGATTACGGCGCTTAAATGTATGTATAAGACGCAAATAATTTTTTTACATTAATTGTAAAGATTGTTATTTAGAAACAATTGATCAGAGTAGCATCAATAAAATTTTAAATTTAAATAAGAACGTTAATAAGAGAAATCATGTTAGTTTGAAGCTCTCCATATAAAGAGTTTTCAAAAAACTTAAGACCGAAACTGTAAACTCTTCTATATTTTTATTAAAATAAAAACTAGCTTCCTAGAGATTGTTTGGCGGGAATTATGTTTTCTTGTTAAAATTATATATTATGTAATTGTATTGATCTGTGATCACCTGTTTAATTTTGACACTGTAAGTTAAAACTTTTACTTAAACGTTGTTTCTATTGCATTCAATAAGGAGCGAGGAAAGCTGTTTTCATACTAAACTTATGATGTTGTGCTGTATTTGATACATTCGTGAAGTGTAAAGCAAACTTCTCCAGATTCTGGTTCTCATTGCAACAGTACTCTTTGCATTCAAGTGCCTCAAGTTCGACTTATGGAAATGCAACGCTTTTATAAAATTAAACATAACAAAAGGGCACGATTTTCAAGATATATTATTAAGTCAAGCTTTGTTCTTTTCAAGTTAATGTTTACTACGGACAGATAAGTTTCTTTATGAAATCATGAAAGAATGACTGAACGAACCTTTGTTAGCTAAATTTATATTTTTGGCAACAATATAAAGAAATAAACAACGGATTTTTTTCGAAATTTTGTATTTCATTAGTCTTTGCTTAAATAGTGGTTCTATGCATCTTCCCAGAACTTTTGGGCTTCAAAATGCCGTAAGCATTCATTAATAATTGTAGAATTTGTGAATATTATTACGAAAATTTATATTGTAGACATTTAAGTGTTGATTATCTTATATTTAATTATCTAATCCTAAAAGTATGCAATGAGAGAACATGAATTAAAAGAATAATCATATTGTTCTCACTTCTTAATGGAATGTACTCTTTTGAAAATTTTTTTATAAAATAGGTTTTGCACAAATTAAAAGCAATATATCAATTATCAAATTTCTTCTATCAAATTACAATTTGAGAAGGTTATTTAATTTATTTTTATTTTTAACAAAAATTGTCATTGTGACATTTTTGAACTTTATACAAATTTTTAGTTTAAAACTTAAATAAATATGTTTTTCCATTTGGTATACATAAATCCCAAGTTTTTGTTACTGTGCATAATATTATTTGTAACATGTTTTCATATAGATAGCAAGAATTTGATAGTTTCCAACTCATCAAATTAATGTCAAACATTTTTTTACAATAAATTAATTGCAACTATTAAAACTAATATTGTTTTCAATTTTATTTATAATTGATAAAAATTTATTTTTCTATTTTTCTTTTTTCGCGACTCTATTTCAATTATTGATGCGATGATGATGATGATAATGATGATATGATGATATAGAACCAAATTTCGTTGGCTCATTTGATATTGGAGAATATGTGTATTTCTTTTTTCGTGAACGTGCTGTTGAATATATAAATTGTGGTAAAGCAATTTATTCACGTATTGCCAGAGTGTGTAAAAATGATAAAGGTGGCAAATATAATATTATTGGACAAAATTGGGCAACATATTTAAAAGCACGAATAAATTGTAGTATATCAAGTGAATTTCCATTTTATTTCAATGAAATTCAATCAGTTTATAAAATGCCAAATGATAATAATAAATTTTATGCAACATTTACAACAAATACACATGGTATTGTTGGATCAGCTATATGTAGTTATGATATACGTGATATAAATGCGGCATTTGATGGTAAGTAAATTCTCTTGTTTTATTTACAAATTTTTTAACATTAATTTAATATATAATAGTATTTATAACAAAACACATTTAATATGAGTTTTTGTATATTTGCATATAAGAAATAGTGTGCACATAGTTGTATAATAGGATAATATTTTTAAAGTTCCAAATGAAAATAATGAATTAAAGTTTTAGTGAAGTTTAATAATATGAAGAGGTTTTTAAAATTTCCGGATCTATTTAATGTTATTTCAAATTTTCATCAATGTAGGTAGCTATATTATTTGTAAAATAAAATTTTTTATTATGCTCAACTATATTGCATATTAGACAACATTGCATGTACATAATAGCCATATTGCGTTTTTCAATAGAGTAAGATATTCAATTTAAATTCAGTGTTTATAGAGCAGATCTTTGTTTTGAAATTTTGAAATTGAATAAACTTTTAGCATGAAAATATTTATAATATGCGCATATGTAGTTGGTCAGTCTACAATTTGTTTTAACATAATAAAGAGGGCTAAAGTCAAATTTTTGTGCAGTTTCTAAATTTATTGTTATGACGTATGTAGTTATATTTTTGTGGAATTTTTTCATAATTCAATAACCTCATTTTTAATCAATTTTAGTTATTTCTTGCCTTGTGAAAAATATTAGAGCTTTTTTTAACTCAAATTTTCACGATAAAATTGTCAAGAAAACTCCCGCGAATGTTTCAAAAAAAAATTTTAAAAACCCATCGCCGAATCGACGTGATAGTTAAATAATTGATTTTTCGATTTCTTTTTACTCCTGTTAAAGTTGAAGCTCAACAAATGTGGTTAAACCAGGTATTGTTGGAAAGAGTTCAAGAAGATGCTGTTGGAAAGTAGAGTTGAGACACATTTTTAGAAATGGTAAATTTCAGTTAGACGTCTTTAATATGTCTTAGAATGAATAAAACGTATATCAGCTTAAAATTTATTCGAATGTGCAAAAATTATATTCAGACTACCTCCACCTGCAACAATAAAAACTTTTTTCAAAAAAATTGGAATATACGGTAATATCTCACGCAGATTTGCAATACCGATTTTTTAAAAAATTTCAATCATTAAAATTGTAGGCCTGTTGGCAATAAAGTAAATCAACTCATAACGCAGTCTTTTTAAATTATGCCAAAATTGCAATATTTTCTCTATACGATTTTTGGGGAAATCCTCGTACATTTACGAAATTTTGTTCGTAGACGCTTCTCAAAATTTTTAATATATTTTCACATATTAGATTTTTAATTTAATTTCGGTTCCAAAACTTTTTTTTGAAAGCAAAACACCATATTTTAAAATGGATTTAGCATTTATTTATTGTGAAGATGACTACTATGCGAAATTTCCATTTTGTACTTATTTTTTTAATCTATAGGTACATGCACCTTGGTATTCAAGTCGGAGTGCACACAATATTTATTTTTTAGTAAAACAGTTTATCTTAAAATTTACATATTTTGTATGATTTGCTTATGTTTTTATCTCTTACCTAAGAAAACTTCTAAACAATTTTCTTAAAATTTGAAATTTTTATTCAGGTGGGAAATTACACTAGGTATTTATTGTACAGTTTTGTTTTTGAAAATGTATTACTTCCTACTTTTCTGATTTTCAAAGTATCCTTTATAAACCAGAGATAACCTCACATTTCATATGAAGTGCCATTTTACAATTCTTCTGTTTTTAGATTAATTCCTCTATTGCTTAATATTGTGTTAGCGTGATACATGTAAAGCAATGTATGCACAAGACGTATGTGATCTTAATGCAAATGTGAAACAACATTTTTTTGAAAATTTCATAGAAAATGAAAAATGCTTAAAATTGCAATTGTACTCAAAGGATGCTTTTCGCATTTTACGATTACCATAAAATTTAAGTAAAATAACAAATAGAAGGAATTAATATTTTTATAATAAAAAGAGAGTTGTCCCAGTTAAGTATAGAATTTCTTTAAATTTGTCATTTATAAGTCGGTAGTAACTTTAAACAGAATAATATTTCATAGCAAATAAGAACACTTCTGCGTATTCTTGTGAAAAGTAAAGTCTCTGGAAATATGGAAGAAACTGCAACGACAAAAAATGCATTAGAATTTAAAATTTGTAAAGCAATATTTTCAAGAAAACAGTTTTTATTTCTCTTCTTCTTTTCGCAACACATGATGCAAGATGTGCTTTTCTTTAAAGAAGGCTTCTAACTATTTAATTATATTTTAGTTTCCTTTACTATACTTTCGTCTCTGGCAATTACCAGTATATTGCGTTAATTCTGAATATTTGGTATTCAGTCTTGTTCTAGTAACATTTAAGAAAACGGGTTTCAATTTTAATTCTGCAAAAATATCATTTAAGAAGTAATGTTCCACCTCCATCCCAAAAAATTAGCAATTTTCTAAAAGAAAATTCAGAATTTCATCCTTACATTCTTACAAAATTTTGCAAATCTTGTTACAAAATTTGACAATAAAGCAATGAGAACTATCATTAAAACTTGCCGAGCTCCATAACTTTTGTTAGACCACTTTTTTGTGGTTCGAATCCTGTTTATGAAAAGAAATTGTAAAACGAATTAAGAATGTATTGATTTTAGAATTAAGTATTATTTGATTTTGTGTAAATTTTGCATTTCACAAGATTTAGAAAGCACATATTGGGTACATTTTATTTGAATTGTTCTTCATCTATCAAGATGCTATCCACTGACTGCTCGTGTAGGGTATGAAAAAAGAGGTTTCATTTAGTTGAAAAACTACATTTTTTCGAACTAAAATTAAAAAAATTGAAAAATTTTAAACAAAACAAAAATCTAAAGAAGTATTAAAACAGATAAGCTTTGTTTCGGAATAGTTTGAACCATAACATTACAAAAAATATTTATGTCAGCCATAGAAAACGATTTTATTAACGATAGTAATACTCTTATGCTTCCTAAAAAATATAAATTAAACTGAAATTAAAGAAAAGGCACTTGAATATTTTATTTTTAAAAAGGCATTTCACATTATCTACTTTAAAAACTCATAATTTTATTAACAAATGTTAAACAACCACTCTTGAATGTTTTTCTAAAATTATAATATTGAAGCACCTATTGAAACTACACACATTTTATGTAATTTGTGCAATTTGGTATGGCAAATTTTTAAAAACTGCCTCTTAGTTTACTTTATCCGTTTGAGAAAACGTACTATTAACAAAATATTTTTTATGTACACATTTGCATATAATAAGGAAGGTTATGATTTCACTAAATGTTGCATTTCCGATTAAAACACACTTCTCAATACCACGAAAGCGCAAATAAAGAATTTTAAGAAAAAAGGCTACCTGTTAATGATCACCTTACCCGATTTTCACGAAAATTGTAACTAATGTAATTTTAATAAGTTTTTTACTTTTAGAGTATGTTTTCAGGACCCGCATCTTTATTACGGACTGATTTTATATTTCTGATTATTTTTAAGAAAATTCAATTAGTTTGTTTCGATGAGCTTTTCGAGGAAATTCGATTTCAGCAAATAAATTTTTACTACAATTTATTTTTAATTGCTGGCTTATTTCTCTAATATACAAAGAAATAAGTTACCAATTTCCTTCAAATTTTCACTCTGGTTAATTAAACAAACGAACCAGTAGTTTTTTTGGAATACTAGGGCTCGAAATAATAACTTTCACTATGAATCAGTTTAACGTATTAAACTAATTTAGGTAATTTTTTCAAATTTAATACGTCAGTATCGATTGTTGATAAAACTAACTCGGAAACTTGGCAGAGTAATTGGATTACATATGAAAATAAATGTCTACTACGAACCAAATTTACATTTTTCCAACTACAATAACTTAAAGGCCTAGTGAGCCTTTTATAGAATTTAAAATTTATATATAAAAAAAAATTTTTATAATCTCAAGCAGCACTTTCAGATTTTTTTATTTTCCAATGATTTCAAAGGGAAAAGATTTTTGTTTTAAGTTTTAAAAAATAAATAATTGAATTTAAAAATGTTTGTATGTAACACGTTCAGTAATAAATAAATTATAACTTTTACTACTTTCATTTAAAATTAATGAAATTTTTATTTGAAGGTTATTTTTAGAATTATTATAATTATAAAAAAAAAGTACTTGTTCAAGGTTCAGTTGCAATTAACAAAAAACCTTGAACATTAACATGCTTCGTTAGATTTTTAATGAACATATAAAAAGTATATTTAGCTACAAACATCTATAAAATTTTCATATAACCAATTGTTATTAACATATTATTGTGGTATACTTTTTTTTAGAGCATATTATTTTGTTTTAGTTTAATTGCCCTATCAGCAACATAGAGAAGAGCGAATTTCGAGGAATATAATATTATTTCAAAGGAATTATTTCGTGCTTGTCACATTACATTTTTTTATTTCAGAAATAAAATTTTTTATGATTATTTTCATGTTTATAACAAACTTTTATAACTTTATTTTATTTAAACTTAAATTTGTCGATTGTTGTGCTTTTCTTCCTTCTACGTTATTATTTTCTATCCAAATTTGTGGCCCAATAACTTCAACACTGTGTGTTACAAAATGAAATAGAGTTTAACTATTCTGAATTGTTTGACATATTGTGATATTGTGTTTTTATGTGCTATAAATAATAAAATTTGCTGTAAAAGAACTATACTTGCATATGTTACGAGTATACATTTTAATTTAATTTATTTGAGTAAATGTCATATAACAGTCTGTTTCAGAAAATTTTATGAATGGTTGAGAATAACTTGCTCCATTAATTACATAGACATATAGTCATTGGTTAATTGAGTGGATTGCAGAGGCATGAAATAAATCGTAATATTAGTTTTCTATATTTGTCTAATTAATGTTAGGTAAGTTCAAAAGATGATTGATCAAATAGCCAGGGAAAAGCTGAGATGAAGTGTGACAGGTATCCACAACTTCTTGTTTTAGAAATAGAAGAAGTTTGTATTTGTTATTATCAACGAAGGTGATTTTTAAGAAAACTAAAACTCAAAAAAATAGACAAAGGGTAAAGAAGAACCTAAACCAACTACTAGAGTTGGCAGTAACAGAATACTTAATGTCACTGCAAAAGTTAGATTTGGCTGTTTGAAGAATCGATTATTATTAGAGACCAATTTTTTTAGAGAGATAATACTAGAGGCGTGGAATTAAATTTTTAAATCCTTCATGATTGCAGTCAAGATTTTAATCTTAAAAAATGAAATAACAAAGATACAACAAAAATGAAAAGCTACCGTTACTATTTTTAAATGAAAATTTAAATATACACAAAAATATAATTTTTCGGATTTCTTATTACTATATGCGCGTAGGATCAAGGACAACTGGTATAGAAATCTTTAATTTAATTTATATTTAAGGAAGAAAGAAAGTATTTCTCAAATTTCATCGATTTATTTTTAAAATATCTGGTTTTTCAGAAACGTGCCTATATAAAATGTCTTCGGGCAATTTTTAGCAGAAAAATTTGCTTAAAACTTTTTCTTATACTTTGAAAATTTTCACATTTAACCATAAAGTTATTTAATTTTCTTTTTTAAAAGTTTGTTTTTTGCCTTTTAATCGAAACCTCTATGCCTAAAAATAATTTATTTAACAGCTTATTTAGCCATACATATATAGATAGATAAAAAATATAGAAAAATTTACAACGATTAGGCACCAAATTATTAAAATTTGAAAAATAGGATCGAAAGGTATTTACATACTGTCTTATATACACACATACACATAAAAATTCATAAAATAAAACTTTGAATCACCTTAAAAAATCTTCGATTTCCCATTTTCGTTGGAAAACCCAATATTTTTGGATAAAATAATATTTTTTTGGTTGATTCCTTGAATTTTTGTTTTCTCCTTTTTTTCTATTAATATTTCTATAGGATGCGTATATATGTAAAATGTATTATGTTGTGTGCTAGTACCGATATTTACTTAGCTGTTCATTTCCTTTTGCCATTTTTCCTATATACAAAATTACATTTTCTTCTTTATTGTTGTTCGAAATATTTGATTCGACACAATATGGTATCTTTAAGAAGAAAATCAGCAAAAGGCAGAAAAACGACAAAATCTCTAATTTTAACATCTTCATTTTGGGAAGAAATGATTGAAATAGTTGGAAAAATGAAGAATGCAAGAAAATAAAAATTTTGCTCTCATACCATTTCCTTCCTGGATATTTGTTTGCCGTTATTACTTTTATATTTGTTTTGAAATTGGGAAGTATGAAAATACGTGCTTCATATTTTTTGAATTATTCCAATTTGAAATTTAAATATTACGTATGTTTCCAATACATGTAATTTTTGTGATAAACTTCCTAAAACTTCGATTTAATTAAAGAAAAATCCAAAAATTCTATAAAATTCTTAATAATTTTCACTAATATCTTTTATGATAAATTGTAATAAAAGTTGAAAATGTTTAAAGTAAAAAATGCATATTAGAAGTTTTGGGCGAAATTAAAGAAACAGTTTTAAGTCACAGTTAAAATATTAAATTTTCAAACTGGCAGAATGTCTTAAATTTGTTCTTAAAAGATAGTCCCCTTCCTCTTAAATATTTCTAATGTGCAACGAATAGGTAAGGAATGCTTATTTTAAAAACATACTTGCTTTAATTTACAAGGCGTAGGAACAGTATTTTCAAAATTATTGGAATTATTTCATATTTTTTCTCTCAAATATTTTATTCAAGTACTTTAACACTAATTCACTAAATTATATCAAATTATTGCATACATTCAGGATGATAAAAATTGATAAGGGGTTGGGGGCGGATGAGGTGTAAAAAATTTCTTCTAAAACTGCTAAAAATCTATGAATTAATTACAACCTAATAACAGAAAGAAAACAGTCTCTGTAATTTTTTTCGTATATTAAAACTTAGCATACCTGCTGAAAAAATGTTTCCCAAAACGTGTTACTGCAATGATCAACTCGTCTTCTGTGCTGACATCAGATGAGTTTTATATTTCGGCAACTCACTTTATGATAACACAGAGTGATATTTTAATAATACTATAATTTACTAACACAAGCACGCTCGTATGAATGTACGTACAAAATTTATGGGGAACAATTTTGGATCTTAATTTCATTTCACTTGAGTAGGATAATAATATCGTATATTATAAAAATATGTAATAAAAATTCAAAAAAATATATATAAATGTACGTGTACATAAAATTATGTATTGAATATTATATACAAATTATACATAATATACATACATATATTTATGTGTAATTGTGTTATTAAAGATTGTGTGTATGTATATTTATAATATTTTGTTTTTAATGTTGAGCGTATGAAGTACAGCTGTCAAAATTATTACAGGAATTTCATTTTTCGCACGGAAATCTTAAACCTCTAACAATTTTTCTCATACAGATGAGCAAAACCAAAAAAATAAAAGAGAAAAAAATTAAAAGAAAAAGTTAAAAAAAAATAAAATGGAATTGAAAATTTGATTAAATTCTTATAAAGTAAGTGTGACAGAAATATGATAGGTATTATTTTTGGATCACATATTTCCGGTTATGATATTTTGAAGTTACGTTTTTTGGTTTGATGATGGATAAAAATAAAATTTTCGGAAATGTAAAGTTTTTTTTTGAATTGAGCAAAAAAAATATGATTTCTTCATTATTATTTTTATTTTTTTTTCACTCATATATTCAATAAATGATGTCAAATTCAATACAATTTTATTTCAGACTCTTTAGAGAAATTTCCATCATGCATTATTGAAATTTTGTGAAGAAGGATTTCTGATGTGAATAAGAAGAAGAAAAAAAACATATTTATTTCATATAATATGTACGTACACACATATTATATACAAATTTTATATATAAATGTGGCATATAAGAACTATGCTACCTAACTCGTACATGGAAGTAAAAGAAATTTCCATTTTTGTGAGAAATCACGCAAGATTTTATTCTTGTAATTAAACGTTTTAATTAATTCCCTCAATTTAAACATTTTGAGAAATTTATGTTCACTTGACGATGATGTTTTCTTGATTGTTCGTTTTATTTTACCATTTGAAATAGTTTTGGAGTTTTGGAAAAAAAAAACAAGATCTAAATAGTTTTGGAATTAAAATTTTGTTGTACTTTTTAAGAAAATGAATACAGGATTCTATTTAAACTTAGCCGAGTTAGGAAATACTCGGAAAATTAAAGCAAAACTAGTTTGGGGCGAGAAATCAGCAGCCTGTAATATCCTTACCGATTTTTCTGATGTAAGCTAAAACTAACTCCTCTTTCTGCGTTTACAGAATCGACACTTGCTTTTAATGACAATAAAGTAGTTTCGTTAAAAATATACCTACATATTTCAATTCCAAACTATAAAGAACTATAATTAGAAAGAAAAGGAGAACGTATAAAGTTAGGTCTTCTAATAAACTCAATTTTTGAAAAATTTATTTGGAATATTCAAAATTCTTTTATTATAACAGAAAGTGCATTGTCTTGCATGGTCTTTTTACGGTTTCACGTTATACACCTCGCGATGCTATTATTTTTTACTTTGGTTAATCGATACAATTCACAATAAAACACATTTATATAAAAATTTGTGCAAAGTGTTTTTCAGGTCGAAACTGTTTAATGTAAGGTAATCCGGAATAATGTAACTTTTTAAAATATGTTCAGGCTTTCATTATGTGATAATTGGACACCGTACCATTACCATATCTATTATGAATGCTTCGCACACAAAAACTTTTATTCCAGCAGCACAAAGTAATATGGAAAAATCGTTTTATACACATTTATCCATTCATGCATGTTATATGGAATATACATATACATAAATAAATTTAGAAGGTAATATCTTCTATATTATATTAAACCCGACTGGTAAATGCTACCATTTTGACATACCTGAAAAATAATATTATTGAAAATATTAGAATGACAGCAATCTATACACCATAGATGAAATGGTACAATTGTGTACGATGACTAAAGTAAAGAATTTCTTAAGAATTTTTATGAAATATTTTTTCCAGCACAAAAACTATGCATACGAGTACATATGAAATGATTTGATTTCAAATTAAATTTTATTGAATTAAATATTGCTTTCAGCGTTAAATCACTTTTATTGAATCAAATTATTATTCGACAGTAAATCAGAAACATATGTGACTGTCTCCTAAATATTTCTGACAACAATATATTCAGGTACATATACATATTGTACATAAATGTAATCATGAAGAAAACTGAAAAATAATAAGAAATAACGGCAAAATAAAAACTTTATTTAAACGTTAACAGCAGTTTAATACGAGTAGTTAACACACTGTTAGCGAAGCAAAATAGTATTGGAATATTTGCATAAATACAAAAGCATATTCAGTTTTATTATTCCAAATTAAATTTTCTTAATAACACAAAACATTTAAAAAACGATAATTTTTTATACATGTTTGAAAAAATTTGAAATAATTTGTTTATTTAATTTATTTTAAGACCAAGGAACTAAATGTTTAAATTTGATTTTCTTACAGGAAAATTTAAAGAACAAGTTTCATCAAATTCAGCATGGCTTCCGGTACTTAATTCAAAGGTTCCTGATCCAAGACCAGGAGTTTGTATAAACGATACATCAACGCTCCCAGATTCAGTACTTAATTTTATTCGAAAACATCCGCTTATGGATAAAGCCGTTGATCATGAACACGCGCAACCTGTTTTCTTCAAAAGGGATGTCATTTTAACAAAATTAGTTGTTGATAGGTAAGGTTCTATAAATATTATATGTATATACACATAAGTTTTATTTTGAAATAAGTCAGAATGATTCGAAATTAGAAAAAAAATAGGGCGATTTTCTTAGAAGAACCATCCTTCTCTTGTTTTATTTGAATCGTGTCCCATTAAATGAAGGGATCGATAGTTTTTTTGACGGAGGCGCGATGGAACTTACATTGAACAAAGGTTATAGCGCATATTAAATTAGATAATACAGTTTTTTTTATACTCGTCTTTACTGTATTGCAAGTATATTCAATTTGTCACTAAATATGTACAGTGTTAGAAAGTTTTGCCGGGTATATTGTTCAAAATTAGACAAACTACAAAATTATGTCGTCTCCCAATTTTGACGATGAATATATTAAGACCTGATGCCTTGACTTAAAACACAATTTCATCAAAACTACATTCGATTGTTACATTTTTTTTAATCATAAGTTTTCAGCTAAGTAAGTTATATTCTTGTTCAGATTCACGATGTAGCTTCGTCTTTCCGTCTGTTTATCTGTTGTTGACCGCTCATTTGAGAACTTTACAAGGTAAATATCTAAAGATATGCACAGAAACATAATTTGAAATAGAGAAAAATTGAACCACTAAAACCTATACCTCCCGTACGAGGTCCAAGATAGGAGTTTTAACGAAAATTCTTCAGATATGGTCAGAAAATTTTTTCTTCAGAGAAAAAATTGAGCCTAAATTCTTTTGTGCTTTATTTTTCAAGAATAATCAAGAATGTAGTTCAATAAAATTTTTATTTTATGGAGTAATTTCAAAATATTCCTTTTATGATAGGCTAACATTTTTATATCCAACGTGATTCAATTTCAATAAAGACCAAAATAAACTTTTTCCCTTGTTTTATTTTAAATTTATATAAAAAAAAATTGACTTTTGAAATACATGCGCTCGTACAGAATAGAATTTTTTAAATTAATATTTAAATTAACAATTTTATAGTTATTCAGAAAGCATAAAAAAATAACTTGGAAAATTTAAAATTTAATTTGGTATTATTTCCTTAAAACATAAATTTTTTATGATTTAAATTTTAAATTCCCAAATCGATATATAAAACAATAAAATAATAATTACTATACAATCATATATGAAACAAAAAAATTGAATTATAAAACCATTAAAATCACTGATAAAATATGCCCACACACCTCTATACGTACACACAATGTAATTAAAACTAAATTATCAAACTAATTTCCATTTGAATAGTCATCAATTAACTATAATTTTCCAATAAAAACAAAAAAAAATTTATATCAGCGATCTAGTTTAATAAAAATTCAATAATGCTGTTCAACAGAAAATATTTGATAACAAGTTGATGAAAACAGTTGAAGTTTTGATGAGCAAAAGTAATCGGAATTTGCAACAGAATTAATATTTGCACAAAAATAATGTGGTGTAATGTGGTGTTTTACATACATATACTAGTAATTTTGCTTTTTTCCTACTCCAAACCTTCAATTTACCACAAATTCTGTTTTTTTTTTTGTTATAAAAAATACAATGTAGGTCATGTTTTTATAATTATTTCATGGCAACATTACTTTTTTTTTAGAGATTTCAAACAATTATATTGAAAATTCATTTGATTAAAAGTGAATTAAAAGATTAGCATCTTCCGGCTCTTCGAATTAGGCAGAAGCTACAGCCGTTATTTAAATAGTTTCGAAAAATTTTATATTTTGTATTTTCTTCCGATAAAATTTAACTAAAGAGTTGACTTAATCATGAAATAATTTCTGAAGAGCAAATTGTTCCATATGTTCTTAAATTTTATTGCAAATATTTAAAAAACAAGTTAATTTTCATATTTTCCTAAAAAATGCAGTTTGTTCAATAATTTTCCATAGTTTTCAAGAACACATACTTCATTTTTTCCCATTTTCGGCTGCCATTAAAGAAACTGGTTCATTTTTATCAGTTTTTGTATTCCACATAGATAATTTATTCTTCTAACATTATAATCGCCTCTCCAGACAAAAACTTAAGTCTTCAATGAAACGCGTTTTTTTAGGAAGCATTTCAATAATAGTTCTATAACAGGCGGCTTAGCTGTGAAAATCTATTATAACCATAAAATTTCAAATCAAATACAATCTTCTTCCACTTTAGTGAGATGAAATAAGAAAGTTACAAGTAACAATTCAAATTTAAACTGAATATTGCCCTAACTCTTAATATTTTAATATATAATGTAGGCGAGTTTTGTAGCATTATCGTAATGAACATGAATATTTTAATCTAAACCTTTTTTTTTTTGAAAGATCTGTTTCAAATTATAAATTAACCTATTGCTTTTAAATTGAAATAAAAAAACCCCCAATAAGAGATCATAGAAGTTTTAATTTTTATAACATGTTGGGCAGCATAAAAAATTTGCATACAAATAATGGCCTTA
The DNA here is from genome assembly GCF_029603195.1 of Condylostylus longicornis. NCBI lineage: Eukaryota > Metazoa > Arthropoda > Insecta > Diptera > Dolichopodidae > Condylostylus > Condylostylus longicornis. The sequence continues at coordinate 5,921,598 of NW_026578017.1, read as the reverse complement.
GAGGAGAATGAAAATTTTAAAAGACATTTTAAATTTGGGTCTTAAAGTGAAATTAAAAAATAAGAGTTGGTCCTGCAAACTACAAGTTTCTTGCAAGCGCCGATCGCATAATTTGTAAATTTTTATTTTTTGTTTACATTATGGTTTATCTTTGTTTACATTATGGTGAAATTGGTAAATTTAGTATAGAGATGATTTTAACTTACTTACTGCATGGTATGTGGGACTTTCTGAAGAAATTCAGTCATTTTTCCTTGCTTTCACACTTTAATTTGTAAATCGGCATAAAATGCCATTTAATACTTTCTTCGAGTTTGATTCAATTGAGATTTTCAATAATTCTTTAAAAAAATAAGTCAAAAGTAAATTTCACTGTAGAAATCATATTTAATTTAAGAGTTCAATTAAAATTAATTACAATTATCCAAAATTAAATCTGAAAATTCAAATGGTATAAACGTAATGCGATTAGATATTTGATTGCAAACTGGAGAACAAGACAATATTCCAAATTTGTTTATGAGAAATAATTTTTAAAAATTTGGTCTGATACCTAAATCATTCAAAGTCATTTCCTGTCAAATTTTTTTTGCAACTCACTATAGAATTTCGTTTTTATTTATTCATTCTTAAATGTTGAGCATTTGAATAATTTTCTGTATACTCTGTAGGTTGACAAAAAAAAAAAAAGTTAAAACATTTTTTTATCTAAAACTTGTTAATAAAAGAAAAATCATTTTTTTTTTCTTACTTTTATTTTACAGGATTCGAATCGATAAATTAAATCAAGAATATTTAGTGTATTTTGTTGGTACAAATACTGGCAGCATATATAAAATTGTACAATATACAAAATTTGGTCAACGTCACTCCAGTTTATTGGATATATTGGATATAGCTAAAAATGAACCAATACGAGAAATGGGCATTAGTAAGAAAACAGGATGTCTATATATAGCAACGGATCATAGTGTCAAACAAATTGATTTAGCAATGTGTAATCGCCGTTATGATAGCTGTTATCGTTGTATACAAGATCCATATTGTGGTTGGGATAAAGATACAGGTGCTTGTAAACCATTTCAATTAGGTTTATATCAGGTGAGATTTATCATAAACTTTAAAAATATGATTAATGTTTTTTTTTATGTTGCCTGTATGTACAATTAATATTCGCATGAGTTCTATGACATTTTCAATAAGATTTGTAATTTTTCGCGTTCGAATAAAATAAGTTGATCAATATTTTTGTCTTCACTAATAGTAAGTATAGGAATCTATACCCGTAAGACAAATTAAATCATCTGAAACAAGATACAAAGCGTTATCCAACTGAACAATATTCAATTGATTTTTTTTATCTCCCCTAATGTTAACCAATTTTTAAGATTAATCTTTTTAATAGCAAAATTATGATTCATTTTTCAATTAACGTAATATTATATACATACATTCATTTAGATGTAGATATGTGTACAGTGTACATAAAAATGTTTTTGACATGACCTTGATTTAATTTTACATGTACAATTTTGTTTTGTTTTTTATATAATTAAACAAAAAATAAGACAACAATTTTTTTATTATACAGGATGTTGGAAATGAAACATCTGGCATATGTGATACAAGTGTCCTTAAAAAGAGAATAACAGCCTCATATGGGCAAACATTACATTTATCATGTTTTGTTCGTGTACCAGAAGTATTGCGACAAAAAAGTATTAGATGGTTTCATCATTCAGCTGAAAAAGGAAGGTAAGAAAAAATAAAATTTTTGAATGGAAAAATTATGATTTAGCATTTAAAAAATATAGGACACCACTAATAATCACACAAACTAATCAATTGTTTAATACTTCCAATAAATGAGAACTCATTTATGCTTAATTAATTAGAACATGACCGAATCTACCATAAATATTTTATATTTTCATTTCATTTAGGCCTGATTTAAGTCCTTATTATACTTTCCCTTGAAATACAATGCCACTTCGAAAAGACCTTTTTGCTTTCTTTAGTGCTTTTAAAACAAAATTCCCCATTCACAATTTCAACAACCAAAAAATGTTAAGGAATCTTAATGTGGTATTTACCAAAAGATTATTATTCCCGATTTTAATGTGGTAAACAACATTTTTCAATATATACTTGAAAAAAATAAGATCTTTAAAAATTCAGGTAACACAATTTAAACTGAAAAGTTTTTATAATTCGTATTTTAGCATTAACTGCATAAGTATGCAGAACCTCTATTTGCCATCCCTACTTTGTAATTTTCTGTTCACATTCGAAACTATGCCATAAAAAAATCGTATTAAAGATTTCAGGTTTTTAAAATCGAATTAAAATTATACGTCTACCTTTCTGGTTTTAATTTTTTATAATTAAATTTATAAATTAATTTAAGTAAAATGTCCTTGCTATTAGAATATTATTTTTAAATAAGGAATCAGGGAAATTGCACTTGACGTATTTTACTGCCAAAATTCCATTGTTTTATAATAATTTTTTGTTTTTGCTAAAATAATAAAAGCAATTTCTGTTAATTTCCTTTAACAATGATCTAGAAATTAAAATACTATGTACATCATACAATCTCTATGTGAAAATCTTAGGTATATAGAGTTCATGCTTTAAATTCCAAATTTTTACTAAACTTTGTTTTTTTTTCCTCATTTTACCATAATTCCTCTATAAAAACGTATAACAAGTATCATAAAACTTAGAATTTTAATTTCAAATTCTTTAACCTTTTATATAATATAATAATATGATGGTACTTTTCGTGTGTACAATATTGTCTATCGCATTTTACTTTATATTTTTTCTCTTAATCCTTTCTACAATTTTTAAAATGACAAAAATCTTTTAATTACACATTAAAATATTTTCTCATTCTAATTTTATTTTTTTTACTATTATATCCTTATATTTATGTACTAAATATATTTACATATATTTCTGTTATATTATATAACACTCTTATAATTTTACCATAAGACTGTATTATGCAACTTTAAAACTTACCAAGCATTCAAAGTGAAGTGTATAGTATATACTCGTACTTTATAAAGCTCTTGCATATATATGAGAGCTTTATGTACGTACCTACAATTTTATAGATAGCATCATAAAATACCTGCTTCTTTTTCTGTATATAAAAGTAAACAAATCAAATTAATTTTTAAGGTAAAATTATAAAAACAATAAAAAATAAGAAAACATTTTAATTTTCTTATACATTTTATGGATTTAAATGGAAGCAGCATAAACATTCAAAATAAGCGTAAACTAAAGAAAAAAAGGAGAAAAAAAATATTTAATAAAAAAAATTGAAATACTCAATCTATCGCGCGTCATATTTAAAAAATATCAAGATACAAATATATAAAAATAAAATCGAATGAAAAATAAGGATGAAAATATGAAAATTTGAAGAAAACCGTGAAGTAGAAGTGAGGGGGAACCAAAATGAAATATATTGAACTGTCTTCATTTAATACCACCGTCACAATCATAATATTGTAGCTTCTGGCTTAAAATACCATTTAAAATAACTGCTTGTGAACGCAACAAATGTCCTATTTTAATGAAAAACAATTTTCTTTCATTGTTAAATTTTCCTTGTAAACACCGTCTTCTTCTCCCTATTTACTATTTTCCTTCTATTCTTTTTTTTCTATAATAATTTTTCTATTCTTTAGGCTCTATATCTACTATATTTCTCACTTCATTTTTGAATATTATGTACGTGTAAAATTGTTTACATTTTATATAGATATACAAATATTATTTATATAAATATGTATCCATTGTGTGTATATAGCAATAATTTAGTATACTATATATAAAATTAACTGTTCAAAACGTCGTCTCTTCATCTTTCACAGAGAGAAATTGAAATCTAAATTTTGTTTTCTTTAAAACATAAAAATTTTTCTTATACTACCTACCCATTACGATTTTACGTCTCTTTCGTGTTTCTCTCTTGATTATTTTTGTTTTTCTTACTCTTTGCACAACAACTTCTTTCCTAAAAACGTCTTTTTTTGTTTACACTTTTTTGTTTTTTTCTTAAATGCTTATATTTTAATTTTAGATTTTTTCTAAATAGAAGAAAATCCATGCTCCCAAAATATCAAAATTTCCATCTAAAACTGTATAATCTAATATTATCCTGATATATCCTTAAAATCACAAAAATATAAGATAGGAAACAAAAAGAAAAAAATATTAAATAAAAAGCGGAAGAAATAGAAAATAAATATATAAAAACACAAAAATAATAACAAAAAACAACAAATAAAGAAAAAAAAATGTAAATGAAAATAAAAAACAAGAAAAAAAAAGAAAAATAATGGTTAAAAAGGATCTAAAAGTGCTTTATATTCTATTTACAGATACGAAATCAACTATACACCATCAAAATATATAGAAACATCTGAGGGTGGCCTCGTTGTAATTTCAATAAATGAAGGAGATGCAGGACGTTATGATAGCTATTTGGATGGAACACTTTTATGTAGTTACAGTGTTAACGTTGATGCTCACAGGTGGGTTTTATTACAAAACGGAAAAAAAAAACAAAAGCAAAACAGAAGAAAAAAAAAGAATCTTTTATTAATAAGAAGGAATAAAATTTGTGTACATAATTCGGATATATTAAACATTAAATATATAAGTTATAAATACATACACACATACTCTATGTTTATATGTGTATAACTTCAATTTCTTATCTAAAAAGACATTTTTATACCAATACTTTTGATTTCTATTCTTTTGTATGTGTATATATATATTCTAATTTACCAAACATTCCTTCAATATTGTTATTATATATCCTTAAGCTACAAAAAAACAAAATGAAGAAAATATTGAAAAAAAAAAACAAAAACCCAAGAATAATAACAAATTTATTCGTTTCTTAAATAAGGCGCGTCATCTTATCGGTGCTGGGATTATGGTTTAATTACACACTTAGAATATACATGAGAAAACGGAAAAGCAAAAAAAAACCAACAGAAAAAAAAAATTAAGAAGTACCCTATAATAATATGGGTATGTGCATATATGAACGCTATAAAAATTCTTGAACATAAACAGGTTACATTTTCGAAGACAAAAAGATAAAAAAAAATTCATAGAAAAAATACAGTAATTTTTAAATGGGGTAACTTTTAACATTCATGTTCCTAGTTATAATAAAATTCTCAAAAAAAAGGTCAAAATGAAAAATATTAAAAGAAATACTTGTACAGGAAGGTTCTCCTACACCAGAAAAGATTTCCTATTCAAGAAATTCATTCGTTCTTTCCAAAAGAACTTCAAAACTGAAAGTGTATAGTCTAAAGAATTACATGTAAAATCTTATACTATGGTAAAATTTTTGAGGAGAAATTCTTCTATTTGATTTTAAATTTTTTTGGTTTTTTTTTGGGTTTTAAAGCAGAGTTTTTTCTAAGATTTCGTTTTATCTATCTTGTTTTGTGTCTATGTGTACCTAGTAAACATTACGTCAGAAATTTCTAAAAAACCAAAAAGCTTTTCTTTTTTAAATAATTGCGATTACTACAAGAAGCAAAAATTTAAAATGTAAAAAGTAGCGCTGTATTAGCCAGTTAGGACTACATAATTCTAAATATAAATTTTAAAGACAGCAATCGAAGATTTAAATCCCCAGCTCTGATGTTCGTTAAAAATTTGTTTGTACCTTGTTTTGTTCAATAGTTTTAAATTTTAAGAGAATCTGTTAATTATTTCTGAACTATAGAACAAGCTAACTAACTCGTCGTATTATCACAAATCGTATTCAAAAAAATGATTAAACTCCTTTTAATAAATTTTCCTAAAATTTATTACTTTAAGATCTAAAATATCTACTTCAAGGTCAAACGACTTTTCAACAAAATCGGCTCGTTCGAAATTAAGATACTCAAATCAAATACAAGCATACCGAAACATCAAAATTTAGCTAAAAGTAATTTATTTGTTAATTGCCGTGATAAAAAAGCACAGATTTGTTTTGGGATTCTTTAATTCATTTCCGTTGGGAACCCAACATGCAAAATAATGCATCGCAATGTAAGAAAATATATTTATGGCCAGATCGTATATCTTGTTATTTCACTCGACAAGTGAGAAGAAAGTGAGTAACTATCATGATACTTGTATAATGCAACTTTCAAGTGAGAAAAATTATTCCGAATTGCTTATCTCGCTTTTTCCTAAAATATATATAAAATGTATTCACTTTGTTTTTGAAGGTGAGACGCTCAGTCGATTACATGGGAAAAAAAGCAAAAATCCGATTGAAAAAATGAGCAATCTTATTAGAAAAATTAAATATCCATTAGAAAAACCGAGAATTCTGATTTGAAAGTGAATACAGAGTGAGATGAAAAAGCGAAATAGTTCCAGTAGATACTTGATTGAATAATTAACATAGGAAGAAGTTCGACAGTTTGTGCTTTTCTATAAATAACACAAAAAAATTTGGGTTAATTTAGTGATTGCATTTTTCTTTTCAAACTAAATTGTTCACAATCACCCCTTTCAACTTTATGTTGTTATTATAAACACACAGTGCAAATATGTAGAAAATTATGTATAAGATACTAGTTGTGTATATACTCTATATATGTATATACACTTATGTATATTTACTTCTCAATATCATTTAGTATGTCATGTCTCAAGTTAACTTTTATCTTCTTGACGAAAATAAAGGGAACAAAAATTAACGTTTTCCTTTAATATTTTAAGTCTCGTATTCCTGAATTGAGTATCACTGACTATATTTGGTAGATGTTGTATAGGAATAAAGAAAAAATTAAAGCAAAAGGAGAACAACTTCAATATCTTCCCAGTCTACGTTATTATCCTTGATGTGATATGCCTTAATTAAGGACGTTGTTTTTTTGTCTTTTTTTTTCTTTTTTTTTTGGTATTCTACTTAAATTTTTTTATTGTTATTGTTTTTTTTATTTTTATTTTATTATAATGTCTGTGCTATTAAAATAAATATATGTATGTATGTTATAGGCACAATCATACAACATTTATAGAAATAATATTATTTGTATATCAAGTTGTGCAACTTGTCATTCGTGCTACATACGAAAGTATAAAAGAATAATTCTATTTATATTGAACGAGTATGTTTCTATATTGTATGAATTTATATGTGAATAATATTATACGAAAATATTTATTATATTACTACTTATATACATAAATTTCACACATATTTTATACATTTAAATGCATACACATACTTGCTTATGCCTCTGTCATATTTTCACAACGTTCGGTTATTGTTATTGTTCTAATATTATTTTTTATTTTTCTTCTTTTCTGATTTTGTATGGGTGTCTGGATTGACTTAAATGCGAATATATGGATTTAATGACAATGTCAATTTAGGTGTACGCCGCCAACTAAAAAGAATGACTACCAAAAAATTTATTCACATTGGTGTAATGAATTTGAAAAATATAAATCAGCCATGAAACAATGGCAGGAAAAACAAGAGGTAAGTGATTTATTGTTTTGAATTTGAAGTGGTCTATGATTTTAATAATAGGTAGCAATGACAGTTGAAGTGTTGTTAGTACAGTAATAATATTAATGTTTTTAAACGAATATACGTATACATAAATTTTATTATGTAAACATATACAGACAACCACACCTGTATTATGTATGTCTAAGTACATTATTTACGTATATAAAGTCCCGTATACGTATATTGCAGTACTATAAGTCTTCCACATGTGTTTAATTTTTTCGCGTAATTAGTGACGATATTATCAGTTTTTTTTTTTATTTTGTTAAGTCAAAGTGAAAACTTGAAATTTGATTCTGCGATCTTAATCTTTGTCTGTCGCAGTTTTAAAATATTTTTGCTTTTTTATTCTATGGAACGGAAAATCATTTAGTCAGTACATGTAAAAACACTTCATACTCGTATATAAAATTAATTTGTGATCTGCATACTGTAGCGTAGATATTATAACCATTCCTTCACATTCTAGTTGTAACTCCTAGAATCGTGAATATATTGTTAGTTATTGACAAATTATTTCGTTCAAATTGAAGCTAATTTGTATATGAATTATGCAAACTCAGAAATATGAAAATTTTATTTTTTTTTTCCTTAAGAACTATTATTTAAATTTTTCAAAACTTCAATCATCGCTTTTAAAGAGAAAGTATAGGGACTCCTATTCCTAATTAACTGATTTTTGGGCAGCCTTGTGCCTAAATTAAATTAATTGATAAACAAGTTAATTTTTATTAATTAGCTTAATTAAAATATAAGTTTAATTTTTAAAAAATTTTTACTTTCTGACTGCCCCTAAATTTATGCAAATTTATATCCAATTGTAAAAAAAATATTTCCATAACAATAAAAATGCAGGTTCTTGACGTAAATTATAAGAGCGAAATGTACCATTTTAGAAACCATAGGTTTTATCGAGTACATTTCTTTCATGCTTTATTTATTGCGGCAAAATTTACAATTACAAAGGTGCCAAAAATAAAATTAGATGAATTCTACTTAGGTATATGTGTTGTCAGTTGTATTTAGTATTTATGGTTGCATTTTTAATATTGCAACTATCGAATTTTAATTAAATATAGTGTTTACCAAGTAATTGATTTTTTCATTTGATTTTTGTTTTTGCACCAGCTAGATAAAAGCTAGTTTTATGTACAATTTATGCGCACAAGGTTGTTTAGATACCAAAAGATCAGATCATTAAAACATTTTAGTTTAATCTTAAATATTTTTTTCTCAAACGAAACAAAATGAAAATTCAACAAAATCTTAATTTATTCCACAGCAATGTCACGCAAAAGACAAAAAAGGTGTCAAACACATAAACGATGTTATAATTGATGATAAAATAGTCTGACCTAAAGGTAAGTTCTTATAAAAATTTTTCTAGTACCTATTTTAAAGTATGCTGAAAAAACGGATTGTAATTAGTGATATAAAAACTCTTGTTGCAAAAACCAGCCCATCTTTTGAATTGCAATACACATTTGTTATGTCACTTACAAATAAGATTTCCAGGAACATCGAATCAAACTGGTATTAAGTGATTCGAAAAAGAGCTTTTTGTTTCCTCATAACTTGAACAAACTTGCCGGATTTCCTTGACTTTCGGAAAATGAAGTTTCTTCCGAAAGGCTGTAATTCAAAAAAAAAATATATAAATTTTATAAATCTTTTCGAAATTTTATATTTCTAACAAAATTGTTGTGACCCCTTTAAAGCGCCATGTAATATTGCATTTCAAAAATACGAGTATAAAGTAGACCAATTACTGCTTATCATAAGAATCTTTTCTAATTCTCGCATTCAAAATTTTTTATATTAAAATTATTTTAAACCCAACATACTTTAAATTTAAAACCAGTTCTATATTGTATTCTTTTCCTTTACAGGCGAGTCATCGTTTGATAAAAGACTGACATTTTAGCTTTTCAAAGACAATATTTTAATTTATCTTTTATCAAATTATTATTATTATTATAATTTTTATTATTATTGTAATACTAGACAAAAAACAGAGTTTTAATTAAGCCACAAAATATGAAAAATGCTATTAATATTATTAAAAAAAAAAAAAACAAAAAAAAAACTACAAATACTAAGAACCAATAAGTTACTTTTTAAAAATGTAAAATAGAACCGAAATTTTAAAATGTAAAATAGCAAGTATAAAAGTTTATTTTACGAAAAAAAAACATCAGCTCAAAAATTTAAAAATAAAAAAAATCTGCTTCAATAATTGCGTAACGAAATAGCCAATATTTTGCAAATATTTGTTTTAATATTAAAACATTCTAAAAAATAATTAAATTATATAAGAATTTGTGTAGGAAGATTTCACAAAATCAAAATTATTTCATTTTATTTGAGCTTTGTTATACTTTCAGTTCTTCTAATATCCTTTTTAATCCTTATAGAATAAAATTTTTTGTTTCAAAATTCGAAAAATTGTAAATTTTTAGGAAAAATAAAACGAAACTTTCAAAATTTTTCACCAAAAAAGAGCACATGTCACGTTCCACATTTTATTAAAAAAAAAAATTAAAAAAAAGAAAAAAATATATTAAAAAAAAAAAATAAAATTTATTGAAAAAAATAAGGAAAAAAACAAAAAAAAAATTGAATTAATTTTAGTGATTTGGAAATTTAAATTGAAACAAAAAAAAACTAAAAAGAGTATTTAGGCTAGAAATTTTTGTAAACACAACAAAAAAAAAAAAGAAAAAACCAAAAAATTTTTTAGAAAACATTTTTTTTACACCCATTTTTTAATTAATCATTAAGTCGACAAAGTGAAAAGCTCAAATTTTATATTTGTTATTAAAAAGTAAAAAAATTAATTTAAAAAAAAAATGAAGAAGTTATTGAAAAAGATCTCATAAAATTTTTATGTCCTTTTTATTTTTTTTATTTATTTTTTTTTATATGTCATATGAACATCCTGTATGTATTTAACATTGAACTGTCAATGAGGTAGTTGTAGATTGCACATTGACTACCAACTGATGTAGTTTGTTTCCGCGTAAATATTCTACTATATAAATGTTTATGAGACTTTGAGGCAGATATTTTCACTGTATCAAAGTATGAGAAAAAGCATTTAAAACAATGTAAGCTTACTAATAAAGGCAAAATAAAAGTGATAGATTAAATAGAGAAATGTCTTAAGAAAAAATTCAATACTGTCAGCACATAACCAATTTCTTTGTTTGTCGAAAGCGTTGGCGCGAGATTATGAGTATATGCTTTATAATAGCGTTTTGGTGAATTAGCTAAAATTATGTTAATTTGATTTTTAATATAGGTTCACCTTATGCGATCCAATTTCCCTAAATAGTTCTTTAACTTCCGTTCGTTTACTTAAATTTTTTAAGTTCCGTTTACAAATATAATAAAAATATTAAAATTCAAAAAATTTTGCTGATTTGTTCCTTAGATTTGTTAATAGATGAAACATTTTTTCAAATTACGTGAATTTTGAAATTTTAGCCAAATTTACCTTCTAGGGAATAAGTGTTTATGGGATATTTCCATGATATTATGCAATTCTTTAAATATTCTGTCGATTTTTTGCTACTGACGTCAGATTTTCTTAAATTATTTAGCGGTTCTTATTAAAATTTCAATTTGATTTAATAGCTTACGAAGAAGGGCAATTTTTGCGAACAAATAAAAATATGTGCGTTATATTTTTGAAATATGTGTATTACGAGGGTCACTATTTATATTTCGGGTCTAGCAATAAAAAACAAACATTTATCATTGGAAATGGTTTTATTGTTTTTCAAAATATTCCCCATGAAGATCAATACACTTTTGCATGCGCTGAAACCAATTTTCGTAGCACTTTTTCCACTCCGATTGAGACACCTCCAAAACATGGTTTTTGAACGCATCGACTGCTTCTTCAGGTGTTGAAAATCGTTGTCCACGCATTTTTTTTTTGATGTGAGGGAATAAGAAGAAGTCATTGGGTGCTAAATCAGGACTGTACGGCGGATGACCCAACATTTTGAGTGCTCAAATAGTCCATTGTTTCAGCTGATTTGTGAGAGCTTGCATTGTCATGATGAAGAATGATTCGCCGGCGCTTGTTTGTTTTCCTTATTTCTTCGAAAACTTTCGGCAAACAGATGGTGGTGTACCATTCAGAATTGACCGTCCTACGTTCCACTAAAGGTACTGTGGCCACATGACCGGTTATACCAAAAAAAAACGCGATCATTTGCTTCGATGTGCTTCTTCCACGAACAACTTTTGTTGGATTTGGCTCGTCTTGGAACACCCATACGGTCGATTGTTACGTTTCGGGCTCATATGCATAGATACATGATTCATCACCTGTGACTATCTTATAAACGTCTTTTGACGCACCGCGATTGAATTTTTTCAACATTTCTTTGCTCTAATCGACACGAGCCTTCTTTTGTGCAATCGTCAAATTTTTTGGGATCCATCGACAACACACCTTTTTCACGGTAAGATGTTCATGCAATATCTTATGTACGCTGGTGGAACTAATGCCCAAGGATGCCTCAATCTCACAGTATGTCACATGCCGGTCCATCATTATCATTTCGCGCACAGCATCGATGGTTTCCGGAAAAACGACCGAAATTGGCCGACCTTCACGAAATTCATCCTGGAGCGAACGGCGTCCGAAACCAAACTCTTGGTACCAGCGATTTACAGTGGTTTTTGATGGTGCTTCATCACCAAAAGTCGAAACAAGTTGATCGAATGACAAAACGTTCTGAGTGAAGTTGTCCTAAAAAATGTCAAACTTTCCAATGGAAGTGTCAGATTGCACCTGGCAGCACTAGTATTGCCAGGACCCGATAAATTACATTCTTCACATATTATATTATATCATATTAATTTTGCATACATTTAGGATTAGAATTAGGAATTAATATTTATAATGGAAGAGTAAGGGGCATTAGGTTGTTCCAACTAAATTACTAAACATTTTATTTTCTAAATTATTAAGTTTTTTATTTCAAGCCTTGAACTCAACTTTATTTATGTTAACTCAAGTCATATAATTTTAACTGGAGTTAACATAAATAAGGTGAACTATAGGGTAAACAGACAACTTAGAAGTTAAATGATGGTTAAAAATTTCCGCCTAGAGAAACGTGTAATGATCCATTCAAAGTATAAAATTATTTTAATAAAAGTTTAATAAAATTTAATAAAAGTTTTAATAAAAAATTCAGATTCAGCGTTGTTGTCAACTACGTTATTGACAGTTTTTGATGTTTTTGATTTTGTTTATCTTCTTGTTGTGCTTTCTGTTAAATATTTTATAGTTTCCTTTTTCTTATACAACATATTAATAAATTATATATTTTTTATTAAAATATTTTGTAAATATTCCCCTTTCGTTATATTTTCGAAGCTACAATATAGTAAAAGTATATAATATAAATAAGTAAGTAATAATGATAAAAAGTAAATTTTGTAAATTTAAAATTTAATTGAAAATTAAGTCAAAAAACTATATAAGTAGAAATAATAAATTAATAAAATGAAAAAACAAAAAAAAAATAAAATAAAAATAAAATTTGCTGGTGTAAAAACAAATAAAATTTAAAAATATTTGAAATAAAACTTACAAAAACAACTCCAATTTAAAAAATATATATAAAAAACAAACAATAACTGGATAGCATTTTTATGTAATAAAAAAAATATATATATACATATATAAATATATATTTATAAATAAGCTTAAACTATATGTCTAAAATAGTGAAAGTGTATTTAGGTATATAAAAAATAGCATAGATAAAATATAATAAAGATAATAACAAAATGTAAATAAAAAAAAAAATTTATATTTAAAAATAAAATAAAAGTTATAAAAATTTTAACAGTTAAGCATAATAAAAAATGAAATACATCCAAACAAACAAACAAACAAAAAAACTATAATATTGTATAGCTATGTAAGTATATTAGAAATGATCTATAACTTTTAAACAATAATAAATAACAATAAAGTAAAAATAATAATTTTATTTATAGCGAAATAAAATAATTTTGTTCTGTAAATATTTGAACTTTAATTAAAGTAATATTGAAAAAAAAAAACAGAAAACAAATACAAACAAAAAAATATTTTCACAGAACTTTAGTAATTAATTACCGTTAGAAATATTTCAATGCAAAATACATTTATGTATGTATGTACATGTAAAAATGTATATGTATATAATTGTAATACAGTACAATGTATGTCATTATAACAGTGCCTCTTTATTACATGAGTCACAAACACGAATAACTGCAGAAACTAAAAAATGAAAATAGTAGAAATAACATACATACCTACATTATGTAATTAAATATATGTATGTTTAATTACATAATGTAGGTATATATGTTATTTAATTTCTTTTTTAATTCAGGAAGTATTTTTTGAAAACTATTGAATTACTCACGTAAGTAATATGTGAATCTTCACTATTAATTTCAAAATTGGGTTAACAAGCTATACTCATAGTGTTATATACATACATCTATTATTTTGAATTAAAAAAAAATTTATTTTGTTTTGTAACTTTTTATGCAAGATGATAAAATAATAATTAAATTTAAATAAATTGAATATATGCCACTTGAGGGCAATTTCAATTTATTCGCCGCTTTCATGATTTTTGACTTAATTAAGAACATTGTCACAGGTTGTCTGGGATGATCTTTCCGAATATGTTGTCCGTTTTTTGCTATCTTATTTAATTTTATACATACGCAGTCTTTATATTGATTAACTTCAAAATCGTTGGTGTGTGAATAAAATTTTCATACAGTTTTCGTCAAAAAATTTTAGACAGGAACTAAAAAAATTACGAAGACCCAAAGGAAAATGCAAAAATTTTAAACTTATGCGATTTTGGATTAATGGATCAAAATTGCAGTTTGTCGACGATTTCTAAACAAAAGAAGATATGCTTTTTTACTAGTTGTGTTAAACTCAAAGTCCGGGGATGATTCAAATCACAGTTGATGCACGCAATCTTCTATTGACAAAATTTCTATTATATTTGCTAAGAAAATATAAGTGTCCAAAACATAAAACCCATAGGTACTTGAGTTCTTAAAATGCGCAATTCAAACAGTTTGTTTACATGAAAAAATGATAAAAGTTTTAATTCAAAGTACTCATTTTGGAAAAATTTGTAAGCATATTTAATATTGTTATACAAGAACAAGAACCAGCCAATCAACTCTAAATATGAAGGAAGTAACTTCCCAATTGATTGAAGTGAAGATTGAATTATGTAAAATTTTGACAACTACTGTCTAATGGTACGCAATATTTTTCTTATTTCTTAATTTTATTTTTATCCACATTTGTATTGACAAGAATAAGTTCAATATACGCACATCTCAATACGTTTTTAAAATAATTATAGAAATAAAAATTTCATAAAAATTTCTAAAAATATAATATCCTTATAATTATTTTACAACAATTATTTCTAGTCAAATATCCGCCATTATAAATAGAATTGTATAAATAGCGGCCAAACCAAAATAAATTTTCAAGGAAAAATTTTACGTCTAGGTACATTTTATTGGAAATGACGCATAAATATCTGCAGGAAGAAAATAAAGAATTTTCGGCCAAGCATCTTAAAGTTATGTTATTGCCTAATTTATATCGGTGGTTGAAAAAGTGAAATTGAATATTAGTATCACAATTAGTATGAACCTAAACAAGTTTTAAATTCAGAAGGCAATTGCAAAACTCACTATGAATTGTAAAACAGCACTAAACAAAGAAAAGGTATCTCGGGCATAAAAATGTTTGATTATCTAATATTTTATTTGCATAATAGTATGTTGCATACATAATAGGCAGTTAGTAACGAAAATTGTGTGCTTTAAATAGCTTCAAAATACCAAAATAGATATTTGTGGATTGCAGTAAGGAGGCATTGGTTATGATAAAAGATACATACATACAAAAAACATTTTTGCTTCTGTATTATACATAATATTTTTAAAAACACATTAATGTACATTTATAATTTTTGGCATGAGAGAGACAGAGAGAGAGAGAGAATATCTCTCCTAAAATAAATAAACTCTTATTTTATTAGTATAATAATGACATTATACAATTTAAATATTAAATATAGTCGACGGCTTGTTATATATGCGTATAATATAAAAAGAAAAAATAAAACAAAAATTTATTTTTAATTTAAAATTTAGGTATTATAAAATTTATGAGTTTAGTTTTTAAATAATATTATAAAAATTAATAATTTTTGTTTTAAATATTTTTATAATTTAATTAAGTAATTTTTTTTATTTTCAATATTATAACAATATTTTTTTATTAAAAAAAAAATTTAAAAATAAATTTTAAAAATATCAAAAAAAAAAAAGATGATAGCCCACGCGAACGCTTATTATTCGAATAGCAATATATTAGAGTACACAAGAATAGAAATTCAATACAATGAAAAAAAAAATAAATATAAAATTAAAATAATTGTAAAAATAAATAAAAAAAAATTAATTTTAAAAAAATTTTAATAAAAAAAAAATCATTGTGTTTTTAAGTGTAAATATTGTAGATGTATTTTTTAGCATTAATTAAGAAAAATTTTTACTGAAATTAATAATAAAGTTAAAAAAAAACTAGAAATTAAAACTAAAAATGAAACAGCAACTAAATAAGTATATAGCCATTTTATAGAAAAACAAAACACCTTGAAACTTTTTTATTGTCTCCCATCGAAAGCGATTCAAAAATGGAAACTAATTAATTATTTTTTATTTTAGTAAATCAAAACGGCTTTAAGTTGTGAATTAAAATTTTCACAATGAGCGCAAAAAGGGTAATTTAATGAAAATAATTATGCAAATTTACATTTTACATTATTATTATTTAGCCTTCAAAATATTTGTACTAAAGAGGGCTTAGCCTTTAAGAAATTACATATTGCAGAGGTGAGGAACCTGAAACTGCTAGGCCGCATGTGTCTTCTAAGGATTATTGTGCAGCCCTGCCTCGCCGCCTTTCGTATTTTAATGCCCTTTAAATATTCAATTGCTTTTAAGTAAGAAACAAGTGCAAATATCTCATTAAATATGGTCTAGCTTGAATTAAATTTATTAAACAATGAATTTAAATTTGTTACTTATTTACTTCTCATTGAATTGTTGTTGGTATTTTAAATTTGACCTCCAAAATAAACTGGAACTAAGAAGGCCTGGAAAAATTACATTCTAAAATATGGTCATAGCATTAAAACTTAAAAAGTGATAGTATAGCAGTAAATTGGCATGTTTAGACGGTATTAAAACTTTTCATAATGGACTTTAGAAGTCATGGAAACTTTACTTAATCAATCACACCTCAGATTTACAAATGATGATTAACTTATTTCGTATAACACATGTACGCAATTATCGAAAGAAATACTGAGCATTTACATTTTTTAAGTGTTCCTCTTGATTTAGGTGTTTGTTAATAAAAAAACGCCTTATTTTAAAGAGAATTTTATTTTATTCTAATATTTTATAATATCTTAAAATTAAACAAAATTATTAAAATGATTTTTATTTGAAAAGAATTTTATTTCCCTTTTCTTCTATTAAGCATCAAGTCTTTCGGACGTAAAATAAAAACAAAGATGGATAAAAGCAATATTTCCTGACATTCTTCTATTGTAAAAGCAGTATTTTTCATCTGAATTTGCAATATCGAAAATATTTAAAAAAAAATCTAATATCCAATTATAAAACTATGTTTTATTTAATTTATCAATTGCACACCTCTACATATAAGCATATTTTAGTTTTTAAATTTCCAAGCCTTTTATTTAACAATTTCTACGTAAACAACGTTTCCATGTTGATAAAAACTTGAAGAGGCAATCGAATTATGGAATTATTTTTGTATAATTATTTTTATTTAAAATTTTCTTAAGTACTTATAACTAGAACTTTAAGAATCCACAAAATAATTTATTCGGATAAAGTGTTATATTGAAATCGCATTGATTAAATTGCCCTCATTTAACTTAAACTCGTTATTTCATTAATTTTCTACTCTATTGTTATTAATTAGAAGTTTCATATGAAGCTAAAAATATTGCGGTATGACAACCAAATAATTAGACTTGCAATCAATTCTCGAAAAGGAATTAATTTTTTTTTGGTTATTTTTAAAAATTTCACAAATTTATTTTCCTATGAAACCCATAACATCGTATTATTTAATCTAGTAAATTTCAAGCTCGTAGCTTGAATTATTTGCAATTAGTTCAAATTACAAAGTTGTAATAAATTTCTATAATTACATATATATTTTGTTTCGGCAGGTGTTTTTGACTTATTGTATTTTATTAGCACAGTTATTGAGAAATTTTTCGCCCAAAATTTTACTTCTGTTGGTTGCAAAATAAATAAGTCTATACATTCTGTTAACATAATTATATAGAATAAGATAAATGTAATATTTATATAAATGAATTTTTGTGGCTTTTTTTTTTCTTTTTAATTGAAAAATAAACTAGAAATTCATGTTATTTTAAAAAAGCAATTAATTTAAAAACAAAAAATGTAATTGAACTATAAAGGTAAAAAATTAGAAAGAAACCGCAACCGAAATTTCTTTAATGATTTGTACTATAAACAATATATTTTAAATTAAAAAAAAAAATAAAAAAAAAAATTAATAAAAAAAATAGATTATACTAAAAATATTAAATTACTTGGCAATTATCCCTTTTTTTCATATAAATATTAAAAATATACTAAATTTTACGATAATGAAAAAGTGAGAATGGAAAAAACTTTGCAATAAATTTAAAAATATTTAAAAAGCGTGAATGTATGAAATTCTGTAAAAAAAAATAAAATAAAATTTTATGTGAAATGTTTTGTATGACAATCACATAAGAAAAGTATGAAACAAGTATTAAAAAAAAAACAATATAAAAATAAGAGAAAAACTAAAAAAAAAACCCATTTTTCTATATTTAACTAAAATATAATTTTATGAAAAAAAGCGAAATGAACTAAAAATCGTAAACTATAAGTATGAAAAGGAAACTTTTAATTATGCAAAAAAACAAAAAACTGTACTATGTGTGTGAGATAGGGAGAGATAGTGAGAGAGAAAATAAAAAAGTCAATAAATGTGATAAAATATCATTAAAAAAAATAAAAACGGACGCTGTGTTTTATTTTGATTTTCAGCATTCCTTGTTTCTACACTGTTCCTCTTTTTCTACTTTCTTCTTTCTAGTTAACCATACATACGTTTCATCCCTTTTATATGCAAACTTATTTTGGGAGTTTTGTGAATATGCAATTTAGCCTACTTTGTTGCTATTTTTTTTCTCATTTTATTTATTGAATTTTGAGCTTTTCACATAATTTAAATTATTGCACTTCATTTATTTTCACACATACTTATATAAAGGAATTTATTTTTGAAGAAAACCTGGAAACAGCTTCCCACTTGGATACAATTGTATCCATTTGGATACTTTTTTGCTTTAAATTTAGGTTGGATGCAAAGATGCTTAAATGTGCTAAAATGAAAAATTGGCTACATTTGAAAATTTTGCTAAATTGTGGATACATTTATTTCTCAAACACTAAATAAATATTACAAAACTGTTAAAATGCTGCTAATATTATATCGGGAAATTGCTTTATATTCAAAAAATGTTACTTGCTGATTTTTGTAAGCAGATTTCTGAATTTATTAGAAGAAAGTAGGAAAGATACTTTATTAAACGAGTACTGCCTCTTCTTGTTTTTAAATTTGGAACGTTTAGACATGAACGTACCGGAAATATTTTGGTGTAAGTTAGGTGTAATAGAAAATGCATTGACTGTACATATTTTTTAGAAATTTTTCCGTTTTCATGTTGAATCATCTTTACCGCATAGTTCATTACAGCTACGGAACATACGCACAAGAAGTTGTAAGTGATTCCTTAAAAAAGTTACTATAAATAATAAAACTCAACCTGTTGAACAAAACAAATTAATGTTAATTATGAGTTTATTTATAAAAAATAAGACAATTTAGTATAATAATTCTACTTTAGGTGGCTGGATACATTTTGGATACATTTTTGGATCCGATTTCTCGATAAAATCGGATACATTTTGTTTTTACCGAGTGGGAACACTGCCTGTATATGAAGTAGTATTCAAATGAAAGGAAGAAGAAAATGACAAGTTGAAAAAAAAGATTGACATATTCAAAACATGAAACAGTCTTAAGCACATGGTAAGGTTGTCACATTTTTAGTGTTGCAATAAATTAAGTGCAAAATGCTTTTACTTCCAAAAAAGCACACTTGGAATTGGAAATTTGTATTCTACGCCATTGGCGTTCGCAATTTCGGTAATGTACATTATAATATAAATGGATTAAACAATTTTATTTTGACAACATTATGTCGCAAACGGTTTCTATTTAGGTTTAGCGTTTTATGACGTATTCATTAATAAGATATAAAATGGCAAATTGAGTTGTTGAGAGAACATAATAAATACAAAAGTATTCAGAATTGCTTTGCTTATACATGCATGTGTATATAGTTAAATGGACTACCTGAGACTTCATCTGCAGAATCTTCTTTAGATAATAATTAAGCGTCTGTTGGTTCAATAATCACTTGACATTGTCATTATCTCCATAGTCTATCGGGAACTATGTCAGATATCAGGAATCTGCACCAATGACAAGTAAAAATTCTTATGTATGAAAATTATTTGCTAAAAAATTAAAGTTTCATAAAAGAATAGTAGTAAGTACCAATAAGTTTTGACAAGTTCAACATGTATAATTTGGTTTCATAATGCATTATTGTTTAATCCATTTAATTTGGAATGGTTTCTCTTCTTAGTGTAAGTAAGAAAACGAGTAGGACAGTAATTTTTAAAGAATGTTTGTAACTCAAGTATTTTGTGGAATTTACACTTTGTCACTTTTGTATTATCAATTCTAACTTTCGATAAGTTTTTGCATAAAAAAAGTTTCTAAAGTTCGTTAAATACAACTTTAAATTTCTTTATTCAAAATTTATGTTTTCCTTATTCCTTCTTCTATAATACGATAACTGCGTTCAAATGCAAAAATTCAATTTTTCGTTCTGAAAGTTCAACTTTTATATGGCAATAAAGCGAATGCTGAGATTAGAAATGTGTGCAGTTGAAATATCAATTGATTAATTAAAATTTCCGAAAAAATTGTATGCAGCTATATCAATGCCAACTACATTAACCGCCATGCCCATAGTTTATAAACGAACATTATAAATGTTAATATTATAATATAAGCAAGCAAATATTGTTACATGGTGCAAATCCAACAAATTAATACATACACGTACAAATCAATTTTTATAGCCTATACATAGTTCCGTTGAAGTTTTGCTGAAAAAGGATAAGATAACGACGCATTAGAACATTGTTTTTTTTTTGTTACAGAAACAACATGTTTTTTTTTTGTTTTCACAAACAAATTGTTCATTTTTCCAAAAATCATACATAAAGGCATACATGCAGCTGTGCTTAATTGAAATTTCGTTTATTGGTGATACAGAAATATTTTTTTTTTTTTGGAAAAACCCATGTGAAAATCTTAAAATTGAAATGCTTAAAAGCAATTTTTTTTTCCATAAATCGCCTCTACGTACGTGAATCGTGCTAAATGTTTCCGGTTGTACAATCTATCTAAATTTATGTGTGATATTACAAGTGATAGCTATCTAATAAGTTTCATCAAAAAACCTTTGTCTGAAGTACTTTTGTAATATGTGGCAAAATAATTTCTGAATGAATTGAACTAGATTGCCGTTTCATTCCTATCACGCGTAAAATATTTATGTTTACTTAGTTTTATATGTTGTCGTCCTGTTATGAGCATTGGCTTGAAAATAAGTTAATGCTTATTTGGTTTTGATTTCTAAGGCTTTCATGTGTTTATGAAAAACATACATAGTTTGTCTAGGAAAAATCTTGTTGCTCAACTGAAAATCTGTTTTTTTACAAAATTGACTACTATTCAGTTAGATAATGTTTACCGCATTACTTTAATATGTTTTGCGAATTAGAATAAAGATATAATTAAAATTTTATTCTCATTAGGCGTCAATACAATACAAAATCAAGTACAATTAGAGGTTTTACATCAATTATGATTAGCTACATAATTTGTGAATATTATTTCAACATAGTTTCTAAAGTTTAGACCTCAATGCTAACTGTAAATAAAAAGCAGTGTACTCTTGTTTTACTTGATAGTACATAATAAATAAACACTCCTCAAGAAAATCATTCTTTAAAATTATAAACCAGGAAGACGGAAATAAATAGCTATACAATGGCACATGTGACTCCCACGATTCATTTAAACATATCCAATTTAGAAAATATTTTAGACCTTTTTATAGTTAAGAAAAGTTATTTTTCATTTGGCATTTTGGTAATCTCTTTAATGTTGCAAGATTATTTCTTTCATATACTTTTTCCTTTATATGTATGTATAAAACGACATTGTGGGGATAAAATAAAGCTTATTCACATTATTTGAAAGTGAAAATTTTTTGCGTTCAATTGGAAAACAAAGAGCATAAGAAAGTTATTTTGATCTACATACATACATATTATTTGTATAGGTAATTTATATTGCTTAAAAAGTCTCAGAAAAAGTAGTACCTATGTTTGACTTCCTAACTTTCAGATTCTTATAAAATTTTATATCAAAACGCACCAATTTTGATTGATACTCAAATATTCACAGGATTTTGTTTAATTTTTGGTGTTATATTGGAATATTGTTTTCATTTCGCGGTTAATTGCCTAGCGATCTGATACTCAAAATGCAAAAATTAAATAATGCGTAATATAGCACTTATACTATAGTCGGAAACACTGAGGTAACAAATATTATTTAAAATCCACAATCAGCCAATATTACGCTATTGAGTACGCAAACCAATTTAAAACTATTATATACAATGATGTTCTTAAAGGAGTTCCTAAATTTTAGCTTCTTAAATTATGCGTTCGTTTTGATATGGCGGATGGAATGGTTACTTTTGAATACTTTTATACCAGAAACCCTGCATAAAAATGAAAAATTTTATCCTTCTGTCGGTAATAAAAATTGTACGTATGTGTTTCGTTACATGCATTCCTACAAACAATATCTACGTGTGTATAATTTAGCAAAGTTTATGTTCGCAAAAAAAAAGTGTAAAAATAATATAAAATCAAATTTTGTGACAGATGTATAACTTTGAACGATTTTATTTAGTCATTCCAATTTGAATTGATTATAAGATTGAAAAGTTAACTTTTTGTGATTGATGAAGTCAAAAGAAATGTGTGCTATCAGGTGATTGCTTATAAATATTCTCAAGTTTATTTTCCTTCTCTTTCCCTTACTTATGGTTTACTTAGTCTGTTAATAACATGACAGATTTGTTTGACTTTATACACTTGTTAAAATTCATTTTTTTATATTTTGGTTTTTAAATTTTTTTCTTACCGGAAAAAAACCTAATTTAAATTTAGATGTAAAAGAAGATTTTTGGTGGCAGACAGAATTTCTAAAGGTTGAGTGTTATTTATTTTAAGCAAAATTAGTTTTACGAATGTGTGAACTATAGAATTGAAAACTGAAATCATGTACGTGTAGAAACAATCAACTTATGCTAAAATGTATTTTGTAGTAAATTACTAAACGTAAACTCCGCAATCTCCTATTATAGTTCCTATTATAGGAATAACTATAGAATTGAATTCCTATTATAGTAGTAGATTACATACCAAATAATATATCTTCATTGTTTTCCTCTAGATTTTTTTTTGCACAGTATGATCCCGTATCGCTGAAAATGGTGAAATTTTCGCGAAATTTTGTGCAAAAATGGTAAGTTATTTCGAACTCTTTTGAGCAATTCATTCATATTGTAGGACTTATACTGTAGTCGGAATCATTCAGGGTGAAACAACGATTTATTTATTCGACCAACATTGCTCTATTGTGTACCAATAAAATGTATAGTTACGCCTGTCACAACCGTTACTTGAGTTTCTATGCCATAAACTGTTTTATAATACGAAATATCTACAATTAACGAAATTATCGTTGCAATTCCTCATACCTCATTTTACAATATATATATTAACTCCGTTTCTAGTCAATGTTGCATGAGAATAGCATTGAAAGGAGGTTTTTTTAGGTTCAGACTTTTAAAATGTTTTATTGATTTTGGTATCAAATCATTTTCGATAGGGTCGTAGTACTCGTAAACGCAATTCGAATTCTTTTAATATCTACTATCCGAGATGATAAAACTTTAAAAACAGGAGTCATATTTTAGGAAACCACAATAATTTAATTGATATTTTGACCTTTGCTAAAAAAAATTATATACAGTAATATATTATGCAAGCTATAACTTTCACTTCAAAAACGTGGTCAGGGTTAAAATCATGAATCCATGAGTGCAATGATTGCAGAGCATATTACAAATCAAATTTTTTCTTTAATAAAATAAGTAAAGTGTTTAAAATTTGCAAAAAAGAAGTACAAATTATTTGCTCTACATTAAAATTTTGTAACATCAACCTCCTCTTACTCTTTTAAAGTTATAAAAATCCAACTTTTTAGCAATTTACTATTCAAAAATAAATTTATTTTTCAATTAATACTAAATAAATACTAAAGCTTTAAATGTAAAATAATTTTCTTAAATTATAGTAGATATATTGGTTAAACAAAATTTCGTTGTTACTCATTTTGGGCTACTATTTTTCGACACAACGAGCTCAATCAAACTTCTATTATAAAGAAAGCTTCTATTATAACAGCTAGTAATCATTCTATTATAACAGTAATCATATAATCATAAAACGGACATATTTTTGTATATTTACATAAAAAAATTAGTACACCTCCTTATACAAAATTCGACATTATGTGAATTATTGTGATATAAATTTATAATTAAAGCAGTTTTTTTTAATTAGGAAACTTGAGGGAAATGGACATTGAATGGTCAGTGATTTCTCAGTTCAAAAAAATTTTATTCCATTGGCGTGTGAAATGACCCTGTGTAAACCAAGGGGTAAGAAATATTTTCGGAAGGAATTTGAATTTTCAGCCATCCATTTCTAATTTTTTTCGAAATACATTTTGAAAACAAATTTGATTTTAATCTAACGCAAGAGAAATCTTGCGAGTATAAGTGCCCTTCGTATAGCATGGCTAATTGTTAGCGTGCTGTAGATACACGTGCTTCCCTGTTTTATGAGGATACTGATAGTATACAGTAACTATTAATATAACAAAAAGAAAATTTTAATATAAGATATGAATTAAGAGTTTCCAGCATAAAAAAAAAATCTGATGTGGTCAGCACATAACCGACCGCAATGTGCATTGTCTAGTTAAGTGAAAGTGTTACAGAATATTATAAAAATGTCTGTTAAATACTTCTTTCCAATTTTTAGGATATTAGTAAGCTTATAGTTAACATACCTAGAAAAATGTAAATTTCGCTCTTAGTAGAGTTTCGCTTTGTGCTACCCGAATTCCCTGAAATGCTCGCCAGTTAGTTTTGGTAACAACCAGAACTCAAATATCAAATTTCAAGAAACTCCATCAATTCGTTCCGTATATATGGTGAAAAATGTAAAATCGGCCCGCAGATCAGTTTTCGAGCCCTGATCTTTCCAAAAAATTTACATGTTCATTGTTTTAATACAAGGAATTCAAATATTAATTTTCAATGAAATCGGTTGATTATTTCTCTTTATATACACAAAAATGTATGTTTGGCCCGTAGTAAACGTCCAGTTGCCGATGCCTGATTTGTTCCAAAAGCTAGGAATTTTCACGGACGGTCAAACAAAGCTCATATATGAAATTTCAAGTAAATCGGTTGAATATTTTCTTCAAAATGGTGAAAAATGTAAAATCGGCCCGCAAATCAGTTTTCCAGCCCTGATCTTTCCAAAAAATTTATATGTTCATAGTTTTCATACGAGGAATTCATATATTAAATTTCAATGAAATCGGTTGATTATTTCTCTTTATATACACAAAAATGTATATTTGGCCCGTAGTAAACGTCCAGTTGCTGACGCCTGATTTCTTCCAAAAGTTAGGAGATTTCATCGCCAATAGAGCATAAATTATATATGAAATTTCAAGTAAATCGGTTGAATATGTTCTTCAATATGCTCAAAAATGTAAAACAGGCCCGCTAAAAAGTGCAGTTCCCGAGGCCTGATATATACCATAAGTTGATCGATCCGTGCCATGGTGGAAATAAACTTACATATAAAATTTCATCAAAATCGGTTCAGCCGAACTTGAGATACACGCGTGCACACACAGACCGACAGACCGACAGACGGACAGACCGACAGACTGACAGACCGACAGACCGACAGACCGACAGACCGACAGACCGACAGGTTGCTAAAAATAGTTTATTTACACTTCCCTACTATGGAGAAGTACGTTCCCACCGAAAACTCGATATGCAAAATTTGTTGCCATCACATAACCTACCTATTGTTTACACAATACGGTCGGTAAAAATAAATTGTACCTTCTATTTCAATAATTTGCAATGATTTTTTTTAACAAAATTTAATAACTTTATTTAACTTAAAGAATATTTGTCTGAGCACATACAAATATCTAAATCATAAGAAATGTATTACAATAATTTTATAATGGTAACTACTTCAATGGCCCGATTAATAAATTAATTTTTAAGTGAAATCCAAAAATGTTCAAAAAAAAAATTTCTTCTTCGTACTGTTTGCATAAATCAAAGAAAAAAAAAAAAACATTTTTTTTTTCAACCATTAAACCATAAAATATTACCCATAATTCCATTTACCTTTAATATTATAAGGATACATGTATATAAATTATAATATGTGCAAGTATTATATGTATAACACTATACAGATCTACATATACATGCACAAATATAAATTTTCTTTTTTTGTTTTTGTGTTTGTTAAAGCAACAAAATCTGTTCAACCATAAAAATATTAAATTAAATTCAGTTGATTAGTTTCGTTTTCGATATAATTTCATTTTATTTAATAATAAAAAAGAAAAATATGAAAATATCTTAATAAAATTTAAAAACTTTTTTTATAAAAATGAAAATATACACAAAAACACATGTTGTATGGATGTGTGCATGTTTATACGTTTTATATTTAGAAGGTTGTGCATAGTTACAATATAAATAAAATCAATGCTTTTCTTCTGATGATTATTGAAGAGATTTGAAATACAAACAACATCAAATAATTTAATATAATGACGTTAATTCAAAACCGATCCCATCGTTGTTTTTCTCCCTCCTGTTAAATATGAAATATTTTTTTTTATAACCATAGCACATTGCTATAAATACGAACATCATGTTTTTAAATTCACCCACTTATTGCAACCATAATCCATTACAATTTTCCGTCATTTATTCAGGTATAGTAAACATTTTTTCTAACTTTTCTGATATTTTCATATTAATTTTTTTTCGTTCATTTTTTTTTTTTTTTTTTGTAGATTTCATTTTAAATCACAAATATTGTAATTTTCAATTGAACTTGTTAATTCATGTAGAAACTTAAAAGAAAATTAAATTAATTGTAAATAGAAAAAAAGAATTTAAAAACAAAAAAAAATGGAAGAAGACGAGCAAAATTATAAATTTTGAAATTAATGTAAAAAAAAATTAATAAAACTGTTATTTAATCAAATCATCTGTTTGTTGATCGGATAAAGTGATCAGTTGGCTCATCTCTTTCCAAAAAAATTATTAGACAAAGTATGCTATTGGTTTAATTTTTTCTGTTTGTTCGTTTGCCAGCAAAGCTTCTATACTGGATTACTTCACTGAATTTAAGTGAATACATTATTCATTTTATCATTCCTTATATCAATTTGGTGAATTTGCCTAAAATTCAGCCTTAATTTCAAGGCTTATTTTGTTAAATGGCTGTTATACATTTTTATGGAAGAAGACTTTAATTTTACATCAACTCTTGGCGGACCAATAAATTTATTATCACTTTGAAAATACTAAGTAAATCAGAGTCGGAAAGTAGAAAAAAATTTTCTCTAATATCTTTTATACTTCATAACTATGGGATTTAAAGGGATAGCTTAATAATATCACAATAGGTCATACCATAAAAATATAACAGATCCCGTCGAACTTTATAGGTTTAATAAGAAGATTGGACTTAATTGCTAATCAATTTAACTTACATTGTTACTGTAATATTAAGTTTTAGAAGTTCGATGAAAGGTGTCAAAGAAAAAACGTGATTGATGGGAAGAGTAGTAATCCAGGAGAGAGAGAAATTTTTTAACGAAATAAAATATTTACCTAGCTGTTGCGAATTTGTTAAATGCAAATTAATTTCAGACTCACACGATTACCCATATAATAGAAATTTACTTTAAAAATAAAGGATAGTTTAAAGTGTTAATTAGGTTTTAGTATCTATTAACAATTAATAAAATTAGTTGATACCATTACTGTCGTTCCAGTATTTATTAATTGCCCTTATTTTCCATGACGTAGAAACATATCAATAATTTTCACGAATTTTCACGAATTTTATAAGCTTTAACCAGAAGCGTCGCAACGCCCTTTAATATTTTGTATATTAATAAACTTTTTAATGTAGTTCCAATAAATCAAAATTTGATCCAAAACAAATTTATTCAGTTTTTTTTTTGCTATAAAATTTAAAAGAAAAAGTGCTTAATAGATCTATTCTGTCTATATGGAAAAATTCTTTCCCCTTACCCACACCTACCTTTTTTATCAAATAATTAAAATAAACTAAAAATATAACTATGAATGTATACCTATAGTTCTTCTAGTGTGAACTGATATATATGTAAGTAAATGTTACAATTTTTTTTTTTAAATTTCTAAGATTTTTTTTGTTTGGCAGTACATTGTGGAAATCAAAATATTCATGCATGTTTCAGTCCCTAAAAGTATGCCATACTTTTAAGAAGACAGAGGTAACCTAAGCGTAAATAAACTATTCTTAACCAGATATACATAGGTCTGCAGATTTGCATGTGCTCGCGTGTATCTCGATTTTAGCTAAATCGATTTTCGTGAGAATTTATGTCTGGGTTTATTTTCATAATGTTAAAGTTTTGGTCAATTTTTGGGATATATCAAATCTCGAGAACTGTACCTCTCTGTGGACAGGACATATTTGATCATTGTTAAAAAAATATTCAAGATATTAACTATGATAAGTCACCTATGTTTTTAAAGAAATCAGGTGTCACCAATTGGTCTTCTATTACCGAATGAAATAACACTTTTTTGGCATATAAAAAAAATAACTAATTAATTTCCTTGAAATTTAATATTCTAACTCAATGCGTTAAAGCAAAGAACTCTAATTTTTTTGGAAATGCCACAGGGCGAAAATTAGAATTTTACCAGGGCTCGATTTCACATTCTTATCTATATCTTAGAAACTAAATGGAAGATTTTCTTTAAATTTGATATTTGTGTTCTGTTTGCTGCCGAAACAAGTTGTGACCTTTTCCAGAAATTCAGATAGCTTAAGATTTAATTTCTTCTTTTTCTAGTTTTGTTAACTAAAAGCAAAAATTTGGAACACTTTCGCCAAACCAGAAAATACTCTTTGCGGTCGATTACATGCTAGCCACATTAGATATTTGTAAAATAAAAAAAAAGTTTTCGATAATTTAAGAAAAATATGCTACTTTACAAGCTTATCCTCTAATACAAATTTTATTTATTCTTTTTCTTCCTTTGTAACAAATTATTTTGAAAAAGAAGTTATCTTCTTGCATCAAAGTATGTATAAGCAAAATTAAAATATTACATATAACAAAATTCATAAATATCATAACCTCATAACTCCTTAAACATATGGACATCTTGTCAATATTGTGGTAGAGGTTTTCATTTTATTTTTCTTTTAACTATTTTATTATTTTTTAAATTGTGTTATAAAAATAGATGAAGCATTTTCTAATGTAAATATTTGAATTTATGCTTGACAAAGTTGAATAAAGTCTTTTACATTAATAATTTATCAAAAAAAGAAAAGAAGAGGAAATGATATGCATAAATACTCATGTACAAACGAACAACATACAACAAAACTGAAAAAATTTGAATTTTCTTTTAAAAGCAAAACAGTCCATCAATATTTTTCATTATTATTTGTTCATTTTATCTCTGCATTTATCTCAGACGAATCTTAATAAAAATATTTTATATGTAATTGCTGCACTCAATAGTGATCTGGAAAAATTTTCTTATAAAATTGAGTTTGCATATAGACAGGACAAAATTTACATGTGACTCGAATATTACGTTGCATCGCATATATAATATGCATGTGCAAAGAAATAAAAGTTATAACCCGTATTATAACCTTCAGAAGTAGTCAGAATAAAATATCAATACGTATTATAATTCTCTAATCGTTTTTCAAATCGAAGCACAATGCTTTTGTGAATTTACAAAACTTCAATAGTTCGAATAAAATATGAAGCGAAACTGAAAGTTTGTTAAAAATTATGTAAAATTTTTTAAAACATATCTACATATTTTTCTTAAGCAGTTGTAGGATAGCAATAATCAGTGCATGTCAATAATTTATATAAATGACAAAAAAAGAACTTTTCAACTCAAAAAGAAAGCGAAGAAACTAGGCGGAAGAGAAATATTAAAGTATGCCGAAGAAGGAAGCAATGTGCCAAATGCTAATATGTTGAACGATGCCAAAACTATTACCGATAAAAAAAACAAAACAAAGATGAAGTCGGTATTCAACCAGACCAAAACCAATGTGTTTTTTCATTGATTGTTTCCCGAACAGGGGTCTATTTATTTCTTTTTAATAAAGAGCGATCTTTTTTTGTTGTTTACTTTTGACACTTCACAAATACACCGTCACAAAAATACTGTCACAATTGCCAATATCAAATAGAATAATTCGAATTCATAAAATTTTATAACAAAATTTCAAACTCATATCACATGATAAACCTGTCCCCATCTTTGTTCTCCATCTATGCGAGCCGGGGACGCCAGTGTTCAGCGTATTAAATATTGTGAAAAAATAACGATTAATAGAAAAATAAATAAAAATATGTGCATATTGAAAAAGAAGACGTAAAACCAATTTATAAGCAAGAAAAATTTTACAGCAATCCCGAATTGACTAATTGCCAGTATAAGGAAACTTACCAAACAAAACGTAAATTTAATTCGCAATATAAAAATACTTAAACACAACCGTATACGAAACGAAAACTTTATTTTATTTTTAATAATTTTGTGCTCAATCATTCCCCTTACAAATCAATTAACCCAAATTCCCCATTTAAAATAAGAAATCACTATTTTTTAGTGAAAAATCGCTGAAACCAATATTTTCCATATTTTTATATTTACTTAAGCGGAGTGTTTTCCATTTCAATAAATTGTCATCAATTCTGTTAAAATAAGATAAAAATTTATTGATTTTTTAATATTCGAAAATAAGACAATAAAAAAACGAATTTAATTTTTCTATTTTATACTATTTTTCTCATTTTCTCTATTTCCATAAAATTATTATCAGCCTTTTTAAATCTTTCAAAACTTTTTCACTTCTAAAATATTTGATAGAAAAAATAATTTTCACCTCATTTTCAATATGCTATATTTCAAGTTCTTTTCAATAACAACTATTTTTTGTAATGCCTTTAAATACTTTGTAGTTCGGGAGGTCTTATTGTGAAGTTTTTCCATTTATAACATTATCTTTATCTCACAAAGGAAATGGGATTATGTATTGAATGAAAGTTTTGCGGGAAGTAATTTGAAAAGTAAACGAAAGGATGACTTCAAACGTTTTAACGTTACTGACACTGCTTTTAGCAAATATACTCAGAATTTAGACTGCAAAAGCGGAAATAGTCTGTTTTTACTTTTTTTTTTCGAAACTGCTTCTTATATTTGTTTTTAAACTAAAATTAAATGATTTTTTTTCCTCACTTTTTAATTTAGACTTAGAATTATTAAAATTTTGTTAGAAGAGCTCTCTTAAAAAGGGTTCAGGCGGATGAATGTATAGATATGGGCAAAGAATGTAAGAGAAGTTAAATCGTTTCCTTAAACCAAAAAATAAAAATAATATGTCTTGTTATTTCTAGACTTTTGTTGTAACAATTAACATTATTGCGAAAGCGTAAGTTAAGCCCATTAGGGAAGAGACATTTCAAATGAAAATTTTGTTACAAAGTAAACTGACTTTAAGACAAGGGAACGTTACGAAAAATATTAAACTCTTTAAGATACGGAAAATATTAGACATGGACCAATTTTCAAGAATGACCGGTTAAAACTAAAAAGTAGATTTCCGATTATATACCGCTGGGGTAACAGTGCAAAGCGGCCAGCGTATAAGCTTTTTTGAGGCTTGAGCTTTTTTAAATTACAAAAAATTATAAAAAGTTTGCATTACTAGCAGTTAATTTTTCACCAACTCTTTTGACTTTTGAGTACCCTAAAATATTTGGCGTAAACGATTTTCTTTATTTTTTTCACACAATTTTTGAAAAGTGCTGATTTCTTTTCTTTTCTTTCGTATTCCATTATTTTGAAAAGTGGAAAAAGGAGATTTTTATTCAAAATATAAGCGAAGTCTTCTGCTTCAAGAGACGCTTTTATCGTTCATTTAGTTTTCTTATTTTGTTTTTTTTTTCATTGAATACTAGACCATTTTCTCTAGGATTTTTGTCTTCATAAAATTACAATAAGATGACAATTTGAGATAAAATTAGAAATGAAAGATTTAAATCGCCCAATTTTTTTTTTTTAGAAAAAAAGACTACTAGTGATTTTTTATAAGAAATTGGGAAAAATTGTATGTATAAGGAGAGTACATAGCTGAGATTTCATTGAAATTGTTATTAACATGTAGGGGGTCAGCAATTTCTTCAAGAACCATGATGATTTCTTTTTTTCTTATTTTTCAACAGAAAAACTCTTAAGGACTTATTATGCTAAATTATATAAGAAAAAAAAGGGCCAGTGGAATTGAAAAGAAAATTTGATTTATTTAAAAGGAAAAGTTAATTAAGAGAATAAATTTAGAAAATGTTTATAAAATAAATTGAATTTCAACATATTGTGCGGAAAGAACAGAAACCAGACCAAATTAATTATTACAATTTTTATAGATATTGCGAATTTTATCTCTTGTATTTGTTTGGCATTACTTTGAAGCGAACTCTAAAACTTTGATTTTTGAATTGAATACAAATATTAAGGCAGCAACTTTCATCGTTATGAGTCAAATTTTTATATCCCAGGTCATAGCCTACAAAAAGCTCTCACACGTTGCTGCAGTGAAATTAAGCAAGCAAGAAGTTGATCATGTTGATCCTTGTGCCTTAAGCTACATAAACTGAACTTATTTTTTTCATTTTGAAAAATGGTGAGTGTGTGCGCTTTCGTAGAAACCTATTTTTCATTATTATATGCGTGTAAGGTCGGTTATCATTATATAGATCGGAATCCCCTAGTAAATTCAAATTTTTTCATGAAAAGAAGATCATTTATGTAAATTAATATTTTTGTTTTTCAATAAACCAAGGCCCTAATCAATCATTCAAAAATATTGCAAAGGTTCTGTATATTTTAAAAAGTTAAAAAATGAAGCAAAAGTGAAAGTGGTTGGTGCAATAGAGCCAAAAGATGAATTTTTGCTTTATTAGTGACTAAAAGTGTTGAGATATTTTGACCATAAAATGCTTTCTGGCAGTTTTCAATAAACATCGCCGACCGCATTGCCTAAAATAAAAGATGATCGCATATATTTAGTTTTCTGTGAAAATGGTTTCTCTATCCAAGGGCAACATAAACAAAGTAGTTCTAGAAAGATGAATGTATTCCCGTCTATAGCATGATCCACTTTTGAGATATATGTCAAATCCGCAGAAGTGGACCGCACGACCTATCGATCTTACAGTTTAATTAAGAATAATTAACAAACTATTAAACAAATTTTCTAGATTTTTTTGATGAAAGACCTTATAATACAAAGCCTTTTAACTTTTCGGGAATATGAGGTGTCTGCAACTGAACTCTTACTACGGGAGAAATTTCTACGGGAACATTTTGCCAAAACTGAAAATAATTCTACCGAATAGATTTTCTATACGTGTGCTTTTCGATTTTCCCGAATTTTTAATTTGGTGATGAAGAGTCCAAGATGTTTTGTGTGGAATATAGATTAGTTTTATATAAAGCATTTTGCATTACCTTCAACTTATTTATAAATGCTTATAAAAGTAGTTTGTAAAATCAAAAAATTTCTTTTCTTCAGTAAAAAAAATCATTTTAAAAACCAATTCAATAGATAAGAAATAAGTCTGGTAAAATTATTAATATGTCATCTATTATAAGTAGGAACTCATTCTTAGCAGTATAATGCCTTAATGCTTTTCACTAAATCTACTAAATTTGTTAAAATTCATGAACTTGAAAAAAATAACAAACTTTATAACTTTTTATTTTTTTATAAGGAAATTTAAATGTTAATTATTTAAATTGTTGGGGCACATTTATCTATATTTATATATATGCACATGCATATTATGTTATTTTGACATAGTGCATTTATGTATATAATATGTACATATAATTATTTTATCGAAAAATTTATTGTTGGTGACCGACTGACTGCTGCAGTCATTTACTAAACACATTTAATATAATATAAGAAAATTTTTCAATTACATCCTAGCTACGTGACTATTTTCGTCATATTTTTACTCATACATTTCTCTTGAATAACACGTTCTATATAGGATGTATTTTTATATTATGCTATCTTAAGAAGTTTCTTATTTAATTTGATTGAAGAATCAAATACTATTTAATAATATGTTCTGAAAAAAAAAAAAAAAACAATTTTGGCGCCATATTACAATATTTATCAATCTATTTTCGTTCTTTCAAGTGCGTTATTAGCACATTTAAGTATGTCAAAATATTCTTACTAGTATTCATTTGTTTACTTGTCTTTGTGTTTATTCAAGAAAATTTTTTATCCTTTAACACAAAATACGGAAACACCAAATACAAATTGGTTGTATTAAAAGAGTCTTTTTATTAAACACAATGAATTTCAAAAACTTGAAAAACCAAATTTTAAAGGTTTCCCGGACAGAAACTATACATTTAATTTGATCTGGAAATTATACGCAAATCATAAAAATTAACACAGCCAAATTAATATTGGAAACACTATAGTAAAAATTCTTTCCAAAAATCCAATTTTTACAGAAATGTAGAATAAAAGGTTTTTTATAATCAGAGTGGACCACTAGAGGACTAAATGATACGATTTGTTTATGCTTCTATCGTCCTAACTTTACTCTCACAATTCAGTTTCGATAAACGCTTAACAGTCACAATAAAATTCAAAAATTCAATTACTTTTTAAAAAAAATTTAATTAATAAAAATTGACAATTCAAGTTAGATTATAAATTGGTTTTTCATCATTGTGTACGTAGAATTCCTTTTATAATAATTAGATACATCTTTGTTGTAGATCAGATCCCATTTTCATAAGTTTCACGCCCTTACTTAAGGTTTTGGAAAAAATTTAAACTAAATTTTATGAAAAATAACCGTAAATTGTTAGATAAAGAAATTGCAAATACTTTTTTCTAAATAAAGAAATTAAACACAAACACATGTACAATAAAATCATAACATAATATGAATAACTCAATACACACACTGAAAGATGTAAATAAATACTTACAGACTAAGTAGATAATAAAATTGCTGAATATTTTTCCTTAATTTTAAACCGACAGAATCACTAAATTATTCTTACGAGATGAGAAAAAAAACTGAATTGAAAAACTAAAAAAAAATCTGTTTCATCTATGTACCTACATAATAAAATATGTGTGTGTGTGTATTCAAAAATCGCATTTTCTGGCATATACAAAGATTTTATCACAAAGAATTTAAAATGCAGAAAAGCAAAAATTTCCTAAGTACTTCCCTTTTTTTTCTCTATATGCACTTTTTTTTTTATTGCTGGTTGTTTAGTTGTGTGGTATAAAAGGATTTAAAATTTAAACTTCAGATTTCAAAGTACATACTTGGATTTGTTTAGAATATTCGGGGCTGGTTATGTACCTACATATGTTAAAATACAGACACACATTCTTTCTTGATAGAAAACCTTTTTGTAAGCAAATGTATGTGACAAAACGAATTATGCAAGAATGCATCACACAATCTGCATGCATGATTTTTGAATGTTGCATTTTAAAAAAATATTTAAGAGTGTTTTTTAGAATTTTCATTTTATTTCTTTGCTTTTTTTTTTGTTTTTTTGATAAATGAATATGCAAATTGAAGAAAATTTTAGTTCCTTTTTTTTCTGATTCTTGAAAAAATTATCTATTTTAGAAATAAAATCACTTTAAAGAAAATTATATTAAATGATGAGAAGGATTTCTTTATTCCATTTTAGATTTTTTAGTTTTAGGAAAATGTTTGAATTTAATTTCATTTACGAAAAGGGTCATCATGACCAAAAGGAGTAAAAACAACAACAAAAAATAAAATAATTTTAAAATTGGTATTGTTGAGAGTTGAGAGCATTAAGTAAAAATATTTTCTTGTTTTCGTAAATGATAGCAACCAAGTGGTAGTAATAAAAAAAATAAAAATTATATAAAAACAAAAATCAAAATTTTAATGATGAATTTGCATAAATACAAAAGTAGAAAATAATGGAGTTTAATAAATGGAATAAAAAATTTTAAAATGAAATTTAATTACATTTTATGGCATTTTACGTAAGAATTTCTATAATAAAAATAATGACTTTTAGTTAAGAACATAAAGTTAAGCTTTGAACGAGAGTAATTTTTATTTGTCAAGAGAATTTCATATGTTTCGGTATGGTAAATGATTAAATTAATATGGTTATCCTTCTAGAAACTCTAAAACCCCTTTAAAATGAAAAATAATTGCCAAATCCGAAAGTTGTATACTGAAATACGAATTCTATCCGAATTGACCGACAATGTCACATTATATTCGGAATTAAACTATTCCGACAATGCAGCATTTGCGTAAAAAATAAAAATGTTCTGAATGCCGTCTAATGACACTAAGCATAACGATTATTTTCAATTCAGAATAAAAATATTTGCTTGCAACAATTTCCGAGATATTTTAAAACAAACATTTGAATATAATAATAATGTTGATGAAGACTAGAATTTCTATAGAGTAAATATGATTGTTCTGCCACTACCTGTGTTTCGATACAAAACATGTAGTCAAAGATGCTGGCAAATTGCATGTCTTCAAAGTGAAAACCGTGAAATTTAAAAAAAAAATAATAAATTTTGTGGAACTAGAACTTCAAGTTAATTTTTTTTTCAAATAGGATAAAACTTTTAATTGTTTTCTTGAATTGAAGATTTGAAAGACTCTATAGAACAGTAGACAGGCAAACCGAACCTGATAAGCATATCTATTTCCAAATTTGTTGAGATTTTGCAAAAAATTTAGCAGAAAGAATATCAAAGAAAAACAAAATTAAAAATTAGTGAGAAATAGTGAAAGTTTATAAATTCCATAAATAAAATATAATTTATTTTATTATTTTTCATTTTTAACCCTTTGCGTGCGAAATTCTGTTGTTAAAATAAAAAAAAAAAAACAATTAACATTAAAAAGAATTGTGCAAACATTAAGCGATATTTTTAATGAAGTTTTTTTTATTTTGTTATGTTTCTTTCTTTTGTTGTTCCACGATTTACAAAAGTAATTAGTTGTTGTTTTGTATTATGATAAAAACTTATCTCGTGATTAAATTTCATAACATAACATAATATTTTTTCGGCAACTCGTTAAAACTGGTTTGTTTTAAATCGAAAGGATCCCGACTTACATGGCTATCTATGATATTCTATTTCACACATAGTGGTATTGAATTTATGGTTCAATAAAATAAATATTTTCCCTTCTTCCTATAAATCTGTTTTGAGCTTTATTTCAACAACTTGGGCAGTATTTTCAAAAACCTTTCAACAAAATGAAATATGTAAATTTATGCCATTTTGATTCAAATATTTGAGAAATTATACGAAACTAAAATACTTCTTCCAAAACTTTAACAATGCATTATCACGTCTAATTCTGTATGCTGTGGAAAAAAATAAAAACTGAAAGCCATCTGAAGTTAATACTGTAAAACCCAAGTAGCCGCGAAATTTTCATATAAACAAAATTTGTGCAGTTAATTCCTTTAAGAGTTAAACTAATTTTATTCTTTGAAACAGTGGATACACTTTCATTCTTTTTAAATGAACTTTTCTATAACAACATTTTCTGTGACTCATCCCACTGGTTACTTCTTTCAGAAGTTCTTCTTCTAATAAACATTTTTTAGAAGTGGCAAAAGGCACTTATTGTTACTTCCGAACTAGAATTCATATTTCACTCATTAAGTCAGGCGGGAATATCGGAACTACAAATTTTAGCAAAGAAATTCAACGTATATAGGCCGAAAATATTAGACTTTCATACCTTATAATATAGAGCGAAAAAAATTTTTTTTTCTAGCATTTACAATCTTTTGTAGTGAATTTCAGGAATATAGCAATATCCTATATTTTTGGAGAATGCCCACACTTTTTTATCAAGTGATATTTTATATAGCTGGCAATCAACTTAAAATTTTCAATACAAATACCCATAAACATGTAGGATAACATAACACCACAAAATTATACTGAAACTTAAATGTGAGGAAATTATATGAATTTCTTACCAAGTAGGTATAAAGTTTATTTGTAATAACAAACGTACATACTTACATAGAATAATTATAAAAAAAATAACTAAAATGTTAAAAAACTAAAAAAAAAAGGAAACTAGAATTTTTTTTGGGGAAATTAATAAATTTATTGTAATTAGCTAGCAAAATTATGAGTTCGTATAAAGTTATTTTTCCGTTCCTTTTTATTAGATGATAAAATATGTTAATGGGCTACTATATACAAGTTTTTGTTTTCTTTTAAAAATATTTGGTAGTTTTTCACGCTGTTTGAATCTTTACTATAGTTTTAGTTTTTGTTACGTGAATCTTAATACGATTTTGTGATTTACGTTAAAAAACTTACATATTATGTGTGTTATATGTGTATATACGAATTGTATATACACGATTAACATACAAATAAAATAATGTATGAACCCCCATTAAAATATCACAATGTAAATAAAAACACATATTTATTATAAATTTATT
Organism: Condylostylus longicornis; assembly: GCF_029603195.1. NCBI lineage: Eukaryota > Metazoa > Arthropoda > Insecta > Diptera > Dolichopodidae > Condylostylus > Condylostylus longicornis. The sequence continues at coordinate 5,882,637 of NW_026578017.1, read as the reverse complement.
GCTCTGCGAAGCTATGTGTAATAAAATTCATGCAATTTCAAATATTGTGTGTTACAAGATTTTCAAAAATTCTTTTCATGTATTTAGAAAATGTTTTTTATATTGTCCAAATTTGATTTTTCGCAAGATCTGACTTGGCCCATGCTAATTGAATGTAATTTTGCAATTAGACGAACAACTTTTAAAAAACTTTTTTAAATGTCTAAGACTAATTCCAGGACCCCTTACTTAATGTCAGTTTCTGGGCACGATTTTCCCCATTTTTCTCAACTTCGTCTTTTTTTCATAACATTCTATTATTGATTTAGCCGTTTTAGTGTAGATCGATATCACCACTGCACCTTCATTCACCGTCTTTCCCTTTTCATATATTTTTTAATAATAAATTTTTATGTTTTATAATTTAATATAATTACATTTGATATTGCAGTTTGTTCTTCTTCTTCAAGAAACCCTATTTCTATCAGGAATTACTCTTCCATCATGATTTAACTCTTCGTCAGGTGGTTCCCAGTAGCTGGAGCTGCCAACCAGAACTAAAATACCTCGGCCCAAAAGATGAGTCCATTTAAAAAACTGTTAATTATTTTTATACGCGGAATATATTATTATATTCCGCGTATTAAATTATTCGATTATTATATTTTTATTTCTAATAAAAATATAAATTAATTCGATTATTATCGGAATATATTATTTAAATTATTTCAATAATTCATATAATAATATATTCCGCGGAATATATTATTATATGAATTATTGAAATAATTTTTTCAAACTGCATTAGAATGTTTATTGTAAATTAGATAGATCAAGGCACTTTCAAGCTACAGTTATTACAACCAAGGTTGTATACATAATTGTATGTATAATCCGTTTAATTAATAGGATAGAAAATACATTTTAACCCCAGCTGTCTTCAACGCCAGGATACTAATGGCATCACAATTTTTGTTTTTTAGGTACGATTGAATTTGTTTAAACTAGTGGCGCATATTATTCTCTGATATTTTGAAGCTAGCATTAGTAACCGAGTTTTGCGTTTTTACAGTCTGCTTGAGATGACGTTTTGAGAACCTGGTGTCCCATTTTTCACTAGGAAAATTGTTTTCAAGAGGATTTTCTTTTGCAAAAGAAGTTAAAAAAATAATTAAAATCTTGTTTACGTATACTGTTTACGTATTTACGTCTGTAATTTTCTATAATCCAATCTACAATCTTTTGTTGGTTTCATTTTAAACGGTTCATGCTTATTTGTTTGATTAGAAAGGCAGCTCTACTAATGTTTTCCTTGCCATTGCTATTTTCCGGTAATTATTGAAAGGGTTTTAGCAAGCCAATATAAAAACTAAGTACTTTGTTCTATAAAACCTTTATCAAAATGTTATTTAAAATCAAATAATTTTTACTTTCAATTAAAAACAATTTGGACTTTCAAAAATTAAAATATTGTAATGGTAACACGAAATAAACATATTTTGGTTTATAAAGATAGGGCAGTTTTATTTTATTGAGAAAGGCTGAATGAAAACTTTTAAAATTTTTGGCATCGAGACTTTTAGCTTGATTTTATTTCGTGATTACTCTCTTAGGCTAACAGTTTATATTTACAGCAGGATGCTGATAAAAAATTGTCAATTTGTCGTGCACAATCGGTAAAACCACAATGTAAGTTTTTCTCATTTACCGTCACTTTGTAAATTTTAACGTAAAACCCTCAGTAATTATTCGCATCTATAATGGGTAAATAAAATTTTTGTGATCTATAAATTCTTGAAATTCGACGGGTTTTTATTTGGGGCTCGAGTATACCAAAGTGAAAATATTATTAATATTGTGGACAGAGTAAGTGAGTATATAAAATTGCAAAGAGTATTGTCTCACAGATTTTAAAAATAAAATAATTAACGTCCATAATTCTTACATATTTATTTAGACAAACTTTATTTTTCAAGTTAGAGACATTAGTTTAGTTTTATAGTTTAAAGTTTTATAAGTTCTTTATTTATTAATGTAACGCAAGCCTTTACGACATTCTAACAATTTTTATACTTTTGTTTTTACTTAGGTTTTTGTATTTCTAAGTCGGGATCGGTAGCATATGTTTCTTCTTCTTGTAATCACTTAATATTAAAAGCAGAAGAAAAAAATTTTACATTTTCCTTATGAAATATTTCAAGTTTGTTTAGTCTGTTAGCAGTAGAAAAAATGAAACTTATACTTTGTTCAATGTTAAATCCTTTAACGACAAAATTGTTTCTAATGGGTGCAAACAAAATAAATAATTTTTCAAAGGAATAAAAAAATAATAAAACCGAATCTTTAAGGTAAACGCGACAACACATCCAAAAGAGGAAAGCATGTGAAAATGAGAGCAAAAAAGGAAAAACCCAAACTGGATGGAAACAGAAGAAAATTTTTTTTGTTCCTCTTTTTTTTATGTCTGACGTGCACAAAAGGAAAAGAAGATACTTTCCCCTTCATTAAATATCGTACTGTTGCAAGATAAATTGCACTGCCAATAATGCTACAATATGTATAAGGTCACACCACAATAAACTTTTAACGTGAATTATTTAAGGATAACAGCAAAATATATATGGAAGTTTCAGGAGTAAAAATGGAACGGCAAAGAAAACCATTTATTGTCTACACATAAAATAATAAAAGTGAAAGAAGGTATGAGTATCACGTCTAATTTAAAGAAAAACCAAAAAAAAAGAAGATTCTCATATGGTATAGTAACTGTTTACATTGTTTTAGAAACCACCTTACTTACATATTATTTAGAGTTTCTTATATGCTTTTCATTTGTGTTTGTTTTACAAAAGGCTGGAAAAGTTATATTTTTCGAGCCTCTTATATATACATAAATAAAGTTATGATACCAAGTGGTATTGCACCGGTAATAAATGTGGGCCTCTTAAAAATACTTTTAATATTTTGGCATGTTAATTGCCTACATATGACATGTACAGATGTTATAATCATGAAAACCAAATTTCTTGTTATTATTAAAAATCTCCTATTAGTTTTAATTTTTAACATCAAAAAATTATTTGCTTCTCGCAAAATACTTTTTCAAAGGCTAAAACTTTAGGATACAATATCTACATATTAATTATAAAATGATCTGTATATATTTTTTCGAAAAAGGCAGGTGTTTTTTGCATTATATACGTATGAAATTCGAACATTGCAATGGGTTCTAGCATAGAATTTGCTTGTATAAGTAATCTTGTAAGATTACTCTTGTGTAAGAACTTATACAAGAACAATCAAATTTTATCTCTCTAATTTGTTTAAACTCTTATTTGCTCCCTCACATATTTAATAAAGTCGGTAGAAATTTAATGCTATAAACATTAAAATAACGTCATATCAATTCATGGCACCTACACGATTCGATTTCTTATCAGACTCGGTGAATAAAAACTGCAATTGGGCACGTTCTTAAATTTATAATTATATCATGGACATTCGAAAGAATATAAATCCAAAAACTGAAGTTAACAGGAATAAAAATAAAATTGTATTCGTTGCAAAAAATCTACCAATTCATGCAGAAGATTAATGTTTTTAAACGTTTTCTAAAGATTCAGCAGTTGCCAAATTTAGCTAAATATTTAGGAATTCAAAAAAACGTGGACATATCCTCATTTGTGAATCGTCAATTTCGATTTGTTCTGATTCAAACAAATTACTATGCAAGCAAATTCAATTCAAAAAACTTTTTGTAAAAGCTTTTGTATAAAATTTCAGGAAAATTCGTTGATTATTTTCTTAAAAAGAAGCCGAACTTGAGATATCGTTCTGCAAAGAGCCTTTTTATATGTATGGAACGCGGTCTGTTAAAAGAAGAAAACTATATGAATATTTCTAGCAATAATATTCAACTTCTATTTTAACATATTTATTTTTCGCTATTCATAAGAAGTCTTAATGGTATGAGTCTCAATTGAAATAGCAGCAACAAATTAACACTATTGTGGTTGTAATAGTAGTTAAACTGTTTTGATCGCGCAATTTTGTATATGGGTTTTAGCTACACTAATTCTATCAATTAATTTTTAAAGAGTTTCTGAACGGAATTCAGTTTTAATATTTTTACAGAACACGGAGCATAAGTTTTGTTTACTAACTATCAAATAGCTTCATTTATCAAAAAATGAAGCTATTTGATCCTTCTTTGAACGCCCACCATAGAAATAGTCCACGTTCATAGATGCATAATTAAAAATTTTAATTTTAACAAATAACTTTTGAATGCATATTAGTGTTCCAAGCTTTTGTGATTAAATAATCAAGGAAGGAACTCTTTCTTCAATAAAGAAGAAAGGTTCCATATCCCTGTCTTATGCAAAAATTGTTTTTTTTTTTATATGGAAATAGGTAGACAGCATTTTTTGCTTTTCTTTATAAATAAAATTTTAGTTCAAACTTATACATCGGAACAGTCTTAAAATATTTATTGAAGTAAAGTGAATAAAATATGAGTCCCATGAGATGTTTTTTTTTTGTACTTTTGTCAAAAAGGGAAAAGAAAATGAAGGAAAAAATAAGAAGATAAAATAATTGTATCTTCCAAAAAAAAAAACCGGAATTTTCCCTACCTTTATTATTTTTACTTTTTTTTTTCGAGGTATTAGATCTTTTTTGTCGGTTTTTTATATTTTATTTCTCTCATATTTTGCTTATAAATATAATAAGGTATCACACTATTTAAAAACATTATATTGAACCCAAAGAAGGAAAAAAAATGATCCCTTTTTCATTTTTTCTTTCCACTGTTCCGAGAAGGAAGGAAACTTACCAAAGTTGTCCTTTATTATAAATATATAATGATAAGTTTAATATAACGGTGGTGGTATCAATAATTCTTAGTGCAAAACTTTCGATTGTAGATTTTCGTTTGTTGTTTGCTTCTTTGTTTTGAAAACTCCTTCTCCAAAACAAAAACAAAGAAAAACATCAAAATAAAATTCCATTCTTTTCTTATTTTGAAAAGGGATGTGTACTATGCGCTCATATTTCTATATGTACATGTAGGTATACTTCTAATAAAAATAATATAAGAAAAAAAAAAAAAAGAGTTGAATAAGAGTGAGCTTTTAAAATTAATGGCGCATCTAAGATAGTTGCACGCATCAGAAAACAAAATGTTTACAAGGCGGAAACGATTTTGGTTTGATGTTTTTGTTGTTGTTCTATGAAAGTTTAACTTGAAATATAGAGACAAAATAAAAATTTTTGTGTTTAGTTCTCTTTTAATGCTCATGTCATTATATTTTGTATACAATGTTGTATGAGAATGAAATACCTATCATATGTGTGTATTTATTTGGGATGTAATATTTGTATAGGTTTGTATAAAGAAAAGTGAATGGGGTTATATCGACTAAATCATTTTACTAGTTTCTTGAAAGTTTGGGAGAACAACAATGGTATCATTTTGAATGCAATTTATTACTGGTTGTAGAAAATTATTACTAATTGTTATACAAAAATATTTTACATAGCTTCTTTCCAGTTTTTCTTTTTTTTTTAGCACTTTTCTAAAAATTTTTTGAAAAAAAGTGCTTATTAGTTTCACTCTGTCCGTCCGTCCGTCCGTCCGTCCGTCCGTCCGTCTGTCCGTGTGTCTGTTTACAAAACTTCTACACCCTTGAAGATAGAAAGCTGAAATTTTGTACGTACATAGATTTTTACTAGAAACTTATTTTTGTAGAACAAAATTTTTACCTATCTCCCCCCCTCTAGAAGTTATACCCCCCCAAAGCACTAAAAATGGCCTATTTTAACTATTTGTTGCAATGAAATCATAAGCATTTTTGAAATTTTGCAAATGCAGAAAGTCAGTGGCTTACTTCCCCTAGCGCGGTATGCTATAGCCAAGTTTAGAAAAACAAAATGGCCGTTCAAATTTACCGTTATCTAAAGTCCTTTTTTTCCAAATTTTTGATGTCATTTTTCTTCTAGACCCCAGCCTGTAGAAGCTTGAAATTTTAGTGGCTTATAGACAGTAACAAATAGTTTATTTCGTTAGAAGAAAATTTTTTTCCATCTCCACCCCCTCTCAAGTTATCGCCTCTTGAAATTTGTAAAATTTGAATTTTTGGCACCTTATATTTCCGAAACCGCAAACGTTTTCAAATTTCTATAAACACGAAAAGCTAACGGTAAATTCCATAACATTAAAAAATATAATTATTTTTCTTAACTCACACAATTAATCCTTAAAATCGAGCATTATGTTAACCCCACTTTATATTAATTTTTGCTTTATTTCAAAGACTGCATGTATGCATCATCCTAAATATATGCAATTCTAGAAATAGTTTTGTATATGAATGAAAATAATTTTAATAGTGTGATAGGTATACATACTCGTAGACTGTTACAGAATTTTCACTTGTTGAAGGGAAAAGTGCTACAATACAAACCATTGGTTTGACCCAACTTTATTTTGTTAATTTTTTACACCTGTTTTAAGTAATTTATAGACTCCTGTAAGCTCTTGAATAATATAGCGTCTTGGTATGCGTGCTTGTAAGTCTTTCCTTTAAGAGTGTTAGAACATGCAAATTTATTTTAAAAAAGATAAAAATTAAACATTAAAGAGGTACATAAGGTTTTTAAAATGGCACAGTTAGAAGTTTAGAACCAGACCCTCTAAATTTTTTTTTTGGATATTATCCTGAAAAATCTCTATGAATAACAGTTAATTTTTTTTTTGAGACAACAATGGGTTTTCATGAATCATGAACTCTTTGAGTTTTATAAGAAAGATTTTCGATTTTGAATTTAGTTTCCATTTTACGCCCAGATTCTATTTTACTTGATGCATAAAGTCAGAGACACTTTTTACAATTTCCTATACAATTTTAGTAAATAAATTATATTTCTTCGTTGTTGCAATTAAGTGGTCATGTACACATAATTTCATGTTATCACTGAAGGTCTTCCTAGTTCTACTGTAACTAGATTTGACAAGTTTTACTGTTACTCATTGAGGATAGTGCAAAATAATCAATATTATTTTTATCATAAAAGTATTGCATAAAAATTTAATAATTTTTTCTTAAATTTCTCTTTAAGTCAAGTAAAAAACCAAGTTTTTATTCTCTTAATAAAAATTAATTTGAAACTAAAATTATTTTATAATATGCGTTCACGAAAAACCTAAAACCAATTATCAGTTGGTTTAGAAATTATTTTAGAATGATAAACAAAACAAACCCACACTATAGTTTCAATTGATAAACAAAAATATGAAAAAATACAGGAGAAATTTTAATCGAAAATGGCCAGAATAAATTTTTACATTTGAAAAATTTGCCAAATAATTTATTTTCTCTAATTAACGTAATAAATTAATTTGAACAAAAAAAAATAAAAAATTGCAGAAAATTGTAAATTAACAAATTTTATGAATCCCAAAGGTGTCGCAGAAAAGTTTTCACTGATTGAGAATAGATGTATGTGCTTACATAATATACATACACATTTGAATGATGTTATTCTATGTATGTGCAAGCAGTTCACATTTGAACCAAAACAAAAATTAAAAAAAAAAACAAAATTTAGGTTTTCGTTCATTTATTGGTTCTTACATAAAAATTTATTGGCAACACGCAATTATTTTTTTTAATGATAAAATATTTGCAGCTTTGCTATCAAATTGTTCAGATTTTTAATGATTGAAATAGTTTGAAATGAGTGAAATCAAAGTCACACATTCACGAATATGATAGTAATATAGGCGATTTGGTGTGTAAGTATTATGAAAATATTATTAAACAATCACATTAATTACAAAAATGCAAAATACCGCAGACGATTGGTTAAATAACAATAATTACTGCGTTGTAATGATTGAGAACGAAAAATTTTTGATTTTTAGTACAAAAATTTTAAATAAATAACTACTACAGATACTTCTACTAACTACTACGGGGTAACAAAAAACAATGCTTTGAATATTTTGTACATTATTGTTGCGTAAAGATTTGGAAAGCAGGAACATACACATGTACGTTGCTATACTAACATATTTTTGTTTTGGCTTTTCATAACTTTTTATTAAAATGGAAATTTACACATTTTTTTAGGATTTGGGAAATCGAACTGTAGAACTTCGTTGTTACAATATTCTCAAAAATTAAAAACAAAAAATGTACTATAATTGTATAACAAAAGGGCCGTTAAAATTAACAGTTTCCTAAAACCTGTTTGTTTCTTTTTTAATTTTCGATGTCGTTTTGCATCTAGATTCTAGACGATAAGTTGCAAAAGTTTTGTTAAAATATTTTTTCCACTATGCTTCTCAGTCATCTTTCCTTCTTGGGTATCACCACTCGAAATAGTTAAGTTTGAATTTTCGCCACCATCTTCTTCGAATTTGTTTTCCAAATTTATATGAAAGAAAAAAGGTAACGTCAAATTCCAAGCTATCAAAACTCACACTCTTAAATGTCGAATCCCATTATGTAATAATGATTTATTTGATATTTCCTTTCATCCTTAATGTATGCAATGATTTGAAATATTTTGGTATTTTAATGAAAGCAATTTAAATAACTTGTAGGTTTTTTTGAAAAAAGCTTTTTCGCCTTTTAAAAATTTATTTAAAAGTGAGACCACTTTTTAGTAAATAGTATTGAAATTTTAAATATCATTTCTCTTATTATAAAATGTAGTTTTCATTTCCACCATATTCGGTATGATCCGAACAACTTTTAACCTTCTAATTTGAAAAAAATTTTCCTTTCATTTATTATTAATTTATGTACATGTGTATGTATACAAGACGATTTCAAAATCTAATTAACATAATCTATCCTAATTAAAATTTAAAAGTTAGTTGTCTTTCACAAAAATTTGATCTAATTAGTTTAACAATTCAACTATTTAAGAATTCTTAATTACTAAACTTCATCGTTAGTTTTTTGCGTGCCTTAACGTAAAATTTACTCGAACTAAATATTTTCAAAATAATCTTTAATTTTTACTTTAGTTTAATACAGCTAATTATAATCACAAGTTAAGTTCAAAATTTCGCCGTTGATAATCCCTTTATATGTAGTAAAGAATTTACAATATTAATTTAATTTAACTTTGAAACTTCTTTCCATTATATAAATTTTTATTGTTGTTGTTGTTGTTTTCTTTTTTGTATAACTGGTGTAAATCTTCAACCAACTTTGTATCATTAGGAAATTATTTTCATATATAATAATAATAAATTTTGTACATAGTTTTATAATTGCGTTATATATATACATACATGTTATATGCTATCCTTCTATAAAGGAATTGATTTCAGAAGAGATGTGAGCAGAATACTGTACGAGCTTTACTTCTTATACAGTTTTTAATTGCGTAGTTGCTAGTGTCAAGAAATTTTTAATACTTTAAAACATAGCCGGGTTCGACGAGCATAGTTTCTTTTATATTCTAAAATCTTGCAATCAAGCATCATAGGAAAGCCACTAAGCGGGAAAGTTTTGATAGTTTTTATACCACAAACTAATTTTTATTATACATTTCAGAGACTTGTGTTTCTTAAGAATGAATTTTTAGTAGCACTTTTTGATCGATTTTTACACTGACTCAAAGGAGTTTGATTAATTTTAATTCTTAGGAAATTGTGGAAAATTGCGAGCTGGAACAAAGATTTTTTCAACTATATTAAGCAATTTTACGGTAACGCATCCTTTGAGTTATTTTACATTAGAAAATATGCGAAGTTTAGAATTAATGAAGATTGTACTTTTTGTAAAGACTTATGATATTGCTATTGTGAGTTACAGAGCTGCTCTTATATTATAACAGTTTCAAAAATAATAGTATTTATTTGTATAATTTATTTGTAATAGTAAGTGTTTTTGTTTTTTCTTTTTAGAAACCTCAAGTATCTTTTAAGGAAATTTAAAATTATTGCTCATTTATAATTGAGAAGGAAATATAATATGTATGTATGTAAGGGAAGAATATACAATTGTATTATGTGCGTTAACTAATAATATAATATAGTTTTTCAAGTGCATATGTATAAGCACAAGTTACACTAAACTTAAATTATAATAAACAAAAAAAAAACAATAATAGGAAAAATTTTAATGCGATGTCTTTATGAATAAAAATTCAATTTTGCAACAGTTTATTTGCTCATTCAGAATTCATCAACATCAATAAGTTATCATCACTCTATTACAACATTTATATTGTAGGAAAATTTTTGAGATAGAAAACTGTTCCAAAATTTTTGTAACACATTTGATCCATTTTAAAAAACAATCGTGATAAAAAACCGAAATTTCGCAAGGAAACAAATTCAATTAATCTAAAAATTTATATTTCTAAGCATTAAATCGAAGAATTAGATTTTTTTTTTCTTGAAAAAAAAAATCCTCTCTTTCCCCTCAACATTAAGTTGTAGTTCCACAAAACTCTATAAGAGGTCTTTTGTTGGAGTTCTGGAGTGCTAGATCATAATCAATGTCTGGTTTCTGCCAACACGTTTAGAACAGAAATTTCTCTATTTAAAAGTATTATAAATCAAATGCCACTGTTGTATCGCTTATGAACTATAAGTGATAACTATTAAGAAAACTTTGAGTGTTCAGTTAGTGCTGTTTTTTAAATTGTTATCTATGTCAACCTTTTTTTATTATAAGAAGGTAATTACACTTAGATTTTTTGTACACTTAGATTTTTTTGAGTCAGTTGGAGAAATATCACCTTACTGAAAATTTAAAATACTAATTTAACTAACTCAAATGCTTAGCCTAATTATTGTTCTTGCTAAATTTTCTCTCTTTGTTCATAGTGATTCCGAATTTACATTCTCTTTTTCTTCAGTATGTTGATTTTTTTTTTCATTTTCACCCTTAATGTTCTTAAAATGTCAAGTTTTCACTCAAACTCCCGAAATGAAATGTTTTCAATTTATAAACTACTGTCCTAACCTTGCAAATTAGTTTTTTCATTGGTTTTTTTTTCGATCAACAGCGCAGTTACATTGAGATTCACATATTATGGAACAAGCACTCAGGCTGCAATCTACAAAAAACACTCGTAAAAGTAATTAACCGATTTTACTTCTGCTATTGATTACGGTGGGCAAACATTCGCCCAAACAGTTATGAGTATTTTATATACTTACCTCTCCCATCAAATTGTGGATAAATTCAGCCAGAATGATTGATTGACTATACATAGTTGAAGCTACGACTTGTAAGTTAGATTATAAGCACAAAATTAGAAAAGCGAAACATATAATGCGTCACATAGAATTGTAGAATCCTCCGCAACTGCTATTATTCTCTCTTGTGCCAGCAAATGAAATTGTTGTTGAAAAATTTTTTAGTTGTTCCAACACTTTCATAAATAGTTATGTTTAGTTTTTTTTTTCTTAGATGACTTTAAAAGAGAATATAATATTCCTTCCGCATAATATTTTGCAACTTCTTCCGAAAATTTTAATCGTATATAAAAATACATAAGCGTGTAGATTTATATATATGCATTATACGTACGTGTTCAGTAGAGTGTATTAAAAAAGGGGTTTCCGTAGCAAAAGGAAAATGATTGCTGCTTTTTATTATTAATTTTTTTTTTCATTTCCATTTTTCCATCTCCATCTCTTCCTTATATAAAATTTTATTTTTTCCTCATTTCTTAAAGGATAATATAGAAAATATGTATATATGAATATGAATGTATCAATCTAATATTGCCATTGCGAGAAGTGAAATTTTGTGTATTTTGCATTCATCTCTTCCTATACAATACAAAAAAAAAATATTATTTTAATTTTAAATATGTCTAGATGTTTACTTTAACAGATTCATTTTTTCAATGATTTAAACGATGATAATGTTATTTGACTTTATCTATATATATATATATATATGTATGTGTGTATATGGATGTATATGCTTCTATAATTGTACTAGCTTGCTTGCTTACCGCCTCCGCTTTCTTTGTCACAAGCAAAGGATTGAATTTCTATATTATACCTTTGATTTTCAAAATACACGCGCTTTTCAATAATGCCTGATTCATGTATAGAAAAATTTTTAATATGTGAAATTTCATAAGTATGATTCTTCTTTGCGTTTCTTTAGAGAACAAAATATTCATTTGATATTTATGACTTGATTTTATGAATAAAATGAATAAAGAAAACAAAACCCAAAATTAAAAATATGAGAAAAACTTTTTCATATGCTTTCCTTCATATTTAAAACCTTCATATATTTTTTCAAAATTAAAATTCAAAAACTATTTAAAGCATCAATGCCGTCTGTACATATATTTATGTGTGTATTTATACATGGCAACGCTATACTCAATTCCTTTGATAGTTTTTTTTTAATTTTATTTCAAACTTTTTATATAAATAGTTTTCTTAATCAAACCAATGGATTATTTTTTGATCTTTCATTAGAATTGTGTGTTTATTATGTTTTTTTAAATATGAATATTATTTTTTAATTAATTTTAATTTTATATAATGTTATCGTCGTCTGTTTGTATGTGTTATGTGCGCTCTATTCAAACAGAAAATAAGACATTTAATCTGAAGCTAAACTTTGTGCATTAAAATGAAATTTGTCCCATTTATTTTATTTTTACCTTACTCTCTTGAATGATTATATTATTTTACAATTAAAACTATAAAAAAAATGTTATTGCTTTAAACAGGAATAGTGTTGTTCATATAACGGCTTGGGCTAATAGAGACCTCCTGTTAATTGAAAATGTTTAATGATTTTTAAGTCATTTAAAAAAAAATGATTGCGCCCAGATTTTCTTTAATTGAAAATCCAAACATAACACATTCTTATAATAAGTTTTCCATTTCTTAGAACTAAGTCGATTTTACCATAATAGCTGTTTATGTAAGAAATATGTAATGCAAATTAAGTGTGTTTACCATAAAATCTCAAAATGTATTTTTTTCTGTGTACCGGATTTGCAAATCAAAAATATAACATTTAATTAAGTCTTGAAATTATTATAAAGACATTAAATCGCCTTTTAAGATACTAGGTTATTTCTTTTAAAGCCACAATGTCAACAAACGCTTAGCTAAAATCATCAGCTGATTGTTATCATTGTTGATTAACTGAAAACTGTTGATTAGCTGTTTAAGTTTTGTTCACAATATTACCTTTTGTAGATGACCTTAGAAGGATAAATCGAGTGAGGAGGTGTTGAAAATAATTTTTTTTCAAATTGAAATTTTGTTTACTCAATGCACCTAATTTGAAAGTTAATGAATCAAAATGCGAAGAAATCAAACTTGAATGTTTTCCTAGTTCCTAGTTTCCAAATTTTCAGGACGCCAATAAACTTTTAGTTAACATACCTAGGAAAATATAAATTTACCTCTTTGTAGAGATTCACTCTGTGCCATCCAAATTCCCCGGAAGTTTGCCAGTTAATTTCGGTAACAACCAGAACTTAAACGTTAAATTTCCAGAGGTTCCATCAGTTACTTCCGTAAATATGATGAAAAATGTAAAAGCGAACCCTAATTCAATTTCCGAGTCCTGATTTTTCCAAAAAAATCTATAGTTCATTGCTTTAACACCTTGAATTTAAATATTAATTTTTAAAGAATTTGTTTGATTATTACTCTTTATATGCATGGAAATATAAAAGCCCACCAAATCGTCGAGTCCCCGAGGCGTGCTGAATTGTAAAAATTGATCAATTCGTGACATAGCTACAATAAAATCACATACAAAGTTTCACGAAAATCGGTTCAGCCGAATTTAAGACACGCACGTGCATACACAAACCCTCCGACAGACAGACCGACATTTTTCTAAAATTACTTTATTTACGCTTTCCTATAGTATGAAGAAGTGCATTCTCACCGAAAACTTCTCATCCGAAATTTGCTGCGATCACATAGCCTCTTTTATTGCATGCAATACGATCGGTAAAAATATTGAATGCAAACAAAGTTGAGGAAAAATTTATAATTTTGTATTTAAAGGATTATTCACGTTTGTCAAATTGTACTAAATATATAATTCAAATATTCTGAAGCTTTTGTGAATGATCCAATAATAGTAAAATTTAAACAAATGAGCAAACACAAAACATTTAAATATCATTAACGTAAAACTGCTCTTAACAAATGCTTCTTTTATCAATTCGAATATAACAATATCCCACAATTCATAAATTGCTCATGTATAATACTTAAACTATTATTATAAGTGTAGGGGAAAACAATGTTTTTGTTACCTTGAAAATTATTTTAAATTACAACATTCGCATAAATTGAACTAAAAATTTTAAATAAAGGAGAATTGTTTTTGTTTAACCACGTGAAAAATAAAATTATTTATTCCTGAATAGAAAATCATTGAGAAATTCTGGATTAGAAAATTTTCATTCAAAAGAAATTAAAATCAAACAATAATGAACATTTTATTTGTTTCGCGTTTTGTTTTGTGTAACTGGAGGGAAAATAAAAAAAAATTTAATTGAAATAATAGTAATTTTTCTGGGTGCAAAAAAGCAAATAAAACAAAAAAAAGTGAAATTTATACTTTTTAAAATAATTAATCAAATGAACCTGTCGAGTTCATTACTATTTTTTTTTTAGGAAAAAGGACTAAAATTTTGTACGTTTGTAATTTTTTCAAGTTCTTTTATAATAGTGATTAACCCTTTTCCTTTTTGGTGATAAGTTTTTAAGGCGGTTTAAAGAGGTTGATTATTGTTATTAAATAAAAATAAAAGAGAAAGAGTGAGGAAGAGAGAGAGAGAGAGAGAGAGAGAGAGAGAGAGGTAAAACAGCCCGAAATTTTAAATCACGAAATTACAACCTACCCAGGATACGATTAAATATAAATATAGGAAATGCGTAGAAAAAATATTTTGTTTACACATTTCGTGAAAAAGAAGGAAAATCCTTGATGAAAAAGGAATTTATGTAGTTTACATGTTAAGAAATTTATTTTTAGATTTCCTTATTGTTCGATACATAAGTCGTGACCACCTAAAGAAATACATAAATTTCCAAACATGAAAATTAATTTGATTTTAATAAGCTCTGCTGAACACTTGTATACACAAATCTACATATACAACACGTACCTATGGCAAATATTAAATTTTAATTCAAATATAATACTTTAATAATCAAATGGATATAATGAAAAAAAAAATTGTTTCCAAAAAGTTTTATAAGAATTATTTCTGCATTAATTTAACCAGGTTATTGGGGTAAAGCAATTTTATATTAATTTTAGAAATTCATTATTAAAAAATAATTTTTATTACCTGTTAAATACAAACTTCGAAATAAATTAAGAAAAAGCGATAAAAAATGCATTCAAAGAAAAAAATAAATTGCAAAAACTATCGCACAGAACGTTTTTCACATATAAGAAAGGAAATTGTACTTAGAGAAAACGGGAAGAATCGCCAATTTAACAAAAAAATCAAAGCATATTGAAATAGAAAATATTAGCAGTTAGTTTCGCGAACTTCGTTGCTTCCAAAATGGTTTGAATTCCGTCGGTGGCATGGTACAATATTTTTAGTATTGTCAAGACGCATTATTTTTTATAAAATGTGCACGTTAAAGCAAAACTATATTCAACTCAAACTGAGAAAGAGGATGGAACAATATACAAGTTAATGTGGAACGATAGAAGTTGGAAGTGGAACAATAGACAATTTATTAATTTTCTTCAAGATAATCAAATCCGAAACTTTGGCAACTTACTGCCTACGATAAATGATATGAAATATGAAAAAAAAGCCCAGTTTAAGCTGCTTCATTAAGTCTTTAGGATTTCATATAACAAATTGTTTACAAATGAAATCTTTAGAATTCTAATTTTAGAACTCTAATTTAATTATGAGCCCTGAAGATTTTAAGTTTAGGAGGTCAGGAAATAAGAACTTTCTTAACCTTTATTACCCTCATATCTTAAGTGATGTATTTTCAATAAGGATCAATTTGATTATGTTTTTAATAGTCTTATAACAGATTATTTCTGAATCTTTGTAAAAAAAAAAACAATTTTCGAATTAAAATGATAAATTAGAAACATTGTTTTCTAAAGGGAATGTTATTTTGTTTTAAAGTACATCTTTTAATTGCGCAATCGAGCATATGTATGGTACTAATACTATACGGTAATATGTTAGATTTATGCAATAATATAAAATTTTGGGCATTCTTTTTACAAAAAAGAAAATTGGAAGGAACTATAAGATTTACAAAGTTTCAATTTATTTTTTTAAATGCAAGTTACTCAGGAATACGCAAAGAAAATGGAAATTTTTCAAAATATGTACTAGCAAGTTTGGAACATGCAAAGATGAAGAGTTTGAATAAATATATATGGCATATAAAGAAAAAATTGACACTCTACTACATGGGATGGCAACAGATTGACATAAAGAATAAGACAAAATGAAATGGAAGAGCATTATATTAAGTCTGTAGATCAGCTAACATTTAAAAAATTTCCAACTTTACTGACGATATTTACTTCCATGTGCACTACATTGCCATCAATTTTGTAAAAATTTTTTAAATGTTATATATAAAAATGTTTTGTTGCATATGTCACTAATTTTATAATCTTGAATTTTGAAATATTAAAAAAAATAATTTCAATTTCTTTTAATATCTTATTATAATCCCAATTTTCCTTATAATCCTAAATAATCAAAAATTTTTGGTATTTTCCCGGGTAGTGAAACTTCTTATTTTACAAACAACCGTTCCGAGATTGAACGTCAACTGTTTGAACACAAAAAGTAAAATATAATGTTCATACAATCCTTTATGTTTGACCATTTTCTATTAGTTAAAACAATTTGTACCAATATTTAGACACTCATAAGGCAAACAATGTATACCTAGCCTCCCTTTTTGAATTCGACTTTAACATAATTTTACAATAATGTTTTAATTTGTCTAAGCAGCTGAAAGAATACTTCTTTCATAGCACAAAAATTCGTGGTTAGAGAACATTTTTGTTCTGCTTGTACAACTAATTTATTTCAATAAGACTAACAAAAAGAATGGCGTTTTATTTATTATTACATTTGGATGTCACGTAAATATATTATGCACCTATGTACATGTAATATACAAACATTTTTGTATAAATAATTTCCAAGTATGTATATGTATTTTATATAGTCAATATAAATGTTTTATTGACCTGAATTTTCTTTGGTTTATTCCTTTTCTCTCAACTTATTATAAAGCACCAATGTATTGTAAAAATAGTTTACACAGTACCATTTAATTCCATTTTACATTTAAAGTTTTTCCTTTGGGAAAAATTGGAACACATTATTATTTTAAATATGCAATAAAGGTAGACTATAAGTATATAATTTCATTTGCAGGAATATTCTCATATGCCGCCTATAGGTTGCAAGTATTAATGCCTGCCGGTATACATTCACATCAATTTACATTTATATAAGTTTGTTATTATTACAATTATACATTTCCGTTAATTTTTAATTATTTACTTAATATTGCAGATGCAATTAAACTTCTCTGAAATTTATTAAGGTTTTTAATTTGCATATAATAAGATTTTGTTTTTATAATACCAAGAAAATGTTAAATGAGCAGGTATGCAAACAGTAATATACTTCCTTAGTACGTTTTTTTTTGAATGACTATGAGTTCAAAATTTTAAATTTAAAGGAAAGAATTAAGAAAAACGTTTTATTATTAAGGAATATTTGTAAATATGTATGTACCTTCCACAAGTGCAAGTTTGCATAAAAATAATTTATACTTAGAGAAGTTTATATAAAAAAATAAAAATATTAAATTGGAAACATAATCATCTACATTCACGCAATATATTTGAAAATAATTAAACAAGTACTAACTTGTAAAAAATTGGGGAAAAAAATAAGTATGGTTAATGCATTTCCAAAGAATGAAAATTATTTCTGTGGAAATAATTTTCAAACTATTACAATAGAAAAATTACTAAATCACGTGATCTTAAAAGAAAATTTTTTATTATAAATTTTAAAAGTTTTTATTCAATTTCAATTTTTACGTATGTTTGTATATTATAAAAAAAAACAAAACGTGTGTATGTATGTTTGTATTTTACTATTGTAGCACAAAGAAAATTTAAGGAAAAAAATTTAAATCTTTTAATTTGTTTTGTTATTCAATTGAGGGTTGCCAGATGTACGTTTTGGTTATACTCGTATAATGCATATATTTTTCAAAACTTTAAATGCGAATTTATTCGCCATAATTTTTTAAAAAATCAACTTATCGTCTTATTCTTACTTCAATAAGCCGCGCGATTCTATTGAATGTCCACTAAATACAGTGGTGCGCTAACAATCATCATTGACCAAAAGCCAAACTTTAAACCTCCTGAAGTTGTTGGAAATTGCAATTGCACTTCCTGTTCTTGTTTGACTCAATACAATACATACGCGCAAATAAAACAGTCCGCTGATTAAAAAACTCGCTGAGTATAGAAAATAAGCCTCATCACTGAACAAAACTTTATGACAATATAACATTTTTAAGTTTAACAATTACCTACATCAACAATTCAATATAAATTTCGAAATTAATTCCATTTTCTCAATTTCAAAGGAAATTGAGTAATTTAACAGAGTTATACGATTTTATGCTTATGCCTATGATAATAAGTTAAAACATAATGATTATAGTTATGTGTTAAACAATAAGCAACACTTAAACTTTATTTTTTTGATTCGATTTACTTGATTTGCGTGTTTGCGTTTTTTTAAGACTTAACATGTTTGAATTTCGTCTTGTATCTCAAGTTCATTCGATCACATCGTTAACCGGTCAAAGTTAAGATGTTGAAACGACCTGTAGGAGGATTGTTTTTATGCTTTAAAATTGAATACAGGTTATTTTCAAGCACACATTGTTTTAAATGCTAAACATGGCAAAAATTTTATCTTTATTTTGGAAAAGGAAAGAAAAGTTTTATTCACTTGGTAACCCTTAATTATATTTTAAGTCATTCATATTAAAACAATACCAACATTACAATTAAAAAAGTAAATTTAAATCTCACGAAAAATAATGTAATTTAATACCATTTCTTTGTTATAAAGAAAACTCGTCAAAATTAAATCGAAGAACTTAATTTAGTTTACTTAAAAATGTCATCATATTTACCTATATACAAACGTAAATAATTAATAGGTACAGAATATGAATACAGGCTGATTCAGTAATCAGTGCTTTAATCCATGCCATTATTTAAGTTTCAAATAGGATTATTTTTTTAATTTATTTTATTCCAATAAAAATTTTTAAGCTCCACCTTTCTAATAAAAATAACAAATCTCAAAAATGTCAACTAAGTACCTACTGGAAAAGGTAATTTCAAGAAAATTATGGAGCAAAAATTATAGCACAAAATTATAGTATAAAATCAAAAAAAAAGCAAAAATACCGGAAAGTTGCTTGAGTTTATATACATTCATTAAATCTTTTAACATGTTGGAATTAAAATGGTTTGCTGCTGTTTTCAAACCTAAAAATTTTATGTTTTCTAAAATTAAAATGCATAGCAAGCATTTCCGGAAATACGCAAAATACAAAACAAACTTATTGACTTCCAGTGTTTTATTAACCCTCTAGGCAAGCAGAAATTATGTGAAAATTCCTGAAAATCTCATGTATCTCAGAAACTTTTTAAATTTAACATCTAATTCAAATTTTAAAAATTTTAGCAATTTTTGATTTGTGGTGTTGTATGTGTTAGAACACTTAAATAACTGAATCATCCTGTACTTAAATTTAATAATATATAACTAATTTTTTCTATTTGTACAATATCTTTGCTATTCTTCTCGCATGTCATTTAAAAATGTGCAAATTTAAAGGAAAAAATTTTTACTTTCATAAATGGGAACATGACATAAAAAACCAAAAACAAAAAGAAAACGTAGATAGCTACTCATAATTCTCACGTATAAGAGCATCCATCATGCTATTAAAACTAAAAAATACATATAACTCTCAAAAGAAACAAAGCTCATCACATAATTATTATCAAATTATCTCACTACGTTTATATAAGGAAGTCATAATATAATATAATGGTATAGTCTAGAACAAAGAATATAATATACACATATTATATAGCATAGCTTAGATACCTTAAGCCGAAAAGAAACAAAAAAATTAAACAAACAGACAAAAAAATAAAAATAGAAAATGTTTTATCTTAAGTTGTGATTATCCTTTTACAACATGACGGGGTTACACAACATTTATTTTTTCTTTACTATTTCCATTTTTATTTCTATGGCTTCTTCATTGCATACGTATCCTTTTTGGCTATACATACAGTATTATTATTATCTCATATGTGTGCTAGTATACCTATACAACATATTTATACTTTCCTTCTCATTATTTTTTTTTTGTTTCTTCTTGTTTTTTCCCCTGCTTGTATATAATATGATGAATATAATCAACGCTCCATACTGCATAATAATGAAACTATAATAATAGACAAGGATGATGGAAGTTCAGAAATAAAAAAAAAAGAAGAAGAAAAGAAAACTGACAAAAAGTCTAGAGAAACTTTTAAGCTCACGACGCGAAAACAAAATTGATGTGATATAATGTGTACGCTATGTTGAATACGTACATGAGATGAACAAATTTATGTTTCATAATTGAACATACATATGTAGTCGTTATATTACACAGGTTTTAAACCTAAAAAAAAACTTAAGATATGTATGTATACAACAAGTTTTTGTTTGTGTAAAATTTATTTGTACACACATGTTGTACATGCATATATACATATATGTATACATATGGTAAGTGCAAATGTGCTAGAGGGACTTGTAGACCGTTAATAAGAACGTGAATTTTTGCTCCTTAAAAGAAAATCTCAAAAAGAAGAAGATTTTAACAAGATATTTAATTTTTATTCAGCAATATTTTAGCAGCTTAAAAATCCAGTCAGGGTGAAAACGACATTTGGAATTAATTCTAATAAAAATGATTTCTTTCATGAGTTTTATTGAATATAATTAACATTAAAGCATTAGAGTGATATGCCATATACCCTACAAATAAATCAGTAGATTAGAGAAAGTTTCAATCAAATATTGAGACTTATTCTTAAAAGCTTCTCGCGCTGGAAGCAAATTAAATAGTTGCACACATTTTCAAAAAGTATTGGATTTACACATATAATATGTTTACAAAAATATTTATATACATATTACATACTCCACCAAATATGCATATCTGGAACCTTAATCTGCAAACAGAAAAGTAAAATAAAATCTTTATTAATGCGCATAAGAAACCATAATCAAATTGTCAAATTATGTAATAATCAAGTTGCCGCTGAGTTTTTGACTCTTCCATTTTTGAAAGGTTTTCTGTAAAAAGCAGAAAAATTCTTGAATATCATATCTTACAAGACCTAATGAAACTTCAAAACAAAGATTTAGCTGTTTGTTCTTGATAGTGCCCCTTAATGTAAAGAGCATGTATTTAGACGCAAACAAATTGAATCTCAGCCCAAAAATATTTTCACTATTTTCAAGAAAAAGAAATTTTTAAAATACCCGTTCCATATATATACAATTTCGTATTTGAATATTTGAAAAATTTCTCGGAAATCCCCCTAAATTTGGTGAAAATCATGTCCATAGCTTATTCCTTGTGTACAATACATTGAATTCAATTAGATGTTTTTTTAATGACAAAATCTGAAATCAAAAATTTGAAGAAAAAAACTTTGTTTAAAAAATCTTGTTGCAAATTTCGGATTTACGACTGTTATTCCAGATTTACTTTTGATGTTTTATTAGTTTTGACCTCTACAAAAGTATTTTTAGCTATGTGTCGGTTTGCGGCCTGACTATTAGAAAGTTACATTAGAATTGTTTACTTTTTAGTGACATTTCGTGATATTTTTATTGTAAATCATATGTAGGCTCGTGTCTCTAAAAATGTGTTTGTCTGAAAATGTAGGTAGGCACATTGTTCTAACATTTTTAATCAAAGCTTGATTAAATCTTTGACAATATTAATTTTGCGCATACCTGTATTATCGTATTGTAAGAGTTGTAAGCAGTTTCTTGCCATTCGTTGAACTTGATCAATACACAATTCTTATCTATATACTAATATAAATTTTAATTAAAGATTTCTGGTTAAAGATTAAATTTATTAAAATCTATTTATTTTATTGTTAAGCTTTCTTATTTATTCCTTTGAAGTTTACTGGTATTCCGCCATTACACAAAATGTTCCTATACACGAATATTTCATTTTTGATAAAGCAAATATGCTAAGTACTTTTCATAATGAAAATATTTTCAAATAAGTGTGTACATACTAACCTTTACACATAGTATGTATAAATATTTTATACATAGGTAAATTAATAATTTTAGTAAATTTTCTTACTCTTTAATTTGATGTTCATTCTGCGTGTTTATTTTGAAGTTTGAAATTTTATTTTTAACTTTCTTATTTCGAAAGTAACTTACTATCTCTCGTGCAAGTATTTTTATTTTGTTGTAGCAAATTTGTTTTAATGGTAACATGATTGTTAGATTATACAATTGCGATAAGACATTTGAAAACTTTGATGCGTTAACCATATAATCGACCGGATTTTATACTTTGTAAATAAAATATTTTAAATTTTGGCAAATCAAATTTTACTAGTTTAGAATACAATATTGTCTTTTATAATTGAATTAGACTTCTCTGTTAGAATGTAAGCGTTAGGGATTTGAACCGATTTTTGAGGATTTCGGACTGGTTCAGATGAGGGGTGGAAGGGAAGAGATCCGGCGGTACCACAACGGGCCTAGTTGGCCTATATGTATCCTTCGGAGGTTCGTAACAACCTAACCTAACCTAGACTTCTATGAATCATTTCCGGAAATCTGATTTTTATGTAAGGTCTTTGATAATTTTTATATAAGTTGTATGTAATATTAGTATTAGTGTTATAAGTACATTTAAACGTTAATAATAAAAGTCAATCTTCTTCTTATCTCGACTTTCGTCAGCCAAAGACAATTTAAAATAAATCAAGTAGAACCATAAAAATCTTTCACTCAACTCATCTATTTTATTTGTATGAGAAATAAAATTAAGATGCAGATTGAAAAATCATTTGATTGTCAGAAATTCAAAATTTAACTGAGTACTGATAACTAATTTTTTTTTAATTTTTGTCGGTTGAAGGACCTATTATTTCAAAAACCAAAACTGAAATTTCAAAATATAGAATTGATCCATATAGTAAAGCTTCAGTGCTTGAGATCAGGCACACGCTGAAATTTGATTAATTCATCGTATTCCCATTTCGATAGAAATTGTTAACATAACGTTTATGTGGAAATACACACTGGCAACCTGAGCTCCGCCAGACAACCAAAATTCATGCAATGCTAACATATAGACAAATATTTCTGTTTAAAAATTAACATGCAAAATTTTAATGCGATCACAATACTTTCCTTAACGTATAAACAGAAACAACTTTCATGGAATCTTTATATCAAAAGGAAAACGAAATAGCATTTTATGTACAAAAAGGATTAATTAATTATGCGATAAGTCGCGATAATAGTATAGTAGGAATATTTCATGTTTTTATTGTGTTAGTGTGTTCAATGTTATAAAATACAGGAACACATGACGGAATTTCAGAATTAAATACTTTATATTAAGTAGATGCGGTGTTACATATATTGTTTACACAGAACAACATTCGCTTGTATCATTTGATGGAAAAACGTATGCTACAAACCCTACTGAGTCAAAGTTAAAACCATAGAACATATTTTAGTTTTTTCTATAACAAAATAATGTAACTTTTAAAATTTCAATAACAATTTACATTTAATATTGGAAACAGAAAGGTCTAATATATTTGACCTCTTGACCTTTGGTAAACTAAACAAACTTCATATTTTTTTCAAGTTGAAATATTTCATTAAACAAAAATTTCTGTTTTTAGAATACTCGTACGTTAGTATTAGTAATTTTAATTCAATTCCAAAATTGTAATTGAGCAGAACTTGTTTCTTTCATTTTCTAGAAAATTATAAAATTAACTTTTAATTATTTTGAATTAATTTCGAAAAAAATTTTACTCTGCTGGTCCTATTTGGAAATTTTCTTCGTTTATTTTAATCTTGTTATAGATTCATTGTTTAAGTTAGCTGTACTGAAATAGACATACTGTAACTCAGAAACAACCAAATTAAACTTTTAAATTTTAAAATCTAGAATGCAAAAGAAATACATTTTTTATGTACTTTGAATTTTAAAAAAACCTTAGTGAGTTAAAAAAAAATATTTCCAGAATGAATTTTTACTAATTAAATTTTTCACGAATAAAAAGAAAAACATTTTTTCCTTTATTATTTCACGATTCAAAATGAAAACTTGAATTTAAAATGTAAAAAATTTGAAATGGACAGCTAGGAAATTTTTTTCTGGAAAAATAAAAATAGAATAATATAAAACATGAAAGGTAAATTTCTTTCAGGACTTCCATGAATTCATTCAGGATGTAAATTAATTTTCTTTCTTGCAATAAATGCGACTATTCATGTCGTAGAATTTTTAAATTAAATTGCATTCGTAGTACTGCGTATACTGCTCTTTCGTTTGAAACATTTAGTTTTTAAACTTTGTTTTGAATAAAAAACTTTTCATTTTGGGTGTATTATAAAATCATCTAATGGGATTAAATGTATAAAGTGATTTAATTTTAATTATCTGTAACTACAAAAACGCACGTAAAACGATGCTTTTGTAACATACGATAGTTTTTCTTATTATTGAGTAAGTAAGTAACAAAAAATTGTCCTATAGCTTAAGAAATTGTTCTTTATATTACAAGCAATTGTTCCATAGACTTTCTTAGATTCTTTAAGTGACGAGGTCCTAGTACATATAATGAAAGCGAGTTCTTATTAAATTGTGATTAAATTGTGAGGGATTCAGCGGTCCTTTCGGTGGGATCCAAAATAGAAATTGTGGTGAAACAATGGATCTTAACATTCCACAAAAAAAAAAAAAAGACAGTTCCGCGAAGAGCCTCTAATGTCGCATTCGTTCATGTTTTAATTGCATTTGATTAAATATAACGTGACATTTTTTCAAAGAGAATTGAAGTAATGTTAGTTGATTACGTCAATAGTATCTGGTAGTTTAAATTTACTGACATTTGAATTTAGGTTGTGAAATGTATAAGCCCTGATTAAAAAAGAAATAAAAATGCAGTATTTAAGTCATAATTTTGATTGTAATTGTTATAAGACTGAAAATAGCAAAACAAAAAAAAGAAAGCAGAAATATTAGAAGGATTAGTAGTAGATTGAAATTTATGAATATCGGTTACAAAAAGGTTCAAGCAACATGCTTGCAGGAAAATGTAGTGCTTGTTCACAACATTTAAATGCTGATATTTCAGCCTTATGCATGTATATCGGCATCTAATTCTATATATAGCTTAACCTATGGAAAATATAAAGAATATCTAAATTTGATTGCATTAGATGTCATCACTAGATTTTAGAAAATGTTCATTTCAATAGAAAAGAAGGTCAGTCTTAAAATTTTCCGAAGAACTTTCTTTATCCAGCAGCAAAAGAATATTTAGTTGCTTGAATGATTTTGAAACAAGATTATATTGTTTATTTTTAGACTGGATTCGTCCTAAATTTAATTCTGTTAATGCATATTTTCAAACTGAAAGTAAAAAGACTCACTTCATCTAGTTAAATTCGTTTTAAAACTTAGAGAATTTAACTAGTTTTTCAACAGAGAATTTAATTGAAAATTATTAATTTATAAATTAATTAATGAAATATTCGGCTCATAAATCTAAAAAATAATTGGAAAACTATAAAAAAATAAAGAATTATGAAATTCATTGACCCTACAAAGCATCTACACTAAACTAGGTCTCCAGTCTACCACTATGCGTGTGAATAAATTCTAAATCAACTCGTTAACATTTTTTCGATTACACTTTTAAGGAATATTATTTCAATTACAATATAAAATATCACATTGCAACAAATTTTTTGCAGCCTACGTAAAAAAATATTCAAAATCGTAATATTTCCAATTTTTCGGAGCGTTGTAATTATATAGTTTTTATAGTAATAAAAAAAAACTTCTTAAAATGATGAGCTCATCATATTTTACATTGCAAAGAAGTTTATTTCCGTTTCCGATTTTTTTTTTTGTTGGCAGGATAACATCATATAAACCGCGTAGATTCAAAATTATTTACTAAGTGTAACCTTTAAAGTTGCCATTAGGGTTTTCAGATAGAATCTTTTTTTTTAAAAGTCATTTACAAGGAATTAAAATTTTATTGAATTGTAATAGCTTAATGATATAGTTAAATTGTTTAAACACATTTTAATTCCAGCAAGTCAAGAAACTGGGCTAATGGAATTAGATTGACCATAACTAAAAACAAACAAGTAATAATGTTCCTAGATTCTTGTAAAGATTTTGTTCTAAATTTAAAAAATAACTTAAGAGAATTGAATTGGCGCAGATGCTAATGTCCGGACTCCGCATGGCACTTCATTGCATACTGTTTATACTAGTAGCGTCATTTTCAGAGTTTACGTTTCAGTAACTGTATCAATTCAATCATTCTAATTCATAGAAAAGCTTAAAATCAACGTTATGATCAAAATATGTGAACAAAATTTTGAAATATTGAAATATAAGTTTTTAGAAGATTCTTTAAAAAATCTAAATTATTGTTTATTCTTGTAAATTTGTGCTTAATAGAAAACACAATTTTATATTTATTTCATTCAGAATCAAGATATGGTCAAAATGTACAACTAATAAAAAGTATTTCAGGTAAGGGTAGGCAAACATCTTAAATTTTTAATTTTAGGCGAAAAACTATTATCTTAGATCTTGATTATTTAAAACTTCTTTTGATTGACGTCAGTACGGAAATCTTAGTATTTATGAAATGTAAGATCAGAAAAAATTTGTTTTGGAAAAAAAAATTATTTAACAGATTTATTATTATTAAAATAAGAAAAAATGCTATGTGGCCACCACACAACCGACTGCATTAAGCATTTTCTGAAAAAAATTTCAAACTCCAATAACTCAATTCTAACAAAGGTTAAACACAAGAGTGTAAAAAAAATTTAATATGCTCTCGCGTATCTTTTTCACAGTTTCAGAAAAATGGTAACTTTCTGGTTAATACTCTAAAAATATTACACTGATTCTTAGGAGACGATTTATTTTCATAAAAACATCATCAGTTAGTTTTGTTGACAAAAGAACTCAAATATTAAATTTCAAATAAATTCGTTGCCTATTTTGTGGAAATTGTAAATTTTGTTCTTATAGCAGGAATTTAGTTATCTGATTTCAGTATAAAAAGTTCGTCCATTAAAATTACTTATTTTATTTATTCATTTTTACAAAATATGAAATATATAAAAACGTTCCATAAAATTAAAGTAAAGTAAAGGTGGAAATTTGATGTGAACACGATACAACCCTTATCGCATGCAAAAGAGAGTAGTAACAATATGTAAATAAAAGCAAAATATATACATATACACATTTTGTATAACATTTATAATGTTATGTAACTATATGCATGCCAATATATTATTGTATGGCACTATATGTACCATATACATTAGTATATATATGTAGACATTTAAAAGTCGTTTTATTTCAATTTCTTATTCTGTAATATATGATCATTTCATATGATCTACATACATGTATGCACATATAATGCTAGCAAACCAATGTATATGGATATGTAACGATGTATCATTCAAATAATAATGCATTTTGGCAAGGATACAAGACATATTTTGTTTTAGTCTTTATAATATACCTACAGTCTTACATAAGTTATAAGTTCACAACTGCATTTTTTTATTTCTCAACCAAGAATAAAACGTATAGTATGTACTTATTCTTTTTGGCAATAAAAATACACATTAAACGCAAAGAACAAAAAAAAAATGAAGCGAAATCCTTTTCAGTTCAATAGCCAAAAAAAAAGTTTATTCTTTTATTTCTTAGCTTCTCCATGTATAGACAAAAAATTTCTTTCATAGTTTCTTACTGCAACCATGATTTTTCTTTGTGCAATAATACAGTATAAATGTTTTAGAAGAAAACTATAGTAGTATTACAAAGAAATTGAGAAGAAAAGCAAAAAAACAACAAAAGTGAAATTTTGTCTTCACACATTTTCTTTCTAAGAGTATAGTAGAAAAGTGAGAAATGAAATCAGACATCTTTTTAGATAGTTTCTATATGTTCAAAAGTATGAATTGATAATTTGAAATAAGCGCACATATCATTTTTAAAAGTAAATCTCATTATAATACGCTTACAGATATGAATTAAGGAAGTAAATGGCTTATCACTGTTATCACTTAAAACTACCCTGTCACGCTTAAAAGCTTGTCTAAAAAAACTTAATGGCCAAAATATAGGTGTCAACGTACACGTTTGTCATATTCACGTCAATTATATCATAAAAAAGCATTTAATAACTTTATATTTTAACGGCGCATTTCGACGAAGTTATCGAGTGAGATTGCCTTTTTCATCATACCTAAAATTCATTCGTTTGTCTATCCTTTATTAATTGCTATTGGAAGCCAGAATCATAATGCTGGAATAAAAACATGAAAAACCATTGAGTATTTCTCATCGCTAGCGCCGAACGTACTTTTTTCATTTAGTTGCGATGAAAATTTTACAATCTTCAAAATCAACTCGAAATGAGAGCGAATTTAAACAATTTCTATGCTAGTGCTGTTCCTGGCAATAACTCGATGATGATGATGATAGAAAAAAGAAAATAAAAATAACAAAAAGAATTCAAAAATATAAGAAAGGATATCATATTCCTTACGAAAGTACTTATAAAAAAAAATATTATAAGATATTGTGAATTCGCTAAGTTTGGCTTTCTTTTCATACTACTATATCGTTTTTTTATCGTTTTTTATTATTCTTTTGTTTGTTGAAGCATGTAGGATGCACTTTTTATTCGCTTCAATAAGCTTAAAATTATTTTTTTTTATAATTTCACGTTCTACTACGTTTCAACAGAAAACAATTCTTAAGATTTTTTTTTAATAGTATAAAATGTTGTAATATCAATGTGAAAATTTGAGGAATGTTCAAGAAAAAATAAGAAATTAAAAAAAGAGAAAAAACAACTAACATGATTCAATAAAAAATGAATTCCTAAAGAATATAAAAAAAAAGCATTTGAGTTTTTTATTATTTATCTTTGTATTCAGTAGCCTAACAGTTTTTTTTATTTGTGATTTTTTTGTGCAAAAATTGGTGATTTATTACCTTTTGATCAATAAAAATTATAGCAGCCAATTAGTCAGTAACAAAAAAAAAACAACTGATTTTTTTTCCAATTTCATACAGCAATTTTTTCCACAAGCTCTTGTATTTGTTGAGCGGTGTACTCGCACAATACACGAATAGTTTTGGTATTTTGAACAATTGAACACTATTACTTTGTTATTTGAACAAAAAATACGAGATGACAACCAAAATAATATTTCAAGATTTGTGGTTCACTTTAATGGTATACGAAAAAATTGAACTTATGCTATTCAAAAACTTTTTAAAAATGTAATATAAATTTTCTGTGGAAGTTTTGAAATTAATTTTTTTTTTGTGTTGGTCTAAAATAAATTGTGACAGAGTTGTAGAGTAATATCTAACATTGTTAAAATTAAAGTTGAAAAAAAAGAGTCTTTTTAGATTAAGTTAGAAAATATAAGTTAGGAAATTGATCATATTTTTTGGATGTTCCAAGTTTTTGGTAATTTATTTGTTTTAAAATCTATTATATAATTCTAATTTCGTAAAATAACAATTAACACTTCACAAAAAAGAGGCTAAGGTGGAACAGAAGACATGTACGTAGCAAATAATACGAAAACTGGCAAAATAATACAAGGGTGTTGAATCTGAATCCTATTGCATCAACAACTTTTAAATTTTTTTTTAAATCAATTCATCAAGAAATATGCAAGAACACTAAGTTAAAAAGTTTATAGGACTCTGATTTGTGTTCAGTATATAAATTATACATGTAGGATGGGATCCCGTACTTACGGGTGGCTTTACCTGTAATTTTAGTATTCTAAATGGTGTTAGTAAATACGCATAATGTATAAGTTTTAATATCTGACCATTGGTGCAGTGGTTATGGCACCGGTCCTTTAACCGAAGGGTCTCGGGTTCAAACCCCGGTCAGGTCACTATAAAAATTATATTCAATATTATTATAACTTAATATACAATACTAATAAAAATATTATACAAGTAATTTTCAAATATTCCTAATATTCGATATTAAAAAAAAAAACTAAGAAAAAATAGTAAATATTAATAACCTCAAATAATTAATATATAAATAAAAACTACGGCAGGCTAGTCACCTACCTAGTTAAACCCTATGACGCTATGAAACTAATGCATGAGAAATCATGCACTAGCCCTATGCTCCTTCTAGGAGTGAACAAAGGAAGAAAATATAAGTTTTAATAGAATTTTTGAACAGTTTCACAAAGTAGTTTTCAATCTCTACAACAATATTCTATCATTATTCGATATACAATATAACTATACAAAATTTTTGGTTAGCTTATTTTCCAAATACCAGCCTAAAGGTGATTTCATTAGTTCGTCGGTTTAGAGCTGAGCTATTTAAAGTCGAACTATTTTTTCTCTCAATTGTTCATTGATTCGTCGAAAATAAGCTGAGCTGATTTTTTTTACGACAGTTATTTGTCACTTTTTTGACAAAAATTGTATGTTATTGTAGTAACATATACAGTATACAAACTAGATTTAAAATTTATAAAAACAGTTACATAATTCAACAGGGAGCGTAAAGATATTTTTAAAATCAATTAAAACATAATGGATAAGAATACAATTATTTCGCAGTTAATAAAATCAATTTAATGCAGGCGCAGGCGGAACTATGTTTATATTACATGAAAATCCAAAAAAGAAACTAACTGGACGCAAAAGGTTTGGGGTCAGACCGACTTTAAAGGAAAAATCAACCAAAAGATTTTATAATAATCTGGTTCAAGAGATGAGACTAAGAGATGAAGAAGCCTATATAAATTTCCTTCGTATGAATAAAAAAATGTTCGAAATGTTCCAAGTCGACCAAATTAAAAAACATAACGATTGCGGAAGGGTTGTCACATTCATAATTATAATAGAATTAAATTCAATATTTATGTATTGAATTTTGCAATGTATTTAGACATTTAGCAATTGGGGACAGTATGAAATCTGTATGAGTTTATGGGTATCGAAAAGGAGCGAGCACAACATCTGTGATAAATCGGGAAATATCCCAGGTAAATATTCCAATTGAAGTTAAACATGTTGTTGCTCAAGTATGATAAAAATTTTATTTTTATAAAAAGAATTTTCACTAGAAATATATACGAGTACATTTATATTATTTAGGCGTTTCCAAACTCAAATTCCTTAAATTTTAATTCCAAAAGTTGCCACAGTATAATATTGTTAGCTAGTTGCGATGCCGATTATAAATTAACACTAGTCAATATTGGAGCTCTAGGGTATAGTAACGTCGCAAACGTTTTCGGCAATTCGAATTTTGGAAGAGCAATAATATCTAAATCGAAAAACTTGAGTTTACCGCCCCACACAAAGCTTTCAAGAAATGTTAAGGTTGTTGAATGTTGATTATTACCGAATCTAATGCATCCGTTTCCCGGTCGTAAAACTGCAAATCTTCCCCCAAACTAAAACGTGTATAACTGTAGATTGTCAGAAGGTAGAACAGTAATTGAAAACTCATTTTGTATATTGGCGAACAGTTGGAGAGCTATAGAAAGCCAATAATTGCGCAAAAAATTACGGTTATAAACATTATAAAGGCCACAATTTGCTTAGATAGTTGCCTTTGAATAAAAAAAGCAACGGCATATGTTAGAATTTAGATTATTTAGTAGATAGATTAGCTTAGACCAAGATCTAGTTGATATCGAAAATGTTGATCAAACATTTACGCCTAAAAGATGGAGTGAATAAATTCGGAAGGAATGTTGTCAATTCATCATACTAGCTTGAACAATTCATCGATAGAATCTTTTCAATTAAGAGAAGATTTCAATTTTTTTTTAATAATTAAATTTGTAGCAATCAAAAGTTTACAGCTGTATCACACTAATTAGAATATATAAATACATAGTTTGAAAAATTACAAATTAAAATAAAAATGTATATATAGAAAACGAGAAAAAATAAAATTGACCGTGTCAACTCTGTGTTGTCCGTACGAATTTGTTATAATTATGTGCGAATAATTATAAACATAGCTGACTATGGGACAGACTATGACTTTAAGTTGCCTTATTACTATATTAATTTATGCAAACTTTCAGTACTGTGTTTTCAATATTTCCTAAGATATTGCCATACTATTATTGAAGTTGTATGACAAGAGGAGCCAAGCAATTTCAATGACTTTTACCAATGTGGAAACGCACTTCTCCATGGTAGGGAAGTGTAAATAAACTATTGTTAGCAACCTGTTGGTTTTAGCAACCGATTTCATTGAAATTCAATATCTAAATTCGAGTTGTTAAAACAATGAATCTAAAAATTTTTTGGAAAGATGAGGGCTCTGAAACTGATCTGGGGGCCGATTTTACATTTTTTTACCATATCTACGGAACGAATTAATGGAATTTCTTGAAATTTAATATTTGAGCTCTGATTGTTACTATAAGTTTCTGACGAACTTTTTTGTATTTTTCGGGCTGCACAAAATGAAACACTCCTAAGAGGCAAATTCGCATTTTTCAAGGTATGTTAACTAAAAAGTTATTAGTGTTCTTAAATTGTAAAGAAGTGTTTAAAACGCATTTTGATAATCTTCTGGAATACTTTTTCTAATCTAGACAATATACATACATTGCGGTTGGTTATGTGCTGATCACATCAGATTTTTTTTTATAATCTGCCACATTTTTCTTGCACATAACTTTCATGCAATGCGTGCCGTTTTGCAGTGCAATGATAATTTATGTACGAGATAAATAATTGTTTCGATACCCGTAAAAAAGAAATCTATATTAAAGAAAAATACAAGTCATTACAAAAAATTACTGAAATAAATTAAACTATTTCATACTTGGACACTGAACTAAAAAGTAATTTTTGATTGCGTATGTTTCGATTAATATGGGTTTTGTGACGGAACATATACTAAGAACCAAATTTTCATTTTAATTAAAATTTGTCTTAAGGAAACTTTTGATATAAGCCCAATAAAACTGATTTATTACAAAGTTTAAAATATAAAATTCGGTTGATTAAATATGCGTGTTTTTCTAAAATTGCTACCATAATTATTTAATATTTTTCACGACATTATTAATTCATATGATTTTGTTTTCATTTAGTTGTTTTTATTGTTTTCTATGTAAATTAAATTGTACCCTCATAATCCTATATTTGCTTAGGAAATCCTATAAATGTAAATTATAGCATTGTCTATGCAATGTACATACATATATATGAAATAATAAACTCTCAATTTTAGCGCTGGCGGCTGATTGCTAAACTACATTATCTGATACAAAATATAATATTTAATTTTTTTTTGAACATATTTAGTTTGGAGTGGGCAGCATCAGATTTTCAAAACAGCATGGTGCCAAAAACAATAATGTTTGTTTTTAGTATATAGCTAGTATACTTATTTATTTATATTTTCGTTTTTGTTTTTTTTTTGTTTTTCTATTAAAGATAACATAATTTTTTATCATATCCTTTTATTGTGTATATACATACATACATGTGTGTTTTTGTATCGAAGTGTACATACTTATCAACACATTCAAATTTTCTTTTTTTTTAAATATAGAAAGTTACGTACATGGTCTATCAATAGGATAAGTAAGTAAGTGTGTACATATTATTATGTGTATATAAATTTTCATAGATAATCAAAATAAATTTATTAATAAAGAATATACTTCCACGCCTTTTGGATTCCTGCCGAGTCACATGTAACATACACATGTATGCATACACATTTGTATTTAAATTATGAATTGTAAAATGAAATCTATATGTACATGTATGTATGTATATGGAAGAAATTATAGAAAAATAAAAATTATATTTCCGTTTAAAAATATATATTTGTTTTCTTGCTGATTTTGTTCTTTTTTTGTGCTATTATAAAGCAGAATAATAACTTTAAATGTATCCTTTAATATAATACTCTAATTTTACAAATAAACAAATAAAGTTATTATGTACTAAATAATAAAGCAATGAACACAATACAAAATGTAATAACAGAGAGCGCATACACATATACAGTTAATAAAACTATGAAATTGAATGGAAATTATTATCCATAATAACTTTTTTATGAGTATATTTGAAAAAAAGAAAGAAAAATAAAATAAAAAACAATAGAAAAAATATCTAGGAAAAAAAATCACAATAAATAATCCTTGGAACAGAAAAAAATTATATAGTTGTTGTATGTGTGTTCATTCAATACTGTTAGTTGCGTATGTATGTCATGTATGTCCATACATACATACATACAATCACAGCATGTAAAAACTATGGAAAATGAAGCTTTTCTTTTGCTACCAGTACACAATATTATTATCGTGGTAATATTAAGTATCTATTTGTTTAACATAAAACGTCTCTCGCATATGTACATAAACTCGCTCCATATGTACATATGTACATACGCTCGACTGTATGTACAACGTAAACACATATATACATACGCTCAACTATGTAAGTATATATTGTATTAGTCACAATTATATGAAAATAAATACATAATAAAATATGCAGATCACAGTCCTAAACGCAATATATCAGAGCAAATAGAAAAAAAAAACAAGGAACAGAAATTGTTCTGGTATTATTAAATTAATTATAAACATTAATACTTTCAATAACGTTCATAACTTTAAAAGAAAATGAGAACTTCTGCTAAACTTATTAAGTATTGCATTAATATTTATTCTATTTATATTTTCGAAATTACGCAATTTTCATAACAAAACTAAAGTATAATATAAAACGGAAGACAAAAAAGAAGGTCGCATGTATTCAGATGTGCAATTAAATAATTTGTTTAGTTGGTTGGTTAAAGTGGCAGGTGCAACAGGTTCAATGCACCCCAATTAGCATAAATGTGGCGTTTTGCTTCAACTATCCCATCATTGAGCGTAACATTATAGATGACCTATCTTAGCCACTCGCTTCTCTTGAGGAATCTATTTAAATCCCCGATACTAATCTTCGATATTTCGTCTAACCCCGTCGGGCATACTTCTAGGAAGTTTCCCAACCAAGTTTTTTAAAATTTGAACTATAAATAATATGTAAAATCAGTATAAAAGTAAAATATATATTTCATATACTCTGTGAGCTTGGCCGACTTAATTAAATTTCGTCCATAATCCTTAAATATGCTTGTTTCATGCCTTCTATGGCAACGACGAACAACAATTTAAGTCGAAACCAGTAGTTAATCAATTTAAATGGATTGCAACTACTTTTAAAAATATTTAAAGGACTAATTTTTTTCGATGTACTCGTAGCTAGTTTGAATTAAAATTGTTTGTCTTCAGCTTGTTTTGATCAAATTGATTCAACAATATTACTTTTTCACAATTTGAATTAGCCAGTTTGTAATATATCGAAAAAATTCAAATGTTTTCCGATTCCAAATTTGAATAAATATAAAGAATTCAAATATTGTAATATTTCAATTTTTTTTTTGATCAACATACAACATATGTACATTGTTTTACCTTATTGCCGCAGCTATTACTTCTTAATTGTAGAGCTATCCGCTTTTTCGTATATGTTATGTATATAAAAGAATCAAATGGCACAAATTATCTTTGTCTTCGATTATAGCCGTGCTAAAGTATTCGCATTTAGATAGACAATGGTAATGTCGCAACTTTTTTTCTATTTTTTGGAATTTCTGTAATTCTTCAATTCATTTTAGCAGTAAATGTTCAAAAAAGTTGTAGAAAGATT
Organism: Condylostylus longicornis; assembly: GCF_029603195.1. Classification (NCBI taxonomy): domain Eukaryota; kingdom Metazoa; phylum Arthropoda; class Insecta; order Diptera; family Dolichopodidae; genus Condylostylus; species Condylostylus longicornis. Next base: position 5,846,456 of record NW_026578017.1, on the reverse strand, counting down.
GGTAAAATCCAAAATTTTCCTAATTCTCTTTCTGATAAAATGATCAGTGTCAAATAATAATGTCAAATAACTTAATTTAAATTCCAAAATTAATTCCAGCTGCGTGATTATTAATATTAAACAGATTATGATGTATTTATCATTCCAGCCAAAGCTAAGATCCAAATATTTTATAGACTCAATCTGTTATTTTAGATACACCGTAACATTTTGCCGAAATTTTTCGTTTTCCTTTAATATTTCATCGTTTTTTTGCAATTAGTTCTTTAGAAAATAATTTTCTTTCCATGACAAAGTTATCCCTATATTTGCCGGTTGAAATATCTTTAATTGTACGCTTTCATCCTACAGTTGTTAAAACAATGTTCAATTTTATTATTTTGTTGTATACAGTTTTCTATTTTGAAATTGTTTTTTTGCGATGATAAATTATTAACTTAGCAGAAATATAAATTACGAAATAGAATCCGATGACGATTTTACTACCAGCTTGATATATCTATTTTATACCCATATTACACTGTTTATCTTATGTATTTTGTAATTTTATATTTGAACAATATTTGTATTTAAATAGCACGTTTTATATAATTATGAGTAAAAAAAAATTATAGGAAAACAAAAATATGACAATCAATTGGAATATAAATTGGAAAATAATCAGGGAAAATTAATTTGATGATTTAATTATATTCGGAAAACTTTATGATTACATAATAACAAAATTATTATTAAAGCCAAAAATGCTGAGGGATTTATATTTTTTAATTTGATTTTACAAAATTATAATATGGTGTATATGAATTTTATTTCATCACTATAAGTATCTTAAAAATATTAAATTTAAGTTTTTATGTCATTTTATTTACAGATTTTCTTCCCACTTCTAGAATTTCAATTTATGTATAAAATTTTTGTATTTTTGCGTTCATTTTAATTTTATATACGGTTCCGTTTATAGTGATATACAATTGGGCAATGGAAAAAATAGGTCAAAATGGTAGTTTTTTCATGTTATAAGTTTAAAAAATTTACAAATTTTCAAGTTAGTGCAACCGATGGGTGATATATTTATTGATATTATGTAAGGAATTACTCAATAAAATTACCATCCTATTTTGTTTTTCAATGGTAGTAAATTAATTCAATCATTCCAAATACAATTTCTGGCGATAGTCATTGGTCAATAGACAACAAAGTTGTAAACTGTAATCCTTATGAAATATTTAATTCAGTGTAGACGTACGCGATTCTATTGTGTGATTGTGCTTAATAAAAAATTTACCAAAGTTTTATTCCAACAGTTTTTATATGCTGGTAAATATTTTAGTAGTTATTTCTGTATTTAGAGGCAAAAATGTAAATTTGGCCCGTAACAAAAATCCACTTGTTGACATCTGATTTTAAGTGACTTTTGACAATACATGTCATGAAATTTCGAAAAAATCAGGTGATTATATTCAGAAAGGATTCAGTACCAGGAATCCAACATATCCCAAAAGTTAATCAAATCGTCCCATCCAGATATTTAACTTCGGTGTAAATTTTCCTCAAAATTGGTTCGACTGATCTTTGGATAGAAAGTGTAAAGAAAGACAGACAAACAGATCGATGGCCGACACAGATAGACCCATAAAACTCGTATTGCGGAATTCGGCGGCATCAAATAACTTGAATAGTTGTATACTGAATGTTGTTTTCTGTTTTTGCGGAAATTCAATGTAATTTTTCTCGTGCATAATTTTTGTGGTGTAGTGTAAGTACTAGAGATGGTAGATAATTTTAGAATTTTACAATTATCTTCAGGTAAAATTTTTAAATTTAATTTCAAATTTTAATCAAAAGTCATTAATTTGTTGATATAAAATTTTTAATTGAAATTATTGAATTTATTGTACAATCACTATTGTGGTTTAATCTTAGGTTTTGCTAAATTTGATTTGGAATATAAAGATATCGACGCTTTTATTTTAAATAAAACAAATTTTTTTTTCATTTTATTATTCATAAAAACAGACGTTATCATTATTATTTACAACTGCTATCCCCATATACAATGTCATCATTTACAAAAATATACAACTAATTTGACTTAGAATTATTAATTTAGAAAACTAATTTCATTTTCATTACAATTCAAAACTTCAAATAAAAATTTTTAAAACCAAAATAACCACAAAAGTAACGAACCACCCATTGTTATAAAACAATTACATTTGTGGTTCTTTATTATTTTATTAGTTCAGGATTATGAAAAAAAATGGAATATACAAAAACAAAAAATAAATTACCCAACCACAAAATATTGATAAAGATTTTATTGAAAATTATAATGTAATAGCTTTCAAAATCATATTCTAAACAAATAAAAGTGTGCCACTCTTATTTTGACTTTATAAGTTTAATTAAAATACTTTTAATCTTTTGATATTTTAATTTCCTCACAAATGTTAAATATTTGGACAGAGATAAAATTTATCAAGTTCCATTCATAATAATTATAAAACTGGCCTTTTTATAAATTGCGTACATCCGATTCTCGTGTTATGGTCCTTTTTGACTATATTTCTTATTTCTCGTACATTAGCATAGTACGAGGAGTTTTGGTATTTTGCCATTATCAATTATGCGAAATTGCATCAAGCATCGTCTTATAAGTCAAAAATATTAGACAACCATTATACTAAAGTTCATCTTAAATTAACCATTAAATTTTGAAAAGAAATATTTTGAGCAAAATGAACCAATTTAAGTAGGTATCATTCCAAAATTAAGTACTATACCTCAGATAAATATTGTTTTTAAACTAAAAGAAATAATTGACGGTAATTATTTTTAACACCCAATAAAATATTATTTACAACATGCAAAGTACAAAATAATTAAACTAAGGTAAGACATCTTGACCATTTATTAACCAAATAAAGTCCATTATTGCGCTTGGTACGAGTATACAATGTAACAGAGCAGGGTTAATTAATTTTGCTCACTGTTTTTCAGTTTTTAGAACTCAATTTTTATATTGAAACAAAAAATATTTCGATTATAACATTATAAGAAGCTTTAAAACCAGAATCTGCCCATGCTATGCACAAATGGAAAAAAAACAACGCAGGGGGCCTTAAGGGAATACTAGAATTCTTTATAACTAATTCACAAAAGTGCACACATTTTACACCCAATAACGAAATGGAATACCGCGAACAGGTTGGAAGTTTCGGTACAAACACAGAACGAAGGGCAAACAAAATTAATTCAAGTCTAGACAAAATGCTGCACCAAATTTACATCAAAACAAGTAAAAACGTTTCAGTCGGTATAAACCGATTGAATTATACCCTGCACCTTTCGTTGTTGTATAGCAATTACTCAAACCTGTGAAACCATTCTATAGAAACTTCAAGGATATGTCTGATTTATAACTGGATACACAACTGCCAAGTTTCATGAATCTGACTATAATTTTTTCAAATATTTAAAATGGGATTTTGGAGTTGTATGGCAAGTACCCGAACCTGTCAAGCAATTCCATCAAAACTTCAGAAATATGTCTGACCTATAATTGGACACACGACTGCCAAAGCTCATGAATCTGATTCTATTATTTTTCCAAATATTTAAAATTAACTTCTGGAGTTGTATTGTAGGTACCCGAACCTGTCAAGCAATTCCTCTAAAACTTCAGAAATATATTTGACCTATAATTGGACACATGACTGCCAAGTTTCATGAATCTGACTTTATTATTTTTCCGAATATAAAAAATTTGCTGTTGGAGTTGTATGGCAGCCACCCGAACCGGTGCAGCTATCCTATTATAATTTTTGGAGCATGTGTAGAATATAATTGGACACATGTATACAAAATTTTATATTTATAGCTTTATTAGTTTTTGAAATATTTTAAATAAACTCTTTGAGTTGTATGGCAGCTACCCGAACCCGTTATCCGAATTAATCCAATAGCAATAGGGCTCGTCCTAGGCACAAAAGAAAAAACTTGTGAAAGTTTGGTGTCGATTGCATCACGGACAGACGGACAGACGGACATGTCTAAATCGACGCAGAATTTTACGCTGAGCAAGAATATATATATATGTCCATACCGCAGATGACTCCTTCATGTAGTTACAAACTCCATACCAAAGTTAATATACCCTCCACGAAGTGCAGGGTATAAAAACCAAATATCTAGAAACAAACAAAAGAAATATAACTCCTAAGAAAATAAAGAAAAGCAAATATTGCACACACGTACTCCATATAGTTTTACAAGTAGCAAAGTTATGTGTAAGGCCTATTATTAATTATGGTTGCCCAGTTTCGTTACTTTTTATGTCGGTGCATCAAATATTTGGAAAACATACCATTAACAAGTCTTGCAAATGTTGTAAGATTTAAGAATCAAATCCAAAGTTAAATCGAAAAGAAGAAAGTTAAATTTTTATATTCTTGTTCTTATAATTAGCTGGCTGATATACCTGCAGTGATTACGATTATATGCCTATGTCATTATTGAGTTTTTGAATATTTTTTTTTTTATAAATAACTCACATGCAATTTTAAATTTACCTAATTACTTGTTATATCATAATTAAATGAGCATTTAACCCCACAGACCAACCCCACAAAATACGGTCAAATGCGTGTAAATATTCTATTATGCGCTTATGTTTATTGAAATAAAATTTCATTAAAGCCGGAAAAATTAAGTATAAAATTCCGCTTTGAAAATTTTAATTTTAATAATTCAACAAAATTTTATACAATGCTACGACGTTCTAAATAGGCAACACACATGTTATCATACATGTTCCTACACAAAAACAAATTATTTATAGACCATATTATAAAATTCATGTTTTTATTGTGAAAATAAACGGTGTACAATGAAACGATTTTAAAAATCAAAAAAAACATGTAAAAATGTTGATTGTACGTTCATAATATTGAATTGATTATTAAGTTTTTCCAATTAATCAATTATTTTAGGTAAATCAACTGGAATAATTATAAGAATTTTTGTGTACGATAGTGTAAACCAATAAAAGCAGAGTGTATTTTTACAAATGCTTTTATTTATTTTTTTACAAGCGATCATTTCAATTTTAGTATATGTTCTACTGCAGCAAGAACAAAAAGACTATGAGAATGGGAAAATTATAGGCAGGCAGGTAAGGTGGCAAAAATATATCGCGAATGGCTGCGATGGCCCGGAGGATATGTCCTCTTGCCACACTCGGTTCTCTTGGAATATACACAATTGTTTTACAAGATTTTTATTAGCCTTTATAACTTTTTTGAATTTTATCTAACCCACATATTGTCATTGATTTAACACTGCATATTATATTTATGCAATTTATTAATCTTGTAATAAGTTTTTTGCCTAAATCTAAAACAATTCTTTTGGAATAGAGAAACTTAAAACCTCAAACTAACAACACGTTTAAAATTATTAAATTGCTTACAAATAAGTTGGCTACTCAACAAAAGGATAGTTGATTAGATGATTATAAATAATTATTTTATAAAATATGTTGCTAGACATCGTTCCGCCAAATGACAAGCTCACGAATACAAAAAATTTTAGTTTTGAGGTATTACAAAACAAATTTAACCTATTTTTTAAGGTATCTACGTACCTTAGCCGAATTTCAAAAGTCTCTAACTTCAGTTTTGTTTTGGGCAAATAATAGAGATTTTGTCAGAATGAAGAGTTTATGTACACAAATGTTGCTTTAATACAAAGTCAATTAAGATTATTTTTAGATAATTGAGTTTTCTCAGTGAGGTCGATATGCTGAATTGGTACAAGGTACTGACAATTATTACTTGTAGCATTTACGGTATTATTTAAAATTTATATTTGAATAATCTCAAATTTTCTGCAATTAAACTTGAAGCACAGCTTTTTCTTGTGAAATGAAAAGAAAAATGATAAATGGGGAAACGATTTTTTTTAAGCTGAAATATGTTCGAATTGGTTAACATAAGATAACAGTATCGTAATATTATAGTTTTACGAATCTAAATTCATAATATAAATCCAGATAGCCAAATATTCAAGTGAAATAATTTAATATTTTATACTTGTATTGTAATGTATTAAGCGTTTAATGAAAAGTTTAAAAAGATAATAGAACGTGAAGAGTTTGAATCGTTGTATAAAATGGACCGCGCATTAAAAAATCATAATCAAATAAAAGAGATACAAAAATGTTAACAATACAAAATGCCCACTATAAATAATTTGTAAAAGAAAGTAAGAGTGATTCTAAAGTTAATGTAGCTATTTTTATTGTTATGTTTTTTTTGTTTTGTCCACTTTTTATACAATCCATACTACAATAAAGTAACCCCATATATACTCGTTGCAAATCCCAATGACGAGAAAACATCAACAATATAAAAAAAATTTAAATTGATAACAATATTATAAAATTAAAAAGAGAAT